>NC_141558.1:90675568-91925568 GCF_036417535.1 Chlamydotis macqueenii | reverse complement strand
GTGAGGAGTGAGACTAAACATTTCGTTGGTAAAGCTAACAGTTCGTAAGCTCTTAAAAGCATATAATTTTAGCAATACTTGGGGCCAGCTACAAATTTGACCTAAGGTGAGTGAAGAGGCAGCAATAGCAACTGGGTTCGGTGACGTGACTGGAAACTTGAGGAAAAACGCATCTGTAGTACGTTTGGGTTGCATGCATTACACAAGACTGCTTATAGTCTGTGGGGTCAAGGTGACTATTAGTTGAACACAAGCTCGTAGTGTGCTCTGGTGGCTAAGAAAGCAAGCGCAATCTTCAGCATTCAGTCAGGAAAATACAAAGCAAGGAGAGAATGGAGCTACTGCTTTTCCCAGCCCAAGTGACGAGGCTTCTGCAATTTGGAGTCGGTTTCTATTCTTTGTGCTATAAAAAGGATGCTGATAAATTCTGCCCCTTCAGCAACAGCTGAGTTTGTCTGCCATCTAGCTGTAGAAGAGGCTTCCCTCCAGGATACTCTCTGCACGCTGTGGCCACAGATTTCTGGGCCACAGAGCTGTAGAGGACTGCATAGCAGAGCTCATTGGGCAAGGCTTGGATTTGCACCACTGAATGTATATTTAGATTTTCCTGCTGCTATTTCATCTCTTCTTCCCTACCCAATTAAAAATCTGGCTGCTGTCTAGTGATCAAATGCTAACAAACACCTGAGTGCCAGATGTGTACAGCTGTAAGTCCATCAGTACTGATCCATCATCAGAGCCATAAGCCAATCTGTGGAGCAATTAAAAACACTTTTTGTTTTTTCCCCTTCTTCTGTCCCTCTTCCCCATTTTTAATTCTCCTGTTTTTCCAGGGTTTTCTCTCTTCTGCTTCCTGCTGCAGCAAGTTTGTAAGGTGAGCCTTGCTCAGACTTTCTGTCTCTTTCAGATAAGAAAACAGAGAGCCTAAATCAAAGGAGCACATTTTTCTGGCTGCAGAGTGGCTGGTTTATACTGACAAATGTTAAATTATAAAAATCCAAATGTCAGTAGAATGTGCCAGCTCAAGAAAAAACACCTTGAAAAGAATAATGTTGCAAGGGCTACACCAGACAGGATTAAGATTTTATTTTGCCTCCCTGAAAGTAGTAGTCCTGCAGATGTGTTCAGGAGATACTGACTGTAGGACAGGGAACACTCTCATGGCATTTTTGAAAGTGAAGGCTCAAGTCAGGAGCAGAAAGCAGCTCTTCAACTTTGAGGGACAAAAATGATAATAGTTAAAGAGGTGGGATATGATAATGCTGCAGAGGTTTTTACTGCAGTTGGTAAGACAGTCTCTTTGCAAGGGCTTGCTGGAAACAAGCTGATGTAAAAAGCCTCTTTCTTATTCTGCTATGCTTTCCTCATGCCCTCTGTCTCTCCTTTTGTCCAAGTTCTTTGCTTGCAGCTCTCCAGTTCAGAATTGCCTCCTCTCTCCTCTCCCCAACGTGTAGTAACAGTACTTAATGGGGGGAGAGTTTCAGAAGGACGAGAGGAAAGTATGTTCTCCTTTTCTAGCAAAGGAGATGAAATAGTTTCATTTGCTCCTATGTGGGTGGTGATGGATGGCTTATGTGAAAAAGACATGTTGAGTGTGAGGGAAGTCTTCTGTGACAGAGAGGGCAAGGCAGTGCGGTCTTGCTCAGAGAAGGTATCAGTTGCTACATACAGAGCAACAGAAAAAGGGAGGCTACCTCACTGCCCCCTTGATCTTGCTTATGCACAACTTTGGCTTTTACTTAGCAAAACACTGCTTGTGCTAGCGGAGATCTTGCCATCTTAGATAATTCCCATGATTTTTTTTTTTTAATTTGCTTTATTTAGCAAAGCTAACTGGTTTTTCTTCAAGGATTCCCAACTCAGTTTGATGGTACAGTGCTACTAATTTATAGTCATGATGTGTATCCTACCATGCTTATTTGAGGAAAAACTTTCCTTGACTTTAGTTTATTTGAACATATTTTTGCTTTAACAGAAGTGGTGCCATTGTAACAGCGAGGAGCTGTTTTTCAACTGTTGAGACTCTGGAATGCTGAAAACAGCAAATCTCTGAAATGTAGCCTAGAAGATGATAGGATATGTTTAAGTTAGGGTGCAGAGTCTCTTGGAAAATAGCCCAAGTGCCTCTGGAAAGTAAATTTACAAGTATAATCTCTATTGGGCTGGAAAATACACTCTCAAGAGAGAAAGGAGAACAGAGGAGAGTTGTTGTGGTTTTTATTTTTTTCTAAGTAGAAACAAACCATGGACATCCAGGGTTGTGTTTGGAGCACAGATGTTTGCAGAGTCATGGAAAAAGATGTGTTTTTTATCCAGGTTAAGGCTTCCCTCTTACTAATGTTTCTTAATTAGTTCTTTTACTCCCTGCCTGTGGAGAGTGAGAGTCTGGAAAACACACTTCTTCCTGGGCAGAACTTTGATCATTGTTTTCCCCTACTTCTTCCCTCACTTTGTGTGATGGATTACATACCAGCAGTCGCTGCTGCCTGGACCCTTTCAGAAACAAAAGAACTCCATGAGTTTGTTCATGTGAGCATTTTCAAGCAGAAGCTGACCTCTGTGATTTAGTTAGTATTAACTGCCTTTTTTTTTTTTCCCTGAAGAGCAATGAATAATATTGGTGTTGAAAAACACAATTTGATAAGAAGGTCTCGAGATCCATTGTATAGTTGAGTTTTCTCTGAGGTAGAGTAATGACATAAAGTTAACATGGCTAGCTTGCGTAGGCTATAGTTGACCAAATCAAATACAGTTGTGCACAAAATCTTAGTGAGTATGTCTTAATTAGTGTTTACCTGCTATATGTTTGGAAAAAAAAAAGTGGTATGCAGATGAGGTATTTATACACAAATCTAGGATCAGCTAGGTTCTATATAACATGTAAAAGCAAATTGCTCATCCTTGTTTCTTGCCTGCCTCTCTGTCCACCAGTTGAGCTCTGCCTGCTTGCATTGTGTCTCCTTGTGAGTTTTGTGTGAATGTATGTGTTGAATCATAGAATCATAGAATGGTTAGGGTTGGAAGGGACCTTCAAAGGTCATCTAGTCAAACCCCCCTGGCAAGGAGCAGGGACATCCCCAACTAGATCAGGTTGCTTAGAGCCTCATCCAGCCTAGCCTTGAATGTTTCTAGGGATGGGGCCTCCACCACCTCTCTGGGCAACCTGTTCCAGTGTTCTATAACTCGCATCGTAAAAATTTTTTTTCCTATGTTCCAATTTAAATCTACCCCCCTCTATTTTAAAACTATTACCCCTCGTCCTATTGCAACAGACCCTACTAAACAGCCTCTCCCCATCTTTCTTGTAGGCCCCCTTGAGGTACTGGAAGACCGCTATCAGGTCTCCCCGGAGCCTCCTCTTCTGCAGGCTGAACAGCCCCAACTCTCTCAGCCTGTCCTCATAAGAGAGGTGCTCCAGCCCTTTTATCATCTTCGTGGCCCTGTGCTTCACACAGAAAGTGGTTGTTTGCTTTCTCAGAGGAAGATGGGGACCAAGCTGGGTAGCAGGAAGGACAGGATCATTCTGTTTGTAGTCTGCTTTCTTAGTGATGGAGTTAGTGTAATGAAAACTATACAGCAAAGGCAGATCTATGAAGGGAGATGAAAGAGAGGAGGACGCTTCTGCATTACCTTACGTGATCATGTAGTACTGCTGTTCCCCCTCCTCCCTGAGGTCAGGACTGCATTTACCCTGGTACAGCTGTCTGTGTACTTCAGTATTCCTTAACTAGTGCCTGTTTGCTGGGTACATTTTCACTGGGTAAAGCAAGAATTCTTCAGCATGCCTGTCTTTGACCGATCTCTAAAGAACAAAACTTCCTTCCCTCTTCTATCTTTCCTGTGTGGGGTTTTAGTTCAGGACCGAAGATGAGGGATTAATTACTAGCTAGTTACAGTGAGAAGGTGAACAACCAAACATAGCTGGCATTGGTGTTTACTTGAGCTTGAAAACTCAAAGGTAAAATGAAAAGTCTCCTTGCAACAAAGCTCAGTGCGCGCTCTGTTTAGTTCACTGCTTGCCTTGTGCCTTTATGCTATAATCTGTGTTGTGACTGATCTCCTGAAGCTTTCGGACCTCTTATGCGCCTTCATTTGTTTATTACAGGCATAGGAGTTTATAGTAATGCTGTTTATACTAAAGATGGGTGAACCATTACAGCAATGAGAGAAACCATCACGAACCTTTGCCCTGAACTCAAACCAAACTCTTTTGTGACTTTTAAAGTTCTGTTTCAGTTTTCAGTGTCACTATACTTTGTTCTGTCAGAACTAGAAATGAGTGCAAAAATATAAATGGGATTTCCAGTGTCAACCTCAGATTTCACAAGTAAATCTGCTCTCCTGCCAGGAAGTGTGGGGTTTTAGACCTCACAAGTTTCAGTAGTGAGTATAATCTTTCCAGCTCCTGCTGCTTAGTGCAGCTAACTCAACGTGCTTATCCAGTGAGATTGGCCCATCGGTATTTCATATGGAACAAGATATTTTTTATTGAACTAATAAGCATTCCTAGGGGAATGTGTGCAGGTGATTGCTTGCAGATGAAATACTGAAACAAAGTGCCTTATAGCTGCATTTCCCTGCTATTCAGGCAAGGGTGTAGTGACTGTCCAGCTTTGGCCTCCTTCCTGCTAAGTGTGTTGCAGGCCTGTCAGCTGATTCTTCTGTGAAATTATAGTAGAGCTGCCTGGTGCAGAATAAGAAAGTAAACTTTTGGACTCTAACAGTTTTGTTTTGAGAACAAAATGTGACTAATGTCTTTCTGGAACCTGAGTTTCTCCAAATTTATTTGCTGTCCTGTAGGATTTTCTGTTTCCTATTCCAGACTTGGATCCAGTGTTGAGCTATCCATCTAGCAGAGTTTGATAGATTAGTAGGGCCACTCTTGGGAGTAATCAATTCAGGTTGTGCCTGTCTTCCTCCTTTTCTGCTCCTGAGGAGGAACAGTCTTCCTTCCCTTCTTCCACCCCTCTCTGTTTATTGTTGTCTCAGAGAATGATCTGATGTTTGTTTTAACACTGAGATGAAGCTGAATTCACTGCTATCCAGCACTCTTTAAAGTTGGTGTGCTACTTGAATATTTATATCATGCTGACATTTGCTTACTTTAGAGAAGGCTTTATTTCCTTGGAATATCTATCATAGTATCCAGGAATTTCCATGTTGAACTGCTGCTGGATCTGAACTCTGTGTATAATTACCTGGGTTCAAGCCCAGTTGCCTGAGGGAAGTTAACCTCCAAAGAACACAGCTAGCTCTGTGGCATCAGCTAGCTGAAGGAAGAGCTGGCAAGGATTTTTCCTGGACTGACATGGAGCAGCCTGGAAAGATGACTCACACCTCACTTCAGTTATATAGGTAGCTTTGTCTAGCTCAGTATGGTAAAAGTAGAGAGTCCTTTCCCTGTGTACCTGACATCATGGATGGGGTGCCTATATCTGATGTGATCTGTTGACCTAGTTGTGGTCTCGGATGGGAAATAAGATTTGACATCTTTTGCATCCTGTTTCCCGCCCCCGATTTCCATTAGTCTCTTTCCTGAAGGTTAAGGGGGGGAGGGTTGGTCCAGAATCCAGTTCCTGCCTTCCTGGCACACTTTGATGCTCTGACCTGCTTTGTGCATAGAATAGAAGTGACCAACTTGAGGCTTGATCAGATCTCAGCCTCCTGTTGTTTCCCATCAGCTTATATGACTCTCTTGGGCTTCTGGGGCTAGAACTGCTCTTTTGCTGCTGTGCATAAAGAGGCACCATGATTTATGAATCAATTAATCACTGCATGCTGAGGAGCTGTTCACGGTAGTTAAACAGTGAAAATAAAATGCTTGAGTATATAATAAAGACGGATCATAATGAATATCACCCTTTACCAATGAATATTATACCCCCTACCTGTTCTTTCCTGGCACAGCCAAGCTATCAAGACAAGAAATTTATCTGTCCTGGATGGCATGGAGGTCATCAAATTGCTTGATAAGGGCGGTGTCTATTTGTGTGATTTCAGTTTGCTACTAAAGCTGATAAAGACACAAAGACAAGGGATGGGTGCAGGAACCTGATACCGCTGATTGTAAATCTTTTTAAGTAGTCATAAGCTACCACCTTAGGCCCCCCCTCAGTAACAAAACCACGACAAAAATCCACCAATAAGTCCCCAAAACTTAAGTCTGCCCTGCCTGGTCTGTAAAACCACAAAAATGTGGTGTGAAATTTCCAAGAAATATTTCCATCATGTAACTGCACAAGAAATATTTCCATCACGTAACTGTCATTGTTTTTCTGTGTGTAACATGCACATCATTGCTGTGCATTTCTAGAACTGCACAATACTTTAAGAACTGGGCAAGTTGGTGGTGAGCCCCTGCTAAGACTGCTGTTTGGCTTGACAAGTTACTGAAACATTTGCAGTTTAGGCTGGCATTCATTGACTGTAGTCACACCAGGGTGGCATGTTGCTCTGTGAAGAGCACCACTGGCATTCGGAGATATACCCATGAGAAAACATATGATGCAAGAGGTTTTTTTAAACCTGATCATGTGGTTTTGCACCAAAACTATGCTTTTCATGAAGAAAATGATTCATTACAAATTACTGACCTTAAATGTGTTCTATTTTCTAAGTAAAATTATTGTTTTGTTTTACATTATCAGTAGATACCTAAAATAGTGGTAGAACATTTCATTAACAGAAAAGGGTTTTTTTTTTTTCCTGGCTGAAAAGTGTATCCTTGGTAAATGAAATGCTGAAAAGCTCTTGAAAACTTTTATCAAATATCTGTCTGTTTTGAATTCTGGAAAGGCTTTTGGGAGTGTGATGGTACTTCTCTTTTTTCAGTTTATCTTTATAGGCAGGCTTTGAAATTTTACATTTTTGTTGCAGAGTACTTCCAGAGTACCAAAAGCTGGCATTGATGAGTAGATGGATTTTTGAACCTTGCTACAAGCCCACTGGTTGTAGTGGAGTTGCTCTTGATCTCACCTGTGTAACTAAGAGTAGATTTCATTCAAGCCAGAAATTAGGTGCAGTGGTGTGAAGCAGGTTAACTCATTCTCTCTGCCATGCACTGAAGCTTGCAGTGGAATTATAATATTTGCCATTTATCAGTAAATGTAAAAGATTTTTTTCTCTTTCCAACACAATCTAGTTTTTCATTTTTGTTCCTCTCTGCTGCTGGCATATGTTGACTGTATTTAATGGCCTTTGTTTGCACTCTAAGCTTATCTCATAAATTGCTTTTGAAATGCACAATCAGCAGTAATAATGTTTCACTGTGGTGGCCATGATTAAACATTTCTCTCTTGTTCTCCCCCTCCCTCCTCTGTTTGATTTTTTAGGACCCGGGTTTCTCTTTGGTGATTCATGACAAACTTCAAGTTCCCAATACCATTCGTAAGGCATGGAATGAGAAGGACAACAGATGTGATGTTTGTGCCACACACCTGAACCAGTTGAAGCAAGAGGCCATTCAGATGGTGCTGACCTTAGAGCAGGCCGCTAACTCAGAACATTACGATGCCTCACCAGGCTCTCCCCCGCCTCTCTCCAATATCCCCACGTTAGTGAGTCCCCGGCACATGGGCAGCCTGCAGCCCAGGGACTGGGCATATGTGCCTGCTCCTTATGCTACATCTAATTATACAGGTTTTGTTGCCAACAAACACAGTGGAAAACCCAACAGTCTAGGAATTGTCAATGGGGTGGAGAAAAAAAATGGCTCTCCTGGACACCAAGCCAAGGTCAGCTTTCAAATGGCCACCAGCCCCAGCAATGGCAATGTTCTCAACTCTGTGGCTATCCAGGCTCATCAGTACCTTGACGGCACCTGGTCTTTGTCAAGAACAAATGGTGTCACTCTATATCCCTACCAAGTAAGTATTTTAAAATAAACAACATGTTAGTTTTCTTCTCATCAAAGCTTGCATGGGCATGCTAACACCGCTTGCTCCTCCTGGTGAGAAATAGAACCATTCATGTAGTGAGCACCTGGACAAGGAGTGCTATAAATTCCCGTTCCCCTGATAGCAGATTGAGTTGAGGGAGAGACAGAACACAACCAATATTACTTAGAACACTTTTTATTAATTCAGCTGTTTGATTAATAATAGAACCAAACTGTTGTTACTAATAGCAGATAACTGTTCACACAGTATATGCAATTATTCCCTCACACAGTTCACACTTTTGCTTATGATGCTTGGCTGGAACAACAGCAGGGAGGCCAACCACACTTGTTTACTCACAAGTGGAAAGTATCACTGATGCACCATTGACTTTTGGGTGGGTGTTCAGGAAGTACCCAGAGGGTCCTTTGGTTCATCGTATGTACATGTGATCCTATAGTCTTTGTCTAATTATAGCGGGCACTACCTTTCTTAATGTGTTCTAAATTGCATACATTCTTATTGATGCTAGTGGCCTTCTGCAGATTGGACTGATTCTTGGTGTTTTGATTTTTGTTAGTTCTCATGGATTCAGCACGTCTACTAGTCTCTAGAGCTTAGTAGTTCTGGGGAGATTTTCATGTACTTCTCAGCATGTTCTTTTCTTTCTCTTTCTGGTACACACCTGTAGAACCTATCACACCAGCTTGTACAGAAGGGGCTTTTATGACAGGAGGTGGGCTTTCTGAGGCACTTAGCTGCAGGTGGTGGGATTTTCTGAGTGCCCAAGCACTGACAGATTGCAACACAAGCTTATTCTTTAGAGTTCTTCCAGCCATCCTTGTTGGCTTCCTTAGGCACATAAATATCTTTGGAAGTTGGTCTTTCTACTAAGTTACGAAAAGATTGCAAGATAGGTCCCTAAATTAATATTTAACATTTATCAGTACAAGAGCAACTGACATTGCAGCCAGAAAAAAGCAATGTTACTCATAAACATTAAGATATTGTCATGCACCAAAGAAGACTTTGTAAAATCAGAAGTGAACTACAGTTATTTTATCTGGAAAATATGTGACTTCATAGTTTTGTGGATCTATGCTCTAGTGAACTTGAGTTGCATTTAAGCAGGTCAGTATGTGATCATCGTTTGATCTAGAAAAAATTAAAATCTAATTTTAATCTAAGAAAAAAACCTAAACAAAGAATGCACATTAAGAAAATTGAATCATTATGATTTGTATTAGGAAAATCAGCTTTATTGCAATCACAATCTTTTAGGTTCATCTTCTATGAAAACAACAAAAAAACCCCCAATGCTCCAAAAGCAAAAATACTGAAAAAACCCAAACAAGCCTAGCAATGTTGTTTTGTGATGGACTGTGTTGATAGTAAATTTTATACTCTCTTTAAGATTGCAACCTTCAAACGTTGAAATTCTCACTTTACTCAAGTGTCACGTTTAATTATCCAGTCAAGGAATAATAATGATAGCTTTTGTCTTTAGGCATGTTGAAAGGATTTTAGTGTTTGGTTATGTAGTATCTGTGTCAGACTGGGAATTAGTCAAGTAAGAAGAAAAACTTTGAAAAGTAATTTATTTGTAATTTGAAGTAGTAGGGAGAGGCAAGCTTTGCTTCTTCTGCTTTTGTGTACAGAAACCAATCTTATTTGCTACATATTTTCAGAACATGTTAGATCCCTCTCCCATATAAATATTTTTTTTTCTTATGCGTTTACTGTTACAGTTACAGAACTCTGCTAGGAATGAGCACTAACAAGATGAATCTGTTGTCTCGTCTTAATTAGAACCCTTCTTGATTTGAAGGTAAAGTAAAAAAGAGGCTCTAGCTACTAACTTGGTAGTGTCTGTATGTATTAAACTTTCTTGCCTTCCCTTAAGAACAGTGATTAGAAAAACCTCACTGTGCATCAGCTAAGAGGAATAGAAAATAATTTATTGGAATAAAAAGCCTTGCACTTCACACAGAATTACAGTACCCTTTTACATCATAATCTTGTTAAACTGATGTCCAGGGAGAAGTCTGTCTCATGGCTCTAGACTTAATGGCGCCTGTTGTAGACACCTCCCATTGTAAATTAGCTTTTGTTAGACAGTCTAGATAACTTGACAGAAATGGTTGAGTACCTTGAAAACTGACCGTATTTTCTTCCTGAAGTATCACTGAAAAGAGAAAACATGAGTTTGGAAGTGGCATTCTGTGTCTCAGAATTGACTCATAGCAATATTAGGCACAAAAAGTATTCCTACTATTGCAAGTTCAAGGATGTTGCTCCCTTCCTAGGATCTTCCCCTCCAGAATGCCTAAAATTAGGACCTTGTTACAGGGAATGAATGACAACTTTTGTTTCAATTCCAGTGGGGGGGGGGGGGGGGAAATAGAAAAATTAAAATGAGTATTGTGATATTGTAGGGCTCAGCTGCTGCAGTAGTGTAGGGCAAGTCTTAAATTACATGCCACTATTCACCTATGTTTGCAGAAAGAGTAATTGCTATCAGGTGTAAGTAAAACAAATATGAATTTATATACTATCAGATTTAGTAATTTATTATGTGTTTGCAGCCTGAAAAATAGAAGTACTGATAATGTCTTTAACTGGAGATCCATGTGAAGTGTAAAAGAACCTTTCTAATAATTTCATGGAGGCGTTATGGGAACTCATCAATGGAGTGTCCTAAGAATAAGTTAGAGAAATAGCTGCTAAGAATTTTTTTAGGCAAAACTGATCCCACCTGGAGATTAGGAGATGGTGTAGATGACCCCATCAGTCCCCACTGGCGCTGTTTTATGTGATTCCATGTTTAGCCACCCCTTCACTAGACAGAAGCAAAGATCTAGTTTCAAAAACCTGTAGTGTCCCCTAGGCTTGGCTCACAAATGAACAGCTAATGCTGTTTTCTTGTAAGGGGCTGAATCAAGTTTTGCTGGTAAGGGGTCCTCTTAGAAAACAAGGGATCAAAGGCAGGGAAAGGGAATCAATTAATCTTAAACAAAAAGCGTGGCTTGTTAAAACCCTCCTACAAACACTGGAATGTCAAAGTGGTTACCTGGTCAGGGTAAAAGTGACCTCTTTCTGTTGAATAAATGTAGGAAAGTACCAGCCAAAATTCAATAGAATTTGATCGAGGGTCTGAAAATGGTGCTCTTTCAGTCATCAGCAGGTAATATTTGTATACCCTGCGGATCAGGCTGTGTTTTAACACTTGTAAAGGCTTCTGTCACTTAAAGGGATTTCAATCCTTCCCCGCTCAGAGAAGACTAATTTAAATTGGTGAGGTTTTACCTGAGAAGGGCTGTAATTATTTGTGAAGCTGCTAATGCAAATTACAGGATACCACAGTGTTAAGCACACTTCTGCTGCTTACTGGTTATTAGGTAACACTTCTAAAGAAAAAGAAACCTTTCGGCCTGAGGTACTAATGTAGGAGCCAACAGTCCAGATACCTTGATGGAATGTTTGCTTCTCGTAATTTTTATACAGAATGTGATAATAAATTGAATATATAACATTTTTATTGCTTTATTATCCAAAACTGCTCAAGTAGCTAAAACAAAAACATGACATTAAAGAATAAGTTAGATTAAAATAGGTTTGAGTCCTTAGTACTTCAGGCTGATTTAGGGTTTGCTTTCAAAGGGAAAGGAGTTGAAAACAGTGACTAGATTAAACTGGTTATGCTAAAACACTTTCTGGAGTAAAAGTGCTCCATTATTTAGAAGTAGTTGTTCCTTTTTAGAATGGCCGCTCTCTTAACCTAAATAAACTGCATGATTCTCACTTGTTGATGTGCCTCTAAAGCAAAAGTCATTTAATGGCATTGTGAGCTACAGAAGATTATTTAAAAAGGTAAAACAAAAAAAAAAATTAGCACAGCATGTTTGTTAAATTTGAGTGACAGGAAAGTAAGAAAGAACCAGAGAACTGGAAAAAGCCAACTGTTTGAGGAACAATGTGCGCCATGGAAGGGAAGGATGGGTAACAGAAAACGTGACTGTTGATGTGGGTGAGCACCTCCTGCTCCAGACCTTAAGGCTGTGAAGTTTGAATTTGGTAAGGAAAAAGATAGTGCAAGAGTAGGGGTATTGTGAACATAATGATATTCAAGGAGAAAGTGTTCCTTTCTCCTCTGCACTTAAAAAGACCCTTTTGACCAAAAGTTTGGAAAATGAGATCTTAAACTATTGAGAGCCTCTTGGCCCCAGGCATAATGATCTCAAGCCTATTGAGAGAGTTATCAAAGGCTTTGTTTGTATACCATTGATGAAAGCCTATAGTATGTGCTTTCTGTTTCCTCTTTATGTATAATGTGTGTTTAGAAGAACACTGTTCTCTGAGAAAGTACCAGCTTGTTCTGGAGTTCGGCAGTGATGAATGATTTGTTTGGAGTTTACTTAGGTCACGGCTGTCTCATAACACATCAGTTCTTTCAGGCACAGGCTTTTAAAAAGAGACTGGTAATCATTAGAGTTGGGTGCAAGATGGAGAGTTCAGATACAGAGCCAGTGCCTGTGTCGGGGATATTCCCATCCAGGATTTTGATTCCGAGTGTTTTTTCCAAGTCTCTGTTGCCTAATTTATTTCTCTTCCACTTGCTGCTGCTTCTGTTGCTTCTTAAAGTGTTCAGCAGGATGAAGCTAAAATGTTAATGATGGCTACAACAGTGCCAGGGTAATATAAGTAGCTTTTAAAGCATATAATGCAAGGTACAGAAATAAAATTACTTCCTCCGTCTGTAGACTAACGGGTGTCTTCTGGCTCTAGGAAGCATGGAATAATTATAGACCTATTTTGCCAAAGCATCTTAGCAACAAAAGAAAAGGAGATTTGTGTACTCTCTTCTAGTACAATGTTCTTGAGTGACCACACACAGAGATAACTAATGTAGGAGGTGTTTTGCCTTTCTGCAGTTAGGTTTTGGCTCAGAAATTTTTGGATGGCCTATATTTCAATAGCAGTTGAGTCACAAAATGTATGAAATCCACTGAATAGGAGTGTGATGGCTCCCTGAACAAAGTAGAAAACTTTGTTCCTATTACTGTGAGCTCATGAATGATGATGATGCTGAACAAACGTGTGCAAACTCTTGCAGTGAGGTGTTTTTTTCATTCTGTGGCCTGGACTCTAACAACAAAGTAACTCTGTAGTGAGACTGTAGACTGAAAGTGCAGGAATTTTATTTCCAAAGTTTGTTTGACTGGGCCAAGAAACAGATTGTCAAACACATTCATTGGCACTGAAATTATATCCCTGCTTAATTATCTCTGTTGCCCTTATCTCCCATGCATTAGCTGTTATCTCTGAAGTAGCTTTCCACTGACTAAAAGCCTTTTTAAACCACATCACTAATAATTAAATATGACCCTACTAAAGTCGATGTATGTCATCAGCTGACATTTTGTCATGATTGTTTGATCATTCAATTTGTATATTACAGGAGTTGGCTATTTGTATTTCATTCATCCTGTCCACCCCCTCAACTAACAGCCCGATTGTATACTGATTCTCAAATATCATCAAGAGGGGAAAGTGAAGTCTATGTCAACTGTAGGAGAGGTTTCTTTTTTGCATTACTCTGGTGTGATTTGATCTCTTGCGGCATTTTTATGCATAGCTTAATGACCTTAAAGTCATTACTTTTCCCCTTCATGATCCTGAGGTGACCAAGGGAAGAAAGAGGTAAAGGGTATCCCATGGACTGAAAAGAGCTAAGTAGGCTTATCCTATGAGTATGAAAACCCCATGACTCAGCTGTGATGTGAGGAAGAAATCTGTGGACTATTAGAAGAGTGAGTTAATCCTGTAAATTAGCAAAAGCCAGAAGATCACAATTAGTGAGGATTTTGAGTCTTGGTTTCCTCCTCTGCTTTGTAGCTTAAGGATTTTGTCCATGTGTGAGACTAGTTTCTTTTCTGAAATAATAGCTGTGCTGATTGCTTGCATCATTGAACAAAAGTATAAACTGAGAGGGGGGGAGATGTTTTAACAGTGGAGAAAAATGACATAGAGATGGGATGGAAGAGGGAGAAAAACTGATGCATCAGCACAAAATTGTCCCTTTGTTTCCCACGCTGTAAATTAGGTGTCACAGAATCAGAGAGAAAAATGTTCAACTTCTGCTTTATTTTATAGTTCAAGAACACAGAGAATTAAGTTAAAAGACAGCCAGTTTGGAAGTGAAAGGAGGAAATATACTTTTCATGCAATGTACAGTTCCGTGGAACTTATTGCTTTGGAAATAGTATTGAGGCCAAGAGCTTAGGAAAATTTATAAAAGGATTATATGTATGTGGGCAATAAAAAAATCCCTTATTTCTGATATTAAGTTAAAAAAACGAGATAAATTTCCGTATAGGATAAGGCAATTGGTACCTTATATTCTACAGAGGAGATTTCCTTTAAATACATCCAATATATAGCTAAGGACTAGAATTCCTGAAACTACCACTGAAGCTTTCCAGCACAGGTGTAACTGGGCTGACTGGGAGACTGGTACTGATGTACTTAGTCATCTCTCAGATTCTTTGTCCCTCTGTTCTAAAAGCGACCCTTGAGTGGCATCTGGAGAGAGAGCCTAGATTAGAGCCTGAACCTGGTGAAGGATAAACACCAGATGACTGGTGCTGTGTTTTGGATGGAGGCCTGTGATGAACAGATTAGTGGAGAGTGCTTTTCCAACAGTTTCATCAACGTTACTAGAGTTCAATGTAAATGTACATTTCAAAATTCTTTAATTTTTTTTTTTGTTTATTGTTCAGGTGTGTGAAGATTCATGGCTTCTAAACACTCTCTTGGGTTGAATCATTGATACATTGGTCTTTAAATCTGTATAAAGATTCAATCCTGTGGCTGATATTCCTACTGTATCTTGCTATTGTTCAACTTCTATTGTAAGAGGAAAGAAAATAGAAATGTACAAAACCATGGATAACTCATTCTAACTGAGATGTAGAAGGGGAGGAGGGGATGACAAAAGAATTAGCGAATTTTTAGGAGTTTCCCAAAGGGTCCTACTCAAGAAGACACAAATCAATATATTGTCTCTTTGACTGAGACATTTATTTCTCACATTGTTTTACATAAATGAGACATAGAATTAAGGTAGATTTAAGAACGATGTGATGAATGTTGTTTTTTTATTTGGTTATTGTAAAATCCTGTTCTAACTTTTGATTTTGCTCAGATAAAAGATTTTGGCTTTTAAATATGAAGAACTGTATTACTGTGCAAAAAATAAATTGACGAAGTCTTTTTCTTTGCTATGCTGTGCATCTGGGAAGTAAGGAATAAATAACTAGAGGCTGATGCAACTCTGAAATGTGATTCCACACAGCTATAATGTAAAACCATTGTTTGCTTTCTTCTAAAGTGTTTCTGAAATGATGTCAGAAATGGAGCATCAAATTCTCTGCTGGGACAACTCTCTTTAATTCAGTGGATCTGAGTGAAAGTGGTTGGTTGTTCACTTGTATTTCAGAGTGTTGTGAACCTGAGAGATAGGTGTTGTCAGATAAAATACATTTGAGGCTAGGCTCTCTTCTGTCTCACTCCAGGATAATTGCTTTGCAGTTGGCATGGCTGCATTCGTGTAATACAGATAAGAATGAGACCAACATCAACCCTGTATGATCTGATCAGCCAGAGTGTAAGAACAGCTGTGGTGATGGGAGTGAATATGATGACTTGCACTCCGAGTGGGCTCAACTTTCGTTTGGGCTTGTGTTTGGGGAAGCTTTCTCTTTCCATACACCTCTGGTCTGACCACATGCTGAGGAGTCTGTTGGAACTGCTTCTCTTGACAAATGAAAGCGGAAGGCTGATTGTCCAGCCTCCTCCTTGCTTTGAGGAGAAATGAAATTGGATTTCACGTTTCACTCCCACCTAACCTCTCTAGCTGAATTTGGAACTGCTCCGAAGGTTGAAAGGGAAGGGAAGGTAATGAGCTGTCATCTTCCAAGGAGTTGGTTGGTGCTCATTGTACTTACTGTCACTAGCAAATCTCAGCAGGAGCATCTGTAGCTCTTCCTTGTATGGGAGCACAAGAGTCACCATCACTTATGCCATTAAGGTATCTGAGGACTTTTGGTTTAAGAAGCCAAAAAAGTAGCCAGTCTGACTGGTAGATGTGAGCGTCAAGTAACTAAGCTGCAACCAGTACAAGGTAATTGTTGTATGGGTGGGAGTGCAGGTGAAGTGTTTCTTTTGACAAGTCTTTGAACCAAATACATGTCTGTCATGCTTTACTTCAAATTTTTGAGGGGTTTTTTTTTTTGGATTTGTGAAAGTGGTGTACGTATGTGTTTATTGAATACCTGGCTAAATTTATGCACGGGCTTTTGGCTAAGACAGAATGGGAAAGACAGAAAAAGAATTAAAGGTTGGAACTACACTTGATAAGATCACTTCTGCTTCCTGAACTTCATTGTGGCTGCATTGGTCTATAATGAGTGCAGCTTAGTGTCACTGGATAATTATAAAACACACCTGTGACGTGAATTCTGCAATTTCTTTACACCTTTTACTGCTCTATCTATTACTTTGCAAGAAAGTCAAGGCTATTACTAAAAGCAGAATTTAGGCCTAGTTTTGAAAAAGATTTCTATTTTAAAGCATATAGAGTGTTTTTTTTTTTTTTTTTCCTGTAAGAGACAGCTGGTAGATAGGGTTTATTGCTTTTCTTCCTGACAGGTTTTAGGCTGCTGGAGGTAGGCAGTGTTGCTGGATGTAAATGCAAACCAAACCCACAATAATCTGTTTTATTCTTGTATATTTTCTCTACAAGTGCAGAGAAAACTTCAACTGCAGTGCAGCATAGAAGATGGAAAATTAGCTCCGGCATTATTGAAGAAATTATACAGAACACATCAGAAGAAAATGCATAGTAATGAGATATCATTAGTTCTTAATTGATCAGTCTTTTTGATCCCTGAAGACTTTGTGTGAAGTTCATTTCCAACGTGCAGGAGGTAACAATGGATGTGACATGATTCTCAATTGCACCATACACACATATCATGGCAGTGGTCACAGACAGGACCAACAGGGAAAGTGTGCTCCGAAAGCTTTGTCTACATTTGAACCAGCTTCTGTGAAAGTCATTGTGAAGAGTCTTGCAATGCTAGGCAGGTTTAACTGAGGCTTAGTTTGCAAGCTTGTGTGGTTTTGTTTGTTTGGTTTGGATTTTTTATGCTTTGAAGGAATGTAAACCAAAACTATCATTTTGTCCTGTTCAGCAAATAATACAACCAGCTACTATGCAAGTGACTTAGGAGAACAACACAGCTAAGGGTTCCTGGCCACCAGGCCTCTCTGACAAATTACAAGAGCATCAAAGAGTCTCCTAAAGCTTATATATATATATATTTTTTTTTTTTTTTAATTTTTAGGTGTAAATGATAAATGGTTTGGACTCGATGATCTTAAAGGTCCTTTCCAACCTAAATGATTCCATAAATAAATGATCAAGTTGTTTTTTCACATAAATAAGTGCTTTGGAGGGAAAAATCTAGTTCTCATGTTACCAGCTTTTCATTATTCTCTGCCCTAGTCAGTCATCACAAGGGTCTCTGCCTCTGTAATCCTAAATGCCTGAAAGTGCCATTTGCAGTCAGGATTAAGTAGTAGTGCTGATTGTCTCCTGAGTGTTGTCTTGCACTTTGTAAAGATCCTTTTAAAAGTAGCCATTTAAGATTTATTATCAAGATTTATTACCATTTTTGTATAAGTAGGTGAAATGTAGATACTTGGCATGATGATAGCTATGGCTAGATCAAGATTTCTGGAAAGGGGCTTGAGACGGGGGTTATGTATGTGCAGGTTATATAGGTTATAAGATTTTTTTTCCAAGCTCAGTGATGCGAGTTTCTCTGCTTCCTTTTCAATTCACTGCTCAATTACTTTAATCGTACATTGTGAGTAATTGCCTCTCCTCCCTGTCCCCTCAATGCTTTGTCTCTGAAGCAAGGACAATTGACACTGGTACAGGGGGCCATTAGTTCTGGGGCCTCTAGGCATTTTATGATATAACGAATATGAGTAATACAGCACCTTACTCCTCGTATGTTCTCCAGTAAAGGTGGTTTGACATGTGACAGTGTAGGCTCGTTATGGCTTGGTTTCCTTTTGAGTGTGAAAGAGTGGGAGGACACCTATTAGTTACAAATGCTTAACAGAAATACTAGAAACAACTGATTGCTTCCAAGTATCCCATTTTATCTGCTGGACAATTTTATATCATTTGTGAGAAAAAAGTTTTTTGTTCGTGCTATTGTTGCTAGTATTCTTGTGCCCAATTTGAATACATTGAGTAGAAATAGCTCTTCGTAATTTCTTAGAGAATCCATAGATGGAACTACAGAAAGCCAAAGGACCTGTCAGTAGGCACAACTCTTACTGTAGTAGAGATGGGTTTGTGCTTAGGTGATTACAGAATTTGCTCCCAGGACTTCTGAAATGTTGCACGGACATGGGGTGGGGAAAAATTAAATACTACCAGGAAACATATAAGGTAAAGTCAGCTGAAAGAGACCTGGAGTGTTAACTGTATAATATTTTGGAGACTTGAAAGTCCATTCCTGCAAAAGGACCCAAAATACTTCAAGCATCAAAACTAAACCTTGACAATACGTTTGAAGGAAGCAAGCTTTATTGTCTTGTGCTTTATGTGTTAAGAGGCAGATGTACAGGAAAGTGTAAGGATGTGCCTGAGATTGGTGCTATGCAGTTTGCAAAGAGCTGACAAAATAACCTTTTCTGTTACACTCAGGACAAAAAGGGCCATCTTAGAATCATAGAATCATAGAATGGTTAGGGTTGGAAGGGACCTTCAAAGGTCATCTAGTCCAACCCCTCTGGCAAGGAGCAGGGACATCCCCAACTAGATCAGGTTGCTCAGAGCCTCATCCAGCCTGGCCTTGAACGTTTCCAGAGATGGGGCCTCCACCACCTTTCTGGGCAACCTGTTCCAGTGTTCTATAACTCGCATCGTAAAAAAATTTTTCCTAATTTCTAATCTAAATCTACCCCCCTCTATTTTAAAACCATTACCTCTCGTCCTATCGCAACAGACCCTACTAAACAGCCTTTCCCCATCTTTCTTGTAGGCCCCCTTGAGGTACTGGAAGACCGCTATCAGGTGTCCCCGGAGCCTCCTCTTCTCCAGGCTGAACAGCCCCAACTCTCTCAGCCTGTCCTCCTAAGAGAGGTGCTCCAGCCCTTTTATCATCTTCCTGGCCCTCCTCTGGACCTTCTCCAACTGGTCCATGTCCTTCTTGTGCTGGGGGCTCCAGAACTGGACACAGTACTCCAGGTGGGGTCTCACCAGGGCAGAGTAGAGGGGCAGAATCACCTCCGTCAACCTGCTGGCCACGCTTCTCTTGATGCAGCCCAGGATGTGGTTGGCCTTCTGGGCCGCAAGGGCGCATTGTCTGCTCATGTTAAGCTTCTCATCCACCAGCACTCCCAAGTCCTTCTCCTCAGGGCTGCTCTCAATCCATTCTCCGCCCAGCCTGTATTTGTGCCTGGGATTGCCATGACCCAGGTGCAGGACCTTGCACTTGGCCTGGTTGAACTTCATGAGGTTGGCACGGGCCCACCTCTCCAGCCTGTCAAGGTCCCTCTGGATGGCATCCCTCCCTTCCAGCGTGTCGACGGCACCACACAACTTGGTGTCGTCGGTGAACTTGCCGAGGGTGCACTCTATCCCACTGTCCATGTCGCCGACAAAGATGTTGAACAGGGCCGGGCCCAGCACGGACCCCTGAGGGATGCCACTCGTGACCGGTCTCCACATGGACATTGAGCCGTTGACCACCACTCTCTGAGTGCGGCCATCCAGCCAACTCCTTATCCACCGAGTGGTCCGTCCATCAAACCCATGTCTCTCTAGTTTAGAGAGAAGGATGTCGTGCGGGACAGTGTCAAAAGCTTTGCACAAGTCCAGGTAGATGTCAGTTGCTCGTCCCTTGTCCACTGATGCCGTCACCCTGTCATAGAAGGCCACCAAATTGGTCAGGCACGATCTGCCCTTGGTGAAGCCATGTTGGCTGTCACCAACCACCTCCTTGCTCTCCATGTGCCTTAGCATGGTTTCCAGGAGAATCTGCTCCATGACCTTGCCAGGCACAGAGGTGAGGCTGACCGGCCTGTAGTTACCTGGGTCTTCCTTGTTCCCCTTTTTAAAAATCGGGGTTATGTTCCCTCTCTTCCAGTCATCGGGGACCTCACCAGACCGCCATGACTTCTCAAATACGATAGCCAGTGGCTTGGCAACTTCATCCGCCAGTTCCTTCAGACCCGCGGATGGATCTCATCAGGACCCATGGACTTGTGCACCTTCAGGTTCCTTAGATGATCCCGAACCTGCTCTTTGAGTACAATGGGTCATTTTGTCATTTAAAATGTGGCAGTTAGGTTTTTTTTCTGTCCCTGCCTGGAAGAATCAATATCAGAGCGGATTACGAAGCAGAAAAATTATAAAGGTTCACAACAATTTGGAAGAACTTTGGAATCAGAGTAGACTGACTAAAAATATCTTGCTAGCTGATTGTTTGTTATCCTCAAATATGAATTGAGTTGGAATTTTTATCAACTACATGGAGTTCACACACTTTACCATTTACAACAAGCTGCTACTGTGCTTTCTGAAAAGAAAAAAACTTAAAAAAAAAAAAAAAAAGGCTTTGCATTAGAGGGATTCACTTGAAAGCATGCCCTTGGGAAAGAACAAGACTACAGAAGTTTTAAATTGACTTCTGAAGTTTTTTAGGTTTTAGTATCATTGAAACTTATTATTTCGAAAAGCTTCTGAGTCTAGGATACATCTCCCTTGTTGTTCACTCTTCCTTAATTCCAAATAAAAGTAGTTCCAGCAAATACTAAAATCCTGTCATCCTTGTACAATGCTCTGTCTCTTCCAAGGGAACATTCCATAATACTATTCTGCTGGAAAATCGAGACTGAATACTGTATACTTTATTCCTTGAAGATTCATAAATATTTCTGTTGGTTAGGATTGAACCCTGCGTGCATGAAACCCACTGTCTGTAGGGGACACTGTGCAGGAATGGGTATTTTGGAGTTCTAGTCCTCTGAGTTGGTCATAGGGTAAAATGCACTCATTTTATGTGGCTTCTGTTGCTGTGACCATTGTCAGCAGAGCAACTTAGTGGTGGGAAGTATTTGGAGAATCATCCCTGAATTTAAGGTTTAATGCATAAATATAGTCATTCTACTTCTGATTTTTTGGGTATGCTTGGTGTGGTTTCTTTTTGTGTGTGCATGTATTTATGCGTATACACAGACAAATATATCTTTTTCTTCCACTTAATTTCCTCTAGGAAAGACTCCTGTGCTGCTTTTCTGAAGGAAATTGCTGATAAACTTCAGGATAGATTCTTATCTGAAATAGTTTACTCCACTGGTGGCAGAGCATCATCATGTTTTTTGCTTTTAGTAACTGCATGCCATTCTGCTGATACTAAGGAAGTCAAAGAATCGGAGTACATCAAGTTATGAGAGCTAATGTTGTAGAAGGGGGAGTGTTTCAGCCTCTCTTAAGAATACACACTAAGTGGCAGTTCTCAAAGTGTTTCGGGCTTGATTCTTTGTTATCCTACATATGGCATAGTGCTCTGCATTTTGGAGCTAGTTTATGACTGTCCTGTATTCCCTTTATCCTAGTGTAAATGACTGTGGATGATAACTTAGTAAATGCTGACAATGTACCCTGTGAAGAGACACGCGAGACCTTTCTCTTCAGTTACACAAATTACAGCACTGCTCTGCCACTGACCTGAAGTCAGTGATCCTTCTTTTGGCATGTCCCTATGGAGCAGAAAATCAATCCATGATGCTTTATTAAAAATTAATTAAAATAGAATAAAGGCTTTGATTATAAAGTAACTTCTGATGACAAACTCAGTAAACAAGTCGAAAGGGAAAGATCTAAAGCATTTTGTGCAAATAAAAATTCTCTGTAGAGTGCTGAAAGTCAAAATGAAAACTGAAGATAACCATGAGGCATTTATTACAGTTCAGAATGGTTTACTAGAGTTAGGCACCATTTCAGATGATGAGCCTGTTTGTTGTTCTTGCATTTAATTGAATCTACTGTAAATCTGTTTTATTCCCAAGGGACCAGTTAATGTAATCTTGCTGTTTGCTTATAAAAATATCAACCAAGAGTTCCTGCACTAATTTTAATCACTGTTTATTTTTAGACCCTAGTGAAGTGCATTTTGCCAGTTTAGTTTACTGTACAAACTCCTTGGGGCAATGACTTTTTGTCTTTGTTTGTGTCCTATGTAGAAGAAAGTGTATATTCATTGTTGCTGTGGTTTTTCTTTTTTGAAGAAAAAATAAATAGATAAGTGCCATTTGAAAGTTATTTACACTGACTTTTGTGAGGAAGAACTAAATGTAACTATAAGACTCAACAACTGAAAATTTCAGAAAATTTTCTTAAGCTGATATTCTCTCTTAACCTTCTGGCTTTTGACCGTTAAGATCTTTTAAGTTTTCCAAGTAGTTTGTTCTGTTTTTCTCTCCCGTCTCTTAGGCTACCAACAGGAAAAGCAATCAGAGTATGTAAAGGAGCAAGGATAAAATTGGCAAACATTAGTGGTAAAAATTAGGAAATAATAAGCCTAGAAGGAGGCAGCAATTGAGAAAATGACAAGGGCCTTAGATGATTCACAAAGTACAGGTCTACCTGAGATCAATGTACTAGAAAGATAGGCAATAATTTATAACAAAACCAGGAAGAACATGCTGTGTATGTACTGTGAACAAATTTTGCTTTGAAAATATACACAAAGTGTACCTAGGAGTAAAGAGTAAATAACTGGCAGTATTTGCTGTGCGCACTGCATTCCAAAGTTAAACACATTAGGTAGTAAGAGGCATAAGACTTTGCATATGACTGTCGTTTGTCTTTTCCAACCCTTCTTCTGGCCAGGAAATGGCTGATACAAGATCATTAAAGCTGTATGGAGTCTATCCTTGGTTTAATCTGAGTTCTGTTTTACTTTATTTAGGAAAATAATTTTTTTTTTTTAAATTTATTTACTTTAGGAAGGAAAATAATCCTTAATGAATCAAGTGGTTATTTGTTTACCCAGAATTCTCATGATAGGATATACTGATGGAATTTGAAAGAATATCCTTGTTAGAGAAATGGTTGCCATTAGTTATTGCTGCAGGTTATGGATGTTCGATTGTTCCCTCTCCTGCCTTTTCAGAAAGGGCTGTAGAGCACAGCCAGACTAAAGCCAATGCCTCTTCTGCTTTATGATTCACTTTTCAGAACTGTGCAGTTTTGAAAATATGCATGTCTGTAGTTCCTGTCTTCCAAACTGATCATGGATATATATATATATTTTTTTTTTTTTTTCAATGCCATCTGGGAAAAGTAAAGGAACTGTGTGTCTCAACGTTGTCAAAAAGAGGAGTAATCTAAAATCAATGGTGAGGAGAAAATATTGTTCTTCATCTGACTTTATTCAGCTGGTCAGGAGAGATGGGGATTGGGATCAATTACTCAGTCTGCAAGTGAATGTGCACTGAATTCCAGCTAAGAATGGACAATCAGCATGCTTAAAGTTCTCAGCGTAGAAGGGTCCCAAGGCGAGAAGTGGGAGTATGATCTTTATACTGTAAAGTTGTCACACTGAAGATGGATTATGATGGTTCCTGCAGACCAAAATGGAGATTACATATACTGGGGAAAGATCATTGTGTGCATTTGAATTAAATACTAGGTCAGCTTCAGCTAGTGTGATGGAGTTCATCTCTCTCCTGGTCAACCATGCTCGGCTTGGATCCCTTCAAGACTTGCAGATTTAAAATGGCCAACAAAACAAACAATTTGGATTGAAAACATGGTAGAATTTTCAGGAAACGAGATGGTGCAAAACTGCATTTTGCTTGGAAAATAGAAGTAGAGTAGGAGTATATGTAAAAGGGTGAGAACATGTTTAGTGTTGTGCAAGAAATGTCCATCCCATTCAGCAGAGTGCTGTAGCAAGTGTGTAGACTGATACTCACAATGCTGTGCCATTGAAAGGTGACCAGAACACAGAGAGGCCCGGCTCTCTCATGCTGTTTACGGTATGCACCAACAGAGCTTAATTTGGTGTTCAGTTGTGAATGTGCTCCTCCTCTTCTTGCTTTCATGAGCTGAGAGGGCAGTAAATCTAGAGCAAACAGAAGACAACACAGGATAAGTTTGCATCTCCTCAGCCTATAGAACTCGCCACAGGAAGTAGCCTCCAAGTAAAACCCTTGTAGTTGAGTGATTTTTATGACTGCTAATAACAACTGTAGCTATGCAAACTAAGGTAATAAGGCAATCAAACCTATGCCTTAAGGCATTCACCTTCAGGGCCAGGAAGGAACTGTTTCTGTCCAGCTAGTGGTCTCATTTGAAGGCTCTTCTAGCACCTTTTGAATTCTTTTCATGTATTCCTGTTAAAATGATGGTGGTTGCTGTCATAAAATAATTTTAAAACCTCAGCAGGACATTTTTATTATTAACATGAAAGTAAGACAGGTGTTCATGTATTGTGACAGAGATTAGAAAGACCAGCCTTGTTAAATTTGCAGAGAGGTCACTCTTGCTGATGCATAGCTTCAGCAGAACTACCTGGTTTGGGGATATTTTTTTAATTTTTCTTTTCACTTTAGCGACTGCATACTGACTCCTTTGGAAATGAGACAATTTCATGGCAGCTCCCATTAGCACTGATAACTGTGAAATTAGCTGTTGCTACATCTCCATGCTGGTACTGTGAAAGAAAGAACACCTGCAAGGCACTATTAATAGTAGGGACAGAAAAGGGGAAGGTAGCTACACAAAGCCAAAGGGCAATGCAATTCAGCATAACTTACATTGCGAGATGGTGGATTAGGCCATGGTTTGTGCAATTCACTGCAAAGGTGGAAGTTTTTGTCATGCAAGTTGAGGCTAAGTGCTGTTTCTCTGTAGGAAAAGAGGAACATGATATTGTTATGCTTTTGACTTGAGAGGTTGCCTGGTGTCCAGGTCTTGCAAGGTATTGGCATTGAAAGGATATACTGTTGACTTCTGAAGAATGTATCAACATCTCTGCTTGTAGGAATGAAATGAAAGCGTTTCCTAGGCAAGTGCAAGGCTCCGAGCCTTTTCCAGCTGGAATTCAGCCGTCTAGAAGTGCTTTTCTTGCAACATCACTCTATTGGTACTTCCCTTGTTTTTACTTCTGCACATTTTCAGTGCATTTTTAGACCAGGTAATAGCCAATACCTTGCATTTGTTTTGTACCACCGAACTCTTCTGAACACATGGTGTAGCTTTTGAGTAGATTTGCCTTGCATAGTGCATTCAGCCTTGCATAGTGACTTCTATTTGGCTATTCTAGCCTAATCTAAGTCTTAGGACTCAGACACACAATCAGCTTGGTAACTTTGTAGGAAGCTTACTAATACATGCTAACTGTGAATGCCTGTTTATGGCAAGTTCAAGATAATTCGATTTGGTTTCTTTGACTCTAGCTATAGAAAAGTGATTATAAGATAAATCATTGTTACCTTGCATTTGCCACAGGCTATGTGTGTGCATGTGGACAGCTGTTATGACTCGGTACAGTGACTTATTTCTTTGCCTGAGCCCTCATAACCTCATGCAATGTCAGTTAGTCAGCATTCAGAAAGTAAGCTGGCTTCTAGATAGCATTACAAATGATCAGTGGAATAGTTCACCTGAATATGTGCAACTTCAGTGATATTAATTTTATTGTCAGCATTTAAACTGATATCAACATTTTGAGAACTAAGTTTCATGAGAAGGCTGAGTACTTTGCAATTCTAAATGCTTCCAGTGGAATCAAGCCTAAACAGAAGTAGCAGAAAAGAAGCTTTCTTCTTCAGGAATGAGATAAATGACTCTCTTTAAGATGTGTTACCTGGAATGCAGCTAATATACTGGAAGATGCGTTGTAGCATTGGTTAAGCTAAACTGAAGTGGAGGGAAGGGATGTATCAACTTAATGACTAGATGCTAAGATCTGAACACAGTATTTCTTTTTCAAAGCTTGCTTTGCTGCCTGCAGGTTTCAGTGGATTTTCAGAAAAGCTGAGAGTACTTGGAGCCTTAGACCTATCTGGAGATGTAAATTTAACAAAGCATTTAAACGTGCACTTTAAGTTTTATACTATGAAAGGATGAATCAGGACATATACAAGACTGTCCTCAGAGTCCTTTCAGGTGATGAGTTGTTAACATTTCATTGAGGCAGCAAAAGAGAAAGCTCTAAGCAGTATTAACAATCCTTGGTGTCAGAGGTTAACTTCTATTTAATCAATTTTTAAAAATGTACTTCGATGTGAAGATGATTTAGGAAAGTGTATGGAAAAGGATACTACAGAGTAAATCTTCAGACTTAAAATTTTTAATGAATTGAGAAAGATTTCACAGTCTCTTTCAACTTAAATTTCCCAGGCTTCTATTTCGCTTGATCCAAAATATGCCTAAATGAGTTTACTCTTCTCTGCAAGCAGCTCTTTTGTGTTTGTTCAGAATTTCATGCCTCATGCAAGATTCAAGTCCTCTGGTTCCTCCCTTTGTAGGGTACATTACTGATAGCCTTACGACCTAACACACAGAAAACAATGTGCATTATTATGGTATTATGCCAGCACTGGTACAATTAAACCTTTGGCAGCAGTTTATAGAAAAACTGATGTTCATTGGAATGCTACCAGTTTCAAAACAGTTTCAAGGCATTTGCTAGATCCCTGAGAGTCAAACCCATACACCCTTCTATGAGCAGCTGGGTAAGAGACCTGTCAGACATGTGCTGATCTTACCCCTAAAAAGGTCGGATCTTGAGGTGATTATGTGTGTGGGCTGAATTTGCGTTGTGCCACATTCTTATGCAATAATCATTGCAGGAATCTCTAAGCCTGTCAGATTTTTTTTTTTTTCATACTGGAAATGAAGTAGTTCTCTCTCCTCATGTTTTCATGGTAGAACTTGATCGTATGTCTTTTAAATAAAGACTAACGATCCAATTCATACATCTATGTGTGGAAAAACTAGTGGTGTTTTTTATCACTTACTCTCTTGCTAGCTATAGAAAGAGGTTACTTTCTAGGTCAATAATGCCAATTAAGTTAAGCCCACATGCTGTCACACTCTGGTAGCTTCTAGAGCTGTTCTTGTCAACTGACAAGTGAAAGGTCAATGGCTTATGGATTGCTGCTTGTGATAGGGAAACAGCTGCAGTAAGATTTGAACTTCTTATGATGTCTTGATGTTGCTGGCAGGTTAAGAACTGATCAGAGAAATGAAAGTTTGTTATCATAACAAATGTATTATTCCTGCACACAGTGAACTGGAGGGACTTGTGCTTCAGGTTCAAAAGTGCAGTCACTTTGTTTAGCTGCTGCCCCACGGGCACAGACAGGCAGAAGTCAGACGTGCTCATCTTTCACAGTCCGCACACACTCTTCATTGCTGCACTAGTTGTTTTAGCACAATTAGCCTGGCAACTGATGCAACAAGTGATTACTGTGTGGTGACTGAATCTGTACGTATGAAATCCACTTTAAGTAAGCCACACAAAAGAAAGGCCTTTTTCTCTTCTAAAATGTTATTAATCTGATAGCGGAAAAAAAGTCACAATAGAAAAAGATCCAATTAGTTTCCAGCTGCACGGCTTTATAATGCAGCAGCAGGATATACAGGTAATTACAAGAATTAACAACTTCAATAAAGTAGATTTAAAAGAACTTCTGATGGCTAGAGGCAGCCTCAGCTTTCCCACAGATTCCCATGCTACTGTTGTCTTCATGACAAGAAAGGAACCAGTTGTATTGTGTTGCTGCAGAGTATCCTTTTGCGTTAGTGAAATGCTCGAGACATAAATTGAGATCAGAACCTCTTTTTGCTAGTTGCTGTTCCCATTTTTCATGTGCAGAATAAGTATGGCGATATGCCAGCTGGGATATCTTACATTGCTGTTCTGTCTGCAGAACCTTGCCTGGTGGAGCTTCATGAATGAAAGACGTATTTGGGTCTGATGCTGCTTTGCTCACAAGGAATAGCTCACAGCATCGCAAGGGTGTGCCCAAGCAGAATCTGTCTCACTGGGGGAGCTCCCAGGTACGGTTGCTGAGCAGACTTGCACCCCAGGATGGCTATCCTGCCTGTAGCTTGGCAGACTGTGTCACTAGGACTGAAGGAGCACTGCAGACTGGAATCAGCAACTTCAGTACAGGGGTTAAGTTCACTTGAGGTAGACATTTGCTCTCCTGAATGCTTTAGATCATGTCATTTCCCCTCTTCCTTTTTTTTTTTTTTTCCCCACTCTGCTTTTCTGCTTAATAAATATGTTCATACAAAGTGAGTGACCAAGAAGGAGGCTTGGTCAATACTGTTTCAGGCTCTACATCAAAAGGAATCAGTATATTGGGTACTAACTGTTCCTTCTGTGGATTACCTAGTTCAGGAAGGCATTGGCGAAGTGAGAAAAGTGAATTAATTGCTAAGCCAGATCAAAATGAGTCTTTATTGCTTATGTCTCACAGATGGAGGTTGCTTGGGAATGTGCATCAGCTTACATTTACCAAGTTATGGTCTGTATGGGAATTCGCTGATCAAGCAAATGAACCATTGTCACAGGCTTAATAGAGCAGATTTCCTGTTTTATAATAAAGGTTTCATTGTTGCCAATGCAATACTTATTGGGTATTGGTTTTGAGGAGAGTGCACTCAAGAGGTAACTCAGATTTTTCAGGCAGTACTATTGCTCTGTATGGTTTTGGCTTTGTTTGTCTTACTTTGCTTTTCAGTTCAAAAGTTACAGCAAGAATGTGTGAATGAGTGAAAGTAAGGAGGAGAATACTGGATGGTTGAGAAAATAGTGTCATTATTTACAGTGGAAAATACAGCATAAATACAAAATTTCAAAAAAACTTTTGTACAGCAGAACTCGTAGGAAGAGGAATCAGAGGAAAATGTCTTACAATAGAGAAATCAATCATTATTGGGATGTCTGATCAGCTGTTGGATCAATCTCTGAGTAGCTGATCTTAAGACATTCAGTGATTTGGTATAAAATATTTCATTTAATAGTATGGGCTCTTGAGTGT
This sequence comes from Chlamydotis macqueenii, assembly GCF_036417535.1. NCBI lineage: Eukaryota > Metazoa > Chordata > Aves > Otidiformes > Otididae > Chlamydotis > Chlamydotis macqueenii. The sequence goes on along the minus strand of NC_141558.1, from coordinate 91,896,541 downwards.
GAGATGGAACTAACTGTATCACAGCAGTTTTAATGGGAGGATGTGGCCATGTTTCTGTAAATTGAGATTTCATCTCTGCTGAGGATTGTACTGGGTCTGTGTTAAATAGCTGTCTTGTTTATAGAGGGACATGGGAGGTGGCTGCAGCAGTCAAAGGTCAGCTTTCTTCTGGATAGCAGAAAGCTGGAGGTTGCAATTAAGCTCCAGATGCTGTTATGGTAACTAAGTAATGTTTAAGTAAAAGTAGTTTTTGCTAAGTGCAGTCTGATTCTTGATCGTTAAATACAAAGGATAATCAGCATTCTTACCATCCCAGTGATTCCCCCTTTGAAAAACTTCACTCCAAGGTGCACTGTTTTATGTTTAAACGCAAAATCTGTGCTATTATGGTAGCCCCTTCTGCTAGATCAATATTTCAGATTTTGTGTGCAAATGTGAGTAAAGCAGAAGGAAAGCATGTCCAAGGACCCTCCCTAGAGTTTCAGTATTCACAATGAGTAGCGAGTTGCCTTTGCTAAGCAGTATTCTGTATGTCTCTGTTCAAGAAAGACTGAATGCAGCAGACATCATACATGTCCTTTTCCAGCCTTTTCCTCATAGAACACATTCTTTTGACAGGACTATCAGGAATTGCTGTCTTGCTCACACAGTGTCTCTATCAGCGGTTGCAGAGATCTCAAGCTGTAGCAACTTAGTATTCCGTTATGAGAGAAAAAGGTCATAGTCAAATGGCAAGATGCTATAAGACTATACCAGTGCCCTTATCTACAGGAACTTACTACCATTCCAAAATTATTTCTTCTAAATGTGGATTTTGTCCTGAATAATTCCTTAAATGTCACCTCTGTTGTAGTGAGTGATTTATGGCAGATGCAGAATATGTCCTTGGTACTCTGTGGTATGTTAAAGATGACTGACTTAGCAAATCTCCACTGCTTTCGAGTTGCTCTGACTGAATGGTGTAATTGTTCCTTTTTGCCCTGTGAAGGATGTGTTAAAATTAATTTGATAGTTGTGTGGGCAGCACAAGATTCCTCTTTCCCTCTATGCCTCCACCCCAAAAATCTCACTTCAGTTTACAGTTAGTTCAGTAAACTCTCTAAAAAACTGGGGTAAATTCAGATTTACCTCAAAGTATTTGAGGCTGTATTTAACAATGACACTTGAAATTAACTTTTAAGTTCCCTTTCCCGTTTTCATATGCTAACTTCACTCAACAACACTCTAAAATTACAAAAACGAAATATAGTAAAGGTCACATTATCCACATTTCCCTTGTTTCTTTTTGACACTGAACTCAGTGGATCCCAGCTGTTACCTTGTCCTTTGAATGCTATGACAGATAAATTTTTTTGCTGTGCTTTCTTGTTACTGCACAGAACGTAATGCAGAACTTGCATGTTAGGCAGAAGGGATGAAGTCAGTATTTCCAGAGGGGCTCGGATAAAATACCAAAGTTGTAGGAAGAGGACCTACTACTTACTGATACATTCCCTTGTTGAGAGATGCCTTCTCTAAGGGAAGTAGGACTCTGATATTCCCTTCATTAACCTCCCTTCTGCTGAAGAGACTCAAGAAGTGTCAGCTCCTGCTCTGTTTTCTGATGCTGCTTCCTATAGGCAAGTTGCTGAAATTTCTAGTGGCTGGGAAGCTGGTGCCTTACTGAAGAATTAAAGATTTTTATCTTCTGCAGTCCACCACACTGTCACATCAGACAATGAACTCTTGTACACTAAAGAAAGTGGAATAACTATTTGAGTTTTCAAAATTAATTGGTAAATTAGAGTTCTTGCTTTAGCTTGTTAGAATTGGTAGGAGTAGGTCAAGCTCAGGAACGATGAGGTTGCTTAGTTCTCAGGAAATTTTTAATATTCTATACATGTGTCAGAACAAAGACACATGTGAATTATGTACTGTGAGATACCTCTCACAGTGCTTGTTTCATGAGTCCCATTGACCAGAAACTAGGCTCCTTGAGCCAAACAGGAAGAATAACTTTATCTTGTTATGACTGAGTGTGAACTGTGATGAGCCAAAAGCAGTTGGATAGAAGGTAAAAGATTAATATTTTAGAAGAGCCAGAACACCTGATTGTGCGTAATGGAAAACTTGAAATGAAGCTGCTAAGCTTGTGTTCTAAACAGGTTTATAAGAATTTATGATGTTTTTGATGTACTAAAGCTTTGAGAGTGGTATCGTTTAGAGCTTTCCTCAACTCATCTTTTAAAGGGGGTCTTTAAGAAGAACCTTTTTCTTGGTTAATGTAGACATTTGCTGTCAAAAATAAGCCAGGAAATTATTTCTTCGGTATTTATTAGGTGGAAAATTCAGTGCTGCTCTGAATCAAGAGTGAACTGCCAAAGAAGTCATCCATGAGTGTGTGTGTGTTTATGAAAGAGAGCTTTCTGCCTTCGGTTTCTTCTTGCTAGTGAGCTTCTCTCCTGAGATTAGGATCTCTGGGCACTAAGGATTGCTTTATAGTGAATCTGAACGCAGATTTGTATCTTGAATTTGGCTTCAAGCATGAATACATTTCTGTGCATCCAGTTCATTTGTCAGGCATTGATGTTGGGGATGTTCCTGGATGCTTCACTACCTCCAGAGCAAAGGATATTTCACATCTTTCATAAATACTAACTTCCATTTGTACAGTAATTTCAGTTTGGAGTCCTCAGTTAGGAGCTTTAGAAACATTAAGGAGCTTAGCTGTAAAATGCCCTTATGTAAATATAATTAACCTCATACTGCATGATGGCAAGTCTTATGCACAGAGTGACTCTTCGGTTGGAATTGGAAGAGAATGTAGCCTGGCTGACACTTGTGGTTTAACTGAGTAGCCATCTTTTTCCTATGAAGTAGAGAATTTAAATCATTACTTATCACCAGCTCTTGCTGTATAGTGTCAGAAAGCAGTGAAAGAGGAGGTTAATGGATGCCTTGCTTTTATGAGACAGGAGAAAAAAATGGGGCCTTGGGAGGGACATCTGTCTTATTCCATGTGCACTTAAAAGGTTTTTATTGAGGCATGAAAGGTTGCGTTGTTCCATGTTTTGTCTTTTTGTTGCTTTTCCAGGCAGTGATGTGCTGCCAACGATTCAGTAAAGGAATTTCTGAAAATATATCCTATTAACTGATCTTAAACCTTATGTGTGGTATGTGCGTATTCAGAAGGGAAGGGAAAGAGAATTGAGGAGGCTATTCTTCTTTCCCTCCTTAAGTCCAGAAACAGTATCTAGTGAGAGACACAGTGACACTGAAGAAGCAGATTTATGTGAACTGTACTTGTCAGGCACACATTATTGTCAGAGGCGGGGAAAAAACAAACAAACAAAGAAGCCCGAGTTTGTTAATGTGCAAAGTGTGATTTTTCAATTACATCTTTTGAACTGGGATGGGAAAAAAAAGTAATTCTCTAAGAGATTTGGAAATGTCTGTTATATAACTATTTTTCCTTAAATGCTTGATATATCCTGGGTGTGTTTACTCAAGTTTGTCTGTGAACTTCGGTGAGCAATGTCAGAGGAGAAATGGATCATTTCATACTGTGGCTGGAGGACAAAGTAAATGAGATGGTAAGATTACCTCCAAAGCCCACTCTTCAGTTTGGTACAATAGTTTAAATGATTTCTACACTCTCCAATCTATGAGGCAAAAGAAAGAAATGCAATAGAACTGACTTGAAGTCAGTAGTGAATTATCTGGACTTCTTTCTGCCCATTACTTTATGTATATGTGTTGAACTCTGGGAATAAATGAGGATTTGTTAGTCAAATATTGTGGGCATGTGTCTAGTGAGGTACTCAACCTGTGGATTGACCCAGATGTACAACTTTGTGCAGTATAAACAATACTTTGACAAGCACTGGGCACGAAAAAGGTTCCCAGCTTGACCCAGAATTTGGCATATCATTGTCTTTGCCTGTCATCTCCACTGACTGCATGACCAAAGAAATAATTCCTTAATTAAATATCAAATTCTAGTTTGTTATCCTGTTCTTGCTTTGACATAAGGAAAAGGTATCAACAGAGTAACTTGAGGAACTAGTTCAAGCAAAACCTGATGTTCTGCTTGAGGGTTCTGAGTGTTGCAGAATCACTAGGTACTTCTGTGGGTTTTTATCTCTGTAACATCAAGTGGGTGTTGGAAGCTTCCTGGATAAGGAACAGTAGTGTGTTTGAAATTCAGGGAAATATTTCAGCTTTCATTTGCTTCTGGAGACATTTCTCTATTGAAAAATCCCACTTTGGCAGACAAAGTAAGTAAGTGCTAAAACTGGAAACCATTTCTAGATTAACATATCCTGGGCTGTGACTTAAGACAGTTCTTTTTTTGTCTTAATTTGTCTATGTCTTGTGTTAGGTAAAATAAAATATGTTCCCATTTTGGTATCCTTGTAATACACTGTCAACTAAGAAGTGTCCCTGCTGAGGCAAACAGTAAATCAGTGTAGCTCAAGGACAGACAGTGTGTGCATTTGAGAGTTTAGTTCTGAGAGAGTTCACGCTGAGAAATGGATTTTTGCCCAGGAAGTGTGCCAGTCCGAGTAAGGAAACCAGGTGGTGGTGCTGAACCCTCAGGATCGAGAGGGTGCTTAACAAGCCCAACATACCCCACTATGAGTGTCCATCCAGGGCAGCTCTGGGAGGGCTCTCCGACATGGCTGTTTACACTGGAATGCTGCTTTTCACAGATAATACATCAACATCAATGCCAACAGTAGCTTCCTGTGTTCTACAACAAAGCCAGCTGTGTGATTGAACACGAAGGCGAGCTGCTGCCTCTCCAGCAGGTTCTGTGGTCAGTACCATAGAGATGTTTTGCAACTTGAGGTTTGAGCAGTTGACCGTCCCTGTAGTACTTGGACTGTTGAGTAGGATGCATGATAAAATAGTAGTACTACTGAAAAGCCTCCATTTATATAGAAACAACCCCATTCTGCATCTGTCCGTAGCATATGCAATTCCTAAACTGACCAATATTTCTCTCTCTTTTCTCTCTGTCCTGTGGTTAGTGTGGTACTCCACAAATACAGAATTTATAAATTTGTTTGATTATTTCCAGCTTCTTATTCAGTTCCTTGGCATTTTACTATAAGAAAGTGTGACCTAAATATAGACTTCATAAGATCTTCATCCTCATTTATTAAAAAGCATTAACTGCATTTGCTGGATAATACTTATTTCTCTCTGAGTTCATAGGTGAAGGGGAATGGTTCATATTTGTTCTTTATAAGAATCTCATATGTCTTTGGTAAGTGACTATTTGATTGTTTTGGAGTGCTTTTATTTAAGAACTAGTTATTCTCTAGAGCTCATGAACCAAGCGTCTAATCAGCTTTTGAAAAAGCTTGAGAGTAATACCTTTCAGGAAATGTCCACAATCAGTTTGATGCTTTTTATTGCTCTGTTTGCTCTGTGCTGTTCACATTAATAGGACTTGTGGATATGGGCATGGATCACCTGAAAGTTTCTGTAATTGCAGAAACCATTTCATTACTGCTTTTGTGCCCATATATCATGATAGATGTTTTCTGGATATCCCAAACACAGACACACACAAATCCTTTTCTGTTTTGTGGTTGGCTGAAATGCCTCTCTCAAGCCTCACTGTCTTGCAGCTTCAAGAGATCTGACAGCAATAGAAATGTGCTGCACTGGCTGTGGAAATTCATATTTGGAGCCGCAGATCTTTATTTGGCAGAAGATGAGGAGGTTATGATCGCAATTGAGATTGCAGCTGAGATAAGTCAACTCATCAACTTCTTAAATGCTGTCAGGTTGCTATGGAAATGAGTGACACTTCCTGGTGACATTGTCAGCAATGACAATTGATTAATGATGGTCCATCCTTGATTTCAATGGGGGATGAATGAATTGGATGGACTAAGGATGATACATAAGAGGAGGTTAGGTTTATAAGTGTACTCTGCTCTGAAGGGAGAACTTTTCTAAATCAATCTGCTTAGCAGTTCCCAACATGATAGATGATGAAATTGGTTTCAGGGTAATTTGAGAGGACAGGGCAGAATCTTGTGCTAGTTCACTGCACATGTATATAGCTAAGTTAGGAAATAATTGTGTAGTGAATTCAAGTGTATTGGATGCCCCAAGTGGACTTGCATAGGTTAGCAGAACACTGAGGAACAAATATCTGTTTGCCTGCATGCTGGAAACGTGAGGAGGTATCCTGGCAGCCAGCCTAAATTCTTGTGTTTTAACAGTAGTATGACATGATTTAAGTCCAGGATTTCGGCTATAGCCTTCTGAGAGCACTGCTTTTTCAGTATAGTTGAATCAGTAAATTAGAAAGTTTCAATGTATGACTAACATGGTAGTGGCACTTTCAGCAATTTCACTTGTTCCTCATAAAATAGAGGGGCTAGTTTAGCATTCCTGTTCTTGAAGTGTTACAGTTGATGGGCCTAAAAACTTGTAGAATAACCATAAACCCTTAGATTATCTTCTTAGCCATAGTAGAATCGGTAACAATTCCCTATAAAAGAAACAGAGATGGCTTGACAGTTGGTCTGAAAGATATTAGTGTGTCACATGTCCTTTCCCCTCCCAAATGCGAATCACAGGCAAACTTTGCCTTTAACTGCAATGTTTAACAGCTGAAATAAAGCAAGCCTAAGTGGAAAAAGAACTACAGGATGATCTGAAGTACTTTTCATGATGTGCCTCGCAAAGATGTTCTGTTGTTACTGTGTTGATAAAGGTAGGCATAAGAATTGAAATTGAACTGGTGAGAGACTGGTTCTTGCCACTTTTTGCAGGGGGAAGGAAGCAATACCTTGGATGACTGCTAGCAATAATTCGGGAGGATTCTTTTTGGGTATATGTTGCAATGTTGTGACACACATTGGTGAACAAAAGCTATTTGTGGTTGAAATGAGGGAAGGAGGAAAGCGAAGTTGTTAGGAATTGCATGAAGTACAATAGATGACCTCACACCATTGTAAATGCATGCAGAAGTAATAGTCAAGAAACTGAAATATAAGTTTTGAGGAGGTGCTTCAATGGGGCTGACCAGCTTTCTCTGAAGTCAATAAAGATCTTTCAGTCAATTTGAGGAGAGCTGGGTCAAGTCTGGCTGAACTCAATTTCTTTTCCCAGACAATGAAAGGCTGAGATGAGGCTTCCTAGCAAGGAAGAAAATGTTAAATGGGCCATCAGAATAATGAAATCATGAGATGTTTAAAACTTTTTAAGAAAGCCAATGACAGTGAGTGGTAATGATCCTAATTTTCCAGAGAGTCGATAAATAGTCTAGGATCCCAAGGGATTCTTTCCTCCTGTGCTGCATGCTGGCTTTTCTGGAGAAAGTTCAACAAAAATACTTAATACACTAGTGCTGTGTTATTTTACGAAGGCAAACAAATGTATTTTGTTTTCCTGAAGTAAAATATAAATATCTTGCGCATCTAAGCTGTCTTGTACCCTGAGGTAAGACCAAGCAAGGACTGTGGTTAAGTCTTTCTTTTCCATATGGATGGAAAGCCATAGATATTACTGACATTTCTAGTGATGGCATGAATTTATCCCATTAGTTTTAATGCAGACAATGTTAGAGCTGAGCCAAAGTGCTGTAGATTAGCATGACAGAAGCAATAAACTTGTTCACATAGCAGCCAAGATGTAGTGAATGAAATACCTCTCTTATTCCATCTGGAACCCAGAGGCACTTCTGGATGAGGAAGTGTCAGCTAGTGAGCTTTAGCTGATGACACTTTTGTTTTTTTTTCTGTCTTCAGATATCTCAGCTTATGACAGAGACTAGTCGAGAGGGCCTGACTGAAGCAGCGTTGAACCGCTACAATGCAGATAAACCCTCTTTGTACAACTTCCCTGCTTCCCAAAGCACATATGTTGCCAGTGAAGTATCCACAGGCACCTCGGTGGCAGCATCATTTTTTGCCAGGTAAGAGAGATTTCTCAGATTTTCCTTCTCTAGAAGCATTATTGCAAAGGAGATGATTCTGTAGCGAAGAAGTGAGGTTGACAAACTACAGTGCACATGTTGAAACGTGGCTGTAGATACAGATGTATCAAACTTGCTGAATTACCGTGAAAATGTTGTTTAATCCATCTGTATGCATTTGTCTGTAAGATGAGGATGATACGTCTACCCTCTTTTGTAGGATGTGATTGTACTCCCAGAATAATACCTAATTTAGTGACATTTTTTTTTTTTAGAGGAGTGTATCCCTGAATGAGAGGGACCCATCCAAATAATTTTCTGAGATAAGCAATTAATTGTAGAGCTATCTGGAGGTGGGTGGTTCTCTTTGGCAGGCAACCTTCAGGTTTCTGTATTGAATTTTACTTCTGTCTGGGGCAATTCTCAAGATTTCAACTTCAGTCAATAGACTGAAAATTAAGGTTTCTGATTTCAGTTTCTGTTCATGCTGTTAAATTGACCTGAGGGTCTAAACTCGGCCTCACAGCACCCTTTTTGTTGAATATTCAGCCAATATTTAAAAAAATCTTCATGAGATAATGTTTAATTACAAAATATTATGGCTAGTTTTATTGATTTGTCAGTAAAAATGGTTTATTAAATGGGCATAAGTGAAATATCTATTATCAACAACAGAAATATTTATCTATTAAAAATATGCTCATTGCAGAGCATAATCTTTTTAGCCAATGTGAATCCTTATGTAACTGATGAAGATGAAGTAGTCCTTGTCTTTTAATGTTTTTCAATAATTAGAAGATTGACTTGGGAAGAATTGTGGAAGTAATGAAATAACAAGAGGATAAGCTATTTTCACAGCACTTCCAATCCGATCTAGTGAGAGATCTGAATTTCAAAACATAGAGTGAACTTTTCAGTGAATGCCTCAGCTATATTCAGATTAACTTCGTACCCTTATAGAGAGTCAACTATTAATAATTCCATGAGATTCTATTTTATTTTAAAGGTAAATGGAAAACTTACAAAGTTGTTGGACTCTGTCAATCTGGAAAGAAGATTTTCCTCTGTTTTTTTTCTCACAAATGTGAGGACTGCGTATGTTCAATCAGTGTCACACAATAAGTGGATCATGTAAAAGGATTAAGAGTAGCATTTTAGAAGACCCAGTGAACACTGGGGCAGCTCTGCTGTTGTTTCTTTACAGATGCAATGCTACAATAGCAAATGTGAATGATGACAGTGGTCTCAATTTGCTGCCCTTTTCTGTTTAACTGCAGACAGTTTAAATTAAAATTGCTGAATGTACTGAGATGGGTAATATCTAACCAGAGTGCAGATTGGGATTAGCACGTTTTTTTTTTTAGCGTGAATTGATTTATGAAGATGGTTTAACTCAGTTTTTCCTTCATTATTTCACTGTTTTATGCTGAGATAATTCATTTGCTTTTAATATACTCTGCTGAAATGCAGGAAACTAATTAAAGTTAATCAAAATCCCTATTGTAAATCACAGCACTTTGAGTAAACTGTTTGTTTCTAGCTGATGTTGTGACTTCTTGGATATGCTTGGCCCAGCAGAGATCTCATGTTGAGGCTGTTTAAACTGTACTTGGCAAGACAAAAATGCCTGGTTTAGTTTGAGGTATGTCATAATTAGATTAGTATCACTTTTATATAAGTCAGTTTTATTCTAGACTTCAGGTTATATCATGTGGTGCTAGTTCAAGCAGCAAATCCAAGTCAGTTGTTCACTGCTTGACCTTTTAAAAAGAAAATCCACAACTTGTTTTCCAAATGTGGATCTCATTAATTTTTGTTTAGCGTCTTATGTGTCTATTTGCTTTTTTTATAAAGTTGGAGTAAGAAGCTTAAGAACCCACATATGTGTGTGTTATAAAATATGAAGTAGAAGACAGTGGTTGTCAAACTTGTTAACGTGGTGCTTTGTTTACAATATGAAGCAGTCACTCGTACCAGGCATATGAATTCTAAACTTTGGTTTTTCTCATTGTAAGTCACATATGGAGTAGTGACTACCAGCTATGCCAGGGGGTTTTTGTTTGTTTGTTTGTTTGGGTTTTTTTTTTTTTTTTTAACATGTGTAACTTATAATGTTTTCATGGTCAGTCAGTAAGAAATTATTACACAGGCAGGGAAATTTGCTAATATGAAGCTGAGGTTGGAAGTAGAAGAGTAGAAAATATTCTTTTGGAATTTGAATAACATCCCGCAGTTTTTCCACTTCAAGTTCCCTAACAAGTAAAGCAAACCTCAGATGAAGCTCAGATGTAAGTCATCCATCATCAGGAAAAAAACCCAATTAACTAAAATGCTATAGTATGGAGGAATGTCAAAGCATCCATGGGAACTTTTGGTTGTAATTACTTGAGAAACATCAGGAGTGGAATACTGAGAGCTCATAATTTTTCTGTTCTCAGGGACTACTAGTCCAACAGCTATACTCACTGACTGGCCAACAGCTGGCATTGAGTCATGAAAAAGTGTCTGAAGGCCACAGTGACTCTCAATCTTTTGAAAAACCAGGAGACTTTTCAGTTATCTCAATACTTAACCGTCATTTTTCATGATCTATAGCTGACAGGTTTCCAAGCCATCTAAAAGGGCTGCAACTTCTGTGAACTGTTTGTCAGGATATCACTGCAAGAGAACTTATGATATGTCAGGATTCCCATGGCACAGTTTGCAGATGTTGTAAAGGAACAAACGCTGAAAACTGTCCAAAGTACTCTGCTGGTAGGCTTATAAATATTGGATAATACAGGTATGAATAATGAATTTCTAACGGCGATTCTGAAACAGAAACTGAATTCAATCAGTTGTGCTTTTAATGACAAGCACCAAATTTGCCTTTCTTTTCAGAGCTATGAACTTTGTCTCAGTTATCCTCTAATCCATGCTAATTTAGCATCATCTTGCTTCTTTTACTAGTACACATTTATGATGAAAAGAGTTCATTTAGTGAATGTGAAATAAGATTCTTTACAGAAAAAAGAAAAATTCACAGAGCATTTGGGGATTTTTACATGAGTTAACTTTTGCTTCTCGTTGGATCTTTGTCAGAAGTAGTGCTGCAGTTTTGGGCCATGGAAGTCTAAAGTGTGTCATCCAAGCACAATGTAGGGGCGTGCCACCTCCAGTTAAGGGAGAAATATATGCTGGTGCTGCCAAAGAACTGAGGGAAGGGCTTTCTGTTGCTTGTCTCTCTGGTGTCTCTGTGAAGCTCTAGGAAGTCAAGGGGCGTTGTTCTGAACCTTGTTCCCATCTATGCTAATTTCTACATGGAGAAAATTTCTAGGTCTCTGACTTTTGGTCTGACTACTCCATAAATAAACGTATCTTTCTGAATAAAACTCCTCTATTGTGACTGGGCCATAGAGTTTCAATAGTCTCTCAAAGGATGGTAGCATGGTGCAGTCAAAACTGGACCAGAGCCTTTCAGTTGTCTTTACAATACCTAAAGGTTTTTTGGGATCTTGGTACTGTTCCTTGTTTTCCCCTTTCACAGTAAGCCTGCTTTCTCAGAGCTAAAAAAACTTACATTGCTTCAGGAGAAAGGAGAAACATAAAAGCCTGTTTCTCTTTTGACCTCTAGAAAGGTAAAAATTTTTGAGGAGGAGATATTTTTAAATAGTAGTGTTGAAAGTTGTTTCCTGTTGCTGATCGGGAACTGTAACAGTGTATCTTGAACAAAAGCCTGCCTCGGCTTGAAATCAGATATAGTAATATTTTAATTAATTGAGCCTTATAGGAATGTAGATAATCTTGAAAGTAGCCTGAAAAATCTGTTCTAGGGATCCTTTTCCATGTTTCTATGCAGCTTAAACACTAGGCAAGGCCACACAATGCTACTGTTGTAGGCGTAGCAAGGCATGTTTTCCCTATTAAATGCAGAAATGTATAGGTTTTTAAAAAGTTATTATTTTGAGACAAAATAACAATAGAAAAACCTTAGCTTCATGTATAATTGACGTGTCACTATTCTACGTGGGATAAACCCTAGTTACAGTTACCTCCATTCTTAGAAAAACTGCTGGTGACCCTTTCCACGCTTTTTTCCCATCCCTGTGTGGTTTGGCAACTGAAGGAGGAGGAGATGAGGCAGTGCCTTACTGCAAATGGATATTGTGAATGTTGTGTTCAAAATCTGTTCCACAGAATTTTTTTTCCACTCCTGAGAAGCCTTTTTGATCTTTTTGAAAATTCTGGTATATAGTGCATGAACAAGGCTTATATGAGGACACTATTTGTGGTGACACTCTTGTTAAAGCCACTGTGCTGTTTTGATGACAGCAATTCAGAGACCCCAGACCCTTGAATCTCATGCCTTCCTGGTTTTTGCACACGTGATAAACTATCAGCTTATTGCATAACTTTTCATGTTTGTTTATAGATGCAGTACTGTGTGACTTTTGTTGAAACTTAAAGGAGCTAGTCTGCACAATCTTTCTGTTTATGGGGAAAATCTGTAAAGCCTGAAGGCTTAGAAACCAGGAACACTAGGCCTTTTCCTTAAAGACTGTGTATTGTTTTAAATTAATCATACCATTTAAAGTCCTGGCTAGAATATTTGAGGTCTGGGGGAGGTTCACACAAATGAACTTTTCCTGGCTTTGCATCAGAGAGTTTGTTGGAACATGCACAGCAAAATCAGCTAAGAAACAGAGGTAGCAGCTAGTAGAGAAGGAAATGGGTTGGAGTGGGTATTCCTGTACCACAAAGCTTGGCTTTGGCTTGGGAAACTCCACAGGAGAGACATTAGATTTGTGTCAGTGGTCCAGCTGTTACTGCTGTAGCTGAAGTGTTACACTAGCACATGTGGAGCCAGGTCATGAATCTGTTCCTGGTACTATAGATGCAGAGCAGGCTGTGTAGGCACACCTTGGGTATTGGTGCTGCTGAGGCCTGAGACATCTCTAAGGAAAGAGCCTCTGAATATTGTCAGAGAGTGAAAGTTGCTTCTCCCAAGCTCTCTGCCTTTCTGAAGAAAGTTCTGTTGAAGTTTGGAATGTTTTTAAATGATCTGAACTGCAGATGACTCAGATGATGGTGTTTCTTCATGCTGAAGACTGGTGGACCCAACTGCTCTTACAAGCCATGCAGTGGTTCCCTGGTTTAGGCATTGCTTGAGAAGTTCTCGATGTCAAATAGTGCTGACCTCAACACCCATAAGAGAAAATTATTTTCTGAGACTTAGGTGAAAACATATTTTGGTTTCTTGCTTTCTTAAACTATGCAGAGCCTAATAGGATTTTCTTTCATTAGCTAAACAAATTAAATTTAACGGTTAAATTGCGGTCAGTCTCAGACATTTTGAAGAACTATATATTATAACCCTGATCAGAATTTCTACTCTTGTCCCTCATCCTCATAATATACTGCATAAGAAATATGTAAAAAGAAGAAAGTTAAGATAAAAGATCCATAGACTATCTTTCAGTAGGAATGCTGGCAGCACATCTTAAAATACCTGTAAATCATTTTCACAAATATTTCTAGCTTCAAAGCCTGTTGTGGGGCTGACTAGTAGGGGAGATTTCAATCACAATGATCTCAGTCAACCTGAAAAACCATGAAACAAGTATTTAAAACTGGCACCTAGGTTTGTGAGCAACAACTTCAGGGGCTGATTTTTCATACTTACTCAGCATTTGTCAAAAATGTGGGAGATCTATGTTCATAGTCACTGCTTTTCTGTGCTCCCTATTGCTGTGAGAGCACTAACAGGTTGTTTCTACTGCCTGCTATTGGTGTTATGTCACGTGTGTAAAGTAAATGCCAGTCAAAAGGGAATCCTGACTCTCCTGAAGCCAGAGGCGGCTGGCAGGTGAGGCATAAAGAATACTTTTTTTTTTCCTTTGGTTCAGTGTAAACAAAATAAAAATATCCTGGCAGGAAAGACTGTAAGCTACATGCAAGAATAGCCAGTGCCTAGTATTGGAGGCTAAGATCTGCTACACAATAAAAAAATTAGGACTTAAGTGCCATGTCTGGACGAGGGAAAGCAAAGGTATTTGAATGATCTCTAATTTTGCATGGTAGTTTTATCTTGGGTCCCAAACAGTTTCCAATGATGGTTTTGGTTTTTTTTTTCCAAAGCTGACACATTTCGCATGGCACTTTTGTTTGAATCAGTTAGTATCTTTTGATTACAAAAAAAGTTTAGCAACAAGATTCCAGACTAGGTCTATTTCTAACAGGAAGTGTGTAGGGTACATGTCCGAAACCATGGTCTTTTGCATGCTGCAATTATTTAAACAAAACCTTAAGAAAATGTATGCTCTTTTAGACCTGGATTGGAAATCTAGTTGTGATACATTTAATTTGGCATTGGGCTGTAAACAAATAATTTGAACCTTCATACCAATTAGATCCACTGTGTGTTGACTGCAGATTAATAGCTTTCATTCATAGCTTAAAATACAGGTAATGGATGTTTAAACAGGATTTTGGGAGTGATCCATGAAGCTGTGAAAATAAATAAGCTAAAATTGCCCTTAGTTTATCATAGAACACTATACTTACAGAGGTGTGCCATCTGCTTAGCCTCAAAGCACTCAACTGATAAAAAGAATGTAAATCCTCCTTATTTTCCCATTATAAAAGTAATCAACTTTAGATGTACAGGGGCATTTACCTTAGGGTAACAAATATAGTTTTCTGGACTAAGCATGTTTTAAAAATAATTATTTAGAGCAATCTAAAGTAAAAGTTTACTATCCAGGAACTATTTATTGACCATTGAGCAGAGAAATTAAAATTCCAATCCACAAAAGGTATGTTACTTTGATGTTATTGAAATATGCTACACCTGTTTCTGTGCACTGCACAAGGCAAATGTTTTCTGATCTGCGCTTGTCCCATGTATCTTATGTTTTGTATTGATGGTAATGGCAATCACTGAATCATGTTGTTATTGAAATGATCATCAAGATTTGGAGTTTCTTATGTAACTAGCCTTTCACAGTCCTGAGAAATCTTGATAATTTTTTAAGTAAAACTCCACTTGCCTCTCTTTCTTTGGAAAGTTTTGAGACACTATGTTGTTTCTCTGTGATGCAATCACCAATTCCATCTTATGAATATCTGGTTCTGTAAATCAAAGGACACGTACCATGAAAGTTTTTCTGCTTAAGAGATTATTTTAAAATGAATTTATTGTCTCCTAAGTATAACTCATTATATTAATTGTTTCTAATGTATATTAGAAATAATAATGAATCTTACAGTTTTTCTGATTTCCTGTAATAACTTTTGGTGTTTAGTTAAATCTTTTTGTTTCTGTAAATTTTGGGGTGCCAGAGTACTTACTACAGGAACACCTACTCCCTGCTGATTTAGGAAAACTTAAAAGGAACTGTGGCTATTTCCTTCCCTCGGCACTGCTTTTCCCTGCACCTGACATGAACATTGAGAAAAATTGCTAGCAGCATATACAGTAATCCCTCAGCACCTGTTACCAAAGACTCCTGGTGTTTAATCTTGCATTTTACTCTTAGGGCAGTGGAAATAAAAATGGACAACATTAATCATCTGACTTCTAGTATAGTTGTGACTGCCAACTGTAGTGTAGGCAACCTCATGTTGATTTACTGTTTTGCATATTTCTTGCTTCCCTTATATCTTGACATAAGAGTTCTGATTTATAGTGTCTCTATCTTGGCTTGCGGAGAGAGAAAGATGAATTGATGTAGTTGCGCTGTCTGTAGCAGAAAATTATATGCACCACCAGTTGTTTTTTCCCTCTGTTTTTAATACTATCAAACTAACCTTTGCTCAAAGAGGTCGTAAATCCATAGTAACAAGTCTTTTTCCTAAACACCTGGAAGTTCAGAGTGGCAAACTTTTTGTTCTGATTACTGCTTTCCTGTTACAAGAAGTACTGTTACAGTGCTGCCCGCAGCCTTGAAATTCCAGCTGTGAATTATCCTGTGTGCAGAGTTCTCCACTACCTGCTCAGAGTCAGTGTTTTCTTAATCTTAAGAGCAGTCTATTCAACTGCTGAATGGCTTTTCCTTACAATTACCAATGAATACAGACCATTTTAGTTTTTCTTGCTCGTCGAATAAAAAACTCCAAGAAAACAGTTGAAATGTTGCAGTAATTGTTTATTGCAAAATAATTTAACATTCAGTAAACAACTGCCAGTTGAGGTTGTGTATGTACATTCCTGTAATTTGGTTGTAAAATACGGTAAGACCACAGTATGCCTGTATACATGACTAGATGGATTGTAGAAAATAGAGATTTAGAACCTCACCTCTTTGGTCAGCTGTAGATTGAACATTATGCCTGTCTTACAGCTCCTGTTCTTTGGCATATTTCAGTCAAAAATGCCGCTTTGGTCTCTTCTGAGTAACTCAAGTACAGCATTGCATGCAGGACAGGAGCTCCAGAGCTTTCTACCGTGCATCTTGATTTGACACTACTAGATGCCTTTCCAGAGGCAGACCTGTTAAAGAAGAAAACAAAAAATGAATGTACATATTTAGGAAACAAGTAATTACAGGAACATTGCCGCTAACAGAGACAATTTTTTCCTGTGAATTCATTTCTTGAGATTTCATGACTTTGGAGTGCAGCTTTAGAGATTTTCTTACGATTGTAGACTCCTAGAGGCTTATTCCTCAAGTGTATTTTTGTTGTTTAATAAAGAATTGGCAATGATTTCTTCAGTCAAAGCGTTGACAGAATCTGCCTCTTCTATTCAGCTGTCTATTTTCAGGAAATCAATAGAGACTCAATTTCTTTAAGGTCTTTCTTCTTCTGGTTAAAATTGGTCAATGGATTCAAATGTCCTTCTAGGGTATAGTCAGAGAGATTCACTTGGATTGTGTATTAGTCATCCTCATTTCTTTTAATAACCAGGCTAAAAACTACTGCTAGTGAGGCAGTCTTTGGTTTTATTATCCCAACAGGCATGAGAGAAAGGAACCAAACTAGTTAATATGTTCTGAGAATTACAGAAACAATCTCTTTGAATCTAAGGAAGAATGCTGAATAAGTGAAAACTGTGGAAATCTAGCCGAAGACAGAAAAGACAGTATTAGCAGAAATTATTTCCCTTTCTTTTCTCAGTACCTCTTTATATGCAAATACAGGGAGAAATCAGTCAGCATTTCATTAGAAAGGAAAAAGTACATAGAGAGAAATTGGACAGCATTGTGTCTCTTGTTCAAGCCATCTGTAAGCAAGCTGAGTTACTAACCTGTCTAGGGTGGAGCATATCCACACTGTGAAAGTTCAAAGTTGCCTATTTCTGCTTTTGCTTTTTATTACTGAAAGAGAAACAAATTAATGTAAATCTAAGTTTTCTCATTGCAACAGCTATTTCTTTTCTAGCTCTCCTTTTCAACCATGTTTGTCCCTTCCCACAGCAGGATCAACGTTTTATTAAGACAGAACTACTGTAATTCAGCTATGTGATCTTGGGGAAATATTTGACTAGTTGCGCAAGGTGAAAGATGTCTGAGTTATGTCCAACTACATATTTCTAAAATGTGCAAGTGTGTATTTCTAAATATTCAGAGATTCCCAAGGGCCCCATAGCGTGTAGTTCAGGTCAGTTAATTAGCCTTGGATTTCCTGTTTAAAGCTTTGTTATTCTGATTTATTTTGGGTTTCTCCATAGGAGACATGGTAGACTGTGCGCTCCAAACCTGGCACTTCTGTAGGCCTCAACTATTACCTGTCATGAGTGAAACACAAATCATCATGGGTAAAACAAAAGATAATTAGTTGGATCTTTGAGTTTTAAGAGTCTTTAGGTTTCATACACTCAAATTCTTGGTGTGTTTTTTTACTTCTCTCTGCCTGCATGAAGATCAGAAGTGGACTTGCATAATGAAAGCTGAGAAAAATAATCCTGTGGTTCCACAAGTTGAAGAGAAGCATTCTGTGTTACAGAACTCATGAAATAATATTCAGAACTGATAGGAATGAGGAATAGGTATATCTTCTGATCAAGTGATGCATAGGAATGGGGCTAGAAAGAAGGAATGCCAAATAAAACTCTGAAAAGGAAACAAAAGTATCTCATTAAGTCATAGAACTCTGGGAGCACAAGAGAGCTAATATACCACTATTTAAGGAGTGTTTAGTGGAACAATCCAGGTCTCCAGGAACAATACTGGAGATTACAGTGATCCAGGGCAAACACAAAAATACCTGTGATGAGATACAATTGAAAAAAAAAATTAAAATATTGCCAATGAGTTTAGGATTATGGAAAACAGATGTTGGTCATACTGGCTTGAAATGTTCCTGAAGTGATTACCTGTTTAGTTAATAAAGTACAACTGATAGAGTACAATCTATGTGGATTTCATTGAGCTATTTGCATTAACACTCTGTGAATTCTTGATTAATACATTATAGCAATGTGAAACAAATTGAGAATGCATTAAATAGACTAAAGTAGATGAAATCATGTATTATGTTAAATGGCTCTGCTCCTGTTGGGATTCTGCAGAGATACATAATGCCGTAGGGCACTAACTGGAAAAAAAATTGTTAAGCCTTTCAGGTGGTGTTGGGAAGGTTGTTGCTAACACATTTCTTAGTCATCTGGGCCAACAACAGGTGTTACATCGGTGTTAAATGTAATAACGTAAATCCAATAGTAAAGAATGTAGACTGCATACACAATAGGGGCCTATGTACTGACAAGTGCTTACTGGAAAGCATCTGCGTGTCTTAGTTAATTAATTACATATGAGCACACAGTGGGACACTCTGGCCGGGAGGCCTAATGCAACTTTTGAATATCTGTAAGAATAAGGATATATGAAGAGAGATCAGGAAGTTGCTTTAACTCTGCATTTGGAATAGCTAGGACCCCTGCTAAAATACTCTGTCCACATCCGAGAGAGATGCTGAAAAAAGGAGAAGCCTCAGAGAAGAGACACTAAGATGATTAAAAGTTTGGAAAACATGCCTTCCAACAGCTTGACTTTAGTTTATCAACAAGATTTAGAGGGGGATGTGTTGACAGTGTGTGGGGAACCTCTGCAGGGAGCAGAAACATGATACTAGAGGACTCTTCAGTCTCGCAGACAAAAGCATGTCAAGATGTAATGGCAGGAAGTTGAATGTAGACAAACTCAGAATCATAATGAAATGTGCGTGTTTAGGAAAGGGCAATGACCTGCTGAAATGAGCAAGAGTAGCAGAGAGTTCTCTTTTAGTGTATGTTTTTTACATTAAAATTGATACTTGAACAAAAAAGGCTGTAGTTAACCACAGTTTGGGGGGGCTTTAAGAGATCTAATGCAGGGAAGATCCATTGCTTTTGCTGTGCCCGAAGTTACATTAGAGAGTCATAATAGTCTTAATCTAGGAAAACACACTCATTTCTGTGTGAAGGTGCAGCAACAAGGAATAGTATTTCTGCTCCTCTTTCAGACAGTCTTAAGACAGCTGTAACAAAGCAAAATTCAGCAATTTAGCTAGTAGTGATTAACAAGTAAGTTGATGTGGGTTTGAGTAGATGTACTTCAGAGAGTTTTCTGGTGGTGGTGTTTTTTTTTTTTTTTTTTTTTAACTACCAGTATCTGTAATTTTCATTTTTGTCTTTTTATGCAACAAGATGTGTGAGTCTTTGTTTTTTTCATAGCTTCTCTGGGCACACATCTGCTTTAGTGGTGCATTGTTTTCCTGTTCTTTAGAGATTCCATCTGTTTCTTGTCTCTATCAGAAAGTACATCAGTATATATCATTAAAAAAAAAAAAAGAAGCCTTCCTAAAATTATAAATGCTTTACTTCTTCCTTTGCCCCTTAGGTTGAGGATGTCAGTCAGCAAAGGTGATGGGTGTTCACTTCTGACGCAACTAGGTCAGTAAAAAATCATATGAGTGGGAAAAGAGCATCCTAATATTTTGACATATAAATTAAGAGGAGAACTTAGCAGCCAAAGCTGAAATAAAAAATACATTGTATCTGAAGGCAAAGGCTTTGGGGCAAATGTCTGTGCTTTAAAATTACTCGAATGAAACCAATGTGCAAAAAAAAAAAAAACCATGAAAAAAAACCCCAGCTGTTCCACTTGATGGCTCATAAAATCTGAATAAAGTCCTTCATGGGCTTTTTTTGTAGGGAGAGACTATTTTTTGTATGCATAGTTATGGTAGCATCTGGTTCCCATCTCTGGGAATTCAGAGAACCACAGGCACCGACATGCTGTCTGCTGCAGCGAAGCTCTACAACGCAGATAAACACTTCAGACAAGTGCTCAGTACATAATGTAATTGTCTGCAAGCTGGAAAGTTGTTGAGGTTTGCTGGGAGGAGGTGAAATCTGAATCAGTTAAGTTTGATTAACATAAGCAATAGGAGCAGCCCTTGCATAAAATTTCCTTTGTTCACCTGTGAAGTGTGGGCTGATATGCTAGCAGCACCTGAGTCAAGAGGATCAATGAGGCAGAGACGGTAAGCAAGGCATACCTAAGCCAAGAGGAGTCTGTGGGTTTTCACAGAGGCTGTATCATGGAATCATAGAATAGTTTGGGTGGGGAGGGACCTCTAAAGGTCATCTAGTCTAACCCCCCTGCAAGGAGCAGGGACATCTCCAACCAGATCAAATTGCTCAGAGCCCTGTCCAACCTGGCCTTGAATGTTTCCAGGGATGGGGCATCCACTACCTCTCTGGGCAACCTGGGCCTGTGTTCCACCACCCTCATTGTCTCTGCTCTGGTGAGAACCCCACCTGGAGTACTGTGTCCAGTTCTGGAGCCCCCAACATAAGAAGGTCATGGACCAGTTGGAGAGGGTCCACAAGAGGGCCACGAAGATGATAAAAGGGCTGGAGCACCTCTCCTATGAGGACAGGCTAAGCAAGTTGAGGCTGTTCAGCCTGGAGAAGAGAAGGCTTTGGGGAGACCTGATAGCGGTCTTCCAGTACCTCAGGGGGGCCTACAGAAATATGGGGAGAGACTCTTCATTAGGGCCTGTTGTGACAGGACTAGGGATAATGATTTCAAAATAGAGGAAGGTAGATTTAGATTGGATATTAGGAAAAAATTTTTTTACACTGAGGGTTGTAGAACACTGGAACAGGTTGCCCAGAGAGGTGATGAATGCTCCATCCTTGGAAACGTTCAAGGCCAGGTTGGATGAGGCTCTGAGCAACCTGATCTAGTCAGGGACGTCCCTGCTCCTTGCAGGGGGGTTTGACTAGATGACCTTTGAAGGTCCCTTCCAACCCTAACCATTCTATGATTCTATGATTGTCAAAAATTTCTTCCTTATATCTAGCAGTCATGTTGTTATCTGAATGTGGAATTATGTTACATCATGGTAAGAGTTTGTTACATATTATTAACATCTGGTATCACAGAAAGCAAAATCTTCAGAATGACTTGAACACGGGCACAAACACAGTGCTGGTTTTCTGGCTTATACAGTACTCAGCACGTTGTTTTTGCTTAACGAGTAGTATGATAGAGCAAATACGATGTGAAAATTTTGCTTCTCTTATGGCTGGAAATGGAGTTAAACTCAATGAAAGTCAAATATGAAATACATTTAAGTACAATTCGGTGCTTGAATGAAGCTTACCTTCATCCCAGGATGTCTGCTTATGCGCGTATACATACAGAAGAGGTGGCAGCAGATATCCTTTGTGCCTTAGGGAACCACCATTGTACTCTTTGTATAGTAACCTAGAGGTTAGCCCATTTCTCCAGGAAAGTGGAGAGCTGTGTTCTAGGCATTCCTTAACCTGAAAAAGAGTTAAAAATGACGGCTCATACAACCCAAAGGAATGTCTTTAAATAATACGTAAGGGTGGAGTAGGTTCTTGCTCCAATAATGTCAGCTGAGGATGCTCCACTGTGTAGGGAGGAGTGTGGGATCATGGGGCCACTGGGAGTGAGGGAGAGGGAGCAAGCCCTTTCGTAGACCTGGAGAGCAGGTCTGGGCAGGTGCTGCAGCCACAGTTCCCTTCCTCCAGCAGTCACATCTATTAGAAAGGAGAAGTGCCAGCCATTATGTGTGACTTTGTGACTACACCCAGGAAGAAATTTGAGGCCATGACTCCTCTTTTCACACAGGAGCCTAGTTCTGTGCTATTAAAGTGCTGTGGTCTAGGAAAAAGACAGTATTTCAGAAATATCGGTCTTCAGCATTTCCTATGGGTTAGCTTGTATATGTGTGGCATGCCAAGCTGGGGTGATGTTGAGCAAAGTGCCTGAATCTTCCAATATTTTGTGTATAGAAATTAAGTACCTAACCTGAGGTTTGGACTTTCCCATTAACAGAGTTGCTAAGAAATTGCCATGCTGAAGTCTGGCATGGATCTGGGCTGAAGTTTACACCTGAAGAGTATGTTCAGACTAAAAGTTTCAGGTTCAATTTGCATTAAAAATAATAAGTATATTCTCAATACAAGAACCATACATTCCTAGAATACAAATTTCAAAACTGCTGGAGAGATCAGGTTTCCAAGAGCACTGAAATGGGAATGATTCAGGGGCCTAGGCTCGATTTTGAAAAAATTATTGAAGCATTTATGAGCTTAAATAACAGTGACTACCACTGAAATCTACATTCCTGCACATCTAGGTAACTTCTAAAAATTGTACTTGAGAGGTGGTTAGAACTTTTTCAGTACTTCTAGGAGGCAGATTTTACAGCAGGGTTCTGATTCAGATTAATCTCTGGTTCTACCATAAAACACTGTTCTTGTATTTTGAAAATTATGTTTATTTTTAATTCCTAACAAATAACTACACTGAAACCCCAAACACATTATACAATATGTTAGCTCCAAGGGACAATATCCTAAATGAAAACCGATCCTTTTCTTTTTCTTTGTGCCAGCTCTTTGTTTAGCAGTATAGTAATTGCACACATATATCCCAGATGTTCATGGAAACAAAATTCCTCTTTAATGTACAGCAGAATCTGGTTTTATCCCTTGCTGGCTTTGTATTTGTCAAACACAGAAATGTTTAAAGTCTTATACTCAAGTATAATACAGTAGTATTTTGCATGCCTCTTGAAAGCTAATGTTTGTAAAATTGCAGAATAATTCACACTGTAAGGAACACTTGGAGGTCATCTAGTCTGACTCCCTGCTCAGAGCAGGCTTGGTTACATCAGGTTGTTCAGGGCTATGTCTCATGGAGCTTGGAATATCTCTGGATGGAGTATCTACAACTTAGAGTCCATGTTCTAGTTGGCCGTGCTCATGATATTAAAAAAAACCCCAACTTTATGTATAATTTCAATTTCCCATGCTGCAATTTGTGTCTTTTGCCTCTCCTTCTGTCTCTGTGCATCTCCAAGAATGAGTCTGGTCCTGTCTCCTCTAAACCCTCTTGTCAGTTGTAGATAGCACTAAGGGTTCCCCTTCACCTACTCAAGGCTAAGTTAAGTCCAGTTGTCTAAGCACCTCCTTATGTATTGCATGCTTCAGTCCCTGACCAATGTATTTATCTTGGTGGGCAAAGAGATCATTGTCTCACTAGAGAGAAGATCATGGAGATATATGCCTTCAGTGAGATACTGTTCTAGGAATATAAACTGCTTATATATAGGAAATCTGACTATTGTGCAATTCAGCTTTTGCTTGGACTGGTCTTAGAGATCACACTCAAAATCTGAACTTTTAAGAGTCAGGTTTTAATCTCTGAAGCTAAGTGTATTTTCCATTGATTTCAACTGAGCAATACATAGTCAGGAGAGACTGAACTGATTTTATATTTGGTGAGAAGATGTGGGATTTCAGATTTTAGGCATAGTAATTTCTACAGCTAGTGTTTTCTCTGCTCTTCTCGTAGTGAATATGGGTACTACTGTGGAACACCCACAGCAGTTCATTCGTATTTGCTTTGCAAAGTCTTTCGCTGGGAGTCAGAGCATTGACAGCCTCAGCCTGTTTCACATTCTCAAGAACTATTAAATATGGATGTTTCATGGAAAAAGCCATCGTCACAGACTGTATTGATTTGGACACTAGATGATTGTGTAGGTTGCAAAAGGATTTTTCCTTGGAGAGGTTTTTCGTGTGGGCTGCTGCTGTGGACTAAGGGGGATGAAGGCTCAGCCAATGCCAAGGTCTTGTCAGGTGCTGTAGGGCTGGGGGCCTCCCTGTGGGGGATGACAGGGCAGGGCTGGGCAGCCAAGGCCTGTCCCACTGTCCAGCCTGGAGTATCCAGGGGGGCATCTGGCATCTTCTTGGGAATGGGATGGGGATGTGGACCTGGCTCAGTGTGGCCCATTTCTGTGGCCTGTGGGGAGCTGGAGACAGGCCCTGCTGTGGCATCGCTGGGGCAAGGACTGATGACTCCAGAGGTTGACGTGGTTTCCTGGACTGTGGCCAAATGTGAGGAGCCCCATGGGGCTGGGTAGCACCTGTAAGGCCTATGGGGCCCTGACAGACTTGGAGTTGGGCCTGGAGGTTAGGAGAAGGGCAAAGCCCAAACCTGCAGTGGGTGTGAGGCTGGAAAGGGGGTGCAAAACAACAGTGCAGGCTGTGAAAAGGTTTTTCCTCTGTGATCTTGTTCATGTGGACCACGGTACTGGGGGAGCTGAAGTTTAGCTAAGGCCTAGGATTAGGGTTAGAAGGGGAAAGCCCAGAGCTGAGTCTGGCATGGGTCTGAAAAGGGGCTGCAAAATCACAGAGCAGGCTGCAAAAACATTTCTCTCTCAGTGATTTGCAGAGGAATCTGGTTGAGGATCCAATTAATGCAGGGGAGGGGAGGAATTGCTGCATAACCTGCAAAAATTACCAGACCGTAAGCATCTATCAGATTCTCAGAGCACGTCCCAATCCTTTGTCTGTAGCAAGTGAGAAACAGACCAATAATTAGACCTGTCTGAAGTGTAATTTTTGTTGGACCTGCTCAGTTTGTTCAGCCTTCTTTTTTTTTTTTTTTTTTTTTTTTTTTTACGCTGGAACTGGTATGATTTCAGTCTTTGACTCCTACTATGGAGGATCAGCAGAGATGACTACAGGAGTGACATTCATCTTCATGAGCCTTACCACATTGGTAACTAACTAGTACCACTCTAGTTTCCGTATTGCTTTAGCTACTAGTTAAAGGGGGAATAGAGAAGAGTCAGGAAATTCAGCCTAGGTACAGTTCATTTTGCACACAAGCCACAGAAAAACAGTAGCAAGTGCTAATTATGGTTTTTAAGTTGAGCATTTTCTCTTTATATGCCTGTTTGCAAACAGTGAATTCCCTCCACATCCACATAGCTGGAGACACAAAGATGATATTGGAGCATGCAAATACTTGTCTATAAACTGTTGTCAGACTTTCCTCCTTAGTATGGATATCCGAATAGGAGACTGTTTAACTTGCTCAGTGAGTATCTCTTGACTAACTGGATCTACCTGGTTTTACCCAACATCTTCTGGCCTGGCAAGCACAGGAAAATAAATGCAAAGTGGTAAAGTACTCACAGAGAGTCTCTAGTCACCCTCAATTCTCTTCTTCCTTACTTTGGGGAAGCTGCTGTCTTCTGGCACTTTTACATCATAAAGATGTAAAAGCACTAATGAAAGTGTCCCACCTTGAGCTCTGGAGTTTTATCCTGGACAATAGTGGGGATAATGCTATTATTTAGAAGTTGTCTGTAAAGGGAAAAATTCTTCTTCTCTTCCTTCAGTCTGTTGCTTTAAAGTTGATGTTGCAGCACCTGGTAAGTTGTACTTCTTGCCCATGAGACCTGGCTGGTGCCACCTCCTCCCTATGCCCTGGTTTCTCAGGAAGAAGTGAAGGAACACAGAGTGCTCCACCCAGGCCCCTGGTCTGGATGCCAGCACAAAGGGCTGAGACAGCTGGAGAGATGAACTGCTGGGTTAGGAAGAGCTACTTGGCTTGGCAGTCAGGTGAATCAGCAGAGGAGTTGTGTGAGGTCTAGAGTCTGGTATCCTGTAATGCAGGTATTCTCTGGAAATGTGCAGGGGATGTTCTGATTCTTACTCCTTCCCACCAGGGAGGATACAGCTCCTGAGAAACTGTAGTCTTCTGGCCATGATATTCCCTGTATTTTACAAAAAGTCTGATAGAAGAACAAAGCATGGTCAAGTAAAGGAGAGCTTTAAAAATCCCTAGGAGTATTTTGTGTTCCTCTATATAAGCTAGATTTTGGGGATTCAAGGGCAAAAGACCTCTTTAGTCTCTGTCTCCTTCCTCTGTGCTTTGATAGGCAGAGAATGATTTTTTTTTTTAATTTTTCCTTGATGCTTCTGCACCGCTTTCAGTACATTGACTTGAAGTTCATAGTGCTCATAGTGATATGGCCAACAGCATTTCATTAGAACTCAATACAGATGTCTAACAGTTTGATCTTTTCTTATTAATATGATACGCCCATTACATAAATCTTATTCCTCTGAAAGGATTTTCCACCCTTGAAGGTTTCCTGTGGCCTGTGGGCATTCTTCAACCTTTTGTGGTTGCTCAGTCATCTCTCCCAACTCATCTTACTATTTGCTCCTGCTCTCCTGTCACCATTCCTTGACTCCTCCTCCATTGGTATTTGCTTCCATATGGCTCTTAGCTAATTACATTTAGGACACTAAGAATCAATTTTTGCTATGTAATGAAGTTAAATTCCTATCCCTCAACTTCCCCAGATTCCCTCAGCAAACTCTAGCCCTGGTTTGACTCTACACCTTCCTGTTGATTGTGCTAATGAAACTGTGGGCCTGCCCAGCATGCTGCACCATTGAATGACCAACATTAAGAATAGCCCTCCAGCAACATTAAGTTTTTTGTTTCTAACTTGAATTGTACAGTGATGTGGTTTACAGCACTGTCCTACAATTGATTGTTTCAGCACAGCTGAAAGGGAAAAGAAGTTGTGGTGGCTGGTAAAATGAGAATCTTGTAGGAGAGAAAAAAGGGGTAATATCTCAAACTGCATCCTAAGTTGTACTGTTGCACCTTTTAAGGCATGAAGATCGACAGGTACCACATGCCAAAATATATGTTATTTCATAAAAGAAACACAAACATTTGGGTGGATATTTGTATGTCTCAAAACACTAATGCTACTTAAGTACTGAAATGTAATAAAAAAAATAAAATCACTTGGTGGTTAAATTGTTGATGCAAGCTGCACTGGAAAGGATGTTAGTCAATTGCCAAACTCCAGTTCAAGATTTGTGTTTGTCTGGATCATGAAGTAACTGAGGCTTGAATCCCACAATACCTGATAATTAGTGTATCTGTAGAGAAAGGCTGCCTTGGCTCTGTTTGATCAAAAGAATTTGTAAACCACTGTAAACAATAAAGACTTGAGAACTAGTGCTTTGAGTCATATGTAAATTCTCATGGGCTTGTTAAAATTTATGGTTTCTAAATGTGTGCAAATTATGATTAACAAACAAGTTTCTAAATAATGGCTGATGAGAGAGAAGAGTGAGCTGGTACCGTTCTATAAATGTTCATGGAGCTTATTGAATTAGTCATTATAAATTCTATACATGTCAAATGCTGGGTTTTTAAATTCATCAGTCAAGACAGTGTTACCCTGATTGTTGCTAAAAAAGCAGTATTTTAAATTATTCCTGTGTTATGGCTAGGTAGCCACGGGAGGTGTTGAGAGTTGGCACCAAGTGCTCTGTGGGATCAATTTTCCTATCATTTAGCACCAGAAGACAGTCTTTTCTTTTTTTTTTTCCTGTGTTTTTTTTTTGTTGATGTTTTGGTTTTTTTTTTCTTTTCTTTTTCCCCTCCTTCCCAAAATCAGTAGGGTTCTACTCAACGATAGCAAAGCTTGCTAAAATGATGGAGATGACCATGTATACGGCAACGGAGTCGCGCAGTTAAAATTGTGCATGTGCTCAGTATTCTGGTGGAGTTTTTTCTACAGGGACGTGGCTGGGGAAGAGTAATGCAGATTGTTCCCCTGAGTCCTTGGGGACATCAGTGCATTTCAGGCATTCTGCAGGTTGGCGGGGATTCACCTCCCTTGTCTTGGTGAGGAACACTTGCTTGTTCCTCATGTGCTGTGTGGCTTCTTGCTCCTGTTTTGTATCTCCCCTTCAGCTCTGTCCAGCCAGTAGCCATTTCTGGAAGAAGCTCTCTGCTCCGCCAAGTGGGTTTCAGTTGCTTTGTCAGGACTGAACAGTGAGCTTAAAGGGAGATGATGTTTGCTTTTGACCTGCAGCTTCTACAATGCAGTTCTTTGCTGTTTTTTCAAACTTCTCTACCATTTTGTAAGCACACTCTTGCTCATGGAGATCCAGTTATGCACCCTGTAAAAAAGAGCAGCATATTGAAATTAATAAAGATTAATTAATAAAGAATTAGAAGAAGGCAATATAATTAATGCTAATCAACATGAACTTATAAAAAACAGCTCTTGTCAGAATGACTTGTAATCTCATCAAAAAGAAATATCAAGTAGAGTTGATTAAATATAATTGCATTGATGTGAAATTTGGTAGTTGAGGACTCTTAAGTCTACCAGTTGTGTAAAGAGAGGCAATGGCTAGGAAATAAAGACTTAGAGTTGAAATAAGGTCTTTGCTATGAAGACAGTTAACCATTGCAGATTGAAGACTGGTGAAAGCTTATTCACAGTGACTTCTGTAAGTGTGCAATGCAGATCTGTGGCCTGTTATATAAAAGAGCAACCGTGGTGATCATGATGCTCTTTTCTGGGTGTATAAACTATCAGATCTCAAAATGGGAAGGCACTGAAAGTAGACTGGGGGAGCGTGAGAGGATGATGGGTCCATCTTGCAGAAGCAACAAGGAAGCTGTAGCTTCCAGGGATGGTGCCAGGAGCAATAGCTGAGTTGAGAAGTTGTGCGCTCTGAGGAACAGTAAAGCAGTGTATGTGTTTTTCAGTGAACACACATTTATGTTAAAATTTATGAAATACTCAGTTTGAAAAAATGTAAATGGCTCTTAATTGAGCAAATTCTCAGTTGTAAAATGATGGATCTCACTCTTCCACCTATTGTCATGATGCATAGTTCTTGATATTTGACCATTTGACTTTTTTTTTCCTTTTGAGTGATGCTATTTGTATAGAAAATTTCTACTGAACATGAACAAGGGACATATCAGTTGCACTAAAAACTGGAAAAAATTAGTATATCTAAATATTTGGTTACTGCTACTTTTTATTTACATTAAATAGTACTTTCTACTACTAATACATCGTTTGAGTCTGTGGAAAGATGCTGGTCTGAGTAAGACGTGGTATTCAAACTTCATCACTTTGAGAACAGCCACCGTAAGTGTTTTGTCTTAGGATAGACTTGAGTGAAACTGAGCTTGGGAGAGCTATGGAGATTCCTTTAGGGCACAATTCCTTCCTTTCTGGGCTCTTATTCTAGGTCAGATTTTGAGGCTTGTAATTTACTTCTGACTGAATTCCAACATCATGTTTTAATGTCCCTTAAGCATTTCAGTTGCACCGACCAACGCAAAAGGGATAATAAGTCACGGAAATAATCCCTTTCTACCACCTTCCTCTCTATGCCTTGCCTACCTGATCTGGTGCAGAAGAGCCAGTTCTGATGAAAATAATCTTCTTTTAAAAAACTTTCCCAACAGAAGTAGTCTCCTGTACTGAATCCCAACTCTGCGTCAGTGTGAAGCCAGTTAGATGACCTGCCAAGAACAACCTCAGCATAATTGGTCTCCACTGACTGGAAACTATACAAATTGCAGACTGTCTTAGTGTGGCAAGAGGAATCTGAAACACAAACTATAATGTTTAAAAATGCAAATTGATAGGCTCGCTGTGTTGTTTTGCTCGGTGTGATCCCCTTTTACTAAAAGGTTCTGAGAGAGGGGAGTCAGCCGAGTGCGCTCTGTGCTATGTGCGTCATCTTTTAACAAGCTCAGCACCTCAGTGCCACACCACTCAGGATGGTGAGGGGATATTTTTTGTTTGTGTTTTTTTTTCTTCTGCTGTGATAATAAATACAGCTTCTACTTCTCTGTAATATGAGCAAGCTCATTCAAAGATTCCGAGAGAAAAAAATGTGTTTGCCTATCAAACAGTTTAAATCAGTTTTGAATGTAGAAATGGTGCAAAGCCTTTCTTCATTTCTGTTTTTAATAAATCTAATGGACTGACATACCTCAGGAGTATCAAGCCTACCTTTAGCAAGGCTCTCATGCTCCTCTCATTTTCAAATATTGTCCCCCACTTTGCCTCCCTCTTGTCACTGCTTGCACTATGCAGTTGTCAGAGCACGTCCTACAGGAACCTCAGCAGAAGTGCAAGAGGGTGCTACTGGGCCTGTGTCAGAACATGGGAACTATCCTCATTTCTTACTGTGTGTAGGAGGTGGAGTAGAGGCCAATAGAGGCGTCAATTATAAACTATTAGTAATAATAATTAGCAGATAAAATCTTACACCATTTTGATATCGATGGGAGTGTTGCCATCAGCTTCACTGGTCAAGTTTTAACCTAACAAGAGGGCAAGCTTGGTTACCTGTTGTTTTTTAATCCATGAAGAGTGATACTGATTGTTACAGAAGGGTACTGCGGCCAAACAAGGTGACTAATGACAGTGGCTTCTAACAGTGGAAAAGTGATGTAAAATGCAGTTTGTCATTATGGCTCATTCACTACGCTGTGGGCTCTGCCCCTGGAATCAGCGAGGAGTCAATGGAACAATTAAATCCTTCATTGATACTACCTCAGTTCACGTTCCAAATTGCATGTGTGTCTCTTGCTGATGAACTTTACACTGGTCTTGCATTATTGCCATCATTGCCCTGCTATTAGCAGTTCATGATTTAGAAGATGTCCTGTAAAGAGAAGTTTTCTGATCTTAAAAGGATTTGAAGTTAGTCAAATGGACAAAAGGATGGAAGTTAGTCAAATAAGTTCTGATTATTTTGCTAGCTCCCTAGTTACCTATACTATATCTGTCCCTTCTTTTTCAACTGAATGAATTAAAATAATCAGTAATCAGCTCAAAATTGTACATGGGTTCAATTTTGGTCTTTAATCCTCATAAATCTTGATTCTTTGTGTTTCCCAAGTAAAATCAAGAAAATTAATACTTGTGGTAAAAGGTTTTTTCCTTCAAATATAGCTGTGGACAAAACTGTACCTCTGGAATAAATGCGCAGTTTGTCCAATGGTATTCCATACTTGTCTCCAAAAGAAAGGACCAGAAATGTTCCATCTGGGCTCTGCACATCAAGAGTTGCAATAAAAATTTATACTACTCTAACCTCAACCTGAAACAGTAAATATGTTGTGTAGCCCTTTGAAATTTATTTCTTTTAATCTTTTGGTAGCATAGGCATCTAGAGAGATCCCTGACAGCTGTATCAGCTGCATTCTTTTAAAGAATATGAAAACGCTGAAGTTTTTAAAAAATGCACATTGTAGTTCATTTTCATAAATAACTGTTTAGTATGGGGATACATTTTCTTTATAGAAAAAAGGTATTACTGGGTTAGTATTTCTGATTGATTAATTTTGGTTTTTTATTTGATGTTTTTTAATCATTTCAAGAACGTGGCTCTAGACATTTGATATTAGGATAATTAAAAAATCAGGACACAGTATACTGGTGCAAGCACAGACATAATTAGATATGAATTATCACCCTGAAGTTTTGATCATCAGGATGAAGAAGCTCATTCAATCATCTTTGAATCTCATGGTTTGTTAGTGGCAGAACATCCTTTAGTGTGGCAGCCCACCCAGTGTGTTCAGGCATTACTTCTGGTCTTTGACCTGGATGAACATCACCTCAGAAGCACCTTTTACATGAAACTTTCAGCAATAAAGTATGCTTCTTTCTGTTTTAACCTACGTGGAATAAGTCTTTCTTTACTTGCAGAGAAAGAAGGCTTTAACTTTACAGAAACTTTGTAAAAGAACACTCTCTGTTGATGGTATAGCTGATATAGCATAGCTGGATGCCAGACAAGGTAGTTTAGATAATAACATGAGAAGAATTCATACTTATTAACTCCATATGCCTATTAAAATTTTTCTCTCTCTCTTTTTGTTTTTGGCACTTGGATTATAAATTGTGCACAATGTCATGGGCCACTGGACAGTCATCTGAGTGCAGCTTGCTCTGAATAAATGATGCTGAACAGCATTAGGCAAGCCTTGTTCCTTTACAGAGATAATTTTAATTAAATTTCAATTGACCTAAAAAAAGGAAAGAAACTAATTAAAATTATTAAGAGGTATTTCGGTTGACGTAATCTGTCAGTAAAAAAGAGAGAAAATCAATCTGTCATGGAGTTTTCTGGCATCATTTGTACTCAAAGCCTTTGCGTTACGATCTTTATTGACAACTGGAGGGGAAGGAGTTACCTAATCAGTAGTAGCAAATCAATACTTTTATGCACAAAATGATTCTGAATAGCATTAGTGGAGTGCCTTTCTCTGTTAAATAAATGTTAGCTCAGTATTTTCCCTAATACATGATTTTCATTGCCTATATTTAATGCCGTTGACGTGATTCTCTTATGCTCCTCCTAAATCCCGAACCAGTGGTCGTGGTAACCCTCACTCACTGTACATTAGGTTACCTCCAACACTGCCTTACTAGAGTTGGTTGTTAATGAGCATCATTTGCTGGTTCACTTGTACAAGGGCATTCTTAATTTCCTTCCAGTTTTAGTATCAGCTCAGCGTTGAAGAATCTCAGCCCAAACATCCCTAGGGTGTTTTTTTGTCTGAGAAAAAAAAGGAATATACATGTATGTAAATATAAATAGTGCTTTGTTTAGCATTTTGCTGATGTGTCATCTTATCAGTTTGCTATTTATTTATTCATTCATCTTTTTATTGTTGAAATATGAAATTTTACCACTTCATGGCTCTGCACTGTATGTCTAGGGCCTCCCTGTGTTCATTCTAGTTCTGCAGATAAGATCTGAAAAGTGCTATGGATTTATTGCCGTCTGTCTGCCTCTGGGCTAGTTCATGGTAAATGGAGTGCTATTTGCATATGATTAGATAGTTCTACCCTTGTTGTTAATACATTAATTGTGCATCATTGCTCTGCTAACTGACAGACCCCTATCTGACTTCTACAACTCTTTCTGCAGGCTGCTCTAGGCAGCACTGTCTGTATCAGCATGGCTTTCAGCAGAGCCTCCTTTAGGTGACTTACTGGGCACCAAGAGGCCATGGCCAGAACTGCTGACCAGTTGGACATTGCTCTTTAAAAGTGCAGTATCTTTGAATTAAGACTAAAACTATTAGCAGCCTTCTGCTGCATTGGGAACTCAATTCCACTTTGGTGGGTGAGGCTCTTGCTGTTTAGTCAGCTGAAATGGAAATTAATGCAAAGCATGAGAATTTGGGCAACCACCTTGTTATTTTAAGGGTCATTTTTTCCTCCAAGAATCAACAGATTTGCAAGTTGCCAAATGGGAGATCACTGTAGAAGAGGGTTGTTTGGCTCTTTTCTAACAGTTTACAAATATACAATAATTTTTTTTTGTAATTATGGAGCCTGTAGTTTTTTATGATCTTAAAAGATTGTAAGTTATACCAAACGACAAATCTCAGATTTGCAGAGCAATTGTGACAGAGAATACTATTGTTTGCCATATGCAATAGTCACTTATTTTTGAAGTCATGATCAACGTATTTATCATGTTAAGTAGCAAGAGGCTGATTCTCTGTCCCACATGAACAAGGTAGACTGTGCTTTACATTAACAAACTTTAATCTTGCTGGACTTCATATTTCTCTTTATCAATGTTTGCTCTTTGTGTGTATTCCCAATTAGAGCTGTTAGCTGTAAAGAAAGAAATACCTTTTTACAGCTTTTAGGTCTCATCTGCATTACAGAACCCATAAAGCCATGGGAGGGAGAGTTTCTTTGGCCCAGATGTTCCTATTTTCCTCCAGGAAGCATGGAGCTGTGTGTGCATCCTTTGCAGGAGGCACAAGGCAGTTCACCTATACCAGAGCTCCCCTTGGCACTGAACAAGTGAGCCAGGAAAGGACACAGTTATCTTTCAGCTTGAGCATTTTGGGTTGGCAATAGGAGAAGAAAATTCTTGTGAGTTTGAAAGCAGAGTTAATTTGCTCAGGATAATTGAAAGGCAGTGAAAAAGGAACCTCATGCTGCCTCTTTTAGCAGCATTTCAGAGTGGAAACAGCTGGAGAATTCAGGGCTTACCAGTCTGAATAATATGCAAAGAAAATTAAATGGTGTTCGAAACACCCTGCATGGCTTGCCCTTTTGCTATACAGGGTATGTGTTTGGAAGCTATTTATTGGGCTTCCTTCTCCAGCCATTTCAGTCCCAACTCAAAAATTACTTATGTAACCGTTCCTTAAAGGGAATAATACATCACTTTTGGAAATTAAATTCCTCATCAGTGCTGCAAATGGTTGGTTAAAACTTACTGAATCCTCTCATTCTGGCTGGGTCATGAAACTAATTAATAGTTCTGTTGCAAATAGTACCTCAGCTGGAGAAAACAGCATGGAAAAGCTGATTACAGGTTAAATAGTTCTTATCCCTAAACGTTATGACAAACCTGCAGTAACATGAAGTAATCAGGCTGGGTTGTCGCTACTTTGTGAGAAATAGAAATGTGGTTTCAGGAGCAAAGAAGAGAAAGACTAAGGGTAATGTTTAGACCTGTTTTTATTGCATCTGAAGAGAAAGCTGCAATTATACCTTAAAAAGTAAAAATTTTCACTTTAACAGCAGAAACTGATTCATGCTTCTTTGCATGTCCTGTGGTGGTGTGTATGCCATGTGCAGTCATAGGTTTTAGTTAGTGACCTTTGATCTTTAAAACTAAAATGATTAAGTACAGGACAGCGAAACCTTACCAGTTTGTGAAGTCACTTTGCCAAAAACTGGCTAATTCTCTTGACAAGGAGAGGGACATGTTTCAGTGTCTGCACAAAAAAAAAAAAAAAAAGACTATGAAGAACATGTCATATTTCTAAGAATGAACAGTGTCTGGAATTGAATGTCTGAAGTAGTGAGTTTTTAAAGAACAAGCATAAAATGGAAAAAAAAAATTCCAACATGCTGCTACTTTGTGCTGTTTTCTGTCCATAGATGGTGATGGAATACCTCCACAGTGTGCTGGTGTTGGCACAGCAGCGTATACCACCCCATTTCAACCACCACTGAAATAATAAAAATAAGCATTTGATTCAGCATCAAGGCGATGGTTTGGAAAGAATCTTCTCTATGTCCAGAGGGTGTCCAAAGATTAGTTTTAGATGCCTTCAGAAAACCCACAAATCTGTGAAGGGCCAAGCCATCAATAATAAAAGTTGTATTTGTTTTATTGTAATGAGTTTTTTAAAGACAGAAAGAAATAACAGAATAGTCAGTTGGAAGTCCAAAGTTCTGTGTTCATTTCTCTTTGTAATGGCTGCTGTCTTAGCATTGAGCTGTGTTAGCAGAAAACTATTGACTGGGTTTAGTTAGGTCTGCTGATGACCATGAGTTGAACAAGCGCCAGAGTTAGTGCTAGAGAAGAGGAGGAACAGCAGAGCTAGAATAATACCTAAAATTTGGAGTGAGAGGTGCTGAGGGCAGTTGCCTGTTATGAAATGCCCAGTGTCAGGCGACTCATAAGCGTGGTGACAAACATGGCATCGTTAACCTGTGTCCAGATGAGATCCTATGGTTCAGCCCTGCCTAGGGGTGCTCCATGGATGGAGGCCTAGCTGCTGCAGCCTGTGATAGAGGGACACCTTGGTTGTATTAGGCACCAGAGAAGCATCTTCCCTCTGAGAGCATAGGTTGACTGTGACCCAAAAGTATCCATTAAGAACAAGGGTATTGTTAATTCACTCAAAGAGAAATAGCAAGAAAGGAGATAAAACAGCAAAAGGTCTCCAACTGTGTTCTTACCTCTTTTCCTTGCAAATCTTTTAAAGTTAGCGGCTTATCCTCCTACTCATAAGACACAGTCCAAG
Organism: Chlamydotis macqueenii; assembly: GCF_036417535.1. NCBI lineage: Eukaryota > Metazoa > Chordata > Aves > Otidiformes > Otididae > Chlamydotis > Chlamydotis macqueenii. The sequence continues at coordinate 91,860,730 of NC_141558.1, read as the reverse complement.
CTGCTGCACTGTTCACATCATGCTGTTAAGACCTTGCTCAGGCAGCTGCTGCAATTTGTCTCTAGCTCACTCTGTCTAGCTTGAGGGCTTTCATGCATTAGCCTCTGCATCCTACATTCTGGGTTTGTGGAGGAAAAGAACCTGCATCTGAGGAGACTGGCATTTCTTCAGTAGGTAGCTCATCTTTTCTCTTATTTTACTGAAGAATCTGATGTTCTTTCTGATAGCACCTTCCCTTTGTTTTGTTTCCTGCTTCATGCGCCTTACAGCTTCCCCTGTTTGAATTCTGTAGGGTTAGATAAGTTGCTGTCTTGATCTACCTGCAGTTAAAAATCCACATGCATAAAACTAATAGTGATCTGATCACCCTTGTTTCCTACAGGACAGCTGTGGATATGTATGTTTCTGATAATAATACACTCTGTACAAGACAGAATGTGGTTTTAAAGACTCCTCCAAGTACTATGAACAGAGGGATCTTGATAACTAGAGTTTGAACTGTTGTGTAGCCCTACTTTTGGGTGCTTTAACCAGATATCCCAACTAATTTTAATATAGTCTTTAAAAAATTAATATGCTATGTTACATATTTTGTAGCTGTCTGTCGTAGTTCAGCCCCGATCGGGACCAGACTACGCAGTCTCTCTCTTGCTCCCCCCACCCTCCGAGAGAATAGGGGGAGATGATATAAGAAAAATGGCTCAAGGTTTGAGATAAGGACAGGGAGAAATCCTTAAAGGTACCGTCACAGGCAAAACAGACTCGACTTGGGGAAAACTATTCATTTATTTCTAAAATTAGCAGGAGAATGAGACAGGGAACAAGATAACCTCCCCCCACCCCTCCCTCTTCCCGGGCTTAACATTATCTCTACTACCTTCCCCTCCCGAGCGGCACGGGGGGGGAAAAGGGAATGGGGGTCGCAGTCAGTTCATCACGCGTTGTTTTACGCCGCTGTATGATCGTCGGGGGAAGAACTCCTCGCATTCCTCCTCTGCTCCAGCGTGGGGTCCCTCCCACGGGCCACAGTCCTTCGTGAAACTGCTCCGGCGTGGGTCATCTCTTCCACGGGTGCAGTCCCTCTAGAACAGCTGTCCCAGTGGGCCCTCCACGGGCCACAGCCTCCTTCAGGCCTCCACCTGCTCCGGCGTGGGGTCCTCCACAGGCTGCAGGTGGATCTCTGCCCCTCCGTGGACCTCCATGGGCTGCAGGGGGACAACCTGCTCCACCATGGTCTTCACCACGAGTTGTAGAGGAATCTTGGCCAGGAGCCATATTACTCCTCCCCCTCCTTCTTCACTGACCTTGGCGTCTGCAGCCGTTCCTCACAACAGGCTGGCAGACGTCTCTCAGGATCCTTTTTACATCTTATTCACTTCTCATCTCCTCTCCACTTCTTGCAGCCGGGCTGGGCCGAGTTGGGCCCAGTCGGCTGCCCGGCGGGAGGCCAGAGGGTGAGGCCTGCAAGGCCCATGAGGCTCGCGCCTCCCCCTCTCTGCCCCCCGCTCAGCTGCTTCACATCTTCTCTTCCCTCTTTTTCCTGTTTTCCCCTACTTAAATACGTTATCGCAGAGGCGTTATCATGGGACATTCTGCTACCAATCGGCTCGGCCTTGGCCAGCAGCGGGTCCGCCCTAGGCCCGGCCGAGTCCACTGAACAAAGGGGAGTGACTTTTAGCAGTTTCCTACAGAAGCTACCACCTTAGGCCCCCCCTCACTAACAAAACCAGAACACTGTCTCAGTGACAGCTTTTGGATTCCTGGAAATTCAAGAGACAATAAATGATTCTATCAGCCTGCTGCAAGGTGTTGCCTTTGCATCTGTGTATGTTGCTGGAATTGTATGTGAGCTGAAGTACTTGAAGTTCTGTCTGTCTGAGCTCACATTTTAGTTTCCTTTGAACAGATGAAACCAGGGATACATATGCACTGGCTCTGCAGTTGTCTTATCTTGTGGCTCTGTAGCTATTTCACACTCGAGTATCTATGTTCCCATTCTCTACTTAGCATAAGCATGAATGAGAGGTAGAGGAATAAAAGCCAGTTGCTTTAACAGTATTTTCTTAGTGAAGCAGACTCTGAGTGACTGAGTAAGGCACTACTTATTTTTCATACCTCAGGCTACTAAGGCATGGACTTACATGAAACACTAGTTGGAGTTCTTAATTGGACTTTAAAATGTTGAGCGTGTACCTCAGTGATTTCTGAACTGAGATATTTCAATATCAAGTGTTTCTTTCAAGGGGAAGCACCAAGTAAAAAAGTGTCAGGCAATGGTTTCATAAATTGGTAAATTTGTTTTAAGACCATCCAGAACCAGATGGAAAACATCAGATAAATTGTGCAAATCGGTGAAATGACACCAAGCCATTCTTCCAGTTCATCTTTAAGGTACGTGAAGGGCCTATTTGCCCTTGTAGGCTTTTTCAACTAGATTGGGTGTAGTCTGTCCTCCCAGCACTTGCAGAAATGCCAGTGTGAACACTCTATTTAGTGATTTAGCTACATTACGAGAAATACAATTGTATGCTTTTCTCCTAGTTAGAGCAAATTGTACTGCCAGGTAAACTGGGAATGTGCAGAGGTGGTATTAATGGTTGTAGAACCATGACTATAATCTTTGAGGATTAGTTAGAAGATATGAAGGCTCAATCATTATGTACATCATAGAAAAAAATAACTTGATGAGCTGACTCAAACTTTTGTGTTGTTCACCTGTTCTCAGTTGGGACTGCATGCCGTCCTGCCACCCACACAAGAAGCTGGATATGTAGCAAAGTCCAGGTTAATAAATCTGCTGGACTTAGCATGGGCTCTGCAGTGGCTCCACAGGAGGCAGCAGGAGGGGTGCAGGGGTAAAAGGATGCTGATGAATCAGCAACATGACTCTTGTGGGATGAGGAAACACATCTGTGAAGCCTTTCTGAAAAAAAGGTGAGAAAACCAATACCGTTGTGGATATTTGCTGACATTATGAACTTTCACACACCATTTTGTTTTTTTTTTTCTCTGGTGTCAGTCATGGTCTGTGGCTGTCACAGTAGGGGTGTTTAACAAGTCCTAGTAAAAGAGAACTGTGTTTGTGGAAGCTGCTGTGCAGATTTGATAGGATGTTAGGATGGAGAGGCAGAACAATCAATACGCTGAGACATACCGTTAAGGCAAAAATGAAGTGAAGATAAATATATTTTTTTCTCTTTGATACAGAGAGAATCTTTGTACTGGGGAGCTCAGCTGTTAAATGACTTGCATTTTACTTCCAGGATAATGTCCACTTTTGACCATGAACAATCTCTCCGTGTATTACTGTAACACACAGAGGCTGCAAAGGCAGTGCTAAGGAATTGGTAATCTTCTCTGAACTGCAGCCCTACTGTGTTACTGGTTAGCACAGCACTCTTGCTTTACATTTTTTCCTTTGTAATATATGCTTCACTGGATTTTGAAAAATGCAGCAAAAGCTTTGAAGACGGATAACACAGTTCCTTTTTCACAGCACCACAAGCCTGCATTGTGGATGCAAGAGGCAATGAAGTACTCAAGCAGGAAACACATTTAGTGGATAAATGGGCAAGAGATCTGTTCAAATTTATTTCTAAGTGCTGTCCAGAAGCAGGAGCATGATAATGCCATAGTACTGAGACTTTTATCCTACATGGTCCTCTACTTCTGGCTGTTCACAGTGGCTGTTTGACTTGTCAGCCTCATAGTAGGCCAAATTAGTTCTGTATAAGACTGTGAGAAAGTGCCTGTACTGCCACATAGATTTTCTGGTACTCAGCATAGACAACTTGGGTGGGCTAGGCCAGAACCTCACAGAGAGGTTGCTGAAGGTTGGGTTCACTGTTTCAAATACCAGAATCAAAACTCTCAGATACAATTTTTGCATTACTATTGCAAGGCTATAGTAATTTTATTCACAGTTTATTTAAAACATAACTTAAAGACTGCAGTTTGATTTCCAAAGTCAAAGACTAAAATTAGAATGCTTGATCATTTTGTCAGTTTACATGAACACGTCAATTATTAATATACATGGAACACAGATGTAGACATAGAAAAATATACTTGTACACTAACTGAATTATTCCCTTCTGAATTCTTTTTTTTGGGGGGGAAATTATACAGGATGTAATGAAGTCTTGGAGTGGAAATCAAAGAAATGTCACCCTGTATGATTAGGTGTAATGGCACCAAGGGAGCCTGAAAGTATTGTCTCAATTTATCATTTCCAAGACAAGCGCCTTGAATTTTAAATGAAGCAAGAAAGCCCTCAGAAATGTTCTTTCAAACAGCTCCACTTCTGCATTTGTTATTTTCATAGTATATTTGAATTCTTGGCTTTTAAAATACACTTTTAGTTGCATCGGCTCGCTGCTGATCAATCATATTTTTCCAGCTAAAGAAGGAAACTAAAAACTGTCTTCCCCATTCCTTTCCACTCTCCACCAAATAAAAACTGCTGACCAAAACTGTTAACTCTTCCATAGGAGTTTTGTCTGATTGAGACCCATAAAATAAGGGTCAGCATGAATGCCTCTGTTTTTTTGCCAGCTCAGTATTTTATTTTGCTAATATACTTCATATCTCATTGTGTCCTTCTTTTCACTGGTAGTTTTCCATCCTATGGTCCATTACAATAAGAATATTTTAAATTATTCATTCATTTGCTTTGTATTTCACCATTTCCTATCAGCTACTAAGGTGTAAAAAGTGAGTTTCATGATTGTCTGTTCCCCTGCTTCCCTCCTGCCTTCACTTGCACTGCTCTTTATAAAAACCTACTAAAATGAGTTATTTTTCTCAAAATTTTCCACTACTCTTGTGCACATTCTCCTCAGATTGCCCCTGGAGAGAGCTGGGGTATTTGTTTCATTCATTTAAAAGTCCTGTAGAATTTGGTGGAGGGCTATCTCCTATTCATAGACTTCTTAAAGCAGCTCATGGGATTTAAAAGGATAATGCCTCTCTGCTATAGAATTCAGTTAGTTGCACAAATATTTATTTGAACTCTCCTATGACCCATATATTGTTTAGAGTAATTTCTACAGAGTTTAATTTCTTTCAAACTTTTATTGGTTTCATCCTTATTATATTTGATGGGAATTTCCCATGAGAAGAGGATAAAAAACCCAATGAAGTATGACTTGAAAAAAAATACCCTCTAGTTGTATACATTCTCTGTAGAAGAAATGTAGAACTGTGTCCTTAATTAGTAACATAATAAATTGATGTATCTGCCTGCATTCTCTTAGGCTTATACTGTATTTGGGAAAAAATGCAAAGTTACAAATGTATTTCAAACTATAAAAAACTTACCAAAAGATTGAGGTAAGGTAAAATATTATATCAGAGTAAGTGAAAGGCAGGATAACAATACAGACTGTAGTGCTATATCCTTATTATCACTTATTGTTTCTTATACATTTCAATATAAATATAGAGAGTACCTTTTCTAAAAGTAGTGAATTTTGTTGTCTGTTGTGCTTTCCTCTGAAATTCTGAAAGGACAGCATGCAGTCTCCTATCCAGTTTGAAGAGATTACTGACTTTGAAATTTAGTGAGAGCTGCGGATTGTGGATGGGAGCACAAAGGAAAGCTTTATCATATGGCCCCTCCATCCCTTTATAGAAATACACTCTGCCTCCTGTACTGGTAGCTTGTATTGTGCCTTTGTTGTACAGTTAAGTAATATGTGACCAAGCTTCATCTCTGGAGCTGGAAGTGTGGGGTTTTCTGTTACAGTAGTTCACATATATTCACACATTCCAACTGGTGATACCTGTGATGCAAGAGTTAGTGATTTTTACTGATCTAGGATATGATAATAATATTTTAGATACTGTTAATACAAAAGCTTTTTTTTTTGGCTTTGCCTTCTTTTAAATCTAGGGTTGCTGTAACTTTCTTTGCAACTTGGACATTGTGCAAAACTAGCTCTTCGACTGTGCATGTGGGCTTAAGTAGAGGTCAGTGTGCACATACTGACTGGTTGGAACTGTCAGCACGACTTTTCCATATCAGGTTTAGAATTTCCAAGGCAAATCTGAGCACCAAGGTCCAATGACTCAAGACTCCTTGGAATTGTCAGGGCATTCAACAGTTTTTGATATTTTATATAGAAACGTATCTAGTAGAGGAAAACACACAGACTTCATACTTCTTCCATGTATTTTCTTTTTGTGTTGAGACTCCAAACCCTGTGCTTCTCAACACACTTTTTATGCAACACAGAGGTGGTGTTTTCACATAATTTACAGTTCGTTCAAGTCATAAGGTTGTGCTTCATGCACAATTAATCTGGGATGGAAATGAAAACATTTTCAGACCATTGAACATGATAAAACTTTACCAAATCTACAAGTGTAGGTGAATGTCAAGCTTTGTGAACAGATAAGGTAGTAATTCAGTAGAAGTGTAGGAGGCAGCTTTGTGTAGATCCTATATTGAAGAAACAAGCACAGAAAGATGAGCGGTTCAGTTTACCCACCTTCTCTAATGGAAAACAAGGCCTTTGAACAAGGAGAAATGCAGGGATTGCAAGGCCACTGGTACCTTAAAGTGGGTCAAATGGGAGACTAAATTCAAAACATGCCTGTATCTCTATTGGTTGAAGTTCCTTTGTCTCAGACTTTCTCCTTTGGCAGGATTTTGTTTCTGCCACCTACAGCTTACCCTCAGTACTGCAGTACAGCTGAGGATTGTGTCATACTACACTACTTGTATTTTCAACCTAATTATTGTGTGATCAGAGAAGCTAGAAATCAAATTGGAAACCTCAAGGGCCTCGAAAGTGAAAAGTCAAGCAGAGATGGTTATCACTATCAGCTCTGTATGCTTAATTAGAATTGAGTAGTAGATTATAATTTACCAGGGTCAAAACTTTCATTAGAAATGAAGCTGTGATGGAGAGGAACATGTGGCAGTCTATGAACCATAACTAAGGCTTGTTTATCTGGTGCAGCCATTGGAGGGAATGAGAGGAAAGAAATGCTGGGGCTGGCATTATGCTGGATAAATGAAATAATTCATTAGAGTTGGTACTTCTGTGGAGCTGTTGAAACCAGCCTTTTAGAGGACAGAGGAAAGGAATAGTTTTCAAGTAGTTTTGCTTTTTTATTGCTGCCATTTCCTTTTTCCTTAAAACAAAGAATTTAAAGACTGGATAGAAACAATAGGAGTCCAATGGAGAGCCAGAGCCCAGATATAAGCAATGAGATCAAGGTGAATAATGTTCTGTATCTGTGGACGGGATTGGGTGATTTTCCTCACCACATGGATGCTATGTCACTTTGGAGCCCTCATTTTAAAACCCAGCTCCCCAGATCTCCCAGTACTATATTTGTAGCTGTCAGCTAATGAGCTTCATCCCACCTGTTAAGATTTGTTCATGTCACCTTAAAAAATACCCTATCCTGAGCTTTAATTGTGAACACGAAGGAGCAGTATGTTGGGGCCTGATGTGACAGAGCTTTCCCAAGCCTCGGTGAGCAAGTCATCCCAATGTGCATGCAAAGGCTTGCAGACAGGCTGCCTCTGTTAGCTCTGATAACCACAGCATTTGCATTTTCACCCTCAGCTGCTGATTTACTTCAGTGCTTTTACATCAGATAACTTATTTAAATAATGCTAACAGACAGCTGAGAAGCAGTCACTAAGAAAGCTGTAATGGCTTAGGTGGGCAGTGGGAGATTTGTGGGTAAAGATATTTAAGGAAAGCAGATTTTAGTTAAGATCATTAACCACTGGGTGCAAAAGAGGTGTTCTGCCGGACAGTTTTCATTGTGTTTTTTAGTGTTTCCTCTATCTATGGTAGATCTCTGGTGTATGATAGCAATAGCAGGAGATTCCCATTTTCCCTTAGCATAGACTTGTATAGCGAAGCAATTCTGAACAAGAGGAAATGCCTTTTCAAAATAGTGAGTGGCAAGAGTTGGGTATGTGATTTGGATTTCAATTCTGCTCCTAATGTTACTACTGCTACTAGCTTTAACAGGAGCTTTTTAATAGAGACCAAAATAGAGGAGACAAGATATTTCTTCTTCTGAATGGAGCAGAGCAGGTGGACGAAAGTCTTGTGGCAGTGTACCGTGAGCAGATGTTGCGTGATTGCATTAGGCAGTGTGAGAAGTAATGGCCTTACTCATTCTTATTGCTGCTTGTTCTCAAAATTCAGCCTTTCACCTGGGTACTGCTGAGGTTACTATTTAAGAAATGTTACCCCAAATAAGCATGTGTGTGTTATCCAGCCCTGTTTTGGGATTGCCTTTAGTTATCCCCAAAGTAAAGTGAATTATCCTTGCAGTTGTGGAGATCTATACTTACTATTTTTTCCCACTAACGGATATAAGCAAGCAAACTTATTAGGTTAATGAAGTCCTCTGCATGCTTTTGTTCCCAGAGCAGGCTTTGCCTACAGTTGTATCAAGAATATTAGCTGAAGCCTGTTGACTTCCAGAGAGATTTGCCTGTTCCCTTTGCTTGTACCAGCCTGAGGAAATCTGAGAAGAGCAGACAATGACATACCAGGCAGGCAAAAGCCAGTATCCAAAAGCTGCATCATGTCTTGCTGGTGCCTGGGTAGCAGCGATGCCCATCCTTTTTTTGTGGGTACCTGTGGCCTGATGTAGTGTCTCCCCTCACATCACTGAACATGTTTTTATCCCAAGATCAACCTGTAGGTTGCACCCATTATTTCACAATGCTGACCTGTGTCTTGTTCATGTAGTGGATATGCATCAGGCCATGTGACAGGGAGAGGTGGCAGAGCCCTTGGGGAAGAGAGTGGCCAGGAGTTGGCTGGTTATGCCAGAACAATTTGTCTTCCTACAGCCTGCTCCCTGCCCCTGGCTTGAAGACCCTGCAGGAAAACAAGAGTGGCAGGAAATTATCTGTAGGTGGATGAATTGTCTTGACAGCTTGGCCCTTGCCTGCAGTCTATAGGTGTGGTGTGTGCTGATACCCTGGGGATCATTCATTTCCTAGGATTTTTGAACTTTTGGGATTGGTGGCAGTGGTGTGATGATGTTTTACATCATCACAACATTTTTTACATCATTAAAAAAAAAAAATTACAATAAGGGTGGTTGCCCAGAGAGGTGGTAGGTGCCTCATCCCTGGAAATATTCAGGGCTGGTTTGGACAGGGCTCTGAGCAACCTGATCTGGATGGGGATGTCCCTGCTGCTTGCAGGGGGGTTGGACTAAATGACCTTTGACGGTCCCTTCCAACCCAAACTGTTGTGTGATTCTATGATGATAGTGTTGATGATGGCAGTGAGGGGAAGAGTGTTTTTTTTTCTGAACTCCTAATAGAATCAAAGGGAAGTTCAACAGGATTAATATGAATAGCATCTGGTCTACTACCTGTTAACATATTGAATGCCTTAAAGCATGTTGGCAGTGCTTTTGGTTTTGTTGCTAGCAGCTTGTCAAAACTGACTTGATTTCCTTTTAGAACCCTCAGAAAAAATCTCCAGGAGTACCTTGTGGCTTATGTTGTCCTCAAACTCCATCACAGTAGAGACAGGGATGGGATAATGCTGAATTAGAAGAGCTAATTTGTTACATTCTCAAGCATCTGTGAACTCATGAAGGTGCATAAGGATACTCTAGCCCCAAGTGATAGAGTAGGTAATTGCTTAATGCTTTATAAGCGTGTTGAGTGGATGTCAAGGATGTCAGCTTTGCTGGCATGGCCCTTCCTTTATTTATTTATTTATTTATTTATTGTTATTACATTGCTGTATAATCTATACACACCTGGGACTACTGGCCATTTTCCTTAGTCTTAGCTGTGAAAACAAACTCTTTAATGAAACTTTGAATGAAATTCTTCCATTTACATTGACAAGTTTTTCAGTTTTTTCCATTTAGTGAAAAAAGATCTCGTATGTGTACAGGAAATAATTGTCTATGAAATGTTTTCAGTATGTTTTGTTATGGACCATATGTGGCTCAAAAGTCTTTTTGGAATATAGATACTTTGTTGTTAAAATTATGAATTTTTAATCATAAACAATATCTAAAGCAAATATTTGGGCATGTTTAAATGTGTACATAATGCATTTTATGATTCATGCCCAGTAAAATTGGGGTTTACAGTCATCTTCTGTACTGCAGTAGATACTACTTGTGCTTTTTGTTAGCGTCATATTGTGACTGATTGGGTTTTCATGCATATGAATTACCTACCTGGTAACATATGCATCCCATCAATGTTCTGAGTAGCTGCGCAGGGTTTAAAAATCAGAGCTGTCAGCCTTAGAAGACTGTAAGAGACTTCTGCAGTGACTGATTTTTTTTTTTTTTTCTAATGTGGATAAACAATACATGATATCTCAACAGGAGGTTTGGGCTCATAGCAGTGCTTGCTGAGTGAATTTCTGTGGCCTGTGTTGCACAGGAGGTCAGACAGGATTGCAGGATGATGCTTTTGACTTTAATACCAAAAAAATCTCTTCTGTATTACAGCTTCTTCAGAAACTTAGTCAACTCTTCCCTTCTCTTTTGCAGAATTTCACAAATTAGTCTTGTGTTATTGCATCCCACTGTTTTCCTACAAGATTTAAAAAGACAGATTCACGGACAGACTGTGCTTTGAAAGGAGTATTTGTATGCTTTTTATACATTTGGCAGTTGCCATGGTTAGTTATCATCAGTATAACTCAGTTTACAATACAATGAGCTATTTTTGAGAAAATTCATTTGCTGCAGAGCATGAAGAGGTGCATATAAGCTTGTGCACATGCACGCACGCTAGCATGTGCCAGGACACAGCCATTTACACCCGTACATGGTCCTGTCCCAAACATCCAGATTTAATGAGAAGTTCAGTGAACCAGCCTGTTACTTTATGCGTATGTGTTTTGAAAGGAGTAACATTGCTTGCAGTATTTGGACGTCATCCCTGTCTTACAGCAAGAGGTATTACGTGGCTCATGAATGCTTCTACCAGCATTTAACATAATTCTGTGTTGTAGTTTGATTCTCCATGACACGAGATTAAGAGGTGAACTGAAGCACCCTGAAAAACCCAGATAATAGAGTACTAAGGGAAGACAGCTGAGTGACCATTATGCACAGCCAACTCATCCCCAATTTGGATAGCTTCATGCTGGAGCTGCTAATCCAATGCTGACTTCTGTGGAGCAGATAGGAGGCCAGGGTTATTTGCTCAGCTGGACCATCCATCTGTGCTGCTCTTCATTGCAGCTAAGAGGGTTTCCAAGAACCTACAGATCTAGAAAGCATTGCCTGAGCGGCTCATGTGGAGGCATGTCAGTTTGGGTCTGGCTTTTCTTGTTAGCTCCAGGTGTCCTCCTGCGACTGAGTCCAGCAGGAGCTAACATCTTGTACTGTGCTTCAAGGGCATCCATGGTTTGTGTCGTGTTTAGTGGAGCACAAGGCCTTGTAGCTTAGGTGGGCCTGGGGTGGCAGGGCAGAAAGTCACTTTGCGAGTCTGCGTCTGTGCTCCTGTTGATCTGAGATGGTTAAATTGTCCTGAAACACTGAAAGAATGACTGAACTTAGAGTGGTGACTAAGCACTAGCAGCTTTGGATTCAGAAAGCCTATTTTGTTACTTGAGCTAAACTAATTAGTCCGTTAGTGTGTAAGTTCTGCCACTGGAAGGTCAGGTGTGAGTATGATCTTCTGCATTAAACCAAGTGTAGTACATAAAAGATTGCACTTTGGACTTTTTTTATAGCATGCTTTTATTTCCAGAGCAGCTGTGAACAGGGCTTATTGGAAAAACAATGTGTGTAGATGGTTTTGATGAAAATGTAAAACATTTTATTGCTGTCTAAATTTTATATTATATTTTCTATTTTATATTGTGGGTTTGTTTTTTTTTTTAAAAAAAAAAAGAAGTAGTAACCCTTCTTCTCCCTCCTTAAAAAAAAAAAAAATTAAAAGAAAGATTTGGGTCAAAAAATCGAAGCTTGAAACTATTTGGAACTTTGGTTGCATCATCAGAATTGTGATTTCTTCCTCTGTCTTTTATGTGGGCTAAGTCCTCTGCCTGGTCTAGGTATTACTGATGGAGCAAAGCTGTGTGTGCGTTCTGTGAAGGAAAGATGTCCAGTAAAAGACCCCAAGCATTTACATTTCTTTAAAATAAAATTTTAAATTTTTCTTCTTCCACAAGAATTGTTTTTAACCAACCATGTTTACAAAAGACATGGAAAAAATGTAGGTCCTTCCAGGAGGAATTGTTCAGACATTCCCTGACTGCAAGGAAAGCTGAAGGCATTGTATAAAATAGTGTACATTTGCAGGAAAGGGGTAAAGAACCCTACTTTTAGGATCTCTCGAGCATTTCAGAGGCTTCTAGATGTTATTTCATTAACAGTCTTTGACACTTTAGATATTCCCGGAACACATGGGCTGTTCTGGAGAGCGTCCACTCAGTGATAACTGCTGAGGATCCTAGAAGTACTGCGCAGTGGAACAGGCTACAGTTTGATCGGAAATGAAATTTCAGATAATTTCTCTGTATGCATGTTATGGATCATTCCACTGTATTGGTTAATTGTGGTCTAGCGAGGTAATTGGAATTCTGGAAACATAAATTAGTGTCATCCTCAAAAAGAACCAGAGCAAAATGACATGTTTTATCGGTTATTCCATTTAGATATAATTTAATTTCACATACTTGTGGGATTATAACACTGAGGCCTAATATGATAGATTCTGTAAGTGTCTAGATTGGGTGCTTGATAAAAATTAATATTAAGGCAGCCTTTTTTTATTATTATTTTGGTCTGAGGCAGGAAAGATCCTCTCAAACTTCTGTCTGAAGATTCCCCAAAATACTGGTATTACTACTTCACCAATCATTTAAACATAAATCAAACAGTATTTTAAAATTTAAAAAAATAAGAGTAATACAAACAGCTTAAATAAATGGTGGGTTTTTTTCACTCTTACTTTTGTTATCATGTAGTCTGTGACCTCTCAGTCACAGACACTGGAATAGACACCTGTAGTTAGCATTAGAAATAGAAGTTGTCAATCCTGCTTCAGATTTCGACTCAAGTTAAGGCAACAGATAATTATTTAAAGAAAAATATGTAAAAGAAGTGAACAAGTAGATGATGTGCATTCCTCCATTTAGTTCTAGTAGTTCCTTTTCTACAGTACATTTGATTGCTCTGTCCATCAAGCGCGATATGAGAAGAGGAGTAATTGGAAATGAGAGAAGAGGGGATCTGGGAGCACTGCATGTGAAGGTGACTGGGACAGCCAAGGGCGGGGAAGCAACTTCAGTATTTTCTTTGTGTGGTTTCTATCAAGCAGAGTTCTGCTTAGCGCTTTGCCGCGCTCTTGACAGCTCCCAGGATTCTGCTCATTCTCATCCTAAATTGGTTTCTGCAGTTACAAATCCAAGAGGAAAAGTAAAGCTACTAATTGAATATAAAAGCTTTCTGACTTGGCTCACAGCTTACTCCAGGGCTGTTGAGTGCCTGCTTGCAGACCATAAGTAGGAATGAGCTTTCTGTTTACAAACTCTGCATTTGGCTTGGCTGAGAATGCCCATTTTAAAAAAAAAAAAAGAAAGTAGAAAATGTAATGTCATGACTTATTTGAAACGTTAAATGGTATGTAATCCATAGAGGCAACACAGAGATTTTACCACAGTAGGTTATGCTGCAGTCTAAACTCACTGTGCTTCATAGGCACATTAGCAAGGGAAAAGATGCAGAGTTCTTTTTCATCTTAAGAGCAGCAACTGTTTTCTCTTTCTGAGATTTACTGTCTTGAAGCCCTGAACAGTGCAGGTAGTATTTCCAGAGTTAAGACAGCTGACTTGAAAGAATAAGATAACACTCTAGAAGTGGGAGTAAGAAGAAAAACAAAGAAAAAAAAATCATTGATCAAAAAATACCATTTTGCTTGGTTTCCCACGAAGTATAAAGTCTTATTATAGGTTTTAAGACTTCCTCTTCCCTTTGTTGAATGTCCGCTGGCAGTCAGTGCCTACTGCTGAGCCCTGTGTCCTGCCACGGGGACAGGGGACTGGTAGGTGCTGGTGGTGAGTAATTTGCAGGGCAGCTGCCTCTGCCCCCTTCCTCCCTATCCTTTCCTACCCCTTCTAGCAGGAGCCATTCTCTTCCTACTTTTTGGGCAAAAAGAAGCATCACGCAGTGCTGAGGCAGGTATTCCCTATCTGTCAGGCTGAATTCTCTCTCTGAGTGACCAGCTAGGGTCATGCCAAATTGATTTGAATGGGAAAAAAAGTGATATTTTCACATGCTTACAAACTTTGTCCTTCTTTCTATTTTCAGGCCTGCATTCCCGAATCCTTAAAACCTCTTGTCACCCTCATCTCCCACAACCTTCTGTTTCCTTATGGACCTCCTGGCCATAGCATGGATTAGGCACGGCCCCGAGCAGTGGTAGACAGTTGCCTGTGCTGTTCAAGAGTTAGCGTGGACATTTAGCACTCTCTGAGAAGGCCTAGGTGTAGTTCACAGGTTAACATAGATCAGACATCATCCCCAGTGGCTGTGTTTGGATACAGGCACCCTGTTTTAATGGCTGGGAACATTTAGCTGAATGCTGTACCAGCTGATCTTGAGGCCAAAATACAATTTCTTTCCCATTTTATGTACAAATGTAGGCACAACCGTGGGCTTTAGTTATCTAAGTGGCATGTGACACTAAGCCTTGTCCTGGTGCACCTTCTGCACGTGCTGCAGGAGATTACTTTTGCTCTGCTCCTGGCCTGGTTTGGCTCTGTTTGAAGTTCTCTGGTGAAATTCCCTTTATCTTTGTTGTGGAAGCAAAGCTGTACCACAACCAAAGGCTTAAAACAAAATAGCACCCTCATCTGCCATGTTTGTTACTGGAAGATTTTTTTTTTTTTTTTCTTTAAATTCTGAAGGATTGTCAGGGTGTTGTTAAAGCATGGGATAAGCACACTGAGCAGTGCTGAATGCTGATGCTCAGCAAAACGTCTGAAACTGTCTTTTGGCTGAAAGAGTGCTTCACTTAAAAGATAAGGATGAGATTTCTAAAGGTTTGGTTTTAAGTACTTAAAGCAGCAGATTAAAGGTGTATACAAGTGTGTCTTATGTATTTTTGAAAAAACCTTATCACTTCCATATTTAGTGCCAGCTGCTTTTTACCTCTTGTGAATCTGAAGATATGGATTGTGTTTTCTTTCTGTGTTTTACAGTGCAGTGGGGTGCAAAACAAGACAATAGAAAAAAAAATAGTAGTTATAACCAAACCTTTGGCTATAGTAAGAGCAGCCTTGTGTCTGGACTCTTTGCTTCCAGTAAGGGAAGAGGACAGGAAAGTGGTGAGAAGGATCATATTTAGAAAACATAATCTCCAAGGATATGTTGGAAGAAACAGGGCTGTTTAAAGAGGAGACTGAGGAGGGATTCAATGATAGTCTAAAGAAGTGAGAGAGAATGTCTCCACGATTTCTATGATGAATGGGATAAATTATAGCAAGGATGTTTCGGACTGGACATTTGGAAGACTTCCTATACAGTAAGGAAAGTGGAGCACTGGGGTAGATGGCCTAGGAAGCTTGTGGAGTTGCCACCATAGGATGTTTTTAAGAGCAGAGTGGGCAAGCATCTAGCGGAAATTGGATAGGTGGTTGGAAAACTTGGATCTGTTGGTACAGAGAAGACTAAAAGTTTTTGCGCCAGGTTTTCACAATACAAAAGAAATAAATACTCTCCACAGAAACTGTTAGTCGTGTACAGAAGTGATTGGAATATGAAGATATAACTGAGGGAAATTTGTGCTTAAGAATAACATTATTGCAGTTTTTATTTGGCTTTGAGTGGTTTTACACTGTGGCTGTCTACAAAGAATGATTTAGATGATGCAGATAATTGCAAATGGAATTTTCTGCAAACTTCTGCCAAATCTGTTCATGCACCGTGAGTGGATTTTGCTGCTGAAAGGTTTTTCCATGTGGAAAGGGAGTCTGTGATGAAAGATTTCTGTGTGAAAGAGTTTCTGCAGAGGGGCTGCTCTGTTTTTCTGTTTTGGGAAAGCTCTGCACAGAAAGTCTCTTCTGACAGTGAATTGACTGTGGATGTATTATGCATTAGAATTTCAGCAGATAAATCATTCTGGATCAGGCAGGTAATGTCAGCTCCAGTGGGCAGCAGGATGCTCAACGACGAGTTGCATTTTGACACACTTTCAGTGCTCCTTCGTGATTTCTTTTTCAGTTTCTTCCATTTGCCTCTACTGTGATTTATAATCCCCATCACTACACTTCCTACCCTTATTCTCTTCACATAGTGGTGTTGTTTCTTTGCTGTTTTTCCCTTTTCCCTGTCCCCAGTGTAGCAGGCTCTGTGTCACTGGCATACCAGATGCCATGATAACCCCCTCTCCCTACATTTCCTCTGAATACTGCTTGATTCTGGCACTAGCACTCACAGTCCAAACCTCAATGGGACTGGACCAGGCTGTGGAAAAGGTGAAGACAACCTCTATAGTTATTTCTGAGGTTTTGACATTATAGAGGGCTCACTTGAAAGTTCATTGGTTAGTTGTCACTGGCTCAGGAATAGAAGTACTAACTAGGATAAAAATCAGTGATTATATATGTTCCGATTTCTGGTGGGTGCACTTATGAATAAATATTTGGTTGTATAATCATTAAAACTAAGTATTTTACTTCTTGTGATGTGGGCATACATTTGATTAAGGAGCCAATATGAAAGAAAAAAATTCCTTTTCAATCAGAAAAACAAGGCAGATTTCTTGGAAGACAGATTTTTGGAAAAGCAGTTGTAAAGGGCTACAGATACTTAGAGATGCTTCTGAAGTTGAAGATGTGGAGAAAACCTGCATGTGCAACTAAGAACAGAAGTGATAGCTTTGTGATTTTTCTGCAAGTGTCTGGAGGAGGCTGTATCAGTTGTATGATGTAGTGTTAAACTAATGTGTGTATAATGAAGGATGTTCTTAGTAAACCAGCTGCTGAAATTCTCAGTCTGTGGAGAAGATGAACTCCTACAGATGTCAGCTTAGAGTAGGAACCTAATATATATGCTTTTAATGTCTTTTGGAGGAATTTATCTCTCTTTACAGACTGTATAGAAGCTAGAGATACTCTTTGCTTGTACAGCTAGATCACATTCTCATAGTTCAGCATTATGTATACACTTAGTTGTTTTCTCTGCACTTTTCCTCACTGGAGGTGACATAAATGGGAATTTATGTGCAGATCTGGAAGGAGAAAAGAAAGTTACTGATTCAGCATTTAGCACTCTAATTATTTGTTGCTGCTGTTAGAACTACCCTTCTAAAAGGAGCCTAGCTGTGACTTTTGCTCTTCAGCTTCTTTCTAGCTTAGAGCATGTCTGCGCAGCCTGAGGGATGCCCCAGGGCCCTCCTCTAGTTATATATAAAGCCCTTGTCCAAACAGCACTTTTCGCCTTTTAAACTCAGGCAGTATAGTGAATTGTGTGGGTCTGGTGAATTCACTAATAGACCAACCACCGTACAAGCTAGACCTCATCTAGTCATACACTGTAGCTGCCCTGTTAAACCTAAGGCATTCCCAAATGAAAACATTATCAATTTTAACGAAAACTTCAATAACATTCTCCACAGATTGTAGTTAGAATAGTTGCCTCTAAATGGTGTCTCCACTGATTGCTGCTACATTACTCATTGTAAGACTGCTTTCTTTTCCTACATCCTTTTCAGAATGTAAATTAATTTAGATTATTATAATAACTTGCCTCAGATCCTGCCAATTAAAAAAAGAAGAAAGATGGAATAGAAGTATTGTTTTGCAAGTGACAATTAGATATCTTGCACTGCCTTAGGTTACATTTCTGTTTGTTTTCCTAATTTCCTTTGAATACAGTTTCACGTTTCTCTTTTCACCTTTTTGTCTTTCAGGGGGGTTGTCAACAGAAAATTCTAATCTAATTATTTGTGGATGGTCTTCTTGCCCTGGAATGCCTTTCTTGCCTCAAAGCCCTTTGAGAGGCTCCCTGTGGTATTTCTGGCTGACATCTTCCTAGCCCTGCAGTTTTGTTATCCGTGTCCTGGTCAAGTTGTTGAGGAGAAAGTGTAAAACAACCCCTTTCACGATCCATACATGTTAGCTTTTATGTGGGCTAGTTAGGCTGTTTCATGTTCACGTGAACATGAAATGCTGCCTGTACTCCCATACAATGCAGAATGTCGGAGGTCCGCTATGGACTGTGGCTTAGAGCAGCATGTCTGAGTAGCCAGGTGGTGGTCATGCTGTCACAACCTGTCATAACTTCCTAGGTCTTGCTGTAGTCATGGCTGCCAAACCAGAGCTATTCTGTAATGAAGCAAAAGTCGCATCGGCTGATGAAGCAAAGGCCATGTCGTGGCAGGTAGAGCCAAAGTAGTATCAACTGGTAAGAGCTCCCTCAGAACAGGATGTATGCTGGCATGTCACCAAGAGGTGGTGAGTTGGTGTGTTAGGCAGCAGTTGTTGCAGAACAGAAATAACTTCTGGAACAAGTTCACGCTTGTTTAGTTCACTGTCTTCTTTATAATGAGCAGCTTGCAGCTTCTGAGGAAATGCAAGAAATTCTGTGGGGCCCAGGCAGGAGCACGTCTTCTGACTGCTAGTACAGCATGGTGTGCTTTGTTTGATCTAGGACTCCTGAGTGAGTAGCAATCCATGCATCGTCAGCCAGTCAAGTGGTGCACAGCATCTTCCTGACTGAGACCAGTGGCTGCACACTGTGACTGTTCCCTAAAAGACCAGAGCAAGGGAAATATCCTGCAGAAATGAAGGAAATATTGTGCGTGCAAGTCCTCGGCTAGGTTGGAATGGCATTTCTTCCACAATCTGGATTTAGTACCGATATTTGTCATTTTAGCAACTCAGCTGTAGAAAACACGTTAAGGTGTGAGCAGCGCTTAAGTGCCTTTCTTCTCCTTGTTTCTTATGGTTTAACTTTCATTATTGAATATTCTAGTTCACAATACATTTTCAGCAAACAAATTACCCCAAAAATGTTGAAAAAAAGCTGTAAACATTAGATGGAACAAATTTTTCTTTTTTTAAACAGCAACAAAGCCCAGATCCCTTTGCCAAAAAGACTTCTGCCACTTAGTCAACTGCAATAGAACAGTTTCTGAAATATATCAGTATTATATATTACAGTTTGCCACCTCATACTTCTGGACAACCCCAATCAAATTGGAGAAAAATTTTGTAGACCTGGAAGGTAGAATTTGAAAAAAACCCTAGAATTGTTTTTTTTTTTTTTACAGAAAGAGAGACTAACACATAGACAGCCCATGAAAGATAAAATGTGGCATGCGAAGTCGGGTAAGGTAAGTCAGAGGTTAGTGACAGTGAGTACAGGCATAGCATATGTGACTAACATTTGGACTTCATAATAAAAATGGCCAGAACAGTCAGGTTTCTGCTAGAGAAAGAAATGTTATGTTGTCAGAATATTTGGTTGATCTTTTAACCCACTATTATATAGTGATTAAAACATTAAGGGGGAAACAAGGTCCTTCACTGATGGGATAGTCAAGGCTCCTCTGAACTTTATCATCTTTCTGCCATACTGTGATGTCATAGCACCTGGGAAAGGATCTGTTGACCTGACAGTTAAATTTGGATCTAGTAAATGTATCCTCAGGTAGTGCTTCATCATTTCATCCTCGACTGTTACTTTAGTGGCTGTGGACACCTGTGGACAAGATACAGCTCCCATATTCTTAGTCAAAGCTGCTTTGTAGGAGTGGGGGTTGTTTTTCTGCTAAATGTTTTCCATTAACCCTCAGGACTGCTCAGCAGATGAGTATTTATGTCACCATCACTTGTCTTGCCAGTCTTGTGATTTGCCTTCTCTTGCTACTGATGTTGCAGAGGTCTCTGCCTAAGCTTTATTTATGTAGGTGTGCGCTGAGAGTGTGGGAGGAATGGGACAGGATGCTCCTTCGCCTTCACACACTGGAGGGAAAGCAGTCAATTCACATTCCCTGCTCCCTCTTTACCTCTCCAAGGGTATAAAGTATCCCAATGGGTGGAGAAAGGGATATGTTCTTCACTCACTCTCTCAACATATGCTGTAGCCACTGTGGAGGATTGATTCTGTGGGAGGTAAATGTACTCCATAAATATGTGCTGTACCTCTCCCCAATCTTTGCCTCTGTATCCACCTCCTGAGTCAGTGTGATTCAGAGCCATCTCCTTAGCATTTCAGAGGTTTTAATGATGTGAGCCAAAGCCACTGATACTGGCAGTGAATCCCTATTGTTTCACAGTGAGGCAGTGCCTCACTGAATACTCAAAATCAGTATTTTTATTAAATGGTAGCTGATTATTAAGAGCATTAGTTACAGCAGAGCACTGCTGGTTTGTTTTTTTTTTTTTAAGTCAGTTTATTTTTACAGCCAACATTTACAGAAAGCGCCCATGGTGACAGAACCATTGCATTTCTGAAAATAAAGTTGGGCAGTAGTGAGACATAATTATGCCTACCTTGTTATTTGAGCTAAAGTATACAGCACTGAAAATATCATACTTAGAAAGAAAGTAGATTCCTAAATGTCAGCCTATGAATTGTCCCAAATGTACTGGCTTGAGCACAATACATTGTTAATAACATTTAAGCCAAATTTTAGGTATTTAGATTCTTAACATTCGGTAGCTTTAGATACTACTGAAACTATGTAGAAAATATTCAAATTGGGCCCTTTAATTACTGTGAAAGTGAACACTGTACTAAACCTTGAAAGAGAGAGCTAAAGAGAAAGACTAAGAGATGTGAACACTGTTTCAGACAGAGGAGAAAGCCAGCTCTTAATCCTATTTGTGGGCTTTCCTCCAGTTGGGCTAGCCATGTGGGTAAGGGAAGCAGGATTTGGCACTGGGAAGCAATAACACTGAAGAAGACATAGGGATGGAGAGATGCAGCTGAACTATATTCTGTATTTCCAGAAACACTGGGATGCAGAAAGGAGAGTTCCTCTCTCCAGTGTTATGTTGCAGGAACATGGGGAATACTGGCTTCAGTGTTGTGAGAGAGACTGAGAAATAGAGGAGTTCAGAGGAGGGGATTAAGAATAATTAATGAGTCCTAATAAAAAGGACTAAATATGTATAGTTTGACTAAATGGTGACTAGTGTGGCCTGAGGGATAAAACAAATATTTGAGGGATATAACTCCCCTAAAGAGAGAAAGAAGAATAATTATTTAGCATAAAGGATGACTTGTAGCTATAAGTAAATGGAAGAAATAAAACAAAGAAAAGCTTAATCTGAATATTGGGAACAATTTCCTGAATGAGAGTTCAGTTATTACCCCCTGGAATAATCAGCCTAAAGAAGTACGGGAGCCTGACTTTTCCCTGTATCAAACACTTGGCTGGAAAAATACCACACACACCACTGGAGCAATCTTTGTCTTAGTGTGAGAGAAGAGAAGAGGTCCAGGGGTCCACCACTCCTAGGCTCTCTGAAGGAATAACACATTCCTGGGCCTGTTTTTCTTCCCTGATGTTTGGTTTTTTTTTATTTTCTCTGAGAAATCTGTTCAAATTTCACAGTACATCGGCAGATATACCTGTATAGAAATAGCTGCCCTGGGCAGGATGAAGCCCATATGTCATGGCAGATTGGGCCCTGGCTGCCTGAGGAGCAGCTCTGCAGAAGAGGACCTGAGGTCCCGCTGGGCAGTGAGCGAGCATGGCCGTGGCACTGTGCCCTGGCAGGGAGAGAGGGCACCAGCGTCCCGGGCTGTACTGACAGGGAGGGAGCTGCCGGTTGAGGGAAGTGGTTATCTCTCTAGTCTCAACACTCGTTAGACTGTTTCTGGATGCTGTCGAGCTTGGGCCCTCCTGGTGCAAGAAAGGTGAACAAGCTGGAGGTGGACCACCAAAGCTCTAGTTTGAGCAGGGTGATGGACTAAAGACCACCCTATCAACTTGAATTATCCTACGATCCTATGCAGTGTTGGTCAGGTATTGCTAGAGACAGCGAGGCACATCAGACAACTTGTAGAAGTTTTTGTAAGAACAGTTTATTCCGGTTAGTGTTACAGAAATGTATTAGATGATGTACAAGCTCAGGAAAAAGATGAAGAATATTATTGTGTGGGTTTTTTTTTTTGTATGGTAATAATTTCTTTGCTGATTAGGTATTCAGATTTTTACTTTGAACTGAACCTGTGCTACTGGTCTACACTGATACACTTTTTATCCTGGGAAAGAAGGGAGCCTCAGTGAAATTGTAAACACCAACAAATCCTTGAGACAGTTCGGCCTGTCTAAGCCACAGTTGTGCCTGAGGAGTGTGTGGCTTTCCCACTGTCCTGGTCCTCCCTTAGTGACATATTCCTGATGCTGATTTTAGTCGCATCCCCTTTGTGCTGGTGATGCCACTGGCAATGCCTTTCTGCTGAGCGGACTGTGGTGTGCTTGCTCTGCATGCTGTATGTGATGCGATGCTACTGGAAGCTTATGCAAATGCCATCGCTCAAGGTTCTTGCAGCTGTAGGCAGGTGCTGTGGTGTTGCTCAGAGTGTCTCTTTGCTGCTAGGAGGATATGCTTTGCTTGCTCTGACGTTCTGCCTCTTGTGGAACAATTTATACCTTGGGCAACTGAGTTCAAAGTGCTTTAGCATCTAAATTTTAAGCAGGTGTAAACAATTAATGAGTTTGCAAGGCAGTGAAAAGTCAAGCCTCGAGTCCTCAGATCTACATGGTATATCATGGTGAGGCCGCACCTTGAATACTGTGTTTGGTTTTGAGCCTCTCACTACAAGAAAGACACTGAGGTGCTAGAGCATGTCCAAAGCTGGTGAAGGCTCTGGAGCACAAATCTTACAAGGAGTGGCTGGCGGAACTGGGATTGTTTAGTCTGGAGAAAAGGAGGCCAAGGGCAGACTTCATTGCTCTCTACAACTACCTGAAAGGAGGTTGTAGGGAGGCGAGTGTTGGTCTCTTCTCCCAAGTAACAAGTGATAGGACAAGAGGAAATGCCTCAGGTTGCATGACGAGAGGTTTAGATTAGATATTAGGAAAAATTTCTAAATTTCTTCACCGAAAGAATTGTCAAGCATGGGAACAAGGCTGCCCAGGGAAGTGGTTGAGTCACCACCCTGGAGTTATTTAGAAGATGTGTAGAAGGGGTGCTCAGGGACGTGGTTTAGTGGTGGACTTGGCAGTGCTAGGTTAACAGTTGGACTTGATGATCTTAAAGGTCTTTACCCACCTAAATGATTCTACGATCATCAACCCTGAGCAGGCTCCATCGTTATTTGAAAGAGGAGACATGCAACAGTGGTTCTGAAAATCTCAGGAGAGTTTTTGCAAACACACTTAAATCAAGCTGTAGTTAGAGAAATGAAATTGAAAGTCATGTTATTGCTACAGCTGGGAAAATATTAATGGGCTGGGGAGGGGGGGGGGGCAGAGATAAAAGGAAGGACCATGATGGCATAGAAAAAGAGAGGGGACACAGGGAATTACCCCCCACCGCACTTCTGGCTATACCTTAATTTCAGGCTGCAGTTTACTGACCCCTTTCCCCCTTCCTTTCCCTTGTTGTGTCAACATGAGTCTCTGGGTCTGTGTTGTAAACTGGATCACTGGTAGGCTAAAAAGGCCTCCCCTTCAGGGGTGTGCTTGCCCTCCTGACATGACAAGCAGGGCAGCATAAGTAAATGTGGTTCATCTTGGCCGTTACATGTGAGCCTTGGTTTTTGCACTGAAGTAATTGGTCCTGCCCTTTCCATCACCCATTCTGACAGCCCAACTTTGCATGTTTATAAGGGAAATATGTGCTACAGCTACTTATGTTTATGTGTACTTTGCTATGTAAATTATATTTAGCTCATTTCATTACAGAGGTAAAAATTGTATTCTGTGTATATGTGTATAGGAGAACAGTGTACGTTTTAAAAGCTTAATCTCTTCTGCTCTCTGCAAGGGAATTTTTGAGTTACAGGTTAAATGGAGTCCCAGCAAGCGTTTACATCTCTCTCTGCCTCTCCCAGTTACACACGAGCTGTGTGTCTTACTCTTTCACCACCACACACAGACATGTTGGATAGCAGGCAAGAGAGGAACAGATTCAGTTTCTGTCAGAAAGCTGCAGGGAGAAGTTTGCAATGTGCTATTCAAAACCTCCTATAAATGAGAAACTTATTCCTAGAGCAGGTACTGTGTGGGGTGGGAAGTTCCATGAAATTCAGTCGAGATGCCTTCTCGGATGAAGTCTGTTTGGCAGTGGGTAATGTGTGCCCGGGGAGTCGTGACTCTTTGTTCCTTCTGGCTTTTCACCATCCCTTTGGATTTGGGGATCTTTATAGCTGTCTGTCTTCACCTTTGTACTGTTGCACTTCCGTAAGGGAAGCTGCGGCTCTAACCAGGAACATCTGAGCAAAACATTTTATTATCAGACATGAAGAAAAGTTTCTTGCATTTGATTATCTAGCCATAATGTAGTAATGATAATGATGGATTGGAAGGCAATGTAAGTAATGTGATTATAGTTATTTGGATGGTGAATCGGAGGAACTTTATTACCTTCTTTGCTTCTTTTATAACTTTCAATATGCCCATTTTAAAAGTATAATCAAAACAATATGTTTCCTTGGTTTATACATTAGTCACTATGAAAAGCTCCTAGCATTGAGATACACAGATGTTTTTTCATGAAGGGAAGGCTTAATATTACATGTGAAAGACGTGCCTAAATGCATCTTTCTCTTTTTGAATCAACATTCCAAGAACTAAATGGATAAAAACCAGGAAAGCATTACATTAACCTTTAGTAATATTCATTTATTGTAATTTGCTATAGTTATTTATATTCTGACCTAACTTTCATCCTTTAATCTTTTTTTCTCTTATTTTAACAGTCATTTGTGGATTAGGAGGCTTTTAGTTTTTTATTTAATCGGGATAAAGAGTGGGACAAATTTCAAGCTCTCTGTGAACTAGCTGCTATGAAATCATGCAGAAGTATGTGGAGCAACGCTAACTTAGATTTCTTGAAAATTTGCCCCAGATGTGCTGTGTACAGTTACATGTTAGTGCCCAGGTTGTGTGTTTTTTCCTTGATGTTTGCGAAGTTTCTCTGTGGCATTGCATTTCTGGATATGTACTACTTCTGATCTATACACCTGAGCAGCCTTGGGAGAAGCAGGCAGTAGCTGGTTGAGGTAAAGCTCTGCAAACCTGGGTAGTGTCCACACAATTCCTCTTTCTTTAATTCTCATCAGGTTTGTAACTAAAGCTGTATGAACAATTGTTTTTTGATTTGGCATCGGAAATGAATGCAACAGAATTCTGGTTTGAGTTAGACACAACATTCTTTTCAATCTGATACAGACAATTTATTTCTCTTACCATGCATGCTAAAGCTTTAAAAAAAAATGCATGTGTGGTTTTAAGGTACTGAAATGTTTAACTGTTTTTTTTCAAAATTCTGCATTCCTTCATCCTAAACACTGTTTTGTGACCAAAGCTATTAGCCAAATTCTAACCCCCTAACCTAGAAACCTAAGAAACTGAAGACCACATCGTGCCCTGTGTTAGATGTCTGTGGTAATAGAGAGAAATGGTAGGAGCAGGTCAGCTGTCTGCACCAGCAGCTCTGGGCAGCACTGGAGCACTCGCCAGCTAAGCAGGGGTAGTGGCTAGTGAGCCAGCTGGTGTACCACTACCTTGAGGGACCCTTCTAAGATTCCAGCTAAATTGTACATAGAGCTTTTGGACAGAAAAGCGCTCCTTTGCCAAGGAGCAGCCAGATGTCCCCTGCCTCCCTGAAACTGTGTATTTCTGCCCTGAAGAATTCAGATCAGTGTTAGCGGCTATGCCTGTAAATACCACACTGACTGCCACCCTCATCTCTGAGCTTGCCGTTTACAAGGAAAGACCTATTTTCCCCATAGCTTTGGAATGATTTAGATATTATGTAGGCTTAATCTCCATGGCATTTTCTTCCTCTAATTCAATATGCAAGGATTTATGTAACCAACATTATTACAGACTAGTTAAAACTAACAGACTTCGAATGGTCACACATACTTCTTTATACTTCCTTTGCTTGTGGCAATGTGACAGACGGTGTTCAAGCATCCAGAATAACTGTGCTTGCTTCCTGTTATATAAGATAACTCCTTAAAATAGACTACTGAGAGATCTTTTTGTGTTGGTGCTTTTTTTTCTTCCCCTCAACTAGCTTCACAATATCACAGCGCTATCCTCATATAAGCCAGTGTGACTGCCCTTCTGCTGGGCAGTTCTGGAAAAGAACATGAAATTAAGCTTTGTTTTTGTCATTCCACTTTTTCCTGTGGGATCAGATAGAGAAGGGGAGATGACATAGTCACATACCCAATATTTATACTCCTTTAATTACTGAATGTGTTGTTCTTTAAGTTCTCATGATAGTGGGTTTATCTGTGGCAATGGCAGCCAGCCTCTCTGTGCTTGTGAGCCATTTTTACTCCCAGCCAGGTGTTCAAGGGCTGATGCAATTCAGTCATGCTTGAAAAAATTCTACGTCTCACTTGGTAAATAATGATAGTGTAATCATGTCTTGCCCTCCTAACACATACTGTGCTAACCTCGGTTTGGCTGGCTGCCTCACCAGCCAACTTTCCTGAGAGTCTCCAAACAGCCGTATTGACAAGCTCCCTTCACAAGCTGGTCATCTTCTATTCTAACATTAGGGCTTTCTATAATCTTCTCCTTCAAGGGAATGAGTATTTTCTGCTTCTTTCAGCACCAATACAAGGCATATGTCATGCTGTGGGATAAGATCCACAGACAGGAATCCCTTTAATAACTCAGAAAATGCCTGTTCCTGAAATTTGTCTAGCTGCTTAAGGTCCCGTTATTATCAGTAGGAGCTAAAGGCATGCAGCATGCATCACAGGAGGTGCTTAGGCCCTTGCAAAACTGAACTTGCACAGCAAATTTAGCATACATTCAGACCCAAGTGATCTAAGATTGGCCTCGGGGAGCTTCAGAGCACGATCTTATCTCCTGGGATTCATTGAAAGTGCCCCTAACATTATTAATTTGCATTTAATGTGATCAGAGTGTGTCTCCATGCAGCGTGAGAGATGTGAGATAAAACCATGCAAAAAGGCCCCACAGATACACTGTTTCTCCTGGTACTGAATGCGGTCTAATTATGTGTCACATAGTACATGGGTCATCTTTCCATATTTTCCTTTTCAGAGGTAGATATCTAGAACAGCAAGTAAATCCAAAGAGGAGTGTAAATACTCTAGCCTGGGGAACAGAATGGCAAATGAAAGTGTAACTCAGTGCAGTGGGCAGCAGCTAATAATAGAGTGAGGACTGTAACATCGCGCGCCAACGGCCATCTGTGTGTTAGCGATGAGCTGAGTGCATTCCATTCACCCGCTGTGTTGCCAATAGGATTTGATTAAATGAACCGACGGGGCAGTAACGAGACAAAGCAAAAAGTAGGTAACACGACATGTATGTAAAATAGCTACAAGAGCACACAATGAAATGAAGGAAAAAAGAAGGGAGTGATATTGATGACCGGAGGAGAGAGATCTGCGGGCCAGTAGCTTTGTCTAGCGCAGTGTTGTGCTGTCCCAGCTCAGGTGTGAAGCAGCATGATGATGCTTACCCAGGCTAACAAGGCCCCAAATTGACTCCTTGTCCTGTGCTCTGCGGTGCTTCTGTTCTTTGGTTTGTGCATGCAGGACTGGTGTGGGTGTTGACCTGTGCAGGGGAAAATGAACTGGCTGTATTGCATGTGTTTGTTCACATACATATAATGCAGTCGCTTTTGTTGTGGGGTATATTTCTTCTTGCCAAAATAATGGTACCAGTAGAGCTGCTCTTGCGTAGTTGCAATTTTAGCATTAAGTGGTACTTTACATTATATTCCCCCACTGCGTTTGCTATTTGGGAATAAACTGTACCAGAATAACTGCCTTCACATGAAGAAAGT
The DNA here is from genome assembly GCF_036417535.1 of Chlamydotis macqueenii. Taxonomy (NCBI): domain Eukaryota; kingdom Metazoa; phylum Chordata; class Aves; order Otidiformes; family Otididae; genus Chlamydotis; species Chlamydotis macqueenii. Next base: position 91,832,783 of record NC_141558.1, on the reverse strand, counting down.
TATTTGCTATAATCATACCACTGAAATTTGAGTGGGATAACTTATGTTCGGACGGAGACAAAAAGTATGCATTTATATGTCATAAGTACAGGCTTGTATTAGCCTGTATAGCTGCCTGTATTAGCTTTGCAGTTCTTTTGCACTGTAGATGCACAGTGTGTGCCTATTGCTTTCACACCAAAGTGCCATATCAGGTTGAAGAACAGAATTTATATTTATAAACTTAATGAAATATTTCTTGTGGGGTAAAAAGATTATCAACTACTTTAAGCTAAAGTACTTCTTCCTCCACCACCCAATATTTGTAGCATTCTGAGTTGCAATATTTGGTCTTGAATGACTGCTTGAGTGAGGCTACTTCAGTGGTGCCAACAATTTATGGTGATGTCCGGAGGAGGGCCGTGAAGATGATCAGAGGGCTGGAGCACCTCTCCTGTAAGGACAGGCTGAGAGAGTTGGAGCTGCTCAGCCTGGAGAAGAGAAGGCTCCGGGGAGACCTTATAGTGGCCTTCCAGTACCTAAAGGGGGCTTATAAGACAGAAACTCTTTAGCAGGGCCTGTCGTGATAGGACAAAGAGTAATTGTTTTAAAATAGAGGGAGGTAGATTCAGACTGGACATAAGTAAAAAATGTTTTACACAGAGATTGGTGGAACACTGGAACAGGTTGCCCAGAGAGATGGTGGATGCCCCATCCCTGGAAACATTCAAGGCCAGGTTGGACAGGGCTCTGAGCAACCTGATCTGGTTGGTCCAACTCCCCTGCTCCTTGCAGGGGGGGTTGGACTAGATAACCTTTAAAGGTCCCTTCCAACCCAAATTATTTTATGATTCTATGCTTCAGTTCTAAAGGTCAACAGTAACATAAATTGTGTCAAATTGGATTGAATTTTTGAGGTAGCTGTATAAAACCATTTAAGATATTTGAATCATAATCTCTTTAGTGGTGGGTTTTTCAACAATATGTTGCAATATTATCTACCCCATAATAGGATGCATAAGAAGTCTTTGATCAGTAACAGCTTCTTCTTTTGATTCCATAAAAAGTTGGATGCAACAAAACTATAAGCCTCTGTGTGATATGGAAGCACAGTAAATGATAAGCTGACTTTCCCTTGGATACCAACCACTGTCCATAAAAACTACTGTGATGCATGAGCTATTTGCTGACCTCCTCCCATATTTCTCTAATCTGTAGCAGTCCATGCTGTTCCTGGTGTGACCAAGATTTTGCTTTGCATGTATTGCACTGGTGGACAAAGACATCTGTGAAATTTGGAGTTGTCTCTCATTCTTTTACACAGTACTTGACAACAGTGTTAATTTAAGCTACAGTATTTGCTCAGGGGCCTTTGATGGGATACCTAGCCAATGCTCGCTAACAGAAGAAGCCACAGCACAGTTATGTGCTGTGTCTGAAATTCAACTTAAGTGTTTTTATCTTTACATTACAGAGATAGTGTTTTCTGCACCTTTATAGGTGATCTCTCTCTCTCTCTGTGCTTTTCCTGCCTGTGCATTTTCATCTTCAGTTTCTGGGGCTGATTTCTACAAAATGTACTTTCTTCATTGCGGAGGGCTTGATTTACCACCACTGAATCCCAGGCTTCTGTTGAATGTATTCCTTTCAAAGCAGTAGAGATTTACCATTTGAAACTAGAGAATCACAGTGCTGAGTTTGTCCCAGGTGCTGTCTTTCTCTGATTGTTCCTCTCCTGTCCTCTGTCACATATAAAAGAAATATAGTAAGAAGTACAGTTTTTGTCTTACTCTTAGGGTACTATATGACAGGGGGCAAATTGCAGCTGTTCGTTAAAGAGAAGAGAGATGGTAGGATGTGACTGCAGGATGTCCTGCATCTTACTTCTGGTGTTCATAAGCTTTTCCTGTATAGCAAATAGGAGGGCAGAATAAAATGTATTCTAGAACTGTGTAGGTGTACTTTGGCAACTAAAGGAATTTCTGAGGTAGGTGTGCAGAGAAAGAATTACTGGAAATGTTTTCCAAGTCCAACAGAAAACACTATCCATAAGATTCCTAGCTTAATGTTCTGGTTTCCTGACTATGGGATATTTATAATGAAGGAGGTAGAAGAACCAATTTTCCAGACTTTCTCATCAAAGAATGAACTTCACAGAGAAGTAATTCTGCTTTGGTGAAGGCAATGCTGTGGCCTCATCTCCTGTGTCAGGGAGCTGCATTACTAAGAGATCTCTTGGAAGGGTGATTTTGTTCCTGTTTTTTCAAGTATTCTCTGAGTTGTCGGCAGAGGTAATTTTTAGCCTACTGTTTACTTTGATGATGAGGACCAGGATTTTTAGGAAAGTGTACTGTGTACCAAGATGCTGTAACGTAGGGGATGTGCCTTTTGATAGGATTACAGCAAGCAGTAGGTGCTGTGGGTCAGGAACCTATGGATCATTGGACAGGGAGGAAGCAAAAGACCCCAGTGCTGAGGGAGCTCACCCAGCTTTCAGTAGGCCAGTTGTCCAGGAAGAAAACCTTCAGATGCAGACATCGCTGGAAAAGCTTCAGGTATTAATTGAGCATGATTTGTCTTAGGAAAGACAAAGAAGAGAAAGTTGATCATGCTCCTCACCCTTGACTAGAGAATAGTGGAGAAAGACAATAGGATGGTATGAGGAGAGCTTGGAGTTATGGCTGAACGTCCCCGCTTGGGAAATGAGCTTTCATTATGGCTGTGCCAAGTGAAACCTTCGTGCCTAGCTGTCGTTAGAGCAAACAGCAATACTCTGGCCTGCAGATGACAAAAATATATCACAACAGCAAGGTCTATATTTAAAAGGGAAGAAAAGGATTAGTTTTCTATGCATTTTGAGAGGGAAAGATTTTTCTGGCTAATATTGCTGCTTGTATTTGTCATACCTGCCATGGACCCATGGGACTCAGAGATTGCAGTCCCCTTAGTGATCTGGAAGACTAGGCAAGACTCTTGCAAATTCCTCTGATTTCTCTTCCCCCTGCACCCGTCAGTCTCAGCTGTATTTTATCAATACTGAACATGAGTTACTGGCACTTTATTCAGGTGGAACAGAGGTCTGAAGATGGGTATTGTCAACAAATCACAAAAGAGATTGAGGTTCCAATGAAATCAAACAGCAAATACATTTCTCTGTCTTTGTTATATGTAACAGGGTGCATTTAGAGAAACACTTTTGTTATAAAATTTTGAGCCATTGTAAATAACTTATTTTTTCATTTTTAGAGGTATTTTCAATTGCTAAGAAGCAAAAATGCATGTCAAATACTTATTCAGTGTAGCACTATGCCTAACTGTCTGAGAAGTGCCCTCAGAACTGAAAATTAATTTATTTTCACTGAAATTTGTACAGGCAATAAGCAAAAAGCTCCAGATTAAAGGCTTTACATCTCATAAATTCTACTTTCTGGTGCCTGTGCCACACATCCTTACAGTTCACTTTTTTTCTGGCAGCGTCTTACTACTTTGTGTAGTGTCTTTAATTGCCAACAGTAATAGTGTTTTCCACTTTCATAATTTTTGTAATAATTCATTCTGCAGCATGATTAAAGTAGGTTAAATATTCAGGTCAGCTCCCAAAGGAGGTGAGGTCTGAGCTAGCAGAATGCTGAGCATTCCTGCAAGAGGCTGGGTACACAGAACTTCCCCTGCAAATGGCGGGATATGAAGACATTTAGCGTTGGGTAGAATTGCTTCCTGAATCTTCAGCAGATAGAGAAGGTCTTATAACAAAAAATTGAAGGTCACTTGGGTGAAATTTTTGCCAATTTTTTTCCCCGGTAAGAAATGTGAATTTCATTCAAATTAAATTACTTCATCAGTTTCTGCTGATTTAGTTTATGTCCTCCCACAAAGTAAAAAAGAATCAAGAATTTTTAAAATGTTTTGTTTACACCCTTCAAAAATAAGTGGTTATTAACTTTTTCCATTTGAAATTGTGGTTTGACATTTGCTTCTATTCTATTTAAATTAACACTCTAAAGATGAAAACTTTCATTTTGGACTGAATAAATTGCTGAGATTGATGCTAAGTGATTTTGTTTAAACTGTTAAGAGAAAAGATATTTTGAAAGAAACAATAAAGCGTAATATTTTTATTGCTTTCAGAATTGCAGTAACATTTCTTTCATAGCATCATTGGATCACAGAGGTTGGAAGGGACCTCAGGATGTTTCTAGTCCAACCCCCTGCTCAAAGCAAGGCTCAGCTCCGAGGTCAGACAGGTTGCCCAGGACTTCATCCATTTGGATATTAAACGTCCCCAAGGACAGAGACTGCACAGCCTTCCTTGGCTGTCCTCAGAGTGAAAAAAACTTTTCCTTTTACCCTGTCCTAACCTCTCTTGTCTCAACATATTCCTATTAGCTCTTGTTCTCTTTCCATGCCCTGGTTTGAAGAGCCTGACTGTCATCTTGGTACCCTCCTTGTAGGTACTGGGGTGATGCTGTTAGGGACCTCCAAAAGCACTGTAACTATTTGTGTGAATCTACTGAGATCTAGATTTAATTACTATTTGCCACTGTTCATTAATTTCTTTGTGCTTTAGCATATCTCTGTGAAGGTGGGATCATAACATTTTTCTTTTGTTTTGTCTGTTTTGCTTATAAGCTCTTGGGGCTGGACTGATTTTAGTATGTGTGCAGTCTGTTAAGAGAAGGACCTCAGTCTTGTCTCAAAGAATTATCACTATCTCATGGTGGTGACTTAAATAAATACAAGGCAAGACTTACAGGAACTCTTAGAGGGAAATATTTCTGACTATGCAGGAGATTGCTTGTCAGAGCTGGGCTTAAGTGCATTGAATTTCAGTGCATCTGTGTTGTCAGAATACTATTTATATGCTGGTGTTATTTTAAATGTACTGGCCTCCAGAATATTGATGAGGCAAAAAACCCTGTAAAGCTTACCTATCTTTTGGCCTTTTATGTATCTGTTTAATTGTTCTGCCAACTGGAAAGTTAAACAATGACAAAACAGACTGTGAATCTGTGTGCTGGCTGCTTTTCCTCCTGGTGTTATGAGAGGTTTTGCTGAATGGGACAGAGATAAAGCAGAATAGCTTTCCACACAGTGTGTGGTCAGGCTTCAGCATCCAGAGTAATAGAATAACTGTAGTCATATAAGCTCCATAAAGCTTACAGTTAAAGAAATCGCTTTATATTATTTTAGGGACTGTTATTAAATGGCCAGCATTTTGTGAGCCTCTCAATGAAAAGCAGCTGTAGTCACATTTTTGAGTTGTGATGAGTGTCGTTACTTCTTGCTCATGAGGAGAGTCGGCTAGGGTCTGACTAACCAGGAGTCCTCTCCCATGGTTTGAAGTTTGCTAGGTTGCATCACACATGGGGAAAATCTGTTTGCCAGCCATCCCTAGTGGTACTTTCAGGAGGAGACAGTGTAACTGTACATCTATGCCCCCAATAGTTTCCAGCTAACACTTGAAGACTGACAGATCTGTGTGTGTTTCTTGTTTTACACAGTAACAGTATAAATATAAAACAATGCACACATCTTCATTCTTCTTACTTAGTGGCAATGCTGGCATCTTACAATCTAAATCTTTAGTATGTATAGATGATACTTCTTAATACCCAAAGCTTGAGCTGGATGGAGCTTGTTTCCAATCTTTCTTTGAAAGCTACTATTGCTCTTGCCCTCTGCTCCGCGCGACTGAAATTAAGGTTACTCTGGTCTGTGGTTGGCAGTGTCCTGCCGATGCAGTTTTCCCATGGGACTTGAAGATGCATTGCCAAGTAACCGTGGCAGTAATTGGTAAGTGTTTACATTTGAATTCATTTGAGTTATAGTAAATGGAGCTGGTTTTCTTCGCATATTAAACTAGTGCTAAACATCTGATTTTATTTTATCCAAGTATAATGGTTCAGCTTGCTTCATGCATTAGGTATGCAGTGACACGTCATCCAACTCATCCTCAGAGCTTTCCAGGAACAGGATAACGCTGTGAGCACTGTCATCTATCTGACTACCATTTTTTGTAAAAGCATTTTTCAGAGAGAAAAATAAGCTAGGTAAATAATAAAAATAACCTCTATACACTCCTTAAAAAAAAATGACTAGTGATTTGTCTTCTGTGATTAAGTGCTGAAGATTTTCTTAGAGTTGGGTCCTTCTGCTGGTCACCAAAATCACTCTTTTCTCTAAAACTGCAGGTTGATTATATGTGTCTGCAGTCAATAACACCACAGGAAAGGTGAATCTGGTCATTTTTACAGTGTGTGTGGTGACCTGGATCAGTAATGCCTGAAATTTAGGAATAGTACTAAGAGGAGAAGAGAATGAGGAGAAAAATAAATTGAAAGAAAGAAAAGAAAGCAGAAATTATCTTCCTCTGGCTGGATGTATCAAGCTAATGAGTCAAGATGTAGTTTTCTTGATGGGTACTACTGAAGGACAAGGGTATGATTTTTTTTTTTTTTTTTTAGAAATTCCAAATGTGATAGTTCACTTGATTTGTTACCTTTTTGACTGGTATTATCTCTATGCATGAGAGCTAATGAATGATTCTGTTGCCAAAGACAGAAGGACATCTGTCACTGAATCAGGGTTTTTCAGGAACTTCTAGGTTAGGTAAAAAAGATCTTTACTGGAGTACAGTGATACCTGGTGAAGAGAATCTTGTGGATCGAACAGTAATGACAAGAAATTATTTGTTTAGTATCTTGTCATATCCTTCTCTAAAACTGGGAGTTTCCCCCACATAACAGCCATGTGGAATTTGAGCTCTCTGTCGTGCAATATGTACTGGTGTAGGACTTTGAGCTTCCCCTTAAGCTATTGATCTTCAAGCGTATTCACCTTCATTTTGATGTAACCTAGGAGGAGCTCTGTTGCCAGTGATTTACACAAATTGGAACTTGATATAAGAGCAGAGCTGAAGTGTTAAATTCACTAAGATTGCCTATGTGCAACAAGCCTCAGGTTTTATAAGACCTGTCCTGAACAAAGTTCGAAGCCCTATTTTGACTCTGTTAGAATTAAATAAGTTTAAAATAATAAGATTTTGGACAGTTACAATACAGTTCTAGGGGAGAGCACAGTCACTAAGGCATTGTGGCCAAAATATCTGAATTAACCACCCAAGAAGTGAAAGATTGCAGCCTGGGACAACTTTATTGTTGCTATGAAATTGAATGCATACATAAAAGTAAAGAGAACAATAAGGGGCAAATGTTTACTGGGCATTAGAGAGATGTTTATTATTCCTTCTATGGCATAAGCAGAAAGCTCAAATTATCTCCAGATTTTAAAGGCATTGTAAAATAATTAAACAGAAATACTAAGAATCTTACTGGAACTACGAATCCAGGAAATGTTCCTCTGAGGATTCTTATGTCATTCTTTACATGTCTTACTAGGCTGCAACACCACAGCCCTGGGTTTGACCACACAGACAATTAAAGTGGAGTAAAGTTGCCCAGATTCTCACTCATCACTCGTAAGTCCTGTTGGAAAGCAGGGAATGTGGGGTGGGAAGGCACATGGCAAGCCAACTGCAAGATTTGTTGCTTTGTTTTTTTGCTTTCAGTCGGGGTGAGAAAAAACTGCTGCATATAGAGGTATGAGAAGGAGCCCTTGGAGGTCGTTCTTGCTCTGCCATGGAGCATGCTTCTCAGGTGGTACCCACGGTTTGCAGCAGGTGATGGAGAGGCAACCTGGCCCCTTGCAGCACAGCATGGCTGTTAGCTTGTTGGTTAAATATCCTGTAAAGCATCTATCTTCTCTTTGCTTTAGAAGATGCGAAGAAGGGCATGGGACAAAGGAAGCCATGGCTTCTGGTTAGATCATTGCCCTCCAAACAGAAAGATGAGATTTTGCATGAAACCACATTTAATACCACATGCCTCAGATTTTAAGGTCAAAGAAGTGCTTGCCATAATAATTCAGACATATTAGTCATGTCAAGTAAGTATGATTTAGAGCCCCCTTTGGCATGAGCTGGTTCAGGAGGTTAAAGCAGTAGCAGCCAAGCTAAAATAAATGTGAGGAAAGAAGGAAGAGAGGGAAAGGAAGTACGCAGACAGGGCGGTGGCAGGTATGGGGCCTCCCTTTTTGATGGTGGTACTCAGGTCAACTTGGCTGTAACATCACCTTAGTGAGCCTGCGTTCCCTATACGGGTTATTGGGAGAAACAGAATCACTTTTGGTGATGATTTGGAGAAGCTAAGTTAGATCCTGTAATTAGAAAATGTGAACACCTTATTTAGTGCCCTGTGTCCAGTTTGTATAGACAGCATATAATTGATATAATTCAGTAACTAAAAATCCTGGAGAAGGAGGAACTGTTGTAACCAAAAATCAAGGCTGGCTTTTCCCATAGGAAAAAAAAAAAGCCTGTGTGATAGTAATTTTGCTGTATCCATTGGTTTTTACCTTACAGCTACATGAGGACCTACATGATATGGTGACTCATTTTATATAAACATTTTTATCCAAAACAGAAGTACACCGTGAACCCATATTTGCAAACATTTCAGTTGGAAATAATGAAAACTAATGGCAAGCTTCCAGTATATTTTTGTTTGACATTCCATCAGCTAACTAAAATACTGTGCAGACTACATTTTACTTAGTAGGTGACAGTCAAGAATTTCTACTTTTCTACAGAAAGAATTATGGCTGGGGTTAAAAAAAAAAAGAAGTGTCATTGTTAGGGCTTTTGTGTTGAGGGTGAGGCTGGGGAATGGTATATTTTACTTTTAGGTGCCCAACCTGAGCCCATAGGATATGAATGTTTCACGCTGAGTAAACAAGACTGTTGGTCACAAGTGTACATATATTTTATAACTAGTGATATATCTGCACAAATATGCTTAGGGCGTTTGTTCAGGAGACTGATTTCCAAGCTAAACTTCCATCTATTTTCCAACCCAGCACTAAGAGCAAGCAAGGTAGTTTTGGATAAGTAAAGATAGTGCTTTAATTGCTAGGGAGGACCGTTAATCTCCTTTGGGCTTGTCAAACCAGCACATCTTCTGGTAAACCATCTCTTGTGCATACAAAGTTCATACCTTACTGCTTGAATGGTGTACCCAGTGGAGAATATTTGTCTTATAAAATGAAATTTATGCCTTCAAATAAAGAAGAAAAATAGATTTTTAGTTTTAATGCAAATTGCAAATATTTGCATTGAAGTTAGCTCGTACATGACGGTTTAGCCTCTGCTGCTTGAGAGCCATGTTCTTGGTGGAAAATATGACATGAAAGTGAGCATATTTTCAGTTTTTATTTTGGCACAGAAACAGATATGCCAGCTCACTGGCCCCTATGATCTGGAATTCTGTTTCCAAGGGTGATAAGTACTAGTATCATAGTGTAATGTGAAACTCCAGTAATGAATAATTATACAGATACGCACCTAAGGAAATTTCTTCAGATGTCAGTGGTGAAGGGGCATGTCACGTACTGAAGCATGAGAGTCAGTGTTACTTATTAATGATGATCTTTGCTGACACAAGTGTGAATAATATTTTAATTATTCACTTAGATGTCTAATCTCCTTCTGAATCTAATGAACCTGCTGGCCTTACTGACCTCTGCTTTGACAGTGAGTCCTGAAGTTTTAATTTTGCCATGGATGATATGTTGGTGAAAAGATAATTTATTTTATCAAGCTAAATAGGTCTCCCTTGAATTTTATTAGCAGTGTCTGTTTTCTTACTTAAGTGAGAGGTAGCAAATATGCCATGAGTTGGCATAGCTGGACTCACTGATGTTCATGATCTTGTATGAATTTATGCCAAATGAGGTCCCAGTCCACTCTGTTTGAGCTGAAGGCACATGAGTGCTATGTATTGCATGTAAGCATTATGCACTAGGGAGGCTTTATTGTTCTTTTCTTTAAGTGCTGTATCACATCATTTTGTTTTGTTTTTCTCCCCAACTATTTCTTAGTAACAAGTGGGTGTATGGATTTGTCCTCGGTTTTTGAAGTTGCTTTTTGTGAGCCGCAGAAGTTAGTTTAGAAACCGTGAATTTTCAAACTGTTCCTTTCACAGTGTTTCCTTATGTATGTTGTACTGTAACCATTACCCAGTGACTTCTCTAAGCAAGGTATTTACAGAGCTTTCCATAATACCTTTTGTTTTGTCTAAAGAGTTTAATCAACTTCATTCTTGTATTGCTTATAAGTAGTATGAATAAATTTCTTAGCGGAGATCTTCATGTCACCCCTAGCAGTGCCTTTGTTCTGTGTAAAAAAATTGGTTATTTAATCAATTTCTGTTCATTCATCTCTCTAGACAAGTTTCCAGAGATCATACTTTGCCCCCTCATGAATTACCTCTAAGCTAGTTTACTTCCATTTCTTCAGTGAATCCCATAGAGGACCTTTAGGTTTCAGAAAGTTTGTATCACTCATGAATGGGCTGCCAGTGTAGGGGAGTTAGCTCTACAATGGAAGTATGGAGTTTTAAGAGAAAAAAAAAAAATCTCAATTTCTGCATAGGCAGGAGGTGAAAAGCCTTCTGACTGCCCAAAAGTAAACTTGTCTTTTAAAAAAACCAAAAAGCAGAGAATGTCCTTTCAAGAAATTACCTCAGTCTTTGCTGTGGGATCAGGTAGACATTCAAAACAGTTCCCCTTTCCTAGCAGCAATCCATCGGTTTTATTTGGATTGAACTTTAATCAGCTTTCTAACGCCCCTCCTGCAATCTCAGATCTTGATCTTGTGATTATTTCCCCGGCCAGAGATCTTGTAAGCTTTCAAGAAGTCTTCAGCTGCTTGTTTATGCAGGGACTCTCAGGAAAGATAATCAATATTAACAAAAGGTGTAAATCCAAAGTATATTAGCTAAACTGGATTAAATCTGCATTACTTTGGAGGATAACTAAGTAAAAATACATTAAAGACACTTCTCTTTTGAATGAGTATGTCCACACAGTGGTCTAATACAATTTAAATTACACACTTCAAAAATTTAGTTAGGATCAAGTGTCTTGTGTGTCTCTGTGGACACAATCCCTACCACAGCCATACCGCACGCATCGCACTGGAGCCCACTGCACACCCCTGCATAGTTCGTAGCTGTTATCACTTGGCTGAAGTGGGATATATAAAATAATGTAATTTGGAGTGTGATCAGCTTAATGTCGATACATAAAGCCATGCACTATCATCGCCATTACCATTACTGCAGTAGTATGCATAGTCTCAAGTGGAAATCAGAGTCCTATTATACTAGATATTAAATGAAAACAAATTAGCTGGCTCCTGTACAAAGAGCAATCTAAACAGCTGCTGGCTGGGCTGGGCTGGGTAGGCCATGAGCCGCAGGCACATTGAGTTTCCTACGGTCCAGCCTATTGCTTTGCTTGAGAAGTCTGGTGGTCCATAGAGTCTGCATGGGAAGTCTCTGACTTGCCTTGAAAAGTAAAATATGAGAATTTCTAATCTCCTATGCTAGATCATAGGGCCAAATCAGTGTTAGCTTGCGTGACCAACTGTGTTTAGTGCAGTACTAGCCACACAAGCTGAGTGATTTTACTCACACAAATGTGCTCACAAGAAAGCCACGATGTATGTGTTTGTGTTATACTGCAGCCTACATCTGGCTGAAAAATCTTCTTCCCAGCTAAATGCTCTGGAAATTACCTGAGGCTTATTGCCTTTTTGATCCCTTTCAAAATTCAGTCAAGTCTGATAGGGCTTGTAAATGGTTTTCTAGCCTTCCATGCATTGATTTTCTATCCTTGGGGAAAAACAGAAAACCCCATGAAGTTGTGAGATATAATTCATTGCTTTTTTTTTTTTTGTACATGTTGCCAGTTACGGGCCAAAAATGTAAAGGAAAATGCAGGTTCTTCCATTTGAATGCAAACTCAAAGGTTATAACTGTCAAACTAGAATATAGTTCCAAGGTTTTGAAAAGGCCAGGTACCTCCAACAATGTTTTTTCTTTAAGAAAATGCCAGCTATGGGCTTGGTTGCTTCAAGGAGCGGTTTGTATTGCACTATCAGTTTTGTAAAAGGAACCGTAAATGCTAGAGAAGCATTTAGTGGCAAGAGGGATAATGGCTCTGTCAGTCAACTTAGAAAATGGTTTTTAGGAAATGTGTTTTCACCCAAAGTGAGTCAATGAGACCAGATGTATGACCAGAGTGGGTGGAGCCACTACCTATATTTAAGACTGAACTACTGAGCTTGACCACAGGAGTAAATTTTTCAGTATGTTTGTCCAACATTTATATTTTCAATTCTTGCACACATTACAAGATTTTGCTTAAAATAATTTTATAGTGAAGCTAAGGCATACAGAAAATCTTGGTTCAGCCCATGCTGAACTTCATAAAAACATTAGTGATGGACAGTGTGGAAGCTGAAATCATTGAATCCTCTCAAACCATTGAAATGTTGCTAGGAAAAGGAAAAAATGATTATTTTTGCTTTAGTTTTGACCAACACATGTTGATTATGTTTTCTATAAAAAAGAAAACAGACTCTTAAAAGAGAGGGAGAGGTTATGAACTGCAGTCTGTAGTCCAGAGGGAAGGACAAGGACAAGGAGGTGGTACAGAAACTGCTGAGTTGTAATTCTGTGTCAGGTCAATTAAAATCTCCTAGTATTTTTCTTTTATTAAAAATGAATCTATCTGGGACTGCTTTGCACTTGCCATTGGCTAAAAGAATACGTACTGGTGGTGCATGGAGTGCGCACACAACCAGCTGATGTATGGCAACTTCATACGGAGCAGTAATTTGTTCAAGTGTCTGAGAAATCTGATCCAAACACAAGGTACTTGCATAGTGAAGTTAATCTATGTGTGTGTGTGTATATATATATATATGTGTCTCTGTGTGTGTATTTTATATATATTCGATCTTTTTTTCCCTGACTCCTTGGGATAAAATAATGTAATTACTTTTGTAAATTCAGTGTTGGATAATATACACTGATACCAGTGTAATGGAGCTAAAGCTTCTTAAAACTTAGAAGAGGATTTAGAATTATTGGTCTTGACTGTCACACTTCAGCAAGGTAAGGAGAGCTACTGTCAGCACAAACTTCTTTTATACCTATCTTAAGTCACAACTTGTCTGCCAAAGCAAACAACATGAAAGTAGCCTCATGATTTGTTATATCCATCTCTCCTTTGAGGTGGTGCTCCAACTGACCTGCTCTGTTTAAAGTGCTTGTTTTACAAAATTACATGATTAATATTAACGTTATCCCTGGGCAGTGCAGAACGCACAAATGTTGGAACAAAACAACTACAACAAAGGCTGAATGTTGAGTTGTCTCTCAAAATAAAACATTTTGCAAAACAAAAGTACTGAATATTTCTGTTCCAGAAAAGCTTAGTTTTTTAATCAGCCTATACAAGCTTCAGCATTCTTATCTAAGAATACTGTAGTATTAAAATCAGTCTTCATTGTTTTCCATGCTTAGTGGTTAATGCAGCTGTAGTTGGTATGATTGTCTCCGTCTCATTGCAAGCAGCAATATTTTCATTAGTCACCGTTTGTTTAATTTTTAGACTGGCTTATATTTTAAAAGGTGATAAAAATTTTAAACAGCTAGTGCAAGGCTTCTTACACCTCAGCAAATTCACCTGAGCATTTAATACTAATTAACTTAACAGTGTCTACTTACATCCAAACATTGCACAAGTATTCATTTTCTAATCAGAGGCTTATGAATGACACACTATTCTGTGTGAACCATTTAGTGACTTTACTTAATTTTAGAACAGAAATTGCTGTATCTTTCATTGATTTAATTGGAGGTTTTGGAGCTTTCTTGCAAACTGAATTATTTCAACAGATGAGGTAGTGATAGAGGCCTGACTGTGATGCTACTTAATGCAGACTGTGTACATTTGGGGCAACTTTGTGAAGTCATTGGCATTGAACTAGTAATAATGAGTGAAGAAGCAGAATTATAAAACTGTTGGGATCAATGAGGTCAAAACTGAGATCCTACATAAATAGTAACCTGATAAATCATAGAATCATAGACTATTTTGGGTTGGAAATGACCTTTAAAGGTCATCTAGTCCAACCCCCCTGCAAGGAGCAGGGACATCTTCAACTACATCAAGTGGCTTAGAGCCCAGTCCAACCTGGCCTTGAACGTTTCCAGGGATGGGGTATCAACCACCTCTCTGGGCAGCCTGTGCCAGTGTTCCATCACCCTCATTGTAAAAACGTTTTTTCTTATGTCCAGTCTGAATCTACCTCCTTCTATTTTAAAACCGTTACCCCTTGTCCTATCATAGCAAGTCCTGCTGAAGAGTTTCTCCCCGTCTTTCTTATAACCCCCCTTTAAATACCTTTATTTATTCTTGACTGCTTATGTTGATGAGTTTGGGGTTATTTTAGCTTAATCTTGTCATTTTTTCCCACAGAGCCGCTCAGAAACTGAACCTGTCTTCCAAAAAGAAGAAGCACAGGCCTTCTGCATCGTCTGTTCCTGAATCTCCTCTCTTCTCTACCAGCTTCAGCAGTATCCTTCAGACTTCCCCACCCCCTGCACCGCCATGTTTGTTGAGGGCAGTCAGCAAAGTGAAAGACACCCCTGGTTTGGGCAAGGTAGGCCTTGGGAATATCACTAAAACACTTGTTTTCTTTGGGAGAAGATTTTATCCTTGTGCAAAACATTAAGGGAATTGGAAGACCATGTCCTTTCTCAGTTGATTTTACTGCAGTTTGTTCCTGAACACATGTACAAACATGGACATAACAATGTAAGTTACTTAATACAAGTGAACTTCTAATAAAATTGAAGTTGACTTGAGCACAGCCAGACCTAACTATGCAGCAATAAAACATATCAAGGCCCAGCTACACTAAACACCACCTGCATTGGGACCACAGTGCTACTAGGCAGTGATAATGTCCATTCTGCTAGGGTTTCTGGAGCAGTTCGTCTCTGGCTTTATTTAAACTGTGTAGCAGTTGCTTGCTGTGGCATATTCTGGATTCCTGATCCCCTTGCTGTTCAGGCTGGTGTCTTGACTGTACACACTGTAGTTTGCTTCTGGATCATGTTTTCTGAGTTTCTTCCAGTACAGTCAGGACAAGGCTGGGCCATGTGCCTGAACAAAGCCTATGCTGATAATGATGAATTGCTCCTTTTTCCTTCTGTCATGTTATTTCCTCCCATTCTTCACAATCATACCCTCTTAAGATGCTGTTTAGGTGCATACTTATAATGGAAAATGGTTGAGGCGATGGAGAAGTTGGCTATATAGTTTGCTATTGCTGTTGCTTCTCTGAGTGACCCTTCCTTTTTCCCTGTCACAAATGGAGAGCCTGGAATATTACATCTGGGAATACAAGTGTGCAGTTGCTGAGGACAGCAGTTTGCTTTAATTAAGGTAGTTTCTTATGCAAGCATCTGTGTGTGTGATTTTTCCATATTCATTGACTGCTAAGCAGTGACAATGAATTTGGTGAAAAAAATTGTGTTTAAAAGAGAAATTGTAATGTATAATCTAGGACTGCTGAGGATAGAATAGGCTTCAGAATTTTCATTGCTGATTTTGGATACTCAGTTTCTTATATGATGCAGTTCCGGGGTGGTTGTTTTTTTCAAAGAATAATGTGTTACTTTCATGAATGGTTTAATGCGTATTTGAAAAGAGAATCCCTCCACATAGGACTCCCTGCCTTTCCTCTGTCCTGGTAGGTGGGTAGAAATATAAAAATCTGTCCTGACCTTGTAAAAGTTTGTAGTGATGCACTGCACTTTAGTGGGAGGAGGAGTACGCTTGAACCTGTTCATTGTTGTAAGAAGCTGCTATGGAAAATATTTACAATACAAGCCATCCTCTCAGGATTCTTACTTTTTGTGCTTGGGACAAGTTATATCTGAATAAAAATAAAAATTCCTTTGAGGAATAATGAAGGGTGTGTTCATGGAAACAAGGGACTCATTTTCCTTGTTGAACTGTATGGGCACTTCTCCTAACTATCAGTTTCACTCTTCCTAAGAAAAGGATCTAAAGGCACACAGACACACATAGGTCTGTCAAACACTGCAAGCTTGATCTGAACCTTTCATGCTCCTCTGGTCGTTGGTTTCCAGTGGACAGGGCTTGGGAAACAGTTTCACTATAGGGCCAAATGGACCTGTGATTTGTTTCTCCGTCAACACCATTTACCAGGCTCCAGGCTGTAAAGCTTTGTTAAATAAAACTGAAATTTTTATGTCCAGCTAATGAAGGAGAATATTTCCTTTCAGCTTAGACTTACCATCCCGTCGCTATCAGAGTATATGAGAAATAGCTAAGAGGTTTTAAAAAAATGTTTTAACGCATGCTTCTCCAATGTGGTAAACCAACTTATGGTAATTTATGTAACCAAAATAGAGAAAATTCCTTTTTTTTTTCCCCCATAGCATTTCTATTAGCAAAAATATGTCTAACCCGCAGTTTCTGGAATTGACTTTTATTTTTCATTTCTTTGGTTTTTTTTCTAGGAGTCATCCTATAATTATGACCTAGAGCTCATATACTTTCATCAAAGTTTCCCATCAGTTTACCTCTGTAGCAGAATTTTCATTTTAATATGTCAGAAATAGATGCGAGGCATAATAAGTAGATAACTGCAGGATAACAAAGTAATTTATCTGTCAGACTGGGAAAACTTCAGATGAGTAATATTTGCTTTTAGTTGTTGTTATATATTTATTCTGTTTGGTTTGGTTGGTATATGTTTTGATAGGAAGATGCTAAAAACTATGTTACTTTTCTGTGCATTTTCTCTCATATAGTGTATTCTGTAAGTGTATAATTTTTTAAAATGTGCTCCTGTGTGGAGGAAGTGGGTTCAGGGAAGCCAAACATTACTTTCAGTCACGTAGGGTTTTTTCTGGTTTGTGTTTAAATAGCATTTTACCAGCAATCCCAGTGTGATAAAACTTTGTTTCACTTTGGATTTGAGTGGGCTGAGCAATTCCTAACATGACTGTTACTGGAAAGTCTGGTTCACCAGAACTGGAAGGCTGGCAGTTGCCAAGGACTCTGGATTTGTGAGACCCCTGGGGACAGCTGTGCACAGACTGCCCTGCCTGGGCTTCCTGGAAGGCAGGCTCCTTGCTATAGGGCTGGGAGCCCCGGCACAGAGACTGGGTGTTGCTGGCTTGGCTTTAGCTTGAGAGCTGTCAGTTTGCCAGCGTAGGTGGGTATCGAAGGTGCTGTGGGATGGGAAGGAAGTCAGGTATATCAAAGGTTAGACTTTGAGGTTAAATTTCACTTCACAGTTTTCTAAAATTAACTTGCCACCAAACAGTTGCCATTTTATATTTTCACTTCTACTAGACATTTCTAAGATTCTACTTCTCATTGCAAAATTCATGACAATTATTTATTTTAAAGTGTAGAGTTTCTCAGCTGTTGTATGCAGCTATATAATTTTTGTTTTATAACTTTTAGAAGTTAATTAGCAGCCTAGTTAGTATGGATATGGGTACAACTGAAGAGTCTAAACTGACAAAGAGGAGAGAATTAGAGAATATTTAGGCTGTATGCTCCACACCTTTTCTTACAAAAGGCCTTGCAAATCAAACTGTACCAGCCTGGAATTCGGAAGAAGTATTATTTGAAAGCTAAAGTTCAGCTTCACAGAAGGAGGAAGGTGATCTTAATGATGAAATGTTGGGACTGCATAATCACCATTTTACTTCAATGTTATATACACCATTGGCCCTAGCAGAAATACAGCAGTGTCAAAGGGAAATAAAGTAGTAAAGGATCGGATTCTTTGTTGTAGTCATTTCCAAAAAGCTCTCCCTGAAGTAAAACAAAAAGTTTGTGACTGCATTGCAAACATATTAACAGTGGTGCTTGTATGGGTCGTGACATAGACATGTGCTTCAGCTTTGCCTTTGTTGGCAGAAAGAGCTGACCCCGGGTGGTAGTGTGGTATCCACGCAGTTGTTTCCTGACAGCAGGGAGTTTTCTTTTGGGCTGAGCAACAATCCTGTTCCATAAACTGCCACAGCTTGAGCATCACTTTTCCTTCTCTCTCTGCTGTCTTTGAGTCATCCTATTCTGAGAGTGGCAGATTGCTTTTGCTGGGTTTGCACACAGGGAGAGTGCCATTGTCCTGGATGACTCTATATGCAGTTTCTGGAACATACTCCTTAAGTCTATTTTGTGCTTTGTGACAATGAGCTGAGAAACAAAGCAAAAAGGCTTTCCATACAGAAATAATGAATTATTCCATGACTGCACTCAGATTAACTAGTGTAAGGGCATTCCAGTAAGGTTTGGTTGGATTTGCTCCCCAATCTGCTTCCCTTCTCCTTCCCTCCTCCTCCATTTTCTGTGAAACAAAACCAAAACTAAACCAAGACTTTTGATGAAAATCCAAAATGTTCTTTCTGTGAAATATGTTGTTTTGCTGAATCCCACATTACCCATGAAAAACAGCTTGTACAAAAAATTTTCTGCCAGCCTTAATAAAGGCTGGTAAATAATAATAATAATCAGTAAATCAGGTGGCACAGGGTTTATGATGAATGGATGTGATCTCAGTGCTTTCTTTCATTTATTATTTTTCTGTGTGTAGTCTTGTAAAACTCTGTCACTGAGAGGTATTTGTTATGTTTGGACAGAGGTTAGTTTACTTTTCCTTTTTTTTTTTTTTTGGTGAATTGTTGTTTGTTGATACTCATTAATCTGAAAATAAAATAGCAATGCTTATGCATTAAAATGATCCTTATGAAAAAGGTTTCTACCAGGGAGAAAGAAGTTTTCACTGAACCTTCTATGGGAAGTCATTTCAACCTATTAGCAAAATGGACTGTAGTTAGTGATATTGTGTTTACTTTTTTTTTTTTTAGAACCAGCACTCCTGCTTGTAGACCCCAACCCCATTTTGCTAAATAATATAGAAATTCAGATTAAAAGAACCCTGTTTCTGTCCCAGAGCAATTATGATATTGGTTTAGGGAGACAGACAGAGAGATGGGAAGCAAGAAGAAACAATGAGGTATTATCAGTCATCTTGATAGCGATCTCCTCAACTCATCAGTAGTCTAATATTAGATACCCCTTGTCAAGCTTTGGTAGGTGTTATAGAAGAGGAGATTATTAAAATCTTTGAAGAGGGAGTGATAGGTTACACTGCAGATGCTTCTGAGGAGCCCTTACCAAGTGCGTAGGGCAGGGCTGGAAGCAGCACAGAGAGAGGTTTTTGAGAGACTAGTAAGTCACAGATGTGGGAGCCAGTCTCCTGGCAGGGGCTGAGTGTGGAGCCTGGCTGGGAAGGGCTGTGAATGGGAGCTGAGTCACGGCCAAATGCCAGCAATGCCCAGAAAATGCTGGTACAAGATTGGCAGTGTGATAGACACTCCTGAGTCATATACCTTTCTCCTAAGGATCTGTGTCACATACTAAAGAAGGTTCAGTTAAATATAGTTTTTGTAAGAATTTAATCTTCCATTAAAGCACAATATTTGATTGAAATAAGCCTAAAATCTACTATTTGCTTTAAATTAGTCTGCAGCTGTGGTGGTTTCCTTTTCCTCACATTGATTTTTGATTTCTATCTGGAAGCATGAGAAAGATTTTTTTTTTTTTTTTTTTTTTTTTTCTTCTAACCTGAAAGTCCCTTCACCAAAGCAGCGGAGGATTTTCGTAGGCACTCAGATACATCATTCCTTTGACTTTTTGTGAATGTCACTGGGAGCTGGTACCCACTTCCCCGAGCCCCACTGAAGGTTCCCATTGTAAAGGCTAGCTGGTGAGTATCTTATTCGATGAAGAACACCATATTTGTGTGGGGAGAAGTATGATGCTCCTTGCTGTTTGGAGGCAGGAGATCCACAAAAGCAGAATACTAGTAATGATTAATGGGCAGAGTCTTACGTCTTTGGCCTAAAAAAGGCAGTGGTATCATTGTTAAAAATCAAAAGATTGTCTTCTGTCACACCATCCCACTTTGTATATTGATAATGTAATGTGCTACTATCCTTTTGATCCAAGGGGCTAGTCAAGATGCAGTGCTTTGCAGATTTTTTCCAGATAGGGAAAGAGATTCTGGAGGAAATGGATGAGGTATTGTTAGTGCACTTCAGTTCCTTTACAAGGAAATACAAAATCTTGAATGCCGACAGAGAGAAGCAACCAAAGGTAATTTTCCTTCTTACTCCACCAGGTCCTCTCAGCTAGGACTTCAGCGTCTCATTCCTTCCTTGGTTTAAGGGCATTTCTTTGTCTACAGGACCAATGTTTTTTCAAGATTTTCTTCTCCATGTTGTTCTGTCTGTCCATGCTGCTTCACTGTGCTATTTCTTATTTATGTGTACCCCTACCAAAAGTAGCAGTGAAGAAAGCCCTACTACCCAGGCAGCTCAGGTTTCTGAGTAGCTTCAGAACTATCTCTTAAAGGAGACAGAAGTGTCTTCCAGTGCTTTGGGTCTGCAAACTGCTAGTATTTCAGCTATTCACTGCCTTAACATAGTTTATTGGACTTTCCACTAAGTTGGGCAAAAATTATTGCACTCACCCTGACATGCTTTAATCCAAGCTATAACAACATGATACGTGTGTTAATAATGAGTAAGTATTCTATTGGTTATAGCCTGTATGAATCATGATTTGAATAGTCTCTGTCAAAAGATGTTTTCAATAGCTGTGTCAACTCTTTGTATCACTGCAGCGGAAAGCAGAGAGACATTCTTAGACTTACGTGATTTGCAAAGTTGATTTGAAAGGAACAAAACTGATACACATCTTGATTGAGTCTGAAAGATGTAGGAAACCTCATTTTCTGCTATCAGCGTTTGCATTTTGACTAGCTGATTGGTGGATATGAGGAATTTTTTTTGGCAACATTATGGTATACATTAAGCAGGTGTTTCTGAAAACCTGTGTTAAGGTCAGCAAAAACCAAGCACAACCTGCCTTTCACTTCAGTACCATTCATCTTGAAGGTTTTCCAGAGAGAATCAAGAGGTTCTCTTTCCTTTGTAAAGCAGAGGTTCTCTCTCCATCACTCAGATATATAGGGGGAAAAAGTTAACAGTTAGATGAAAATGCAATCTTAAACCCTTTAACACAGAAAACAATTTCTGAGATGAAATCTGTTCTTGCCCAAAGTTACGATGGTTACTGAAATTGTGGGGGGAGGATGATCCCTTGAGGTACTTAAAGGAGACATATGTGTTCATCTTTGTTGTCAACATGATTGCTGTACAAATTGAATAGTTAGTTCCACTTGGAATGAAATCCAGGTGGCCTTTTGCCCTTCAGACAGAGTTGCTCAGAACTGGGATTTTCCTCACCAAAAGTACTGTTTGGACCTGGCAGAGGCTAGATTTCTGCTGGACGTGCTTTTCTGGGAAGAGTTTTAATACCTCAAGCTAGTTTAGGAAAAAGATGAAATTAATAGAAGTTGGAAGAATTACTATAAACAATAATCTCTTACCTCTCTCAATCATATTTTCTATGTACACTTAGTTTGTCTTTCTCTAAAGCAAAGCTTAATCTTCAATGTGGAAGTACGAACCCAGGCATGCCAGCAGTCTGTCAGATTGCTGTGAGGTTTAAAGACAGATGTACTTTAAAGAAATTTATATGCAGCCATGTCTCTGAAATTTAGAGAACAGCCATCATTGCTGTTCCTTCTCTTTGTGAAGTGCAGATGCTGCTACTTCATGGGAGCTAGGAGCACAAATCAACCAAGCCTGCTAAAGGAAAACCTGGCCTATTGCCTAAACTTTACACCATGCAAGAGACAATTCCTGCATGGAGAAGGAGGGCTGCATTTCTGCTGTATAATCTAGCCAGCCCCTTTAGGGAGGAGGAGATTAGGTCTCTCCCCCATCTATTAGTGAGCCAGTTTAAGGGTCCATTTTGGCCCACCTGCAAGCTGTTAAAAGCTTAGGAAGTGGCTCCACAGTTCCTGGCCTGATAAGCTGTTATTCCTGATAATGGGATTTCTAAGGTCAGTTGGCAAGGAGCAGTTCTCAGAGAGAGGAGCTTATGGCAAGTGGATGCTTGCGTAATGGTTTCCTAGAGCATTGCAGAAGCAGGCAGGTAAACAGAGGTGGATACCAAGGGATAAGCTTACATCTGAAATGGGAAAATTGAAGGCAGAATACTGTTGCTGTTCTTAAATCTGACTCCACAAAATGGAGCAATTCTGCTGTATGGTGTTAGGAGTGCTCCACCAGTCTGGGCACTGTGTGGTCAAGTGTGATACTAAGGTATCTTTCTCTTCTTTCTAACCTCTTTCAAAGGTTAATTCCTTTCCCTTTCCCTTTTCACTGGGTGAGGTAAAAACAGCAACATAGAAAGTAAGATTTTTCTAGAGAGTAACTTACAGTCCTTAAATGAAACTCTCGACTTTGGAAAAAACCCGTCTCTTTCCATATGTCATAGAGGCAAACTAGTACCCTAATCTCAGTACCAGCTACTGATGATGGCAGATATGAATAAGAGACTGTTGCCCAGTAAATTTCTTTTTTTTTTTTTTTTTTTTGCCACAAAGAATACCAAAAACAGTGGTGTTCTCCTTAGTGACATCTTCCTATGTGTATTCAGAAATTGTACTGATGGGTGAGCTTGTGAACACAAGAGGTGGATGGAGGGAGGTTTCCAGGTGGAATTCAACAGAACAGACAAAATACGAAAAAGGCTCTACCTCACTTTGGTAACATTTCTTGTTTTTGTGTTAGAAGAATCAATCCTTTCTGTGATTCTTTTATAGTACATTTCACCCAGGGGAAGAGCTGTAAAGCCTAGTTTTGTATTGTTTACCTTGGTCTGTTTTGATGAATTTTCCTGTAAACATTTGAGATGAAAAGAAAACTGGGTTGCTCAAATCACTTCAGGCTGGTGCTACTAGGTTTCGTATGTTCCTAGGTGACTTTATTTATACAGTGCCCTCTGCACTGTCACAGATGTATGATTGTATGCCCAGCAATCTATGACTTTTAGGTTAGTGGACTGTTTTCTTGATTGAAGTCACTTAGTGGTATGAATGACCATAATTTGTACACATCTAGTTGGCTAGGAGCCTTAGACACAATCGTATGGTTCAATTAATTTGGCTGTTTCAATGTTTTCAACCTAATGAAGCTACAGTAATCTTTAGTATTGGTCACCCAGTAAGTATGTTTTAAATATATTCTTATGTTGTTTAAATAGTATGACAGTACAGTGACCACATTTTAAAATCTCTAAACATTTGAGGTTGTGCAATTTGAATGAAAATTACTGGGTTTTTCCAGAATATAAAACCTCATTATTTTTAACACTTTGATTTCCTCAAAGTTTTTCTGAGCTATTATGTTTTCATTTCCTTTGCTTTTCAATTTCAGTTGTACTGCTGGTTGATATTTTGGGGCATTATGATATTTCTAGTTAATAATTTCCACTTTATTTCTAAGACTTTCAGTAGTACTTTTTTAAATGTCCCCTTCTTCCCTATATCTCCCTATATCTCTCACCCCATTAAATTAATTTTTTAATCCATGAAGAAGAGGTTAATATAAGTCAGGAAAGTCAAGATTAAAGAAACTGAAAATTACAAGGGTGTTTCTTGGATAATGCTGAGGAAGGATTTTAAATGCTGAATAGTTTGCTAAATGTGGGATCGTGGTAAATTTTCTGAGATTTTACGCAATGCAGGCGCTGTGCTTTAAGCACTTGGCTGTAGGCCCTATTACAATTTTTTTTTTTCTTTAAAACTTCCTAAAACTCTTCTCCTCCCAGCCTTTTCCTTTTGTGTTTGACTTCTCTCAGCATGTGTCCGAGAGCAGTGCTCAGTGGTGCAGGCAGGATGGTGACGCTGCTGGAGGCTCCACTATAACATCATGGGCTAATGATTTGACTGAGCCTCTTGATTCAGCTGCAAGGTTATTCTGCCTCCATTATCCTTAAAGGTCTGGGCTTTACCTCATTTCTCTGGTACAACATTGACTTAAAGAGATAACCAGCTCAACTGAGAAAGAGCCTAGCGTGAACTGTATTTTAATACTGAGAATACCATTAGATATATCTCTTCCCATCTCCCTCTTTTTTTTGCCTTTTCCTTTAGGAATCAGATCCATTTTGGGGAATATATCTCTGGAGACATTTATGCATTTTTTTTGGTCCTCCTTTTATTAGAAGCCTATTTCTCCATGCTCCAAGTCATTATCTCCTTATCTTTTCCCTCACTCTTTAGTGTCACCTTTATTGCACTTCCTTAGGCTCCGATTCATGTTCCTAGCTCAAGTGAACTGATGGCTACCCTTCTGATCCACGCTGGTCATATGAATTCCTCCCATAGAGGAATGGAGAGAAGTGCTACATGAATGACCTGACTTGCCTACCAGATGTTCCTTTCTTTTTCATTTGATTACAGAGGCAGCCTGGACAGCTGCCTTAAAATAAGATATCTGTGTTTTGGCTAGCTCAGGTAAAGTGAAATGAATCTCTCCCTGAGTAGGAACACAGTCTCTTGTGCTCTACTCTGAACCTTTAACTTTAATATAAAAATAGCTACTGGGAGATACAGTAACAAGATGCTTGCAGAAAGTTGTCAGTACTTGCTTCTCTCCTCCAGATGGAAGTCTGCATCTTCCGCTTTCCAGTCTAAGAAACATCAGAGGCTCATTATGCAGCACCCAGGTCTGGTGGAGCAGTCCCGTATGCAACCGAGCAGGTTGCGTAAAGCAGCCAGACCTTCAAGGAGAAAAAACAAGCAGGCTTTTGCACATTTGGCCTTATGTAAACCAAAGAAAAGTTGAGCTGATCTTTATTGATTTAAGGACCGGAGATATTCAGCTGTACTTCTGGTGGATCTGTAAAGCTGGTCACAGTGTGTACACCCATTAGATGAGAGCCTCTGGCCCTCAGATGCCCAGGTTCTCGTTGCTCTGTTAACACAACCTGTGAATCACTTCCAGTGAGGACTCCTTCCCAGAAAGGCAGTCAGTGTGGCTTCAGGTTTGGAAACATTTCATTAGTGGATCTGAATTCCTGATACCCAATTGCCATTTTATTTTCTAAATATAAATAGTCTTTTTCTTCTGTATGGTTTCTAAAGTGAGTAGCAGTTAAAAGACCTTTCATTGGATAGTGAGATATGAAATACCAGGTATGAAAAACAATACCTTAATGTTCCCATTTTTCTTCATGGAATAATCTTTCTATACGGTAAAGGTAAAAACAAAGTTTGAAATCATTGTCCTGATTGATCTTACAAAATCAGGAGGTAGGTTAATAAATTTTTAACCTATATCCCTCAAAATTTCTCCTGTAGCACTCAAGAGTGAGAAACAGAGCATGTGCACCTGCAATGGGTGGATGGGTAATACACACTATACATACAATGTGTATGTTTGTATCTACAGACATATGTTAGGGAGGGTGTATATATATGTGTGTGTATAAACATATTCATCTCCCTCTCCCCAGCAGTACAGTGGGAATATATAGAAAAAACTATATATGGAGTTTCTGAGCAAGTTATCTGAAAAAAAAATAGAGTGGCTAACTAGCTATAGACTCACTTTTATTTATAAACTAGCAGAATCTTTTTTTTTTTTTTTTTTAAGAAGAACTCAGCATTCCCTTTAGACATTCCCGGTAACGTCTCATGGATTTTAATTAAGAATAATATCCTCCTTGCTTAGCTCAATCCTCCTATACGTTGCATGCTTTTTTCTGCTATGAGGTGATTGAAAATGCTCATACAAATAACAGCAGCTTTCATTAAATTCTCTAGGTATCTGTGAGGCTCTGTTGCATTTCTGTAGGTCCCGGGTCTTCTCATCCATATTAATCGCTGCTGGATTTTTCCACAGATCTGCTCAATTTACAATGTTTGTACTGAAGGGGAGAGGCTTAGTTAGAAAAAGATGTGGTGTCAAAATGTGGTATATATTAAAATGCCAGGAGGAAAGCTGTCCAATAACCTTTACAGCAGCACATACTCCATTACAAAATTGTAGATGTGGGAAAACTTCAAAACTGTCGATCCCTTCTTCCCACAGAAAATATGACATATGTATTTCAAACTGTGTAGGGTGAGCATAATTATCTTTACTTGAATGTCTTGCCCTCTTCTTTCCACCATTTGGTATTGCTGGAAGTTTATT
The DNA here is from genome assembly GCF_036417535.1 of Chlamydotis macqueenii. NCBI lineage: Eukaryota > Metazoa > Chordata > Aves > Otidiformes > Otididae > Chlamydotis > Chlamydotis macqueenii. Next base: position 91,806,726 of record NC_141558.1, on the reverse strand, counting down.
CAAATACAAATCTTGATTTGCAATAGAAATGTGTTTTTGACTAGCTCGGCCACAGGAGCTGAGCCCAGATTCTGGAAGCAGTGTAGTTAAGAAAAGCTGCCCTTCTTTCCCCACCTGCGGCCAAGAAAATACCTTAAACATTGCATTTTTGGCATCTATGAGAAGGAGTGCTAAGGTATGTGCTGGCACGAGATCTGACAGAGGCACCAAGGATGCATATTGCCTGGCCACACAGGAGAAGGCATGGGCTCTGATTGATAACAGTGTGTGCAGATGTGATAAACACAAGGAGGCCCAGGCTGCTTTTGGGAAACAGAACAGCAACACAGAGGAAGAAATGGGATTCCCCCGGGGCCTTGTACTCCATGAGCGGCGGGAATCATGAATCTGCACAGTTGGGAGGGACTAATTCATCATAAAGACTATTATGCCGTGCAAGGCATTGCTGAAACATAACACCGCCAAGCTAGTTCCTATCTTATCAGGGTGTATTAATAATGCAGCAGTAATAATAGAAGTACAAATTAAAAATAACTGGATGGGTAGATAAGGAGAGTTCTTGAGATTAAGAGGATCAAGAATTGCTTCAAACAGTTAATTGCAGAGCACCACATAGGGGGAAATTTGCCTTTGCTGTTTTGCCTTTATTGTTTTCTTATTCTTCATCTTATCTCCGTGAGCATTATTTCTAGAGCTTTTAAATAGACACTAATAGGCATCATATTTCCTCAAGATTTCAGACTGTTCTTTATCTCCACAGAAATGAAGTATCTTTTGCTGATCGATCTAATTCAGTAGGGACTAATAATGCTGAATAAGAAGAGTATTCTGATTATTATCTTCTTATCATTTTCTCCTCCCACTCCCAGCCCACAATATAAAGGCAGACAAGACATTACAAGTGTCAAATATTCAGGCTTCAGGACGAACTGATGCAGACTGTTCCCTGGAGGTTTGTAAGCTCCTACTGGATTGCAGTGGCATGAAATCCCCAGTGCCCCCAAGTCTCTTGAGGTGTAATATCTGGGCTGGGCAAAGAGAAACATGAGTATCTGGTTCTCTGGCACTGGATGATTGTGCTTCCCCCAGTCCTTTCTTGCACAGCTTACATCTGTCAGTCACTGACCTGGCAGGGCTTTACCTGATTTGGGGCCTCTGCATGGTTCCTTTCAATAGAGTTAAAATAATGACTCAGAACTACTCTTTGGTTCCCTGCTGGGTACCAAAATGTGCCTTACTCAGGGCATGAGGCTGCTGTCACTTTGATTTCAAGTCCTATTTGCTAAGCAATTTTCAGGACACTCAAATTCTGCTCTCAGTGAAATAGGTGTTGGAGCTAGTGCAATATGCAGCCATTTCACACAGCTCCCTCCAAGCAATGCTGGCCCACTGAGAGGTAAGGATATCAAGGGCAGACTATTTGATTGAACGCCTGATACACTGATGGAGAAGAAGCTTAGCAAAGAGCTGCAGCACAACTATTATTCCAGCATTTTTCTGGAAAGCAACGTTGTTTGTGAAACTAGCAATACAGGAGCTCAGTGTCAAAGACTGTAAATCATAAGTCATCCTGCTTTTAACATGGTTTTAGTAGTCTAAAAAGCTTCTCTACATAATATTGTTGTTACTGAAGAATTCAATCTACTGTACAGAATAGTTCATCACCCTTGGTTGCCACAGAAATATCCTTTGTGATTGGGCAGATTAAAAGAATGGAGAAAGCTGTTGCTTAAATATTGGTTTCTTCAGTAACAGGAGATAAAGAAGCTAAGCCCTTTGGAGGGGAGGGGATGAGAGAGAACTTGGGAAGGAGGTCAAGGACAAAAGGATGTATTTATCTGCACACTGATCCTGAACTTTCTTTGCATACAATTAGTACTGTAAGTGTTCAGCACAGTTTGATGGTTAACTTCTGAAACAGAGTAGTACACTGTTGTCTAGTCACTCTTCATCATTCAGGTTGTACGTCCATGAATGTAAATGGTGTAGATTAGAGCATCAGGAATAAACATAGCAGTAGGTGGATGCTCAGGGTGAACCAGTGAAAGAAGGTAAACTACTCTGGCCAAATGAAAATTAGGCAGACTCCATTTACCTGTGCTTACTTCTGACAAAAGCCGTCCATGGAACATTCTCATCTCTTGAACTAGATGAACTGAAACACTTCAAGCAAATTAATTCATGGGGATGGTGAGCCTTTCAGGGTTCATAGGCACTTTTACAGAACCTGCCAACAAACTGTGTATCCATGATACTCATTACCCATGGTAATAGCTGCTGTCATGCTATTAAGCCTTTAATTAATCAATCTAATTCCAGATTATCTTCCTTTTGTATATTCCCCAGAAATGATTCACAAATGTTTTCTGTCGACCTCTCCATGTCTCTGATGTGCGTCTTATTGTTCTTAACTGCCACTGATGTCTCTTGATTATCTCGGCGTTGCTGTTGCACCTCCGTTAGCTGGGATCCTCTTCTCACCATCACTGCACCCTCAGGTGGCCTCTCTCCTGAACCTGTGATCTTCTACCTGTGCCTATTCCATTCTGAGCACTGCATCTTAAATGTCAACATTTCTTCTCATTCAGGAAGGCTTCCCTGCCTCCCCCCCACCACCCCCCTTCCCTGACATGATTTACATATACATCAGTAAATGGTTTGCTTTTTTGTTCTATAAAAAGGGGGGAAAAAAGGAAAGACATGCGATCAGTTACTGAAAACTAGAGTTAAAGTCTAAAAATGGAAACTGCTTTTCTCATATATCTGGGTCTCCCTTCACTAAATTCTGAGGCAATCATCACAAAACAATGATTAATGAGACAATCCTTGTTTAAGGCCTTGTCGGCATCCTCTCTCTCTCAAGGTTAGACTGCGGAGATTTGGTCAGGGGACTAAACAGATCTGCAGAGAGCACCACAGAGGCAGGCTATTAATATTTTCTTACAGATTTCCCAGCTACTGTCTAGACAGAAAATATACAAGATGTGTGCCTGCCCTTCTTTGTTTTATTTTCCCCCCCTTTTCAAGGAAGGTTTGTAAGAACTGAAAACACCTTCTAGGTTCTAAGAGTTTTCATAGGAAGCCTTTGTATCTCAGTGGAGTTTTTGTTATTTTCTGGGTTTGTTTGTTTGTTTGGGGTTTTTTTGTATGTGTGTGTTATACAATGGTTTGTATCAATCTGTCTCTCCTACAGGGTAGTCCTAGAGCATCTGGAAAGATGGATAAAGAGGGTATGTTCTAGCTAGTAAGTGAATCTGAAATACCAGACTGTGGACAAAGCTCAGCTTTCCTTTCTCTGCAAGTTACACTTATTTGTGCCTCTCTCAACCACCCTTCCACTTCTGTTTAACTTTCTCTCTCATGTCCCAATTATTTTTTTCCTTTATTTTTAGGGGTTTTTTTACTACTGTGAGATAGAAGAGTTTTTACCAAATTTTCTGCCTGCTTTGGAAATCTTTTAACAATATACTTCTAAGTAAACATATTCATTACTTAGTCCTGAATTAAATGACCTGACAAGATGGATAAGGCAAAGTTGTGGTAACATGCTTTCTCCCTCCCTTGTTCCTGACACCTTAATCCTACAGCATTGCTGCCCACCCATACTCCACATTCATCTCCTTGGAGGAGTGTTAGCATCTTCCTCCTAACTGGCAGAGACAAAATGCACACAGCCTTACATTGCAACGTGCTTGCTTGTTTTGAAATATATGATTCAAGTCCACATTTCTAAGAGTTGTTCAAAGTCCAGCTGATAAGATACTCAAAGTGTGAATAGTTAAAGGTTGGTAATTGATTTTGATACTTTCTGGAGACTGACCTTTCATACTTCATAACGAGCTATGCTTTAGCAAATTGTGGAAATACAACAAATAACTAAGATGGAATCAGAAGCTGAACTGAGTATTTGTCATGTAAATGTTACCATCTGAAGTGCACTTGTTTAGGACTAGGTATTAAAACAGGCTTCTGAATGGAAGGCAAAAGGATGTAAGGCTCTAAGAATTACTATTTTCGGAAAAAATATGAACCGAATTCATCTACGACACTCAAAAGCAGAAGGCAAACACTGAATTACAATGGTTGTTCCATGAACATGGTGTGTTCCTGCTGCTGGAATTTTAAGAATGGAAAGATAAGTTGTACCTTGCTTTTGCCTGGCTGTGCAAGCTTAGGGGGATGTTTGCAGATCTGCTGCCCTTGTACCCACCCAGTGAACACCACACGTAACAGCAACAAGTGTGGTAACTGGAGTTCAAGGATTATTTAGGACAGCAGTCTACCCCACAGTGAGCAGGGGGTCCTCTGACAACCTCCTTTTCCTGTGCAGGAGTTCTGTTCTTTGGGTTCCCAGAGAGATGTTATGCTGAAGAAATAATTTTTTTTTTCAAAGAGACCATGAGAACCTGTTTCATTTTAATAGTTTGTATTGTATGGAAGCAGAATGGAAAGATACTTTCTTAAACTGAGAGTTTTAGGACTTGATATTTTCAAAATCCAGACAGCTAGAGATTCAGAGCAGTAGAGGCTGTTGGTGGTCTCTCAGTGAATAGACAAATAGATCAGGAACAACCAGTATGTGAATTAGCAGTCTTGACTGAGAGCCCAAGGTTAAACAGGCACAGACACTGAAGAATCCTCTTGCCCCTTGAAATGGCCCTAGTCCAAAGCAGCTGAGGTATGTTAATAGGTAAACTGATCTGGATACAGTTTATGCAGTACCTGGTCTGTTTAGAGAAAGATTTTTACCTCCAAAATTGTCAACATGGCATCTTTCCTAGTTTTTAATTCAGTTAATTTAAAATAAATAAATAAATATTTACTTTTGGACATTGGGCAGGCTGTCCCAGCAATCATGGCTTCAGTTCTGTCGTAGTTCAAACCAGAACAAGTTCATATCCCAGCCTGTGCATGCAGATGTCAAACAAAACCACCTCTGTCATGCAGTGGTGCCTTTTCATTTACAGATAGCTGCCAGAGACCACATCAAGTTCAAGAGTACAGGGGAGGAGGAGGAAGGGTGAGGAGGATTATAGGCTAGCAAGCAGAGCTTCATGTTAAGTAAGATGTTAATTTGCATTTGCTGATATTTAGTTGAGTAAAGACTGTTGCAGCCCCATAGTACAAAAATGCTTTTACTTGCACTTTTTTTCCCCCCATTAAGAAGCCCGTTTGTGTTTTGCTGATCTTAGAGATAAGACAGGGAAAGAAATGAACCTTCCTTTCAGTTCTGACTGAAAAAAAAAACCCAGTGTTACTCCTAGCTCCATCTAGACATGCCTTTACATCATGGTTCAGATGTGGTCCCTTTGAAGAATTTATTTTGAGTAGATGTTAACAATGTCACAAAAGAATGATGGAAGGAAAGTAAGAATGAACTGGAAATTTTTAGATGTTGCCTGACTCAGAACTTTACCTTCATAGTTAGTATACAAGGTGCTGGATAAATCATTATCATAGATTAAGTAATCATTTTTATTGTTATTTAAATTACTTTATTTTATCAGTTAGGTTCATCAGACCCTAATATTTGTGGATCTGTAAGGATGTCACTCGCAATTCATGGATTTTCTTTCCTTTGAATTACCAACGAGCGCAAGCAGATGAGACAATACAAAAAAAAAAAAAACTTAACTGATAATAGAAGGTGGTGTAATTTAGTATAAATCAGATACAGAATACAGTGCAGAGATTAAAGCACTGTATTGTGAAGAGTTCCTTGGAAAGAATTCTTCCTTTTCTTTTGACCACATTTAAAAATAATTGTAGTCCATACAGCTGATGAGGTGCAGAGGGAATACAGGCTAAGGGAAGGAGACTGACAGGAGCAGTGTCAAAACTGTAAATGGAGATGCAAACGGACTAGTGTGCTGTGCTCATCTTCTTTCTTTTGTGGTTGTTTTCAGCTACTCCATATCACAAATACCCAATTTTTTTTGTTTGTTTTTGTTTGGTCATGGAGAGGTTACGAGGATGCTTCTGATGTATTTGCATTGATTCTGCTGTAAGCCACTGAATATTGTTCTCAGAGGACATTCACTGGTATGTGCTTCTGACAGACAAAAAGAAATAATTTCCAACTGAAAAATTAGGTGCTTCTGAGGACTAGCCTTTTAGAATAGTGTCTGCAGTCAGAAAGGCTAATCGTCCAAATGATAGACATGCATGGTTGACTTTCCTCTTTGTGCAGCCTTGATTGAGACACGATGAGCATGGTGCTGGCCTTTGCGGTGGATAATTTTGTTAGAGCAACATCCTCTGGGAAAGGCTTTAACACAGCAAGGATGACAAGTGTGGCAAATTGCTTACAAACCCCAGACCTTGAGGCTTCTTTTTCTGAAAGCTGCCAGCCACAGTACAGCAGTGCTACAAAGCTGGAATTCGGTAGTTGTTTCTGCTGCTGTAAAAAGTGTCACTTTTTTCCTAAACTCTTTGCTTATTTTCTCAGAATGTTTGTTTTCACAGGACCAACAGATTTGGGAGGCCAGAGTATGTGAAACCAGAACACAACCAAATTTTCGCAGTGAGGACTGCTTGTTGTTATACCAATAACAAGAGAAGCCATCACCTTCTGATGAAGTGAAATAGGGCACTATCTTCTTTCCATTCCATTTCTGATACAGAAATTCTGTCTGTGGCAACTGCAGCCTCTTGTCCTCTGTTTTCTTGCTTTTTATCTTTCCTATTTCTGTGTTAACTGACAGCAGCTACCAAAAATACTACATCCCATTGCATTTCTTACATATTTTACAGTAGTTGCACCACAACTATATAGTTTGTGATGTGCTGGTCTTCTGATCTGTGTATCTTCTGATCTGTTTCATGGTGGTGAGGGCTCTTGTTCTAATTGCTTACAGTCTCATAAGAAGAGATGTTTTCTGCAGTGAAATGAAGAGGCAGGGCATCATTACCACAATGAGTGACAGATCCGAAAGGATTTATAATCTAATTTCAGTTCATTAATGACTGCGATATTTAACTCTTCCAGCCTGCCCTTTTACTGGCAGTGTCTAGTTTTCTGGACTGCAGTACCACCCTCACTCTGCAGAATACAGCTCCTGGCCACAGCTTGCCCCTCATTACCTTATGTCTTTGCTTCCAAGTATATGGCCCATCCATGTTGTCTTCCTTAGTGCCACTTTTTCACGCTCCACGGCTCTCAGGGCGGCCTTCCATGTTGTTTCCCTTTTTTGGAATCTGTCTTTTCCTCTTGCATCAGGCTGTGTCTTCCCTCCCATCCAGCTTCCCCCAGCTATCCTGCTGATCTTACTCTTAGAAAAGGGAAGGAAAGTGCCTGAGCCACAGCAGAAGGCAGTGATGGAGTAGATCAGGGCAGAGCTCTGTGAGAGCAGCTCTGTGGATCAGTGCGTATTTACATCTGCTAAAGATTTGATGTCTAAAATCTTAGGAACTTGCACCTAATTCATCATGCCTTATTTCCTTTACAGATAGGAGAAGTAGACAAGTACTTGGTTTCACTCTGGTCATGTGAAAACAGGCATACAAAAGAACTGTAATTGGCCTGGATACCATTACTGCAATATCAATTGTCTGTATCAGCTGATATTTGAGATATTGCTTGCTAGAAACAGCATTTTAACAGACTTACCAGAGACAGAAGCTTCACATTCTCTCCCCTCCTGCTCAGCTAATGCTGCTGCTCACTCTGTGTGGGCCGGAGCGGGGCTACCACCTCCCCCTTACCCTCCCTTCCAGACCTCTCTCTGCTGCCTTCTGATGTGAAGATCTGCCACAATTTCTCCCATAATGCTTTTTATTTCTGCTGATGCCATGATCTTTATTGTACCTTTAGGAAGTATTTATATGTTATGAATTATATTTTACTCCCACACTGGTTTCTCTTTTCATAAACAAGCCTTACAAAGATCTCTGCGTTGGGCAGTTACCTATAAATCTGATCCTTTTGTTCACAGAAAGGATAAGGTAAATGATGGATTGCATTAATAAAAAAAAAGTGTATTACTGTATGTAAACTGGTCCCTTATGGTATAATATACCTCTCTTCAGCCCTGTATCAACAGTGTCTTGAACAAGGCATTCATTTAGAAAAGGGGAAAAATATCACCTAGCCTGAAAGTTCAACCCTAGAGTTAGTACAACCTTAGAGTTAGTGAAGCATACAGACGCTTCTTTGTGTCTAAACAGTGTGCCAAGGAGAAAAAGGCCAGAAATGACCCACGTGGAATGTGGAAACTTTGGGACCATAAATGAAGAACCCCATTTTCACTTTAACAAAGTGCATGTTTAGAGGAATGCTTATTACTTATTAGCATGTTCACCCAGAAAGAAATCCAAAAGCTGAATAGGCTGTTCCGGCTTATGCACACAGTGGGACATGACAGAGTTCTCATGCTTTTCTGTTGAACATAACTGTAGATGTTATGTCAGGATGCATGCTAGTAATCCTAGGGAATAATCCAGGCAAATCCTGGCCTCTCCCAGCCCACCCCTCCATCAAGAGAACTGTTGTCGCGTGGAATTAAAATACTGCTGAAATGACTTACGATGGCTGTTACACCATGTTCCCAGTTGCAACTCTCTGGAGGTTATCAGCACAGTTAATTTATGTGTCATGAATATTGTTGAAGTTAACATCACAAATCAAAGTATATTTATAATATTGGTTTAGAAGTCAGATAGTTAGAAATGTGTACATATTAAAAAAGGAAAGCCCTCATCATTCAGCCAAAAAAGTAATGCTGGATTTTCTGTCACTAAACTAACAGGATGTTATATTTGCTGTAAATAATACTGACTGCTAAAATCTTTTGGCCTCCCCAGTGTACAAATCAACCAAACATGGATTAACTAGTTTCCTCTGATGTGGTTTGCACCAATCCCATATCCTCCGATAACAGGAGAAGGCCTTTAATTAGAACATTTTGATTTCTCTTCTGTGTATGCTGTGGCTTCTCAGAAAATAGTCTTTAGCTTTATGGAGTTCAAAGTCAAGTAAACTTTAAAAATCTATTACCTGGATGATGCCTTGGGGACATCTGTGCAGGGCTTTTGCTGGAACGCTGGGGCTGGATGCATGTGCCTTGTGGCTTGGATGTGTGATGGTTTGAACATACCAGAAACAACATGGACAAATTACTCCTTCTGCTTCCTTAGACTTGGAAGGTCTGCAGATGGGTGGTACTGTGCCACATTCCGAGTCCCCTCTGTGCTTCATTTCATACAGGAGTGATGTGAGGGATAACAGAGGCCCTAGGCAGCTCTTGACCTTCCTCGTGTGCTTGCACTATCTTTTGCCTGAGAGTTTTTGGACTGGTATTGCTTTTGCCTGAGAGTTTTTGGAGTGGTGCATGCTCCTGCAGCATTTCCTTTGCTTGTGGCATGCCTTTGACACAGTGATCCCATCTGGGGCTGGCCAGTGGGAATACAGATTTCCCAGATAAGCTGCTGTACCTTGGGGGCCCCTTACATCGTGTGTATTACATGACTGTTGGATTCAGCAGCTCAATGACTTTGTTGTGCTGCTGCTGAGAAATACAGAAACCAAATTGCTTTTTGAGGCTGACAGGCAGACAGACCGGCAGCAGCCATCTGAGTTGAATGGTTTCATTTTCATGTTTTAACAAAAAAAAAAAACAAGACAAAAGTTACTAAAGGTGACAGTAGTAGAAGACAGGTTCTTTGGCAGCATCTGCACTTTCACCCTTCCCTAGATGTCATTGTGTTCTTCAACCAGTAACCACTTTACTTTCTGGTAATGCCACCTTTGCTCTCTTCTGCCCTTTTTGGTCATCATATTTATAGCAAAATTATTACGGGTTGGAGGGAAAGAGATGAGGAGAGAGAGAAGGAGAGGCTGAACAGAAGCAGTAGTAATTTACTTTTCTAGAGTACAGGCAGGCTGATGGCTCAGTGGCTTAACTGAATTTTTCTTGTAACAAAGCAGAAAACTACCAATCAACATGGATGCCTGAAATACCTCTGAGTTCTTGTTGAGGATGTTGAAGTGTTTAGTGTCTAATAGCTAATATATTCTCAAGAACCTCAGAAGATGACTCTTACATAGCTTGCATTTGGGTTTGTTAGGATTTTCAGCGTGTGTGATTAGCTGAACCCTTCAAAGGTTGATGGTCTTCACAAAAAAACCAGGCTTGCTTCTATTTAGCAATTCTATAGACTTTCCCCACTTTGGGGAAATCAACAGCTGGTCAGGGAGCAACTTAACACAGCTGCAGTGCCAGAGATGTGCCAAACAATTTTAATGGGGTTTAAGATTTAACCAGGTTTGTCAACCCTCCTGTGATACATATGAGACTGACTGCAGCTGAACCTCATCTCAAGCTCCCCTGGGGCCAGGACTGCATCTCCTAGTTTTGAAGCCTGGTGAAGCCTCCCTCCCTCTTTCTGACCTGCTGACTGATGTGCTAACTAGCTGTGCCTGGTGTGTTTGGCCAAGGAGGAGGAGAGGTGTGGCTGGAGCAGTACGTGTTTCGCAGACTGGCTCTGGGGTCCTTGTACCATGTGAATGGACATGCAGCAGTGTCATGTGCACAGCACGCTATATGTGACTTGGCACAAGCAGTTTCATGCACTGGAACAGATGAATGATGAATCTTACCAGACATCTGGTTTTGACTCCCTCAACAGACATTTTACACCATGGGTATATTATACCCATGTGAGTTTTCTCTTGACTACCTAAGCACACACTTACAGTCCTTCACCGCATAAACCAATCTTCCACATCAGTTGTGAATTTGGCTCTGTTACAGAGTGGTAATGATTTGAGCAGCTGAGAATCAGAGAAAGGAGGAAGAGTGAGGAAAGAAAAGGAAGTTACATCTCTGTCTTAATGAACACAGACATTTTTAAAGATTTTATTGGGGAGAAAAGTATTTATTTGATACATAATAATTTTGCAGTGTAAACGATGCTCTCAGATGAACAAATGCTAAAAAATGACCTCTCAATCTCTTCCTCTTTTTTCTTTTTTCCTTCCTTTTAAAAATACATTTGGAACCTTTTGAGAAGGCTATGTATAAAAGTATTAAAATTCACAACTCAGGGGAGAGAACATTGATTTTATCATTTGTGTAGACACATACATGCACAGACAGAAGCAAAGTCACTGAAATAGTCTGTAACAGATGGATCTGATCCAGAAAAGTCTATGTAATTAGATTAGCCTTTGGCCTGGCAAACTCTTCATAAAGTTCCGTTAATACAATGTGAGAGAGCTAGTAAAATAAAGAGGAATTTATCAAGGGCTGAACTTGGGAAAAAAAACCAATCCTATTCTTTTTTAGTTTCATGGCCATGAATTAACTGATAAATATATTTATTACTTGGTCACAATAAGGATATTAAACTAGGAATGCTCAACTAACAGTCTCCATATTTTTTAGAGCGATATTCTAAAAATCTTTACTGCTCTCTCATGAGACAGATTTCCCTTCTGTCATGTGCTGAAAAATTGATCTTTAGTGGCAGTTATTGTTGTTGTTTTTATCTTTGCCATCAATTTGTTCAGTGTTGTTTCAGTGATCTTCTCTTGTAAGTCAGACTGGAAAAACACATGACACATAGGGCCAGGTTATGGACCAGATCCAAATGACTGGGGTAAAACAATCTGAGCTGTGGCATAACACATGGGTGAGAGAGCAGAAGCTTTGGCAGAGCACAGCGAGGGCCTACCTCTGCTCCTGTTCCTCTAAAGGCAACAGGAATTTTATCACTGGCTTCGGTGGCGGCCTAATTAGGTCTCTGAAGGCTTCTGAAAAATCCCCCTTGACGTCTGATGACTGTTCCCTGTGGTGTGAGTGGAAAAGGACACATCTTCTGTCAGTGCAAAAGCTGGCTCCACATGGAACTTTTTTTTTTTTTTTTTTTTACTTCATATTAATGTCGTAGCACTTCTTTTGTCACGGTGTGGCTGAAGAGAAGTGCAGCCTTGTCCATGAAATACAGTGTGAGTTTGTTAAGATGCGGACAAACGGCACAGTAGGTTAATGCAATAGTCTATCTCTAGACATCTGGGTTCACACCCTTGCTCAGACCTTGTGTAAAAATGAGCTTGTAGTCCCAGAGGACTACAGCACACCTCATTCACAGTATTCATGCATTTTTTGGCAGATGTCCTCTGGCCAGAAACTTAGGACTGGAATGGCAGTAGAGTTTTTCAGGTGAGAAATTTAAGAGTGCTGATAGAGACCTGCAAGAAAATTGTTCAGACTGTGTCTATGATGAATGGATAGAAATAGCACCAATCCAATGCAGCATTTTTGGTGCTTGTTTGGACACTTCCACAGTGCCATTCGTTTCGGGCCGTTACAGTTCTGCACCCTTATACCTTCCCTATGTGCCTGAATGATACTGTAAGGAAGGTGAGATCCTGCAAGTTCTGGGACTACTTAACACTTAATCTCTCAATCATTTAAGGAGCGATTTTGGAATTTGAGGCTATGTTGAGCAATGCCTTGCAAAGTAATTAGTGGCAGACACCTAGTGAATCACAATAGTAAGGCACAGAGAACTGAGTTGTGTGTGAATATATAATGGAATGCAGGGAAGGAGGAGAAATCCTGGTCTTGAAGGCATTGAGCACTGCTGCCTCTATCAAAGGCCATTGCCTGGTGGTTTAAAGGACATCTTAAACTAAGTTGCAAACTGTGCAGCAGCACTGACTGGGAAAAAGGAGAGGAAAGATTCTTTCCTAATGCCTGTGGACAATTAGGTGACATGGTATGGTAGGAGGTTTGATTATTCATAGTATCCCCTTGGGACCGTAACTGCAGAACAAATCCTGTAATCCTGTTAAGGTCACACCATCATCCAGACACTAAAAAAAAAAAAAATCCTGTTACAGTGTTTACCTTAATAGCCTTGTGTAGTAGCAAGTACTGCATATTGAAGGGAAATGCTTGGTATTATCATTCCTGGAGTTACTTTCACTGCTTGAGAATTTAAAGAGAATTTTTTATTTAAGCATTTATCATGGGATATTAGAACTAGAAAAGCCAGCTTCATCTTCCTGTCTTTTAGAAACCTTTCCCTCACTGTAGTCCCCAGTATTTCAACAGCAAAGTTCCTAGTGTATGGAGGGTAGTTGAACCTCAACATAGGGATCATGTCCCATTTGAGGGAATTGTATTACTGATCATACTGATGGAGAAAGTGTTTCCATTGTTTGGTTGTGCATTGACTTTCTTCCTTCTCTTCGCCAAGGGAATCAGTAGAGTTAAAGTAATGGCCTGCATTCAAGCCCTGGGGAAGATATTCAGCCCCTGGGGCAATGGTGCTCTCCAGGCAGTCCTTCTCTTTCCCTTCTGAGGAAAAAGGTGGTGAATGAAGTGGAGGAGACTCCAAGGCCCTCGATCCCCAGCCCCAGATACGCTCCTTTTTCCAAAGAGTTTGACTATTATTCTTAACAGTTTCCTCTGTTGTGAGGGACCCACTTCTGGGGGTTACTCTGACCATGACCTCCCTTTCTTACTTTTATTCATTCTTTCTAGTGAAACCATTTCCTTCCAGACTGAAAAGAACCTGTTAATCTTCAAGAGTAGAATTGACTTAAAGAAATCAAGGCCCTGTGATTACTTAATCTGTCTGAAAGATAGTTTGTGGACAAAGTTAGTGGGCCAGGATTTCATCTTGTATATTTTCACTTCTCTGTGCACAAATATTGACAAATATTTTAAAAACATTTTAAATATCTACTTATAATTTTTCTTTAGAGCAGTTCTGTATATGTCTCCTTTACATTTTTATTCTTTTGCAGGAACTGTTTTCAAAGGGTTTGTAATACTGATTTCTACATGCTTTTCTATGTTTATATGTGAAAAGCATTCCTGCTTTTCCTTTGCAGACTCTCTGGAAAAATGTAGATTCAGGATAGTATGCCACATATGCCTACAGAAACATCAAAGTTTGCTGCACAAAAATGTGTTGGCTTTTAGGTTGGATTTTCAGGATATCTTTTTCAAAACTCATCTTGTTTCATATTAAGATAATGAGTTGTTTTAATTAATGGGGAAGTGTGATGAATGTATGTAGACTTTGCTCTGAGTGCACATCGCTAGAGAGAGTAATGAAGTGTAGATTAGATCTACAAAATACACTACTTCGAAAAGGTAACCTAATTGTGTGATTAGAACTCTTTATAGATATCAGTTTGCTCAGTCTTACTTTCCTCAATTTTTTGGAATCTAATGTAAAGGTTTTAAAAAATATTTTTTTAAATTTTCTACTAGGATTTTCTTAACTCCTTCACATGTTTATTACATGCCCAGTTAGTAGATCTTGTTCTACTAAAGCAACAACTTTATTATCTAATGTCATTTTTTAAAATTAGTAACTATATTTCAGGATAGCCACTCCCTGTCATGCTAGTTCCCAATATTGAACTAATCAAACTATTTAAAAACTCATGGAATTGGTTGATTGAACTAGCAATCAAGCTAAACATAGCTGAAAATTTTTCAGTCAGTTTTTTGTTTGGTTGGTTTTTTTGTTTGTTTTGAGGTCTGTTTGCTTGCTTGTGTCCCCCTCCCCCCCCCCCCCAAATTTGGGTTGACTGTACTCCATATATATGGAGTATTTTCATTTCAAAATTACTTTTTGTTTATATAATGCATCATATAAACTACATTTTCAAAGTATTTTTAATTCAAGGAGAGCAAAACACTTTGTTTTGCCAACAGAGACTTTTAAAATTTATTCAAAGTAATTTCAGCATTTCTCAGAAAAATTGTCTTGCAAATTTTTTATTTCTGTTCAAACCTCTGAGTGTTGGATATTTAAAGATGCAATTGAAAGCTGTAAAGTTAAAATGTGTTTGTGATTTCTTGTAACCAGAAGAGCTTCAACTGTGTATGGTGCAAGAGTATACAGATTTTCAATTTATATATGTGTGAGCAAGAGTCCTTCTCTTGCCAAGGGAAAGAGAAAGCATTTTGCAAAATAGACTGGCCGAACTGAGTTTGAAATTTTGACTTCAGGGAAATAAATGCCACGTTGCAGAGGTTCATTAAGACAGACTTTAAGTTCATCTCTGCCTTTTGGGGGAGAGGGTACTACGTTTTATGGCTTTTGTAGATATTTGCAGCAGTGAGTCTCAGTTGCCAGAATGCAGTGGCTTGAACTAGTTGCATCTGTATGGTCTATAGGGGCTGAGCTCCATTGGTTCCAGAATGACTTCTTCGCCTGCAGTGTCTAAGATTTCCTATCTGATGAGCTGAGGTTTGCTCCAGTCTTCAGACATAATTAAAGCTGTTTAAAATTTGTCCAGATAAGAAGATTTGGGTTCAAGTGGTTTTTTTGAGGGTCATGTTAATATAGCAGTCTAGATGTAAACTGCTAAGTATTAGAAATCTCTCTCTCTTGTGTTAGGACTATAGAAAATGATGGCATCCTGAAACAGCAAATAAAGCACCTTTTTCTAACAGAAATCACTGGAGAGCCAAGGTAGCTGATGCATAAAATAGATTCTATGTAACGTATTCAGACATCGGAGTACCTGTTGATGGTAGAAACTTTTCTGCCAGGTGCGCTTGTAGGACAAATTCTGAGTTACTCTTATCTGGAAGTCACTACAGCTTAATAACATTTTCTTCCTCGTGCCTTTGTCCATCTGGTCACTTGCAATATTTCAGAATGCATTTCAGAGGATGTTGGAGTCTGTGGATGTTCATGCAGTAAGAGACATAGTAAATTAGACTTACTGTGCATGTCAGTGAGCTATACAGAAAAGATTTGAACCATAGACGAGAATAGTTTGGAAAGAGTTATTACGATCTGTCAAGTCAATAATTCACATTTTACAAAAGTCCCTGTTATAAATTTACAGTTTGGATTCATTTTACAACCTATCAGGCCATTAATCAGGGCTTTGTGAGGTCTCCTAATGCAATTTTATATAATCTGTATTTTTATGTTTTGGCATGATGGACTGTAACAGCTTAATTAAAATAATATTAAGAGGTTTACTGAATGTCACACTATCCAAGGATGTCCAGAGATAGTCACTCCATTGCAAATGTACCCTGTTCTGTGTTGCTATTACACAGTGAGTGGGATAGGTCCTGAAGCATCTTGACAGAGACAGCATTTCTTGTAACATCTAGGCAAATGGGTCGAAATTAATGACGGAACGCGTTTCCTTTACTTTGGCAAGTTCATATGCAATATTCACCTTACTAAAACTTGTATTGAATATTAGCTAATGTGCATTCACATGCAGTCAGGTAAGATGTGCAGCATTAAACAGAAATACAGTAAAGAGTAGTGGTATAGACAAAGCTGTGTGTGAACCATGATGTATTACCATTTATTAGGATTTATGTTATTGAATAATCTGAATCAAAAGCCAGATATAAATATACCCAAGCTTGAGATGCACACTGCCCAAAGTAAGATCTAGATCCCAATTTTTTCTTTGTATAGCAAAAAATACTATGTAGGAATGAAAGATACTTGGCTATTAAAGACATAAGTACAAAGCTGTGTGGCTTGCAGCACTCACACATGAGTGTTACTATAAAAAAATGAAGAGCTTAAAAAAATGCTTAAAAAAATGAAGAGCTAATGTACAGCTATAGTACTGGACAACAAATGATAAAGGCAGCTTTAGAAGTGCAGTTAAAAACCCATGCTTTTAATTTTTCACCGTAATAGTTGTCGTAATGCCTGTGACTGTACCTGAGTCTTCCCAGCCGGACAGGTTCGTGGTCCATTCTGTATAAATGTGGTACTGTCAGTTCCAGGAACTGTTTGGAAGAATTTTATGTACTGAAAGAAATGAGGCAAAACCAAGTTGATCCAAGTTAGGGCTTTGGCTCCACAGTGAAAATCTGAATATTGTTGTGGTTGGCATGACTCTCGTTTGGATCCTGGCCCAATCCTGGCCATAGTCGCTTTCCGTGCTTCTCACATTTCATACTGATGCATATGATCAGTCTGTACTCAGGCAGTCCCACTTACTTCAAGACATACCTTTTTCAGGTTTTGTGGTATAAAACCATCCTTCACCAGACAGACAGGTAGTAGAGCTGTCTCCTTCCCTACTGCAGAGTGCTGATTTAGGATCATGTTTAGATTTGAAATTTAAATATTTAATCTCGCTTCATTCTATGCTGCACAGTAAAAATAACTTTGTAAGTGTTATTTGTTGTGATATCGTCTCTATTTTATCTTTCTGATGTATTTTACTTTGCTTATTTGTTCTGCCTATGTTCTAATCTACTGTGGGAAAATGCTTCTTAAAAAACCCCCTCAAGCTCTCCTACTTTTTTTTTTCTTCATTAATCTCTCTATTTTGTGATGAGTGACAAAATGGTACAAGGCACCAAAGATCATTTTTTTTCCTGATACTAAGCTACAGCAGTGACAAGCATGGAGGATGAATTATCTTAAAATGAAAGTTCCCTTTATTGCTCAAGAGAAGACTAGTTGCTTCAGTCATTTGTGAAACCTGTGTGCTGACTGCTACTTTCATAGCTGTTGTCTGACGTGCAGTGCCATCCATGACAAATAGCAGTGTTAGCCTAGAAATTTTCTTAGTAGGTGGAAAAGAACTGTTTGAAGAGATGGATTTCAAAACAAATTCGTTGGTGTAATAGCTAGATATCTCCAGTAGCATCAACAGAAATGCAGTGTTTCAGCAGGAATTGTTGCCAATCAAAGGCACCAAGGCCTTTAAGCAATCTCAGTTTCAGGAACACTGGATGTCATTGTTGACTCATGGTGACATCATTGTGACCAAACTGGAAATCATAAGATTTTAAAGGAGATGAAACAGCCGGCTCTGTCAGCCATCTCAGAGAGTGGATGGAGCCATGGAATTGTTGCTTGCCTAACCTCATCAACAATTGTTCTTATCAACCATCACATTGCTCTGTCTGCACCAGAAAAGAGAGAAATTAAATTGTCAGTGTAGTTCACACTAGCTAAAGGTGAAGTCTTCTTGAGCAGCTCCTAAGTGATCAAGAGCTTGATCTTTACAAAGTAAGTTTACCTGGCTGATGCAGTCCTATCCTGGTGATAGATGCAATGGAAAGAGCCTTGCTTGTATATGTGGAGTCCAGAATGAGATTATTCTTGGTTATTTAAATAGCATGCCTAGAAAACTGATCACACTAGACTTGGGATTTGACAAGGAGAGATCACTTTGCCACTTACAGTGAAGGTTTTTAAGCCATGCAGGACTAAAGCAAAATTCATTAAACCTCTCTTTTCATCATCTTGCTCGTATTTGTCAATAGTGATTATAGTCCTTAACTATTGCTATTCCACTTACTGCTAGATGCAAATTATCACCAAAGGAGCTGGAGTTGCCCTCTGCTTCTCTGTTAGATTGTTTATTAAGGAAAATAATAGCTTTCCATAACAGTCAAATCTGCTTGTTCCTTTGATAGATGCTTCACCTAGATATCAGGAAAAGGTAAAGTGCTTACCATTGTCTTGGTTTGTAGTGTTTGTTCAGTTGCCTTGTTAATCAGAGGTTTTGAAACCCGAATGTAAATGCCTTTTTGTATTTGTATTGAGCAGCTCAGCCTGTCTAGAGTTAAAATTAGGATTGTTTTAAAGGGGCACATGGAAAACCTGATAAAATAAACCTGTGTAACTAGCAGCTTAGGGACAAAGTACTATTATGGCACAGTTTTGCTTTAAAGAGGCTCTGGTAATGACCATTGCATTCGTACTCAATAAGTCCTTAGTTTGTGTTTTGGTCATGGAAAAAGCTAATTACACTTGAGACAAAAAAAACATATTTGCAGGACTCAACAAAGTTCATTTTTATAGTTCTTGTGGACAGCAGCTGCAGGCTATCAGCCTGGACCCTTGATAAATGGTTTTGACATTTCCTACAGACACCCCTCACGAAAAAGGCTTTTTATTTATTCTCAAATGTTGAATTCTGCATTATTGATCAGGTGCCATTCATTAAAGGCTGCTACTTGCTAGAAAGAATTACACAGTCCCTAAGCTACATACAACACAATGAATTATTCCACTGACGAACAGTAACATTAAAGGAATGCTAAGGTTGCATGGTTAAGCACTCAAAAGTCAGGAAATGGCAGTTGAGGTTGGAGATGATGGGAATTTTACCTGAATTAAGATGGCAGAATTACAGCTGAGGGCACATACAAAGACTACTAACAAGCACTGGGTATTTGTTCTAGGGCAAGTGGTTAGTTACCTGGTCTATTCACAAACACTGCCATTATTTATTATAGCGTTTAGCAAGGCAGCAAGCAGTGGATGGAATCATTAGTGGTAGGGGTCAGCAGCCAGATGGGCACTTTGGTGGCTGTTTCTCATTGCTATAGAGTTGCATTTGTCAAGGAAGAGGGTCAGTAGGAATGTTATGCTGTATACTACAGCTGAGTGTGAAAGAAGTTAGTGGCTCCCTGTGACGCAAGGCAAGTTTCATTTGTCAAAGTACTGTTTCCATTTAGTTCTCACCTGAGGGTTCCTGTTTAGTTTTCTTTCTGTCTTTTTTCTTTGTCTGCCTCTCTGATTTGGTATCATTTTGCTCCTGTTGTTTAGCTAGTTATGTTCAGTACAAAAGAACACAGGAAAGCATTACAGTCCTGATACCTTGGTTCTGTAATCAGACAGAGCAGGATCAGTGCTAAGCACGCTGTACCATCCTCCTTGCCTGCATACCTGGATTTCTTCCCATGGGAAGACAGGATGCAGTGGAGATGAGCTGCACTGTAGCTGGAGTCAGATGCATGCCCAGGAACCAATATCGCAGAGTACAACAAGATCATTTGCGCCAGCAGCGTAGATTTAGCTAATATGTCTTTGGATTTTTCCAAGAGCATCCTTGTACCACCACAGGCTGTGTTTGCTGATCCTCAGCCTTTAGGAGCAAATTTGCTCAGACATATGACTTCTTTGGATTTACTTTCTTTCGGGGTAAGAGTCAGGCTGTAGTGCCTTCTAGAGGCTACTGAAAATCCCAACACAATGTTCACTGCTGGTCAGAAAGCAACTGAATGTTAGGACAGGGGAAGGCATTAAAAAATAATTAAAAAAAAACCAAAACAACCCAAACTGAGGAAGGATAAGGAACCAGAGCCTCAGCAACAGGTTCTGGAGGAGCTGGGAAAGGCAGCTTCATGTACTGTATGTAGCCAGCGGAGACCTTTCTGGGGCACTCCTCTCCCCATTCCTGAAAGGAGTGACAACATCCCACAAATGGCACTATGAACATAGCCAAGCCCAATAATGTCCGCAACGGGCTGTAGATTTCATTCAGTCATAGGAACCTGTGCCTCTCTCTGGATAGTATAAGTTCCCCCTAGTTTGTGCCTTGGTGGGATGCAAGTGGCATGTGAGCCATGAGGGTACTGGCAAAGCACAGCTGGGAGAGAGCCAGTGGGACGTCAGTGCCGCCTACCACAGTGGGAGGCTCACAGGGCAGACTGTTGGATCACTGTCAGAGATGAGATATTATGAAGTTATGTGAGCCTTTAGATGCATCTTGTATGGTCTTGTCTTCTATTCTCTCGTCCTAGGCACAATAAATAATTCTGTTTCAGAGACATGCAGAATCAAGCCCACCATAAAAATTTGTTCCATGTATTTTTGTTAAAGCTCAACAAATGCATTTTTAGTTAGAGACAATATATGGCATTACAAATTGCTCTCGTTAATCCTAAGTGACTGGCTGCTTCGGCTCTGTAGTTGTTGTGCCTCCCTGTACCACTGCCAAAGACAGAAGTATGCAGGTAGTATTAAATAGGATACAACATGAAAGAAAACATTAATTTAATATCAGGTTTATGACCTTGTAAACATTACAGCTTACAGTTATGGGATAAGAAAGGGAAGAAGTAGAGTTCAGGTAGTCTGTTTAGGTAAAGCAAGCCTCTTCTGGGATCTTAAATGATTCATTTATTTTTATGCTTTATTTCTGCAGTTGAAAAATGAGCGTAATTGTAAATATATATCTTAATCCTGTCAGAAGACTTTGCAAAGCCCTGTAGGATCTTCAGGTGAAAGGTTCACTAAGAATATAAATCATAATATTACTTGGACCCAGGTTTTATAATTTCCTCCTTCTTCAAGTTTCCTTTTATTGATGGTTGTTCCTAACTAAGGTTAAATGCTTATCTCATACACTTACAGGTAAATAAGGAATTATTGCCGAATTCAATGACGTTGTAATGTATTAAATTCCTCACTAAAGCATCTAGCTCTGGTCCTTGAAGTCTCTGCTGATTGTTTCATGCAACATATAGCACCAGAGCTGCTTATACTTTCCTTCTGGAAACTGAATTTCCCCTGTGAAAACCCAAGCACATATTCAATATCTCACCTACATTGCCTAATACTATAATTGTACCTGCTTCCATTTATATAGTCTTTCTTTAGCTATGTGGTCCCTTGCTTTCTTTGGAAATCTTTTCCTCCCTGTGAATTCTCAAATCTTTTTCTTAGTTGGCACCATGAACTGTCCCTTTTATTTACTGGCTGTCATTACCAGCTGCCACTCCAAAGCTTTGCACATCTTTTTCCACACTTATCTACATTAAACTGCAATTTGTCACTTCTTCTGGATTGGCTTAAGTAATGTAAATCCTTCTTATCTGATTGCATTGCTACTTATTATTTATGGTGCCATGCCATACACTGTTGTGTGCAGACTGGGGAATCTTCTTTTGTATGCAGTCATGGAGATCATCTATAAATAATGGAAAAGCTTACAATTGTGATTATACATCTTCTGTGCAGTGCCTGTATATTCTTTGTTTCTCTAGCACTGAAAAGACATCTCAAAGACATGTGTAAAGGAAACTTTGTCTTTTATCTTCATTCTTTCCATAGAAATTTTTGTTTCCTTAGAAAAAAAAATACAGAGCATCTTATTCATCTGGGAGTTCCTGAGAATGTATAATGCGAAGCCTCCAATGCCACTCTTTCTCTAATTAGGGATGAGATGACCTGCCTGCTTCAACTTACCAAGCCACATCTTGTGCACCTTTTTCACAGCTTCCCAAAGAGGGAAACTGGGGCTCTTAGAAGTTATATAGCAGACATAATTATCAATGACCGTGCTTGAGAAATTGCTACTGTTGATATTGCTACTGCTTTCTATCAACACCAGTCCTTGTGGCAGCTGAGGCAGTACAGTAGTGTTTTGCTGGAAGGGCAGGTTTCTAAGAGGAAACTTTGAATGAATGAAGCAAAGTTCTCTTCACTCTTTCTGTACTGCAGCGAGATATGAGCATGACCTATGCGAAACAGCCAAGTTACTTGCTGCTGACAGCTCCCTCTGCTATGGGCACTGATGGCAACCCTGTGTAGGCAGCAAGAACGACGGCATCCTTGTCATCACGAAAGCAGAGAAGTTCCTTTGGGGAGACTTGCCTCCATGGTGCCACGAATGCGTTTGCTGAGATTTGTGGATCTGTCTGTCAGATCTGTAGATACTTACTTCCTCTGTAAAGACACTTCTGAAAAAGTTGTATTAAGTAGAAAAAAGGAAGGGGGGAAACCGTCTACTCTAAAAAGTCATTAAAGTGAAGCAAAATATCTGTTTGATTTTTAAAGGTAAAGAGATCTGATGCCAAGGAAATTAGGAGATCTCTAAGTTGGGCAGCCAACTGTACTTGCTATTCAGCACAGAAAAATAAATTCCTATTGGAGTGAGAGAAGCAGAACAAATTTTTCAGTAGTGTCTTAGAGGCATAAGTAAGGCATCTGCTGGCAATACCAGTAGGTGCGTGCTTACTTATCTGCAGATCCACTGCAGGGGAGACAAGATTTGCCAGCTGATCCCATGTTGTTCATGATGGGATTGTTGAAGGCTGTTTTGGTTTGTTCAGTTCTTATGAAAATGCCGCAAGAGTGATGTTTAAAGATATTTTACAAAGAAAAGGCTGAAATTTCATCCTCCACACAATCTGAGTTAGGCTGTTGTTGGCCCCATCATAGATGCAGGTACACTTCTGTGGATGCACGTGCAGGTACATGGAGAGTGTCAGAAGTTGGGAAAAATATCCTCCTACTTGAAGCAACATGCAGACTGCCCCAGTTACGCAGTCTGAAATGCAGACTTCTCTCAAAGAGGTCAGAAGGAAGCAAAAGGAAAACTAGGAACACACGGTCTGTTTGTTGCATGTGGGGAAACTTACGGAAAGATTGTTTCTGTGAGAGGATTGATCCTCATGTCTTTTTTATTATTTACTTTTTTTTAAGAACAGAAGCAAGTTGCAGTGCTTTATCTAGCAAATGCTGAAGTAGCAATGCAACAGCTGAGGGACTGGGCTGATGTACGTGCTGACTTCAGACACTGTTGGTGCTCAGCGCTGTCTTTGGACCATACCAAATTACAGTGACAAAACTCAAAGCTACTGCTGACACGAACAAGACAAGAGGTTACTGAGACATGGCCTGTGACCTGAGCGTATTCCACATATTTCACACTAGATTTTATTGAATTTACTGGTAAAGTTACATCATCCAATTGAGAAGGGGTATAATCCTGATGAGGGCAAGCTCCACAAATAATATGATTGATGTTTGGATACAGTAGACTTACACTACTTCCCATTATTGCTACAAGAGCAAATTAGTTTAACTGCTGTACAGGATGGGGTTGATGAGCTGGTAAAGTTTTAGCAATTACATAATAAAGAAAGAGAGGAGACCTGTGAGCCCTAATGATATTGCTTTTTCAGTTGTAGCACAGCAGTAGCAGCAGCACAACAAACATGAACGATCAGGCCTGAGCGTTTTCTAATTTGTGCTGAAGTGAAACATTGAAGCCTACAAGAGTTACCTTTGTAAAAGAAAGAGAGGAGAATGAGGCCTGTTTACACATACTTCCTGACCAGCTTACACTGGTATGATTTAGTTGAGTGGGTTTTTGGGATTTGATTTTTTTTTTCAAATGTGACCAGGAGACTTCCATTAAAACAACGTCTGCTCCTACAATTCTGTCTTTGTCTCAGCCTGTTTATCTTGACCTCCTGTATTTCATGTTAGTGTGATCAGTTAATTGTGTCATTATCTGTAAGAAAGATCCTTTAAAATGCTTACTAGATTATTTCCACATTCTCTGGGCACTACAGAAAGGGTTCTAGATTTACATCCATCGTACAAAAGCATCTAGGTGCGAAAGCATTTGGGATGTCATAGATTTCCTTGTGCTGTAGTATTTTGTGGCTGGCTACAGCAAAAATGTGTGCCTGCCACCATTATTTACAACTGTAACAGTGAGAAATTACAAACCCCACTCTTCATTAACCTCCGATAAGTCTGTTCCTGCAGCCAGTGATCGCCATTACATTGATGGAGTGCTAATACAGCTCAATAGCCCCGGCTGGCATGTCTCCCCCGTGACTGTGCTGCGGCTCCTGCCTCCCACCACTACCCAGCACATGTTCAGCAGAAGCTGCTCGAATGATGGATGAGAAATGCAGCTCACAAAGGTGAGCACAGTGCCCAAAGCAACAGCTGTCTAGCCCTGTCCCTGCAGTAATTAGACGAATGAACCCCAAATGAAATCTTACAGGCGAGAGTAGAAGGAAGTGGTAATATCCCCAGTGTCAATCTCCAGTTGCTCATGTTGCCTCATTCCAGCCTCTGTTTGTAGTTATTCCTGTTTGATACAGATTTGACACAGCTTTACCTCTCTCACCTTCTGTGCTCTTTGCACTGCCGATTCTCCAGACAGACCCCTGTGGGCACAGGAGACACGGGAGTGTTGGTGGTTGGGGCTGGACTCTTGTTTTCTTTTTTTCCTGTGGTACCAGTTCTGCTTTGCAGAGTGTGCTGAACCTTTGCCTTCTCCACAGAGAAAGAACATAACAGAAGGTCCACGGTAGCTCACAAATTGAGTGTAGCTGGGGAAAGATCCTGCAATTAGCAAATTCCCTCTTCAAGAAATAGTTGATGTGTATATAGGGATGTGCTAGACAAAAAAGGACAATGCACAGGAACATAGTTGAGGCAACTGAAATTGTAGTAGAGCTGATTAAAAGGCTTGTGTTTATTTTTATAGTACAGAAACATAGTGATATTACAGCAATTCCCCTATATCTTCCCTTGATGCTACTGAATGGTACCTGTAAAGGAACTCTTCAGTGCCAATAATTACAATTTAGAGAGAAATTTATGAAAAATGTATATATATTAATTTTTATATATATTCAGAAAATGTATATGCTATTTTTTAAAATAGTGTATGTAGTTGAAACAGCCACACATATACATGTATAAAATAAATACATACACAAAAACTACGAAGAAACCTTGTTGAGGAAACCTGAAAATTGCAGCTCTGATTGTGCTTTCATTTGTGGCATTGCACGTCGGGAGTAATATTGTGAAATTCAATGATTGTAAAACTCATTCAAGAACAGAAGAAATCTTTGTAGGCAGGAACTGACATCCAGAGAAGTAAATGGGGGTCCTCTTGGATTGAATAGTTGTCACGTGCAATCCTGTGACCTCACAGGGGAAAACACAGTAAAAAATGCTTCTATTACGAGTGGAATTAAGGGGTAAAGTTATGTCCTAGAAGATGCACAATAATGATGCAGAGCAAGTGACCTTTTCTTTTATTCTCTCTCTCCACTTTTAAGCTAGGGTAATTCTTGCTGAGTTCAGCCAGATTTGCATGAGTGTAAAATTAGATCAGAATTAGGCACAGGTTGTTCATTTTAACAACAGCATATGTTTCAAGAGACTGCTTTAATGTTTCCTGGTAAAAACAGTCAGAGGTGTGTCTGAGGCTGGGCGCTGCCAAGACCAGATCACCAGGATTCGAATAAGAATTTCTGGCAGACTGAGTGGTCCCGCTAATCGCAGGTGGTATCTCTTAAACCCTTCAATTACAAGAGATTAGTGGGAAACTGTAGCATTGGACTAAAGGAGTAATGACACATAGGAAATGAAGCAGAAAACCTGCTTTCTCCTTTTTAAGAAGTTCAATTTACAGTTTATTTAAGTACAAATTGCAAGCATAAAGTATTAGAATTCTTAAACTTCACTGTTCAGTTAGTTTCAAATTAACCATACTGTATTTCTGCCTTCCCCAGAGCAGCACTCTGATCTTCAGCCTGTCTGTTCCTTGAATTGAACCGAAGTCTTTTAAGACCATTAAGTTTCTGTGCTATCCCCATAGCTGGCTGAGTTACGTTCGCCTGTCCTCACGCTGCCTCCCCCGCCGTATGGATTTCAGGGGCCAGCACGGACTCTGAGCCTCCCCCGACCACTTCCCCAGCCATAAATCGCATGAAGGACTGTGAAACAGCAGAGCAGGAGATCGTGGTCTCCCATCGTTCCTACTGCTGTAGTTTAGTTGATTTACTCTTGTCAGAACCACTATTGGGAAATGCTTTGCACAAATCCTTGGTTTAGGTTACGTGTATAGTAATGTTTAATAACAGAGTGCCTACCTGATGGCAATGGCCAGTCCTTTAAGCCTGGTAGTGACTGAAAATACCCATACACTTGCAGTGAAGTAAGCTGTGACTCAACCCATTTTACAGGTGGGGAGTCTGAAACAGAGATGGCATCACTAGTTCACAGTCCCACCATGTCTGAGGCACAGCCGTTAGGAGGGGTCCTAGCTCCCCAATCTCAGCCTGATTCCCAGACCACAAGCCTGCCTGTCTGTCCAGAACATGCATCTAGCTCAGATGTTTTAAAATCTATTTTGGTTTGTCTAACTTACTGTGCCACAGTTATATATGCAGTTCTGAATCCAAATATGTGTTTCTCAGGACTGAAGCTTGCCTGTGTCTTGCCTGCTTGTTGAGTTTTTGCTATAGTCACAGCTCCCATGGCATGTAGTGGATGTGTATTTTGCACAGCCAGGATCTAATTGTCTTCTCAATTAATGTAATGTAAATCAGGAGTAATTTGAAAGAGTGACACTCATGTGAAACTGGCCTGAGAGAATACTCTAGGGTCTACAAATTACCAGATGAGTTCAAATAATCTATTGCTACTACTTGCGTTCAGTGTCTGTCACACTCATGCGCCCATCTCTATTTTTGTTAGCATGTGAGTTTTGCTGAAGACTGTCACACACATTTGTGTGTGCTAATGAATTTGGACGAGGGGCTGTGCTGCCCAGAAAAAAGCATTTTTGTTGTGCTTACAGCAAAAAAGAATAACTTCAGACAGCCTACAATGTAGGCGCCTACATCTCAAATCATAATTTAAGATGTTTGTGGTGATATAGAAAAAGCATGAAGCACTTGTGGAGTGCAAGTCATTTTATCCGGAAGGCAGGTCTATAAAACAGACCACATGAATTAAGTGCTGGAAGTGCCTGTTTCTCTCTGCTGTCTACAAAGGGCTTGGACAACTGTCAGATAGGTCTAAATTGAGGTGAGAGGAACGGCCATGATAAGCTGAGCCAAGGTGCACAGATACCCAGCTGCAAACAAACTAGCTTCAGAGTAAGAAGTTGTCCAGCTGTCAGGATACCCACATGTAATCAATATAATATTCCTCTGCCCTAACACACATGAACATGGTCTTTTCCAACCTACATGATTCTATGTAGACGTGGTGCTTAGGGACATGGTTTAGTGGTGGACTTGGTAGTGTTGGGTTAACAGTTGGACTTGATAATCTTGTGGGTTTTTTCCAACCTAAGTGATTCTATGATTGTCTGAACCATTAAGTCTCAAAATAAAAATCCCCAATGCACAGGAAATACAAAGTTTCATGGCAATAACACTGATTTTTCTTGAGAAATGTCTATATTTGCCAGAGTTGAGGAGCCAAATGGTCAGAAATGTATACTGTTAGACAACTCCTGGGGCTTCTGAGATGAGCTTTTTTTTTTTTTTTTTTCCAATAGTGGTTCATTCAGTTTATCTGATGCTGGTAAATTCTTAGGATTTCTGTTAAATTGGTCTTTTACTCCAGGGAAAGAGAAACCTGATGCCTCAGCTTCTGTCACTATAGCTGTTGGAAGTTAGAAGGATTTGCAGTATTACTTCAGTAAGAAGTGACAGGTATTCATCTGGTTTTGTGTGAACAGGTTTAAATCAGGACCCAAGCCAGTGGTATTATACTGCAACAAAACTGGTGTCACTGAAGTTAAAACCACATGCCCCTATAGTTTGAGGCCAGAAAGGACTCTTAGACTGCCTGTATAAGAAGGATTGTTAAATTTCATGCACTATTGGTTCTCCCAAACCCCAAAGAAGCTTAGCCCCAGGGTGTTCAGTTAACTTTCTTTTCCACATAAGGATCAAGGAACTAGAGGACATGGATTCATAGCAGCCAAAAATACACATAAACTTATAGGGAAATAGTTTTCTAAAGCAGAGCAAGTACTTAATTTAAGCATTTATTTTGGCTTCCAGCAGATGTCTAATGCTCTTGATACTGGCATCTGTTTAAAAATGTGGGACACAGTAGAAAAAGCCAAAGGAGTCCAAAGTTGAAAATAGGAGAACTTATCAAGACTGATACAGCTCTTTGTTTTCTTGCTTCTCTAGGATTCGGTGTTGTACTCCCTCCCTTCCCTGCTAACTTAACTATTGCCTCCCTTCTGAGCTGCCAGGAGTCCTAGGGCTGGAATAAAAAGTCAAACCTTTCCTAGTTCGTGTGAATTAACCGAGGGTGTTGGCTGCCTTTGTCCTCAGTAGAAATCAGCTCTGCTTAGGGTTGAGTTTAGAAGAATGTGTTTGGCAAAATATTAGGAGTGGCTTTTTCCAGTTAGAGGTTAGGTTTCATAAACAGCTCAGCTGAGCAGTTGAGAAGAGAACCCATTCACACCCGAGCTGTATTTTTTCCTATTTTCCTCAACTAATGGAATAAAACTGAAATCATGTGCACAGATTTGTGACCATTTCACCATCTACTGTTAACTTTTTTCCCCAGGTAAAAATACGTGGAGTCAAATTACCACTTTCACTCACAGACATATAGAGAAGATATCACAAACATATAGAGAAGATATCACAAACATACTGAATAATCTCAATTAATCTCTGGTCTCATTCTGTTGTCTTCAAATGAGTTGTGTCCAAAATGAATTTGTCCAGATTTTACCTTTCAAAGCATCTGATTTACGTCCATGTGGGATGAGTTTAAGCTAGCACAAAGTGAGATCTACATACAAGAAGCCTCACTCTCAGTGACACCAACAGGAACTGCAGGCTTGTCTGACTTTTAGGGCAACAGCCTCCTCCCAGGGTGCATCTGCTATTCCAACAGCAGATGTGCTCCCACCCTGTGCTAAGGTGACCCTTTGTGGTGACTTGCATGCCAGCCATGGGTGGGTTTGATACAAGTGACACACAGTTAAGGAGCATTAAGATAAAAATGCTGCCTTGTTGGAGTGAAAGTCAGTCTGCTCCAGGACAAAGTGTGTGCAGGTGTGGCTAGAGGCAAGAGCTGGCACAGAGGTGATGTTTGCCCTGTAAAGTTCAGGAAGTCTTATGTCTGCAGATGGGGATTTTATGAGGAGACCCAAAGCCAGATGGATTGTCATCAGTTTTACTTACCTCTAAATTGCTTACTAACTGGACTAAGGATGCAATATAACTGCATTAAATCCATGAAGATGTATTTTTGTCTTAGAAATAATGTCTTATTATGTAGCCATTTAATGAGTTGTGAGCTAACATGTTTTAACAAATCTTTAATCGCTTATTACATTCCACTCCCTTGACAATAATTTCAAAATCTGACTGTTAAAACAGGACTCTTCACAACTCTTTGATGATGACACTTCGAACTGAGCTCTTCATCTTTTTGCATTTCAAGTAGAATCGGAAAGGTCTAAATTGCAGATCTGACTTTTATGTGCTTTTATTGATCAGACTGCTTTGTAGAAACCACAGCAGGTCTAATAGCTTAGCAGTCTAGATTACCTTTCAGCTTTCTTAATTGGGCCACTGGGGTACAGTTAATTTTCAATTTATATTGAGAGTAAGACAAGGTGATGTAATACCTCTTCATTGTACTTGACTAACATCGATACTAAAAGACCATGAGGTACCTCGTAATTCTAAATGCAGAAGTTGCTTCTTGAAGTAGATGGAGATGAGTTCTGGCTTTATTCACTGTGTATTTTAGGACAAACTCTGCCTATAATAATTCTTGTATCTTCATTGACTTCTACTGAGACACTAGCTACAGCAAGCAGGTATGATTTGATCAAGTGTAATTGGAAAGTTCATTCAACATACCTGTCTAGAACATCCAACAGACTAATCAAATGCAGTCATCTTTTTGTGTGTTTGCTGACAGGTCAAAGTCATGGTGCGCATTTCTTCCACGCTTGCCAGAGACACGTCTGAGTCCAGCTCTTTCTTAAAAGTTGACCCCCGTAAGAAGCAAATCATGCTGTATGACCCGTTGGCCTGTGGAGGTCAGAATGCATTCCAGAAAAGGGGCAACCAGGTTCCACCCAAGATGTTTGCTTTCGATGCAGTTTTCCCCCAAGATGCATCACAGGTAGGCAATATATGATCAGAATAGTCATCTAAACAATAGCATGCACCAAAGCCAAATTTATTTCTGCTGCAACGGTAGTACTTTTAGTGGAGTTAGACCAGAGCTGAATTTCTTCTGCCAATGTCATCAGTAATGAAATCAGTTTATTAAATTGTATCTCAATAATTGTGTGCTTTCTTTATTCTTTTCTGTAAATAATTGCTCCTAAAATTATACAAGCAAAAAATGTGCTAAATATTGCCTAGTAGGAAAATCCTCAATATCAGCAGGATACTGCATATTATAAAATCTTATTATTTGCTGTATACAGCAATCTGATCAGAACTGCAGCTCTCTAATGCAGTCCTCTATTCATTAAGAAGTTAAGGATTCTTTTTACAGTGTTGTGTTGAACAATTTATAATAGGAGGATGGTGAGTTTAGTCCCCAAATCTTTATTCATATGTATATATTCAGATTTCTTATTTTTATTAGACTTCTCTGGTTTGATGAAATATGTTACCCAGATTTCATGAGGAGGACAATAGAAAAGTAACTTTGCAAAGTATAATTAGA
The DNA here is from genome assembly GCF_036417535.1 of Chlamydotis macqueenii. Classification (NCBI taxonomy): domain Eukaryota; kingdom Metazoa; phylum Chordata; class Aves; order Otidiformes; family Otididae; genus Chlamydotis; species Chlamydotis macqueenii. The sequence continues at coordinate 91,775,745 of NC_141558.1, read as the reverse complement.
AAACGGTACTCTAAGGCTGTTTCTGTACTCATAAACTAAATAGAGCTAAGACACGGCCAGCTAAAGCACCATTGTGTGATTGTATCATTAGGTCAATCCCGGACTTAGTTCTGGTCCAGGCAGCTAACACCTCCCAGACTAATGCCTGGATGCAGTTCAAGGGCTGGCCTGTGAACAGTTGCTTTATTGGCCCATTTTATTTACTGTTATAGAGATTGTGTAGAAATACCCATGAACTAGGTGAATTTACAGGATTTATTGTCAAATGCAAAGTGCTTCACATAAAAGCCTAAACTGTGAATGATTTAGTTTCACCCACTATTGATAGGCAGTTGCTGTAGAAGCACTGTAGACCATTCAGCCTGCTTGAACCTTGTATCTAAGAATGCCATGGGTAAATTCGTGTGTTGTACTTCATAAAATACTGCTACAGTCTTCAGGATGGAGCCTACTGCTGCTAAAAGCTAGAAAGACTTGTAATAATGTAGAGAAAAATTCAGGAAGTGTCACCTAGCTAATACCAAAGAGGCTGTTTGTTCCTTTTACGCTCCTTACCCACCTGCTAGTGGAATGGAACACAGTCCATAACTGGGCAAATAATACAGCCGGTAAAAATTCCTCAGCATTTGATTGTTTTTAATGAAAAATGTATTTTTAAGTTCCCCTAAATAGGCAATTCCAACAAACCAACTACATCCCATTACAGTATGTGTATTTTGTTTAACCCCACAAAGGACGTTGATGCTTCAGCAAATGAAACGTACTTGACACAGAGCAAAAGTCCTGCCTCATACGCTTACACAAGTGATGTCATTCCCACCAACAGCGTAGGTCACGTGAATGAGACAAGCAGAATTAGACTTTTTGATACTTCAACATGCTATCTGGAGCTCCGATGACATTATGACCATTTTCCAGTGAAAATACTCTATTGATTTTCCTTATTATTGTTAATGGTTTTCTTTTCTTTCTTTTTGTCTCCTTTTTTTTTTTTTTAATATCTGTGACAGGCTGAAGTATGTGCTGGGACTGTGGCTGAGGTGATCCAGTCCGTGGTCAACGGGGCAGATGGCTGCGTGTTCTGCTTTGGCCATGCCAAGCTAGGTTGGTATTGTTAAATATCCCTACTCAAGCAGCAAAGTGAATATTTTAAACCCAAGATTGCTAGTATATTAGATTAGGGAAAACAAACTTTTATTTATCTGTGCATAGTAATTGTATTTGAAAGTGGGACGCTGCATGACCTTGTACTACACCTTCACCTCTCACTTACACATTTATTCACTTTGCATTGTCTGAATGTTGGACAGCATGCTCTTTGAAACAGATATTATATTTGAGTTGTTGCTTCATTCCGTCCTCTGAGTACTATAGCAATTTTTAGCACTGTCTTCAATTGTCCATGAATGATCCACCAATGATCCACAGTTTTACGAATGTGCTTGGTATTGGAGACTGTTTGCCAAAATACCACTTTTATCAAGGTGTGTAAAGGGTGGGAGTAGCCACTCAAGTACTTGATGTTTGTGATGGCCCCTCTGGGCCAGGCAGGATTAACACTAATGAGCACTTGGATATTTAACCCTCTGTGACCTGCCAAACGTGAGATGTCAGATGAGATGGAAAAGAAAGACACTGGATAACTGTGTCTCACAAGTGCTGCATGTCCTTTAGAGAGGTGGCCTAGCTAGGGGTTCGCTGGAGCATGAGCTGAGTCTCTGTACTTGCTTCGTTAACTGCACCACCGCCATTTCACCAACCGTGGACACACCTAGACCTTGCCACAAACCTGTGCGTAAAAATATTTTCTTCACTGATCTTTTTCCGCATAGACTCAGCATAAGAAATGAAACTAGATAAAGAAGCCACAAGTACTTGCCTGAAAGGATCACCTTTATCATTTGGCAGATAAATTTAGGAGCTTTAGAAAACTTGTCTAAAAGCATTATATGCAGCGACACCTAAAGAAGTATAAGATAGTCCTCTGTGTCTGTTCTTAATCAGCAAACTTTTACAGCAGAGACAAGCCAGAGCTATAATTGCAGAGTCAAATAATAGCAAACCAGGGGAAGGTTTTGACCTAGACAAAATATTTCTTGTTGTGGACCGACTTGTTCGCCAAATGACCACATGCACATGCATGTTTGTTTGTTTGTTTTCTGCATGAAGTTACATCTGTATGATGCTGGGACCAGGTTTATGTCAATCCTAACCCCAGTGTATGAAGCATAATATAGTGCTTTGAAGTAAAACGGTATTCAAAGAATAGCCACTCGCAGTATCTAAAGCAGGCATCTTGGGAGACCATAGCACTCCTGCTCTGCTCAGTTCCCCCCACTATTCACCCACATGAGAGGATGCAGTGCTGTGTGCTAGGGACTTGCAGCACCCTGCCTGGGGAATAGGGGGTATCAGGGGAATGCATGAGGTGATGATTTTTGAAAGCAGCTCAAGATTTCATCTGCTGGTTTAAAATGCTCTCCATTTTCCTGTTTGTCTGCTTGCTGAGTTTCCTTATTGTAGCAAAGAAGTTGTTTTCATGAAGCTGTGCAGGGTAATCTCTCTTGGCAGAAAGCTGTGAAGGTCCAGGGAGTGATGTTGTTATCTTTTCTCCATCCTCCTGTTCCTGACAGGGAAGTCATACACCATGATTGGGAAGGATGATTCCATGCAAAACCTTGGCATAATCCCTTGTGCCATCTCCTGGCTCTTCAAGTTGATTAACGAACGCAAAGAGAAGACAGGAGCCCGCTTCTCAGTCCGAATTTCTGCAGTGGAAGTGTCGGGGAAAGAAGAAAACCTGAGAGACCTGTTGTCAGAAGTGGCTACAGGCAGCCTGCAAGATGGCCAGTCCCCAGGTGTCTACCTCTGTGAAGACCCCATTTGTGGCATGCAGGTGAATCCAAAGTTCATTTTACACTGAAATAAGCAATATGGCTTTTTTTTTTTTTTCTATTGAGATGGTTCAAATTCAAGAACTACCCAGAGCATAAAGTTTATAGACTTGAAAGTGTTTACTTTGAAACATGCAAGAAGTTTATGACTTGCAGCTGCAGAGCCATCTGCTCTCCTGGCCTAAATATTTGTACCTCTGGTATAACTGATGTTAAGCAGGGACTTGTGTTTGCAATAAAATGTGAAAACATTCAGTGCAAACAAAAATTCACCTCAATCTTAAAAAAAAATAAAAAGAAAGTGTGATCTCTCTTTTGTAAAACAACAATCTAAAATATTTACAGTACTGCACAAATAACTGGAGGCCATTAATATGACTGTTTATCTCTTTATAAACTACATTATTTATAGCACTTGCATTAGCAATGTTGTAGGAAGCATTAATCGCTACTTATTAATTGCTGCCAAGAAATAAATTCCTGAGCTGGGCAAGCCAAGAATAACTTGAACTCTTCTCAGGGTGGAAGTTTAGCAGGAATGGTAACTGGCTCATGTATTTCCTGGGTAACCACTAGAAAGTCTCAGCAGCCCTGTTTTTTTCTCACCTCTTGGTTTGAGGGGAAAAAAAGGCCTATTCTTTCATTCTGCTGTCTGTGAGAGAGTGAATCCGATTTTTGTGTGAGTAGATGAAGAAGGAGCAAACCAGCATGATGGAGCTTGGATACATTCTTTCAACCTAAAAGGCAAAAGCTACTTCCATCAGAACCTGCAGAACGCTGCTTATCCAAGGGTGAGGAATGGAGGGAGGAGGGAACAGACCTACATGGTCATGTACCCTATTTCCAGCTCCAAGCATCTAGAAATCATGATTCACAGCCACAAAAGTCAGGAATCATGATATTTTAAACAGCAAGTAGTAAATTTTGTGTTTTATCTCTTTGTGGTTTAAGCCTTTTGGACATACTTAGATCATATTTTCCAGTCTTTTCCATTCTACCCAAGGACTACCCCCAAAGTTGCATCTTGATTTTAAACAACAATTAGAGTTCTCATTCTCTCTTGATTCCCGGCCTTAGTGCTTTATGAAATACTTACAGTATCACAAGAGATCTCACCCTCCGGTATCCAGTAATAAGTGCAGTGTAGTGAATATAAGATGGGAGACTTGAGTCTTCACAGTTCCTGTTGGAGTGCTAGATGGGCCAGTTAAGTTTCTTTACTATGGTATTCAAGAAGAATAGCAATAATAATAAATATCTCATTATTATTACTGATTTTCCTATAGATACAGACAGAAGAGCCATATACAAAATGAATTATTTTAGGTCAGTGGTGGAAAGGTAGCTCCATGAGACATCTATGTATCTCTGCAGTGTAAAATGCTGAATTAAATTGCAATAAAAAAAGCCTTTTTAGGTGTGTTTACAAGACACAGCGACATTCTGGAGTCATGTGTCCTGCACCTGAATTCTCAAAATCCTCAAGTGAAGGGAGAATGTTATATTATAGTCATAGAGATATGCAAAATCAGCAAAGTGTATGGCAAATGAATAATCACCATATGTCATACTGTCTGTCATTGGGCCTTTCTAAGTATGCACATTTTCTTGTTGCTTACATTAGTGAGATCAGCCCACAGACTGGCCTGCCTTCTGCTTGCCATGTTAACTCCTTCCTGCCTCCCTCCCTCTTTATAGAGAGAGCTGAGCCATCAGCTGTGTCACCCCATCCCCTGCGCAGCCATGGCTTTATCCCTCCTCTGGCTGATTGATGGTCACAAAGAGAAGATAGGAGCACTGTCTTCTTCAGGAGGATGTAACTTTTAGCTGTGTTATGTTGCAAACGAACCTGGAGAATGGGAGTTCCTGACTGCTTTTACACCAGGCAAAACAAGTCTATCCTATGGGCTGTGAGCCAGCTCTGCATACTGCCCAAACTAATGCCATCAGATTGCACTGTCACATGTCCCTTCCACAGAGAAACTAATCTTAGGTGACACAAAACACACATATGTTCCTAATGTTATGGGGGGTTAATAATATCTACCCTCCTATGCTGTCTGTCACTTTGGAGAGATAAGAGCAGGCTGGTGACTGGGACTGAGGTCCAATAAATGTGAATGTATGTACCTTACCTGCCTTCTTCCATTTAATGGATTTCTCTGGCTCATGAGCAGGTACGTAAGCTTGTGGCATAAAGGGACAAGAAAATGGCTTCTCTTCTGTTCTGCTCCCCACATGCTGTGGGGCAGAACATGAGCTTCAGTCCTGTTATTTCCCAGATTTATCTGTGGCCTGCTCCCTTTGAACGTTTTCTGAAAGATAGTCCTGTCCCTGCTAGTCTCCACCAACTGTTGAGTTTGGGATTAACATATCTTCCACAATTTTTTTTTTTTCACTTCTAACCATCAGAAGGACACAGTGATTGCCAGAGCCAGCAATGCGGGGGGGGGGGGGGGGGGGGGCGAGGAAGGCAGTAAAAGTAATGACAATAATGAATAACTAATAAACATAAATAGCTTAAAATTCTGGGAAAGTGAATGAACAAATTTATGCATCTGTCCAGCCTGTAGGATGGTTTCCAGTTGCTGGGGTTTATGTATAACAACTGCAACCAGAAGGACCCCAGGTGAGAACCCTCAAAAGCCTGGATTCAATTGTGGGTCTCCTGGAGGGCATGGTACGGTCACTGCCAGTGTCAGGAGGGTCTCATTCCATTGGGCACAGCCTTCTTTTTAGTCCCATCAGAAGCCAGCATACCTACAGTGTGCATTGACTACGGGAAGTTGTCTGGTAGTGTTGACTTGTGTGGGAGTTGCTAGGTAATTTCTCCCTTGTGTTAACCCACAGCTTCAGAATCAGAGTGAGCTCCGCGCCCCTACGGCAGAGAAGGCTGCCTTCTTCCTTGATGCCGCCATCGCCTCACGTCGCAGCAGCCAGCGGGACTGCGATGAGGAGGATCACCGCAACTCCCATATGCTCTTCACTCTGCACATCTACCAGTACCGCATGGAGAAGAGCGGCAAAGGCGGAAGTAAGCTATCCTTCGCTCCCTTCTGTCTCCTCCAAGCCTGCCTGGAAACCGGCTTTAACCAGGCCTCTAAACAATATTCTTTAGTGGTGGAAATTAGCAGAGTTCTCCATTCAGCATGGGGTGTGGCCTTTCATACCAGCAGACCTGGTCTTTACCTGCCTGGTAAAGACCCACCAAAGGCCATTAAAGGCCACTGGAGACCATTGCCATCACTTGTCAATTTAGTTGCCATTGTGGAGATACTAACAGTCAGTTTTCGGCACTGTGTTGGCCTCTGTATCTGAAAACAAAAGTGCTTTTCAAATTGGCTTTTAGTATTATCTTTACTGATAGTGTTGAGGTCATGGATTAACATACTGTGGCGATGGGAATTCCTTGCCACCCTTATGTTAGCACCTAAATAGCTGGTGTCGGCAATGCATAAACTGTACCTTTTCTTGAAGATACATGATATTTTAGTTGCTGGTCCAATTACGTGTGGACAAAGGAGTCTCATGGTTCTTCGTAAAGGCTCTGGGCTTTTCAGATTGGCTTGCTCCCTCCCTTCGCCATAGATGCTTTCGTTGGCTTGTGTCTTTACTTCCATCTCCCACCTGTAAATGAGGAAAAGATGCTTCCATGTCTACTTAGATGTTCCTGTAATTTTCAAAGGTTTCATATGACTCGCACTATTTATATTTTTTATTATATTTATCTTCTATTTCCAGTCTCACAAGTTGTTTATAACTGGAGATATACAGAGGGGTTTTTTTTTTACTAAGTTCCAGTGATAGAAGATTTGTATAATATAAGAATCATCCCCACCAAGAAAGAAAACTTTCATGTTAAAATTCTTTTTTTTAAAAAATAATAATTTTTTTACAGGGAAAAACGTTTGTCTGAAAGGCACCAGAGACCTCTGGTTCTATAAATTTATGGGCTTAAGCAATTTTGCAGAAACAGCATATATTTCAGTTCCTGGCTCTCCAAAGGTTATTTGTAATAAGGAATAGATTGCAGGCTATGATGTGTAGAGAGTGAACACCACTGCAGTATTAATGTCTAATGTTTGGATACAGAAAATGTACATTGACTGTACTTATAAGAGAGAAAACCAAAAAGTTGCTGTAAATGGAAATACAGTTTGCATGTGTTTAAGTAATAACCCCCGTGGAATTGGCAGGCAGAAATCTCAATTAACTAAGGGTTTATTAATTAACCACCCTGCGGTGGAAGGGAAGACTGTGAATGCTCAAAAAGACTGTTCATAGGATTAAATATGACTGATTTTGAGGGAATTATTATTACAATTATTTAACGCTCCATGCTTTTTACTGCATGCAAGTACGTTTACGCACAGTCCTTTTCTACTATTTTCAAATGCAATTAGTAAAATAGAAAAAATATTTTCCTGTGGCTATAATGACTCATTTCAAAAAAAAAGAAGACATGATCTTAGAATCATAGAATCATAGAATGGTTAGAGTTGGAAGGGACCTTCAAAGGTCGTCTAGTCCAACCCCCCTGCAAGGAGCAGGGACATCCCTGACTAGGTCAGGTTGCTCAGAGCCTCATCCAGCCTGGCCTTGAACATTTCCAGGGATGGGGCCTCCACCACCTCTCTGGGCAACCTGTTCCAGTGTTCTACAACTTGCATTGTAAAATTTTTTTTCCTAATATCCAACCTAAATCTACCTCCCTCTATTTTAAAACCATTACCTCTCGTCCTATCACAAAAGGCCCTACTGAACAGCCTCTCCCCATCTTTCTTGTAGGCCCCCTTGAGGTACTGGAAGACCACTATCAGGTCTCCGTGGAGCCTTCTCTTCTCCAGGCTGAACAGCCCCAACTCTCTCGGCCTGTCCTCATAGGAGAGGTGCTCCAGCCCTCTGATCATCTTCGTGGCCCTCCTCTGGACCCTCTCCAACTGGTCCATGTCCTTCTTGTGTTGGGGGATCCAGAACTGGACACAGTACTCCAGGTGGGGTCTCACGAGGGCAGAGTAGAGGGGGAGAATCACCTCCCTCGACCTGCTGGCCACACTCCTCTTGATGCAGCCCAGGATGCGGTTGGCTTTCTGGGCCGCAAGAGCACATTGCCTGCTCATGTTGAGCTTCTCATCCACCAGCACTCCCAAGTCCTTCTCCTCAGGGATGGTCTCGATCCATTCTCTGCCCAGCCTGTATTTGTGCCTGGGATTGCCACGACCCAGGTGCAGGACCTTGTACTTGGCCTGGTTGAACTTCATGAGGTTGGCACGGGCCTGCCTCTCCAGCCTGTCAAGGCTGGCATCCTCTGGATGGGTTCCCTCCCTTCCAGCGTGTCGACAGCACCACACAGCTTGGTGTCATTGGAGAATTTGCTGAGGGTGCACTCTATCCCACTGTCCATGTCGCCGACAAAGATGTTGAACAGGGCCAGGTCCAACACGGACCCCTGAGGGATGCCACTCGTGACTGGTCTCCACTTGGACATCGAGCCGTTGACCACCACTCTCTGAGTGCGGCTATCCAGCCAACTCCTTATCCACCGAGTGGTCCGTCCATCAAACCCATGCCTCTCTAGTTTAGAGAGAAGGATGTTGTGTGGGACAGTGTCAAAAGCTTTGCACAAGTCCAGGTAGATGATATCCATTGCTCGTCCCTTGTCCACCGATGCTGCCACCCCGTCATAGAAGGCCACCAAATTGGTCAGGCATGATCTGCCCTTGGTGAAGCCATGTTGGCTGTCACCAACCGCCTCCTTGTTCCCCCTTCCGGAGGGGGCCTACATTCTCCTTAGACTTTCTTTTGTCTCCTACATACCTATAGAAGCTTATCCTGTTGCTTTTTATATCCCTGGCCAGATTCAATTCCGTCAGGGCTTTAGCCTTCCTCACCCGATCCCTGGCCACTCGCACAGCCTCTTTGTAGACCTCCCAGGCTACCAGTCTCCGCTTCCACCCTCTAGAGGCTTTCCTTTTCACTTTCAGTTGGTCCAGGACTCCTTGCTCATCCACACAGGCTTCCTGGCCTTTTTGTCCGACTTGTTCTTCATCAGGATGCATCTCTGCTGAGCTTGGAGGAGGTGCTCCTTGAATGTGGAGCAACTTTCCTGGGCCCCTCTTCCCTCCAGGGCTGCCTCCCATGGTGCTTTGCCCATCAGGTCCCTGAAGAGGCCGAAGTCCGCCTTCTTGAAGCCTAGGGCTGAGAGCTTGCCATGTAGTTCCTCGCTGCCCCGTGGATCTTGAACTCCACCATGTCATGGTCGCTGCAGCCAAGGCTGTCCTTTAGTTTCACATCCCCCACCAGTCCCTCCCTGTTGGTGAGCACAAGGTCGAGCATGGCACCCCTCCTTGTCGGCTCCTCTATCGCCTGCAGGAGGAAGTTGTTGTCCACGCATTCCAGGAACCTCCTGGACTGCCTGTGCCCTGCTGTGTTGTCTCTCCAACAGATGTCAGGATGGTTGAAGTCCCCCATGAGGACCAGGGCCTGTGACCGTGAGGCTGCTTCTATCTGGCTATAGACCGCCTCGTCTCCTCTGTCCTCCTGGCCAGGTGGCCTGTAACAGACCCCCACCGTAACGTCCCCTGTCCGTCCCCGTCCTCTAATCTTGACCCATAAGCTCTCTGTCAGCTCCTTCTCCGTCAGCTCCTCCTCCATCCCCAGGTGGAGCTCCACGCACTCCAGCTGGTTGCTGACGTAGAGAGCAACACCATCTCCTCGTCTCCCCTTCCTGTCCTTTCTAAAAACCCTATACCCCTCCATGTTGACGCTCCAGTCGTATGAGTCGTCCCACCACGTCTCCGTGATGCCAACAAGGTCGTAGCCCTGCTCATGTGCACGCATCTCCAGGCGTCTTCCTGTTTATTCCCTATGCTGCGTGCATTGGTATAGAGACACTTAAGCTGGGCCCCCGACAAGGCCAACTTGCTGGCTGGAGCGGCAGGAGTTCTTTTGGAAAATAACTTGTTGAATTATAACACGGCATGCTTTGCCCACTGCCTTTAGTTATATCTTTGTCTCGTGACCATACCACCTCCTGTCTTCAAGTTCCCATATCTGAGTGGCCTCGCAAGCCAGGCAGGGTCAGATCTCCCTGATAATTGAATGAGGGGGGAATTCCAGCTGCTCAGAAAGGGCGCCTAGTGATTATCACTGTCTCCTGCTGTAATGAAGGACTTTTCAGAAAAAAAAAAAAAAAAAAACACACACAAAAAAAACCCAAACCAAAAACATGAAGATAGTAGAAATATATAGATTCCAGTAACAGGATTAAGAAAGGATAGGGAAAAAAAAAAAGAAGACGACAGCCAGCTTCTAAAGGATTAAAGGACTGGCTAACGTATGATTTTGGTAAAAAATGACTGTTAGAATAACGCATTGGTACTGTACTTACCTCCTTGTTAGATTCATTACCAGGGATGTCATGAAGCAGGCTTAGTACCATTGAAATAAATGACATTGTGGCAGAACTGGCACAGTAATTTTTCAGCTGTCAGCTCTGCAAAGTCTCAGTGGCCATAGACAAAAACAAGCGTTAGGATGTTCCACTTCTCCTCTTTTCCCTGTAGTTGCCAGGCACATCAGTGGAAAACTTGGCTAACAGATAACTTCATTTTCAGATCAAGCAAGGGGATCTGCCATTCTAAAAACGTCTGACTTGTAAATAAAATAATAAGGAAAAATCCAGTAATTTCTCTTATTCTGGATTTCCTCAGCCTGTGTGTCGTAGTTCAGCCCCGATCGGACCAGACTACACAGTCTCTCTCTCACTCCCCCCACCTTCCGAGAAAACAGGGAGAGAAAATATAAGAAAAACAGCTCGAGGTTTGAGATAAGGACAGGGAGAAATCCTTAAAGTTACCGTCACGGGCAAAACAGACTCGACTTGGGGAAAACTATTCATTTATTACTACAAACAGCAGGATAATGAGACAGAGAACAAGATAACCTCCATCCACCCCTCCCTCTTCCCAAGCTTAACATTATCTCTACTACCTTCCCGGCACAGGGGGGAAGAGGGAATGGGGGTTGCAGTCAGTTCATCATACGTTGTTTTACGCCGCTGCTTCATGGCCGGGGGAAGAACTCCTCACATTCCTCCCCTGCTCCATCGTGGGGTCCCTCCCACGGGCCACAGTCCTTCGTGGAACTGCTCCGGCGTGGGTCGTCTCTTCCACGGGTGCAGTCCCTCTAGAACAGCTGTCCCAGCGGGCCCTCCACGGGCCACAGCTGCCTTCAGGCATCCACCTCCCCCGGTGTGGGGTCCTTCACGGGCTCCAAGTGGATCTCTGCTCCTCCGTGGACCTCCATGGGCTGCAGGGGGACAACCTGCTCCACCATGGTCGTCACCACAGGCTGCAGGGGAATCTTGGCCAGGAGCCGCATTACTCCTCCCCCTCCTTCTGAACTGACCTTGGCGTCTGCAGCTGTTCCTCACAACAGGCTGGTAGATGTCTCTCAGGATCTTTTTTTACATCTTATTCACTTCTCATCTCCTCTCCACTTCTTGCAGCTGGGCTGGACCGAGTCGGGCCCAGTCGGCTGCCTGGCGAGAGGCCAGAGGGTGAGGCCTGCAAGGCCCATGAGGCCTGCGCCTCCCCCTCTGCGCCTCTGCCCCCACTCAGCTTCTTCACATCTTCTCTCCTCTCTCTTTTTTTTCTGTTTTCCCCTTCTTAAATACGTTATCGCAGAGGCGTTATCACGGAACATTCTGCTACCAATCGGCTCGGCCTTGGCCAGCAGCAGGTCTGCCCTAGGCCCGGCCAAGTCCACTGAACAAAGGGGAGCGACTTCTAGCAGTTTCCTACAGAAGCTACCACCTTAGGCCCCCCCCTCACTAACAAAACCACGACACTGTGTAATAGGAGTATGTGTGGAAACAATATGACTGAGATTTTGAAGGGTAGTGATTTCTTTCATTTTCTTTTGTTTCCCCAATGTCCAGTAATCTCAGCAACAGAAAAAATTATTATATGTAATTGAGTAAAGTCACCTGCAGTCATTTTCAGTCGCAACTAAATGCTTTATTTTTCTAAGGAAATCTTTGGGGAATACTCAGAAAAGTCAATTTCAGCCTTCTGAGTGCAGCAGTCTTAGAGGACTCAGGGGCTCTTAGGTCTAAGAGTTTTAAGAACTCTTAGAGAGGAAGCAAAAGTACTCCATGAGCAGTTCAGAGGAGGTGAAGCTGCAGCTGGCTGGACAGTTCCCCAGGGAAGCCTGACTTTCTGCAGTGAGTGCAGGAGCCTGTAGTACATGTGGATAATTCCCAATGAGAAGTATCCCACCTCTTCCCACTACTGAGAGCACAGTGATGAAACTTCTATGGACACATTTAAATGGGTTGTCATACAATATGTGGACTATTACAGCATTTTCAATGTGTAACTACCAACATTTGTTTTAATCAGACATTTATTTTTCACTTCTGTTTTGTGATACTCAGCATGACTTAACCAATATCACAATATAATTTAATACATGGAAGTCCTGTCTAGTCTAATTCCTGATGTAGCTGAAGAACTAAAAGGGCTTATAAGAAGCAGAAGTTACTGTATTTTAACAATTGTCGACAGAGATGCTGACTACATTTTTGGAATATTATTCTCAAATCCCATTGCATAAACCACTTTCACAGAAAAAGTCTTCTCTCTTCTGTCATCTTCTCTCTTCTTTCTTCCTTCTTTCTTTTTTCTCTCTGCTTTGTTTTTCTTTCATTTTCTTCTCTTCTTCTTTCTCTTTATTTCTTTTTTCTTTTATCATAAAAATCTACTTGTAGTTTTACTGTTGTTCAGTTTAGTTAGCTGTCACCTACAACTGAAACAGAACCATAGAATTATATATAATACATTCTACAGAAAGGCACATTTTGACAATATGTAGAATTTTTTTAAGTGTTGTCTTCTCATATCTATGTAAATGTATTTTCTTCTACTTTCTGTGGCACCTACATGCCTGTATACCATGGCATGGCATCACAGCTATTGAATGCAGGGTCATGGAAAAAAACACGCTTATGGCTGATAAGACATTGCCAAAGCAATTAAATATATCTGGAAAGTTCTTTTCTTAAGGTTTCCGTCGTGTAGTTGCTCCCATTGCTATCTTTGCTTGTGAACTGGTCTCCTCCCACTGCTAATGTTTTGTTTTTTTTTTACCAGATGCTTGAGTTAAGGTGCTGTGTCAAAATGACTGTGAATTTATTTGCATAGAGGTAAACTCAGATGTGAAAGTATTTCCACTCCTGTTTAAGTTATGTTTGCGTCCTCAAACACTGCTCTTAACTTTTGAGTTATAATCCTGAAATAAAACTGTCTTTTCCTACAGATTGCTTCTAAACTCACTGTTGAGAATAGGGAGAAGTGGTCAAAGATCAGATGAAAGAAAAAAAAAAACAGCTAGGAAATTTTCTTGAGATAATAGAGAATTAGAAGCACTTCTGTAAAGTCTGCATACTCCCCATGCCTGGGTCCATAAGGAACCATAGGTTTTTAATGAGAGCAAAGGTCTGTTAATCTTGATGATTGAAAGTTAGCATCCTTTCACTTTAAATGTAGTGATGTTGATACAGAGTAAACAAGAAAAAAATATAGGGATCCACTACCAGTTTTACAGAAACTATTTTCAGAACAGATCAGCTTTTTAACAACCCACTACCATGGTATGGGAAAGTTTTTGTTAGCCCCAATGATAACATAAAAGTATATAGACTTAAAGCAAAGTTGAATGTCCCACAGGTGCCACAGGTTCTTTTGAAGATCCAGTATTTAAGATGAGAAAGATAAAAGGCTGAAGCTACCACAGGATCGCTGCTCACCACGCAGCAGTGCCCAGCCTGTAGTTTTCCCAGCAGAGGAGCAGTAATCACACAGACAGAAACAGAGCCAACTCAGGTAGAGGCTAATAGGGCTCTATTCGAAACAAAACAACACAAAAAACACACAGTGGGGGCTCCCGCAGAATTAAATCTGCAGGAGCGGGTGAGTACTGAAAACCTCGGTAGTTTATAAGCAAGTCCAGAGTGGACAGCAACATACAGCAATAAAGGCTGACAGACAGATTGTTGCTGCAAAGACAAATTAGGAAAGGTCTCTGGATTGTTTCCTCTTTCCACATTGTAGCAACTCTTTTGTTTTCCTGGGAAGCTGCTTTTGCAGGCACATGCTAACTGTTTGCTCTCTTTTGTTTATGGCAGTGTCTGGAGGTCGCAGCCGCTTGCACCTTATTGACCTTGGTAGCTGTGTGAAAGTGCTCGGCAAAAACCGGGAGGGAAGCTCTGGCCTCTGTCTCTCATTGTCAGCGCTGGGCAATGTCATCCTCGCCCTTGTCAATGGCAGCAAACACATCCCATACAAGTAAGTGGTATTCTGTGTTGCATCTAATGAGAGGATGCTTGCCTGCAGTTTACTCGTCTGGGCCTGAGGCAGACTTGGAGTAAGGAGGGAGACAGTCTGCTGGGGTCGGTGTGGCCGTTCTGAGGTCCAGCAAAACCTGCCTAGGGTCCAGTGACACCTGATCTAACCTTACGTATGGTAGCTACACTGTAAGTGACATTCAGCTTTCAAAGGAGGAAGCCTATGAATAGGACCCAGGTGTCTTAAAGATCTTAAGGCTTGAAGTTCAGCACATTAGGATTTTGTTTTCTTTGACTGGTCAAAGATTTTTTTTTAATGTTTCAAAGCATCTGAGAGCCCGTTTCGTATTTGGTCCACAGAGACAAACATTGCTGCTGTAATGCAGCACTATAGAGAAGATTATTTTGCTGTCCATTGCGTGGAATTTAGTTTAGTGAAAATATGTCACAATGAGCATGCATGTTTGTTATGAGATTCTTTCTGTGATCCAAGGTTACTTTGCATTTTATTTTTGCATGTGTTGAATCTCAGTGTCAGGCTTTCACTTGCAAAAAAGAAGTTTTGCCCTATTTGTCACACCAGACAAGTGGCCTTTGTTACTGCAGGTAGCTTCTGAGAAACTAGAGGAATTGCTCACGTAGTGGGTATGTTTTGTACTGATTTCTCTTCTTCATTGTCTCACCCCATTTGTTGTGTGTGCAGGTCTGAAAGCAAGTTTGTATTCATTACCCAACCCAGACAGTCATACAGCCTTCTTGCTGAGAAATTTCTAATTTTGTGGATGGTATTGCTTTTCTCTAGCCTAAAGCCTAGGGAGTAGCAACTAGCATCACAGGAATGGCTTAGTGTAGTATCTTGTAATCAAACTGCTAATGAATGTCACCATTCATGAAGGACATATATATGAGGTCTGGAGTTAGGAACCACAGGATGACATGGAAAAAGAACCAAGTCATTCACCGAGCTTATTTCAGTCCACACATTTTACCCTTTTTATCATGTTAAAAGCTGCAAACATGATTATTTTCTCATGTTCATACAAGATTTAGAAGTTTTACTTCTTTGATTTTGTCTTCATCTTGGAAAAAAAAAAGATGAATTGAATTTGATTATAATTTTATTTTTCTTCTAACATTTATTTTCCAAATTTATTTGGCAGCCTGGGCTTAAAACATGCTCTCTGGAAATATTCTTGTTCCTGGAATTTGGTTAGACTGGAATTCAGTTAAGGGCCAAACAAATTTGTACACAAAAACGTTCATGAAATGTTTTGTGGAGCATGCACCTAGCTGTAGTGTGAAATTAGCTTGTGTGTAGCTCACACTATGCTTTTCAAAACCCCGTCTTCCTTCCTGTCAGTTTTTATGGACTGAAGGGAAGGCAAAATGTAGGAATAGAAAAATTACTTTAATGATGCTCCCTAGGTTGGAACTAAACATACAAGGAATAGTAATCAAATACAACAGCTCTCTTTCCTGGCCATGCCTGGCTGGGAGAGAAGCATTACCAAAGATGTCTTCTACTTGCTGCACTACTGATCTCTTTCTACTGTGGTTCCCAGCTGTTGCACTTCTGAGCTTACACAGCCAGAGGTGCCAGCACACTTGCTCATCAATGTTTCTGTACTGCTGAAAGGACACAAAAGGTCTCTTCAGGCCAACATCTCCTCTTGAACTCACTCCTATAAGAGCAGGTAGTATAGTATATAAATACAGCGAAGTGGTTTGTCATCTGTAAATCAGAGACAATGTCTCTGTTTCTAAGGAGGACTTTTGAAATTTGAAAAATATATTGGCCTAATTTGGAGCAAATTTTGTCCACTTTTTGCTGAGAATACTGCAGAAATCATGTCTTCCCAAATGTGATCTATCCATGAGCAATGGAAATAAGCATCTTGGTGGCTGGGTGAGCACAAACGCTATTTGCACAGTGATCCAGCAGTACAGGTGTGCGCTGCTCCTCAGTGGAGAAGTTGAGGGGGGAGTGTGCTGCATTGTAGAAGAGGCTGAGCATCCCATAGACCGATGTGATACCTGTTCAGTAGTGCCTCTTGGTTAGAGCAGCAGCTAGCCTATCTGGCTGAGATAATTTCCCTTTCTTTAGGGGTGTTCCCTTTCATTGTTAAAGATAAATTAGAATTTTGTTAACTGCCACTGCCTTTGTGACCAAAGAAAAACAGCAGAAGTGTTTTCTTATGTGACAGCACTGCACATGGTGTGTGTGGTCTCAGCAAATTTCCATAGAGCAGCAGACAAAATGGAGCATCTTTTCTTTGTCTGAGCTGTTAAACAGCCATTAAGTCTTTTATGGCACTGCATGGCTTCCTGGGAGCCCGGAAACTCACAATTTCATAGACATCAGGTTTTCTCTTACTGCAGAAATTTAGTTATCTAAACTCTGAGAGGCTGTAGGCTCTTAAACTGCCGTTAGTGCTGTATCCAGCTTTATCTCCACAGGTAGTAGTTGTAGGGAAAAGCTTGTTCAGATTCATAGCTGGTATAAGCAGATGCTACTGCATTGCCTTCAGTGGGCTGTGTGTTTATGCCAGGGATGAATTTGCCTCTCTGCCTGCACTCTTTATGAAAAACACATGCCGGTGTTCAGCACATTCTGCTTTTTTTTTTTTTTTTTTTTTTTTCTTCCTTACCCATAAGGCTAAATCTTGGAAGCCATTAAATTGGAATCTTTTGCCCTTGGGAACACCCCCACCCCCCATTTTGGGAATAGTAACACAGATTGACACTAGCTTGAGCAGGAACTTGTCTCCTAAAGTTATAAGAAAGTAATGCAGAAATTCTCGGACATCAAATAATACAGGTTGATATGGTTTGGGATCTTGTCCTGCATGTAAAGTTAAATTCCAGATGGGTCTGAAGAACGGGCAAGAATCCCCATAATGGGCAACCACATGCAGCTAGTGAGTGACCAGGCTGTGATTTCTGGGAGTTTGTGGCTTTCATATGTGTGCTTATAATCTCTCTCTAATATCTCAATGGGCTATCTTTTTGTCACTGTTAATGTCCAGACCTATTTTGAACCTTACTAAGCACCTCATTCTGTCATTATATGAACCAGTGAGTACTTCCAGCTCAATATGTTATATAAAAATAGAATTTTTAATTTCACTTAAAAATATTGCTATTTAATGTCACCAGTTACTTTTGCTCTTGAATTACGAGCCACAAAAAAAGACTGGGCAATAATTATTTTTACTACAGGAATGTCAAATATCTTCATAAAAATTGGAAAGGAGCACTTGCAAGCCCAAGGAAGCACAAGGGAGTCAGCTCCTGCCATGGCCAAGTTTGACACGGCTCAGATCTGCTACAGGAGGAAGGTTTTGCTAAACTGGAGTAATTGTTCATGCCATTTTATTTTTTTTTAAGAGCATTTCAGCTTTACATTAGTGCTGCATTATCTGCCTCTGATTTCCAAGATGAATGTGTTTTAAACCCTCAAATGAATACCCATTTGCACAAACTCCAGATACTGGTTTATATAGCTCACTATTCAAAAATTACTCCAGTTGCTAGGCAACAGGGGTGGTGATAATTCATGGTAATGCTGTTTTGGAAATAATCATTTTTATACATTTTAATGACTATGAGAATATAAGAAAACTGTTTATAAAAGTGCAAGGCTGTATGAATTTCTCTTTCAGAAATTGTTGCTTGTTTTATTTAACAGGCTTGTTTCTTAATGTGCTATCCCAGTGTGCTCGTGTTTCTGAAGGCATTCTATATTTTGACCTTCGTGCTTATGCTTATCCAACGAGGGAGTCTTGTCCAAAAAACAGATGGGCATGAGTCAAAAGCCTGAATTTTATTCTTGACACTTCTGCTTCTCTGTCAGATGTTTGCAGTTCCTCACAGTTCTTACATGCTTGTATTGGGTTTTTTATGCTATCTGTAGAAAATAAAATTACATTAAATAGCTGATGCAAGGTTACACAGGAGGCTTAGTGGCAGAGCCACCATATTTTGAGGTCTAATCTGGTGCTTAAACCATGGGCTAATCCATTCTTTCTTTCTGCATGACCTTTGGAAAATAATTTATTTCTGTATTTATTTATTTACTCCCATTTATAAAAGTGAGGTAGACAAAATCAAGCAGGACTTTGTAAAGGACATTCAGACTTGGCAAAAAGCACTACTTTACATTTTAACTGTTGCTAGACTCTGTTACCTCATTTCACTTTTTTTTTAGAGTTAAGGACTCACATATATGGTCCTAATGGGATGCAAAATCTGGGGTTTTTTGGTCAAGGGTAGACTGTTGTTGCTTTTAAGTTAAGAGTCAAAAAGGGAAAGTGTTGGATTATAGTATTGTGGTAGAAAAGATGAGCCTAAAGATATGCCATATATCAGATATTTTCTTTAAATTGTTAGTTAATTACTGGATTAAAAATGAAAATGAGGTTTGGATGGATCCAGCAATTCAGATTCTTTTCTTTGTTAAATGGGTGCATCTATCTGCAGTTGTTTCATCTGTGCAAAAAAACGGTGTGTGAAGAGGACTGGGATCCCAGGTATCTTTTGTTTACTCATCTTGCTTTTGCATTTATAGCATGAGTTAGATTATTTTTCTTGGAAGGAATGTCAGTGAAAACTTTTCAGGAAGAGATAAGGAAAGCTGAAAACCAGTTCACAAGATAATAACTGTACTGGAGATTTTATCCTTATTTATGAGCTCATACTAAGTCTTAGATTTGTGAGATTGACACAGCTATGCTTAATAGGCCTAAGAATTTAATGCCAAAATTGAACTGTATGCCCAATGAGCAGTCTGTTTATTCGTTACTCCATCAGCGCCTAAACCTAATTTTTTTTTTTTTTAATGGAAATTTTCCCATCACTTTTGCTTTCCACTGCTGCATCTATGAGTCTTCTCTTCCTTGCTTTTGCTTCTCCTCAGTGAGAACATGGTACAAAGACCACAGAAAGCCTCAGAAAAAGAATCTAGTGCTGCCTTTGGAATCTCCAATCTTTGTGTTATTTTAGTATTTAATATATTAGAAGTGGATGAAGAACTGTTTTGCTGTTTTACTTGTGTAAATGCGAAAGCAGAAGAAGGGGAAATAAAGAATGAAAATGAGGGCATGAAACAGAATCACAGGACTGGGAAATGGCGCAGAATGAATGGGAGAGCTCCGAGAGACACTGAAATGCTGTGTAGAGGAGACAACAATCCACAGAGAAGAGCTGAGAAGCAAAAGAGAAAAAGAAATGAGCTCATTCACAAAGAGGAATAAACCTAAGTAATACCCCTGAATGATCCAATTGTAGGAGAGCGGTCAATAGAGGTTTTGTGGAATGTGAAATAGTTCCTAATTAGCTATCAAAAAGAAGAGCTGCTCACAACAAAATAATTTTTCCATGATGTTGGCAGCCAGGTCATATGGACCAGAGCACTGGCTGACAGTGGAGCGGCTGGAGCAATGCCATATGATACCGGCTGAGGACCTGGCTTTAGGTGCATGCTCTTTGACGCTAGCCTGAGTGCTTTGGCAACATGGAAGGGCAATGCCGTTGCCAGCAAGAGGTGAGCACTGAAACACTGTCAGCGCAGATATAATGAGGACTTGGAGCATCTGGCAATTATATTCACCTTTGGGTTTTTTTTTTTCTGTAGCTAACAGTTTTACTAGGTTGAATTTCTGACAATTTTCTTCTTTGTTCCAGTGAACTGCATCAAATAGATGGCATCAGGGATGCACAGTCTCTGAATGTAGGAAAACTACTTACATTTTATTAAAGTGATTTAATCTGCAACTCAAGAGCATGAGGATAACAGATTTTGCATGCTCCAGCAATCACTGTTGTAGTGTTCATCAACAATGCCCTTTATTGTAGGACAGTTTGTACAGCTGATAGTGCAGATTTGAGGTTTGTCTGCACGCGTCTTACAGTACTGTGTTCCATCATCAAGTTAATGAGAGATAGTAGACAAAATCCTCAAGAAAAGCTTCTGTGGAGCTGCCATTCCCCAGCTTTGGGTTTTCAGCTCAGTCCTGCCAGACTGGCAGTGTGATAATTATTGGAGCAGAGGTGTCTGTGTGCAGTTGTAGTAGATGTGAGTGAGTGTGTTGCATTCACTGTGCCTGATCCGCTGTTACACCAGTTTTACAACAGCCCTCAGTTGACATGGCTCCATTCTGCACAAGTGTTCAAGTGGGAGGAATCAGGCCTCATGAGCGAGCTCTTTTAATGCTCTGAACCACTCGGCGAATTACTGCTTTACAGATACTGTAACAAGCAAATAATGATGGGCTGCAAAATGAAATGAGAAGGGAAGTGCTTGTGGTTTATAGTCAGATTTAATAGTAATTACCAATTGCATTTAAATAGCCATTCCTATCAGCAGCAGATCACTACATCATGGAAGGACACTACTTTGGTCTCGGGCCAGCACAGACATGACCGGCAATGAACAAGCAGTCCAGTAGCGTGCAGATATTGCTGAAATATAACTTGAGTGGGACCCAAATAGGCCATTGTGGTGATTTCATATATACAAATGAATCTGTATTTAATTCATTAAAATGCCATTTTGAACCTTCTGTTAGAGTATCCAGCAGTTCATTCTCACCTGTTCCACCAATAGTTCAGGCTCAATTGAACATTAATAGATTTTCTCCTGTAGAAATGTGCTGATAATTCATTTCATGTATAATTGAACAATTTTTAAATAGTCATATTCTTGGAATAACTAGCTCTTGTACAATGCAGCAAATTATCCAAAAGCATGTAGTAATATTTATTAGCCTTACTTCATGTTTTTAGTTATCTCCAGTTTCTTGCATAGTTGCATATGGATATGATCTGTGAAATTAACTTTCGTTTCCGTACTAGCCCTTCTTTCT
This sequence comes from Chlamydotis macqueenii, assembly GCF_036417535.1. NCBI lineage: Eukaryota > Metazoa > Chordata > Aves > Otidiformes > Otididae > Chlamydotis > Chlamydotis macqueenii. The sequence goes on along the minus strand of NC_141558.1, from coordinate 91,754,641 downwards.
CTGCACAAAACCAGTGTGACTCAGGGCAAGAGAGCAGAGACATCCCACTGCAGATGACCAAAGAAAATAGCTTTTCTTTGTGTAGTGCCAGTATGTAGCCTCTTGTTCAGAGTTGGGCATCTCATCGCTAAGAAGAGGTTATAGGCTGCAGAGAATTTAAAAGAGAAACAAGAATTATGAATGGTCTGAGATGAAAGAGTTACTCACCTGGAAGAACATCATAACAGAAATAAAGCTTCATAGCTTGCAGGGAAAAGGAGACCTCTGAGAGGGGAGATGACAAGTACTCTGTAGTATTTCAAGGATGTGAATACACACAGGAGGGGAGAATTGTTTCTGCTGAGATAAAGTGGCAGAATGGTTTCTTATCCTTGAGTAATAAGGCAGAGGAATAGAAACTTGAAAGCAAGTGATTCCCGTTAGGCAATGGAATAATTTCCCAAGAGCGGAAGTGAACTCTTCATTGCTATAATGATTTAAACAGAAAATAAATATGTAACTAACAAATATTAATTAACAGTTATATAATAAACCGTTCCAGATTGGTTAGAGGCTAGGCTTACGCCATTTCAGTGCAGAGTTCTGGGGCCAAATTTTTAACAATTTTCAATAGCTGTACTTCCATTTCGATAATTTCTCTTCATTGTTGTTTGGAAAGTGTTTGCACATGGCAAGCAGTTGTACAAATGAAAAATAAAAGATGTTCTAGTGTGTCTACTAGAATGCCCTCTACTTTTAGGAGTCTGAAAACAAGCAGTCGGTTGGATTGTTACACTTGCACGGCATCAAAGAAATCCAGCAAATCTCAGCAGTGTCTTTCTCAAGACTCTACCCTAGCAGGGATATGGAATGTCCAGTCTGTTTCTGTGCCAGATGATTTAACTCAGTTAACTACTTTTCTTCCTTCGTAATTTAGCTGCAATTTTTTTTTTAAGGTCTCTTTCTCTTTGAATTGCAAAATCCAATTCTCCCAGTGCTTGATCCAAAACACATTCTAAGTCAATGGAAATCTTTTTTATTGGGCTTTGGCTTAAGCCCACAGATTAGAAAACATGCTTATATCTAATTAGATGAGATAATCCTCAAATCCTTGCTAAGGGATATTGTATACCATAGTTCATGTTCAGGATTCAATGATTAACAGCTTATCTCTTCAAAGAGGCAGTAAGTGGTTAAGAGTTACCTAGTGATGCGTTTGTTTGGGATTGCAAGGGTTGATGGACTTGGTGAATGTGAAAACTAGAAATGTACATTCATCTATTGACTGGTTGCAAATGGGTCTGTGACCATTAATTTGGAGCTCAAGAAAGTTATACAGGAACATGTCACATAAACAGGGATTTGTGACTACTGAAGTGGCACAAGCAGGACTATTTGATTTTCCTCTTCAATGTATATAAATAGTATTTGTGACCTTAACTGAAAAATAAACAAAAACTTGGTTTACATTTTCTGGGCAAATAATTGAACAATTTTTCTTCACACTCTTTCTTTTCTTGGACTCCATTTACAACCACCCCCTCAATGGAGTGATGGGCCCTAGAAGCTTTGAAAAGAATTGCATGGTTGCAAACGGAGAATATTTCAGCCAATTTGTCTTATTGCTTCATCAGTATTTGAATGGCATTGCAACTGCAGGATGGTTTTTTTTCCATACAAACTTTTATTGAAGTTCTTATTTTCATAACATATCTGAGAGGAAAGCAATGAAGACAATCCTCTTGTGCTCTTCAGATACCAGCTAGCTTCTGCTGGATGATCAAAGTTTTCTGGCTGGTGGTTGCCTCCAGGTCCGTACACAATGAACAGATGTGAAGTGAATTTTTTAAAATATGCATTGACTTTTTAGAGTTAAGGAGGCTGGTTAGAATTATCTTCTGAAATATTAAAGTTAGCTCTGTCTCCTGCTGCAGAACGAACTTGTTAGATATTTCAATTTTTGAAATTGTGTTTGTTTATAAATGCCACTAGGTGATATGCTTTCTAGCGATATGTGACAAGACTCAGTAGAATTAATTTCAGATAGCAGATTTAACTGGTTTAGCTGTATTTTGTCTCATCTACCCCATCAGCAAAACTCTTCTACCTGCCATATTTAAAATTATTTTCAAACGGGTTATTTTTGAGGGGGGGTGAGTTACTAGTTTTATTCACTCCCTTAGTTTGTGCTCTTGGGCAGAAATAAAGCTTCCCTCATTTTGAAAATCAATGACAAAACCGTTTGGTGCAGCTTGTTCTGCAGAGCAGAGAGCTGGGTAGCAGAATCATGGCAGCGGCTGTTTTGGGTGCTGTTACAAACCTGTGAGCTGTATAGATAGTCCTCAGTCTATAAACAGAATTACAGGAGAAGGTTGGGAGCATGAAGGGATTTTGCATCTTGGAAAAGGATGCACAACGTATTACACTCTTTGCATCTCCTGTTGCCCTGGCCATAGGCAGCTTGCACAGCCTGCTGCTTTCCCAGGTGTCCTGGCTGCCTTCAGCGGCCACTCCAGAGGGCAGGGGTCTCACATAGCTCCCACGTTACGTGCGCCAGTCCCTTCAGGCATCTCAGACTGCACTGGGCACCTGCGCTGCTCAACTCGGAAACAGCCAGAGAGCAAACAAGGGGAGCTGTTTACAAGGTGAGCTGTTAAAAGCACCTCATCATTTCTGTGCAAGTGGGACCTGAATCGCCTTGGAGCAGTCTTTTAAGGATTGAACACAATTTTCATGTCTGCCTCCAGCTATAAACAGCAGCAGAATCTTTTGTGCTCCTAGACTGCATTTCCTCTCTCTTGCAAACAAGGGTTTTCACAGGCTCCCTGTGATGTGCTTTGAAGTTACACGCCTGAGCAAGAGGACAGGAGTTAGATGCAGAATCCAGATCTGCTACCCAGTTGGCATGTACTGCATAACAACAAAAAACCCCCACATTTCCAAAGTAGGGTGTTAGAGAAAAAACTGCACTTTTTCAGAGAGGGAGAGAGAGTATTCTAGGAGCTCTGTGTCCTCAATCAGACCACACCAACATGCACCTCCTGAATCCTGCTCATCTCTACCATCTGCAGATGTTGCTGAGTGACAGAGGATAGTTCTTCTCATCTCAAAGGGAACAAAAGGTAACTGCTGCAGTTGCAATAGTTTACACTGGTGTGAAAGAGGGGCTGATGGAGGCCCAAAGCTGAATAAGATTTGATTCTGAAAATACAGGTCTGGCAAGAGAACCAGTTGGCACCCTACCACATTGTGCTCCAGTGACATTTGTGAAACACTCCCATGTTTTTTTCAGCCAAGGGTTGAGGCTGCTTACTGTGGAGTGTGTTTTACAGAAAAAGTTAGGGTGTGCTTTGGTAACCTTTAGGATCTTTGCATTGTATAGAATATAAAATAAGCCCATTACGCTGGTGACAGATTTTCTTTTTGCTTGTTAGGTCACTACTACTATTTTGGATGGCTGTGTACTGTGTAATGGCATTATAATCAGTGGCTTTTGTTGGTTTTGAGCTAGTGTTGATTGTAGTCCTCTGTGAGCTCCTTCACCTGGAATCATTTATGTGTGTCAGATATAACCTTCAAGTAGGTTACACAACTGGCAAAGTCCTTTGTGTCCGCTCACAGGTGCTGTGTCAGCTCCCCTCATGCTCGTCTCAGTGCAACAAGCCCCATGGTGATGAGGGTGGTGTTTGGGGAAGGCTCTGGCTGCTGTGAATCTGAATGTGATGCTTTGGGTCTCTACTGTACGTGCTCCCACGGGCTGTCACGTGTCTTCCCAGCAGAGTCAGGGGTTGTCCAGGCAGGGATGTGATGCCTCTGCTGTACTGTAGCAGAACCCCTCTGGTCTCTACTGGTATCACAAACACATCTGTTAGGTGGACTCTGAAAAAAAAAAACTGAAATGGATTTTTTCATCCTCCCAAGAAATTTTATAGTTTTTCTTAAACTTTTCTACTAAACATCTTTTTTTTTTTTTTTTTTTTTTTTTTTTCCACAGAGAAATAAGACAATGAAAGCAAAGAATTACAATCAAGTCAGTAGGTGTATTTGACAATAAACTGGCTACTGGAAACAGATCCCACAATAAGATTTTCTTTAACAAATTGACTCATTTGATTAGAGAAAAATTTGCATTGTTTAATAAGTAAGATTTTTAATTTTCTCTGATAATGCTATTATATCACATCCATGCAGAAGATAGTATAACCCCTAAAAATACATTTTTAAGCCCATTGGCTAGGTTCCATCTATCAATGGTGCTTCTCTGTGAAGCGATATCTGATTCGCTTAAGGAATCTCAGCTTCACACTAATAAGTGTGCAGATGCCTAATTGGAGAGCAAGCTCTGCTGTTATTAAAGGTGTGCCTCTCGCTGAAGACCAGAGATAGATAACTGTCGTAGTTCAGCCCCGATCGGGACCAGACTACGCAGTCTCTCTCTCGCTGAGAGAGAGTCACAACAAAACACCACATATTTTCAACAGAGAACATTTAGTTGTGGGCTATGAATAAAGAATGTTGCAGGCTGTGTATGAAATTATAGTAAGGTAATGTTCAACTCCAGGAGTAATAGTGTGGGTATGTGAGCGTCATTTTGACTAGCAATTGCACATCTATTTTACGCATTAAACAGCTATGTTATCTCTCTATTTAAACTAACCTTACGTTCAGAACACAAATAACTTTCCTAATAATTTTATGTTCATATCCATATAGATATAAAATCAGTAATTGTATGCTTCATGATAAGTATTACCAATGTGTCGCTTCACTGTAATTCATCTCCAAGGAATATAAAAGTCCAAATGTTTCCTACTAATATCTAATCTGAATTCCACATTAAACCTAATGAATTCTGTATTCTTCTCTGTGTGCTATCCATTAACTGTGCCAGTAACCGGAGCTTCATGTAAGTTCCTTTTTAAGACTGCACAATTTGGAAGTACAATGCTATTGTGCCAGAAGCCAACTCATAAAATTTACCAATTATTATTGTCTTATATACAAAGGGACAGAGTTACATATTCTGTGCTGACGTTAAAAATTATATGCTGCCCATATGACCTTTCACTACATTTTGCAATACCTGAATGTGAGGGTGGCTTCTCCTTGGTTAACCTCATAATATGCAGTAGGAATACCTATGTGCTTTCTTCTTCCAGCTCCTTTCTCATAATAAATTAACATGTCCCAGCCTCATGGTCTGATTATGTTCATATTGAAACATTTCTAGCAGTTAAACCTGCAACCCTTTGTATATTTAAGTAGAGAACATTCTTTTGGGAGATCTTGAAAGATGGACAGAGAGTGGCAAGTCTTCTCTGCTCTTGCTGTGCAGATTCCAAGTAGGGCAGTCCCTAAGGGATTCTTGCTCCTTTTGCCCATAGTAGGAAGAAAAATTCTCTACCACCATATTTAGGAAAAAGGTCCAGCTTGTTGCAGATCAAAGGCTATGTGCTTATTGTCTTAAGGTCAGGGCTAGATGAACGTTGAGAACTGTCAGCATAGTGTACTCTGCCATTATCCCAGTTTTGAATTGCACAAGTATAGACCAGCAATGGATGTGCTTGAGTGATTGATTTAGAGACATAATTTTTTTTTTTTGAGGCATTAATGTGCATTTTGACCATCTCCATTTTTGACTAATTCGGAGTAGGAACCAGTAAAGACAGGGCACAATATTGGTATTGCTGCATCAATCTCATAGTTTTCACAAAATAAATTCTAGCACAGTTAGATTGCGGGAAATGTCCCCTCTGCTAGGAGCAGTCACATCCTTCACAATCTCCTATGGTAGACTTGTAGGAGACCTACAGGAAATAGCATCTTGACTGCTGTCTCAGTGACTGTGCTCCTAAACATTCCCTGGTACTATATATGATGCTCTTTTACATGGTGGAGAAGGTCTAGAGATGTGTGAAACTCTCACCTTTTTCTGTTTTCTTTTATATTTATGAGATTTGAACTGGAATGGTATATTCTGCTATGCTAATTGATTAAATGGCATCTATTGTAACATAAAGAGATCAAACAGAATTATTTTGTCTTCCAGCTTACCATTTAAAGCTCTCAATTCTGCTCAGATCATTAGCGTATGATTTTCAGATGAGCTAGCCAGAAGGTCCCTAAATAAAAATTAGTAGAAAAGATTAGCTAGGAAAGCTAGACTGGTAATGAGCTGTTGCACTGTGGTAATGTGCTAGGCTTTACAGTTCTTATCTAGCCTTAATCATTGATAAGTGCAAGTTGTCAGCATTTGATAGATAATTGGTGTTTCTTGGAATTCCACTGCAACAAAAACACTGAATAAAAATAAAGCTTTTCTCTATATATGACAAGTTAAAAGTTAATTATAAATGCTTGGGTCAAATACACCTCTTAGCTACAGTATATGCAAATGTGCTGCACTGAGGGAAGACTCATGGGCTGTCAAAACTTCTTTGGTCCCTTTTGGGTCATTATTACTTTTTTTGAAACTGGTACAGTGGCTGCTTTGAAAACAGAACAGGACCTGTAAACCATTTGCTGTGTATTTAATGTCATACATCACAGAAAAAAAATAACTAAACTTGAACTACTGGAAAATATTAACGATGCAACGATGACTTGAACTCTTATAAAAGCCTGTTTGTTACTGATTGCGTTTACTCCATGTTCATTTGAAAACTGCTGTCCTCCCACAGAATTAATTGGACATAAAATAATAACAGAGATCTCAAAAATTATAAAGCAGGAGTAATCTAAGCCACAGGACATGAAAGACTTAAAAGCCTGGCTAACTTGACATCTGTGAGCTGAGATTTTTGTCATTGCACAGCTATAATTAGGTTGCTCTAATCACTCTCGTAATGCTAATATGGGAAATGTCCTGTCTGTCCTCAGTAGCTGGTGGTGAGAATGACTGCTATGCATGATATTGTGCTTCAAAACTGTGAAGTCTGACAAGCTCCAAGGGCAGGACTGGCTCTGACATGTGTGCTCCAAGGGACATTTGGGCACCTCCTGAGAGGCTGAAGCATACATGATCACACCATCTCACTGTTAGTCATCCAAATACAGATTTTAATTGGCCATTTAATTGATCATTTCCAATCAGATTTAACACAAGGACAGGCCTTCAGATATCTGAGATCTGTGCAACACTTCTGGAACTGGGAGAGGAACGGGGCAGAAGCAGGCTGGGCTGTGAAGGTGTGAAGCCAGCAGTTATCTGCTCCATTGCATGCAGGCTCACCAACCAGCTGACCCTAATGCCGGTTAGCCAGGCACAAGCCAACAGGAAGAGAGGATGGAGCTACAGCTGGAGGAGGTGAGTTAGGTGGGATGTGGGAAGGTGAGGTCATAGGGACTAGTGTATGAAATGGAGGAAGATAGGACACAAACCTAGAGGAAACCAGTCTTCATTAATTCCTTTATTGATAGAACAACTTGTTCATTTATTCAGATCCTCACCATTTGAAATGCAATTAAATGAATGTGTTTTCCTGCTGAGTGAAATTCATACAGTCAGCAGACAAACCCCTCTCTAAATGATTTGCTCATCAGTGTGTATAGAGGAGGGATGGAGAGAAGATAGGAGCTTCAATGAGTTCACTGCCAGATTGTCTGAAGTAAGTGATCAATTTTTGTTCCTGCCATAGCTGCAAAAGTTAACACTGAAATGTTACGAAAGTCCTACTGCAACAAAAATTCAGTATTAGCATTCAGATGTTAGAGGAACAAATTCTGAAGGCCTGAGTTAAAACTAATTTTAGATTAAATCCGGACAGCAGGTATTGCCTTCTTGGTGAGCCATGGAATATCTTGACTGTTCCCGAGACAAGGGAATCTGTAACAGCTGCATTTAAATTCAACACTCCTCGCAAAATGGGGATACGTTTGGATACAAACCTCTGGATACAACCTTCATCCTCTGTTTTGTGCAGACATGATACCTAATGTCTGATAATGTACGTGAAAGAGCAGTGGTAAATGCAATCTGTCTAGACCTGAGTAATTGGCATGAATTGGCATCCCCTGAGAAACTGTTAAGCTGAAGAAGACAAGGAGCTGTAAGATGCATCAGATAGTGAAGACATATGAGACAACAGCAGCTATTGTTGAAGTGGGAGTACCAGAATAGAGGGAAGGCCACCAGGGTAGTTCTTCAAGAATAAGTTTTGGGAGAGATTTTATTTATTGTTATTATCAGTAGCTTTGACACACAAAGGAGGGGCATGCAAATCATTGTGGCTAGTTACACAAAGCTGAGAGCCATCATCTGTACAAAGGAAGATCAGAACATCGGATGGGAGCAGCTGTGGGACCTCAAGAGCTAGAGTAACAGAAATGGCAGTAAGGCAAGGGCTTGCCCTGACAGACTGCTAACAATTTCTACTGAAATCTAGGAGTTCATCAGCTAGAAAGAGGGTAAGGTGTGTGTGCTGATTTAGGCATATTGGTTAATGATCTCTGGTGTCCACAGGTGATGTAACAGTGAGAAGGTAATGAAGTCTGAGGGGGCATTAGGAATGACAGTAGAAAAATAGTAATGCCCTTATGTCAGGGACTAGTGATTCCTCTCCTGGATGCAGCTCTGGTCACTCATATAGATGAATGATGAACTCAGACTTAAACTAGTACAAGAAAGGCTGGCAAGGGGAGCAGGATAGCTTTTCACGTGAGAGAAGATTAAATGATTTTGGCTTATGTACCCAAACAGAGTTAGGGAATAGGGAGAGCATGAGGAGGAGTGTAAGTGGTGTCTGTACAAGCGGTAGGAGCATTCCCATCTCCGGGGAGTGAAAGCAATGGAAGCAAAAGGGCCATGGGCAAATAGGGGAGTAGATGGCTTCCAGCGTACCACTCTGAAATGGAAGTGTGTGTAAGCAGTGCTAGAAAGCCCTAATGTTTTTAAGGATGGGTCTTCTGAATGCTTCAGAAGGATTATATGAGTCTCTCTTGGTAGGGGGAGGAGCTGATAATTCAGTTTCTTCTCACCCCAAGCATCACCTTTGCTTTGATGACATCCCACAGGGATCAGACTCTCAGAACCAAACAAGGCATTTCTCTTTCCTCCTCCTCCTTCTGTGATTGTTGTCCATAGAATCTCTTGAGCAGAATGACTGTCTGTCCTCATTTGTGTCTCCAGACACATCAACCAGGGCTGGGTTGATTGGATGCTGAGTAACACTTTTCCCCATCCTTAGGAGATCACAGCAGGTATGCAGAGGGGATGCAGGAAAGAGGCTGCAGACCCTTACTGTAAACCGCTGTAACCTAACACTAAGAACGTACGAAGAGCCATACTGATTCAGGACAAATGTCCTTCTAGTATCCTATTTCTGTTTAAATTCAATAGCAGATGCCAATGAGAGAGTATAAGACTAGAATGAGTACTTCGCCAAAATATTCTTACAGCCTCAACTGTTTTCAGCCGCAGGAATTCCTCAGCTTCAGCAGCGGCTTTGTAAAATGAAGGGGGACCTTCCAGGCACATTGTAAATTAGTCCAGTTTGAGGCTTTTAGAAGACGGTTGAAGGTTGAAAGGAGCTTTTTATGAAAGACTGGCTCAGCTTGTCTTTGAAATCTTATTTTAGTACTTTTGAGATTTTGAACAGCTAACTCTTTAATAGGTATCTTTTTATAATTTAAAACTAAATACATACAAACACGAGTTGTTGTATATTGCCTTCTGGCACTCACAGCTCTGTTCTGACTACCAGCCTTGTGGAGAGGCAGCTATTAATATGGAAATACTTGGATTTACAGTTGATTTTTGGGGGATAATAGATACCTATAGAACTCTAAAGCATGCTCTGGTTACCTCAGGTAAAACTGCAAGCTCTGTAACAACTACTAAATGCAAATTCAAAAAAGTTCCTTTCCTTTGTGTCACAGGCTATTAAGAGATCTCTGAAGTGTCAAGATATAAGAGCCTATTGAGGAGCTTGTCTAATTAATGGTATTATAGTGGGCAAAATAAATAGAAGAATCCATTTAAAGGGAGGGCAAAACTTCAGATAACATTAAAAATGCATGTGCATCATTAATATTTTAAATTGCTACAAAGATCAAGATAAATTTATTTGATACAGCCTATCTCTATGGTTTAAGTAGCAAATATATATACATTAAAAATCATTATCTATTGACTTGGCCACTTTTACTTACAGTACATAGTACTTGCATAGAGACTGCAGTCTCTCGGGTTTGTTTTTTTGGTTTTTTTTTTTTTTTCTTTTTCAGTCCTCTGTGAATAAAGTATGATGGAGGATGAGAGGGGTAAAAGAACCAAACATTTAGGCTTTTTTGTGCCTGTGTTTGTAGATTACAAAATTCCCACTGCCCTGCAGCAGCCGCTAGGTTTGGCCCTGTGCTGCCAAAAATGTCATCATAAAGCTACTTGTTGTTCAACATTTTAACTTTATTGCCATGTATTTGACTTCAGAAGGGATTACTTTATTCATTATCTCATGCACCCAGTCACCGAATCTGTAAAAGCCCAATTCAGACCCTGCTGAAGCTTATGGGAGCATTTCAGTGACAAGTGGGTTTGGATCATAGTGCCATGGGTTTCAGTACATAGAATCTCAATTCTGAGGCTTGCTTTTGGACATCACCAAACTCAGGCACGGGTAGAGACTTTTTCATCTCTGGTTTTTATATCTATGGTTTTTAATTGCTATGTGGGATAACATCATCACTGTTGTCTCTCAGCCTGTCTCATCACATCTCTGAATCAGCCCACTGTGCTACTAGATCAGCCCATCTGTGGATGAAAGTTGTTGCTGTCTGATGGCCATTCATTTTTATGCGAAAGGAGATTTTGGCCTCTCTCCAGTTCCTAACAAGCTCGCCCTGCTCCTATTGATTGTTGGCGGTACAAATATCAAGGCCAAAGACTTACAGGCCAGAGAATGCTGTGTTCACCAGAATCTGCAAACATTGTTGCAGGTGTCTAAGAAAATTATTTTGACCATGGAACTATATATTGAATAGTAAAGCAAATGGAGTCAGTGAAGTGAAACCAGCTTTCTAGTCCATTGGCTTTTTAAAGAGGAGAAGATAGGTGTAAAGGAGAAGCTCAGCTTTCTTAATCTTCTAAAAAGAGAAAACGTGTAAAGTTAGACAGCTAAGTCTAGCTTAGCCATTTTATTACTTACTCAGAGTTTTGGAAGGAAGTGGACTTGCACATTTTCAAGGATCTGTACCTATTACTTGTACATGCCAATACAGTATTCCTAAATAACAGTCATGGGTTTTTAATTCCTAGTTGGTTTGGAACTGAGCAACTCGGGCCAGTGTGTCCCCAACTGATAAATGGGAGATGACACACAAAAAAAATTTCCCCGTTTTGGAATTGCTTGATTCCCATCCTAGGTAACCATATCACTTGGCTGCTGCAAAGTCCATCTTCCTTGCCAGTGTACAGGGATTGCTTCTTTTAGCAGCTTTTAGCAGTTTCATGCTTCTTTGAGAAGCAGAGTTTGGAGCTGTATATGAAGAGGAGCTTTAAAAGGTAATATATTGATTACCAAAGATGGAAGCACAGCTTGAGGCTTCTGACTGTTTGTTTTGCTTTAATGCTGTTAGTTTAATATTTTCACAACTTTACTTTGTATTTTGACAGCTTATAGTCAGGATCCACTTTCATATGAGTGCATATTTTTTGGTCTGTTGATCTAAATGAGCAATTCTGAGAGAATCACCATTGAGAAAATAATTTTTCTAACAATTTATCTCTTAATTTTTACATCCAAAAGGGTATAAACACTGTCTGAAATTTCCACTGTGGTTTGGAATTTCTCTCCTTTGTGTACTTTCTCTGGTGTGTTCAAGAGTGGCATTTTAAGGAGTGTCAGTCTTGTTTCTGTGGGAGCCCAAATAAGATTTCTCTCCATCGACCCAGACATCAAATTCTGACAGCATTTACAGAGACTTACTGTCTTTGAGGTTTTTACATTACTTTCTCAAAGTTTCTCCAAATTGTCCAACAGGCTAGAAGTTTATTGCTGGAGGTGATGAGGTGCATAGGCAATATGAACTCTTAATCCTAACTTTCTTTGGGAACGCATCTAGTCAGTGACATAGATAAATTGTATAAAGTCTGCCTTCCTTTTTCTTTTTTTCCTTTCTGCACAGGAGCATGTGCACTTTTACTGCCCTCTGCTATAATGCTGTGGGCTGAAGGCTCTAGGAGGTCAGCGTATAAAATCTTACTTATCAAAATGCAAAGTATTTTGCTGAATGACCTTCCTGGTTTCCTGGAGATGTCATCTATTTATGCTAGCAGCAGTGCCAAGTGGAGAGGTTTCTAAAACTGAACAGCAGTCAATTTATTTTCAGGTACCACTCCATTTGGGATTGCAATTAGGATAACTAGAGCTGCTCTCCAGCACAGGAAACTGGGAAGGTCATGCTGCCAAATTGTTGGCATCTTGATGAAGGAGTGTAAACTGCTGCTGTCACTACTGCAGATCAAATGAGCCTCACCAGAATGAAGTAATTATGAAATCCTCCCAAAAGATCATGAATATTCATGGATCAATTACAAACATTTGAAGATAATTTTCATTTGAGGAAATAACCCTGGTATTCCACTCTTGGTACATGTGAATCGTAACAGTCCTTGCAAGCAAAGGGCAAAGCGCTGTTGCTTGCTACTCGGGCTCCCGGGTGCTGCTGTGTGTGCAGCAGTGGGCTGCCTTCGGCCGGGCAGCATCGCAGTGCTCAGTGTGGCAGCGAGCAGCCTTTCTGTGCCCCCTCCAAATCACCGTGCTGCATTAATCAGGGAGGCAGCTGAAATGGTCACCTAGCTGCCTGGGGCATGGGTAACACAAGAGTCGTGTGGTTCTGGTAGGCAGGTGCTTGTTTGCGCTGAAAGGGGAGTTGAGGTGGCCGCTGCCCTGCCCTCTCTGCAGGAGCTGTCACCCATGGTGGCTCTTCAGCACATCTGACCCCAGCCGATAACACTGGCAGCAGCCGAGCTGCGGGGAGCTGAGGCCTTCTGAAAAACATCCCCCTTGCTTAGCTTCGTGAATAGAGAGCAGAGAGCCTCGCTTTAATCAGCCGTCTTCTAAAATAGCAGCCTGTCCCAAAGGTCCCGATCCTGCAAACTGCCGCTTGACCCTGTGAAGGCGTCGGGAGCTGGGGGCAGCTGCGCTGCAAGAAAAGGCGCTGAGCAACAGGAGCAGATCCTGCTCTTCCTCCTGGTGGAGAGGGGTGTTGGAAATGTCCTCGCTTGATGTCTTCATGCTGTGCTCGTGCCAATATTGGCTGCTGCAGGGGCTGGTGTGAAGGTGGTTTCCAAAACGTGTCCTCAGCAGGTTGTCAGGGGATGTTTCCTCACGCTTCTCCTTGCTATGTGTTTTCCCCTATTGCTGCCCTATGGGCACAGGCACTGGCCAGCTACTCTCCACCCCTTCCCTTCCCTTCCTGCATGGGCAGCGCCAAGGAGAGGCAGGCACGCTCCTAAGCTACTCCAGCTGCTGTTCAGCAGCAGATACCACTGGTGCCTTCTCATATAAAGCAATCAAATGGCTTCATTAGAGATAAGGCATGCCAAACTTGTGGTTGCCATAATGCTTTCAAGTAAGGGAGCCAAACAAGGAGAGGCATGGGGGGAGGAAGGCTTTTTCCTTATCTTTGCAAGTGTACCTTGGTAGAAGTTAGCACAGAGCCTGGTCAAATGCAGAGTCCTTAAATTATTTTAAATCTGGATGATTATTGGTTTTTACTGTGCAATTTTTTTCTCTTGTAAATCACAGTGTATTTACTGCACAGATTTTCTAACCAGTGGCATTGCTGATTTTGCAGAATCTGGCTTTAACGCTAACATATAGTTGCTGAGCCTAATTAGTTCCCTGGATTAATTGAGCTTCTGTTTTTCAGCTAGAATTTATTAGGAGTTGGCACTGTAATGAGACAGACCACTAGGATCCCTTTCCTTTTTGATGATCTTTGAGCTTTGATTGTGTATTTTTAATGGTTGCTTGTGAATGATGTTTGGGTTTGTGCTGGGAGTTGGAGTACAGAGAGGAGAGGGATCCTTTTGTCCATTTCCAGTGCAGTCCTCTCTCTGAAAGCATCACTCATCTCCAGCAGAGTGCCCTCCCAACCACCTCTTCCTTCCCACCTCAGCACTTGTAACTGTAAAGTACATCTGGATTTCTGACCTCTCATTTGATTAACATCTTGACCTGTAAATAACGGTTTATGTCTTCAGTTTGAATTGCCAAAGTGCGAAGTGCACCTGAATGAAACCACATAAATTGATGTAGCTGGGGCAAAGGCAATGAGGAACATTTTTCTCTTGTTGGTTGAATTATTTAAATGAAGCTTGTGCTGCTTGAGCTCCACTGGTGGCACAAGGCAGAAATGTGCTTCTTCTGGGCTAGCGTAGGCATGGGCTAGCGTAGGCATGTGCAGCTCAAACCTGGGTTTGCAATGTCCAAAAGCATGCACTCCTTAATATGTAGGTAAAAGTGAAGCTGTTGTGCGATGGCAACTGCTTTATTGTGAGATAGTTCTACTATGGATAAGCTTGAATTGCTGAGATCAGTCAGCAAGACCTCTTGTCGTAGTTCAGCCCCAACTGGGACCAGACTACGCAGTCTCTCTCTCACTCCCCCCACTCTCCGAGAGAATAGGAGGAGATTTGACAAACAAAAGAAAACCAGGAAAAAAACCAAACACTCGGGTTGAGATTGAACAAAAAGTAAATTTAACAGTAATGACAGAAGAAAACAATAGAGTGATGGAACACAAATACAGTATAATAGCTCACAACAGATCTCCACATCCAGTCTCTTCCAACTAGGAGAGCCTCCCTTCAGCACCCTCCTCACTTATATACTGAGCATGATGTCAGATGGGATGGAATAGCCCTTTGGCTAATTTGGGTAAATTAACCCCAGCTGTTAGCTAATTAGTTAACTATCCCAGCCATAGGGGCTACCAGCTTCAGTTCTCCACCCAGCTCAGGTAAATATTAACTCTATCCTGGCCAGAACCAGGACACCTCTAAAGAGTGGGCCGCTTTTATGTCATTTTTGGATATCAGGATACTCCTTGGCTGTTTTGTAGGCTGTTTGAGTTTAATCAGCTTTGAGAGCAACTTTTATGCAAAAAACTTTTATGGTGAGACGGACAGTCTGTTTCAAGGAGTTAGAGTAACTACAGCTATTGGGACTCTGTCTTTCTGTCGTTAATTTTCTTTTCTTTCTTTGGTGAAAAGAAACAAAATATGCTATTTTGTGCATCTGCTGCATGCTCGTGTTGTCACAGGCACAAGGATTGTTCTGCAATGTGAAATTTGCACAGTTGGGCTCTTAGAAGATGAAAATTGTAGGGGGAACTCCCTTATATTTTATATGCATTTTGTAATACTAGAATTTAAGTATTAGTTCCTGTTATCCCATACTTGGCTGCAACAACACCTTTCTCCTGCTCTTGACTGCTGCAATGTCACATCCCATCCAGATGCGGTTGTGATTTTCCTGCTACACGAACCTGAGCACAGCATCCCCTCAGCGTACCCCCTTCAGCTGGCTCCCCCTTCCCCTGTGCAGTGAGCACAGCTTTCTGGGTTGTGCTGGCGTACCTCATGCAGGATAACTAACTGTAGTGGCAGCAGAGATTTCCACTTTGCTTAATTTTCCCTTTAAGGCTAGTCAGCTTCCACTTGGAACATGTTCATTATTTCCCCAATGCCTCATTTCACCAGGTGAAGGATTCCCCAGGTTAAAGGTCCAACACGTTACCCATCTTTCTTCAACGGCCTCACTTCGTTCTGCTAACAAAGCCAGGCTTACATGGCTGAACCACCGAGGGCTTTATCACTGCACCTGGCCTCATTTTGCCTATGCCTACACACATTGCTCCCATTTCCTCTCTCCCTCTATCAAAATTATTAACAGAAAGGAAAGACATAGCTGAGCAAACTATACAGGTTCATCATGAACTCAGCTGTTACACACCTGTAACATCCGCTGTTGGTTTTGTGCCTTTTAAGCTATAAACTGTGCTCTGTAGAGATTATTTCCGTGCAATAAGAGCCAAAACCAAATGGAGTATTTATGTGGTTCGCTTGTTAGGCAAGCATTTATTACTATGAATAAAGCAGTGCATCAGCACAAGGGAGCGGAGTTAAAACTTCCTGAGCAAAAATAATTGCCATAGTTACTGATTTTTCTTTTGACGTACCTCTATAAATAATTGGATTACAAAATACCTGAGGGCATACGTCATCTGATCCTGTAACAATAACACCTTGAGGGAGTTGACAACTTTCTCGTTTTGGCCGAATGCCTAGGAAGACACTGAGGTATATGATTAATAGAGAGCACAAACATGCACCCTTGCATGTCCTAGAGCTTAGTTATAATATTGCATTGTATCCCTTGTGTAATGTTATTATTTCTGTTCCTGATGGTGCTGCTGTTGTCACTGAATAGCCAAAATCCTCATAGCAGTGGGGTAAGAGGAGCACAAATGAAATATTTGTTATTCAAGTCTGGGCGGGGCGGGGGGGAGGGGGGAAGACGGGGGACACAGAACGACACACACACACACACCCCAAAACAAAGAGCATAATAGGACTGGTTAAATAATCATAATTGCAAGACTTCAGCTCTATGTTCACCTCCAGTATTCCTTCCTTTCATGGAATAGTCTTGTGCTTGCCTCTCCCATACAGAGAATGAGAGGCTGGGCAATGAAAACTCCCGTGAGTTTCCTGAGTGTAATATTTATTGTTATTGCTTCATTTTCTATTCATGAATTCTATTTTGCAGCCCTAAACAAAAGCAATTACCATTTACCTCTTTCCTGTGTAGCTCACTTCAAACACATTGCTTACACAGATTCTCATGAAGCTGAAGGACCTGACAGAGGAAGGTCCAGGAAGGCACTGCCCAGGCCATGCTCCCTCACTGTGGCCTGCGCCTCATCTCTGTAGCTTGATACAGTCAGCTATGCCAAATTCTGGTGGGATTGTGAGCTTCCTCTGCTGGGTATCACTGAGCAGTCGTGGGGAACTGAGTGGGGAGAAGGGCTGCGGAGGTCAGGCAGCAGCAGTGGAGGGTGTTAATGAGAGCAAGAGGTGAGGAAAGAGGAGATTAGTACTGGAAGAGTCTAGCAGTGATGCTGGAGACTGGCAAAGCCAGACATCGCTGGTTAGACCACAGCAGGATGAAATGGAACTGTGCTGGGCTATTTAGGTGAGGAGCTGGAGGTGAGGATCATGATATGGGAGTGAGAATGAATAGGAAGGTCAGATGAGGAAAGCTCGGGAAAAACACTGATAGAAGAGAACAGGGATTGTCTGGTGAGAGAAGAGCATGGCAAAAAGGATGCGAGCACATTAGAGCACAGCTCTTCTACAGCGCAGCGATGCTCCTGAGTCTCACTGTTTCTCTACAGGCATCTAATACTAGCAAAGCCTCATGGTAAATTGTGAGTCACCTCCTCCTCTCTGCTGCTTGTCTATACAAAAGGTGGCAGCTGGCTGCTGCTGCTAGCTGGTCAGCTAGTTCAGGAACTAAGGCTTTTTAATACACAGGAAGGTTCCAGGCTTGCTGAAGTGTAAACACAAATCCACATGAAATTACATAAAAAAAAAAATATAATAAGAGCATTCACATTGTGAAATCAATCACTACAGGGGCAGGAAATGCCAGAATTAAGGTTGTCCTGGCAAACTTACTCTGGCCTCGTGGGCTGTATATTGTATATCTTTGCAGGATTTCTCTCCTGCCCATAAAATTATCATCTTTTTCAAGGCAGATAAGGAATCTGCTTTGAAGATGATTCAGGACTGTACAGCGATGTGGTCATTGTCAATAAATTCCTTCCCTAATTTGTAGCAGAAGTCGGAAGGCATATGGAAAATAGACCAAGGGCTGTGGAAGAGAAGGGAAGTATTCTGAGGGGAGCTGGTACCACCTTCAGAACTGGCTCTGCCAATGTGTTCCTAAGATTTTTGTAAGGGCTATTAGTTGTATGTTCCTAGTTTTCTGAGTACCCAGACTGAGAACCAACTGCCCCATTTTCTCTGCAACAGAAGTCAAAGTTAGCTGTACTTTGCATATAAAAGTCTATATAATGCTCAGTACTCTGAAACATTAGTGCTTCACACCAAACACCTATGCTTAGTGAAGTCTTCAGTGCTGTAGCTATTATCAGGGGATTATATACCTCACCTCAGAGGTATTCATCAGATACTGCATTGATGAGCTCCACGGGAAGAAAAAAAAAAAGGGCCTTTGAAGAAATCAGTCATTCTGGATTCAGAGCTGAGTTTATATAGTCCTAAAAGTAGATAAAGCACAAGTCCGCACATTAAAAGGCAAGGATTAAGTGAAAAACTGAATAACTTCTTGTTCAGTGAGCACTGTTTATCCTGTGTAGTGATTGAGGCAGGGGTCTGGTGGAAAAATAATATGCGGTTGTGAAATTAAAGACTTTGACTTAATGCACATAGGCAAGTGGGATTTGGGCAGTGTCCAAGGAAGCTATCATGATCTTCATTCTTCTAATGAAAGATTCTGTATTGTTTGAAACTGAGTGTAATTAATCATTCATGAGGAAGGTAAATAGAGACATGTATGAGGAGCATAAAGATATACATTTTTCATTCTCACTGAGCAAGTCAAAGGACTAACTTACGCTCATCCCAGTTTGCACGGTGAAGTCTCAGAAGAGAAGGAATAGAGAGCACTCTGCTCACTGTAGCACTGCCACATCTTTCCTTTGGGTAGTTTTAACACCTGCTAGGGTTCCGTAGTGGTAGCTATTGAGAGACTTGGAGAATAGCACTATGAGTCCTCCAGTAGCTGCAGTAACGCAAGAAATATGGAGGAAGTAAGGCAGCAGCATGGAGAAGAGCGAGCTGCTCTCCATGTGAAGGGCTGCTGCACCATGGAATGAACTGGAGATTTCTTCCTGGCAATCTCCATAGTTCTTCCTTTCCAGATCCTCCGTACTGTACCTGCTGACATACTTCCTGGAGACATCTGAGTTTAGTTTTCTGCATGCAGGGCTTCTGTGTCTGGACTTTTCCAGAGATAGAGCTTTGCATACTTTATTTTGCAGTTTTACCTGTGTGGGGTGTATGAATAGTATTTAGTAGTATTTTGCTGTAGCCTTGATGATCCAAGAAGTTAGGCAAGAAAAGGTTCACTAGTAATGGTAATGTATTTTATTAGATCAAGTGATGCAGTTAGTTAGAAAAAGGAGGCAACTTTTAAGTACTGAAAGGGCTGCAGATCGGACTTACGGATATAAAGACTTTGGAGTCTGAAACCTGGTATCCTTCTGACCCCACCTTCATTGTTCTTTGTATATTATATCCCCATATTCATGATGGGTTATGGTAGCTGTTCTAAACTATACAAACATTCGTAGATGGGATAGAAGTGCATTTAAAATGAAGACAGGTATATAAAACGGATCATCATGATGCTCTGGCATATCATTTTATTGCTCATGGAGCAGAGTAGAAACAGACCATTAGCATTCCTGAAGATCTCCCCTTTTCTACAAAGAAATTGGTGCAATTTATTATGCTGCTCTGCTAAATATGAGCCGTTCTGCAAACCAGCCTCTGCTTAATACAGGGAGCAACATGCACCCACAAGCAGCAGCCTTTCTGTGAGCTTCTTCCAAATTTCTTGTGTCTTAGTTTAGTTTGCACAGCCAGATCAACGAAGGTCTTCCTTCTCAAAGCTCTTCCAGTGCAGAAGTGCAGACCCTCTCTTTGTAAAACTTCTGCTTTCACAGGAAATTTTGCTTTTGCAAATATCAGCTCATGAATCACCTAATGAAACAATTCAAAGCATTTGTTTTTTTCAGGCAGAAATGCCATGTCAGCATTCATTTAGAAGAACAAAGCATCTGCATTGTCTCACACTGTCTGTCAAGCAAATTTCAGTGAGACATCCAAAATATTTTATCAATATTTTATTTGATGAGGATAGAGTTAAAAATTAAGCTGCACATTTTTGTGTTATTATGTTCTCTTTTATTTTCTTTTTTTTTCTTTAGAAGTTTGTAAGTGCTTTTGTGAGAGAGCAGTGAACCATGAACCAGTGAACTTGTCTTATGAAAATGTCCAGAACTGACAAAAATCTATGTTTAGCAAATTTCTTCCTCTTTATTTTAATTTTCAATGTACAATAGTGATGTGAGGCTAATTATTTTGTCTGGGTGCAAACTCAACTTGATAGTCAAGATGCAGACAGTGCTCAATGAGCAAACTCTGAAACTAGAAATCAGTGTTGGCTGGGCTTTATTGCTGCTGGGTTTCAGGCTTTAATCCTAAATAAATCTGTCCTTTAGTTCCTATCTGATATATGTCAGAGGGTCATTTGAATTACAGAATAGGAATCTCCTCTGTATCGTCATTCTTCTTGCAAGTGTGTATTTCAGTACAAGGCAGATGGCACAGATTATTTTATATTCATAATGCATATACCTCAAGGAGAGCCACGCCACAGTGTGCTGATGCTGGCTGCATGGGTTATGTATTCTCAGGAGACCGACATGTTCAGAATGTATTCTTTTGCCCTTTCCCCTGTCGTCTCATGTTTTGCTATGATAGAAGCACTAGCAAATGAAAGGCTTGTTATTGATTTCTGTGCAGATGTTAATAATTTCCATGTAACTCTACATTGGAGTGGCAGTAAGTGATGTACAAAATTTGACATCTTAATTATTCCTTGATGGAAAGGAGGGCCACTAACCTGAGACAGAACAGCCTATTACCTCTGGGTCTGTGGATTCAAAGCAGATGTAGGTCACAAGTGAAATGAGTGAGGCTGTCTCTCTATAGTCTTTATGGATGTTTGTTTGCTTCTCAAAGACACCAGACTGTCTTCAGTGTGTCTGGAGCAGATGGAAGCAGAAATCATGAAACAAAAAATGTTTTACTTCCAATATTGCTAGCCTAGCTGAAATCACAAGTACTGTAAATCTCAGGAGAAGCAGTTTATGAACTCCCAAGCGTTATTGCTAAATGCATCAAAATATACATCCCAAATGCTGTTGTGTACTCAATCAAAAAGAGAGGTTCAAGAATTTTGGTGTTTGTCTGTCAGTCCCATCCAGTAGGCATAGCTTTGGTTCCCAGCAGTTGCAGCTTTATGCAGAATTCCTGTGAGCTGAAAATGTTAAGTGGACAACCAAAGGCACACATGCATCATAGGTCATTAGCAGATATTGAACAATGAGCCCCAAAAATCTAATGCCCAGCTACTGAAGGTATTGCTGTCATTACAACAGTGAAAGCAATTCCTTTAGCAACAGGTAAATGTCAGGCTGTTGCTGTCCTTGCTTTCAGCTGCATGTAACTATTATCCTCAACCTTTAGCATAGGAGAGGCTCTCTTCACTTCCCAACTAACCAGCCAGTCCTCCCGTATACCTTGTAGCTAAAGCTCTATTTAAAAAGTATAGTGTACATTCCTAACTACAGGATTAGGTGACCACCACAGAAACATTATATATGCATCATTATGCTGCTGAAATTGTCATGCTTGAGAATTCCTATTTTCAGTCCAGTCACAGACAGCCCCGCAATAAGACATCAGCATTTCAAAAGCTGTCCTGTGCTGAACAATAGAGTAAATGGCAAGAACGGAAAATTTGAATCCCACCTCAGTGGAAGAAAAGATCTAATATGAAAGAACAATTGTGTGAAGTCTTAAGGCTTGATTGTTTTGTATTTCACTAGCATCATCCAAATTTGATTTCAGTGATTTAACTAGTATTATTATTGAGTTACGCAGGGCCCTAGCAGTCAAAAAAAAAATTTGGGTCCTCTAATCTAATCCACTACTCTATTGTCCTCCAGACCTGGGCCAGAGTTTGCATGCACACAGCACACTGGAAAAGGGCAGCAGTTGGATGTTTGCTGCAGTGGCTCCCTAACAGTCGGTCTCCAATGCTGATCTGCATCTGTATATTGGCAGTTGTGTCAGTGCAGAAGGATTGAGGCCAGAAGAAGACAGAAAGGGAGAACTGGGAAGAGGAAAGTTTAAATTGTAGTCCACGGTCTTTCAGTCTGCTCAGCTGCAGACACAACATAGTGCAAACCTGAGGAAGGAAACTAATTAGGATTCCATTAAAAAGAGGAGAAAAAATCTTGCTGAGACCCAAGTCACATCACAGTGGTCAAAGTGAAACCTCGCTCGCTAATGTAGCCTTAATTCATTTTATTTTGCAGAGACAGCAAGCTCACCATGTTGCTTCGGGAGTCCTTGGGGAATATGAACTGCCGCACCACAATGATAGCTCACATTTCAGCTGCTGCGGGGAACTATGCTGAGACACTGTCCACCATCCAGATTGCATCAAGGGTCCTCAGGATGAAGAAAAAGAAAACTAAGGTAAGACAATGTATAGCTCCCTTCTTGTAATGGTGGAGGAGGGAGGAAGAAGGTCCCTAAAGGATCCTGGATGCAGTAGAGCAGCATATAACAAAATCAATAATCCGTTCCAAAGTGCATGTGTTGTATGTGCCCTGTCCTAAGCAAGGGGCTTAGAGCACATAGCAGAGACTGGGGGGTGGGGGGGTAAATGCTTCAGCTTCAGATACAGAGGAGTGAGTTCAGACATATCTGCTATAGCAGGGTTGTAAGCTGGCCTCATTTAATGATACAGCTGTCAGAGCACTTATTTTCAGTTATGCTCTTAGTGCTAATGAAATAATAAGGAATGAAACTGCTGTAGAGTTAAGGGAAATTGGGATTAATGAAGAATTAGACTCTCTATGCTTCTCAGAGAGAGCAGGAGCAAAATAAATGCAAAGCAGATGTCTATTGCCAGCATTGATGCTTCTTTTCCCACTGCTTCTAAATATGGGTGATAGATTTTCCAAGAAGTAGAGCGAGGATGGGTTGTATCCACTTCCATGTTTTAGAGTCCTGGTTCCTTCTGTACAGCTTATGGTGTGAATTGGGCACAATGAGTGAATTTTATGGATTTCATTTAAATTGATGGTCTGTGAGTTGACAAAATCTTTTTTATCAATGGATTGAAGAGAGACAAGTGAAGGGATTCAGTCCACGCACTGTCACAGCAGAGTGTCCCCAGAAACCTCTGAGTGCACGGTACACAATTCCCATGTGCTGGTAGGATGACCAAATGGGGATTGTGCCTTGTTTGTGTAATGAGTTTCCTTGCAAACACACACATATAGAGAGCAAAGCCTTTGCCAAATATCTGATTTCTTTGGCCAGGCTCAATTAAGGGAGGGATCCTAATCCATTTGTTTAGTACTTCTTTTTTTTGAAGTCTCATGACTCTTAGAGGGGGACACAGAGTGGGGGCATTGGGTTCTCCATTGAACACTGTCATGTATTTGCTGTAAGATTGTGGATAAGAAGCTTCAGAGCTCTGTGCCTTAGTTTAGTGATTTCCCGGTTTCGATGTGACTGTGACCTTTCTGTGTACGTGCTTTGTGCAAGGAGCTGTTTTCAATGCTGAAGTGTTGTTGTCTCTGTCTCTTGCTTGTATTGCAGTACACATCGAGTTCTTCTGGAGGAGAGAGCTCTTGTGAGGAGGGCAGGATGCGGAGACCAACCCAGCTGAGACCTTTCCATTCTAGAAACACGGGTGACCCAGACTTCCCTATTTTGCATTTATCAAGTGATCCTGATTATTCGTCCAGCAGCGAGCAGTCCTGTGACACGGTGATTTACGTTGGCCCCAATGGCACTGCCCTTTCTGATAAGGAACTGACAGATAATGAGGGTCCCCCTGACTTTGTTCCCATAGTTCCTGCTCTGCAAAAGACCAAAAATGAGGGCAGGTTGGAGGAAGTTAGTGAATCAGGGCCCAGCACATCTGAAAGAGACTGCCTGAAGTGCAACACCTTTGCAGAGCTCCAGGAGAGGCTGGATTGCATAGATGGCAGTGAAGAGACCGACAAATTTCCCTTTGAAGAGATGCCTGCTCAATTTAGCTCAGACCAGATGTCTAAGTGCTCTGTCTCAAGCCAGCTGGCAGAGCTTAGCCACTTACCAGAGTCAGATAAAGAAGATACGACGCCAGAATGTCCGCATCCTGATAGAGAAGCCAAGGAAAATATAAATGCAACACCCAGCAAAACTAAGAGAAATCACTCTCCTGTTCCTTCTGGAGCTCTTACTAATGTTTCAACTCCTTCTTCTCCCAGGAGTGTAACAGGCAGCTCTAGTAAAGACCTTAGCTCCTGTCAGTTAGCACACAGCACCAGCTTGCAGAGCAGCAGAGAAAGTCTCAACACCTGTGGATTTGTGGAAGGCAAACCTCGGCCAATGGGTTCACCCCGGCTTGGCATTGCGAGCCTCTCAAAGACATCTGAATACAAGCCACCAACTTCTCCTTCTCAGAGGTGCAAGGTCTATACACAGAAAGGAGTCCTGCCCAGCTCCACTCCCCCACCAGGTCCCCTGAGTAAGGATACTGGGATGACATCTAATGAATCTTTATTGCAGCCAGAAATCCGGACCCCACCTGTAGGCATGAGCCCTCAGATCATGAAGAAGTCTGTGTCCTCAAGCAACGGGGATTTTGAAGAGACTGTTCTCGATGAAGATCGGCAACAAAGCATTTCTCCAGAATCTAAGAAGGAGATTCTGAGCACCACAATGGTGACTGTGCAGCAGCCATTAGAGCTGAATGGAGAGGATGAGCTGGTGTTCACCCTTGTAGAAGAGCTAACCATTAGTGGCGTCCTTGACAATGGGCGCCCAACCAGCATCATCAGTTTTAACAGTGACTGCTCTGTGCAGGCTTTGGCCTCCGGGTCTAGGCCAGTCAGTATTATCAGCAGCATATCTGAGGACCTGGAATGTTACTCCAGCACAACTCCTGTGTCTGAAGTCAGCATCACACAGTTCCTTCCACTTCCAAAGCTGGGCCTGGATGACAAATCCCAGGATGATGGCAGCAGGCGCTCATCCATCAGCTCGTGGTTGAGTGAAATGAGCACAGGGAGTGATGGTGAACAGTCATGCCACAGCTTCATAGCCCAGGCATGCTATGGACATGGGGAAGCAATGGCAGAACCTCCTGTCTCCGAGTTTGCGAGCACCATACAAAGTGCCAGCATGATTTGTGTAAGTGACAAACAGAAGCCAGTGACTGACAACATGCTTATACTATCAGAAATGGGGGAGGAAGCTTTCGGCAAAGTGCCACCCATCAAAGGCTGTAAAATATCAGCTCTAGGGAAAACTACTGTCACAATCAAAAACACTGCAAGCCTCAGCAGCTGTGAAGGCTACATCCCAATGAAGACAAACATTACCGTGTACCCATGTATTGCTGTTAATCCCTTCAAAGCACAAGAGACTGATGATGCTGTACTGGCAGTAACGGCAGACCCAAAGGCTGCTCATCCCCATGACGGGAAAGAATCCAGTGCTAAGAAAGATATCAAATTTGAAGACCCTTGGCTGAAGAGAGAAGAAGATGTGAAAAAGGACAGCTCGGGGAGCAGCGATGGGCCAAGGCCTGACATGACCACAGTTTCAGCCAAGCCTGAGCACAGCACGAAGCAGTCCTCGGTGGACAGGTTTAGCAGCAGCAGCGGTGATGCCTCTATCTCCCCAGGATCTGACAGTCTAAAGAGAATTGTGGATGGGTGTGAAGTGGCAGCATCCAGCTCTGCAACTCAAAGCCCAGTTCATTCCAGTGACGGCTTGAAGAATGGCAGCCTCCCTCGAGGGCTCCCAAAGGCAAGCAAGCCAGAGGAGCCTGACAGTCACCTCCATCCCACTGCCACTGACAGCACTGGAGTGTGCTCTCCTGCCCTCCCCCAGTTTTCTAAGCCTAGCCTTGACAAGAAAATGTCCTCTCCCAAACACTGTGTCCTCACTCGTCCCAAAGGGACCCCTCCTCTGCCGCCGGTGAGAAAGTCAAGCTTGGATCAGAGGAACAGAGCCAGTCCCCAGCACAGCGCAGCCAGCAGCAGCATGAGCAGTCCCTCCAGCCAGCCCGGGTCCTTTCTGGCCAGCTTCCCCGAAGAGCTGAATGCCAAACAGAAGGGCTCTGCCCTCGACAACAGCAGCAACAACAGCAGCAGCAAGCTCTTCAGTGCCAAACTGGAGCAGCTCGCCAGCAGGACCAACTCCCTTGGGAGGTCCACAGGGAGCCACTATGAGTGTTTGTCACTGGAAAGAGCAGAAAGCCTGTCCTCTGTGAGCTCCAAAATGAGCCCTGGCAAAGACACCACCATGCCTAGGACTGGAAGGAGCCTCAGCCGCAGTGCCATGTCCTCACCCACAAACTCGGGCCTCTCCCAGTCTGCAGGTGCCTCCCCGAAAGCCAGCCAGTCAAAGATCTCTGCAGTCAGCAAGCTCCTGCTGGCGAGTCCCAAGGCCCGCAGTCTGTCTGCCTCTGCCACCAAAACGCTCAGCTTCTCAACCAAGTCTCTGCCTCAGTCTGTAGGGCAGAGCTCCAGTTTGCCTCCAAGTGGGAAGAACATGTCCTGGTCAACGCAGTCCCTCAGCAGAAACCGGGGCTCCAGCCTTGCTTCCAAATTACCCCTTAGGGCCGTCAACGGGAGGATTTCGGAGCTGCTCCAAGGCAGTGCCAGTGCCAGAGGCTTACAGCTGCGGGGTAGCTCAGAGGCAGACGAGCGCGGGGGCCTTCCTGGAGATGAGAAGCCTGCTGTTCACATACTGCCCTCACCTTACAGCAAGATCACCCCTCCTCGGAAACCTCACCGCTGCAGCAGTGGTCATGGGAGCGACAACAGCAGTGTCCTGAGTGGGGAGCTGCCCCCCGCCATGGGGAAAACAGCCCTCTTCTACCACAGCGGAGGGAGCAGCGGCTACGAGAGCATGATGAGAGACAGCGAGGCGACGGGGAGCGCTTCTTCAGCACAAGACTCCATGAGTGAGAACAGCAGCTCTGCCAGCGGCAGGTGCCGAAGTCTCAAAAATCCAAAGAAACGGTCAAATGCAGGTAGGTTTGTGGTGGTGTGAGAGGGACGTAGACCAAAGCAGCTAACTAGTTCATCACGGGGACGCTAGCCCTAAAGGTGAGCTAATTCAGTACCAGCTGTATCTCTTAGCAGAGAACTGAGGCCAGGGTACTGACTCCCAGGCTCCGAGTTTCTTCATTTTGCAACGTGCACAAATCCTCTGTGGTTACATTGCCTTTGCAGTGGAGTCTCCCCCTCACCCATTGCCCTTAGGTTTACTTCACTTGAACAGAAGAACATTCATCCTTAAAACTGGTTAGTAATGCCAATGGCAGCCACATCCATGTATTTATTTATACAAATATTATTCTGATTTCGTTCCAGAAAGATGCCTTTGTGAGGCAGTAAAATGTAACATTAGCACTTTGGGCCCAGACTCCCCTCTTGGTACACGTGTTTCACCAGCACAAGTCCAGTCTTACTGAATAGCAGTATCTGTTGTGAGCCCACTTTTGCTCCTTGTGTGCTATGAATACCCAAAGGTGCAAGATGCCCTGCAGCTGAAACCACCACTGAGTTCCTTCTTCCGACCTAGAAGAAGGAACAAAGTTGTGCCCATGCCCCCTGAAAATTGTTATCTTGTGTCTGAGACTCTTGGTTTTTAACTGAGTTATGAGTCCTTTTTTTTTCCCCAATAATTTATTGATAGCAAATAATAAATTATATTAACACTAATATATTGGAACTACTGCACTGAAGCACTTGCAAATCCGAAATCTTTTTAGTGATCATAGAAAGGATCAGAAAGACTTCATCTTTGTTCAGATATAATCTCCAGGAACTTTAACACTACGTCAGGACTTTTTAATTAGATGACAGGAGCCTCCTGGGTCATACCAAGAGTCTGTGCAGTTGCAGGTGGTACATCTTCCTACCAGAATGAGTTTCAGAAGTCTGCAGGGCAGACCAGCGTCAGCTGGTCACCTCACCTTTTTCCTGG
Source organism: Chlamydotis macqueenii (assembly GCF_036417535.1). Classification (NCBI taxonomy): domain Eukaryota; kingdom Metazoa; phylum Chordata; class Aves; order Otidiformes; family Otididae; genus Chlamydotis; species Chlamydotis macqueenii. Next base: position 91,726,773 of record NC_141558.1, on the reverse strand, counting down.
GTGCTGTTTTCCCAACCTTAAGTATGAGTCTTGCCTAACCTACTTATGGAAAAAATATCCATTGGCATTGGAACCAGTGTACACAGGTAAGTGAAATGCCAGTGGCTGCTTATCCTACAGTAGTGCTGGCTGTCAAAAATGTGTTAATCTCATAGAGTTTCTAATTCACCAGCCATTCCACTTGCTGGGATACTCACCTCTGGGATTCACTTGCAGTGAACAAACTGAGTAATGCATAACTCTTCTTTTCTTTATGCTCTTGACTATGGTAGCAGGAAGAACATGTGCAGCACAGATGTGAATACAATAGCTACCGCTATTAAAGCCATATCCATAAGTGCGTGGCTGGTTGTACCTGTTCAAAGGATGCATCTGAAAGTGATCACTCTACATGGTGTAAGCACAGGCCAAGTGAATGAGTAATCTTTCTGAAGTTACCTTTGCACCCTAGGAGAAAACCTCTTTCCTATCCCTTCAGTTTAGGTAGTAAGAAATTGATTTTCCTCTTTCTGAGGAGCTGTTCCTCTAATAGCTGCTTTCAAATATAAACTTTTTAATGGTAACTTGCAAGAAAAAGAAGGCTGATTTGTATGTTGTGGAAAAGGAAAACAAAGCTGTTCACAGAGATGCTATTTGTGAGTTTATACTGACAACTGGGTTGTGTCTTGTGGAGAAGTTGCCCATATAGTAGGGACTTGTTCCATAGGACATTTAGATGCAAAAATTGATCAAGTTCTGTGAAAACAGGCAGCTCTGCAGATGAGGGAACAAAGAGAAAACTGCAATGTAGATTTTCCTTATTAGATATTAGAGAACATCCCCCCTTCCCTAGGGCAGGTACTTCTAAAAAATACTTTGAGAAAAGCTTCAGAAATAACCAGCAGATTCTTTAGACTCCAGAGTTCATCCCAAACCTAAATTAGTAGGAGAGCAGGATTTGTTTACTCTGATGCTCCTAAAACTAGTTGTTTCATTTCACTTCTCTCTGCTTTGATAGCACACTGGAGGCTGGACAAGGCTAGAGATATGACCGAGGAAAACATTGCCTTTGCATTGTAATTACAAAAGAGCTTCAGATCTGTGTATTGTGCTTTGTATCAGGGTTGTATTTTGGCTCACAATAACCTGTGTGCAGGACTGAACATTGTGTCAGTGGCTGTGAAAAGGGAGTTATGAAGAGAGGACTGTTTGAGATTCAGGTTTCAAACTGCTGTTGTAGCAGTGTGGAAGGCATCTGGAGAGAAGAGGCTTTTCCATGGTCTAGCCAGCCTTGCCCACATACTTGGCAGAGCAGTGACGCTGGTTTGTCATGCTATGTAGATATGCAAAGGCAGTGACTGATGGGGTAAGCAGGAACCCTTCCTTAGCAGTATCTCTGATACTTTACTTTTGAGAGTGATTCCCTGTGTCAGCAAGTAATTCCTGTATTGTTTTGAATGACCTGTATCTGTATTTTGTGTATGAGTACAACCAGGGTTTTTATGCAAATTTAAAAAAAAAAATCTTTACAACCTTCCATATCTCTAGCAGCAAACCACTGCCCAGAAATTAATAAGGCTTCCCTTTCTTGTAACCCAACTCCTGTTTGCATTCGATCCTGCACCAGTGAAATCATAATTCTGTTTTGATGTGTTTGATAATAATATAATTTTTCATGTGTCAGCAGATTTATGATGACATAAAACCAGGATTATGACTTCAATGCAAGAGAACATGAAGGAGGAGCTGAGATATAAGGGAGAATAGAGCTGTTCACAAATACATTTTTATTGCATAATAAACATAAAAAATGCAAAGGTTTGTAGTCTCATCCTTTGTAATATCTCCTTGCTGTTCTAGTGTGAATGTTCTCTCTTAAGGCACATTTTTAAATGAAAAAGCTAGCAGACAAAGGTTCTGAGCTCTTAAAAGACAGATATTATTTTAATACATAGTGTCAAGAGCATTGGACCTTTCCTGATTTGCGGTCACAGATCCACTGTGCTGTAATGGATATGGCACTATAGATATGCTCATTTCGGGTCAGGCAACCTTGTCCACTTTATTTATGATTATTATTAACAGAAATGCTGGTTGTCAGACGCGATCAACATGAATCAGCCCAAGGCCCCTCTAAGAGGAGCTATAAAGAGTCTTTAAGAGAATCACCAGCAGCCCTGTCAGATCTCACAATTACTTTTGAAGTCCTGACACATTGGAGAGACATAATTTTTTTCTTGAGATTAAGATCTTGTCTTTCAATGCTTTTAAGCGCATTACTTGTATATGTAGGTGCTTCTGCCCTGGATGTCATACATGAAGCATCAGACCTGCATTGACAGCTTTTGAAGGATAAAGCTAGTTCATATCCTTCAGTGTTAGCCTTAGGTTAAATTTTGGGCTCTGCCTCGATACCTGTTCAGTTCACAGACAGACCAGTATTGTGTGTACAAAATTAAAATGAAATAATAAAAAAATTGCCTCTTGCATTCTAGTACCTATTGAAAAATCATATGTTTATATCATGAAGGATGTAAGCCTTTCCCCTGAAGTTAACCTGTGCATTTAATAAACATTCCCATCTTCCTACCATTTAACATTGGTCCTGTAACATCATGTCAGCATATATTGCCCCAAAGTGACTGCTTATGGCAGAAATTGAGCTATTTAGCCCTGATCTATGGCTGTACATTTCAAAGCTTTCTACAGCTGCTCTTTAATCCACCCTGTGGTGTAAGTATTATTCCAGACCCCATTTTACAGGTGGAGAAAAGAAGGCAGAGAGCTTTCCTGACTTGTCTGGTGCCTACAACTAAGTAAGAGCCAGATCCAGGGTAAAATTGCAGGCACCCTTGGCTCCTACCCTGTCCTTGCTGAGCAGTGGAGAGGAGGGCTTCATTTCTTATTTGCTTTTAGTGGCAGGCCTTCCCTCCCTCTCTGCCCACAAGCATCTGTGCAACTATATTTTCTGTGATTTCTTCTCTCACTCCGTTAGCCTTTCCCCTGTAAGAAACGGTTGGCATCTCAACCGTATTTCTGGCTCTGGCTCCAGTCTCCTCTGGGCAGTGCTGTCGTGAGCAGGGCACTGAAGTGTTACATCATCGTTTGTAAGGTCATCACTAGCACCAAGTATATATTATTTTTTAATTTCTCAGAAATTTGAAGTGCAGGGGCCCAGTGCTGCTTCGTGGAAAGGCAAGGGTGCTTTTGTCATATGTACTCCTGCGTGTGATCAGGAAATGCATTCAGGCCAAACTCCGTTTTACCAAAACCATATTTGTATCTTGGGAACACAGCAGGTGTGAGAGGGAGGCAGACGAGGTGGCAGATTAGGTCTTGCAAGATCTATAATGTATCCTCTGTTGTGCTGCTGGTTCGCTGTATCACCTTGGGCAACTTGTGTAATTTCTGTGTTCCCTGGACACCAGCTCATAAAACTAGATAATGGTGCTATGAAAAAAATAACAGCAGGGTCCTTAGATCAGAAGTGTTACCTTCCTGCTTTCTGCTTTTCTGCTTTGGTTGTTAGCATCTTTTTCCCCAGTTTAGTTGGGTGTACATGGGGATTACTCTAAAACAATTCTCAAGGCAAAACGTGACTGGATGATTCCAGAGACACAGCTTTGGCGCTAGCTCCAGTCCTGCCTGCTGTGAGCTAACAGCAAAGTGAGAGTCCAGGCTCTAATGAGGTTTACCCAATAAAGCCAGGCCCTGCTTACAGTCCCGTGTATTGTGCATGAATGCCTTGTTTCTGCCTTTTACTCCCCCTCTCCTGCAGATGTTATTTACAGGTTCCTGCCTCTTGGTCCTTTCAAAACTGCCTGTAAGGAGACCTTCCCTGGCAACAGGAGAACAGGAGGGGCTCTGAGACAATTTGTCTCTGATGAGGCTTTCCATGGAGACCACAGAGATCTTCCTGAGCCTGTTTTCTTTCCTGTTCCCTGTGGGAATAGGGTTGGGTGCCTAATAGAGTCCCTGTCTCATGTGGCATGGGGTTAGACCTAAGGGCTGCTCTCTGTCACTGCTTGCAGCACTGTGCTGAGATGGGATGGACCTCTGCCGAGGAGTGTGTCTCTTTTGTTTTCTCTAGTTGAGGTTTTTTGCAGCTGAGTCTGATCCTGGAGCTTTAGTGGTGCTGGGGCTGGTGCCAGCAGGGTGAAACACTCAGTGCTCTGTGGCCCAAGCAGGTCTAGGGGAACAGCAAGCATGCAGCAGTTGTAACGCACCAGTGGGGATCACTGCCTGCCCCCCACTCACAGGGGCAAATAGCAAGGGCTTGGGCATGGGAGGAAGATGTGAGCCCTGTGGGAAGGAAGAAGACTGTGGAAGAGGTGAGGCTTAGGGGAGAAAGTCGTTACATGCTTTCAGGTTGGTTCAGTCTGGACCAGTTCAGCCTTCCTGAATTTGAGTATCAGTGAGCATCAGAAAATAAAAATCTAGGGGATGCTATTGATAGTAAGGCCGGGTCTGGATAAGATGCGGGGAAAATCCAGGTTTCCAAATGCTGCCTTGATGAAGTTTAAGCTTGTGCCCTGAGTTGCATCTTTGCATCTCAGCATTTGCAAGACCCTACCCTTGGCAACCCAGGATAGCTGGGCGTCCGAGTGTGTGTGCGTTTGTGCACATGCTTTAATCCTCTATGACTGTAGATAATTAAAGATTCCTACTGCAGCATTTTATGGCTTTTTCAGTAAAGTTGCATGACTCCTTGCAGCTCTGTTTCAGTACCAAGTTTCACCACCAAAGCAGAGCAAATTGCTACTTGATTTTAAACACTTTAATAAAAAGACAGACTGTTAAGACATGAAAATAATTATCTACAATTAGAGTCCCTTTTTGTCTCTTACTTCTGTGCTCTGGGTTTCACTGGGGGGATGGTTTTAAAGATGGAGATGTAGAGGTTCCTGGAAAGCCCTGAAAACTCTATATTTGAACACATTCACCCTCTGGAAGCACTTAGCCCTGCTTACGAAAGCAGAAGAAAAAGCCAGAGGCTGAATCTGTGGGCTGTAAATTATGAAAGTCCATCTCCAACCAATATCGCAAAGCATCACGGTTTGAAACTTAACCAAAATGATAATGATGTAACAAAACAAAAACAAATAGAGTCTGAGCTTTTCTTGTTGAATCCAAGTGAAAAGGAATTTGGTTCGTGTTTAGACTGCTTCAGGCACAGTATGGGTAGCTGAAGATTGCCCTTTGTATCACAAAGCCTTAGGGCATCTCCAGCGTTTCTACTTTAACTTGCTTACAAGTGATGGTAGCTAATTGATCTCCTGCATTATACCTTTACCATGAGAAAGGATGTTTAGAATTATAGAGGAAGAAGCTGTTTGCGTGCAGGTGACCACTTTATGCATGTGATTGCTGGCTGGCCAGCCCTGGGGGGAGCAGAGGGAGAGGAAGTGCAGGCTTCAGCTCCAATTTTTTTTTTGTTCATTAAAACAACAGCATTGATTTTCCCAGGTCAAAGCCAGGCCATTTCATGCAGCAAATCTGTGTTGAAAGGGATCAGAGTAATCATTTTTTACACGCTTGACTACTGCATGCCAGCACTGAGCTTTCAGCCACATGAACATAGGAATGATTTAATAGAGGAAATGGCAGCAGGCTATTGTGCACCGTGAAGGCTCCATGTAACACGCATGACTGAGTCGCACACCATTAGGCTGGGTGTAAATAAAACCTGCTCCTGACACTGCCACAGTATTAGCTCACTGGAATGCCTCCACCACTGTCCTGTTGGGAGCTGATGTTCTGGCTGCAGAGCCCCTTCCCCCTCCAGCCTCTGCCTTTGCTGCCCAAGAGACTGGTGCAGCTATTTAGTGCAGTACTGTACTGACAATGCTGACAAATACCTGTTAAGCCAAAATCCAGCCCGAAGTGAGATAAATATTTAGAAGAGACTGGTGTTTTTTGGTTTTTTTTTTGCTAGGGATTGTGGGTGCTGAAAACTCATCCCCTGTGATGTGCATCTTCCCTGGAGCATCTCCCAGATAACTTGTCAACCTGCACACTGCAGGAGGGCCGCTTCCTGATCTGGTTTCAGCAGTGCTCATTCACCAGCTCTAAACTGTCCTGAAAAGTTCCTGTTAAAGTGAGACAGTAATTCAGGAAGCAAGATTAAGAAATTAACTGGGTAGGTGGACAAAAAAAATAAGGAGTAGGTTGTACCTCAGCAGGTTCCTTATTCCGGTACAGAAACAACAGATCTAGTATAGGTATGGACAGAAGATTATAAACAAGGATTGTTTTATTCCTATGTACAGCGTAGCAGTGATTTCTAGCCTCAAGTGTCCTTGTACTTCTTATTGATTCACAGCAGCAGGATTGCATATAAGTCAACACAGAATACAACCAGAATTATTTTACAGTGAGGTGGACATAGAAGATTTTCTTTGGAATGATGGATCCTGTCAATGTTTCCTATTCCAGGTGTTTGCAACACGGTCCTTGATATGTAATCTGAGTTGCCAGCATAAGCAAATGATGTTTAGGTATTCTGGCAATAAATGACTGAATTCTTTGCTGTTTGGAGTATCGACCTCAAGATGGGCACCCTAAATACTTCTGGTGAAGTCTCCACACCATGAGAGGGGCCTTCCATTTGAAAGCATTGACACTGTCTTCAGTAATCAGGAGGGGAACTGTGCAAGCTGTACAAAAAATCTGAGGAGTGAATAGCTACATGTTCTGCACTGGGGAAAGTGCACTATAAAATAAACAAGGAGAAAGGGAGGTCAAAGGAATGAGAAGGAGTTGGTTCAGTCATGGACAATTGCCCATGAAGGCAGATCTCATTAGGAAATGGGAATGAGAGGAGAAGCCAGCATTACATTTTCAACTCAAACAAAGCAGGAGCCCCATTGTCAGACAGTGAGGAGCAGCAGGACAGGTAGTCTTTGCCAATAAGCAAACATTTTGAGGCTACATTTGAGGTTGATGCTATTGCTACTGGAAGCACAATATTTCTTGGAAATGAAGCCACAGAAGGAATGGTGAGAGCTTAGGGGTACTGCTCTACTTAGCCAGGATTGGTTTTTGTAATCGCCTTGAGTTTGGATGGACTGTCTAGTGAGAAAAAAAACCAAAATTCTGAACAACAGGTTCTATACAGAAAGGCAATTTTACCTCCTGTAATATTAAGTGGAGTGGGGAATAGCTTTGACTCCACATCCTGCCTTTGAGCACACACTGTAAACTTCTGAAATTAAGATATATCAAGTTACAGTTTCATTTTCTGTTTGAAACACTTCGAAATTTCTAGCAATTGTTTTTCATCCCATTCAGATGTATCCTGCTTTGAAGAGATATACATCAGGCTTCTTTTCATGAAGATTTTGCATTTATACTTGTTGCCTTTACCTTTTTCACAGAAAAGATGCTCCGTCTGGAATGTGTGCTTGGAAAGCAATGTAAGGGGAACACTCCAAAATATACAGTACTTAAGCAAAACCAGACCTCTGAGAGTCTCTGACCTGGTCAACACATACTTTTATGAGCACACATCCTTATGCCGTTGGGCAATTTTGCTGAGGTCAATTAGTCTTCTTGTCCTTAAGGTTACCCTTACATACCTAGCTGGCTTGGTCTGTGTTTCTAATACCTTAAGGCTTCTCTGGGCTTGTCTTTGCTGAAGTATGGCGTAGCTTCAGTGCCACTCTTCAATCAGATCTGCTTTCACACTGCGCACCTTCACGGCTGTGTTATTCCCTTTATCTTAATTTTAACCCAGCTGAACCTTAACCTATAGCTCAAGGTAGAGCAACAGATCTGTTGTGAAAGAAAATCTTGTGTTCTCTGCATTTTCAGGGCTATGTCATGGTCTGATTATTCATACTCAAGCTAGGCTCGAGGGATTATTCTGAGTGTGGATAAATTCAAGCTAAGTGAAAAACATATCCTCCAAGACATTTAGCAAGTGGTGTGTTGCTTTACATGCCGTGTGGTCATACATGAACATGTCATTCTGTCCTGGGTTCCTCTTACAAGATTTTTTTTCAGGACAATTTTTGATATAAGTTTATTTTTTTTTAATGATGGAGTGAATCCCATTTATAGGATGGGAGGGTCAGCCAGTTTGGCAGGGTGCTGGGCAGGGCACACACTCCCCCAGTCCCAGTTGGTGGGGCAGAGACAGGAGGGACCTGCCCAGAGCTGCTCCTGCTGAGCTCCCGGGCTGGCAGCTGCTTTCCTAAGCTGTATGTGGGAAACTAGAGGAGTGGTGCGTTGTAATTCCTACAAAGCATTTTATTTATTATACAGTCAAAATTTATGAGATCCTAACTCCATCAAGTGCTCCACATCAATTTGGGACTTCAAATGGGTATTTTCTATGTGAACAGAAAACTACATTCATTTTAACAATTTAATTGTTGTGTCTGCCTGTTGATACAGATGAGCAAGCTGTCAGCTGCTTGTGTGACAGTCACCCTGAAGCTCTGCTTTGGCTGTATCTCCTTACTGATCCTAATTGAAGTGAAACCAGAAAAAACAGAGACTAAATGGAGAGGTCAGGGGCAGGAGTCTCCTGTCAAAAGACACTGTTATTTTCTTTATCTGGACTAATAAGCAGCCTGTTAATCAGTGCATGTTTAAAATAAACTAGATTCGGTTTTGCCTCACTGCAAAGATGCAGGAGATCTTTCATTTTTCCCCAAAGCACTCTAAACCTCAGATAAATCATCCTGAGTCAGCATTCAAGGCTCAGATAAAAAGACATCCCTCTCTCTCTTTCTTCTCTGCTTCACACGCAGACGTACCCACTGTGATGGGGTAGGGAGACCTACATGGGGTGACCCCTGCATCCCAAAGGAGCCCCTGGGCAGACAGCAGCGAGTCTGCTCACCTCGGGTGGCTCTGCCCTGCCACATGGCTCCGGTGCACCGAGAGCTTTGTTGTGATAACCCACGGGCTATCCAAGCGCAAGTTCCGGCTAGAAAATCCTAATGAGCTCATGCTAGCATGTCTCCTGCTGCTATTGTAGTCTCCGCTGCCTCTCCACCGAGGGATAAGTGCTATTAGCCGGAGCCTCAGGTTGGAGACCTCCTTCTAGACCACAGGTTTCTGTTTCTCATTGAGCCAAATGGATATGAATGGGAACTAAATGCAAAAACAGTTACCACCATCCCCGTAATTCATGCCCCAGTGACATCTGTTTTGCTTTGCTCCAAATGAGAGCCTGATGCTGCTCTTGTGACAAAGTGAATTGGAGCCATCCACCTGCATTCCCAGAGTGTCTCAGACCTAGGCTTTGGCTCTAGTCGGAGATGCAGTTTTTCCAGTGAGGATGGTTTAAAAGTGTCCCATTACACAAGGAGGTGGTGTTAACAGCCACAGTGGGGAAAAAAAAAAAGGAAGAGGGAAGAAAAAAGGAAGAAAATCAACCATCACAGAAGAAGGCACTACCTTAGTCATAGTTTAGCCATGCATGTGAGAACTGAACAGAAGAAATTTCCAGTCTCCTCAGCTTTTTCCTTGAAACGCTAGAGCTATTCCGTAGGCATGGCAGGAAAGGAGATGTGACTGTCGATGTGGGGCACAAAGTGAAATTAATTAGCAGCACTCGGCTGCATTACACAGGAGGTCAGATCTGATGCTTGTAAGTGTTGCTGGCTCTAAAAGTTGATGACTAGCAAAGATAGGAAAGAGATTGCTTTTACACTCAGACAAAATTTGAAAGACTCCTCCTGTGAAACACCATGGCCAAAAGCCTAAAATGGATTTTAAAAAGTATTTAATGCCTAAATTGTTTTGGCCTTGGGTGACACTAGGGATTTACTCAGTGCCCTTCACATCTAAGCAAGTGGAGGGCTCATTTCCCAGGAAGGGCTGAGCCCGTTGCAGGATCTCTTCCTGCATGTAACAAAATTTAAGAGTCCACCACCCTGTCTCACCTCCCTTCAAATATGCAGCTGCTCTCACCATTTGGTTGCTTTTCTCTGGCATCGCTGACTTAGCATTGCAGTTTGTTGGAGTCTTCCCAGACTGTGTCTTTCTCGTGACTGTCACTTCTTAGCTATGGTAATGGGTCAGATCTTGCTTTTCCTTTTATCAAAATCTGATTCTTCTCTTGTCAGGCAGTTTAATTTAGAGATTAACTGCATTTATTCAAACTAAGTGTATGCTGACATTGACTTCCAGTGACTGGTACCACAGGTCTAAAATAACTCCTACTCGCTGATACTTGTAAGACTTCATTTGTTCTGGCATGGGCTTTTTTTGCTGGGCTGCAATTTAAGTAGTAAATACAACTATGGTAGGTGTCTACAGGGTGGGAAGTCCAGATCTCAGGCCATTTGGTATAAAGGGGCCTTGTAGAGCTCCCCATTTATCCGCCTTGGCCGTGCCCTCCCTTTCTCGCATAGAGTTATCCAGATGCATTCACATAAAAGCTCTGTAGACTAGGCTTTCCAGATAGACATCAAGATAGACCGTTCTTATCCATTTTAGACTAGCATTTACAGGTTAATTGCTGGTTACTAACTGCTGGTTTCAAGCACAGACTGCTGCACTCAGAAATCAATCGGATAAGATGTGATAGTTTGCAAAGTCAGCAGAGAAAACAGACTCCCATGAATGAAACTAGACACTGCTTTGTTACTTGCAAATCCAAAAACTAGGCAATCAATAGGTATTTTTGGTTTGTTGGGGGTTTTTCTGGCTCTCGTTGAAGCACCACGTTGGCAGACATGTTGAAGCTATTTACATTCAAGTTTCATTAAATGTAGTGCTGGAGATTCCTCTAAATGATCTTATCTTGTTTTTAAAATAAAATCTGCATGATCGTTCTGCATCCCTTCCCTGCTGGCATCAGTTTTGTTCTTGCAGCCAAGAGAGTCAGTTAATAGTTTCATTCAAACTTGCTGGCTTCAGCTTTTGTTTTTGGTTTCTCCCATCCCTTCTATTCTTGCTGTCTCCTAGGGGAGACCCTGCAGGGGTTGTCTGCTACAAAACTGTTTGTTTTTTTGTTTTTTTTTAAACCCAGCCATTGCTCTGATTGTACTAAACCAAGCAAGGAAATCTGACCAGTTGTTTTTCTTTTTTTTTGTGTGCCTGTTCTTTCTCCCAGCAAACCATATGCTCAACTTCCGTACTACTGCCATCAGACCAGTGATGTACTTTTTTCCCGCCTTGCTTTACCTTAGGCCCTGACTTGGCAACTCACATGGCAGATGCTTTCCATATGGCCCAGGCTTTATCAAACACGGTACATTTTCAGCTATTGCAGCACTCCCATCTTCCACGCTGGTATTATAAAGCAGGGTGGTTGTGCATGAGCACTGGTATAGAAGCAGATACAGTGACTAACCGTCCTGCCAGCCCATCATTCTTGCTACTTTCTTGCCCAACACCAGTGCTGCAGTAAGTGTGTAGGTGGGAAATGTTTTAGAAGAATATTCTGCTGAGAAGAGACAAGGCTAATGCAACTCTGGTGGCAACCACCAAGCTCGGCTGTACTTACTGCAGGCGTTTTGTCTCTCTGGTGTTTTTACTGCTCTAGCCAACCTACAATGCTGTTATGCAAAGGAGTCGGTAGTGGTGTACTGGCACTCAACTCCAGCATAGGGAAAGAACTTGGGTATCAAAGTGCTTTTTGTGCTGTGATTAAAAAAAAAAAACAAACACAAACACAAAACCACACCTCCCCTGGAGACGGTCTGTGCAGAGGCTGGATAATGCTTCTCCTGATGTTGTAAGAGCCAGTACCAGTAAAGAGGTAGAAAAGCAAAGCTAGACAAGTTCCAGCCTGCTGCTCTGGTCCTTCATTGGTATACTTGTACACACCAAGACCTTAGCAAAGAGAAGTAGGCACAAGCTCTGGAAACTTTAGTGTACATATGCCCCCTGAGGATCAAATCCTAAAGTCAGGCACCATGGTGACTGGGTACAGTGCATCACAGCTACAGCTCACCCCAGCTTCCATGGCTTCCCTGGGTCTTTGTTTCATTTTATTCTGTGTTTAAGAAGGCTGAATATATATGGTTTGTAGACATCTCTGCAGATGGAGCAGAAAGGAGAGGCAATAACTGTGCTAACATGAAATAGTAATTTCTGCATTTGCAGGTTCACAGAGACGGAGGCTTATTCCAGCTTTATCACTTGATACCACTTCCCCAGCAAGGAAGCCTGCCAACAGCCCCGGGGTGCGCTGGGTGGATGGGCCCCTGCGAAGTGGGCAGAGGGGGCTGGGGGAGCCCTTTGAGATCAAAGTCTATGAGATAGATGATGTGGAGAGGCTCCAGCGGCGACGAGGTGGGGACAACAAGGTGAGTGCAATCCATCTAATCTGTCTTCCGCCTTCTGGAAGGTATGAGAAGGGGAATTCCAATTATGTAGTCAGAAATGTGTAGTATTGTATATGGTTAATTCAACAGGCAGCAAAACCTATTCTCTCATTTAAGAGCAGTTTTAACTCAAGTTATGGCTTCTTCTGTACCACCTAACTGACATTGGTATCTTGCATTTTTGCCCCTTGCGTTTAGTCTTCGTGGTTTCTGTGCTGCAGCATCTTGTCGTATCTGTCTTTCAAGGCAGCGTCAAGTGCTTTGATAGTATTGTTTGCAGGATAGCTCCAAAATTACAAAAAGAGCAGGGAATTATAAAGCTCAACTCTTGAGAGGTGTGAGTGGGAAGAGTATTTGAAGTTGGTGGAATAGCACCAATTTTAGAGTAACTGTACAGATAGACTTTATTGTTATGTTAAGGTACTTTTTTCTTCCTAACCCCTGTCACTTGGTTAGGCTGTTTGTGATGTTGTTCAGTGATATGATTTTGTACAGAGAAAAACATCACTTGTTGGGGTTGAGTTTCTACTGCACCTCACCCACACAGCAGATTTATCTACAGAGCAGAACCAGAATCGTGTTGAGACCTTCACATGGGCTTGAGGGAGGATAGTTCTGGTACTGGAAACACTCCCATGCTAGCAAGGGTAGCACAGCCCGCACCATGGGCTCACTCACTGCACATCTTGATGGCTGCCACCCCTCAGAAGTCACACGAGACCAGGCTGGGTGTCTCCAGACAGCACTGCACCATGTGCTGTTTCTGTGCCCTATGTCTTTACAGAAAATATATCTTCTTTATTAATGATTGTGAATTGCTAGGGCTTTTTCATAACATGTTCCCTTTGTTTAAGGATGTTTTAAATTTGATATTGCTACCAGTTCTCTTTTTTTTATATAACTACTGCATTTCTTATGTGCCAAGCATAGGGATGTATTTAGGTTTTTAACACAGCAAGCAATGGATTTCCTTCTCCCAAGAGCTTAGATTTTCATAGCCAAACTTCTAGTGACAAAACCCAGAAATGTTTTGCTGCAGTTAATCTGATTTCAAGATGCTGCCTGTTATTAATTATTATGGTTTATTATTAACTATCATTGCAAAGTCTTGAAAGCTCACTGGTGGAAACCATCAAAACCAAACAAAAGCAATAAAAATAAAGCAGATGATAGATGATTTCATGCAGTGATTCATACACTTCCAGAGTAAATGGCTCATTGTCAGTATTATTGATTGGAAGATCATTTGACTGAATGGATCTGGGTATTTCTTCTCCTCTTCACCTATTCCTTCCCTGCTCCTTTTTTCCTGGTTGGCAGGAGGTGATATGTTTCAATGCCAAGCTGAAAATCCTGGAGCATCGCCAGCAGAGAATTGCTGAGGTCAAGGCCAAGTACGAGTGGTTAATGAGAGAACTGGAGGTGACCAAACAGTACCTGATGCTGGATCCTAATAAATGGCTCAGTGAATGTAAGGACATCATTTTATTGCCTGGACTTATAGGTGTCTTTTGGTTTATTTCATAGCAGGGCACAGAAGGGAGCAGAAATGTTTGCTAAGAATGAGATGTGAGCTATTATGTTTGTAAACTAAAATGAACTGACATAAGACTTAAGGGCAAGTTTTAAATTGACTGTATTTCTAGAACTAGTCCATATAATTCTTATTAAATGTTGACAGTAGAACTGCACAATCCTTTTTGCCTGAGAGCTGAATGTTGAAATGGTACAGCATTGTAGTGGTGAATATTGCCATTGGTAGATTAACGTTCACACGTTTCAGTCCACAGCTCCTGAAATTGAGGGTTTTTTTTTTTTTTTTGGCCTCAGATCACTCAGACATATAAGAAATATTATAAATCTACTCTTCTACCACAAATAATACTGTGGAGCAAACTTATCCCTTGGCATCAACGGGCTTACCTGAAAAATGAATTTGGCCCATTTTTTATAACTATAGATGTGTAAAGTTCAGAGAGCGTAATGGACATTCACATTCAAATGGAGAAGGACTGCAACATCTCAAAGGAAAAAACATGAAGAGTATTGCAGTAGTTGTACAACATTTTTTACTATTAGCAAGCAGACAAGTCCATATCAGAGAGTTGTAGAAATAAAAAAAGATTTTCAGTTTACTTAGGATAATTTCAGGTGGTAAAAGGAGATAGACTAGTGTGTTTTTTTAAAGCATCCTAACTCTTCCTTTGGCAGCTGCCGTAAGTTAACACTAGGTTGGTACATCCTGCAAAACGACCACAGTATATGTTTCAGGAACACTAGTAAGGAAGAGAGGTAAAAAGGACAGATTTAAAGGGAGCAGAAGCTTTCCCACACTTTGCTGTCCACTTACTGTGTGATGCCTTTGCTTCTGATTCCAGTGTAATAAATGCAGAAAGCCTCGAGGACTGCACAAACCTCAGGGACCAGATAAGATGGGAAGTGCTGGCTCAGCCAACGTATCTCATACTTGGCTTCCATGGAAGCTGCTGCCAGCTGGTCTCTGGCAGCATATGCACGCTTGTGTTGTAGCGATTGATGTGTACGCCTTCTCTTGCCACTCTTGAGTGGCCTAGTCCGAATCCCATGGAATAGGGAGAGGTGTGAGGAGAAAGGAGGTTGGAGGTTGGTTTCTAACTCTGATTTCTGAATTCAGCAAAGGACTTGTCCTCTCAGGGCAGAACACCTATTTAAATCTCTTTCTGGTCAGCAGAATGTGTGAGAGAGTCAGTATATCTCATGCACATGCCTTGAATAGGGATGACTTTAAGTATGTGTTAAGCATTAAAAATTTGATTAAGCATGGTGCTGAAGCAGACCCTGAATGCAACCAATCAAAATAATTGTAAACATTTAACTTGGCCTATTCTACACCGTATTGCTGAATCTCACCATCATGTTCAACCTGTGTGTTCCTTATGGGTGTGAAGATTAATCTGAAGCCTAGTGGTGATTTGTGCCAGCCTGTTTCTTTGCAGTGAGCCACGTGGTTCCTGGAAGAATAGTTCTGCTGGCTTTTCTTGGGGAAAGACGTTGGAGTGTGGCAGAAAGTACCTGCAATTCTGGAGAGGATGGCAGAGCATATAACTCAAGAAAGCATCCAATGCAATCTCAACAGTACTGTTCACTATCAGGAAGCTGCTGTGACATTTTAATAGCCATTAAACATAAAAGGCAACTTCTAGTGACAATGGCAAGCCAGAGATAATCTTCTGTACAGTACTGATGGGTTTGAAGACTTGAATTAGCTCTGTCTCTCCCACCAGCCAGCACTGGGTTTTGTCTGCTTTACCTATCTGTGTGTTTTCTTACCCACAGTTGATCTGGAGCAGGTATTTGAGCTGGATTCTCTGGAATACCTGGAGGCCCTGGAATGTGTGACTGAGCGTTTAGAAAACCGTGTCAACTTCTGCAAGGCCCATCTCATGATGATCACCTGTTTTGACATCACCTCTAGACGCCGATAAGGAATGAACCTCCAGAGAATTTCAACGCGCATCTCTGCCATCCTCCTTTTCCCTTCTGAATAGCATCCCAAAGACAACAGAATGAGGATGAAGGTTGGAGTCAAGTCTCAATTGTGTGTATGAGAGATTTGCTTTACTATACAGAAGAGTAGTGTTAAAAAAAAATGGACGAGCATGAAAAATGGAGATATAAGGTTGTTGATTCTCTTAGCCTAAAAGAGCACTTTGAGGAACCTTTAAGGACATGTCTGTAAATAAGAACTGCTGGCAGAAGACACTTCTTTCCCTGCATTAGCTGACAGAGGAGGAAAGGTGGTTGTAGGACTTCTATTGAGAGGTTCATTAAAAGAAAACCTATCCAGAAAAACTGTTTAAGTGCCTTGCAAATCTTTATTATCCAAACATTTATGTTCATACTTTATTGTGTACAGATGGTGCTAGTCAAGAAAAGAAAAAGGAAAAAAACAAACACACTTTTGAATTGTATTTACAGCTTGTTTTTCTCTTGGTGTTTTCTCCTATTTCAGACTTGCTGTTTCTAAGTAACTTGTGTTTGTAGAGATATTTCCTAATCAGTACAACATATGAATAAATGTTAACTGTCTTTTCTTGTTACCAGAGTAAGGCCACTCAAAGAGAAATTCAGCTTTCCCACATGACACAAAAAAATATTTCTATCAGTGAGTGAGGTTTGCTTATATGTTCTTCTGTACTATCTTATATACTGGAGGACGCAGTAATCTTGCCAGCCTGTAGGTTCTGCAATGTATGAGAGAGGACAGGTGAGATTACTGTGAAGTAAATATCTTTTCCATTTGATCCAACCCCCATAAATTGTTTTCTTTTTCATGCATTTTTAGCTTTGTACTGGTTAGAGTTATGGATGAGGACGCATTTTTATCCTAAAGCCTCTTTCTGATACTAATAAGTTGCTGGAAAATTATTCTTTATGCTGAGGGCTTCCATGCTTATCAGTCCAAAAATGAGTGATTCATTCTGTCTTTCTTTTCTGAGACTGATAAAATTTAGCTTCACCTCTTTTTGACATATGCCACTGCAAAACATGTTTTGGCAACTTTTGGTCCCTGGTCCAATCTGTCCATAGTCACAGACGTACCTGAGAAGTGCAGGCTCTGTTCAGCTCAGTGCATCTGGAAATAAATGGGAGTCATGAGTGAGTGGATATAGCACTTCAGGCATGTTGGCTACTGCATTTTCCTTATCAACCCTCCAGTACTGAAGCCATGGCAAAATTCACATTGACATCAAAAGGATGAGGGTCTGCATCTCAATGCACATCCAAATGTTCTACTTGTTTGTCTCTTTATCTACAAAACACTATGTGGGAAGAAACGTCCTTTGTCTTTCTTAAAGAAATGTATGAAATCTACATTTTAATTACGTATGAACATGAAGAATTATTTTATTGAATTAAGTTTCTTCTTCTATGTTGAAATAATCCCATTCACAGAAATTCCTCTCTCACATACACTTGTGCTACCCTCTTGTTGCTTGTGAGAAAATAAGAGCATCATTTAACATATACTCAATATGCATCTATTTACTGCTATACTTAAATGCAACTCTTCTTTTACCTACACCATCATATTAATGCCATCTTACAATACCCAAAGCAGGAAGTCCCAATGAAAAAAAGGACTCTACAAAAATGGTGATAGATTTCCTAGTGCTTAGCTGAAAAAAAAAAAAAGCTTTTTTTTTTTAAAAAAAGATAGAAATAACATATAGTTTTATTTTTTTTTAATACTATACAATTTGTAATAACAAATCTTATTCATTCTATTAGCCTTGTCACTGGAATTTGTGGAAGATCCTTCTTACATTCTATAGGATTATTTGGAGGGAAAAAAGATCCTACATGAAAGTTGTTTTCTAGTCTGTTCCACAGCATTTTCCTATCATGAAACTCATATTCCAAGTAAGTATTGAAGACATGGGTCTGTTCTCTCTCCCCATCTGTCTCAAGGCAAAAAAAAAAATATCTACCCTCCCTTACCCCTTCCAGAATGTGATTTCTCTAGCTTTGATTCTCTTTGTAATGATTTCAGTAGCGCTTGTTACACATTGGTTCTGTTGAGGCCATCTCTTCTCTGCAGAGCCCCACGAATTCAATACAGCTTCATAGAGCCATGGGAGTCACCCCTGCAGTTTTGTGCTGGATGAAGACCTAGCACCTTTGGGATATGGTGTGCATCTCTCTTTATGGGCTTAATCCTGCAGAGCCCCAGATACGTGCTGCCAGCTCACATCCACACAGGAGAGAGACTTTCACAGCTGGCTCCCATCTCTCACTCACCTATGTCCCCAGGTAGGCCTGTACTTCTCTTGCCTGCGGCACTGCGCTAAGCAGTGCCCAGTTTCCCAGGCCGTGCCCCCGCATTCAAGGAAGAACGCCTCTCCACCCAAGTTGTGCACATGAAATTAAATGTTGCCTTCTTTAACCTAAGCGTTTCTGAAAATGTGTTTGCTGGAAGGTGGTCGTTGGGAAATTGGGGCACATTGTCCTTTTCTGCTGAAAACAAGCAGCCCAAAATGGGCATGTTGGGCTCCTTGGGGACCTGCGGTGAGATGGTAAATGGCAAGCAGTACAGTAAAAGTAAACATACACTTGATTGATAGAAAGAAAGTGAAATTCTAGCAAATGGTGCATGCACAGGATGCATTATGAGAAGAGATGCCCTCTCACGTGGTCTGGGACTTAGACCCAAGTGGTGATGTTTCCATAAATCAAAAGGACACATTTCAGAGCTATTGTAAAATATCTATTACGTGTAATATTCCTCAGCATCATTAACTCAATTATTCATTGTCTCTAGATTTGGTACTTCTGTAGATTAGGAAGCAGAGCAACAAGCATGTCTATCCAGCCATTATTTTAAAAAGTAAGAGCATATGTTTATGCTGTTTATCATGATGGACTGAAATTGATTCCTAAAACCAAATCTATTACACCACGGATTAATTTGGCATACTGCAAAATACTAACTAAGCAGAATCACAGTCCTTATAAGTATTTTATTTTTGAGGACTTAATTAGAGTGGCCATTAACACTTCCATCATATGCATGTATTCATATCCTAAAATCCATACTCATCTTCTCTTTTTTTTTCAGTTTCTGTCGGTGCATTTCACAATGTGCCACTGTATTTTGGGGAAATGTGGTGACTTAATGCATAAAAGGGAATTAAAATTTGTGGAGATTTAACATCTGCAAAATGTTTTCTCATTGAAAATAGCTTTTTATTTCAGAATTTATATTTTTATTCTTCAAATAGCTGGAAAACATATACCTGAAAGTATCAGGGCCTTATCATGAGGTTGATCTTAGTCTACAATAGGCAGCACTTTAGAGAAGACCCATACACTTCTGCAAGTCATCCAGAAAGTCCCATTCTTTAAGCGTAATGCTGTTTTTATCCTGATTTTTTAAAAGGCATAAAATTGCCTAAAACACTCAAGAGCAACATGAATGAACTGCTTAGTCATTTGCATATTCAGAAATCAATCTTATTTCCCTGGGACAGCTTTAGTAGGAAACAGCAATGTTCATGTAATTAGGTTTGAAGGTTAATTCTTTGTTCGCATGTGTCACAGGAGATCACAGTTCTTCACTGTCGGGTTGTGTAGTGGCTGCAGAATTCCACCACTGCTCCGCATCCCCACCACTGTGCACAGGCACGGGCAGCTGGGACAGTCTGGGCATCATTCTGAGAACTGCTTGTCTTGGCATACATGAACAAGGGACATTTGTGTGCTTTATAGCCACAAATTCAAGTGAAACCTTCGACTGGAGAGTTTGGCTGCAGTCTGGATTCAGGCATCCCGCTGGTCTGTGCGAGCTATCGCAGCGGGCAGAAAGCCACGGGTCCCACATCCACTGACTCCGGGTGCTGGGTCACTTTGTATCCTAGAGAGTGTGGGAGAGCCCAAATTCCTGGTGCATTTGTCGTAATGACACACATCTTTTCTCCTGCCATGCCTTGTATTTGTCTCAAAACAATTTCTTGTCGATTCATTCAACTCTAAGTAGTCAGAAGTATTATTTCACAGAAAGACAAGGAAGCAAACTGGTACTGAGGCTCCCCTTCCTTGGCTCTTTACTGGGCATGTTCTCATCTCGCCTGTGCTGGTATAACTGAGGCACAATTGCTTTACGAGTCAGGCAAGTTTTAGCAGAGTAAACCTAGTTGCACGTAAAAGGAAAATTCATCTACTTCCATTTCTGGGTATTTACTGTGCTGCTAGTGATATAGTTGAAGAATGTGTTCCTCTTACCTATTTGATACCCCCTCATTTTGCCTCAGGACCATGCACAGGGCTGTCACGGAACATCATCTGTCTTCGATCCAGTCTTGGAAGACTCCCATTGCCGTACAACTTAACTTCTGAAACATGCAGCTACATAAAATGGTAACTGGTAAAGAGCAATGGCGTGATCCTCTGACAGGAAGCAAGCTAAGTGAGAGCTGCAGATAGTGTTCAGAAAAGGATGAAAGGTACACACTGGTATTTTTTTTTCTTTTATCTTGAACATGGCAATTATAGAGGCAGAAAGCTGGGAGTGATGCTGGGAGTAATGCACATCAAATCCAAAGCTTTCTCATAGGATAGACTCAGTTCGTCTTGAAGTGTTTTGATTTTTTCATTTATCTTGGTAATATGTTTTGTCTTAAAATAGCGACTATTACCTGCGACATGAAATTCAAATTTTGTGACAACTGAAGGATGTGAACTTTTACAAACACTGGCTTTACAAATGTTTGTGATTGTGTTGCACCTTTTTTTTTCTGAGCTAAAAATAATTGTTAAAATAAAGTGTTATATATGCAGACAGACAGACAAAGATGTATGTACAAAGCCTGAGAGAGACAGCATCACTCCCCCTTCCTCCTCCAAGGAGTACATATAAAACCTTTCTCTTAGCAGTCACCAAGATGAAGCTGACATGCCACACTATAGGGAAAACATGCTTGAATGCTTTGGAAGGCTTCTTTTAAAGGTCCTTTCTTCCCCATGTTCTTCAGCCTACAAAGCCAAGTTGCCGCAGTTCCCATGTAGAGGCTGCCATTGAAACGTTAAACCGTGTAAAAGTAATACAAATGAACTACTCTATATTTCAGCGTGTCATGATTTTAAGGCAAGGTATCTCACAACTGTTAAATGCAACAATTTCTGTATATGCATGAGGCATACAGTATAGTTACTTCAATTGAAAACCTGGACCCTTAGCTGTCTGTGAGATAAAGATCTGCATTGCAGAAGCAAATACGATTTTCATAAACCAGAGGCTGAGCAACCCTCTGATGCGAGTTCATATGGGAGGGACGGTTGCATAGCATCAGGGATGCCACAGCCCACTGCAGAGACTGAAGCATTTAAATCACTAAATACTGATAGGAGTGGATGATGACCGTAGAGAGAGGCACTATTTCTCAAATCCACTGATGAGTGACATATCTTGCTTAATCCTGATGTCCTCATGGCCTTTGTTCTGTTACTCCACAGTCTTTTGCATTGGTAACACCCAGCAGTTTTTGGAGACACAAGGCTTGGCCGTTGCTAGCTATCGTAAGATTTTAAACAGATTTCCAAATAGCTATGGCAAACAAAACTGTGAATGATTTGTCAGTCCAAAGTTAATAATCTCTATCTCTTGCATTTATTGTGCGCTCATCCCAGGGTTATCTGAGCTTCCATACCTGCTCTTGGAAATAATAAACCATTTTATTATTGTCTTTATCTTTTCTTCTTTCTCCTTCTCAAGCAAACTTTCAAAAACAACAAAAAAAGAAAACTCAGTTTCCCTTGAAAATGTAGCACCCTTATCCTAACTCCATTGAAGTCAATATGGATTTTGCCACCAGCTTTACTGCCAGCAGACTCGTGCTCACTTATGCAACATTTTGAAGCTCGCAAAGGACGTGATGATTCTGCAAAGAGTGGAGGTGCTGAAAGTGAAATAGTAACATTCATCTGTAGTATTTCAAACCACCTTCAAAATCCTCCTGGACAGGAAATAAAATACAGCCCAAACCATCTAACTTTGAGTGGTCCTACTTAAGTATTGAGCAAACTTTATAATAATGGTAATAAAATGGTGCTTGAGGCAGTTTCAGCTATATTACATATTCTCTATATACTATAGATATGGATGTATTCACCCTCTGTATTGTATATGTATGTGTGTGAGTATTTACATATAGCACACATACATATATGTTTTATGTATGCATAGATACTAACTTTTCTAAGTTTTCCTTTTTTTGCCTCCCATAGCTGAAACTGCTGGTTACTAACATCCACATCATATTCTATGTATGAAGGATATAATTTATTTGTAAACTCAGGATGTTCTTGTTTTATAGAGTTGCTTGTATTTTATAATTTATTTACACATCATGGTTGGAAATGCTTATCTAAGTGCTATGCATTGAAGTGTATGTTTGCTAAATCCATTTCACTCTGTTCGTGGCTATGTTCTTTCTCATCATAACAGTGGTATCAAATAGGGCTAAGGAGGAGACAAACTGATGGATACAAAACTTAATGCTGGTCCCACCAGAAGAGGATGTATCGGTAGTAGATATATATATTTTATCAACTAAATTTTATGAAAAAAAAAAAGAAAAAGAACAGCATGAGGACAAGTTCAAAATGTGGAAAGTCACAGCCATTTCCAAGTTGGTCAACAAACGCATTGAGCCTTTTGCCATTAAAATTGTAAAGTTTATTGTTTGCTGGCTAAAAAAATATCCCTTTTGTGGTATTTGAGGTGTGAAACATTGTCAAAAATATGATGTCTGGAAAAAAAAATCAAACTATAGTGGCATTAAATGTTTACTTTTATCTTACCAATATATCTGCCTCCCCTTCCTGACTATTTCGCTTTATGAAATGACAGCATTTATGAAATGACAGAGAAGAAGGTGCTTTTGACCCACAAGAGGATGTGCTATTATAATAGTGAGACTGAGCAAGATCAAACCTGAAAATAAAACAACCAAAGGGATTCTACCAAGCAAGTATCGCTGTGAAGCAAATTCACCAGAAAACAACAATAAGGAATTGCAGGGTTTGATAGCAATGACAGAAACACTGCAACCAAGTGTAGCACCATTAACTTCTCCCATGCTGCTGTCCAGAAACAGAAAGAAAAAACAGTCACGGGGCCTGAATTGGTCAAGCTTTTACAACTGCTGGTAATGGTAGCCATATTAGCAGGGATTGCTCCATCTGCATCTGTGAGCAAGGGAAAAATCTGAGACCAAACAAACAATAAAAATATATTTATATGTGTAATTTTTTATCACCTCTGGCAATCGTGTCAAATTTCCTTTGGCCACCATGCAGGTATATAACACGATGGAAGAGTAATAAAAAGAGTTTGTGTCCATTGCTTAAGACATGCTTGTCCCTCAGAGAGGCCATGGTGGCAGGTTCAGCTGACCCCTTAGCTTCTGCTAAGGTGTGCGCAATATCTACTTGCCTTTTGCTCCCTGTTGATAATTAAGAAAGCACCTCACTTGCAGGGCAAGGTGTGAATTCACTCTCTGGGCAAATCTCAAATGCCCCTTGACACTTGGGTAAGCTCCGATAAGGATACTGTGCTCTTACCATTGAAGAAAACAACAGGTCTTATTTCTTGTGAGGAAAAGGACAAAGGAAACTATTTAAAATCTCCTTGAAGACACACCATATGCTTGCAGATAAGGCCCTCATATTGCCTACATTAGGGGAGACACATTAGTGTGCTAGGTATCTAAATATTTGGTTGACAGTTTGGTGAGCATTTAAAATAACTCTTTCTTCTACCTTGTTATTATACCAGCTTGGTAGCATAGCTAGCAGTCACAGTGGCAGGGGATGCAGACATCTACCATGCCCAGATCTTCCAAACGAAAAATATCCAGGTGACTACAGAGGCAAAGGCTGGTACATAATGAGATGGTGTGGCGGGGGTGGGGGGGTGGGGGGGGGGGGGGTGGAGTTTATCCTCATTTCTCCTCTCCCAGCAGCAAACCCTATGGCTCCAGTACTACCTTAGCTGTTGCCTCTGGGCCAGTGAATTTGCATGCTGGTGCCTCTTCACAGTAGCTGTAAATGAAGATAAACAGCCATTTCTTCCATCTCTGGGCTGTTCAGAATAGCTCTGGTTTGCTCTAAAGAGCTAAAAGGCTTATTGCCTATTTTTGAGGTAATTTATCTTCATTGCTGTTATCAGGCAGTCACATCAGTATTAAAGAGCCTGAAGTGCCTTACAGTGACAAAAACAGAAAAATGGGTTAGCGCAAGTCCTAGACTTTGTCTAAGGCAGAACTGATGGTGAGGAGCTCTATATGAGCTGAAAAAAAAAACCAACAATTCACTCTTGGCCAGTTCTGAAGCCCTACAGACCTCGCTGTTGCACACCTTTGGTTTGGGGCAAGACTGCCAGGAAAGGTTTCGGGCATAGAGCAAGAGCAGTGGCTCACACCTAGCAAAAGGCTGGTGTCCTTATGAGGCTTGCTTTAAGTTGTTGACACCTCTTGTAAACTAACAAACACCCCATCCGTGACCAGATCTTACCTTGTCTTTAAAACCAGTAACTTGCCAGGCTGAAAATCAGAAGAGAGTTTAGCGTGGAAACCTGACAGGCCCCATCTCCCTGTGAGAGTCCTGAATAAGCTCCCCAGCTACTGGAAAATCAGGGGAAGGAGAAGGAATTGCTAAAACTTGTTCCTTTCCTACACCCGCCCACAAAGCACTGAGGCTCGCGGGACCTCATCCTCATTTTGTCTGGCAACACTGTCTGCCTGGAAGCTGCTGAGGAGGGAGGGAAGCAAGAGAATTGAGCTCACAGTCTCTCAGATGAACACAAAATTAATGTTTAGTTCCTCCAGAAAAAGGCCATCTGTGAGTGGATTTTATGTTTTATGCTATCTGTTAGTATTCTTGACAGTTGCCAATCTGGCAGTTTTGGAGGCTGACATCTGCTATTTAACCACTGAGCAACGCTATACTGGCTGTGACCACATGAATGCTCCACATTGCTCAAAGATCACTTTCATAACCTCCAAAAGCAAGTAGGTAGCTTGAATGTCCTCTCCAGTCTCCCTTGAAGAACAACTCTGGCAAGTGCTGACCTGGGAGAAGCTCGAAGACGGCCAAAAATGGTCCATCCCCAATGGATGCTTGTCTAGGGAAAATACCTGCATTCATTTTCATATATGTTTATGTGCATCTCCTCTGTGGACACTTATTGCACAGGTTTGGCACCCATGATTTGTGTCAGATTGCAGGTTTCACACCAACCAACTGACAGCCAAACATATGCAGCTGTGTGCGTCTGGCACTCATCCGTATTTTCATTTCTGGCTCCTAGATACCCAAGTGCAGCCGTACGTGTGGGTGCGATGTGCGGGGGGCCTCAGGGCTTGCTGCGTAGAGGGTGTCATACACCTCCCACATGCAGGAGCTTTGTCCCTTGCTTTAAAAGAAGCAGGGACTCTCCTTGTCCCTGTCTTATCCCTGCTCAGCTTCGTTCTCTGAATTACAGGAAACCACAGAGGCAGGGGGAAAAAAAAGTCTGACATTTTCCTATACTTAGTCAAAAGATGAATAGTTCATTGTAGTTAAAATAAAGGGCGGGGGAGGACGAATGATGCAGAGCATACAAGCCCCTCCACTTGCTGGCTTGTGCTCTGCAGACTCTTCCACACTGGTACCATTGGATGCTCTCTGCTGTCCAGCACAGTCCCTTGCGAACTGCCCCTTGGAGCTTGCTTGAAACGAGAGCTGTGTCACTGAAGGAGTAGCAGTGCTTGCACCCGCCTTGCCTTTCACTGCCTGTCTGTGCATAGCGGCTCAGCTTGCTCCCGTCTCTGTACTTTAGCTGATGCCCAGACACAACTGTGAAGGGAGTCAGTTGTGGGAAGATCCAGAGCACTGCTTTCATTACAGAGCAAACTGCCTGCTCCTAGACTGCGTTTGATGGAAATCTTACAATATCCAGCAAGCAGCACCACAGGAGCCAAGCAAGACACTGTAAACATAATTTTCTCCTGATTTCCAAGGACAAAGGAAGGCATTGCAATTATTCAAACAATGAAAAAGATAACAGGGTGCCTTCTCACCCTGTGGCTGGTGACTCCTGCTGCCCCCAGGACCTGGGGTAGCTGGGACTCAGGCCTGCCCTCAGTTTCCAGCAGCTCAAAGAATGTTTCTAAAGGTTATGTAAAGCCATTAACATGCTGTGAAATCCACAGAAAATTTTCTGGACAGCCTCTAAGCCTTGGCTTTGCAGACTTCACATCCATCGGACTCCATTCCTTCTGCTGGCAAGGCTGACAATGGGAGCACCAAACCTAGTCTGCTTGACAATTGGCATTGCCGTGGCATGGAGGGGTCAGTCACAGGAACAAACACCAAATAATAACTGAGCCTAACAAGAGGGCTTTCCAACTGAAATCTTTGATGGGTATGCAGTTAGTGTGAGAGTACTGGGGCACTGAAGTACTTCCACAGTGAAAAAAAAAAAAAAAAAATTGGTCTAGGACTGATTTCTCCACCCAGAAACATCACGTAGGTACTTGTGACTCATTCAGTGAAATACTTATTTATTGCCCTTCTGAACAATTCCTGGCTTGTGTTTATGTCCTGTTAATAGGACAGATTTTTCCATATGTTTGCAACTTACACTGGCCCAAGAGGCAGATTTCCCCAGCTCTTTCTGGCAGGTTAGTGTAGACAGCACAGTCAAAGCCTCCCTAGGAGCTATTGCAAAACTCTGCTTAGTTTCTTATTAAGGTGCTTTTAAGGCAATTCTGAGCTGGCCGTTTTCACTGCTACACACCACACAGGCACTGGGGCAGTGACGCTGCTGGCGAGCAGCTCCTGTGACTGCAGAGACATAGGACCGAGGGGAGACAAGGGGGATGGCTGAGCCAGTCCAGGTTCATAGATGGAGGTGGACGTTCGTAGACTTGTCAGCAATTTAGGAACAGAGATATCTTGGGTGAGCTGCAGAGAGGCTGGACACAAGGGTGCCTTGCTTGACCCTGCAAAGGTGTGAGACCACCTGGCCTGCAGCAGAGGCACCATTTTGGGATGCATTTTGTTGTCACACTGGAAGCAGAAAAAACACTGGGGCTAGTGGGGGAAGCCAAGCCCCTATAATCTAATAGTTATGTCAAAGATAGCTGTGAAGATCTGGGATTTTTTTTTTTCCCCTTCCTCAAACAGGAACTTTGAGTAAAATTGATCCTCATGCTAAGCCATTTTGACCTCTTCATAAGCTAGCACCATAAAGTGTGGAGGCTGTTATACCGCCTTATCTTGCTGGGATTGTAAACCTTTGAGCTTTAAATTCCCCCTGTGACCCTAGAAATTCTTCCCCAGGCAAGACAGAATAGATCTTTTTTTTTTTTTAAAAGCACACAGTGAGGTAACTTATAATTAAACCCAAAATAATCAAGGGTTTTTTTTTTTTTTTCAGATGGGAAAGCTGTAAACCTATTTCTCTAAGAAATCATACACTTAATCACATCCTAGAAGATTTGCTTGGCTGCAAGGCCACAGTGGTTGGCCAGGAGCTGGCTCACTCACTGTTGGATGCCTCGTGCGGTGAGATTTTTTTTTTTTTTTTTTTTTTTTTTTTTTTTTTTTGCTGTGGGAAACTTCATATGGTGCCTGAGGTGTATGGCAGGGCTGGATGAAGGCTGGCATAGGGGCACTTGTGCCAAGCCTGGGCTTCTCTGCCGGGGACCATCTGCGGCCTAAGGCAATTCTGGGTTTCCACCATTTTCATCTGGCAGACTGCATGAGTTTTTTCACAGGAGTTGCAGATGGTAGAGGGAATTCGAGCCTAATGACAAGAAGGTTCACTTTCCTCAGGTGCCTTTTGCAAACCCCGGCTCTGCGAGCATCCCCAGGCCCCAGGCTGCAAAGCCCTGCCCCACAAAACGGCCGTGACAGCTGAGCCCCACTCACTGCAACCCCCATCCACGGCTTTACGGAGGGCAGATGGCACCAGGACTGGCCTGGCTCAGCCAGCACCAGGCAGCAACACATGCAAAAAACGCTGCCATGGTCCAAAGCCGATGTAGTAGTCGAAGGCTTGTCCTGCTTAACTGTCATTCTCTGAAGCAGCAAGCTAAACATTTCCATGCTGCTTCAGAAATTGTTCTTTTGGGTGGGTTTTTTTTTTGGTTTGTTTTTTTTTTTTTCTGATTGATAGAAGTTTTTCCTCTCTACTCCCTCCCTTCTTCCTCCCAACAGAAATCAGATGCTGGACATCTACCTACCCTTTTTTACAAGGGTAAAACCTCAACATCTTCAAGGGCCATGGCCCCTGATGAGATGCAGTTAGATGTGAGTAAAATAAATGACAACCAAAAAAAGACCAGCAATCAGCACAAACCTATTTGCAGAAAATACAAAATCAGATTTTTGTCTATTTTCACAACTTATGTAAGAGTCCCTACAGAAAATATTTGGTAAGGCGGAAAAAAATTCTTTGTATAGCCTCATACCTTTGAGAATACCATTATCTATTGATGCCTTCAGTCACAGATGTTCAGAAATCAACATTCCAAACTTGTGACAGAGAATTGCCCTCATCCAGCACAAGGGGACCATTGCTCCTCAGTAACAGTCTTTTGGTCACAGCCCTATATAGGGTATAAGCTGGGTATAAGAGATTAATAACATATTGAAGAGAACAGAAAAACAGAGACATTGCCAGTATCTCACTGAACACTTTCTCTCCAGAGCGTGAGATGACTTTGAAAAGGAGACTGAAGTACCACAAGGGCCCTTGCATACAAATGGGAGAGATGGGATTGCCCGGGAGAAGCAGAAGCAAACCCTCAGCAGTGAGTCACTGCTTCCTTTCACCCAGTCCCCATCACCTCTGCTACTCCAGTTCCCAGACAACTGACTGTCCCTTAGCTGCATGGCTACTGCTGCCAAGTCCTCTCTGCAGCAATGTGATGCATGTGACTCTCTCCAAAGACCACAACAGCTTTTCCATCCTTCACTGTGGGCTCCTGCAGTGTGTGCCTGCCAGTGGGAGGAATGGCAGCTCTGTGACTTCGCAACACATCACTTGGGTATTCCCAGCTCAGCAAGGGATAGGACAAGGAGGATCAGGACAGACATCTCCTTTACCTGCTCCACTGCAGGATGCTCAGCACCACACCTGACACCTACTACAACAGGAAGGCAACACCAAAAAGGCTTCATTAAAAGGAGCTGCATTAAAAGTAAACAGGCAAGTACAGCACAGAGCACAGCACAGGCCCTGGGGGAGGGGAAGAGTGGAGCTCTGCTAATTTTCTCATCAGACGCTGTTCTCTATTACCATCTCCTGGCTCCTGCTCTGAAAGTCAAGTGGAATTCTCAAGAGGAATCACCTGTGATTTAAAGTGCAGTTTTCCTCCAAGAAGTATGTAAAATTGCCACCTTCCTATTCAGAGCCTCTGGAGACTGGGAATCAGAGCTGCTGAATTGGAGGGGCGGAGGAAGAAAACACTGCTCTTCCCTCCAGCTCCTCAGCCTCACTAGACCAGCCCTTAGCTGAAACAGAAATGGGAACGCAGGCTCCTTAGCTCCACGTAAGGAGACCAGCAAGTGCTGCCTGCCCAAGCCCAGGAGACAGAGGGGAAGTTTAAGCAAAGAAGAGGCTGCATGATTATCTCCTTCCTCCTGTCCTGGGGTCAGTTGCAAGAAGAAATTGTGCTCTGTCCTAATTTAGGCATCTTTGGAGCTAAAAAGGGCTCGGGCAGGATGCTTCAGCCCTGCTTGCTTGCTGGGAGCCCCATCAGAATTTGGTTAACAAGGAGCTGGAGCATCTGAGACCTCTGAAAAGCTTGTGCGCATGTGCCTTTCTGTGCGTGTCTGTCTCTGTAGCTGTATAGAGATATATTTAAAAGAAGGTTAATTGGGCTCCTGGGAACTATAAAGAACTTGTTAGCTTCCTCTGTGTGAGCAGTGACTGTATGAAGCCTAATTACTAAGCCCAAGTTATTCTTTTCTTTGGGGGGGGAAGGAATCTCTAAGGCCCTTATTAAAACCTACAAAAAGTCTAAAGAATGATGGAATTAGAATTGACTTGTCCATGTTGATCACAAGTGCAGAGCAAATAAAAATGTTGAACTTCCCCCATGAAATACTAATGGGGGTCATATAGGCATGGTTTACACATCACTATGGTGGGGATAAACAGAAACTACAGCGCTGAATGGCAAGAGTAGCAGACTGCAGGCTTTCAGGTAAGGTGTACTTTTATGCCCAGGGCAGGAAAAATACACACTTAGATGTTCTTGTAGGGAGCATGTTATGAAACAACCATCTCAAATGTATTTTCAGTCTGATTAAGTTTGTAAAATCGGAAATAGAAAAATAAAAGGACTTTTGTAGAGGAAAATGTACATTGCTAGGAAAGTGAAAATAGCCATTTAAAAAGGAGAGAGAGAAAAAAATGAGCTCTAACGTGGCTTTGGTCTGAAATGCCCCAAAGCATCTGCTTGGGATTTTTACTGTCTTTAGAGTTTGCTGAAGTGCTAAGGTGGAGACCAAAGCTTTCTCTATGTGGAGGAGGCACAGCTTAGGCAGGGGCAGCTCACAGCGCTCTGTCCGTGTGTGGCAACTCAGTTTTGGAGGAACTCTCAGGCAATGCCTGTAATTACAAGAAAATACAATGATGCCATTCCATCCCAGGCAGCCCACAATGAGAAAGCCCAACTTCTGACCCTGGCTGATTTGCCCAAGGTCAGACACAGTTTCTGGTGCAGTGGAGAAGCCAAGCCAGAAGTCTATATCCATAACTGTAACACCTTCCTTCTTCTCCTTGTCTTATGGGAGATTTAATTCTGAATCAGGGAAAAAAAAATCCTCGTAATTGGCACAACCTCTGTGAAACACAGAACTCTGTTCATTAACAGCCTTGCAGTGGCCAGGGACTATTTGGAATATGTTGTGCTGGGAAATAGCCTCTGCATTTCATAAATATACTATGTTAAAAAAATAACAAGTCTAAGAAAAGCTAGCTTAAAAAACCTAGCCATGAGAGAGCAGGGTTACAGTGAGAAGCAAAGAAAGGGCTGAATAGTGGGAGAGTTTTGTTGGTATGAACCCACACACAGATTGATAGACTTGAGGAGGTCACACCTCCAAAAAATTCGTTCAGTGCATTTTCTCACGAGTGTCTTTACTTTCTACTACCGCTGCTATGCACTGCAAGATTTGTTTGCTAAGGGCTCAGAGAGTTTTTTACTTCCAACATCAGCTCAGCACACGCTGAGGGTATGGATACAGAGAATTACACCATGCTTAAAGAAACAGCACAGTTTAGGGAACTAATTTTTATTTAATTTTTTTTTTTAAAGACGACATGCTTTGGTCAACTAGTACCAATTACTCTCATCAAAACTGTATACCCCTCATGTTTTTTTTTCCTATGTGTTGGTACTGCTTTTCTTCCAAATACATACTACAATGCAATGCTTGCTCTAAGCACAACTAACATTTTTGATCCTGGACTAGTTTAAAGGATAGCGACACATCAAAAGTAACTCAAAATATATTTCGAAACCTTGTGGTGAACCCAAATTACCATTACTTTTCAAAAGGTACTGGAAAAAATCTCTTACCTGCTGGAAGCAAGCAGCAAGCCTGCCAGCATTATAGATAATGTTGCAGTCTGCTTCTCTTTGACTTTAGCATCTTTATCTTAGCAAGCTGGTATCACCTGAAAAATTTGACAAATGCTGTTCTTGAAGGCTGTTCAAAGACAGCTCCAACTACTCTGAATCTGAGCTGAAAAAAAATAAGATTACTTGATTTGAAATGAGTGCTTATCTAATGTTCCCTCCTCGCTGACACGCTTGCTTGCTACCGCACTTTATATTTTATGCATTTAGCTGAATCTCTTCGCAGTCACCAGTCAGCCTTCTTTGCAGGAAACAGGCTGGAGTGGGAACACTGGAAGAGGAAATCTGCCCACAACAACCTCCCCTACAGCATCAGCAGCCTTGCTGGTGGTGGTAGTACACGTGAACCTTCAAGGGAAACTACTCAGTCAGTGACTGAAACCAGTCAGAAAACTTAACTCTTTCCTTGACCAAGCTGAAAGAAATGCAAGTTTTGCATCAACAATAATGAATATAAAGCATGAATTACGCCCTCGTACTAAGGAATCTCCACAGATTAGCCCAGAGGAGAAGGCCAGGCAGGGCAGGCAACGTGGTGGTGCCCTCAGGACACTGATCTGGAAACCTGAGCCATAGACCAACCTGGGGCCAGTTGGGTTTCTTGCATTTGCTCAGTGAGCTGTGGACCAATTTCCTACAGCCCTATGCACGTGGCAGCACACTTGCCGTTGCGATGCTCTGCAGCCAACATAGCACGCTCTTTCTCCATTTCCCAACAGCCATTGAACTGTTTCACTTGTACATTTTCCCTAAGGATCTGCTGTAGACCACTGCTGGAGAGAAAATACCAGTGTAGGTAGATCCTTCAGCTTGATGTAATGTGGCCTTTCTCATCTGACATCAGGTAACTCTCCCTCTTCCCTAGTGCCCATCCTTCCCTGCTCTTGTGCTTGGAGAGATGTGATGTCCTTGTCCCGGCAGCCACAGAAGACAGTGCTGCAGTTCATGCACACAGATGTCTGCACACACGAGAACTGGCCTGTCTCCCAGTGTGTGCTGCACAAACTAATGCATCATCTTACCTTACATTCTGAAGTCCCTTCCATTTGCAAATCTTAGTATTAGATATGTAATCATGAGCTAACATAAGAATCACCTTTATGCAAAAGCATATAATTTCTAATATGCATGTGCCCCTTTAAAACCAGAAAATAGCTCTTGAAGACTGGGTACCCCTCACATGTTCTGATTGTCCATCAGTGATGCCATTACTTTGTCAGAAATCCCAATAAATGCGAAGGTCTGACCTTTTCCCCTAGATAATTTCCTGTTCATAATAGCAAGAAGACCCAATCAAGCAGTGAATTTCTGTGAGGATTATTGCACTTCTTGGGTGGCTCATATGACTTGGCCTCTGGCATCAAGCCATGCTACGTACTCCAGAAATGCACCACATTTCATAGGTTATTGCTTGCATATTACTGCTGGGCAAGTGAATGCTCGATACGCTGGAACAAATTCAAATGCCTTGAAAGGAGATATCTTCCTCAGCGTTGGCATTCATGTGCTGTGGCTGTAAATTACGCCCAGAGTGTTCATTTTCTTTTTAAATGTGTTCTCATCTCATAATAATTAATGGTGTCAAGTTACTGGTGTGAAAAAAGCCTGACTTTACAACAACGATGGATTAATGAAATAACAGTCATGGCTGGAGTAACAGCAATAAATTGTCAGAGAGAAGTGACACACCTGAAATGATACTTTCAAAGGCCTTAAATTATTTAGGTTTCAATGTTCCTCATAAATATTTGGCTTTTGTTAACATTTGTTTCTGTATTAAAAATGGAAGTCAGCAGCTCTGGCAAGAACGACTCTCTCGCTGATGAGTGTGGGGCAATGGAGCACCTGTGCCTTCCAAGACATCCTCCCTCCCATAGGAGGGATGACCTCCTAGTTCAGCGGTCACCTGTAGGTCTCAGACATTCACTATTTGAGGAAGTGAAATTCAAATCCCATAGGCTCAGAAAGGTCTAGAAACCACACCACTGAGCTCCTAGATCCAAATCTCTTTAAAGCTGTTACGAAGTGAGAAACTCTTGAAGCAGTCAAAATGGGGACAAAACAGAGTAAGCAATTTCCACATAGATACATTTTTTAATCAATTTTTTTTGTTCAATCCATTTTAATATTCAATATTATAACATATAAAATGCAAGAAGAAGAGGACCAGAGTCCTGCAGATATATTGGGAGGGAGGACAATCTCATTTAGAACATTGGGAAACTTTTATTTGATGTCAACGAGCTCTGGATCAGGCTTTTGGAAACCACACCTAAGGGCAAGGCAAAGGGCAAAAATATATTCTCTCTGCTTATAATGTGTCTGACACGAGATCCTTAATGGCTGGCATAAACTGGTATAAAAATTGACTGCTGATATCAATGGAATTATATCACTATGTAACTGATGAAGACTCTGTATGCATTTCCCAATACTTATTATCAATTAAATTAGGTGATGTAAATTGACAATTAGGTATTGTCAATTAGATTGTTTGGTAGGAAAAAAAAATCTGCTGAAAACTCCAGATATTCCTCCAAACTTTAACTTAATTAACAGCAAAACTAATAAATACTCAACATTTTTGTAAAGCAAGTAGGACCTAATGAAATGACACCAAAATCATCAAGAAGCTTCCCAATGCAGTAAAAAGCATTTGATTTCCTTTCTCCTTGAATATTTTGTTTTCCAGACTGGAGGTTTTCTTCACTGTGTTCTCATGATGGCCTCACACTCTTCCTTTATCTCCATCAAGGCTTGCATCAGGCTGTGGTCTGTCCCATGGGTCACCTTCATAACATTATAGGCCTTGAGGAGAGAACAGAAAGGGACACGTTAGTCACTGTGCAGACCATGCAAAGGGGCTGGTCACTGCAGTGGGGCACGGATGTAAGTACTGGTCCTCAAGTGGTTGGCAGCTGGGGGCTTGAATGCATGGCATAGTAGAAATAGGAGTGAAGTATCCTGAAGTATATGATGATTTGTCCCTGACAAAGGAGGAGGCACTGCCACATCATTCTTAGGTGTTAAAACCCACAAATATGTTTACAATAGTAGAGGAAGATACTTTTGCACTGAGGCCTCAATGCCATTTTAAGATTGGTCAACTACATCACCCAAGGTTTTGACACATTATTTAAAAGATGACTGTGATGTTCATAATGTCAATAACCTCAAAGTCCTGTAATCAGAAATAGATTAATGCATAACCAATGGACTAAAGTGCCTTAACTGCATCAGAGGAAACTATGCGTAGCATCAACCAAATGAGTACATTAATAGTTCCACTCTAAAAAAGCGTGGGGGAATGAGTCTTTGCTGCTTTTCCCAGGAATTATTTTCCCTGTGTGTTGGTAATTTTCTATTGCTAGACCAATTTACACTTGCTGATACTGCCTGTAGTGTTGCTGATTCCCTGCCAGAGATATGTCTGAAATGCTCTTTGCCCAGCTCATGTTTAGAGCATCACTTTTCATCTGACTTTTCTGCTTCTTCCTTCTATTAAATTCCTACTGCAAGGAGAGAAGTACCAGATAGAAATGGATTCAGCACTTCTGAAGAAAGAACAAGGGAGCTAGAAGTGTAGTGGCAGGAGAAAAGGCACCAGAGATTTTTCCTCATCCCAAACTAAGGAATTGTCAAAAACTAAATCCAGCCTGTGTTTCAACAGGTCTCTGGTCCATTCAACTGACAAAATTCAGCTAAATCAGCTATGGATTGCAAAAAAAGGATCTTTATGGAAACAAATGTTGAGGAAGGGGCCTCATTTAAATCAGAAAGATAAAAATAAAAATAAATATATTATTTGGTGGAATGAATGAAAGCCTACTTCCAAATCCTAGGGAAATTCTAGCACAGTTTATTTTTGCTTCAAATTACTTAATTCTTAAAAGAAGAGGGAGGTAGCAAAAGACTGAAAGAGCAAGTTGAAACAGCAGTCAAAACAAATCAGAGTGTGCAAGGAGCTCTAGAAACAGTCAAATATGTTCTGAGCTACCACAGTGCCCTACTACTAACTGATAAAATACTCAGCTAAACAGAACAATGGAGCTGCTTTCATCACCATTAGAAATGCCTGAGAAATGTGAAATAAAATCAGAAATCCTCAATTTTTGCATAACTTGATTTTAGCAGAAATACAAAGCTGGTCATGTTTTTGCAAAAGGTTTTTAAGTAAGTCATAATTATATTCCCTGAAAAGACTGCCTAAATTGTTCTTAGTGTTTTTTTCCTAATTTAACATATCAGGGAAATGTTATAAAGAATAGATAATAGAATTATTTCAACATAGGGGAATGTGAGGTATTAAGCTGCACAAGAGCTTTTTTTTTTTTTTAATAAATAATTGAAAAACTACTGTAAAAAATAAGAATAAGAACCAGTCCTTCTCTGGCAGAAACAGTGGAGTGGAGAGAGAGGAAGATTTGTGTGGTATAGGAATCCCTGGATGGAGCAGAGCAGGACAGCTGCAGGTGGGATACCGCGTGTGTTGCAGTGCAGCGATACGTAGCTGCGCCCAGGCTAACGAGGTAAGGACAGGATAACCCTAGAGCAAAGTGGCCAGGTGAACTGGCCATGGATCTGACCATTCTCTCTCATCTCCAACATTTCTTTTCTGTTTCCTTTCTTTCCTCAGTGTGTCAGATAAATGCACTCAGTCTTTATCCTTTTGTCTCCTCAGGGAGAAAATAATTCTCATGCAATGTACTGTTTCACGTACTGCAGTACAAGTGAGAACAAGCTGCATCGAAGTTAGAATAGCAATGACTTCTGTAATCCCCAGATTAAACTGGCATCAAGCTACAGAGCTGATTTTGCAAAGATCAGTGTAAAACTGGGGATAACTTCACCTCCAAAGCAAGGAATTGTTTTACTGGGCAGAAACAGGAACGTGCAGGCTCCCTGCATGCTCCCCTGCTCTCCTGAATTGCACAGCTAACCCGCAGAGCTGAGGCTGAGCAGAGTCTTGTCGTCTGTGTGGTCTTCCTCTCAGCTAAAAGAACAAATCTAATTATGAAAAACTATAGTAAGCGCAAGACAGCAAAACAGGCCACAGTGTCATCAACCACACACAGTCTCCCTGAAGAATATAAAACTCATTAGATGAGTGGTGTGGCTGCGGCTCCATGAATGCAAATGAAATGCAGCGCAGTGGTTTGTGCCTGATTTGCATGGGGATGGGAAGAAATGCCCATCACCACGGCTGCGGGGAACGGTGTGCACATGCAACACGGCACCGCTCCATCACAGAGAAAGCAGAAAGCAAATGGCCATGTGCCAAAAAGGCATGAAGGGAAGTGTAAGCATTTCAGAGGGAGTATCTGTGTTTTTCAATCCCTCTTGATTAAAGGGGACCCATGTTAAAGCAGGCATAGGAAAACCGAAAACTATCACAGTTACTATCAACTACAGCTGGTAAACAATTCCGTATTTGAAGGAAACACCTAGAGAAAGGAGATTTCCTCTGTGTTGCTCTGAAACCTGGGAGGGATTTTAGCAGAATTCCTGTGCTTTTTTGCCTCTGCACCAGGGATTACAGTAAGAAGGGAAATACTATTGTACCTATTGTGGGCCTTCATGAGATGGGACAGCCATGCTTATCAGCTCACAGGAGGACAAAGGTGCTCCTGAGACCGTGCCAGCCAAGTGCAGGGTCTGCAGGAGAAACTGGCCAGTCAGTGTTGTACGTGTGTGCATCCCCCTGCCTGCCTACCCCTGTCCCCATCAGCTGTCACTCAGCGGCTGGGCACCGCTGCCCTGCTCAGGAAAGTGCGTGGGCACAGGCAGCTGCTGCCACCACCACCATCTCAGCCCGCAGGATGGAGCAGCAGCTGAGACAACGCACTGCAGCACTCAGCATCCCTCTTCAAGGAGACAACAATGGGAAATTAAGGCAAAATCTCCCCCTCTGCACCCTGCCTGTACTCCCAAACTGGGTCCCGCTCCACTCAGGTTATGGAAAACCAAACAAGTGAATTACCATGCTGTGAAGGTAACAAATGACACCTAATAAACATTTATGCTAATGAGTGCACCTCAGGACACATCTATACACTTGCTGGGGGCTCCCATAAGCTCCAGAGATGCAGACCTGTCCTGGGCTCCTGCAGGAGCCCTGCTTCTCGGTCCAAAAACTTCTCTCTTCACAAGACAGCGTGTTGCAGCTTTTG
The DNA here is from genome assembly GCF_036417535.1 of Chlamydotis macqueenii. Lineage (NCBI taxonomy): Eukaryota > Metazoa > Chordata > Aves > Otidiformes > Otididae > Chlamydotis > Chlamydotis macqueenii. The sequence continues at coordinate 91,689,162 of NC_141558.1, read as the reverse complement.
TTATTGCTACTTTTTACAATTATTCCAGGGTCTTTAAATTAGGTTTGTCAGACTGATCTCCAGCTCTGGCCTTTTGCTGCCAAAGGTTTTCCTGATCTATAATTCCATTTGTCCTCCCACCATTCCATCTTTCATGTATGTGTATATACACTTAGAAGTAATACGTTGGCTGTACAACAAACCAAGGGCTACTCTCAGTTTTTATTCCAGAAGTGGAGTATTGCCTCTCTGTAACACTTCTGTTTCCAAAACCTGGCAAATTAGATTCTTCAGGTCCTAATATACTTTTAGGGTGTGATTTTAATGGGTAGCATGAAGCTCTCCACATTATTTAAGCCTTCTTTGGGTGTGCAGGGCAGAGAACTAAACCCAAAGGGCACTCAGAGTAACGTGGCCATGACAGTGATTCATTCTCAGGTGGCACAGAGAGCAGCAGTAAGGGCTGGACTGCAGCACTGCGCATGAAGATCTTCTGGTCTTAACAGACGGCGCATCTGATGCAGAGAGGCTGTCAATCCCCAGCAGCTCTGAGGCTGTGCCTGATTAAACAGGATTTATAAGAGTGAGGTGAATTTTACTCAGATCTCAGTTCCTCTGCACCTTCCACATCCTTCTCCTTAATGCCACACTGAAATTAGTCTGACGAGGGCTCCAACAGGGTTCTATTCAGTGCCAGAGTGTATTAAGAAGAGTAATGAAGCAGAGAAGGTAATCGAGTTTCTGCTCTGAGCATGTGGCATGCTCTGTTGACACATCTAATCACAAAGGGCCAAACTGCGCTCTCATATAACTCTAGTACATTATCTGAGTTATATTAGGAATCACATCCTTTACTTGCAACAAACTGGGAATTATATCTTGCTCTAATGTGTTCCATTGTAGGCAGCAATGAAGGAAATCAGTTTCAGATCTCATCCAAAGAAGCCCTGTGTCCTGTGCTCACAAGCTTCATGGAGAAACAGGATGACAAGAAGCTTTTCCTCCTCTCGGCTGTGCTCCCAGAGAGTGGGAGTTCAGTCTCGCACATGTAGGTGAAAAGGGGGAGTCTGAACAGGGGACAGGCAAAACCACAACAGGATTAGTTGTAAATGGTTCTGCATATCAGCTGTAAAGCACTTACTGTGTCCTTGTGGACCACTAATGGCTTGGAGACCACAGTCAGAGATGCACTGAGGTATGGCATAGAATGGTAAGCGGCACCTTATTCTCCCTTTTCAGGGAAAGAGGAGATCACAGGTTGAAGAAAAGGTTTCAGTGTTAGGCATTGCTCAGTATTCAAAGGATAATGCAGTAGCAATCTGGCTTGCAATGGGCAACTTCTTCACTAAAAACATACAAAACCCCATCACAACTTCCACCTTCACTGATAAGCAGCATTCAGATGTCTCTAGGTGAATTCACTCCAGTTTAATTTAATAGAGTATCACGTTGGAAATGCAATTAGAAGAATAACTGTTAATATATTGCAGCAGTATCAGTGAAAATAGAAGCTCCTCTGACTGGGGTCTCAGTCCACATGCTAAAAAGGAAAGTCTGAATGTTTGGAAATTATAAACATTACAGGGGAAATAGCAGAGCAGATTACCTGGCACATGACAGATATATGACTTGCTTCTGAATAACGCATGGAAAATAGAATTGATTACTCTTCCATCTGCTTTTTAATGATCAGAATTGGCCATAATTTAAGTTAAATAAATCAAGTGAAGATTTAAGTTACCAAGACTTAATAAGACTGGCATCACATTAATTTATTATTTCAACATGTGGAAATTATCAATTATTCAGCTTGCATAATTAATCAGATGTTAAAACCAAAATAAATTTGGGGGTTTAAAAAAGTAAGTGCAAAATAGGAAGTTATCTAGAGAGTCATGAGTGACATTAATTTTATAAGGGATCCAGGCAGGAGTAAAAACCACTTCTCCCCCTGCCCCCAGTGCAGACACCCATCCTCTTCTATCCCAAGCAGCAGCCCTAACTCTGCCACAAGACTAGCTCTTCATATAGCATGGACATTAAGCAAAGGGGACATAGAGCCAACTTCTGCACTTCTTTCTAATACTGGTGCCAGCACTGGAGCACACTTCTGCCCAGCAGCAATGGGCAAGTAGCTGGGCCAGGTGGCTTTCTGCAGCCTGGGGTAGGAGGAAATGAGTATACAACTCAGCTCAGGTACAACAGGGATGGCTTAAAGCTGAAATGTAACTGGCAAAGCACCAGTTGCAAAACCAGATCAAAGAAGAGAAAGATGATGAATGATATAGAAATAAGAGGCGTCAAGAAGCATGTCTCTTGATTCGAGTGTGGCTCACAGTAAAATACAAGCATTAAAGGCAAAGTTCTCCCATATGAAACCACAGATGCCTGGTAGGGGCTAAGGAGGGTAGAAACTGCAGCTCTGCTCCCGTTCTTGTACATTCAGTGATCCCAGATTCACTTTGTTATGGTAAGGAGAGTCTAAGGCAGTAAGATATATTTATCTCTTCAGATCTAATCATAATTTTTCATCCAGGCACCTGTGAGCTATTGAACTGTAATTAGCAGTGACTGATACTGGAGGAAGTCAGTGCCTGAAACGCTGAGCAACGGTGACCCATCACCACACTCAGCTGCAGCCTGGGGAAACACCAGAAAAAGCAGTGAGGAGTATCCAAAGGCATGAGGTACAGTCAGAGCAGAAGGGGGAGACACACAGCAGGTTTGGGGAAAGTGAGGGAAGGGGACAGAGAAGAAATGGTTCACATTACTGACCTCTTTCAAGGTTTCCAGCGCTTGAGGAAACATGCCTTGACTGTACTGCAGTTTGCCCACTCGCATCAGCTGGACAGCCCTCAGCGGATGGAAACCAGGATAATACAGTCTGCCGAGAAAAAGGAGGAAAATGTGTCTCTGTCAGCTCTCACCTTCACAGTCACTGCCTCTGCAGAGAGCTATTAGGGTGGGACTGCAAAGTCATTGTGAATGTTAATAAGGTACTCAGAGAAAATTAGCTGCACTAGTGAGAAGCATGAAATACTGAGGGGAATTAGCAAATTATTACTCTCCATCTCAGAGGAATGCCTTTAACATTATCCTGTTAGAAAGTGATGAAAGTAGGATTATTTAATTTGCTACTGTTGGATAATACAATAGCATTTACTGTACTTAGTATTGCAAACAGAGGTCATTCACAATCCCAGGTCTCTGGAGAGGTATAATTTTAAGAGGAAGCTTCAGCACAGAACCCAGTTCTGGATCATCCAGGATGAAGGAGAGGGACTGCAGGGAAAGCAGGTATGTAACATTGAGGCCACCATTTCTGAGTTCGCTTGCCACTCCCTGTGCAGAAAGAATTGGTGCTGCACATTCAAGGAAACATCTCAAACTTGGCTTTTGCATCTAGACAAGGTATCTGCTAGTGTGAGGATACGTTCCTGTTCTTACTCAAATGATTTCACAGAAGCAGAAGTTTTCCATCAATCTCACAGGAGTTAATGAAAACAGAACTATGCTCTCTTTTTTTTTTTCTAGGAAGTAGATGGAGAACAATGTCATCATTAATTCCTCTCAAGATACTCTTGAAATGTCCATGCTTTCATGATGACCACTCTGCATCTCCAAAGTCCACTGGCCTGGCTCACAACACCTGGATCCACCCTAGCCCTGTGTCTTGGATGTGGAAAGCGTGGCATCTTGGAAAAGCAACCTGAGGACTGCAGAAAGCCATGGACGTGACTTGCCTGGAACTGGCCAGCAGGAAACATGAGGTGAAGGGACACACGTGGGAGTTAAGTCACCTGCAAAAGATCCTAAGATCTTTTTTGACTAACTACACAAATGAAAGAATAAAAGCCTCAAGCACGACTCAGTGAAGACAAACATCCTATTTGATCAAACAGCATTTTATTTCCTCAAGTGCACCAGCTGTGTGCTTGAGGAGTGTCTAAAAAAACACAAAATTTGTCACAACTGCAGGGAGAAGAGCCAATAAGCTTTCCAAAATCTACAATTTGAAGATTTTTTTGTGTGTTTATGCCAAACCTATGATCATCATACTTCAGGGGAATTACTAATGAATGATACCACTGCAGTCAGAAAGACACTTAAATCTGCATGGGTATAATTAAATGCATGCTAAGACATTAAACAATGTAAATTTGTACAATGTATAGGAATCTTCTGATAAGTCTGCATGCAAATGAATGAGTTATCTTTCTCCATTATTTTTCACTAATGAAAATGCAAACATGATTAAATACAAGTAATTGTTTAAGTGGCAGTGTATCTGGCTGTCCTTACAACTGTCAAATGAAGATGTGTAAACATCATGAAAAATGTTTTCACACCCAAACCCCCTTTTCTGCTGATCCCATGCAGTTTCAGTGAAGACATACAGAAACACATGGGAAGCATGCCTGGCAGGATATCAGGAGCAACAGCTCTTGATCTGCCAAAACCTCTCACGAAGCAGTAGAAACCAACTCCTCAATGAGAATAATCCATCCTGAATTGCCACAAGCACCACCTGTTCAGATCCCTTGTGGGTTGCAGTCCAAAAAGGCTGGAGAGCCAGCAGCCAAGAGAGAAGAAAAATGATAGCACTTACCTCAGTCCAAACTGACCACTCATTAATTTCAAGGATTGGGTTAAATAAACACTGGAAAATTATCAGTAGGTTTATTTCTAGATTTTGTTTCTGGTTATTATATAAATTAACATGGTGCTATCTGCTGCTAGTTAAATACTAGCAAATGCAACTAAGTCAGCAATTTTGGTGTGAATTAGTGAAGAGTAATAGAAATTGCATCCCTAACAGGGCACAAATGGGAGTACTGAGCACACACACAATTTTGTAAAAATTGCAAAAAAAATGATGTGCATACTATGTGAGTGCATACTTCTGCCCTCACCTGTGACTGCTGCACAGGAAGGAATAAAAAGGTTATTCCCTTTCCTGTGGGCCACTGAAATGCCAGGATGCCTGGGGCAAGGATTATGGCCAGAGGAGAAGGAGCCAGGGTAGCAAAGACTTTTGCATGAAATGACAACTCATCTTTGCAGTCCCCACTACACTATCCCTGCTCTGTCCTGACAGCTTGGATTCTTTTCCCACTGTTCCTTCATGGCCTTTTCACATCTCCTTCGTCCCACGCCTTTACCTTTCATCCTTTCAACCACCTTTTTAATGTCTCTCCTTTTCCTCGCCCTCCTGCATAACCAGCCCCATCCAAAATACCAACACAAACAGGCAGCTTGGGTCCTGCCCCAGCTGCAGTCACTGCAAGAATGGCAACTTATGTGGACAAATCCAGGCTATGCTTTAGTTCAGCAAAGTGGCGCCGGCTGAACTTCATATGGGTCCATCAGAATTCAGAGTCTGTGCTTCCATGCAAACAGGTTTCTTTCTATAGATCATACATTCACCTGCAGTCAATGAAGACTTAGGATATGCAATATCAGAGAAAACAGGCAGCAATTTAGCAACGTCAAGTACTCAGCCCAGACTACCAGCCATAAACTAAAGCAAGTGAAAATTTAAGATGAAGACACAGAAGGAGTTGGTGCAAAACAAAGAGCCTTGTGCTCATAAATATTTACAAAGCTGTTTTACTGAGCTGATTTATGCTCCGATCTTACTCCTGTACATAGTTACATTTTGCAAGCCTTAAAATTGACATTTGAAACAACTATTTATTATCATATTCTGGAATAAATCTATTAAACTATTGGAACAACTTTTGGGGAAGCACATCCATTGAGTGAGTTTACTAGAGAAATCCAAGCAGCTTGCAGCTCTTCTGGGAGATGTCTAAGTGGGAAAAATGCTGCTGGCATCCCTAGAATTCAGTCTTATGAAAAACTGGCATGGTAGAAAGAACTAAGAAGCAGTGTCAGGTACTTTGTGAGCCAATTTATTATCCCCATGCATTGCTCTGAACAAAACAAAGTGGATAAATTTAAGAATGAGGAAGACATTTACCAGCCAAGGAACTGGTACCTAAAGACTGTCAACAAGAGACTGCAATAACTATAGAGAAATACATGCTGTAAAACACATTACAGCTTGGAAAGAGTAGGATTTCAATCTGAAAAGGATTCTATGAGATTTACCAAGGCCTGAGGGACAGGAAGGGGAAGAGTAACATACTGAAAGCAAAAATAAAGATAGTTCTGTGGTGTGATGTTTCCTGGCCCTTGGCACTGGTCAATACCTAGTAGTCCACTTGCAAAGAGAGATTAAACAGAATACAACAAGTAACAAGTAAGGCTGCACTGTAAACAAGAGAACTGGAGCAGGCTGAGAAAGATCTGTACATTTTTTTATCACATCCTCTGCTTATACAAGAACAAAGCAGTGTGCTTATGTAAGCACAGCTTTGTTCCCATCTATGAGCAACAGCATCCATACTGGCCTGTCCCGCCAGCATGCTCTCCTGCCTATCGACTGGTCCTCCAACTTTGGTGCCATTTGCAAACCCCACTGTTGCCTCCTCCAGCCATTTATAGAGATATTAAACTGGACGAGTCCCAGGACAGGTCCCTGCAGTACCCCACTGTTACTATAATCCAAATAGAATACAACTCAACAGCCATGACCTCTCACCCCCACCACCCAGCCAATTTTTTACCTATCTAGCTCTCTACTCACCTGGACTGTAATACCCTAACTCGGATGTTAACTCCCTGATCGTCTTGATCATGCAAAGATAATAGTGAGCAAGCTCTCTTAACATCTTTGCTGGAGGGAGCCATTGGGTCCAACAGGTTTGTAGGGGTCACACTCTCTCTGGTAATCCCTGGCTCAACCCTTATTCTGGGATGTGCTTGGGAGACTTCATAGGTGAAGACTGAGGCAAAATAGGCACTGTCTAGCTTACTATTCAAAACCTCAAGTCAAAGCTATTTCCTAGTCTCTGGGTAGCTTGCACTAGTGTTTCATTGTTCCAGGCACCACCAGTTCCTGCATCTAATTCACAAAATACAAGGATCCCAATTTTAACTGGGCAAAGATATAGCCCATACTTTGTAAAGCAATAGCTGCTTCTAATACACCATGAGATCGATAATTCCTATTTGTAATTCAGCCACAAAGTTTGCCTTGATTAACCCCCAGAGCAGCCACTGATTATATACTTTATTAAAAAAAAAAAACATTTTTTTCATTCTATGTATTATCTGTGAATATCTTCAAGCAATCCCTTGTGTTCTCACGTAAAGGACAATGTGAAAAAAACAACCCTTGACGTATTTTAGCCAGTTCTTTCTATTTCTTAATACTGTAGTCCAATTAATTCCACTTAATTTATCTCCCATTACAGGGTAAATAATCAGAGCTTTTGCGTCCTCTTGTGAATTAAAGCCTGGTATTAAAAAAAGAGACTATGCAAAATCACTGCCTTTTCTGATGCCTCATATTTTAAAATAAATAGACGCCTACCATTCGCTGTAAATCAGTCTGTGGGGTTAACTGTTGTCTTCAGCCTGATGTAATTAGAAGCAGGCAGGATTTATAAAACCTGAAATAAGGTTTTAAAATGGAAATGGTACAAGGCTCTTTTATGTGGTGACATGTAAAAAGTGATGCCGTACATAACTGTAAATTGGTTTGCAGTACCTTTTAGTGCAAGTACGTATGACAGCATAAAAGACATAAAGCAGTTTTAGAAGCCTCAACAACAGAGAAGGAATTAAGAACAGGCTCCAGGGCTTCAGGAAAGGGGGTGAGCAGAATGCAAAGAGGACAGCGGCAGCCTCATGACACAAACGTACTGGCTGCAGCTAGTCGAAATGTTCACCACAAGTATAGCACCCAATAAGTTCAACCTTCTCTTCTTTCTCTGACTCATTCTTGATTTCTGAACTGCTCGGTGTTTGAGTACATTTATTAAAGCTGTTCACTGAACTGCAGCCGAGGAATTATTTTTATGTTGTTCAGTTATTTGTTTTTCCATTATTCAGTGATGTGAGACTGGGCATCTAATTTGCATGGTATTATTTCTACTCCTTGGCTGGCATGATCAATGGGTTCTAAATACGGGAATTACAAGAAACATCTTCAGGACAAATTTAAGGAAAACTTATTTGTGCTAAAAAGTATGAAACATTTGGTATCTATCAACATTTCCAGGGAGGAACCACTTATTTTATGAATAGTCAAAGAAATCATATGCCTCAGGAGCATAAGACAGGTACGCTAACTGTACTCATTTAGGAGCTCACAGATCTTCATGCCAAAGTGACTCCTACACAGAATTTCAGCCAGTAATTCCTGCTCCAAAACCAGCAATTTGAGGCTGAAATAGTGTTTAACAAGCAATGCTCTCTATATAGAAAATAATCTTAAGGAGCTTTATACATAATTTGCTCAACACTACTATTTTTTTTAATAAGCACGAGCCCTGTGCAAGAGTTTTGCCTGGGATGGAACAAGGTTACAGGGTTACTTTTGGAGGAAATGGGAATGTTATTGATACTGGACTAAGTGACTTTGTTCTGCATGCTAAGTATTAGAAGTCTAGTTGGAACTGTAAAATTCTAAGGACAATATATCTATACTAACCTGTGCATAACCTTTAGAGGTCCCTGTGAAAGCCTTCCAAAAAAATATTAGCCTAGCTCTCAGTTAACAAAGTGTTATTTCTTGGAAAAATAATGGTGTTAATGTGCTATTCTTTTTGACTTCTCTTTTTCCCTCTCTTTTTTTTTCTTCTCTTAACAACTTCCTATTTATCAGAGATGACTGGATAAGTTTAAATTAGTTCAGTACCTTACAACTCCCCTTTATACCTTCTGCAGCAGCCATGTCACTTTTGGAGTAGCAGACTAAATCCTTTACCTATGGCAGACCTGATATACTCCAGCTGCCCTGAAATGTTTATTGTCCATTTTATCTTCCCACCACAGCATATCATGGAGACGACCAAAGCATCAGTGAACAGTTTAATGCTGGCATCACTCTCTTCTTCTTTTTTCCCCAGATTTGACCTCTCTAACTGGGATTCTAGGATTGGCTCCTCAGGACTAGCAGGGAAGTTTTCCGGGAGGTAACTGCTAGTGAACATCCCTAAAGCATTACAAAAAAAGCTTTGCCATTGATGAGAAGACATTATTATTTGTAGAAGCTTTATGCTGGAAAATCTCTTACAAACTATATCAGGAAAAGTTACTTTCTGTTACTGTTATATAAAACTATTAACTACCCCTAAGAGACTTACTCATCTTCTGGTTTGACTAAATAAAAGCAGAAAGTCAGTATCATTTTCCGAGCCAGCTGGGGTCTGATATCAGTAGAGATGTGTAGACTTAACACCTCTGGTCAGAGTTCATTTGGAACTCTCCACACTCTCACAGTATACCCTGGCTGTACATTTCTGCAGTCTAATTCACATATGGTCGCTATCTCTATTATTGCTGTATTGGCAAAACTCTCAGTATGCCCAATAATTAAATTTTCATCAACGACCACAACTCATATATGAGCCTCGTCATACTAAGCACTAAAGAACATGGCATGACAGCTTTTGTTCTGCACAGACAAGACATGGAAGCCCAGGCAAATGAAGAGGTTTGTCCAATATTACAAAAGAAAATCTCTAGGAAAGCCAGGAGTTGAACCTAGATATCACTGTGAATTTAGGATGTTTTCTGGTTCATGCAGAACCCAGTTCTTGTGTTTATGCTGTCTTGTCTATCTGTCTGGCTCTGCTATTCCAAATGAAAGTAAACATGCTTGTTGGTGACAGGGACAGTGGGATAGAGTGCACCCTCAGCAAGTTCGCCGACGACACCAAGTTGTGTGGTGCTGTCGACACGCTGGAAGGGAGGGATGCCATCCAGAGGGACCTTGACAGGCTGGAGAGGTGGGCCCGTGCCAACCTCATGAAGTTCAACCAGGACAAGTTCAAGGTCCTGCACCTGGGTCATGGCAATCCCAGGCAGAAATACAGGCTGGGCGGGGAATGGATTGAGAGCAACCCTGAGGAGAAGGACTTGGGAGTGCTGGTGGATGAGAAGCTTAACATGAGCAGGCAATGCGCCCTTGCGGCCCAGAAGGCCAACCGCATCCTGGGCTGCATCAAGAGAAGCGCGGCCAGCAGGTTGAGGGAGGTGATTCTCCCCCTCTACTCTGCCCTGGTGAGACCCCACCTGGAGTACTGTGTCCAGTTCTGGAGCCCCCAGCACAAGAAGGACATGGACCAGTTGGAGAAGGTCCAGAGGAGGGCCACGAAGATGACAAAAGGGCTGGAGCACCTCTCTTATGAGGACAGGCTGAGAGAGTTGGGGCTGTTCAGCCTGGAGAAGAGGAGGCTCCGGGGAGACCTGATAGCGGTCTTCCAGTACCTCAAGGGGGCCTACAAGAAAGACGGGGAAAGGCTGTTTAGTAGGGCCTGTTGCAATAGGACGAGAGGTAATGGTTTTAAAATAGAGGGGGGTAGATTTAGATTAGAAATTAGGAAAAATTTTTTTATGATGCGAGTTATAGAACACTGGAACAGGTTGCCCAGAAAGGTGGTGGAGGCCCCATCCCTGGAAATGTTCAAGGCCAGGTTGGATGAGGCTCTGAGCAACCTGATCTAGTTGGGGATGTCCCTGCTCCTTGCAGGGGGGGTTGGACTAGATGACCTTTGAAGGTCCCTTCCAACCCTAACCATTCTATGATTCTATGATAAATATATTTTTATAGGCCTAACAGGCTTGCTGTATCTTGCAAATGAAATGTAGAGACAGTAACCTTAATTTAGAAACTTTTGTGTCATATTGTCGATTTATTTTTCTGTTTTGTTTTTTTTTGTTTTGTTTTTTGTTGTTGTTGTTTGGTTTTTTTTTATATTCTGTGCTCACTCAAGGAATGTCCTGTTATTGCAGTGAAACAACTGCCTCTGGAAACAGTTCAGGATTTAGATCTGTGAAATTATGCCTTAAAATATTTGTCATCATATCTGCACCTCATACTCTTCCATTACTATTTATTTCAGTAATTTAACTGATGCAATCAAATAGGCAATCACACTTCTTAATTGACTGAATTATCAAGAAATGTTAGCTCTCCATCTCAGAAATCAATTCCCTCTGGCTGCTGATCATTCTGCCATATTCCTTATGGTGTTAACTTATGTCACATTAAAATAGATATTGTTCCAGATATTGGCTCTGCCAAGATTTGAATGATAACTTCAATAAAATGATGAAGTGGTATAAGCTGCAATTTTCATCTTGTCTCTCAATCTGTCTTACTCATCCACTTAAAATGCTGACATCATCTGTTTGAACTGCCCACTTCAAATGCTCTGTCTTCTTCCGGTGTTAAGAGATGTGAACAAAAGAGCACTCAATCTGGAATGGAAGTAGGAAAAGATTTTCTATAGATTGTCCCTGTGTCTTGGTCAATGTTCAAAACATCTTGTAGCTCTTGGGTTTTTTTTTTTTTAGTGAGTTCACCATCTTTACAGCTAAAGATGGTAGGATGGACTATCGCTGCAGATAGGAACGTACCGTCTCAGTCCTTGCACAACCAGAACAGGAAGAGATTAAGGTCAACAGTTTAGTTCAAAGGATTTATAAAAAGATTTTAAAAGCCATATAGAGTACATTGGAAGAATGCCAGAAAACACAAGATGTAAGAAAGACAGCAAAGGAAGAATGGGAAAGCTAGTTAAAGAGAGCATGCATGGGAAGAAAAGTTAAACATGGAAGGAAAATGTACACTAGAGAAACTGTAATTTGTGACAAAGACCTTGGTGTCACCTTTGCCTCCAGCAATGAACCTATTACTAGCTGTTGATATTAAGAAAAATAGCCCACCCTCAGTGTCTCATACGGCTGAGAATACAACTACAAGACTGGCTGCATTCCAAATTATAAGCTTCCAGCTTGGAACAGGTGGAAGACTGTGAAAGGACTCATAGGAATCTCCCTCTTTTTTTGATATCTCCCCAATTCTGCCTCTTTCTTACCCAGTTTTTTATCCACCTTCTAATTTTTGTGCAAATGACCAACCAGAATGACAGTAACTCTATAATACTCCATTTCATTCTTCACTGAAGTTTAGCTCTGCAGTATTTTCCTTCATTTAGATTAGATTGTCTTCTAAGAATACAGTCTTGCATGATCCCTTTTTACCAAATCTACTTTTTTTTTTTTAATAGAATTTTCCATGCTTTCAATATTTTCTCTCTTCAGAATTTGACCTATATCTTTGATGGCCCTCTAGTTCCCCCTTCTAAAGCACTATGGTTCTTATTCTTCAATTGTTTAGCGTCACCTCTGACGTGAGGATGCTCTTTGAACAGCACTTGTACTTTGGAAGTGCAGTGTACCATGTCCATAGCTAATAGTGGAGCTAAGCAAATACAGAAAGGCATACGCTCTGCATCCATTTAGGAAGATGGTGATATCTTGTGCCATTGCTGTTCCCTGAGTAAACAACATCTTGTTTGCAGTAACTACCATTGTGGCATTGTGTTTACCAACAGGGTTTCATGTTAATAGCAGTATGGGAGTTATGGAAAAAAACCTTCTCCTCATTTCCTCCCACCACCTTCAAACCAGAAAGACGCTGGTTCACTGTCATCTCAACAGCAGATATCTGATGCAGCTCAATGTATACAGGCTTCTGATTTGGTTGGGTAGCTGTTGAACACAGTGACAGTCATCTCAATGTCCTATCAATGTCTGGATGGCTCTTGGATACTTACCATCAAAAGTAATAGCAACAATAGCAGCTGAAGTAGCATTTGCAAAATTTAGTGAGATTCTTGCATAAAAGTTGTTACCAGCATGTCTGAACAGGAACCCTATTGCCTGATGTCAGATATCTCATTTAGACATCTGGTCTTACTCCTTGTGTCTCAGCTTTCCCATCTTAAATATGACAATAGTGATCTGCTCAGTGGAGCTGATGAGGCTAAATTCAATTGTGTTTGTGAAGAGCTCTGAGAGTTCAATAGAAAGATTCTGTGGAAGTTCAAAATATTAGCACTAGTTATAAAAAGATTACAAATCCTTGGTAAGCTACACAGTTAAAATGTGACAGCTAAAAAAGACCATCTGTCTGAACTGGAGAACACAACTTCCATCCAGTTGCTCAGCTGCTAGAAAATTTCTCGCATGACTCAAAAGGTATGTAAATTGCTCCAGAGTTTCCTATGAAAGAAAACAATCTTGAAGAAAGGGGAGAGGGGAAACAGCATTCTTTACATAAAAAAAAAACCAAAACCAAAAACAACAAAAAAGAGACCTGCTATGAACTTTATGAACAGCAATCATGAGCAATAAACTCTCCCAGGCTCTAAAGTGCTGCCTGAAATGCTGGCTGAATATAAAGGAAAGATTTTTTCAGGTAACACCACTATGCCTCTTCATGGCATGGAAAATGGTGTGCAATATTTCAAAAGATCATGGCATGCTTGAACTCTCTGTAATTGAAAGTAGCATGTTCACTGAGCAAGTATTTTTCAAGCAATGTAATGTTTGCTGTACATCTTGATTAATGAACACATTTGTACCTTTGGAGATCAGGCAGGGGGAAAAAAAAATTTTAAGAGGAGATTGCTTGAGGAGGAAACAGATCCATGAAATGAATGGTTTAGTTCATGTGAGGTAAAGCAATTCTCAAGATTTCATGCTTTACATGGTATCTCATATCAGTAGCTAGTTTAGTCTGTGAGCTACTGTCTCCAATGGCAAAATCCAACACGTATGTTACAGATAACGAAATATCTCAAGGCACTTTCCACTGATGAAAACCAGTACAATGGCACTGATTTTAATGCTTGATGGATAGACTGCCGTGATTATAAGTCCTTTTGCTAGCACAATGGAACACTATGCTTCTACGAGCTATACAACAATGTTAATGTCAGCATCACAGAATCAAAACCAAATGTCCAGAACATCTCTCAGAATGCATAGTACTTTGGGTTAAAAGTTTTTTGCTTCACTTTCTGTTTAAATGTTGCTTTCTTCCTACAGTGCTCTCTGGGACAGAGAGCAAAGTTTTATGCTCAGATTTTGGGTCAAGACTATTTGTGTTCTCAAACCACCATTTTGTAATTGTATGCTGTTGTTCTAAAAGATTCTGAGGTTTTGCAAAATTATACCTAGCTGTGGTAGTTAGTTAAGTGGCCCAGCCACTTGGAGCTTGCTTAGAGACATGTAAGACAGGAGGGTAAAAGACTCTCCAAGTTGGTGTTTGGCATCACATTTCCTCAGTGTGAGGTTTTGGATTGCGTTTCTAGATTACATCATTAGAGGTCTGTGTCTTGACATGACACAGATATATCTCTATAGGCAAGATAAGGGATGAACAATTCATTTAAGCTAAAGTGCAATGCGTTCAGGGACCTATGGAATAAAGCTCTTCAATAAAAACAGAAACAAAGAGTTCCCAGACTGACAATACAGGGCATGGTAAACAGGCATCCAGTTCTGAAAGAATTAGCTGGCTTTTCTCCCACTTAGTTGCTACTACGTAAAAACATATGATCGGTCTGCTAGAAGAATAACTTTTCTCCAATCATGGGAACTCCAGCCCATGTGAGGAGAGCTATGGAACAGTGGACGACTCTCTGGGCCAGACCACAAGTGCAGTGACTGAACATGACACTGAAGAATATGGCCATAAGCCCACCAGAAAAAAAAAAAAAAAAAGAAGTGGGGAAAAAAAAAAAAAAAGCCCTGGAAGCTCTGCAGGAAATCCTGTGGAGTTACTTGACAGAGACCTGATCAGTTCATGCCTTACAATGGTACTTGCACAGGCACCACTAGAGGCACAGACATTTCATGTCCAGTCTCCTTTGTTTTCAGGCCTCAGGTAGACATCCCGTCGGGGCAGCACACTTCTGACAGGAATCCTCCAAAATGATCTGATAAATGTTTACCTTGCACCCTGTTCACTGAGGGCAGCAAGCACAAAGGAAGAGCTACAATTGCACTATCATGCCTAAAGCACATGAATAAATGGCTTGTCAGAGTCTAAAATTATGAAACAGTGAACAACCACATTTCTCTCTTGGCCAATTGTGTGGAGGCAATTAGCACACTGATTTATGGATGAGTGGAGGAGGGGAAATGAGCAAAAGAAACACACATGGACTCTATTAAGTACCATTTTTTTTTCTATCAAATGTTAGTTGTGTCCCACTGAGCTAAAGAAAGACTCTGTAATACTCAGCCCACTGTTTCCAGTAGACAATTTCTGTGCAGTTGAGACAAGGTTCACAGTTCCAGCTCAGAAATAACAGCCAGAACATTGGGAAGAGCTCCAGCAAGCTGGGGTGCAAGTGCAGCAGAGCCATCAGGGTAACCGATCTATGAGTCCTGGGCTACTAAATCATCCTGTGTCCCAGGTTATACCCCTTTGTTGGTTAAACCCCTTTGGCATAATATTTACCATTGGTTTCCCGTTACACATACCAGCTGTGTCTGAGGCAGAACCTCCAGCCTATCTCACAGGTCATTATTTCTAATAGTAAAAAAAAAAATCCCCTTTTCTCCCTCTTCCCAGGTTCTTGTCTCCTGTTTTCTTCTCTGTTTTCCTCTTCTATTTTTTGTGTCTTTCTTTCCTAGTTTCTCTATCCTTACCCCCACATTTTCTTCTTTCACTGTTCTCTATCCCACCAAGTTGCTTTTTTTCCCCCTTTAACCTCCTCTCACCATCTTTTTATTGATCATTTTATAATTTTTCCACTCTTGGGTACTGTCTACCTACGCATAACCAAAGTGGAATGTCCCGTGGAGACTGATTGCTCATTTGCATGCACTACATGCAAGATACGCATCTTTGAAGCAACTGTTAGACTACTAACAGCTGTTTCACAGTAAACTCCCTATACACACGGAAAATTACATGTTGAGACATGCAATGGTGTACTGTGCATAAAGCCTCAGGAAACTACCCATTGATCTATGATACATCCATTAATCTCTGCAGCCTAAAGGGCATCTTTCTAAATTGGTACAGGAGGCAGCTATGAAAAGAAATCTGTCAATACTCTTTTATGAGGCACAGGAAAACCACATACTGAGTCTTTGCTATTAAATATGAATCTATGGCATGAGGCAGGCATCAAAATCTAAAACGGCATTTACTTGCCTCAAGTAAAACCAAAATGTCATGGCTCCATCTGATTTTGCGAAGTAGCACAATGGGACCTCATCATTTGATTGTTAATTTGTGATTTCTCTGAAATATGGCTTAGATATCTCTTGGCTTTCATGGCATCCATTCGGAGGATTTTTATATCACTTTCAGTTTGTATTTCATGCTGGAGCAGATGTATCTCAATAGAGTGCAGAAAAAGGCCTCTGCTAGGTGACAGCTTCTCTCCTAGAAAAATGTTCTTTCCTGGATTCATCTTCCAGATGCACATCATGGCATTGCAAGCTTTTGTAATAAAAAGGACTTCATGCTCTCCCTTGGAGCTGTATCTTCTTTCTTTTTCTGCTCATGGTGGTACATCAATGGTCTTGGTCCACTTCCTATTCTTTTTCACAAGACTCTGTCAAGGGATCAGCAACTTTGACTCACATGAAAGACCAGTTCTTAGAAAGGGCTCTGCTAATTGCTTACTGGCTTTCTGCAGACTTTTCTGGGCAAAAACTATGACCCATCTTATCACAGTCCTTGATATTTAAGGCAGTTCTTTACATTGTCCCTTGTCAGACGAACAGATGATAAGAGTTGCACCTTCATATGAGAAGGTATATTGCTCAGTTCTAGCTCTTATGTGGTTGTTGCTACCATCAACTGCTGTCCTGAACCTTGAATCATCAGATCTGCTCTCATTCAGATCTTCTACGAATAGGCAACAGGGTGGACGGGTTGATGGCTGAGCTCCTGCTTCGACTTCTCTGAGCAGCTTTGCCACGTGTGCATTTTGCTTCTCCCAGGCATGTTCTAGATTGCATCCTAAAGCTGAATGACCACTGCTTTGGTGTTAGGCCATGGCTTTGAGATCCAATGTTCTTCCCCCTCAGAAAACACCTGGATTACTGTTGCAATTTTTTTTTTTTATAAATTTGATTTTAAGTTAAAGGATAATAGTTACATGAAAAGGAAACCCAAAGTTATGCGTTTCTAGATGCTATCAGTCTTTTTAACAGTGCCCTTCCAGAATAGATGTAAGACAGAAGTCCACTTCCAAACACAGAGTTATTTAGCTACAACACAGCAAAAGGCCTGGATAGCTTACCCATGTAAATGATGATTTTTATATGTTGCTCTAAAGTACAAATAATGCTAACCATGCAAGTAAATTTTGCAAAATACATATATTTTTTCATTGCTGGTTTGAGGCATGATACAGTAGATTTTTTAAAACTGCAGAGTATTAACTTCTCAATGACTTTTGTTTATGAATAGAAATAAGCCAACAGGGAAATTTTGCTGTGCACGGAAGTACACTGACAGCATGAACGCTGCTGTGTAGTAAAAGTATTTCCACCATGACATAAGTAGATTTAGAATGAATGTGTGCAGATATGTAGATTTTAAATGCCTTAGCATTTAAAAATATGAGCCCAGATATAACCATGTCACAATTTTTTTGATTCCTACATGATAGAACATATATCAAGTCAATTCATACAGTATGTCATACAGTATTATATAACACACAAGACATAACAATTTAAACCAGTTTCATGTAGAGAAAACCTTATATCAGAAAACAACAATTGGAAGAGGCTATCTTCTTCTCAACAAAGCAGCAATAAATGGGGAGGTTACTGGGTTACAGAGTAGAGGAATGCCCTGTTTTATCCCTACTCCAGAGTGCACACATTTTCTTTTCTTTTGGCAGCCTTATCTTCTCGTTTCAGGAACAGCCAGGCCTCTTTTGAACCTTCCACCACCAAGTCTCCTTTAGCTTTTAACATGGCTTGCTCATGCCCAAGGCTCCTTCACTAAACATCTTCCCTGTCTCTTTGCCTGCAAAGGGCTCCTGACAAGATCATGAACCTTCATGCTGATCAAGCTTGCTAATTGCATCACAAGCCTCATGTACAGAGTAGGGTATCAAACCTGAGACACAAGCTTGGTACACTGTACTAAACTACTTCCATCACATACTCTCATTGCCAGTGTTTTTGTAGCATGACTCTACAAGCAAAATCTTTATTTTTAAAAGCAGTGAACGACCATTTGCATGAAGAATAGATTCAATAAATCACATTAGTGAACAAACAGATGGCAATTCAGGTGTTTAGCAGCTTACCTGGTGTGTCTTTGTCTCCTAGTAACCATTCCACAACATTGCTACTGATTATCTCACTGTATGTGTACTGTATCACATTTAATTTTAACACTTTATTTAAAACTCCATGAACTCCAACAAATCTCTTTACCTTACAGATAAGGTCAATAACTCAAAATAGATTAAGACAATTTACACATACTTTAAAGAAAGGATGCTTTGTCAAACCTCAGTCCTACACTTGCTGTGTATGTGGGACTATCCCAATGAACCCTCAGTTGACCTGATTAGAAATTACAACTGCAATATAAAACATTTTTTGGATTACAATGTCAAACTTTCAGCATTTATATTATGTGGGCAAGCAAACTGCTTTTCAGGAGGAGTTTGGAAATTACTGCAATTCTTCAGTAGACATAACTCTTCTGCATAATACCAGAGTTAGACAGCTTGTCTACCTATAGTCTTTCAAGATTAATTTGAATTTATTAATGGTGTGAATTTAAAGTAATCACTTCAGCCATGTTGTAGATGCTGCCATTGAAAACTAACACAGAGTTATTTCATATTTAGCTTGATTCATTTCCAAAGTAAATTGGGGTATACTGCATTAAATCGAGAAAAACACAGGTATTTGAAAAGATAAATTAAAACACTTTAAAAATCTATTTGGGTTATTTACCCTTGAGGCAGAAGCATTGGTCAAACAAATATGCTTAAAAATCCAAAAGCTCATGCTTCTTCAGAACATTGGACCAAAATGTATGTAAAGATAAAATCTCGTTATGAAGATCATGTAACTATCCTCTGTTCAGAATAATATTTGATGTTTTCTGTATGACTTGCTCTAAGTGGAAAGGAGGTAACTAGAAAATTGACTACTGTGGGGAAAAAAAAAGAAAAAAGATTTGTCCTTTTTTGTCCTTTCAGATAATAGACAAAATGGAGCAAGGTGCAAACTAGATACCAGAATATATTTTGCATTATTAGGTTAATAAGCTGGTTGTGCTACATTTTGATCCAAAATTGATGGTACAATAAATATAAATTATGAAGTATTAACCAGAAATGGTGTATTGTGTTTAATGTACCAGCAAATACTAAACTACCAACCAACACCTAATCAGTTGCTATAGTAATTCTAGTCTCCACCTACATCTTATGAATTGTTAAGGGCCATGATGTATTTTGTCCTTTACAAAATGTGTGCTTTCCCCTAATCGTGTTTAGTGGATTTTCTGCACAATCCCCATGTGCATAAGGCACAGATCACACAGCGTCTAATCAGATCCAAACGTCTGATTGGAATTTTTACTGAATGCTGACCTTTCCAATATAAATTTCATTAGTGTTTGTATCCAATATATATATCACAATATCAAATACTCTACTCTGCTTGCATTTAAGCAGAAGCCAGCATGAAAGCAGTTCACTAGGAGAAAATGGGAGCAGATCAAAAAGAATAAAAGGTTTTTAAAGCAAAGTACAATAGTTAATTATTGCAAGGCTGAAAACTGGGAGTTGTTCTCCCATGTGTATAAGGGCCAGTACAGGTCCTGTACATCAATTAGGCCCACTTAAAGCACATTTTAAAGGCTTAGACAGGATTTATGTGGTGCATAAGCCTTCAGCTGTCTATCTGCATGTGAATGGTATCCTCTATGAATATACCTGTCAAGATAGCTGAAATCTGAACATTAAGCAGGTTGTTAGCAAATCAAAATTGAAATTCTCAGACATTGTCACCTCAACTGTATTTGTCACTCTTCCCTTTCTCATACCAAAACAAAGTGGTTACATGCACAAAGCAAGCGCAAGCAATTGTGGCCACAGTACTAAATTTTCTCCTTTAAGCTGCCCTAAAGAGGAAGATGGATGGTGCTCTCTGAAGAAAAAGATTGTTTCTCTCTCTTGCTCTCCTTAAAGGAAGAGGTTTTAGAGGTACTCAATAAAATCCATTTCTGTGTCAGGAAACGTAGGGCAGGACAAATACTGTACTAAGCTCCCAAGATACACAAGCCTTTGATAACCTGCTTTGTTCACACACATATAAGACTTTAAATGAGTGATTAAATTGCGTTATATAAGGAGTTGGAATTTGATCTCTGATGAGCAATTATTTAGGATTCATGGATTCTTACTAATTACAGGTTTCTCCATTCCTTTACATTTCTATATTAATCATCATTTCTAAGGAAGACAGAATAGAAATCTGGAACCTCTACTTACCCCCAGAATTCAACAGAAAACACTTTTTTATTTGAGATATGAAACATTTTGACAAGTATTCAATTACTTGGATCCATGCTAAATAATGAAATAAAGGCAAATCTACTGGAATAAATTTCCTTGTAATTCCTGGAGAAAAGCCACAGATACTTTGGGTGGGGAATTTGCACTGAAAGCACTACAGAATTCAGTGTTTGCATTCTACTGGACTTTCTCCAATCAGATCCTGTCTGATCTATTAATGATACCAGATTTGAGAAACCTTTTTTTTTTTTTTCCAATTTAATTTCTGGGCATTTTTGTCTGTATTGCCTTATGTTTCCTCTCAGGCCAAACTGCCAAAATATCACCACTGCCTCATTAAAAACACTCTTAGGAAATTACATATTCTGCAGTGCCTGAAGAAAGCTGAATTTGAACCTTTTCCCGCCCTAGGAATCCTCTAGTCACCTGCCACTGGGTTTTTTTTTTTTGGAAATATTGTATTCTGACCATCTATCTTTCAGTCTGTGCTCTGAGGTCATTTCATGTCTTTGTACTGTACATTGCACTGCACCTTCTAAGCATTTAAACACTAACTCCATCTCTCTTCAGGAAAGCATTTGAAGTGCTTAAGCATCTGCTTAGCGGAATTCTGTGGGCCTTATGCATGTCTAAATGCTTTCCAGAGCTACCTACAGTTGGGTCTAAATAGTTAACAAATATTCAGGTCTGCTACTATACTTGACTGTGACTTTAGAAAACTCTTACGCAACAGTAAGAGTAGGATTTATCCCAACAGAATATTAACACAGACAGCTCGCAGGCATCTAACCTTGTACAGGGAGCTTCGTCTTCCCAGGTTCCCAGTCTAGGCAGTGCAGAGTCAAGGGCTCCTTGAGAAGGAAATTCAGAATACCTAACTCATTCTACTGAATATTCTGCAGCATTAATAATTCAAAGTTCACCTTATGAGCTCAGTTTTCTGTCACGTTGACTCAGACTCCTAGCTGTGGGGCAATTTCTGCCACACTTTGGTTCTCCAAATGGAAATGAGAATACCAAATGATTTATTTTGCTTGTAATTTACTAATCTTTGACACACATGGGAAGCTTCAGGACAGTGCATTTCTATAAGAATAAAGCACTTCCAACGCAAGAAGTCACCTAAATGCAAACCTTCTCCTATAAGTATGTTGCATGTGCAAACTTCATCAATTTAATAAATGCTGTAGCAGTAAATGTCTTTAGACTAAAAGCACAATTCTCAAAGGGCCACGGTTTCTAATTTCTTTGGAAAACAGACACAATCTACACCATGAAAAATTTAATTGCACTTTAATTACCAGTCAGCTGAATAGCATGAGATATGTATGCCTTCATTTTAATAGCTTCTGCCACTTCCAGCAAATTGTGGAAAGAAATAATGGATGCTTTGAGTATTCTTTCTCTCTGCTTCTACCAAATTTTTTTTAAAAAAAAACAAACAAACAAAGCAAACCCATAAAAAATGTAAAATGAAGATTCAAATTCTTCTGGGTCAGTCATAATCCAGGAGGAACACTAGCAATAATGAATATGGATACAGAAACACAGCTGCAGTGTTCACATCCATGGCAAGGTAATGCAAAAATTTGCCCCTTTGGTTGAGTTCTGCTACATTAAACTGATAAAAAGCTCTTGGCTGGCTGACTCAAGGTTGTTTCTTTGTTTTTTAAGGTCAGAGCTTTAGCATTTGAAAAATATTTTGTATATTGCAATATTTACCTCATTTCCTTCTACAGAAATATTGTAGTCATTCAGGAATAGAACAGAATATTGTATATATAGGGAAACCCTTATGAATAAAAACATACTAGCATTTTGAAGGATTTTATTAAACGTGTATATAGCCAATGAAAAATGTTAGGCTCGATAAAGCGCAGTCTAGCCTGGCTTTTATCTAACACCCCACATACAGTGGCATCTGAACAGCATACAAAATGACAATATGTTGACAAAGCCTCTGTAGTGCTTAAAGCTTCTCGTAACTGACAACAAACTTAAATTAAAAAAGGGTTTCTGTTTAGAGGTACAGGAAAACAGGCAAACCAGCATTTCTTCATTTTGGACTCAATGTCTTTTGTTCATGCTGACCCCAAGCACTGGAGAGCTTTCTAAGTATAAAAGTATGGCTGAATTATTTAATTCAATACATCCTATTGTATTCAGTATGCACCATTGAGGAGTCAGCAAGAACAGGAAGCATGTGATAGGGAGAAATTATTTGTCTATCCATGCTCATAGAAAGAGGATGGAAGAAAAACATATGTGTAAAGCTTTGTGCTCCTTACTATAATAGATTTGTTTGACCACAGGACACGTGCATTACCTACAAATGAACATTAGTTACAAATGTAAATATCCCTCTGGGGATGAGGAAATTTTATCTTTGGTAAATCTGTATCAGGCACAGTAACGTGGACTGTTTTACTATTATTGTTACTACTACTACTACTACTACTATTGGTATTATGTTTTCTATTTTTAAGGGAGGAGTTAAATAGTAAAATAGTCACACAGTGCCTGATACAAATTGTTCGGAGAACCAGCGCTACTCACTATGGTAAATCCTCACTGCTGCTTTGCTGAAAAGATACATCACACAACAAGACATCTGGCATCTAAAGATACAGTAGTGTCAAAACTGAAATATCAAAATGCTCCCACTTTGTTATCACATCAGGAATCAATATTATACTGAAAGTGTAAATGAGGCAGAAGCAGGTACTTTCGTTAGCAAATTACAGAGGAAAGTAAAGATCTTGAAAGGAATACTGTATTTCCTTATGCCATATTATCCTATGTAGCATTTTAAATGTCCTGTTGTGATGAAGAGTAATAAAGAAAACCATGAAAAAAGCAAATGCTTAACTATGGATAAAGCACCTGCTAAAGCACAGTTCTCCAACTTGACAATTCAGTAGATAAGGAACATTCACTGGAAGCAAGTAATTCTGAGCTGCATCTTGCATGTTTATATATGTTTAAAGCCCTCAAGTTTCTCCTGCAATTATTATCATGAAGATAGAGTATAAAATGAAATAAATCTGACCTTTTTTTTTTTTCTGACAGGTTTGACATGTGGGCTTCTTAATATCAGAACATTATTTGTTAAAATAAGAACCTGGAAAGCCTTGCTGTTTCAGTGGCATTTTAAAGTCTGACTAGAGGTTACGGGGAAGTTAATATTAGGCATTGCTTTCTTACTGTTGTGCTCCTTTATTCCCATGGGTTTTTTATAAACAACACAAATTTGCACAGGCAATACAACATTGAAGGAAGAGATTAGAGCATGGATAGCTGAAGAAATGTTATATTAAAAGTCAGAAACATTAGGTGGTGTAGCACAAGTGTTTCTTAGAGGATTTGCATTGGAGAATAATGTTCTTCCTGAGCACTTGCTCTATTTCCCCTGTCCAGGATGACTAATCACAAAAGCACTGGTATTAAATCAGTTAGTGGAGCTGAAATCCAGCAAAATGTGTCAAAAGTAGATGAATTTAACCTTGCAGTATTCAAGGAATGGAAACTATACCCTGGGGCACATTAGGGAAGTACATGGATAGTAATTATCTAAAATGAGATAACCAACGTGGATTTAGAAAGGCAAGAGTCTCCCTAGCTAATCTACTTGACCTTTATCATGAGGCTAAAGACAAGGATGATAATGGGCTCTGCAAATAAAAAAGTGTGTTTGTATATTCAGGAGGTCATGTGGGCACACACAACAAATAGATGAAAGGGACGAAAAGAAAATAGCTTTATAAAAAAACTCTGAAAACTCATAAGAAAGCACGTACTACACAGGAACAGATTTAACCCTGCATTGTCCACTGAAGCACATGCACACACAATTTCTGTGACCCAAGAGCAACATTGTGGGAGCATTTGTTGTGTCATCCACATGGTAAGTTTGCACAGTAACGCAAACAGTAACCAGGGAATGTAATTCCATGGGAGCTGAGGGTCCATTTAAATACAAGTAAAGGGGAAAATTATATATAATCTACAGGGATCTCAGTATAGGTCAAAATTTGATTTAACAGGCTACGCAGCTACAGTACATGAAATCCTTTTCTACACTCAGCTTTGCTTTTTTCATTTCTTTTGTTTCTTTTTGTCAAGACAGCATATGAACCTGGGCAAGGCAATGCTGGAGAAGAGTAACAAAGGTAAAACTACTCTCAAAAAAAAAAAAAAGTCTTTCTTGAAACTGCTCTTCTAGCTTATGACAGGCTGCAGATGCTTTGCACGGGGAATGCTTTGGCCATAGTGAAGGTCTGCCTTCTGACAATCACATCCAAAGCCCACAGAAATTAATGAGGTTTAGAAGATGTCCTCACAGTTTCAGTTCCCTCTAACCAGGTGCCATGGTGCTCATCTGTCCATTTGGAATGGAGCAGCCAAGCTCTAGTGAGCTGATTATTTTCCTCATTCCAGCACTGCCTGAGTAGTGGAGGTGGCTCCACTCACTCTTATTGGAAGATGAAAAAGATCCTCTGCTACCTTGGTTGGAGAACTGACAGTTTATGAAAGGAGAACTTTGTGTGACATGAACAATCTCTTCCTTGGAGAAAAGAGAAGTCAAGTTATAGGGTCTTGATCTATTTTCCTCAGGAGCTACTGGAAGGAGGACTGGTTTTCTGTCTCCTGTAGTAAAAGGAGAAGCCACTAGTGAGGATACACATTTGTACTCTCAAGTTGCTGAGGTAATGGGCGATAAAAGAGAAAATACACACACACTCCCCTCAACTCATTCTTCACCAAGGAACAGAGAGAGCAGTCAAAGAAATGAAGATAAACAGGTTGGAGTAAAAGAAGCAGGAAGGAGTGTAAGAAGAATTTGGAAGAAGGAACCTAATCCAAAACACCTCCCTGAGGTTAGCTACTGAGACAAAAAGAAGAACCTGAACTGAAGGATTCTAGAAGATCTGTACTGCCTCTAACACCAAATGTTCACAGATCTTTAAATCCCAGAATGAAAATGCATCATACTCCTTCCTGCAGCATTTTCTATATCCCTCTGCCTTCTTTATTGAGGAGAAAGTAGCTGTCGTCAACTCTCCTCCACAGGGTCACAAATACCTTTGCTTGGTGCCAGTTCCCTCTTCTTAGGCAGATAGGCTGACAAAATATATCCAAGTTAGTGATCTTGCATGGTAGTAGGTGCAACTGATGAATCAACACAACTCTCTCAGGTCTAGTACCAGCTTTTGCAGCCTCGAGAGGAGGCTCGTTTACTGCCCTGACCTCACCCACAAGTTAACTAAGAAATTCTGAACAGCTGGATTTTGACTTTAATCACTATTGCTAATGGTACTACTGGACACAAACGCATCACATTACTATCTTCTTGTCTTTGTTTCAGAATTAATTGCTTAGATGGAGTATTTTAGGCAGCTCAGGGAAGTCAGGAACCACTCAGAAAGTGTGAAGTACCAGGACTGGGAACACAGAAGAGAGGTAAACTAGATACGTAAACTAGACCATACAGTAAGCTAGACAACACGGGTAAAAAAATAATCTACAGATAGTGTTCATTTGTTGTCACCAAAAAAACCATTTTACAAACATTTAAAGTATTTGACCATATAAAAAGCATCTGGAAACATACACATTTCTTCTTTCTTCTAATTTTGGAAGTGTGCTAGACGCAGCACAAAATATTCTGTTCTTTGCTGTGAGGTGGAATACACTTGCCTGCATTTTAACTGAATTTATCAGGTCCCTGATTTTCTTTCACAGTCCATGACAACTTGAATTCTACTGAAATAAATATTCATAGCATGCATATTCCAGTCATATGTATGAATTTGTAAAGTTAAAGCTTGGTTCCCGTAATTAAAGTCATCAGTAAGGATTCCAAGATGGCTTTGTGCTTGTGCAGAAACTTGCAGAAGAATTATCTCAATTTTTTTTTAATGCCAGCACTTGGCTGGAAGTGTCTTAATGCTCAGCTAGTATGGAAGCAAGCATTTTTACCTCAGGAATAAAAATTGAGCTTTGGGTTTTAAAGGTTCACAATACAGTCAGGAAGTAAAATATTCTAAAAGACATTCATTTAAAGAACGCCACTAAAAATAAATCCGAGAAAACTGCGAATATGCTCATGGCTGCTCTAAGGGCAAAGGAGAAATGAATATTGGGAACAAATTAATTGTTATTCATCGCTTTCTTAGCTCTAGTCATAACTTGCTCTGTTCAGGCCCAATTCTAATATCAGTGATGGAGGTCTGTAACCTCTAGCTGAGTGGGGTCATGTTGTGTGGGATCAGCACACATTCAACTGCTGAAAAATTTTTACTGGGAACGACAAAATGCAAGGCAGTGTTATATCCTAAAGCAGCAATTTCCAGGATGTGGTCCCTTGAGGATTGCTTTGGGTTATGCAAGGGTCTCCCCTTGAATCAAATATCTCAATTTTAAATGTTGGGAAAGCATCCAAAGGTCGACATTGTCTGCAGCAGTGACACCATCCGGGCAGTGGAAGTAGAGATAGTATTTGTGGGTAAACACAGAGGCAGGAAGGAAAATTCTGTTCTGCTGCTTGTTATTTGTAGCTTGTGTCCTAAGAGAAAAAGATTGGCATTTGGAGAAGAAAAGACATGCCTGTAGCTGAGTAAGCAGGGATGGGAAGGTGTACTGAGGTGGGTAGGAACGCAGGGAAACAGGAAGATAGTGTTTGGTGTTACATGAAATCGGGGAAATGAGAGTCCAGCACCAAGTGGGAAAGAAAGTAACCCCTGGAGATTTGGCAGCTGCCAAAACTGTCTGCAAAAAGTTGATGCTCCACTGCAATCAGTAAACTGATTAGCTAAAGCTATCTAATCAGTGCTAGGGTACCTAACAAACTGAGATGTTCAATTGTCATTGCTTAGTTACACCAACAGGAGAAACATCTGCCCTAAAGTTTAAACTTCCCATTTTCCCCTGCTATACTTTCTCTCAAGCTGCTTCAAGAAAAGCTTCATACCTGGAAGAAGCTTCCTATAAGCATTCATAAAAACTACTTCATTAGCTTTCAGCAAGTCCCTCATTAAAACTGCTCCTTGTCACAGTTCCTGATATCTAGATTATGAAGGAGCTGGCAATGTGTCACTCATGCCCATCAGTAGTCAGGAAAGGACTGATGTTCTGGTCATACTCTATCTTATTGTTAGCCTGTCCTCCCCAGATCTGCTTTATCTATTTCTGTCACAGCTTGGGAAAAGAATCCCTTTTTTAGCCTGATAACAAGATTTATGGAGCCATCACCTGTCTGCCAGTTCTTCTCTAGTAATTCTGAATCCGTTGGCCAATTTTAGCTAAATTTGGCAGTGATGTGGAAATCTCAAAGATATTTTAATACTCTAAAAAACCAAGATAACAGAATATAAAGATACTAATACTACATTCCCCAAGGTAAAGAACAGAGTGTGAGCTTGCCTTGAGATAGATATGATAGAATGCATGCAGGAAAAATGTTATAAATTCTTCACTCCTGGGAAACTCTGGTTTGTGCACTATAAAACCCATTATGCTGTCTTTCTAGTGAATTCTCTGATGTGTAATAAGTAGTATATGAACACTGCAGCATAGCTATCATTCAGTCAATCAGCATAAAAAGTCAGTCAATCAGAGACAAACATCTAATGGAAAAATAGCTCCCTTAGTTCTGGAGACTAGTGAACAACTCACTTGTTGAATGTTGGCATGGTGGTAACTTTTCCTTTAAAGCTCACATGCCACTGCCCAGAGCTTCAAACAGCCAGAAGTTGTTCTGATGTTCCTCACAACTATCATGAAGGCAATGAAAGGCTACAAGGAACATACTGAGCTAGGCTCTGAAATTCAGTGATTTGAGGAGTCCACAGTCTGCAAGTTTTCAATATGCTCATTGCACATGTCTGCAGCCAAATTTTCTGTATGCTTGTACATCTATGGATAGCACTTCAGGGAAATCTATGGCTTACAAAAAGGCAAACATTTAAATGCAAAGAAGAAAAACAAATCTCTTGAGTGACTGTTGTTAGCAAACTGTCTTCAGGGAGACAACATTCTATAAGGTATGTCTATTTAATAATATTTTTTTTTTCTGAAATAATGTAACCTTCTTATTAGAGACAGAGGACTGGACATATCTCACATAAATCTCTCAACTCTGGTTTCTAGTATGAGTTAAAGGTCAGTGATAGCTCGGTCAAAGGGCACACACAGGTTGGCATCAGGGATGCAACAGGGCAACATGCAGTGACACAGAAGGCAGATCATGTACAAAATTGGGGATATTTTCGCATTAGAGAAGGAACAATGGTGGCAGCTATTAAAACCAAGGCAGTACATAAATGAGGGCTTGCTCCTTCAGACTGTGATGAGCCATCCCCAACATCTCCGCTACAAGCATCGGGCAGAGGCTGGATTTATTCTCACTATTTAGACTTACACTTACACTACACACTGACTTAATTTTTCTGTCACTTCAAGTTAGATAGTATCATTATCTCTGATCTCTCTGATCCATCAACCTCTCTTCGGCTTCTTTTAAAAAATATTTTGAAATAAAAAGTCACCATACTGAAGTCACTGAAAATCAAAAGCTGTGAAAGAGTAAAGAAGAAGGCAACAGTCATACAAGCACCAATCTTCACAAAACTGGTTACACCATCTTATGATGTTTTTGGCCCCACATAAACTCCAAAAAAAGTTTCTGAGAAATGTTAAGTACATAAATATTGACTTATTAAGCACTGGCATTCAAAAATATCATAATTTATGACAAATTCCTATACTGCATTGTGTATCTTCAAGAATAGGAAAGTAATGTAGTCAGACAGTCTCAAAATTATTAAGTTCCCTTTTCATTTTCCTGAACTCTCACTCACTAGTGTTTTTCACTGATGTTAAGTTAAAGAGTGATAATTAAAAAAAAAAAAAAGACTTGATAATGATTTTTCTTTAGGTTATCCAAAACCCTTTTGCTTAGCAGAAGAGGGAGCACTATACAGTGAAGAGCATTCTACTGATGTCTCATGAAATCTTTGCTTTCTAAATCAGTATTTTGCCTGGGTTACATGATAAAATAATTCATAACCTCCATCACACTATGAAAAGTAGGTATCTTCAACTACCGAGAACAAAGTAAAAATGCAAAACATGACTACATTAAAATTAAAGAGCAAATGATGCTTCATTGAACTCAGAGAGAATTAGAAACACCTGTCAACATACTAAACCAAAAACTCCTACAGTGAACAAAAGTCATAAGTGCAGCTCTGTTACTTCCAGAGAAGTTTGCTGATATAAAAGTTATGTACATGAAAGAGAAGCAGGTCTTGATTTTATGAAAGCGTCCTTATAAAGAACTGAGGAAGAGAAACACACTACAGGATCCACACACATAAGATTCACACATTGGCTGATGATTGTATGAGTGTGTGACTTCCTGCACTTCCAGGCACGTGAGAGAGGAGGATCTGTCACTGCATTGCTCCTGCATAATGAATCATCTAGCAATAATTTATTCCAGCCGACGTTTTCCAGGGATCCTCACTGTCAGATGCAACAGACACGGAGACAGAGACAAGCAACAGCCACTGCACTGGGAGTGAGGAGTACAGAGGAGAGGTCAGAAGAGCAAGTTTCCTACCCAGCATGCAAGACTTGATAGCTGTGAAGATACTGGGAACACCTTCATATGACTCATCCACAAGCCATCTACAGTTGTCTGATCTACAACCAGCACAAGAGATGAAACTCAAGCCCTAATGAAGCCAAGATAATTTTGCCAATAACTACAACAGTGCCAAGTAATCCACCTGCTGGCTTTGAATTTTTTTTCAAACACATTAACCAAAGATTGTGTTTACTTTGATATACAAAAGAATGCAGACTTGACAAACCCTCTCAACTCCATCCAGGCAGCGTAGTAAAAACTGCTGTGTATGCAATGACTTTTTTTCCCACATAATGTTCAAATAACATTGAAGTTGCAGACAGGATTCAAGTTTTTCCTTATTTAAAAAAAATTCACCCCATTTTTACCATGGTATTTTTTTTGCTTCATACATTAAAAATAAAACAAAATAATTTAAAAAACCCAAATCAGCAATTCTGTAGCACAAAAAGCAGGCACGAAAGGAAATATTTCCACTGATATTGTGCAAATTCTGTTAGTCTAAAGCATTAATGGATATGTACTACCATAGAGTACTATGCCTGTAAAATGCAGAAGTTGAGCTCTGATTATATTGTTTGCAAGAGAAATACGGGCCTCAGAATGAACAAACATATGTGTTGCAATTCATGGCGCTCTCTCACCTTCTTTGTGCCTTCTCCCTTTTCCCAATGGGAGTGAGAAAGGGCTTGGCTTTTGCCCATAGCTGTGCCACTGAGGTGAGCAGCAGAATGACAAAGTTCAACTAGTTGTGGGAACATCAACATTTACCCAACTCCTTGTGGCTGATGGTTGTTTTACGCTACCATAGTAAGATACGTGTAAAGCTTTTTCCCTGCCACTGCTTTTTGCTACTTAGACATTTTGGCACCTATTAATACATTTGAACATGAGCTTAAACTTCTCTATTTACAGCCACTCTACATGCGGTCTCTGATTTTCTACTAACTTGGAGGAACTTCGTGTGCTTGACATCTCTGTCTTTATGTAAGTTGCCAAGAAGCACTAACAAGCAAAGGCACAGACAACACAAGTATAGAAGCCTAATTGACACAAAAATATCTTTAATTTCTTAGCAATTGCTGCAAGACCAAGCACTTACTGGAACAATGTATGGCACTCTTGCAGCATGTCCCTGATCCTTGACATTCTGCTTTGGGCAGAAAGAATATGCATGATACACAGTATTACTGGGAAAAATTGAGAGTTTTGGTCTGGGGTTTTTTTTTGTAGCTATACAGGTTTTGCCATACTTTGCATAGTCAAGATTCACTTAAATTTGAAGAGGTATGACCTTTTCATTGAGCCTTTCAAAAGCATGCTAAGGATGTGTCCTCCTACCAACGGCACATGCAAACTAGCTCAACAGAATATTATATACTACACCCTGAAGAACATATAAAATGTAGTTTTAAAGTTAACCAGAGACTGCAGCACACATCACTCACAAGAGTAGAATTTACCTCCAGAAACACATTTTTACTATTTTTTCTCACTTTTCTCACCCCGGGCAAATTTCTCAAAATCAGCTGAAACAAGATCTCTGCTACAGGTACAGAAATTCTGCACTACACAGAAAGTAAGATGTTAGAAGTCCATATCCTCTTTTTTTTTATTTGGGAGACACACTGATTTTATTACTTTCAAAAAATGAAACAACCTCAAGCTTCTGAAAATCTAGCCTTTCTTTTGATTCGTTTATTAAGTTGATTTAGTTCAGTATGAAACAACAGGATAAATGTCATGTAGTCTGTCTGCGAATTCCATACCAAGATTCAACGTGGTGCAAATTTTGGAACACAAAAACTAAATTGTCACTGCCACAATGGCACACTAAATCCATAAAGTAGTGACTGTGGTGAAGCTTTGCATAAATATAAGGGCCTTCCAGATCTTCATATGAGGTTTATTATTTCTTCAGATTAGCAAGTGGTGGACCTCAGAAAGTCATCTTTAAGGATACAAATGTAATGTCTCCCTTACATACATACCCTAGTGGAATTTTACTTGCAATGAGATCCATTGTCTGCAGAGTTTTACAGTCTTCTTCAAAAGATTTATAGGATGCTTCACATTTTTTCTATTAAGTGTTACAGATTTGTATGCCATTTCCATTTAACTCTACCTCAATTCTATTGATTTATGCTAGAATTTTGAGATGCCTGCTATGGACTTAATTTTCCATTGAACTGTAATAAGACTCCAGCATCTTATTCTTTCTGTTGTGGTAGAATCCTTCCTATTTTTTCAGTTCCTTAGGATATACCCAGAATGATACCGTACTTTTTACCCATCTCATTATTTTAGGAGATAAGCACATATTTTAAGTAAAAGTCCCTTCCTGATGAATTTCTACGGACCTAATAATGTTGGGTTCCCCACCTGCAGCTACTGGCACCTTACTGAAAATTCAAGCATATGTGGCCCGTGTTTATTTAGGTTAAAACAAGGAAGCATCCAACAAATCTGATAGAAGCTGCACACTTTCATGAATCAGTCTATTTTACAGGTTCCATCTGCTCTTAAGTGCTTCCCAGAGAACAAACACTGTGTCACTATACCACATATTTCCATTGCACTATCCCAAACACACTTAAGCTGCTGACAGATTAATGCTTAGTTCACTTGTGGCATACATTCTTGGGTTCTTACACATGTTCTTATAAGGAAATGGAACTCACTGAGCACTTAATCACAAGTTGGGGTAGTGTTATTGTATTGAACACAACACACTGACTTTGTTTCAGGAACAGGCTAAGGTATCTCTGTACAAGCCACTGCTGTCACTAGCACAGCCAAAGACCCTGGAAATCAAATCACATTTGTCAAACTCAGTTAAAAAAAGGCAAGCAGGAATTTAGCAAAGGGTAGCCCTTTGGGCTAGGGATGAGGCACCTGAGGAGTGTGCAGAAATGGCCAAAGGACTGCACTCTTTACTGGAATGCAACTTGTACCGTTTAAGCATGCATATATTTACTTAAAGCCATTACCAATAGATCTCGATAAAATGGCTGCAAAGACAGGGAATAATAGGCAGATGCAAAAAACAACAGCAACAAAACTGAAGTAAAATACAAACCAACTTGCTAGAGACATCACCAATCCAGTTAATTGTGAATTTATCTAGCTAGGAAGCAGCAACAGCAAAATAAACTGGTAGGGGTATATGCAAAACATGAATATACACCATTAATATCTGCATTTGTGCCTAGGAGAAAGGTAGAGTTTCATGGAGAATCCTTTACATCCTCACCTGACGTGAAACATGTTTGATTAGTCCAGAGCAGCCAAGAACCTCACCTTGTCTTATGTTTAAATATAATGCACAAAAATGAAGAGGATAGCATTTTAGGGTGAACATCAGAGAAATTATAAGTAAATTTACTGCCACATTCAGCTTGGCAAATACTTGTCCAGTTCTGACCTTTGAAATAAATTTTATAGAAGAAAATGTAATGCTTGACTCCCTAAGCAGACAGACTGCCCAGTTATACACACCACACCGTTATCACCAACAGTGAAGGCCTTTTGCCACTGAACTGTGGCAATCAGTGAAATCAGGATCCACAAACCACCACTGATTTCTGTGAAGCTGTGTCCTTTTCATTTTTCAGTAAACTTGTTGTCACTCTTCCCTTGCTTAACTTAGCAGGGTCTGAGTACAATTCACAGTGGGTTTTTCATAGTGTCACTGGATGCAGTAAATTCTCTGTCCCTGGTGTTTTTCAAATGCAAAGATCAAGCACAACGATAGCCCTCACCACTGCACACAGGAGGGGAAAAGTCATGTCCCACTGCAACACCTGGAGTTGAGTGTCCATCAACGGACGCAGTTTAACACATCAGAGGTGTA
The DNA here is from genome assembly GCF_036417535.1 of Chlamydotis macqueenii. Taxonomy (NCBI): domain Eukaryota; kingdom Metazoa; phylum Chordata; class Aves; order Otidiformes; family Otididae; genus Chlamydotis; species Chlamydotis macqueenii. Next base: position 91,655,231 of record NC_141558.1, on the reverse strand, counting down.
TAACCACTGTACTTGTTCTCCTCAAGGTATCAGAAGACAGGAGTACTTCCCTGGGACAATGCTGCTCTCAGAGCAAGGCAGAGGGGTGAAAGTATGGAGTACTTAATAAAACAAAAATTTTAGTGAAAGTCAATATACTTTTGTTTGTGCCACAGCTTAACATTGATGCTCTATTACATGAAAAAGACCTTCCCCCCAATCCCCCTCTTTCTTTCTCTCTGCACAAGCAACCTTGCACAATTTGATAGCATCTTTTGATAAATATCCAGTGTTGGTAAAGCTCACTCACACTGCACACATGCCAGCAAGACAATACACAGATGAACTGAATCCAGACAGGTAGCAACAGATAAAGCTTGAGTATGCATTCAGGATGTTATCTTACTGCAAGCATGTAACCTGCTTTTCATCTCAAAATTCTGAGATGTTTAATTGGTAAAGGTAATATTACCCAACTTGGTTACACATTTTGAAATCCCTTGAAAAATAAAAGGCCTTATGCTGGTGCAGCACTGAGACAAATATCTAAGATAACTTATCTCTACCCACTGCCATGAGAGCAAGCAGCTAACTAGTAGGACATTTCCCTGGTCATAAGTTATTTTTGTGTGATTTATTTTTGGTAAGATTTGAGAAGTTACACTATGTTTTATAGGATACAACATCTGTGTTTCAGAACACCTCAAAAAGTACAACATGCCGCAGTTTCCAATTCTTCCCAAGCAAGATTTCTGGTCATATCTATATAAACATTTTAAAAACATGAATTTTGCGCCACTGTGTAAAGCGAAGTTTTCCACCAAATGCTTTGGTAAATCTTGCAAATTCCCTCTATGACAAGAAAATTAATCTCCTAAGTGTTTTTCCTTTTTATGACTGTATATACTGAGGCTTTTGTTTTGTAGCAACGTAGGATCTAATTCCATCTTTCTAAGTCTGCCAAGCACACTATTGCATGAAAAGATTTTCTTTTCTCTTTCTCTTTTCTATTTAATCAACAATGAATTGAGTAGAAAGACCTAGTTTAGGACGCTTCTACTTCTTGGCTGTCACTTTGGACAGTTTTCAGAAGACTTCTGAAATGCTGGCCAGCCTTAAAAGTATATTAAATCCTTGGAACGCATCATTCAACATAACTGAATGAATATGGAAATGTATTCATGGTGTGGCTGTAATGAACACACTTTGATTCCAGAACTTTACCTTCACTTCTGGTAGCCCATCAACCATATCTTCCAAAAGTGCACTGCACAGCTAGAGAAAGCTGATTTTCCTCTTAGGAAAGTGTTTCCATCTGTGGCAGTATCTGTTTTCTTTGCCCTCTCTCTTTATCTTTTGTGATGATGGGCAGATATTTAAAAAAGGCTTTTCCTCCTAATTTTGATATTTCTCAGCTGCTTGTAATTGTTCTTTGGTTGCATGTACTCTTCCCTCTCTCCCTTTACTGGTCATGTGTGCATTGTATTCCTGTTTTCCTCTGAGATGACTTTCTTTCATTTGCAAAATACATAGTTTTTATTATTCATTAGTAGACTTGCATCAGTTTCTGAAGGTAATTTTTTTCTCTCTGATATATTTATCTTGTTCTCACTTTTGTGGGCTTCTATGGCCCATTGGGCAGCCTACTTTCTGTTTCTCAGAGCCTTTTTACTTAGCAGTGCTATAGCCTGTCTTTTGTTAGCCTTCCAGCATTTGTAATCAGTTACCATCTTCGTTCAGCTCTCTACCTGCAGTCACTTGCTTTTTGCTTCTTCCCTCTTACTTTAATCTTCAAAGTCACATTACTAAAGGTGATTTAGGCTTCTGCATCTTGCCTGATGATGAAATGACAAACTGAACCTGAGAAAAGAGGTTACAGTATACTCAAGGGATGAGAAGGGCATCTGGGAGAGGTAAGGGAGTGGGAGAGGAGGAGCACTGAATCACCTCATTAACCATGGAATTGGATTGTTTGGGGCTTGGCGGACATCTCATGGTTAGATACCAGCAGACAGTGTTTGGGGTTCTGGCCTAAAGTAGATTGGTTTTCTACTAGAAAACCAGAGTGGAAAGGAAGGAATCTTAGAATAGTTTGGGTTGGAAAGGACCTTTAAAGGTCATCTAGTCCAACATCCCTGCAAGAAGCAGGGTCATCTTCAACCAGATCAGGTTGCTCAGAGCCCTGTCCAGGTGGCAGCCAAGGGAATACATGCAGGAAGGTTTTGCAGGTAAGCATAAGGTCACATCATAATGTCCACCCTTTCACTCTAAATTACATAATCCAATATTTAGATGTTGTACAGAGAAGTAAGGAGAAGATAAGCCATTGACTAAATTTCTGAAGGCCAGGAACTGTTGTATTTATGAGGTAGTGCAACTAGTGTTTATGTAGCAGTCAATATTCTCAGCACTTCCTTGAACAGTCCCCTACGGCACAATACTGCTAATTATACAAGGCAGAGTACAGTCCTAACGTGGCTGTGTCATTTCTTATACCAGGATTAGATAATTTAGAACTAGTTCTGATACCTCCAAATGTTCCCTATATAGGACTGGGTTTTCTCATTTTATGGGATTAAGGAAACTGACTAACAGACCTTAACCAGGTCAAGTGAAATATAGCTCACAGAGGTTTGATATGGTGGACAGGATGCATGAACCTGTTAACCAAGGTAGCATTACATGCAAGCTCAGTAAACACAGGACCTGAAAATAAGGGTATTTCTGCTTTTCAGGGACATCTGAGTAATGCATTCCTAATAAGATTTTCTATTACATTTTAGCCCTTTTACTCAATAACTGGTAAATTCAAGTCAAAAGCCAGTGATCTTGTAGTCTACTGTCACACCAGTAACTGTGTGGTCTCTAGGATTTGCTCACTGCAGTAATTTACCTTTTCCTCTCACCTGCATGTTGAGTTTTTTCTCTTCCTTTCCTGTCAACATCAGTCTGGGAAATTTCAGCTTTACTCAGCATCACGTATTTTGCTGCAGAACCTCTCTGACCTTCATTCTCCGTTTTCCAGCTGGATGGATCATCTCACTAGGAATTTGGTCATTCATTGGCATGGTTCTTGTTTGACAACACGTCCTTCAATTTTCTGGTTCTGCACACCCGTCTTGAAAGCACTGCCTTTCCATCACTCACTCTCACTGGCCAATCTCATTGATTCACCCTTTAGGCAGACTACGTTCTTCAATTTCTTTGCTCCCTTTATCTGCTGATCCTTTCCTCTTTCCTCACTCACAACTGTGTTTTTCCTTTTCAGTAACTTTTTCACTTTTTAAATACAAAAAATTATTGGGTTTGCATGTTTTTCAGCCTTTATCTCTAAAGTTGCTTAGACTGTTTTCTTGCTTAAATAACTCAATTTTCCTTTTTCAGCACTGTTCACATCTCCACCGCTAGGAACTCTTAATTGATTTCCTCCTTAGAAGTATGTCAAGTCTCCACTTTCTGCCTCCTCAATGCAAATTGATAATTTATTCAAACAAAGAAATAGATATTTTCTGGCTAAAATCACTCTTCCTAATTCTCCCTCCAGAGAATGCATTGTTCCTTACAACTTATCTGCTGTGATTTTATGCATGCCCTCTCTCTTTTTTATCTCTTTCATCAGAGATAGTATTGTAAGTTTATCTTTTTGTTTTAATGATTCTCCTTCCCTTTGTCTCCCTTTTCACCATGACTTCTGCCTCTAAAATAGCTTTTTCAAAGCAATACTCAGTTACTGTCGAAGGAATCCAAAACTCTATGTGAGAGATGGAGAAACCAACACTTGTAGTTGTGTCAGAGAAAAATGAAATGCTGAGAAAACTTGGTGTATTTACTACACTAACATCACTAGAAGATCACTATTTGTAAAATTCAGATTCAAATAACTCTTGGCATAAGAGAAAGGTGAAACCAAAAACTAAAACTCGAAGTAGAAGCTAAAACTGAAGCTAGTAAGAACCAGTACATAAATACAGAGCTAGTAGATGAAATCTATTAGAAAAATCTTGCAGCACCAAAGCTATGTAAGAAAGTCTTAGCCTACCTAAGAAATGTGCTATATACTGAATGAGGTACTGTTGTTGCTGAACTTCTGCTTATGTGTGACAGAGTACATTGGACAACCTAGAGACATCAAAATTATGCCTGAAAAACAGCTGGCATGACTGTAGAGTAAGAAAATGTACACATATGCACAATACGTGAAAATAGGGAAAGGTAGAGCACATATGGGACTGTGTGGGAAACGGATTGATCAGGACACAGATAACTTCGACACCAGACTTCAGACATAAAACATTTATTTTCCTTTTTTTTTTGGAAAAGGCTGTTGGCATTGGAAGAGTCTGGAGATGAGGAAACAGGGAGGAAGAGAAGATAGGAGTGGGCTGCTGAAGTGCTTTAAGGGATTCCTAAAGATATCAGGCCAGGGACAAGCATGCTCCCTGTTTATCTACCAAATAGGTACACTGAAGCTAGAAATTATGCACATTTTGCTAAAAACATCTGTCTTTTGGAAGAATTGCCTACAATTAAGCACTCTCCAGTTTATACTGGGTTTTCCTACTCAGAGGTCCAACAAAAAGACCTAATTAGAGTTTACATTTTTCATGGTTTTGTGATGTATATTTTTGTCCTTTGAGATCTGCACAAGAGACAGCTGACCTTCTCCAGAACACAAACCATCTTTAGGTTTCTGATTGAAAAAACAAAAATGCAACAAAAAAAAAAATCTACTTTGAGGCCTGTGTTATGTCACATAAAGGATATATGAGCTAAAGTGGAGATAAAGTAGAAACAAAGACAATTATCATACAAATTATATGAATGTCCATAAATAACAGTCTCTCATGAAGATTTCTAACTGCTTCATGAGCTGTGGTGGTTTGTAAACTAATCTGTGCTAATGGTGTCAGCTAATTTCATATAACTCGCTAAATGCAAACAGTCAAGAGTGATCTGCTATCAATAACCTGGGAGGAAAAGAAAGTGGAGAGGTGATCTCAGTGCTGTTCACTGTTTCTACCTGCTTTAGAAATTTGTCACTATCAAGCTCTCATTCCTCTGTTGATTTCCTTACACTGAAGGTGCACCAAGGCTGCTTGGTGCTCTTCACCTGGTTTACAACAACAGCTCCCTGAGGTTCCAGTGAGTTGCGATGCCCCTAGTCTTGCACATGTGCATAGACACAACCTGCGCTTTTAGCAAATGTGCCTCCTTCTTCCTTTCACAGACCTCTGATGTTTACTTGGGACTACTATCTTACCATCCCTAGATGACAAATCAATGGAACCATTCATGAACCAAAAATCAATTCCTAAATCCTACCTCACATCATTTTGTTTAGGCAATGGAAAGAAACGATTTTCCCATGAGCTGTATTTTTAAATGTCTTATAGTTCTTTGGTAAGATCTTTTTTTCTCTTCTTTCCACACATTTTGCTCTAAACATTAGAGATAAATGCCCATGGCCATTTTCTAAAACTCCAGAAAAGTGAGCAAGGTAGATTTTATTCTTTCTGTTCCTTGCTTTATTCTTTCTTTGAATTGCTTTCTCCCTCATCACATTTTTTGTCTCCCCCTCGGGTGATCCCAGAGGTAAGATTTATGTTTACTACTGGTGTTTTATGATTAAGACACTGAACTTCGGTCACTGAATTACTACTATCTGTTGGTTCAGAAATCTTCCAGCCACGCACAAGCCCCCAGGGGACCTCCCACAGGGTGCCGATTGGGGCTGAATCCAGACTTTAACCCTTAAGCACTAGCATCCTCCAGTGGCCCTATTTATCACTGCAGTTCATTTTTCTTTTTTTTTTCCCTGTTTTCTAGGTACTCTTAACTTTCAACGTGAATGTAAATTCAAGTCACGTGCCTCAGAACTAGCCAGTACCCGGAACTCTCCTGAACTCAGTAAAGAACCATATATATTTGATCACAGGTAAAGATGAAAAATTTTAATTTATTTCCAGTCATTCCATATATCATGTGTGCATTACAAAACACATACCAGTAGGAGCAGGATTTTTTTTTGTAAAACACATTTGAAGAAGGGGGAAAAAACAGACCAAAAGAAAATCAGACTCTTTATTGTAGAGCCTTTTTGAAGAAGAGAAAATGGGTTTGGAGTGTCTTCCAAGAGTATTAGGTTCTGCAGCTATTTTTGACTTTTTTACATGATCATGACTCATGGAAAAGATACTATAGCAACCATCAATTTTTAATCTGGCTTTTGACTGAAGTTCACATACTTAGAAACTACAGTCCATCATATCTATTGAATTAGAATTCTAAATAAAAAATTCCCGGCATTTCCTTCACACAATGAAAATTCAACCATGTTCTCAGAAAATACTCAACAAGAAGCACATCCCAGCCACTGTTCTTAAACCCAGCCCTTTGCAAAACAATCCAAAGTTGTGTTGACTAGGATTGTTTTCCCTGCTCCCTAAAAGACCTCAGTCACTGAGGAAAGATGAAGTAATGGGATACTGCAAAACTTCACTGGCAGGGATAGGAGGAGCAAGAATAGCAGACAAATGATGCACATTAACACAAATATGGGATGCTTGCACCTACTCAGCTTCCTCCCACTCCAGAAGCAGAACAAGCCACATCAGCACAAGCCCTGTATTGGTGCTGACTCAGCGGAGGGAGGATGGAGGGGGAAGGATGTGCAATGCTACTGGGGGAAGAGACAGAACAGCACTTCAGCACAACACTTCTGTACGGGATGAAGAGAAGGAATTTCCTCTCGTTAACGTTTGAGCCCTCCAGGAACTTCTAATGCTGCAGCATTGGAGATGAAGGATTGTTTATTAAAAGAGCTCATCTGAAAATCAGTGGGACTTATACACTACCTTTAAATTCAGCAGGAGATTATGAACAGTGCAGAACAGAAACAGATGAATATGTCTGTCCTCTCTGTGTCAGGAGCCCAGAGAGGTGTCGCAGCTTTACTCTATCTCTTCTGCTTCCTAAATCCAGAAGGCCCATGATGTCACTTAGCTACTTCTTTTCTTCCTATTACTGTCGCAATAGCTGAGGACATCAAGCAAAGTTTTATACGATGCAGACTTCCACTCTTCATCTGCAGGGTAAGCACTGAATACTTGAGACAAGGGAAAAAACTCCAAACTCAATCCCTAGAACATATGTACCTTCTCTGCAATTTAAGGGCTAAATGCTGGGGCCCTTCCTCAGAGGTAACCTAAGGGAAATCTGCCTTACTTAGTATCTCTGAATCCGATCCTTCATGAGCAGCAGTAAGCCCAGAGTGTGAATGTGCTAACTGAGACATGACAAACCCATGCAACACCTCTCGCTGATATTCTGTTATTCTGTGGTTAAGGCTCATGAGGATTTTTGAAAGGAAGTTTATTTTTGCAAGCTGCTGAGTGCTGACTATGATGTGGGGCAGCTTTCACTTAGGCAAAAGTCTTAACTTTTGTTAAGGCTCTTGGATAGGCAGACTATTCACTGTGATATTTCCAAGAAAAGCTGTGTAGATACATTTGGCTTAGGCCATTCAGTGAAAGTAGATGTTTTAGGTTTTAACAAATAATGGATAGTTATGGTTCAGCACAAAAGGAGAAGGCAGCTTTTCATTTTGACAGCCACCATCTCACCCTTTCTTTTGGAAATTCTAGAAATATTTGAGAGGTCCTAAACAATGTTCCTCATAGGTTATTGTCACTACATAAAACATAGAGGTCAGTATTCAGTGTGACAAATGAATTTTATGTAGCTTAACCATCTGTCTCCACCGGTTACATGAAGTGGATGATTCTGAAAAAGTCAGCAACCATCGTAATGATAAGATACATTATGATACAATGTGTCACAAAGCACTGAAAATTAATCCTGCTACTAAAGAAATGGAAAATGCACAATAAACACATTACCTGAAATTAAAATTGTTTTTGACCAAATCTCTAGAGCCTTTAAAGTTGTAACAATGGTTTCCTATTTATATGGACTGCTAGAATTCTCAGGTGATTCCCTGTGGAGAGCAGTATGAACACTTTTTCCAGAGCTGAGGAAAGGAAAACAGATAGCTATAATGGAACTGCAGGAGCAGCCAAGCAGTAGATTGATTCAACAGGAGAAATTCAATGCATCCCAAAAGATTTCCTAGGATTTGCTCTCCTGCTGCTTAGGGCACAATTTGTTGTAATGAGAAACTGAGGATTTTGTTTCAGGTGTGTCAAAGCTTGTAGTGACGACTTGAAGGTACAAAGAAAAAGCAACATCTGAAAAAATCTCTCTTAAATAATGCTTTTGGATGAGGAGAGAACAAGGACAAGCTCTTCAAGGTGTAAAAAAAAGTTAGATATCTCATGTAAATAGCATTTCTTCAGAGATACTAATTGAATGCACAGTTAAACCCCTTCCTTCATCTCCACACTCCTGCGTCAAACAGCTTGAAAACTACAGCACACTTCAGTAAGCAAAACAGAGAAAGCTTTATTAAATTATCTGGTAAAATTGCACTTGGTCTCACTGTAATCTCTGCTTTTGGAAATGTCTGTAGAAAAATTCTAAGTTTTTGGTTGTGAAGAACTGAATTAACAAGTTATAAAATGTAAAAAAAAAAAAAAAAAACAAATGAGGGTTTGTTGTTGTTTTCTTTTTTTTATTATTCAACATTTAAACAGGCAGACTACTCTTCATCTGGAGCGTGCCACACGGCAGGCGGCTGGCAGGACGCATGTACTGCTGCAGTACTACATAAGCCCTGTTTGAAAGGTTAAGTGGGACATGCATGACGTGAATTTCACCCTGAAGAAATGTGAGAATTTTTAGGCGCACATGCCCTCCTCTATGAGAAGTAATAGTCATTATGAACACCAAACTTCTCTATTGCTCTGGTGTACCACAGCCTATGCGGATTTCTCGCTAACTCCTTTATAGTGAAAGCTCTGAAATGCTGTGTTGTTTCTCAAGTAAAGCCCAGAGTTCTATTCAGAAACAGGCTGCCAGATGAAATTTCCTCAGGAAAATGCTGAATGCTGATGGCATTCTGGTTCAATTAGGGAAGACATGTAAAATCTGAGATGTTCATATTCACAGCAGCACCTATTATTCAGCAGTAGGATGTCCCTCATACTTCTCAACATCACACTATGTACTGGAACATCATATGATGTAGAAGAACCAACACAGAAGGAATGGATGCTTTAAAAAATACCTTACCAAGAATGAACATTCACATTTAATGACATTATATCTGGACATTCAGCACAGGCTTACATTTAGTTACAAACAACACAAATATCCAGAACCCAAAGATTTGAGTCTTAGAGCTTTTAGAACACAGACCAAAGCAGAGAGCACCTGCCCTTTCTCCACTAGACCAAAGCTGCATTACAGCTTCAGGTTCCGTTTAATTTCAAGACCTACCACATGATGTAGGATCCCCTAGAGCGTCTTTCCTTATCAATAAAAGGATGTTAGACTCAGAAACTCTTCCAGCACGTAGCATAGGAGCAAGTACTGACCAGGACAGAAGAACAGCAAGCACTTCACCACCTCAGCTCCTTCCCAAAATAAGGATTAGGGGCCTTTTTTATTTCCAGCTGAAACTGCATTTTGCAAGATTTTTTTTTATTATGCTTTCTGTAAAATCTATGTATAGAGTATACAGACAATATACATTATTTGAGCTCCCTACCTGTCCCTCAAGCTTGACCTAGCTCAGCATAAAACACTGATAGCCTCATGTCAGTAGAGTCTGAACCACAAAGTTAGCTTATGATCAGGGATGGGGCAGCATCTGAACACATGAAACAGTGAGGAGCTAATAATGTTATTATTATAGTTCCTATTATAATTTTATTTGTTCTCAGCCTGACTGTGAAAGCAGAATGGGAGTTCTGCCTCATCCATTAACCTGGAAAGCAAGGCAAGATGTACAGCAAGAAATAAAAACATTAAGAAGCATCTAGATGAAACACACTCTCTGCTTTTAGTGAGACAGCCCCCTATCCCCCTGTCTTTGGAAACAGTTGAACCAATTACATCTCTTACCTGTATGGTCCCAGAGTCCTGCTGCCATAATACAATGCTTCTTCCCAGCATTCAAGGTTAATACAGGCATCCATGGCGCAGTCAAGCATTTTCAGCTGGTAGATATTTGTGTCTGGAAGACGACTCATATCGCTGCTCAAGAGATTCTGGCATCTTGCTAGAACCTGCTCCCACTCTGTTATTACCCTTAGTTAAAGAAATAACTTCAATCGAACAAAACCACAAGTTCTAAGCATTGTTAGCAAGGAGTAAGAGCAATAGGGCATTAATATAAAACAGCTGCCATAGTTCCAGACTCTGCTTCAATTCTTGAAAACATACTTGAACTCAGAAGTGGTAGCTTAGGTAACTATGTTTGGTTTACATTTAGCAAAACATTTTTTAAAGAAGGTAGTATTTCAGCAATAAAGGGTAAAAGAAAGATGATAAAATGAAAGTATATTTTAATACATAACAAACTAAAATTCAAACACTTTTTATTTAACTGCTGAAACATTATTATTTACTTAAGATAATCCTTCAAATCTTACACTTACGGGCAAAAACCCATGGAAGTGTGTCTTAACAAAATATCTCAGCAGCTCAAAAAATAAATTTAATTTTTTATATATTAAAGATTTCATTTAGAAATCTCATAAAGTTAGAACCTTTTCTTGCACTTAATTAATTTTCTTTCTCCTTGAAACAGTTCTAAAAAGCATTATTTTTTTTCATTTACAGCTGCATGTTTCATGCATGAAAGAAAAGCATCACAGTTGTGATGTCTGACTGTAGTTGAGGATTAAGGATCTTTGCAGTAAAGAAGATTATTACCTCAGTGCTAAAATAATATTTTTTATGTGTTTGGAAGAGAGGAAAAGTAAGCTGGGGCTTGCATTCAGTTTACTTGGATATTTCTTACCACAAATGACTTATTTTCTTTATGTTCTACACTGGTTTGACTTCTCTGGGGACCAGACTCTTCTGTCTCTGCCTCACCTAAGCTGAATACTGATACCCCCAGATTTTAAATGAGTACTGCCATCTGGGACTTTATGGGAGTCCCAGAATGCAAGCAGTCTAGACACCAAAAAGATACCATGCACATCAATATGAACAAATTGAATTAAAAAAAAAATAGACCTAGAGTAAGAGAAGTAATAACATTGTTTGTATCACAGTCCTTTCTATACAATCAACTCAAGGAAGTTCAGCAGTTATTTTCACAACGTTACTGAAAATACTATTGACCACAATCCAGCAGTGGATTTAACTGTACAGTGATAACCCTGGGATGAAGTAATTAGCTTGGGAATATTTACATACTTAAATTTAAGAATGTGACCACTATGTGGCTGGGCCAGGATTTATTGCATGGTTGTTACAAGGCTAAACTAATTATTTGTGAATTGCTCTCATGCCCTTGGATTGAAAGAACCGTATAAGGGAAGGAATGTGTTATTATAAAATTGCACCTTAACCTTTATATCTCTGGCAAACATCCATGTATTCTTTACAACTGATTAAGGACAGACAAAGAGAAGAAGGAGGGACATTATTTCCAGTTGATACAATTTTTGTAGAAAGTACAAAGCACTGACATTCTTGAAAGATTACCGTTTTAGCTGATGCACAGCATTAGTCTGTCTGTTTTTACTTTTCATTATACTGCTTTGTTCACCAACTACCATCTAATAGCACATGTGCTATATTGGAAAACCTGTTGGGACCAAGTTTTCGGGTATGTAAACTGCAAACTAGGAAATGCGCTATCAGTTACAACAGGAGAAAAAAAAAAAAGAATCTGGCTGTCCTGTATCTGCCCAAGACTAGAGGAGCAGCCAGTCCTCAAGCAGCTCTGCTACTGTTGTGCGGCCAGAGATGCAGCAGAATCCTCTCCACAATAGTCCCCTTGCACTGCGCTTTAGCATCTCAATTTGTGTGCTTAAATTGCAATTTGGGTCTGAGACACTCACACGTATTGTTTCAAGTTCTCTAACTGTAGATTTAGCATTACAACATTATATCAGTTATAATCAGTAGCTCAGGATTTGGAAGTCACTAACTTTCTCAACTGTAGCAAGTGTTGGTTTAATTTGCGAAAAAAATTACATTTGCAGAAACTGATGTCTATGTGCCTCAGTCAGCAAGGAAGGTTTTCTATTCATTCTGGGCAAGAGAACAAATGTCAAGCCCCCTATTAAGGTACCAAACTCGCCACTGCATGGCAGTTAGCACTGGTATTGCGGGGCAATAGAAGGAAAGATGACACATTTCAAATAGACCATGTCTGAGAATGGAAGCTGAACAGACAAGGACATATTTTTTTGCAACCAGTCCTGATACCTTTTACTACAATATGCTTGATTCATTTTTAAATTTTAAAATCAGTAATCTTAGTTAAAGACCCTAGCAAAATTCTGTATGTGCAATTTCTCCTTCAATTAAATACAGGAATGTTAAATAGGACCTGTATTCTGGCTCCATACTTTTGTTATAAAAATGATTGCAACTACATGTTGCGTATCTACAATTTAACTTCCAGGTTAAAACATGGGCCCTGAAGTATAACTGAATGCTTGAAAATCTAGTTCAGTATTGTCTGTCTCAATCCAGGGACTACAGAGGAACTTAAGGCAGATCAGAAATTATATGAAAATTAAAGTTAGATGAGAGGAGTGTTTCCCTTTTGGTACCAAATGAATCTCTCTGGATTTGAAAGAAACAAACCCAGTTGTTTGGGTTTGGGGCGTTTGGGTGGTTTTTGTTAGGATAAAAAATGTGATCATTTGTCTCCAGCCTGGAATATCACTACACAAACTTGTTTTTCATGCTGATGAAAAGGAGTACTGGAAGATTTAATTCTCTCTAGCTCCAGAGAAAGCCCATGTTTCTGAAAACAGTAAGGCATCTTGCTACAACAGGCCAAATTAAGTCAGTGAGATTCCACTGAATAGACTAAGATGAGAGAGGAATCAATACACGCACAGTCTTCTAGTAAAAAATTTCCACATCTCTTCCACTCATCTTTTCTTGGTTGATGCTGTTCACTAGTTTTTAAAGTTGGATTGAATATCTATATGATGGCTATTAGGCTCCAGTTCTGTTTATTAGTGCAAGATAATCTCATTTAATCTGCTTCATTATCAATTATTATAATATATTATTATGACTTATTATAATGATTCTATAATATTTACAGTGAACCTGACAGTGATTATGTCCTTGTTATTGTCATTATTGTCATTGTCAAAGCATGAAAATGTGGAAATGTTCACAATGGGAGTAACGGGACTAAGAATTTAACAACTTTTCAGATTAAGCTTTATTTCATTTAGAAGTGGATTTCTATGAAGTGGTGGGCTGTGATGGCAGAAGTCTAAAACTGAGTCAAATTTCCCTTCACATCCTAGGTACCTGCTATTGTGCCATGAAGCAGTTCCATTCCAAGTAATCAGAGACTCTATTATTACTAATACAATTAAGAATATTACATGGTTTAAACACCAAATGAATTAAAAATACATTTTAAAACAACATAAAAATGTAAACTTTTAGGAAATAAATCTCAAAAGATTAACTGCTTACTAAGGTGCTCTCTGGATTGTTTTCACAACTGAATGACAGACTGTAGCCTGTCACTGAAAGGATACCTTCTTTTGATTTTGGATATTTAGTTTCATTTACAGCATCTTTGACTTCTTTCCAGGCATGCTCTTCACCGGCCAATTTCTCAGCATCCTAGTCAATGGAAACAAAAGCATTTGATGAGAAAAACAGTACACTGAGAATATGCAGTAATGATGAAAAACAGGGTAAAAAGTTTACACTGACAAAAGCTACTTGTGGGGATTGTGTCACTATTTTTTGTAAATACACCTAAAAAAATCATTTCACCTAGTACTCTTACTCACCCTTTGTTTGTAAGTAAATTAGATGATATCAAGAAAAATGACTGTGATTAACCAGAAAAGAGAAATAATAGCATGTGATTTTTACTATCAAAATGCATTCAGCAGATCAAATTGTCTCAAAGACCTGTTACCTAGTACTTCACATAACCTCAACCACAATGTAGAAAGGATTTAGCAAATAATTTTCATTAACCATGTGATGATCATAGAGACTTTACAAACAGTGGGAGGCTACCTTCATCCATTACAGTTTTAAGTATGAGCTTACAGGAGAAGTGTACTATTCAGAAAAAGTTGAACTTTTATAACTCATTGCTATTCCTCATTATTTTCTTTTAGAACTCATTGCTATTTCTTCCCTATTCCACTAGATTCCATAAACAGTTATATTTTCCCATCGCTTTGTCAGACAGGAGGCAAAAATTATTAATGGCTACAGCAGTAAGAGAAAGATTTCCTCTTCACTCTCTAGCGGTGCCTACCTGCACCACAGGCAAACCACTTGGAACAAATTTACTAAAGCATCTACAGACAGAGTTAAGGATCTCAAGAGACTTCCAAAAGCATCTAGGTATTCAATTTCCATCACTAAAAGTAATTAAATACCTTTAAAAATCTGGCCTTTAAGACACTGAAGTTCATTATCTCTCTCTCTCTCCTTATAACAGTCCCTGCTACTCGCAGAAGAGTTTTGTAAGCGCAAATACTTTCAGGAATATTTTAAATACCATTCTAAAGAAAACAGCCTTCAACAGGGGTGGAGGCCTGAAGATGAACAGAGAAGGCGTGTGAAAATCTAAGCAAGCACTTTGTAACCAACGGATGCTCATTGGGCATCACAGGAGTACCTCTATTAAAAAGCCTGTCATCTGCATCTGTCTAGAACTGCCTAATTTTCTTATTTCATTGCTCCTTATTTACCATAAAATCAGAGCAGAAAATATTTACAGTGAGTATCAGGACTCACTTTCACATTTGATTTGCAGTTTTGTCTTTCTGCCTGCTCCATAAAACAGCAGACCTCTGTGTATTCCTGGGATGATTAAACCAAGATTAAATCAAGACTGATCTCAGCTGCCCCGTCATTCTGTAGGGCCTTAGAAGGAGGGCAGCCTGACCCCACAGCATTTTGCACATTTTCCCCTACAATCACTCCTCTGATCAAAAAGATCACCTGGAAATAATTTTGTGCACAGCTGAATTTGCCACCAGAAGGCATAAGGTGAATGTTAGGACAAACAAGCTCATACTGGAGAAATTTTATCAGCACAGTTAATGTGTGTACTCAACCCTCTTGCAGCTTCGCAGTAGACTTACACTGAATCTGTTAGCCTCAGTGTAACCCCTACCAGTTTTTATGAGACTACATCAATTTCTGAACTCAGCCTGTTAACCTGTAGTAAACTGTCTCTAAAACATCTTTGCAGATCAAGTGCTGCTCTCTGACTGATCTAAAAGATAAATCTGGACTGTAAGATACTAATAATGATGTTTGTGAGGTTTAAGGAGCTAGCTGAAAAAGAAACATTCTTTTAAGCCATCTTTTCCCACTGGCCCAAGTATAATTCTCAGTATGTCTGTAATGTGCTGCAAGCCTTACAAATAAAACCTCAGAAACACAGGAACTGGGACAGATTCATAAGTGAAGAAAAGAACCAACTCAACAACTCTACCAAGTTGTTACAAGCCAATGACTGGTGCATCATTAGGGCTCACTTTGCACACAGTGGGACTGATGGATGAACCAGGTTGAAGCGTCAATTAACACGGGATTAATCTTTCTTTTGTGCAGTTTTTTGAGTTGCTTTCCATTGTCTTCCTGCATTTCATTAGCAACACAAAGCAGTGCAAGGCTAGGGTTTTCTTTAACCTCTACACTAGTGCATAGGGTTAAGTCATCATTGGCTTCATATCCAGGTAGAGAATAGGAAGTGTCTGTTGGACCCATAATCTCCCAGCCCTCTCTGGATTCATGGTCTTTATCCCTTTTGTAAGAGACTTTAGGACAGAGGGAGCTGGGCGGGATGCCCAGCTCTGGGAAGGATTTAAGTCACAAGTTTCAATGAGATGTTTTCTGTTTTCTCAAGATGAGGCATTTTGGGGATTGGCTTATGTAAGAACAAGCAAAGACCTGGCTAGCTGGGCCTTTCACACCCCTACTGTTCTTCATCAGATTTCCATACACCAAAGAAGACTTGTCCTTGCCTAAACACTCTACTTCAAGGCATGGAGGCTGCTTACAAACAGGCAGCCAAGCAGGGGCTGCAAAACAACCAGGAGGGCTTGTCACTGAGAACACTTCTGCTTTCCAGCCTAATAAGCTTTTTCCAATTTGTTTCTCTCCCTTGGACAATGCCTTGAAAGTCACGGCCATGTGACATGACTAAGCCAGCTAAAAATTCAAAGCTGCCTTGGAGTTGGAATTATGGAAATAATTGAAGTGATTAATAGTTATGCTGAACTGTTTAATTTAATCTAAGAGCATGGCAGTAACAGCTATGGGAGATTTAGCTTTCCACAGAGTAACACCCATTCAAAGCATCTCTTTTCAGAACATGTTCCCAGTCAAACCTCCAGGTGTGCAGAGCTGCCAACAATAAAGATAGACAGGCTTTTTTCATCTGTAGAAAAGGAGAATCCTAGCTGAAGAAAAATAAGACGCTTTTGAAAAAAAAGAAAGAAGAGTATTTTCCTCATTTCTAACATTGACACTAAACATAAGATTTTGTTCTTCTGAACAACTAAATACTTGTGTCCTGGTCTAAAAAATAATTAGATTAGATAATCTAGTCACAAAAACGCATGGCAACCTTATGATGGCTGAAACTGGCATGGTTTACAAGTCAGCTTTCACACATGGAGGTGTGCTGGAGAAAACTGAGAGTAGGAGTGTTGAAGGCTCATGGGGAAAGCAGAAAATACAGCTGCAACACAGGCTTTTCCATGGCAAGAACATAACCTTGCAATGCTCTCAGTAACACAGGTACAATCCACTGAAGGCAAAAGCATCACTGGATGTGCTAGCTGAACCCAGAATCTAGGGCACAAAGAAAGACAAAACTGATCCTATGACTTATTTTGAGCAATTATTACACATGGAAGATGGTTCCATTCTTTCCACTTACTCCAACCACATGCAGGGGAAACTTGTCCATTAAAAGGTGAGTTAAGATGAAACAGCAACATTTCAACTCCATTTCTCCATTCTTCCAATACCCTGGCAGGTGCTACTACTGTTTTCTTTATAAAAACACACCTGGGGATTCATCATCTTAACACTGAAGCTCTTTGGGAATCTCCATGGACCACCTATTCCTGACTGCTTGGACCTGTGCTTCTAATTCTTTAGATAGAACAATTTCCAATTAGATTTGGTTCTTCTAGTAAAACAAGCTATAAGCGAAACTCTTCACACCTGACACTCCTCAAAAGAAGGAACTGCATACCTTCACATCTTCTCAAATTTAGTCAGGGTACATAAAACACAAAGGCTCACCTACATAGTTCAAGTAGACAAAATTCTACCCTTTAAATCCATTTGGCTTTTCAAAATGGGCAAATGTAAAATATTCTGTAAAGCAAAATTTTCCTGCCATAAAGAACCATTTTTCCTTCCCTAAATTCCACAATAATTTTCCTGTATAAAGGATTCAAGAACAAGATTAATGGTTTTAAATATTTGCTTGAACATCATAATTTCTATAGCTTGTAGATCAGAACAACATTACTTATTGTTTTCCTTTCAGAATACTTCCAGCTTTTATATCCAATTATTCTCCAGACTTTTAAATTTGTAGAAACTCATTGCAATCTATGTTTCAGGAGTCTGAGAACAGACATGATCAGCTCTTCCCAGCGCATCCTGTAAATGCTCATAAAACCAGCCTGCGGTACACAATATACCACTAAATGTCAATATTTGCTTTAAATATTACACAGTTTTTCACAGTTTAGGTCCTATTACTGACACTTTAAAAATGAAGCCATGACCACTTATAACAAAGCTATAACAAGAGAGAGAGAAATAAGAAAACCGGAAGAGTATCTGATGAGGATTATAATCTGTTTGCATCGTGATCAAATCTAAAACATTCTGAGGTGCTGGCTTTATTATAAAGATTTATTATAAAAGTGCCATTTCCAGAAACAATTTCATCAGCCACCATAGAAATAAGCATCTGAAATTGTTCACCTGTTCCGTTCCCTCATTTTCCTTTGCTTCCATGTTGTTTGTAAGAATTAGTTCTCTCCCTATCTCTTCAGCTATTCTAGCGTCCTGAACACATCCCATCCTTAACTGAAGTCTCCTTAAAAAGAGCATAATCTTCAAATACAGATATATGTTTCACTTTCCTTCCTGTTGCTTTACACCACTCCTCTTTTCCTAACTACTCTTCTGTTTCTTATACTTCCTAAAAGTGCTCTCTACCTACTAATTTCAAGCATCACTGCTTTTACATGCAATGTTAGCAGTCACTGTTCTTTGCTGTCCCAGCATTTAAAATCCTGAATGATAAAAGATTCCCACACGGACAGCACGTCCTCTCAGAGAAGATACCTCTCTTACCAAAACAAGCACGTGCCAGTCAGTCACCATCATTGTCCCCTCTGCCCAAACACGCTCCCACAACCCCAACATTGCTCATCTGTAATGTACTGCAGCTCCGAAAATCTCTTGAACATCAAAAAGCATGACTAAGGGCTAGTCCTCCTTTCATACTTACTCTACAGTACAGAAATAAGACATGGATTTTCTATCCTCTCCACAAAGTTCATCTTTCTCCTTCTCACAGATGGAGGTAGAGAAATAAGTCAGAGATTTGTGAAAGACAGGAACCACGAAGCACTCCTCGCCTCACTCCACAGAAGGGAGAAGCTGGGACAGGAATGGTAACTCCAAATGGTAACTCCTACACCTCTTTTTCTCCTTCTTAGCCTTCTTCCTATAAGATGTAGGTGCAAGACCATCTTCATTATGTACCTATTACCAGTGTTCAGGTATCCAGTCCCACATAGGCAGAAACAAGTAAAGCTCTGTAGCAGGTATTGGAGTGCGAGGCTGCCCTGAGGGGAATGAAAAACAAGGTCTAAAGTTTTCCATGACCAGTATCTTATCTTCTAAATACACAAATGGAATATGAGACTGTAATGCAAGCACCAGCAAATGTCAGTTTTACAATGGTGAAAGCCTATAAACTATAGTTCAAACAGAAATTAGGCATTTAATATGAAATATCATTGGGTAAGATATTTTTGCAAGACAGAAAAATCATGCTAAATAATCATAATAGTTCCTTCTGGACACTGAATGGTTGACTATATGATGATATAGTCATGTGAGAGAGCAGCATATAATTCAGTTCTTGTTCTCTTTTAGTGGAAGCTTTAATAATATCTTTAAAAAGGAAGTTTTCTGGACCATAGTATTTTAACACCTTAAAAGCTACAGATACCTCAAATATCTGAACATTTCATATCAATTGCTGACCATGGCTTATGATTTGCTTCATTGCTAAAAATTCAAGTGGCAACTACAGATGTGCATCTGACAGAACAATTCTGATGATCTTAAATCAAAATCAAATCAAATAAAATCAAAAGAGGTTTTTTTAGGTTTTGTTTGAAGGAGGCGTCAGAAGAGCTCAGATACATTTAAATTAGAGTATGACATTTTAAAACAGATCTCTGATACATTATGCTCTGAAAGCATAAATAACAATTTCCTACCTCTGTTTCTATTTAAAAGTGCAGGAACCACTGAACGCATGATTCTGGTAAACTCAGTAGCTCATTGTTTTATACTTGGTGGCAAAAGGAAAGCATTAAAAAAGTAGAAGATATTGTAGATCTCCTGAAGCTCCACTTTCAGTAAGATGAAGAAAAATGTTGGTGAGAAAATGTGATATGGAAGCTGCTATACTGCAGCTAAATTGAATTTGTGACTTGAGTGCTTCAGAGCAAACAGGGTACGAGGGCCTGCCGGGCAACCACAGGTGTCTGAAGCTACAGGCTGAGCAAGAGAAAGCACATTTGAGCAGTTTCCCAAAAATCTGATGTCATCTTTTATAAAATATTTTCAGCCTTTCTTACTTCTGTAGACAATTTGTGCTCAACTTTGAAGCCACAGTTGTGTGATGGGACAGCAGTTTGTAATAGAGGACTGTATAGCTGAAGAAAAACGTGTACTTACTGGGAAGCACAGGCTATTGTGAAGCAAACTGTAGTACTAGAGTTTGACTCCATGCTGAAACCTGGGCTGGATTTGTACTTGTATACTAGTTTAAATTTCAACTTAGAATCAAAGACCCCTCATGACTTATTATGAGGGCTGTTGTTTATAGAACCTACAGCTTCAGTTGAGGATTTCAGTGACCTTCACTCTTGTGAACGTACTTTGTTGAGAACTACGAGTATGTGAAATCACCAGTGCAGAGAGCCCTGTCATGATTCAAGGTTTACATGTGATTTCAGATGTTTTGAAAGCTCCTCTGCCGCGCCCCATGAAAAATAATGCCAGCTCCATAAATGCCAGTTCAATTACTCTTTGCAGTCTGCAGAAGCTTGTCCTCACCGGAAGCTGAGCTGTCAAAAGAGACGACCTTCTGTTATCTGTCAATACGGCTCTGAAGAGGGCAGATGGGACATACTGCAATTCCAAAGCTACTTTATCTGCAGATAAAAACAATGTTGTGCTCCCTGTAGGCTACTGGGAGTGGGTGAACCTGACTTCTGAACAAATTGAATTAACACTTTTCATTTTTGAATTCTGAAAGTAAAATAGGACACATAGCAGTTGGAAGCCATATTGCAGCTGTGCAGTGCATTGCTCAGTATTAGGCAGGCTGCACTGCCTCACATAATCGATATCAGCTCTTCATGGATTACTGACTCTGCTATCTGGAAGTGCATAAGTACTGCACAGGCTAGTAATACTCTGAACTGTATAGGTATTAGAAAATTTAACAGTTGTTCACACCGTTCATGTTTAAGTGCTCTACTCAGGCATTCAAATCAAGATGAAAGTTTTTCCAGACCCTGCATACAATTAGTGCAAAAAAGCCAAGCACCTTCATATGCTAGTATGAATAACCTTCCCTTAACATTATCCAATTCAGTTACAACATTACAATATTTACTTGGAAATTTAAAAAGAGGCATCAAAAACAACAGTGGGAAATTTATTAAAAAGAGATACTTTTAATAAAGAGAAAATTAAGATGAGCAAGTCCATTTTAAGAAGCCAGTTTAATTTAGTACAACGAAATGAGACTAAGATAAGTTTATCTTAATAACATTTTAGAGTTAATTAAGTCTTAAAGTTTTGGGTAAGAGAGGAGCAAGCAGATCAACAGTTCTCAGCCCCTCTAGTTGCAAGTCCAGTATCTGTCAGGCTCACAATTCTGCACACCAAAAATAGTAATTGCATCTCTCAGACTCATACTCCACTCTTATCCACTGCAATCCCACTTCAGCTATTAAATTCTGTGATTTTTGAGATACACACATTTTAAAACAGCTTTTTCAAAGATCACTGCATCTGTACATTTTATGTAACAGGGGAAATTTCATAACCGTTTTATAGTGAAGTAAACTGACATAAATAGGGAGTCTTCCTACTGACTCCCCTGCCTATAGATTCAAGGGTCACATTAGCCTTCTTTGCTAGAGGAGAACACAATATTTTCCAGTTCAGTTCAGAAACCCATGCTAAGATTCACCTGACCAAATGTAGACATTTGGGCTACTCTTCTATTTGACAGAGAAAAACACACACTTTCAGGGTGCAATTTGTATTATCCTAAAGCAGGCTTCTAAAATACGTCAGATGAATAACAGTCAAAGTGTGTGCATTTTTCTCTGTTTTATCCATACAGGAAGTCTAGAATAACTAGCTCAGATGCTGACATTTACACTGTATCTGTCTGTGGTTTGGTGAAATAAATCATAGCTGTGGATCTCCATTTCAGATGTGGAACATGTCTTCTACCTTTGCAGTGCTTGTGCATTTTATTTCAATAGGTCTAATTTATCAAGCAATTCCAGTTACTCTATATTATTTACTTGTCCTCATAAATGTTTATTATTCTCTTAGTCTTTGTCATCCACAAATTTTACTGGCAATGATTTTGCAATTACTTCCAATTCATTTGGGGAAATGCTGGGTGCTGTAGAAACAGGGTTATTACGGACACACTCTGAAACTATTTGATAAGCGTTATATATAACTGATGATTACGGTGACTTAATGTTCAAGTATGTTGTCAGAGCAATCTTTAGAGTGTATACATATTTAGAGTATATATGTATAAATTCCCGTAGTAGGAGAAAAGACATCAAAAAAGCTCAAAGCTTTCATTAGTCTTGAACATCACAGCCCAACTGAACTTTTTAAAGACCAATAATGCTCATAGATCAAGGATTATTATTAAAGCTTTTCTGTTTTACATGCACACTTTGTGATAAAAACCTAAGTAGATGACATTACAGACAGTATTTCCTCTCTCAAAAAGCACACAAGGATCCTAGGCTACTTAGCAAGAAAGCAAAATAGTATCTAAAGAGATCTGTCAAAATATAAAACAATACACAGGGCTAAGCAGCTAAACGTCATCATAGCATTTTGCATGGACCTGAAGACTCTTCAAATGAAAGGCACATGTATTGAACACATTCTGAAGCTATTTCAGTATCATGTTGGTCATTCTGGTTGCTGACCAAAACATTTCCCATACTTATTTTTAAACTAGGTCCCTTAAATACTACTACTCTTTTTGGTGAAAAAAGGAGTCATAATTACACAAAGGCTATCCCAGTTCTTTTCATTGCCCTTTCTCCATACTGTTTTACAAAATCCTTGTGCCACACAGAGCTTGGGCCTCTGGGGATGACTGGCACTTTGCAGGTCCAAGACCTTAATGTCTACTCCCTGTCAAGACGATGGAAGTTGGGGTTATTCCACGAGCAACAGGACTGAGTTTGTGTCTGTGACAGTGCTGCCTTTATAAACTGCCTTTAAAATTTCAGGAGCTTAGAGCTGACTCCAAAATTCCCATCCAAGCTGCACAGGTTACAAGCTGAAATAGAAATGGATTGGACCATGGGAAGAGCAATAAATAGAAGTGCACTACTTAACCAACTTATAAAAGCCAGAGGATGGGAGGAAGGGAGGAAAAGCAAAGGAAAGTATTTACAGCTTAGCATCAGAGAAACAGAGCCTTATGCCAGACCAGCCAAAAATTCTTGGCACGTTTGTAATTCCATTGTAATTTCCAGCATCAGTTCAAAAAGCCCCTGTGGGTAATTTGGTTACCTGAGGAAAGATATTATTCAGCCTAATCCCCAGCAACTGTAAGGCTGCTATTTCAGACTGTCTTAGACATTACACATTTGTTAAGGCAATCTCTAGGTCTATTTTACCAATCAAACCGAGAGTTATAAGGCAAACCTGATTTATTCCTTAATTCTGCAACATGTGGAGCCACAGAGTGCCAATGAGGACATTTACTGGCTCAAAAGAGATACAGAATATTTAGGTATTCACAATACATAATCCAATCCACATTCATCAGTGCATTGAAATATGTACTTAAGTTTAAATGCATGCAAAAATCCCATTAAAGTTAGTATTTATGTGAATGACTAAACACTTCACTAAGTAGAGATATAGTGATTTGTGTATCAAAGTTCAATTTCTGCTTCAGTGATTTAAAGAATTTGTGCCCATTGAATTATTGGTTCTAACTGAAGATACACTGACAGGAAGTTAGGTTTTATTTCGAACACTAAGATCAAAACAATTTAATAACTTAATGCATGATATATCACACACTAAAATACTATCTATAGTAATTATATTTTTAAATGTATACTGCAATATGAAACCACCAATTTGCTGCAGCACACGTTTTCTGAATAAATGGGTATGAAACACAGGGAGTTTAGGGTTTAAAAAGGCACATACAACTTGGTTCAGATCATACACAGTTGATCAATCTATATCTTAACATATTTCACAGATCTTAAAAGTGAAAGTGGCCATTCCTAGAGCGGTGATAAAAATTGACTGCCTAACTCACTAGCACGTTACTTGAATATTCAGTGTCAATACTCAAATCCACATTGACCATTCTCCAAGTTTTTTAAAGTCATGAATGAAAAAAAAGGTTATTTTGTACAACTGCAGGCCTTAAGAGAGCACATTATCTGGAATTTCCCCCTCTAGAATTTTGCTAATAAATTTGATCATTCCCTACCTGAATATTACTTTCCTACAATAAAAGGAGACATATGCAAATATCTTTAAAAGATGTTGTGCAGTGTTTTAGTCATTTCAAGAACTTCTACTCTGGAGAATTACAATTAAATATCCTCTAACTAACACCAACTTAAAACAGTAGACGTTCTTCCAGTCTTTAAGGGAAGCAGCTAGAAACACTCCATAAGGCAAATGAGTGCTTGAAACAAACTGTTTCCATTATCTAATACTCTGTTATTCTCATTCACTAATAGAGTTTAGTTATTGTCACAAGAACCAGGAAAATGGCCACATCCTGGAGAGTGAAAAGTACATTCTCTAAAATGTCATAATGTCATGGAAACTATTATAATGCCTTTGAATATTTCTCAGGGCCTTTATTTACTGTTTGAATAGCTATCATGTAGCTAGTTCCTGTTGACTGCCATTGTTAGAAATTTTTATGTGCCTCAGCAATCAATGGTGATCAGCCAAGGTGTTTCAAAGCAAGAAGAGGTAGCCTAGATTACAAAATGTGTACTGAAAGTTAGACATCTTGACTCACATGTGAAGACCTGTTTATGGGACCTGCTGGAACAACATAACTTGGTGATACATAATCTGTACTGGATTTCCAATTTTCCAAAACAGTTCACAGTACTAGTAATATATATCTCTGCCTCCTGATAAGTACCCTCCACTAGATATTTCACTCATCGCTCAAAAAATAGATACACTGTTCTCCAAAAATATTTTTCCCAGTCAGATGCATGAGTGTCACCCCTCTGTAAAGCATGCTATCTCAACCCCCACTTTTAAAAATTTCTTTTGCATGTGAGGGTTTGGAGTACGAGAGAAGCAGGTCACTTTGCATGGATCCCCACCTTCTTTAACTAGGCACAATGTACAAGTAA
Source organism: Chlamydotis macqueenii (assembly GCF_036417535.1). Classification (NCBI taxonomy): domain Eukaryota; kingdom Metazoa; phylum Chordata; class Aves; order Otidiformes; family Otididae; genus Chlamydotis; species Chlamydotis macqueenii. The sequence goes on along the minus strand of NC_141558.1, from coordinate 91,630,188 downwards.
AAACTTCACAGTATCTTTCTCCTCTGTACCAAATATCTATAGATTCAAACTAGTATATTATTAGGCAGCAGCTGAAATAATCTCAAAACAGCTTTCAAAGCTCAGGAGGACTCTTTGTGCATGGGAATGATGCAAACTTGAAGTTGTACACCAGAAATATTTTGAGAGTAAAATTTAGTTGTCTAGATATTGCTAAAAGAAGTGCAGAAACTTTAATTTATATCCAACACTTGTCAGCACTGACTAAGACAAAGATTAATGCATTAACTTTTCTAAAGCAATATGATGCAGCAACACATTTTCCTTAATGACTGTGGTTAGGTAAATCTTGGGCTGAGTTGTGACACACTGATTTACTACACTCCCCAATTCAAATCATTGTTTTCAGTGTAACCAACAGCTTTCATACAATTCACTGAGCAATCTTGTGAAAAATAGCAGGGCATCCAGCAATGGGTCAACAAATTACACAGTCCTCTGTTGTAACTCACATGGCTAGAGCAAATTCAGCCTTTTCAAAGCCTGCTGCCTTCTAGTTCCTATTCACATCTAAAAATAAAGCTCACAAATGCCAAATTTATAACTATAGCTTCAGTTATTGCATTGTTGTGATATTAATTAAATTATTGGCAATAAATTGATATGGTACATTCCTTACCATAGCAATTTTTCAAGCCAAAGCGTTCAGTCAGCAGTTTTACAGTTTTAAAAGTTATAGACTTCCTTGCTGTTCAGATGAGCTCATTCTTGCTTTAATAGACCTCAGAGGATATTAGTTAAGGACTGGAATTGATTTAGGCACTGATGAGTCTGATAGTGTCTTTCTCAATCTATGGTGCTTCCTACAAATTCAGCCCAAGTCCCAAATTTGAAGCATTACATTGTCAAAAAGAAATTAGAATGAAGTCATGTTACCTTACCACAGGGTCCCAAATCAATCATTCAGTCAATCAATCTTTGAAAAATAAAATTAAAAATAAGATTTGGCTTGCAAAGGGTTTCTAAAAATTTAAAGGCACCTGACAGGAAAGACATCTTTCTTCATTTAAATAAGAAAAGTACAGTAAAAGATGCAATTCCACAATGTGGCATGGGAAATAACAACAATGTGAGCCTTTGTAGCAAGTTTCATACTGAGTTATTCTAAATAATAATTAATCTTTCTAATGTTATTTGCATAGTGGGCATTTCTATATCTATTTTATGGAGGGAGATATGAAACAGAGCTGTATGTTACTTACCAAAGATCACAAAACAAATAGCGGCAAAAGTCAACAACCAACAAAATGTACTGCATGTGTAACACATTGCTCACTAAAAAAGTATAACATCTTTAAAATTTCCTCTGTTCCACACATGAACCTAAGTACACACATATATGTGTACAATATTGCTTTTTCCTTTAAGATCTGTTTTTGTTCAGTGTAAATACATGTCCACTTCATCAGAAAAAGTAATTGCCATGAAAGGGATCACAGAATACACTGTTCCTCCTAGCAGGTAGACAGCTAAGGAGATTGTTTAGTTCATAGATATAACAATGGGGCAGATTACCAGATTAAAATATAGACTAACAGATTAATTTTTTTCCCCAGACTTTTTAAATAACCATTCTTGACCCATATAAAGTCAAACAATGATCTTACTTCAGGGCCCACTGTGCATAAGTCTGCTTTACAAAACCACTCATTATCCCTCTCCTCTAACTGGAATGATCAGAAAACTAGGACAACAGACATAGCAATGAAGCTAATATTTTGTTTAACCAAGCATTTACACCTACTGAATATGCAGTACTTCATTCTAGTGATTTTCAGGCATTGAATAGACAGTAACTGATCTCAGAAAAAAATGTACTCTAAGAAAGGTAAGATTCATTAGAACCATTTTTCAGTTTAGGAAAATAAAACATAACGATGACAAACTGCTCAACATCAGAAAAAAAGTATAGAATATACAATCAAGACGGCTATTAGGAACCAGGAATCTGGAGTATGAAGATAGTAGATTCAGAACCTGAAGAAAAAGACACAGGATGCACTGCTATGAAGGAGCATCATAGGAACCACAGTTGAAAAAAGTTGCTTTTCCAGAGCAAAAAAGGTTCCTCTGGACTAGTTTTGAGCGATGTCTTCAACAAAGAATGAGTTTGGAGATGACAAAAGCTTTTGCTGAAATTACTTGAAGATTGCCTATTGCAAAAAATTTCAGTGAGCCAATAAAATTGTGTGTTATTTCACATTACTCACAAATTTACTGATAAACAGTTGAGTTCTTTTCCATCGTGTTTTCTTCCTCTATGTTGGTGTGATGCAGAATGTCTGTAGACTTTACTGTTGCTATTATTTATAAAACTGGCAGTATCAGAATCATAGCTACACTGTTTTGCAGGTTTTCAGACCGTACAGAGTAAAACCAGTACTCACCCCAAAGAGCTGAAACTCTAGCAGGAGAGAAAACAGTGAAATGGAAAGAACAAAATACACAGCATGCCAGTAAACATTGAAGTCATAATCAGCCCATATATTGTTGATGTCCTAATTTGGGTCTTTAAAGGTAACTGGTAAAATTCATTTCTTGTCAGAAAGGGATTTAGCTTACGTCCACATAACTGATCAGAAAAAGGTATTTCCACTCACCTCCTTTTTCTTTAAAAATCATAGCCCATTAGTTATAACATACACTTGGGAAGACAAAGATCCAAGCTCCTATTTCTGCTTGATTTGGAGAAGGAATCTAGAAAAAAGATACGGTGAATTGTCTGTATCCTAGACTCACCTGAACCTTACCCATTGCCTAAAGCACTGACAGTATCGTGGGGTTCCCTTACTCCACAGCGAGTCCTCTGACACCCTGGATAAAATGCCTTTCTTGCTCTGATGTAGATATTATGTTTTTTCAAAGTGGAAGACCTTCAACAGGAGAGATTTCTGAACCCAGAAACTTGAATTCTTGTCAGTGCAGAAAACTCTGCAATTTAAAGTTGTGGCATCTTTTTCCCTGACTGAAATGGGATCCGAATTAAAATCTATATTTCAAGTAAATGATCTAATTAATTGGATTTTAAAAGACCAGACATTATGCAGAGTAGAAGAGAGAGATTGATAAACAGATGAAGAAAAGGCATACAAAATCTAGATTGTTCTACTGATATTAGAAACCACCTTGACAGGCTGAAACACACAAGACTTTACAGCAATCTTAGTGAAAGAGAATTCAGAGATTCAAGATCAGATTAAAAAAATGACTGGCTTCAATATCTTTTTAGAAAAAAAGTTGTGAACTAGTGTACCCAAAAATACTGCAGGAAAAGATGTTTGGAAAAATTGTCTGATCTAGTCTTAAATTACTGCTGTTTCTCTCATCATATTCTAACTTCTATATGTTTATTTTGGAGTGTTAACCCAGAATGATAATTTTCTTATTTCTGTTCATCATTCAGCAGAGACCAAATAGTGACTGCTGTAGGAATGACACCATCTAAAAAAAAAAGAAGTCATAACAGTAATTACCAGTTCCAATGACAGTCCTAAGGAAGCTGGACCTCTGGAAAGGGGGAACACTGCTAGCCTGGCACTTCAGTGTCGCTGCTACAGCCTGAAAGAGCAATGAGAGCAGACTCCCTTCCCTGGCAAAAAAAAAAAAAAAAAGTGTTTCTGCTTAAAACATCTGCCAGAAGATTTACATTTCCTCTTAGATGGCTGGGTCTGAAAGGAATGAGATTCTGCCCCTCTCAGATGAGCAGATAGCCGGGCTCCCAGAAAAGTCACACTCCAATTCCTATGTCGGCTCCAAATATGAAACTGTTGGACTAAATTGATACAGGTTTCCCTCTTAAGGATCCACTGAACAAGAAAGGAGTCTGGATACAGCTCTGAACTCCTGTTCATTTATGATAACAGCAGTATCTTTTCTGTGACCTCCAAAGACCCAAATGAGCTCCAGCTGATTGCTGCCAAGCCATGACCAGAGCACACTAAGGCAGTCCTGAAGCAATTGGGAGAGGTAAGTTGTCATGGAAAAATGATCACAGGCCATTTGTCACTGTCTGACACTGTCTGTGGGACCGCACTTTGACAGAAAAAAATTAAAATGTTGAAAGATGGAAGAAGCCTCAGAAGTCATGGAAGAAACGCTAAGAAGCTGAAGAGATCATGCCTTTGTTAATGGACAAGAGAGTCCAGAAATTATATAGTAGTTGCCTTGAGTTTTAGTGTCATTTTTTTGCGAGAAAAGAGGAGAGGAGAGGGAAAGGAGAGGGAGAGGAGAGGGAGAGGAGAGGGAGAGGAGCGGGAGAGGAGAAGGAAGAGAGGTGCGGGAAGAGGAGAGGGAGAGGAGAAGGAAGAGAGGTGCGGGAAGAGGAGAGGGAGAGGGAGAGGGAGAGGGAGAGGGAGAGGGAGAGGGAGAGGGAGAGGGAGAGGGAGAGGGAGAGGGAGAGGGAGAGGGAGAGGGAGAGGGAGAGGGAAAGGAGAGGAGCCGAGCCGAGCCGAGCTGAGCCGAGCCAAGCCGAGCCAAGCCAAGCCCTCTGTCCTTGGCTGTTTGGAAATATATCCCAAGAGGGCAAGGATCCCCTGAAAGGGAACACAAGAGTGTTAGACTGACTTGGATTTCAGGAACTCATCCAGAGTTTATGTCATTACCTAATGTCTCGCCAGAAGGAAGGAACTGTTAATCAGCCAACCACCTATGGAAAGAACCAGCATTGTGTCCCAGTAGGCTGCTAATTACTCCCACAGGCTTTTGTAGGCACTGGTTATACTAGCGTTGGGCTGAAAGGGTAGGTGGGTGAAATATGACGGAGCACTGGCTTAACTTCCTTCTGCAGTTTGCTTCAAAGGCGGTTCTAGTGGCAAAACAACAAAAAGATAAGGAATTTCTAAACAATTTCTAAAATAAACTATTGCAACCTTTATTTTTGGATAGGAAATGGATTAAACTAGCATTTTGTTGGAAAAAAAAGTCTTGATTTTTTTTTTTAACATTCCCTTAGTACTTAGCCACTATCTTAGAACCATGACTAGCGACACAGGTGCTCCTACTTTATTCTTTGCTTCGATCAAGTGGTTTTATGTTCAGTTAGCTGTATGAACAGACTTGTTTTCAACAATCCCATTTAATCCTTCCTTCCCAGGCTTCATCTTTTGAATTAATTTGGAGATTTCATCTTTCATATTGTACATGGAAAACTTAGTGAGAATGTAAATACCTGAAAATAAATAAATATTGGGGAAACTAGGACACAAACTTCTGGAACTTGACAATTCAGCAATTTTAAAAGGCAGTTCTTAACATAGAATTTTGTATTTCCTGTGCTCTAAATATATGCTCCCCAAGGGAGGAGTGATATTTTTGTACCAACACCAGTAGCAGCAATCTTACATTAAGCCTTTACACGCTAATTCAATAAACCAGTCAATAATCAATAATATATTTTTCATATAAAACACATCTGTGATTTAAGCACATGTTCTTCCATGGGATTGCTGACACCAAACATGAAGATCAAAGTGTGCGAATTCTATCCTTAGCCATATTCAAGAATCTCTCAGAAACCTCAGTGAGGCAAATCAACCACAAACAAATGCTCTAGTGACAAATTTGATCAACATATATAGAGGACTGTTTACGTTTGATGAAATTCCTAAAATACAGTTGTGTTGTTCCTAAGACAGGAAAAGAATGTCAAAACTTCTGGTAGGTTCAGGAACTTACTCAGTGTTCTTTTATAAGAGAACTGGTGGATGTATGCAAGTCCAATACCAGCTAAAGGATTGCAGGTGACATTTTTCCATAGAATCATAGAATGGTTAGGGTTGGAAGGGACCTTCAAAGGTCATCTAGTGCAACCCCCCTGCAAGGAGCAGGGACATGCCCGACTAGATCAGGTTGCTCAGAGCCTCATCCAACCTGGCCTTGAACGTTTCCAGGGATGGGGCATCAACCATCTCTCTGAGCAACCTGTTCCAGTGTTCTACAACTCTCATTGTAAAATTTTTTTTCCTAATATCTAATCTAAATCTACCTCCCTCTCATCTACCTCATTTTTTTATTTTTATGTAGATGGCTTGACTACTGTTCAGGTGACGTAATTTTGAGAGTCCTTGAGTTGGAAACTAGACCTGTGATGTTCCCTACCAAAACTCAGGATACAATATAAGTAAGTACAAAGCAAAGCAATAAACTGATTAAAGGAATAACTAACTTACTGGCATTATGTTATTATTAGCTTTGGCAACTATCAAATACTGGCCAAATATAAAAATGATTCAGATTCAAACCCATTGCTTTTGACCTTGTAATAAATAAAAGCCTTCCAAAAACCAAGCTAGACTAAAATATTAAATCCTGGCTCCAAAGGAGAAAGATGATTCATAACAAAGTGATTCTATAAGCACAAATCTCCCTGAAATCCTTGGCTGAAAATGTAGAACATGAACAATACTCTGGCTCATGACTGTGGAAAAAACTGTTCTCCATTTAAAATGTTTGTCATCAATGTAATCCCATCTTTAATTATAATTAATATAAGGGGGTTTTATGTGCTGGAATGGTAATACATTGCCAAGAGTTCAGCTTTCAGGAAGGCACACATTTCCGAATTACAGTGGAGAATGATCTTAAAATGGAGCAAATAATAATATATAAAGCTGTCAGAGATACAATGAACTGAAGACAGTAGCGTAACTTAAAGTACTGACAGCCAAGAAATATTCTAAGAGTGACTTTTAGAAAGACAACTTTTTTTCTCTCTTTAGTTACTGATTTTTTTTTTCAACTTCAGACAAAATCAGTTAAAAATATTGCTTAGATTTGTAGCCAGTGCCATTTAATTTGGCAGTAACTGTACTGCCAAAAGGTTCACCTTAATCTTACCTTAACAACACTGATGTGTTAGCACTTATTACTCTTCCCTTGTCAAATCAGCAGCCAGGCTGCTCGACCAGTTGCTAAAAGAGACTGGCCAGCATTATCATATGACCTCTTAGATCAAAATGCCGCTGACATTGACACCTAGGCACCAAAAATGGTTTGAGATCCACAGGCCCAGCTAGTTGCCACTGTTTGCCTCCATATTTTCTCATCCTTGCTGACAGCTATTCACCTGGATTATTCCATAGCTGTGTTCACCATTGGAGAAGCAAACAAAAAGCTACTACTGTACAGCAAGCAGAGATTCCCATTGAAGTTCTTTCACCAGCAGCGAGCAGTGAGGAACATTTGCTCCCATGATATGCAAAGGAATTGTGACTGCACAGCCATGGACTTCTGCATTTGGTCTAGGGCTGTGTCTGCTCACACTGAGAGTGCCAGTGTGCATCTGATCAGTTGAACTTGATTGTTCAACTTCAACAGCGTTTCTGTGTTTGGGCTGCAATCTGTTTCAGTATAGTTGAAAATCCAGCCTTTGCCATATTAGTGTCTCAGATCTAGACAATTGTGCAAGTGAACTGTGTATACTTAGGCAGCGGCTAGAGAAGATTCGTACACTGTATGAAGTTGCCATATCTAACTAAAAAGACCAAGTGATCATGAATTTTGAAGTCACTGGTTGTGCCAGAGTGAGTTTTGCTGTTTTATATAGCTGTGACAAGAAATATTACAGTAAATGATAAATAAAGACTATTTCTTCATAGATAAGTTGCCCCTTAAATTATAGTTCATCAGAGACCTGAAACATTAGAAAAAGCCCATACAGAATCATGTAACCTAGAATGGCAAAAGAGCACTGGGACACACTTACTCTTGTTTGTATGCATAGTTAAACTGCAACTGTAGTATGACGTAACCACTATCCGAGTTTCATCAATTTTAGCACAAATAATGACAAAGAAGCAGTGGCTGTGAGATATATTTGTCTACAGCAAATGCTTGAAGTGATCTGCATAAACACCTTTTACTGACCATCTGGATGGTCACAGTTGCAACGTACACAGTTGCAACTGTACTCTGCTATCCATGTCAGCTAGCACAGAAACGTAATCATGTGATTCTTGATTTTGCACTTATACTTCATGGAGCAGCACAACTTATTTCACCCAACTTTATGTCTAAAATGTGGGTATTTACTTGAAGGAATTCCTTTAACCTCTTATATCCATTCCAGTTTTCATAGATTTCTACTGCAAGATAGTATGAATGAGCTGCTTGTCTTTTCTTTGGGTATTGAGGGAGGCTAAGAACTGGCTTAGATTAGACACCTAACTAAAGTTAGGAGAAATTAGAAGCATTTTGTATGTAGGCTAAATCTGTTATTTGCTCATCTAGATGTCTCTGAGATTAAATATGACTTTTTTTTTCTTTTTTTTTTTTTTAATTACTGCACTAAGGTACCACATGGCAACAGTAACTGCATAAAGCACACAACTAAACCTCAAATGATTCCACTTCAAGGAATTCGCATTAAAACAAACCTAGTACTTAAAGCTAAAAGACCTTAGAAAATGGAGCATTTTTCTTTATTATCCTTTGGAAATCAGAATATTCAGAACTACAAATTGGCATCTTCATGCCGCATTTGGGGCAACTGAGCAAAACAGAGCTTCACAGAACATTCACAAAAACAGTCCCAGATTTAGACAAACTGGTCTGTCAAAAATCTGTTCAGATCCAGTTGAAATGGTAGCTTCTCACTAATTATGAAAAATAAGGGCAAGGTCTTAGAAAACACAAAAGTTGGTTTTGAATAAAATGAATTACCCAAGGTCACTTACAAAGTCAGTAACTGATTTGAGAACAGAAACTTGATACCATCTTCCTTCTATACTTGAGCACATAAGACTAAATGAACAAGCCTTTAGACAATACAGCAGGAGACACAAATTTCATTGGTAAGAAATTTGCAAAGTATTTTAATAAATATGAATAAATAAGCATACATGTAGCTAAGTACTAACACATAAAAGGTTTATATGCCCTTCATATTATATATACTTCCCATAGGATTCCAAGGATCACTTTTAAAACATTACAAAAGATGTAGAGTAAAAGCTACAATGGAAATTACTTGACTTAGAGTTTTATTGTAAATTGATGTGTGTGTCTCAGGAGTGATTCCTCTGTTTTCAGTGGTCCCTAATATGTGCTCAGCAACTGGCAGGTGCACTCAGCAAGACTGGAACTTGAGAGTAACGAGAAGCTACAATCTCTATAGATATTTGTTAGAAAAGGGATTCTAGGTTTTTTTTTATGAGGTGACTACAACTGAAAAAATTCCCCAACACTCAGGAACTTACTTGAAGGCATAAAGCATTTTGTAGCCAAACTGGAATTTGTGGTTTTACCTATAACAAAGATTTGTGAGATGGACTGCTGTTGACTAAGCTGTCACATTTGCAAAACAATGTTGTAATGTGGGAATTTACTGTTAGGTGATTATATGTACTGAATCACAACGTTGAATCTGCTGCCATTGATGACCCAAAGTTGCAGCCATTGCCTATTCTGTTGACAAAGGCTTTGCCTTTTAAAAATTTTCCAAGATGTCTCAGAAATTTGTCTCAATATCAGGGGTATTTCAGCAGAGATATTATTGAATAATTTTGCCAATTGATTACCTTTAAGCATCTAAATCCAGCCATTATGTAATTTTAAAAACCCCACAATTTCCGAAAATATTATCTCCCACTGTAGCCACAGTGTTACATGCCTCTCAGTTTACCAACAATGACTGAGATCAATGGAAGGAGAAAAAAAAAAAGTTAAAAAAAAATATATGTTTCCCACTTAGTCATGTAAGCAGTTGTATTTACATAATCTCTGTCACAGATAAATGAAATGCAGTACTATGAGAACTGTTGCAGATTATATCTAATCATCCTAGACTGAAGCTGAGGATAAAGATGTCGTCCTCACAGACATCAACAGGTTCTGTTGATTTGACATGAGGTTCCTAGCCCTTCACAGAGCTCTTTACATGGTAACAATGAGAAAACTACAGAATTTCAGAATGCAGTCACAAAGAGCTTTCCAAACATTTTGCAATATCATCCCCACAGGGAATTTTGCCAATGGGCAAAAAAATCTATAGAAGATGAACTCAAACCACAGCTAAATATTTCAAAGAGAAAAAAACCTCATTAATTAATTTTAACCTACGAACAAGACTATTATTTTCATCAATATATGTGCATATAATTTCACTACAATGTTTTCTGATGTTGTATGTTGACTCTTAACAGTGAGGTGTACTCCAGCCTGTGGCTCTTGTTTCTTAAAACATTCCACATGCTGAATGGTCTTTACACCACTTGTCTATCCTTTCACAAACTGCTAAGTGATCGTTAAAGACTCTTTAGCCTGCTTATTTTTCTTAATCACTGCATCTGCCATTCCCCAAAAGGAATCTAAAATTTCATGGCACTTGAGTGAGCATCTTTAAAAGAAAGACAAAAAGAGGCGTTCACTTCCCTTCACTCCCTGCAAGTAGCACTGCAGCAATCTTTATCAGGCACAGAATGCCAACAACTTTTGCACATGGACAGGAATTAGCATTATGTCATAAGCCTGAAAATTTTCTGCATTCTCTTTTCCAGTTGCTTACTGATGAATCACAGGATACATTATGGGTGTACTTTGGCTTGAACAAAACTACACACACAGTCCCCTGTCCTACCCAACCCAGAGTTTAAACTTTGTTTGGGTTATTTTTTTTCTGTACATCAATTATTTCATGAATCATATCATGCTCCTTGGAATCACATTTTCATCAATATCTTTCTTAGCATTTCTAGTCTACTGGGAACACAATTAGCTATGGCATGTCACTCTCTCAAAACAAGAACTGTACATAGAACGAGACAGAAGAAGTGCACAACTTCTACAAAGCCAACTCCATTTTGCATATTCCATTTGATCTCTCATCAGGCTTGAAGCCAAAATTATTCTGGCCAGGCTGTACAAATATGAAGCAATCCAGAATATAATAAACCAGGCTAGGCCGAAATTTAGTAAAAGGTTATCTACTACAACTACTGACCTGCTACTCTAAGAATTTGTGAGAGAGTGCATAAAAGCTATAGTCATCCAAGGAGGTCCATCACTCACTCTAACAACTGCTGAATATGTCTAGTAGTTCATGAAAATTATTGATGCAGGTGTTTGTCAGAATTAATTTAACATTATTTTGAGGATAAGCACAGCCTTCCTTTAGCATCAGACAAGTGGCTTCAGTCAGAATCTCAAGATTATTCATTTGAATAGAAAAAAAAATCCTTTCCTTTCAGCTTAAAGTCAGGTAAACGCTCATGTTCAGAGGTCCTTAAATCTCAAAATGATGAACCACATCTTGTAACTGAAAGTGGTTCCTAGCTTTATGAACAATGTGTGTTTTAGCAAGAAATTCTTCTTATGTTGTCAACATTTCCGGCTTTTTTTTCCTTCACAGTTGTCTTGCATAGCAACATAAACAACACCAAGAGTAGAGGTCATTTTCTTCTCTATTCTGGCCATTCAATTAGTAGCAAAAGATAAGTATTACATAAAGGAAGGGAAGCTGCTGACAGGCCTTGGAAAATTCTGTTTCATTGGCAAGGAATTTCTTCACTCAACCTACCTTTTCTTGATTCTGGCAGAGAAGACAGTCACACTCAAAGCAATACTGGCGCATTAGTTGCTCTTGGCGTTCGTTGGTGGGCATCAGTGATTCAATATAGCTGATTGTGAGCTGGGTGGAGTACACACAAAACTAGAGTTGGTATATTTTACAAAAAATCTGTATTTAGTGTATGCATAGCTAAGGTAACATTTTTGGATACAATATTTTTCCAGCATAAAATAAATATTTATCTTAACAGATAATTTCCTAGAAGAAATTGACAACTTTTACAACGGGTGAAAAATAAAAGGCCAAAAATTATTTCCATAAAGGAACATGTTTTCACATTTCCAGATCAATATTGTTTGAAATTATTAACCCTCAAAAAATTATCACTATTTCAACTTTTCATCTTAAAATGTAAGAAAAAGAAAAAAAAAGAGAGAGGAGAGAGAGAGGAGAGAGAGAGAGGAGAGACTGAAACAAGATACAAATGCGAGAAAAAAAAGAAGCTCAGTATCTGAATCCCCTGTGCATGAAATCTTATTTTCTGTTTAGCTGCAGAGCTTAAGTGTGTGTTTAGCATTGGTGTTATACAACATCCAGCCATATAAAAAAAATTTTGTCTCAGGGAAGCCCCTACTTTCTTGCAAATATATATTTGAGTCTGAGGAAAGTTCCTTTTATGTTACAGCCATCTTCAATATGTCTGTGATGTTTCCTTTGTGACCAAGGAAGTACAAAAGCATTGCAAAGTTGTTGAAACTATTGACAAGAAAAAATATTAAAATGGTAAAAGAAAATGCCTACATTTGTGCCATTTTCAACTCCTCATATGCTGTACAGAGTGAATTCCCATGAACTAGAGAAGTCTGTAGTTTGTTCACTTTGGCGCCTGCCAGAAGGAATTTTACAGAGCTAACCATTTCTAGCGTTCTTCAAATGTTTAAAGTGCATGGGCACAAACTAATGATAAGGGAAAGACTATAAGAAAATAATAGCCCAGCTCAGACCAGCATTCAGTCGCACGCTATTGAGAGATTACACTATACGCCCAACACACTTTGAAACACTCCAGAGAGGTCAGAGCTAAAGAAAAAAAATCACATCACATTATTTCATCCTGAGCCTAGACACTTCAACTAATTGGGACAATTTTCACATGGTTCTCAGTTAAATCATGAGAGTCCACTCAAAGAAATTACAGGAAAACTTGACCAGTTTGTAGTAATGACTATGAAATCCATTGTTAGAACGTGCATTTTCCAAATTAGGGAGCATTCTAATTAAATGAGCGATTAACCAGCAACTAAAACAATGCCTGTATTTTTTTCATTTATTATTAGAGTGTAATTTGATTACATATTGAAGGAGGACTGTATTAAAAGAAGATTACTGAGACGGCAAAGTCAAGCATTTAAAATTATCCTAAGCAGAAAGCCTGCGGAAAAAAAGAATAAATACAGTCTCATAATTGAAGATTAATAGTATAATTAATGAAAGTGACAAATTACAGTTCCATAGATAAACAAAAGTTAGAAAGTGTGAGAACCTTCTCGGGTTTTGCATTCTATATAATGTTGTTCTGTCCCAGCTTGTGCGTGTCTGAGCCAAGAGAGGATTAGTTTCACCTCTGCTGGTTTACAGAAGAGCAGTCTGTACTAATCACTTACACAGGAGCTGTGGGCTTCCCTCTGAGCTTTCTGTGGTGAATGGATGGAAGTTGTTTTGCTTATTTCTTTCCCACTCTTTTCTCCCAAGCTTGCTCTCTTCTACCCCGTTCTCTCCAATCTGTCTCTCTTCTCATTCTCTGTCTTCTCTGTCCCTGGACAGGAGTATCATTTCCAGTCTTATTCTCCACATGTAGTTCTCTAAACCTGGTTTCCAGCCCTCAGTTCTAGCTCCTTACATAGCCATTCTTGGTACAATGGGCCAGTTTCATCATCCTGCCAGTTCCAGATCTGCCCTTCTGCCTCCCCTGCACGCATTTTACACCTTTTCCCCATCTTTGATCACCAGCACTGTTACTCTCACAAATTAACAGTCTTTGTTGCCTTACTCTGGTTTCTCAGTCATCTTCAGTGCCTCCACCAACTTAGCCCTCACTTCTTTCCCCAGCTGGTCTGCATCTTCCCTATTGTGGTAAGAAAGATCTGTCTCCCTTCCTTCTGACAAAGCAGTTTCCAGTCAAGCTGTAGTCCCAACCTCATCCTTCAGCCATTCCATGCCCAATTTCCCTCTCCCATCACAAGCCTCTTATCTTCATGTCTCCTGGCAACTTGCAAGTGTTTTCTGTCAAAATCCTTCTGCACACTGGCTTGTTCCATGTCTCTTATCCTCTGCATAAACATCACTGGTTCTGACCCATGTCCAACTGGGCTTTAGGTTCAGGTGGCATCCAGCAGTAAAAGGGATTTAATCAAGTTGAGACAGAGTGCAAGACAGTAGGAAACTTCTGGGGAAAGTAATTCATGTGAGATCAGTCTATTCTTTGACAAGATACGTAAAACAATGATTTAAACCCTATCATTACTGTTGAACCCATCATTAGGCACGGTTCAGTTCTAATACAGCTAAATAAACCTATAGTCAATATCGGATGTGCTTTATCTATCTTCAGCCTAGAGGCTTAGAATCATAGAATCATAGAATGGTTAGGGTTGGAAGGGACCTTCAAAGGTCATCTAGTCCAAACCCCCTGCAAGGAGCAGAAACATCTCCAACCAGACCAGGTTGCTCAGAGCCCCGTCCAGCCTGGCCTTGAATGTTTCCAGGGATGGGGCTTCCACCACCTTTCTGGGCAACCCGTTCCAGTGTTCTACCACCCTCACTGTAAAAATTTTTTTCCTAACGTCCAATCTAAATCTACCTCCCTCTATCTTAAAACCATTACCCCTTGTCCTATCACAACAGGCCCTACTAAACAGCCTCTCCCCGTCTTTCTTGTAGGTCCCCTTGAGGTACTGGAAGACCACTGTAAGGTCTCCCCGGAGCCTCCTCTTCTCCAGGCTGAACAGCCCCAACTCTCTCAGCCTGTCCTCATACAAGAGGTGCTCCAGCCCTCTGATCATCTTCATGGCCCTCCTCTGGACCCTCTCCAACTGGTCCATGTCCTTCTTATGTTGGGGGCTCCAGAACTGGACACAGCACTCCAGGTGGGGTCTCACCGGGGCAGAGTAGAGGGGGAGAATCACCTCCCTCGACCTGCTGGCCATGCTTCTCTTGATGCAGCCCAGGATGCGGTTGGCTTTCTGGGCCACAAGGGCTCATTGCCTGCTCAAGTTGAGCTTCTCGTCCATCATCCCTTTCTTTTCATTTTTGGCTTTTGTTTCTGGTTTTGTTTTGTTTGTTTGTTTGTTTGGTTGGTTGGTTGGGTTTTTTCTGCATTAATGTTGCAGAAACCTTGGAAATAGGAACAAGTTTGAAACCAGTAATTTCTTTTTCAGAGGTTACCAAACAGTTGAGGATATGAACAGTCATGTAACAACCCGCTCTGAATTTGAGCATATGACTGGGCAGAAGGAGGAGGACAAGAAGCTTTGTCACATTGATACCTCCTTTTAGTGTTTTAACACTTAGAGTTTCTCTTGCTGTCAGAGGTCCAAGTCCAAATTCCCAGTCCTGCCACCAGAAATTCGTAAGTGAAAAAATGCTTGTAGCTGGCAGACTGAGTGGGAAAATGTAATTAGAATATTTAGAAACATGACCAACCTAATGGTGACTAAGTCACACTAATCATTTAATCATTTAAACATAAAAATTCTGTATTTGTCTCTCTCCTACACTTGTTTTAATTTTGGATACCTTCATTAGATTCAAGGCTCATTTAACTTACGCATATTTAGGAAATACACCCATTTATCAAATGTTGTCTTAATGGTATTTGCATGTGGGATGTATGGTATTAATTAAAACATTATTTCAGCTGACCAAAGCTTGCTTCTTTATTGCATCGCCTATAAAGAATGCAGTAAATCTTTTCCATGAACTGAAGAATATATATTAAATAACATTTATGAAGGCAGGAATTATTTAACAGCCGTGAGACTTAGTGACCCTCAAGACTTACTCCTTAGAAATGCAGCACTGTCTGAGCACTGCTTCTCACTCTGACACAAATTCTTTAACCATGGGTATGGTAGTTAGTTTCTCACGTTCCCCATCTGCCAAATGAGGTGGACACAGTTTTCCAGTACTGCCATGCTCCAGTGAACTTAATTTATGTTTGGGTTTTTTTTTTTTTTTTGTAACAAGCTATAAGCTACAAAATTTCTAGACAGAAGACTCTGTAGAAATTTAAAGTAAACTATTTTAATGCAAACAACATGGTAAAAAAGTGAGTCCTCTTGGTTTTGCAATCATGGGTCTCAGGGTCTTAGGGATTCTCTGATTATATAAGTGGTTAACAGTCTGTGCTCTTTCTGTTTTGGTATATATGATCAAAATGCCTTCTAACTCAAGGAAAAAAATTTGGTTTTTAAAAATGTAGTGTGACAAAGTGCAATGTGTTAAACACACACAGATATAAAACTTTTCACATAGAATTATAAAACAGAAATGTTACATATCTTGGTTGAAATCTATCAGGAAGATTGATTTCATTGCTGGTCATCTGAAATGATGGTTTGTATTTAGCATTAATTTAAAGAATCAGTTGCTCTGTAAGAACAAACTTAGTCAGTTTGTTACGTGACTTTCTGCAGAAATACAAATTTGCTCTAACTGAACTCTGAAGCTCATGAGAAGCCATACACCCATTTTGGAGCAGAACTGAACCTCAGGTCCTGTCTTTCAGCAGAACTAATTAATTTGAGCTACGCACTAAACTAACCATAGCTATATAACTTCTGATTGGAGAAAATGCAAAACAAGCTCACATCTGCCTGCAAAACATCAGGTAGACACAGTAATTAACAAAAAGTCAATTGAAATTACAGCATGCATCTTGATGCTGTTTAAAGTGGTTACTTAAGGGTGGGGAAAATGATGACGACCTTTTCGGAGCAGGCTGCTTGTCTTTTTGAGAAAGTAAATTAGCTAATAGGCTACCTTATCACTGAGGGAGCCCTGGTGATCTCTAGGTGAATAATTTTTGCTTTCTTATTATTCTTCCCCATATCTCACCCTCCTTTGCAATACTTAAATTTCATTTTTGCAAAGAAAAAAAGTGCAAAAAAAAAGGAAATCTTTGTGTACTGTCAAAGTAACACCACCTAAAGTTACAAAAGCTGTGATAGCACAACTAACATTATCTTGAGGAGTAAAAATTAGTTTAATTAGTTTTGAGCTGCCGGAAGCAAGTTTCAGAAAGTCCTGTAGTCTTAAGTAGGGATATATAGAATAAAAACCCCACCAAAAAAATGTTATTTCTCTCTTCCAGCTGTTAGATTCAATTATGCTCAAAAATGTGGAGCAGAGAAGGTCTACAGAGTGTTAGGAGACCCTTTGTAGCCACCTCAACTCTCAGTCTCTGCATGGAGATCAATAGTTGCTCCCAAGCCTTGTCTTCCTTTCACTTCTTTTGTCCTCTTCTCTGCTCCCTGTTTCATTGCCTTTATGTCAGTTGCAGGACAGAAAACACTTAAATTTATTGGTGATCATTATCAGCTTGTCAAGCTTTAAAATTTGCGGTATTACTATAGACCCGTATCACTCTAAAGCATCGTTAGGGAATAAATGTTATTCCTGAATAAATCTGCATCACACTGCAGCAGCTAAACGCAATGTAATAATGTTTCCTCTTGTTTACAACCAAAATCAGGTCTACTACTGCCTCCCTCTAAAATTGTGAGTTGACCACAATGGCCAGTCACTAGAGCTCCCCTGTGTCTCTGTTTTCCCTGTGATTCTAGGTGGTCAGCTCCTTAATGAGTAAATTGTTGTAGTGTCCTCTGCTAGAAAGGCACTACAAATGTCTAAAATATTTTTACTTCTCACTGGTCTAGTGAACACATCATATTGCAGTGGTTGTTACTTTCCTGGCAAGGGTGTAGAAGCCCTATCAAGTTTGTTCCTGTACAGATAGTAAAGCCATAGTCCTCTTCTACTAATCTGAGTTTGACTTGCTACTTAGCTTCTCATTTCTAATAAATCTCAGTGCTTATTTACCTTCTATTAATTACTATATATGGGATCTCGATCTGTCTAAAACTAGTGTAAGTCTGAACAGGATAAGGAAAGTGTTCTACTGCTTATAATTATTTAAGTTTTTTGTTGCCTCACGACTTGAAATAATGTTCATCTTACCACCTCAGAGCACTTGATTTATTCAGAAAACCCATTCAGATTCCTCCCTAACATGTATTTTCTCTCCCATTAGCTCAGATCATGACCTCAGCAATATAACTAAAAAGTCAGCTCATAACAGGTAATGTAGTTTCATGCACACAGGTGTGTAAATTCAATACATGGCTATAAAGAAAACTGAGCTCAACGTGCTGCAGGTAAGCAGTAAGGCAGTGTGGAAAGAAGTTGTACCAAAGCTACGATGCAGAACACAAAATGAAAAAGCAGTAGCAGTTGTGTAAGAGGAAAAGTAATTGAGTGTTGAAAAAATTAAACTGCTGACTTGTACATACCCTCACAATAATTCTCTTTCCTTCCCTTCCCATAACAGATCTAAACTAATATTCACTTTCTTTCTTTACTTTCTCACTTATGTCCATTTTCTTCCTTAGACACATCCTTATTTAAAGAAGCATGTACCTCAGACTGAGACTTTTATTTCCAGGTAAGTCAAGAGGGCACCTGCTTTAACACAGTGTTTTATATATATGTAAGTGTGTATTTTTATATATATATATATAATATATAAACTTACATATTCCTTAAGGCAAGATTTCCTTTCAGTACCAAAACCAGAAGCAATAGAAGCAACAAAGCAAGCAGAACCTGAGCACTTTGGAAAATTCTGACTTTATTTTACTGCCTCATTGGAGGCAAAGTTTTCTTAAAAAATATAATATAATATAATACAAGGTGGAGTCATTTTAAAGCCTGGATTCACACAACTGCCAAAGTCACTGCAACAAACTGGTCCTAGCTGTCCTGCTTTATAACTTATATTTATTTCCTGATTGCCTTACAAATTACTTGTAACTTAGATCATATCTGTTTCACCATGGAGACTTCTGTGGGTTACAGATCACTAACACTAAGTCTAAAATCTGGATCATAGCTTCACAACCAGAGCACAGTCTGCATGGTGGTCATGCCTGCAAGGGAATTCTTCTTCACTTCTCCCTCCAGAGCCATCCAGGGCCGCCTGAGGGCCTCTCCCACTCTGTAAAAGCTGCTTGTTACAAAGAATTGCTTTATGAAACTTACCTATAAAATTATATCCACGTAAATAAAAAGGTAGCTTCAAAATTTAGAACCCTAATAATTAATCCAAATGCATCCTGGGAAGACATTAAAATCTACTGTATTTTAAAATAAACAATCCATCTTAGCAAACTGGGAAGCCAAGAAGAAAGTTACGGTATATGGATAAAATGGAAGAAAAGTGTCTATAATTTGGCTTGAACAAGAGTAAGAGACTAAAAGATATCTACACTTAATAGTTCCACAAAAGTATATTGTATCAGAAAAGATTTCTCTTGGCAAAAAGGTAAGTATGCAAAAGCATTTCTGTTGGTTCTCCACAATATTTTGCCCCCCCCCAATATTTTACTATTTACTGATTTTGATGACCTACTGTATTCAAGGAAGGATAAATAAAAAAGGAAAACACTTCATAGAGAGGAAAAGAGATACTACTTCTGAATTAGAATACATATGCCCTTGATCTTCGCAGAGTTTGAAGCACAGCACAGGCATGAGCAGTATTTTCATCAGGCCATGATTTTGAAATAGCTAGGACCAATAGCTAGGACTGCATAGGTCATGGGTGCATGTAAAGTTACATATATACACACGTCTTTGCAGGCCTTACTAAGCAAATTCAACCTTGCATTGCTGTGAAAGACATTTACTTTGAAATGCTTACCTAGCCACAAATGAGTATTTTCAAAGTAATACAAACTCTGTCATAAAAACAAAGCTGAGAATATCTTAGATCAAATCAGACATCTCTTGAAAGAGATATTTGAAGTCTTTTCTAGTGAAATGGACAAGAAAACAAACCTTATCTTGCTACTTTTACTGTCACTGGAAGGTTTACTACAACAGTAGGGTTGCAGACTGACAAATGCTTACTCTTGCAATGACTTAGTGAACACCGCATTCCACCCAGAAATATTGTAAGTGTTTCCATCAGGGTAACGACGTTCAAATACAAACAAAATTAAGTGCCTAGAGGAGGAAAGGAGGAACAAGAACTGCTAGCGATTTATGAGAGGTAATGATTATGGGGCCCAGGCAGTGTGAAGAGATGATTCTATTTATCATTTTCCTCCTGATAGCTATGTGCTAGAAAGTGGCATCAATATATCATCAAAATATTAAGCTGGTGGCTCTGTAGTCTGGAATTTATTTAGGGAGATGTCATTGTTGCAGGTGTCTGTGATGGAAGGGAGGACAAGTTAATTACCTCTTCACCAATCTGGATCTCGCGGATGGAGTGAAGTAAAAGCTGGTATCCTTCAAAAACGATCACGCAGTTTGGGTCACAGCTGTGGTTCAGTAAAGACATGCTGTGAGGGGTGGTAGAGGGGGATAAAGAGAGAAAAAGAACTTTACAGAGGAGCCTCCACTGCCATTACCATTTAATCATTTAAAAGCAGCTAACACAATTACATCTGAAGTATCAAGCAATTAAGTTATGAAACAAATAAAAACCCTGCTAAATCAGCTGCTCTTGGTTAGGGGAGGAAAATTAATGCTCAGAAGATTTATATTGATTGCTAATAGGAGCCATGCCTGGATGTCTTCACATGTTTCTGCCTTTCGTGCACTCAGAGCAGGAGGGAGGCAATGGCCTCCCCATGACTTTCTGAGGGGCCTGGCTCAGGGGAGAGGGCAAAACAGGCAAGTGAGGAACAAGACAACCTGGACAGTTCAGAGCAAAAGGTCAGTAGTACCTTGGGACTGTGTTTTATTTCTGCTGCTTCTACTCAGTTTCAGGGCACTAACTGTATCCTAACTGTCAGCAGAACCGAAGCACAAAGGGGCCAGCAATCAACCTGTATTTCATAGTACGTAGAAAATGGAGTATACTATGTTCCAAACCCAAAGTACTGGGTATATAGAATTGAAAGAAGAGATACCGCCGTTGCCTCCATTTTACGCATGTTTTGGTTCAGCCTCTGTTCTGGTGCCATGTGACAACTGAAGAAGCATGGCTCATTGGGCAGCTGCAGCTACTCCCAAGACACACCAAGGTGGTGGTGCTCCTGATATAGACATGCCCTTCCCTCTTTTTTTAAGGAGACTGTTAAGAACAACATCAACAACATCCGCTATAAACTTTTGAGTCCCATGTTTTATTAACTGAGAAACAACCGACTTTGCCAGGCCAACATCCGTTCTATAGCAGATGCAGACTGATGGTTCTTCTCCTATGGAATGACCCGTTGAAAGGACAATTCTGCTATCATCAAGCTGGAAGAATAATTTTTGTCTTATCCAGCTCCTGGCTGCCTTTATTTGCTTTCCTTGTCTGCCTGATTCAGCAACTCAAAATCCCAACTGTTGTTGGCAAAATAGAGAACGTTGCCGAAGGTCAGAGCCCTGCACCAAAGGATTTGTTTCTGTTCCACTATGAAATCAAATGACTATTCTGTACTTTTCATAACACTTGATTCCCATGTCTTCCTAACTGCCTTTCCCTTATCTTTACCACAAAGCAAGCCTCGAGATATTAAGTGTCTTTAATCAAATCTTACATGTGTGATGTTAGTAGAAAAATAACAAAGAGTGGCAGGCCCACTGAGGTATTGACAACATAGTTCAACCATGCATTAACAAAAAAATTGAGATGCTAAAATATAATTTTAAACTATACATACTAATTTTCCACATTAATAATTACAGGTAACTAATCCTATGAAGGGAAAAACCTTCCCTGGTATGTACTTCTTACCTAATAGAAATTATTCAAAACATTAACATTCATCTCTCAAGAGGCTTATCTTTTCACCTTACTGGTTTCTTAGTTGTGGTAATTTACTAATAAATGTGTTCAATCTTTTTCTTTCAATTGCCAGTTCACAAGGCTCTTGGCTGCAAAATATCTTTATTCTAAAGCAATGCTGAGCACGTTTCCTTTTACTAGTCTGAGTGACACCTTTCTGAGGTCAGCATTTATTCCTACTTAGAAAAGACTACCACCTCCATAACAATAAAATATAAAGATATATCCTATTTAAACTTTCAAAACTCTATAATCAGGACTATTAAGAATCTTTTCAATTAGATAATATTTTTTATTCTCTTTTAATTTATTTGCATTTCCCAGTTTCTTGTTTGGACATGTTACCTGCTGCTTTGATAGCCCTTACAGCTACCTAGGAAAAAAGGAAAAAAACTAACAGATTTTTCCTGTGAATGAAACAGTGTCCACAGTACCTGGGATACAGGCCAACACCAACATCCTGCATCTCTCCATTACTGATGGTGAAACAGTTACAGGTCACCTGTAAAAACAAGGGAAAAAAAATCCAGGATTACCAGAATCATTTGGAAAACCCAAACTCAAGTGAAAAAAACTTTCAAAATAAAATGAAGGGGCAATTGGTAATTGGGTGGGAAACATTCAAGCCCAACACTGGTGTTCTTTCATTTTAGAGCAATCACATCTGGGACACACTCTCCTGTAAAACTGCAGTCAATTAAAAGCAGAAATATTAGTATCCTGCAAAAAATGTGGGGTTAAACACATGCAGAGGCCCTACTTTCCTGTCCAGAGGGGAAAAAAAAAGTCTCACTACAAAGAGCCTGAGGAGCTCAGCCCGGAGACAACATAGCAGATGGCATTGACTGCTGATGAAAAGAGTGGCTGTTCCCATGCAGGGACTCTGCTGATGCCAGGCTGTCACAGCACCATTTAATGAGTACCAGTGGAGCCCAAAGAAT
Source organism: Chlamydotis macqueenii (assembly GCF_036417535.1). Lineage (NCBI taxonomy): Eukaryota > Metazoa > Chordata > Aves > Otidiformes > Otididae > Chlamydotis > Chlamydotis macqueenii. Next base: position 91,607,642 of record NC_141558.1, on the reverse strand, counting down.
ATATATGGGACAATTTTGAAGTAAATAGCAGCCTTGACTGTAGCAACCCAATATGGACATAAATAAATACAAAGACTGTGCAATAGCATACCTTTCAAACTATGTGTATTTTGGTTTATGTATAAAAAGTCCCCCAGAAAAGGATGTTCAAATTGCCATTCAGGAGAAATATAACCTTTACTTTAATCTCAAATATTCAGCTTGATTGTATTCTTTCCTCATACAATCATATAAAGCTAAAGTAGTTTTAGAAAAGAGTAGAGAAGAATGGAAGTTGCTGCAAGTAGATATAGCTCTATCCCAAACTATCACACTAAAATTTCTTGGTGTTCAACTCCAAGACAGATCAGTACTTTGTAAATGATTAGCAAGTATCATTTTCATGGACTTAAACAAGAACCAGAACCCAATGACTAATGTATTTTTTAAATATCTGATTTTTTTTTTGGAATGGCTAGTTTGGGGTTTTTTGTTTTGGTTTTGTTTTGGGTTTTTTTTGTTTTGTTTTTTTTTTTTTAGATAATCTGTTGGTCAGTTATCAATGACATACTAATAAAATATTTTATGTAAAAAACCACTGCACGATACTGCATGTACAAGAAAAGTCCCAGGTCTCTTCTGCATAACATTAGATCACTAATATCATTAATTCTCATTAGAACAGAAAATGAGTTAGAGTAGGATTTGGCAGAGGTGAAAATGAGATTTGAAAGTTGCAGTTTTATCCATAGAGTAATTGCCCAGAACACTGAATGCACACCTCTATTTTAAAGAGAAACACTGAACAATTTAATAGTATATCTTCTCCTATAAATTGACAAATTATTATTTATGAGAGCATTAACCATAAGGTGAAAATGAAATCCGCTTTCAAAATTTCTCATAAATTCTGACAGCAACGTTAATTTAAATAAATGTACATGCAGTAGGGCATGTGTTTTTTTAAATGGTTAGACAATACTTTGATTAGTCTATTATTTATGTAACCCATTCAAATGTTCCTGATCAATTACCAGAAGCATACATTTTAATTATTTCTTTCCTGCTGACATTGGATATAAAGTGTCAGACAACTTCTGACCAAAGATTAGTCCATTTAAAGTGGCAATTATCCTGGTTCTAAAAATATTGACTTGATTTTGATATTTGTTGAAAAAATAATGCCTTCTAGGTAAAAGAGAAAGAAAGCCAGCTTATGTGGACCTTAGTTCTCTCTAACGAATTATGAAGTAGCAGAGGTCAAACATCTCTTAGAACTAAATGAATCCCTCTTCCTTGCAAATCTCCTATTATTACCATAAACCTGTTTATATTAACAATATTGAATTTTGATTACTGTAGATTTATAGAGACTGTTTCATCCTTTTCTGTTAAGGATATGTATTCTATTATGTGAAAAGTTTTACACACAGAAGTTGCAGTAGTTTTACTCTTTCCTTTTCACAAACATGCATTAGCTTTTTATACCAGGATATATGTGAAGAAAAAGATGAGATGAATGGATGCTCTGAGATTCAGACATCACGAGCTTCTTTCAAGAGTAGTTCGCCGTGAGGCACTTTTTAACCTCTCCGTTTTAGATGTTTTCACAGTATGCAGTTGCATCTCAATATCCCAGTGAGGTAGTGAATTACCACCTAATTTCTAATTATTTGCAGTTTCAAATAAGAGACTGGGAATCCAAAGTATACAGGGCGAGATATAAAAAAGTGTTTAAGTACATAACACAGGCAGAAGTCTAACTGGTCCTGTGAATTCTAAGCTATGTGATTTTGCTCATAATCCTACCAGAGGCATAAGAAGTTTCACGTGCTCTGAGGTTTGATTAACCTCCTAGGAGACAACATTTCACCTCTTTTAAACTCAGGTATGAAAAAAACCAGTGATGCACATATAAAATGTACTATGGATAGTAACTTCTGTTACAGCTGCTGTCCTTATCAAGTGGAGAGAGAGGAATTGAGATGGTGATAGGAAGATCTCAATTTAGGTGTGAGAAATGCTGATATAACAACAATCTCTCACGGTCAGTTAGCAGCTGGTAACACATATTAAATATGAAATCTCCATAGTCTGTCAACTGAAAATGGGGTTGGTTGGTTGTTTTCTTTTAGATTTGTTTAGAAGTCTCTAAAAATCTGCTAAATCTCCTACCAAGGGGAGTTCTGAGATTTCAATCCAAAAGTCCACCACAAGAGCTGACATTGTAGACCACACCTCCCAAGAAACAAAAGGAAGAAAAAAAGAAAAATCCATTTTCCTAGCTTCCCAGGATTCACAGGCATTTATGTGTACTCAAATACCAGCTACATCTGGAGTTTCTAACACTGCTGCAGGAGAGCACAAGTAAGCTGCTTGTTCCTGAGGCAATTGTTTACAGATCAAAACCTACTGGGACTAGAAGTTAACTAACTCAGTTTCAAGGGGGGTGGGGGAGGGGCGTGGGGCGGGGGCAGGGTGGGAACCAAACAAGGCAAAACAAACAACATCTTTCTCATGCATCACAGTACTTCTTTCAGGTTTCATGGTCACTTTGTGTTGTCTTTTTTCTGCCTTAACTCACCCATCTTATTCCTTATACTACTATCAGGTTCTGATTTTGTGCGATCCTAGATTTTAAAATAAGAAAGAATAAGCAATCTGGTACTTCAAGAAATGGGTTCTTCCTTACAAAGGTGTGGCCCTTGTCATCTTAAGCCCTGAAGAATCATTTACATTAGGTATTTAATTTGTGCTGTTGTTCAACTTGTCCCTTCTAATTCCTTTAAAAATTCATCTATACCCAGCTATGCAGCACGAAAACTGCATATCCACATACAGAGACAGAACAGAGTACTCACAGTTTGCCCACATATTTCAGAACTTAAACGTTGCAAAGTTGAATTCCTTGCTATTTCTAAAATTTCTGAAATAACACATCTCCCAGCATGAGAACTGAGGGAAAATCCTCAGGGGAGAATCACAGACTTTTCAAACCTCTGCAATGCAAAACTTACTTAGGAGTAAGTTTTGCTTACCCAAAAGCTTATCATCATAGCCTTACTGGCCATACAGTTCACTAACAATTTAAATAATCAATTCTCAGTGTTTGAGCTGGCTCCATGGCAACAAATCCTGCAAGTTTATTTAAAAGGAACTGCTATTTCAAACAACAAACAATATTACATAAACTGACTTAATTAAATAAAAAGATTTGTTCTTTTGAGAGACTGCACATGTTTTAGAGAGGTATCCTGTACTCAGTAAGGTAACCCAAGCAGAAGACAATCTTTCCCAGACGGGCAAACACAGAGAGAGTAAACCAACTTTACTGACTGATCATTATTCTCAAACATACTTTATCAGCAAACAAAAATTACTGAAATCTGTTAAATTGTATTTTTTCTCTCAGTGACATACGAAAACTCTGTAAATTTACTCTGTAAGGAGGTCTTTGTTCTTAAGATGTCTGGAGCTACTGTCTGAGCAATCTCTGCCTGTGCCAGACCCACAGTTCAGTGGACAGCCAGGAAGATTTATTTCAGTGTTTGCATTTGACAGGGTATGACGGCTTTAATTTGGCAACATACTGAGTTGAGTTTGCTTTCAGTTCAGATCTCATTCATATTGCTTCATACTATGGATTTGCATTTGGGTTAAATAAAGCGGACTCAGACTTGACAGCAGGACATTCCAGATTCGGAATTTCGGACACTAAGACAATGAAAAATGTCAATAAGGGAGTAAGGGAAAGAAAACTAATAATTATTGGCTAACACTTGCTGCGCAGATCAAATTACAAACATTAGGACTAATAATCAATCATTTTGTCTTCATGTGTTCCTGTATGTTACCGCAACACAGTAAAGCAGCTCCTATAACACATAAGAAACCCTCAGAAGAAGGGCTACCAAAGGGTCTATTGCACTGATAGGGCCAACATAATTTTCAGCTTTGATATACAATGACTCCAGCCATCTCTGTAAATGGTGTATCATAGTTGGTGTATTCTAACCCACTACCAGGAAGAAAGCCATAACTAGCACTTTCTTCCCTGATTTATGAACTCAATGTAACATAATTTAAAGATATTTTTAAAAAAACCTTCATGGATTATTAAACTGCTCATTCACCCCAAAGCTGGCTGAGGATTGCTGACAATTGGCAAATATTTAACAAAAGATGCTGTAACCAGTTCTCATGTTAACAGGCTTCTCGAGAGACTCAAACATTACCTAGGAGGGAGGGGTGGGCAGCAAATACTATGCGAGGAGCACATTGATTCAAATGACCAAGACATAACCCAGAGACCTTCTATAGCACCACTACATCCCACTATAGCCCTGCACCAATAGCTTTTTCCCACTCAAGGATGAACAAATACCTGGCACAGATGGTTGGTTGATCTCAAATCTGCTAACGACTTCATTTGGCACATGGAGCACTACAGCAAGTGCTAAACACAGCAACAGTGCTAAACTGTAAGTGCATAGTATGCCACAGCAGTGACAGACTCATCAAGTCTCTTTTTTCAGTGTATTTCACTCAGCTGCTCATGGCCACAGCCCACGACACCCAGGCTTCCCTTTCAGGCAGATCTTCCCACAGCTCTGTCCACTGGACAGGATATTGGAGAGGGAGAGAGGAGATGGGACAAGGTAGGAAGGCATCTGCTACCAGAATCCTGTGCTGAAAGGAGCCCTGTTAGAAGACACATTTGCAAACTAGACCTTTGTGGCTTATACATCCACTCTTGCATGTTTTACTAAACCAGGAACTTTTAATCCAATTCTACGTTGCATTGTACCTGGAACCTACCCTACTGGCTTCCATGGGAGCCACAGAACCAAAACTGGATGAAAGAGACATCAGAAGGACCAAAGTAAACTGAGATAAAAAAAAATTATTTGGTACTTTGTTCCAGACAGAAATCAAAATGTATTAGAATGGCCTGGGAAAAGCTTTATCTTAGTTTGATTTTCAGACTAAGGAAAAGAGACAAGTAGTTAACAGTTTGTGATACTTGCTCAGAAGCCAAATTTTGCTGCAACACCATGAAATTTGGAGAAGTTATATTTCTTTCACACCGTGACTGTGTCAGCAATTATTTAATTTTACTTCAAGAACAATACATCCTATTAATCTGTTGTGCCAAAACATCCATGTTTGGCTGAATTAGAGACCACCATTACTTCAGAGCTAGTTACAGCAAAGATGTGTATTTTCAACTGTTTTCTTAGTTCTTCATCTTATGTCTTTGGAGATCTTTCCTCACATCAACTGCCAGTATTTCAGGCCTTTTTTTGCTATCTTAGTACATAAAAGTTTCTGATGGGTGTGCAGAACAGAGGTATCCTTTGCAGAGGGCTGTCACCACCTACAAGCCAGTAGACGAGATAAATTTGGCCTGACATTAACAGATGATTTAATGCAAAAGTGTGCTTCAGGCATCCCTTTTTAGTACTCAGCTAAGTGGTGCAATTTTGATTGGAATGGAATGAAAATAGGTCATAGCAAATTACTCCTCTCTTCTTAACCCCACACATACTTCTCCAATCTTTCCAATGAAAATATTTAGCTATGCAGCTAAATATATTTGATTACTAAGAATTCAAAGTTGTCATTATAAGGACAAATGTTATGTTTGCTATGGGCATTTTTTTTTTTTTTTAGTGTGTGCAAGTTGTAATTACAAGCTTGAGACTTGAAAAGCTAAAGCCTGAAACATACAAAAATATTGCACTCTTTGCGTAAAATGAAATATCTTGAAGTTTTGTAGAACTTCCATTAAAAGTTTTGTGCAACCTTTTCACAAATTTCTCCTCTGACAACAGTTAGTAAGTCTCATGTTCCTTTTGCTGAAATTCTAGCTTTTACCCAGCTCTGCAGATATTATTATTATTCTTGCTTTTTGGAACAGAACTGAAATGCATCTATTTCTGGAGCAGAACTAGAGAGAGGGAACTGCAAAGCCACTAATGGATCATATTACAGTATGCTTGCAGCATTTGGCATTATTAATTGGAGAGGAATAGAGACATGACATCCTTCTCTTCACCCTCATTCTCCTACTGGTAGCTCCACTCCTGTGAAATGGAGCAGAGTTATTAACTTGATTTCAACAGCCACTGCATGCCAGCCTATTGCAAACAAACTGCTTGTTTATTGAATGAGATCAAACTTCACGGGCATCCAGGAGTCGTTAACTGACTTTGTCTTTGCCTTGCCTATTTTTCTTGCCTAGCTTTGTAATGGTATATTCAAAAAATAAATGTTGGACCTAATATGAAAAAATTAGGTTGATATTCAGCTATAGTTGCTGGTATGAAAATTACATAAGTAAACCCAAAACATTAATGAATTAATCTTGTATAATTTCAGCTAATACAGATGGAACAAATTACTAAATGTCATCTTCTTCCATTATCCAGATGATTTCCTCATACCAGACTCACAAGTGCTAGGCAGCCTAAGTTAGGCAAGATGAAACCTAGTCCAAATGTTTAATGGTTTTTTAAACTATTGTCGAACAACATCTTTTACACTGGGGGAGGCACAAGGGGGGAGTAAGTGGAAGACAAAAAAATAGGGAAAACTTTTTCACATCATTTATTTAAAAGTTTCCACCACGAAATTTCCTAAAGTGTGTCATTTTTAAACCAGCTCTAGTCTCACTTTGCTACCTGAGTTACAACCTAAACCAGAGATGACTGGGGAGTTTGATATTTATATATAAAGTCCAAGTGGCAATTAGAAGTTTAACAGGACAAAGTAAAACTGTGAAACAAAAAAAAAAACACTATGTATTTAATCCTGAAACAGTGAAATACCCAGCTGATTACCTTAATGAGAGGTCTTTGGGGAATAAAATGGTAACTGCCCATTAACGGGGCTGAAGAGATGGTTAAATCCAGACCGCAGTTCTAGACCTCTTTCTGACTGAAAGGGAAAACTGATTGCACTGTGAGCTTGTGCGCTGGCACAGAGGAGTGAATACCACCATATCAGAAAATAGCAGGAACAGGGCAGAAAACATAAGTCAAACTCCATTTCTTTCTCAGGACGAAATAAACAGTACTACATACAAGGCAAAGATATAATGTAATGTATAGAACAAATTAAAGCTAAAGCAGTAATTTTAAGACCTGTATAACTCATTATTCATTATTCAAAGACTTCTTGGATTTTCACAGGATGTTTGCTTTCTTAATATCTCCAAAAAATCAACTCCCCAAGGGTTTCCAGCCAGAAATTTTTTTTCCTTCGTCTCTATTTTTTTGGGTTATTTCCGACATTGCTGTGATCAGGAAACAGTTGAAATAATTTAATTTTCAGAATTTCATAACATTGGATATGTTTAGTCTCAACACAGTACACACACTTCCTGTTACTGTGAGGCATAGCTTTCATGCTGATGACACTCATTTTCTCATTCCCGTAATGCTAGTCCAAGATTCTTGGACAATCCTATTTGATGACAAACCACAGTCAGTCAATGACATATAACAATACCAAAGACAATTTGCTAGCATTGTGTGCTATATTTGACCATATTGGGAAGTGACAGGGAGTTAAGTCAGGCAAAAAAAAATAATAATCCTGTTCTACTCCTTTGGATCCACAGGGTGCCTTTGACACCTAGGATGTAAATCAGAGCTTCTCAGATTTGCATTTCCTATTGGTAGCCCAGGGTGGGAGATTTTGCTTGAAGAGGCTCTGGATGCTACAACCTGCTCCATTCAGAAATAGCTGGATAGTTGGTAGAGAGTAAGAGAAACCTCCCTTTCACATTTTGTTTGAATTTCTTTGTGACTTTTGAAAGTACCAGTAGAAAACAACTTTTGTTTCCCCAAGAGAAGGAACCATGGATAGATTTTGAGTGGTTATATGGGAACAAAGCTTATAGCATCACAACGCCTGTACCCTAGAAAGTAGTACAGGGAAGGTCACAATTCTGTCCATCAGGATTCCTGATTAGAAGTGCCATTACTTCAAAAGAATATATAATAACTCCCACTATACTGTTCTGAATAAAATATATTTTATTTTCCAATAGCATTTTTCTTTATTGTACCAGATCAGCAATAGCCATTATATAGATCTTCTGTATCTTTACTATATGCTATTACTAGTTAGGAAAAAAATCACAGTACCTGGAGGCAGCATTAAGCTATACTTTCATTTGAGTAAGAGGCACAGAGTAAAGAAAATATAATTATTTACTCCAAATAACCTCATAAATTAAGTTCAATCAGAGAATCCCTAATCAAATATGACATCAAGCAATGAGCTGACAAAAGAACTGTAAAATAGCTACATATAGAGTAGCTTTTAATAGCACAGCCAGGATCATAGCTTGCAGAACAAGTCAGGAAAATGCCAAACTCCTATTTATGTCTCCTACTTAATGAACTGTCTCATGGTATACAGACTGTAAACTGGTGAGAAAATGCATTATTTGATCTTTCACTCATAAAGAAAATGTATTTCATTTTGAAAAGTCTCTACCAGATATCTTGGAAATACAGAAATAAAGCAAGGTTAGAAAAACAAAAAGTTGAGCTCACAGTTCAAATGCTTGTGGGTAGCTAACTAAAGTTCACAGACCTGTATGTAATTGCCGTCTACAGGAAATACTTGCATTAGTGAAAGAATTTTTTCCTCACTCCTTCACCTTTGCCCTTCCACAAACTCACCAGCAAAGAAACCTCCAAAGAGCCTTTCTGTGATGAACGCGACTTTCCCCACCTCTATGAGATGAACTAAATCTAACAGCCATGAACAGAATCTGTCAACTTCTCAGAAACATGATTTTAGCAAGTATTAATTGATAAAGGATATACTTTTATACAAATAAGCTTGAAACAAAATTATACACTCCCTACTCGTTTGTCCTTGTTTAAACTGCACGTGGATTTTTTGGAAGCTTTTAACACAAATAAGAGCACAAAATTTGCACTTATATTAATGTAAACTGGCAGCAACTTCAGTGGCATCAGATGAGTTACACAAACCAACAATTAGATAGGAAGAAAGTTCACAAGTTGAACTTGAATTACATTTTTTGTGAGCATTGAAATTTGGTGATCTAACACCACGTGGTTAAAATTCTGTACATTTCAGACAAAACAAATGCTTGCCATTAAACATCCATTAACTCTGGGTTGCTTAATTCTTAACCCAAGCTCTTCACCACAAATGCTTCAAGTCAACATCAAATACTAAAATAAAAAGATAGATTTTGTTGTTGTTGTTTTAAATGGACAGTAGATGTGATATCATTAAATAGCCTGAGTAGTCAAACTTGAAAGCTGAGCAAACATTTTAAAAAACCCACATGCAACTTTGTTTCACTCATCCTTTTTTTTTTCTCAGCTTGAGATAGCTTGAAAGGCATGGAAACTCTGCATTTATAAAAAATGTCTGTGTTTTCCCAGCATTCAAATGATATACTGCCATTTACAAAGCGACTGCCATAACCATGTATTGACAATTTTTGCCTACCAGCAAGTATCAAAATTTCTTTATAGGAAAAGTTGTATCATCTTCCTTCGTATATGCAGACCAGAAAAAAAAATACCAGTAGTATACTCCAGAAAGCTGACAAATATCAATATGCTTTCATTTCATTTTCTTTATCAAAAAATTTTTAAGCCAATTCAATTGTTTCCATAACCCAGATTCATGATTTTAGAAACTTTACCAGCAGGCATGGTCTCTACATTTCAACATTCACTACAGTCTGAGAAAATTACAATGTTGTTGTTGTGTTATATATTTCAAGCAAGAAAGGTGGCCGAGATGGCTGTGCTGGCTTTAGAAAACTACCTACAGATTTACAAAATACTTCTTTGACTCACAACACTCTACTGGTGCTTCATGCTATTTTTTTCTCATACGCAGATTCACTCTCAGCAAATCTTTATCTACAGTTTTCACACTCCTTACTCTGAGCTTTTTTTTTTTTTGGTTTGTGCAAACCGTATATTTACATATAACGAAGACAAGAAAACCAGATAGACAAAATTATTTCAGCAAGCCAGAAGGAGTAGCTGGCATTTCTATTGCACCTGAGAAAACCCAGGGTGACTGGAACAAACGGTAATTTTGGTCACAACAATACTAGTGGATCCTAGCAAATTCCTCACCTCCACCTCCAATGAAAAAGTTTATACCTCAAAACTCTCTTAAAAAAATCACAGAACTGAAGAAAGTCCAAAATTGGATCAGAAATACGAACCACAAGGCTTGAGGTTATCCAAATCTACTGTTGCATTTCTCCTCACAGTTTACATATTGACACCGACTCTCCTCCTTATGTTCATACTGTTTTTACCTCAGCATAAGCCAAAAAACTACATGCCAAAATAAATTCTTCCTTGAAGAATTAAATCCTTTACAATTCAATATTCTGGCTACAATTATTTAAGCACTTATTAGTTAGGAGTACATTTTCTTTTCACCTAGGACTTGTCTCTCATCTGATTTGACTGCCTATGACAATTTTACCCTTAAATTGTTACATTTTCATGAATAGAATAAGGTAAAACTACAAAGTATTTACTAAAACCAAGTCGTTTCACTCTAAGGATCCATTCATGATACAATAAGAATTTAAAAATAAAATTACAAAATCTCATTAGGTAAGTTTTCACTAACTATTAGCTCTTGTGATGCAAGCTATATGAGAACAAAGTAAACTAAGACCTCTTCTCACCCACAAATGTGGAAATATTTATCTTTTTTTTACATGTTATGACAGAAAAGAGTAATTTGTTCCTTTAATTCCTTTTTCAGCTACAATTAAAATGTATTTTTAAAGTATTTTACATACTGTGCTGCTACTCTTGGCCTTTCATCTCAAATAGAAATCAGCTGTGTGAAATGATAAAATTGTAACCTTTAGGTCATCTAACAAGAGTTTCAAACACCAAGCTTTCAAATACCAAATACCTCCACTTTTTTTTTCTTTTTTTCTTTTTTAATATTGAACTCATCCTAATGAAAATGTAAAACATTTTGAAAGTCTGAATCACTATCTAGCCTTTGTGACCAGTCTTTTCAGACTGAGTCCAAGTGTTTTCTCATAGACAGTCAGTAATATCACCTCCTCAGTAAAGCTGAAACAAGTGCTTCTTTCTATTAGCGAGGCTCTTCCTAGCCATGAATGAAGTGCCCACTTCTCTTAAACTTCACTATTACTTTTTTGACATTTTATACTCACTGTGATAGTAACCACATCAATGTGAAACGGTCTATTGAGCTATTAGCACATGATGGGTCATTTAAATCAATAACTCAGTTTGTATAAGATATTCAAAACAAAAATACGAAAATTATCCCTTAGGAGAAAATAAAGACTTCTAAATCTGTTTCTCCAAACTACATTGCCAACCCTCCAGTTATATACCCATGAATTGCAACAAAAAAGATAAGAAGCAGGAGAAGGAAAAGTAACAAAAACTATAAAACGACTGAATTAAGTAAGGGAAATAAAACAGAAAACCAAACTAGTGGAGATAACGCATTCAAAAAAATAAGTTCCAATAGATAACATGCTTCTCAATGAGAATTTTTTAACAGTTTTGTTGTGGAAGGACTATGGAGGAGAGGACCTGACAAAACACCAGCCAAGGTCAGTGGCGCTCTATTTCCACCACCTATTGCTCAAAGCAGTTACAATACACAGGTCCCAATAGAATAATGAAACGACAGAGTTTTGTTTTTAAAATTATTACACATCTTAATTCACTCAGCAGTTCTAAGCATCAATCCAGCTCTGACACATATTTGCTCATAAGTGCCTGCCAGCTTGCTCTCAAAGGTGCCAGTGCAGCAAACAACAGCCAGTAGCAGTTTCTGCCTCTGCACGCAAATACAGGGCTGAATTCAGCCCTGTCAAGCTGAAGCTTCACTCACCTGCAGATCTCAAGGTCCCTGACTCCAAGACACGCTTACCAACTCACAAAAACTGCCTCTTATTAACTAAGGAGGCCTTTATCTGCAGGACAACTGAGGCTACACAAATCCCACACCGTGCCTTGTAAAGGGGGGGAGGGGGGTGTGCATAAATACTGGGGTCCATCCACTGACACCTTCTCACCCAGTTAGCACCCATATATGCAGACTGCATTTTCAAGCCTCATTTGTAGGACTCATTGAATAAATGAGTATTGAAACTTTGAATGAATAATGATTCCCTTCTGCTGCTTTAGGAATAAGAAGTTTGTTTAAGATTGTCACCTAACTGTACAAACATAGTCAGACATTTGAATACAGAGAAATAAATCTTCTCTCTTTGCTCTCCTTGGAGAAAGAGGCCCTGCTTACGCAAGCGCATACAGAGAAGTTCTGTTTTCAGCTGAGCTTTCTCACAAACCTCAGAATGCTGGCTGACAGGTTACTGCTGCCATTTCTGACCCACTTCAGTAAGCCATTCTGCAACCCACGTCCCACTAATGGTTTATTCAGTCACTTGAGTATTGTTATTCTAGTTGTGTCTAAGACTAGTTGTGTCTTACTGGGTCTGAAGCCCCTGCAATGTGACTACTGCAAAAAAAAAAAAGGTAATTTCAACTTTAAATTTATCTTTTTATTGAACAGACGTGTGATTTTAATGCAGAATCTGACCATTGGGAGGATTCCCAAAGCAGAAGAGTAGGCAACAGCCGCAGAACCTGTGCATGAGATGGGAACATGACAGTACAAACTGTGTGGAGTGGTTTTTTTACACATTGCTAATTGGTAAAGGTGTCACTGAGTAGTTCTTTCACCAGAGGAAAAGTCTTTTACCAAAGGAAAAAACATGTCAAAGTGAGAAACCAAGTGAAGCACACTCGGTCTTGATAACTAAAGGATGATCTGTTTGTACCACAATTCTTCCATGAGACTGGGCAACAACAGCAAAGGGCAGGAAAGCAGACTGGGCTTTAGGAAAGTTGCGTTACTATTGGCATGGGGGGAGACAGAAGCGGGGATGTTTTTTGTCAAGACAAAAATAATGATTTAACTTCTACATAACAGCCATTATCGAAAAAGTCCTATTTATACAAATCCGCAAAATAAAGCTCACTCAGACTTCTCTCTGACAGATCCATGTGCATGATTATGACCATACTCTCATGCCACTTCATGTGTTTCTCTAAAAAAAAGATGTTATTTAAAAATATGGTCTTTGGCAGAAATTGAGCCATAAAGCCACATGTTTTGCAAACCAAGTATCCATAGGAACTAACTGCACAATAATTGAACTTGGGTTTTCAAAATTATTCACAAACAAAAATGCTACATATTTGAATTAATAAACAATTCCTTTAGTTTCCACGAGTAAAAATGTTCATCCTAATTAGAGCTGAGCAAATAATTTTCAACAAATCATTTGCTCTCCAAAAGCAGTTTCTATCTTTACTTTTGGAATCTCTGAAAGTAGATTATAAATCTGTCAAAATTAATTCAAAATCAGCTGAATTTTTTTTATTGTTGTTGCTATTTTTGAATTTAATGAACCAGCCATGAACTAGGTAATAAAACTCACACCCAAATACTAAAATTGTGTCTGCAGACATACTGTCTGACTTAAAAACTGAAAATATTGCAGCTTATTATTGTGATTGCTTTGCAGCATAGATGCTAAATGTAAATCACAATCCCAAAGATAAGCTGGAAGCCCTGGAGTAGTAGCAATTAATGGAACAATGAATCTTGGAAAATATTAATTCTTTATTATTTAGCCCACACAGAAATTGTCACCCAAATCATCCTAAGAATTATGATTTTGGGGAATTTTTTTCCTTTTCTTCTCCCATTATTATCTCATTATTGGAATAACAACTCCTTAAATGCTTTCTGAAAGAACTGGGATCAAAAAATAATAATGCTTCAAACTCAAGAAATAAAATAATAGAGCATTTCATCTATAGGGAGGAAAAAACGGTAATGCTTTTGGAGATCCTTTCCTCATTGCAGCTTCTCACAGAGCTTTTTTCCTGCTTCTCCCTTTGTTAATTCAGTTTAAAAGGTTAAAACTGGAGTTCAGCAGGCCTGAAATACTATTATTTGCCTGTGTATCTGTAGCTTTATATTTCTATTTGCTCAAGGACATTAAACAATGTATAGACATTAATTAGTTAAGCGTTGTAACAGCCCTGTGAAGCATGGAAGTGTAGAACTGAATCATAAAGAGGTTGAACGTAACACCAAGGTCACAGAGCACATCATCAGCAGTTTGATATACAAAGGGATTTTGTTTAGAGTCTTTGACTGTATCCAAAAGGTTTACAGTTAAAAAGAAAAACAAACTCAATGTTCTTTAGAAAATAACACAAGCATAAAATCCACAATTTAAATGGGATTCCTGGCTTTACACTTCCCTGCGGTGCATGTCAATGGTGCTGTGTTGCAGTACAGCTGCAGGCACAGTGTTGGTCGTGTTATGCCAGTTAAGGGGTCATGAATTATTTCATGTCTTCTGTCTTGGCTGCATGATGCTGTGAAATCGGCTGGTAGCTCCAGTGCACTTCTCTGGTGCATTTTCAGTCTGCATTTGCCATTCTCCATTTATGCAGATTACTGCATGCCTGTTAATTGCCATTACAGAGCACATTCATCACATATAAAACAAAAAAGTGAGAAACACAAAGAGGAGGGAAAGAAATCTCCTTAGTAGCCAAAACCAATAAAGTACCAGAGCACTTTCAAAAGCTCAACCATGAATCAGGAAGGGAAAACCCTGAAGAATCAACTACAGGAGCAAACAAACTAGCACGGAGAGGCCCACCTTGTCCACTTGCTTTAGGGCATCTACCATCCTGACACCGCAACCTGCCTTGGCTTGGGTCACTTTGCCTCTCTGCAGCGCTGATGGTGAAGGGGTGCCCGCTGTGGGGAACGACCCACCTGGGTTCTGCCAGCTGAGGGGAGGAAGCAGCAGGGGCTGCCATGTTTACACCCTCAAAACCAGATGATTTTGTCAAGCCAGGAAGGTACCCAGCATTGAACTTGTCAGGCCCCAAATTTACTACTAAAACCAACACAGCTGGCATGCTTTTTGTGTGCCCTGTTAGAGCTCATGTTCTCAAAACACTTGTATTGGGAGCTGATAAGCTCCAAGTTGGTTCCTGCCTCCCAGCCACCTGAGAAAGGTACTTGTCCCCAGGAACGGTGGGAAGAGCCCTCACCATGACAGTCACCACGAAGCCCTGAGGCTGCCATAGGTCTCCCTGGAGCAGAGTATAAACATGGTAGATGCTTCTTTTCAGGGCCCTGAGGGCATCAGGGGGCCTCCCCCTAACCTGCCCACAGCCCAGGACATCACCTCAGGCCCCTGGGCAGTCGGTCCCTGCTGCAGCCACACTGCAGCAGGGCCACTTGCCAGCTCCCCACAGCCTGGACCAGCCATCAGCTGCCAAGCTGGGCCTAACACACAGGCCCACATCCCAGCCTTGCCTAAGTCCATCCTCATCCCCAGGGAGGTGCCTGGTGCCACCCCGGTGCCCCTGACTGCCTTGAAGTCCCAGGGGAGCCCCCGCCATCCTCAGCACTCGGCCCACGCAGTGCCAGTTTATATTACTTGCTTTCTTCAAGTGAATCAGCTCACAGCAAAATACTGCTAAGACAGGATGACAGTACTTAAGACATAATCACAACAGAAACATAATTATGCCAGCCTGACAGCAAATACTTTCTGTTCCTCCTTGCCACCCTCCACCACAAAGGAATACTCTCAATAAAATACTGCAGAAAGAAGGTTTAGTAGAAAACCAGTGTGTAAACACGTTTCCAAAACAGGTGTCACAAGAAAATCACAATTCTGGAAGAATTTAAATTATTCTTTTTCATTGAAAGAAGAAAACATGACAAGATCTAAAAGGCTATCTTCCCCCTTTCCCTTCTTCCATGACGAAATAGCCCTCAATAGTCAAACTGTTGCTGTGACAGAAGAAAAACAACTCGTCATCAACTGTATATTTTTCCAAAATTATAGTCCTCTCTGTATATTGAAAGCATGTGCAATTTCTAGCTTTTATACAAGTTGTCTATAATGAATTTAAAAAAAAAAAACAAAGTATTTTTTTAGTCTGGAAAGTGAGAGAACTAATACATGTAGGACATATATAAATGCATGTAGGAAAACAATGCACATGGGAAAATAATGTATGTAGGAAAATATTCACTGCTATCCATTTTTCAGTGGACAAATAATATGAGCTGTTTTTCTTGGAGCAATTGAAAATGCACAATGATAGATGTTATTTGCCACTCCAGAAGGAGCAGATTGGGACGAATGGTAACTTATGTCCATGGGTTGTTTTCACAGTAGGCCCCAACTAGATATTCTTAATTCAAATCCGTATGCAACTTTTTAAAAATCCATGAGACAAGTACATGGTCTATTTTGGTTTTCAGATCATACACCTATTTGCTCAATTTTACATCATATCTCAAAAAAAATTTCAACAAATTTCTGGTGCTCTGAAACCTTCATAGGTGCTTTTACAGGTATGCATACTGCCATCAAAGCGTGCTATATAGCCTTCTGTGAATAATGCCAAAAGTACAAGGCTTTTTCAGGAAAATAAGGCAATTCTTGTATAGTTACGTTGCACTGTCCTTCACACAAATCATAATCTCACTGGAAATACCATTTTTCCCTTCTAAGTATGGTCCATAAGACTCAATAACACCAAGCAAAAGAAAACAACAAATTATTGCATGATTCATGCTGCTTTCAGGAACTCTCCCTCAGTCTCATGTTAGACACAGTTGAAAGCAACTCTGTAGATGCCATGAACTTAAAAGAGTGCAAAAGCACTTGCATTAGCAGACCAGAAACTTCATTCTCAAGTAAGTGAGATTTTAATAGAAGTCTAGTGGTTTGAGTTAGATGTCACAGGGTACCTGACCATATGTTTTACCCAGACAATATCTCTTCTGGAGATTATAACCAAAAGCAGCTGTGGCTTAGACAAATTAGAGCAGAATATCTTCTGTGGGAAGGAGAAAATGGGTTTGACATTGAACACTGTAAGGATAATCTCTAAACCAGGTTCAACTCGTGGTTTGTCAGAAAATGCCACGTTGCAGAATCTAAGTATTTTACAGAAATGTCAGTCTCATACAATTGTTGCTCTGATACTGGAGAGCACATTTAACTTAAGCAATAACCTATATGAGGTTTATGGAGTTTTCTGAATTTTTTTTTTCCAGGAATTTCCTATTTGTAAGAAAATTTTTAGAATGAAGTCTCGTTCTAAATTGGCACGAGTCAGGCACTTGCAGCTCAACTAGCTACATCGCTACAAAGCGCGTCCAACACCACAAAGAAAGACATCATCATAAAACTACAATAAATGTTTCTAACAGTGCTGCTAAACAGACTGCATATCATACTATTGGACTAGTTTGATATCTCAGTTGCACTTATAACCGGAAGACTGCTGCCCTAATGTAGCCATATCTGTAATGATTAGGCCCATCCAACTTTTGAGACCCAGTAGTTGCTTGCAGTACTGGACCAGTTCCTCAGCTATGCGTATCAGCACAGTTCAAGTAGACTTCACATGGTACTGTTACAATTTATAACAGTGAAGAATCCATCAGATAGTGATGAAACGTAACATAATTAGGGAGGAAGTTGGTTGCTTTCTTTGTGATGTTAAATATTCTACCTAGGCCCAACTCATTTGCTGAGTTCTTTTTGTCTGAGATTCACTCTCATTTCTTTTTGACAGGAATCTCTGTTAAGGTTAGAATGAATTAAACATTATTACAAGAAAGAAAATGGCAATAAGAACATTAATTGGTAATGACAGCAGTTTCATGATAGTCTCCTTTTTTAATGTACAGCAGTACATTCGTCAAAATGTGAATTCTCTGCTCTGAGAACATTAAAACACAAAACCAACCAGCTCCAAGACTTTAAGAAACATCATCAAATTGATCAAATAAAAATGTAGAAGGCATATCACAAAAGCCCTTGACCTTCAAGACAGCTTTTCAAACCAGTTAACTTTCCGCCTTGAAGTAGAACCATTTTCCTATGCTTACCTCAGACTGTGTGGGTGGATGAATGAAATCAAGGGCCTATGAATCTCGAAAAGATACAATGTCTTTGTTCTCAGCCCCTAAGAGCATCTCTTGGTTTTTTAAACCAACGTGTCTGATGAATGATACAGTTTTCACCATCATTTTAAATATTCAAAAGAACTTGCATAATTATTTCCTAAAAATACACCAGATACAATCTCAGTCTAGGTTTTTAAACTGTCTAGCTGGAGCCTTACTTTGGCAGCGCTCACTGTAGGATCTGAGCACTTCCCAACTACAGCCTGCGCTCTGTATTCTGGACTTGGCCAAAAAGCTCCCCCAACAGCACATGGCCGTTTATGGTCCCAGTCTGAAAATCTGTTTCTTCCGAGAGTAACTCTGTGGCTATACAATGCTTCACTGATATCCAAGAAAACACTGTGCCTGTGTCAATCTATGTGTCTTACATTGGATAAAGCAATCTTAAACAAGCATCCTTGCTCTTCCTTCTAAAATGTGCCAGAATTGTATGTACATAGAGCCATTTAATAGGGAATAGCAATACTTGTGACTTCCAAGAAAATCCCCCTGTCCTCTGGTTGCTCCCCCTTTTATTTTATAATGTTACTTACTGAATATAAAGATGTCAACATCTAACACTGTTTATGTCAGTAAACACAGAAAATTCAAAGGCTGTAGAGAGGGTACAGAAGCCACGCTGTCCCCAAGGACAGAGTGTTCAATGCCTGTGCCAGAGAAACCAGGCTGGCTGGTGTGCTGCCATGCACCTGCACTGGAAACAGAATCTAAAACCAGGAGCAGCCTCCTGTGCCATAAATACATCCCTGAATAAAATTAGTTTTCTGAAATGCCTAAGAATCCAGTGTGTGACCTTGTATTGACACTATCAGATGAATCTGAGTTTTAGATAGCTTATAAGCAACTTCAGACTTCACTGTGAAAAAATAAAGTTATGTAGGTATTTAAGAGACTAGATTGTAAGTTATGGTCAGACAATCATGCGCTGTATAGAGACTTAAATTAGCATTAGATTAACCAGAGTTTACCTGTCATGAAATAGAAGCATACAACAATCAGTTACTGCATCTCAGCTCAGGGGTGGTAACCTCTTAAGACATGCTAACTTAATCACTTACAATCCTCTACTCACAGTTCTAATTTATATGACATTGCTTCAGCAAATAGATTACGCAGGTTGCAAATGACCTGCAGGGATATTATTGTATTAGTTAACATCTTAACAATGCAAATTAGGACAGGCCCTTGGCTATACACTCAGTCACAAATCATTATTCTAGTGGTGCAGAATGTAGAATATGTAACATACAAATAGGGCTTCCAGAAAGTATGGCGCATCAGTGAATATATACAAGCTACCACCTTACTGAATTTTTTTTTTTCGGTGTCACACAAGAAAATAAAAGAAAAAGGTAGCAAATATAGAAAGAGAGTGATAAAGACAGTTAGTGAGAGAAAAGACATGGTGGTCTTTAGCTGCAATGCTCACGATTTCTTGCAGTATAGGAAGAGTAACTGAGAATCTGAGCACCAATTTTCAAACCTTTGACTTGCAACATGCTTCCTCTGGCTTTGGGCAAATCACAGAGTTCTGCATTTAATAGAAATAGTCTTATCCAACTCTACAGCTCTGTATCCCAGTTTTCTTTGTTTTCTCACTGTCCTGTGAGGATTACAATACCATTTCATAAAAATGTGATGTAACAACAACAAAAAGCTCAGACTCTTTGTACTTGTTTCCTAAAACTTGCCCTAATGTCACACCCTGTTTCCTGCAGTAAATAAGTCCGGAGTCAAGCTACAGCCAAACCTCTTGGAACGTAAAATCTGTTCATCTGACATAAACACAAGCAAGCTAAATACCAGTGTTTCAAACATCTCTGCACTGTTAACCAGAATTCACTGACTTGGATTAGACTGTCTCACATGGTTGACAGACAGATATCAATTTCTCAAACACTGTTTTGTAAAAATGTACTCCTACATGAAAAAAAAAAAAAAGATATCCAGAGGCCTTTCTTCAACTATTTTGGATAAAATTATCTTCTATTGTTTATCTGTAAGAACAATGACTTTCTGTAATGCTACTTAACCAACTGTGATTTCCAATTAGTCTAGGGAAGAAAACAGCAGGTTTTCTTGCATGTAGCTTTACAAGGTAGCAGCATCTTGAGTGACAGATAAAATTACTACAGTTACGCTTATTGTAAATAAAGTATTCATCAGTGAAAGATTGTTTTAACTCAATTATATTTCCATCCAAGAGAAAAGAAACAGTATAAACATCAAACTTCAAGTGCTTAAAAAAAAACCTCCCAGTGTTCACGGGAAGAAAGTAGGAGAGAAAGTTCTCTCAAAAGAGGCAATTGAATACTTGCTGCAATTTTCCTTGCTTGAAATCAAGTGAAATGAGGAGTTCCCTTGCCCTTAAATGATCACAGAAATGTAATCACAAAATGCGTGCGTAAGAACTGACAGATTTGCATTCCTACAAGAAATTGCTTACTAATGTGTGTCAAATGTGCCCCAATAAAACTAGTTCAGATATTCAGAAGTAAATTCTGTCTTTAAGGATCATTTTGTCCTTGGTCTTTAATGCTACCAGGAGAGTAGGGAAGAGTATAGTAATATGTGCTATCACAGGAAGATGCCCAGTACTGCCATGACTAATATCATTCTGTCTTTAGCATCTGGCCTGTAATATTCAAAACCATCATGTGCTGACATTAGAAGGAGATACACTGTGCTTGGTCTCTGCACAGGCTGAAAGGAGTCACAAAAAAAAACCCTGTTAGTTTGCTCATCAGCACAGAACTAGGTAAAACCTATCGGCTGTCCTGCATCCTATGATGCAGAAAAACACCACTACTTCTCCATTGTCAGCATTAGAACAGTAGAGAAACACATTCTCCATGTCCAGCACTTCAGCACAAGTTACAAGCCACAAGCATCTGACACAAAGCTCACAGCACTCAATGGAAAAACGCCCACTGACTTCGAAGTGTTTTGATACAGTGTCTTCATATACAAGCCCAAGAGCTAACAATTTGCAGAAAAGGAAGAAAGAGAATACATTTTCATAATATTATTTAGTCAGTTCTTTGGCAGAATAACATCTGGTCTCTAAAAAAGGAATTTTCTCCCCTCCATTCCTAAAGGACTTTTCCCCTAATTTTTGTTTATAATCATTATATTTTAATAGCAACCACCTTTGTAAAAAACAGATTATAATCCACGAAATATTTGCTATCTTATTAAACAGCATTTCCACTACTGTTGGTAAAAGATTGTTTTCTTAACAAGGAATCACATATACACCAAAAAAATAACTGGAAAAAAAAATCTGGGTTAAAATAATAATCAGCAATACTCTAGGGTAGTATTAAAATTGCCTGCTGATCTAAGCAAAAAAAAATATTCAGCTACCTGCATATTCATCATTACCACTCTTATTGTAGACCATTTTATTTTAGTTCAGAAAGTAATTCAAAGGCATTTATCACTACAAAAAAAGCAACACCAGGATGACTGTCAGTGTTTCCAAGACAACTGTCTATGATTTGATAGGAGAGATATAAAGCCCATCTCTGTCATCACTTTTTACTTGCTACAGTATCAACTCCTGAGACTAGCACAATCATATGCCATACACTTGCTCTCCATAAATGTCGCAAGCAGAGTGGTGCCAGGTGGTGCTACCTGTTCAGCATCACAGGAAAATGCTAGTTTTAGAAGTGTTCATGACTGTAGAAGTTCAAACCTACCTACCTTTATTACAGCATTGATTTCAAGTTTTAGTGTCTTTTTATTGACTATGCATGGCAAGATAGTCACCAAGGAAAGAGAAGAAAATCCAATCAATAAAGGAAAGATTACAAATTGCAAATTGGAGATGAAATCACACTGATCTTCTTGATGCTGCCGTGTTTTTTCAGTCTTTCTCTATTTGCCTTCCATCTGATATTTAACAGATTGGCTATTGCACTAGCACTCCCCTGCCTTATCCCTACACGAGGAATAACCCTTCCAGCTTGCAGACTATCCTTTGCCAGTCACCTCAGCTAACTGGCTGTGGGACAAAGTGCCCTTGCTCTTCCTGCTCTACCTCAGGGCACACATTTATGACCGTTTTCTCCTGTGAAGAATAGTTCCTCAAAGACTAAATTGCACTTTATGGTGGCATGGCTACACAGAGAGAAACAATGTGAGGGATGGGCTTTCAGTTGCGGCACCACCTTGACAGGAAATTCAAAGTGCTGCAGGCAGTTAAAATGTAAGGATATAGTTATTTATTGAACAGTTATGAAATCGGTATATCCGATAAAAGCACTTGTTCTGGAAAACCTTCTGTCTGTGTTTCATCCCACTCCATAGGAAGAATACAGGCTCTTAACTGGATGACTCACTCATGCGCATATCTATCCTGAAGCATTAGGCAATGACATTTAACTGCATGGTATTTTTCCTGGTGTTCTGGTTGATTGAAAATGGCCCTAAGTGACTCAGAGTTTAAGGATACATAACTGCCAAATGGCTATATACTTATTAAGCAAATCAGATGGCAGTCATCAAAGAACACAGAACCGTACAGTCCATTAATCTGTGCAGTAAAGGCCACACAGTGGGTTGACCCTGGCCAGCAACGAAGCACCCACCCAGAACTCACTCTCCACCACCACCACCTCAGTGGGATGAGGAAGAGAATAGAAAGAGCAAAAGCAAGAAAACTTGTGGGTTGAGATAAAGACCATTAATAACTCCTTTGTTGAGAAAGACATTATCTGGTGTGGAATATCCCTTTGGCTGACTCCAGTCAGCTGTCCCAGCTGTGTCCTCTCCCCAGTCTGCTTACTAGGAGAGGGCAGAGCGTGGAAAAGAGAGTGCCTTGGGGCTCTGCAAGCTGTTCAGCAATAGTCAAAACATTGGCGTGTTATCAGCACTGTTTCAGTCACAAATGCAAAACAGCACCAAATGGGCTGCTATGGAGAAAGTTAACTCCACCTCAGCCAAAACCAGTACAGTCCAGTAAATCTGTAACCATTCCATGTGCTGACAAACTAAGAAAAATTGCTGTCCTCTACGCTCCCTAGTGCTCACTGCTCTTCTCTCCCACAGTTACTTTTACTCAAGCTAAAATGAATCACGCCTAAACCCTACAAACCAGACATGTCTGCTGCTCTCCCATGCCGTTCCTGACTGCTCAGTAAAGCAGGGAGATACCACTGCCATCATTTTTTCCCTTCCCGTTCAAGCTGCAGCTCACACCTACAGTGCTACAAATGATCTTCCACATCTGTGGGAGCTGACATACTCTAAGGGTGTACGACTGAAGCAAATGAAGCTTTTTTTTTTATTTTTTGCATCACTGCTAAAGTAACAACCATATCATGCATAAAGGAGCTTATTCATTGGAGCTTGATAGCTTCTTTAAATATAACAACTTCAACAGACTCATACTAGAGTCATGAAATTATTTGTTTCTAACTGGTTATATCCAACCACATCTATTTATTAAATATCTATTTTTGCACATATAGATACTTAAAAACAAAATATTTTTTTTTTCTTTTACAAAGTGAATTTTAGCAGAGGAATATATTGACAAAATTAATCCTGGACATAATTCCACTGAAATCAAGAGAGTTACAGAAGGCAAGTTTAGCCCAGTATATTATATTAAGGGTTAAACCAAGCCAACGGATGATTACTACTTTCTTCTGTATTTTCTGCAGAGCATTGGCTCTTCTCTTCTGTTATTGCCTCTTCTGTAGAATACGAAAGACTTTCTCTTTCCCCCTCACTGTGTCTGCCTCCTACCCCACACAAAACCTTTGCTATTTCCTATCTTTCCTTCCAGCAGGATTGAAAACATATCTTCAACTTTCAAAATCCAGAGCAAATCTTCTTTGCAGATTTTTCTGGTTTTCTTATATTTTTTTCTGTCATTCTTCCCAACTTTCAGGGACCACATGGTCTTTTCCTACTTCAATTGCCTCATTGACACATTTCTTCCTCAAAGCTTTCCATGATGATCTGCTTATTCTTATTTCTTAGAACTTTTATTCTGTTTGCTATGGCTAAGTTTATGGTATCAAATTAATTTTGTTAGGAAATAGGAGATTAATGTGTCTGACTCTCATTCACTCAGCAAGCAAATATGACATTCGGCTGAGCTGTGAAAGCTTCAGATTTCAGATCCTTCATTCTCATCACAAAAGGCCAAAAACTCATATGATAACATTTTTCAGTTAACATTTCATGCATTAGGAAGCACCAAAATTAATAGGAGTCCAGCCAGTGATCCGTGTCAAGCTACAATACACACAGCATGCTTGAAATCCAACATCTTCAGATATTTGTCTCCTATTTAGTTGGCACTCCATGAAGACCTGGGCTGCTCAAGGCATGTGTAGCACAGGAAGAGTAACTTCTGGAGTATACAAGTATATTGCAAGTGCAGGTAGAAGCTATTAAAAATAATTGTGCTAAACATTCTAGCCACATGAAGAACAAAGTTTAAAGCAATTGGTCGCAATCTATTTTATAACAAATATTTTGGTTTTGGGGACCTCTCAACCTTCAGGGAGAAGATGCAGGAAGATCTACTGATTGGACAGTTAGCAGAGTCACTTTTGGAAAAATTTTGAGGGACGTGAATAAATTCTCCTGCATTTGCACTCTTAGATCCGGAGCATAGACCTTTCCAAATGATAATGTTTTAATTCAGCCTTAAATCATTGGCCTTAATGAAGGATTTGAGGTTGAAATGTTGCAGTCTGTGTTTCACAAAAAGAAAGATTAATATCCACTGATTTTGATTTTCAGAATGAGAAAAAGAAAAACTTAACCTCTTTTCTAGCTTTGGCAATTACCGCAAAATTAAATCTGTAAATTTTAGTTTAAACCTCTTACTATGTAGCTTCATGCCACTGTATAATAGAATTCTAGCCGCTTCACTGCAGTCTCTGCACATCAGAGATCTATGCTTTAAAATAAAACAGCCTGGAAAGTCTGCCTGGGTTAAACTCAGCTATACATTAATCAAAGCTCCCTTCTTTATTTCCTTTACCTTTGTCACATATGATGTCTCAAGTAATCAATATTAAAAAGTGTACGTTCGACATAAGAATGTATGTCCCCTACACTTAGAAAGATAAATATAACAGAAGATGTGTAGGAAAAAATGTAGTATTTTTCATAAGAGTGATTGATATTAGAGGAAAAAAAAAGATAAGCTTTTGATCATTTTTCCAATTATATCAGGTGTTCTAACAAAAGACTGCCTCAGTCTACAAGCCTCAATTCTTTCTTTTGACATTCACGGCTACAATACCATTCCTAAATGCAATATCTTTCACGTATGGTAATCATAACTCAACATTGCAGTGACAGTCTCAAATTCTCCCACTGATATATATATATATATATATATATATATATATATATATGTATACACACAACTCATATTGAGTTGCAGAAGTAACATGAGTAAAATTCTGCTCTTGTTTAGGACACATGCCCAGCTTTTAATCACTTTGCTATGACTTGTGCGATACTATTATAGAGTGGAAAGGCATCTCATAGTTTGAATGTATTTCTGGACATTTTATGAAAGTAATGCATCTATGAACTTACGTAATCACAGACCAAATTTACTTTCAAAAGGATTCCACCATTCTGAGACAATTTAGTTTTCTGATTTGCTAGCTCATACATAAAGAATTTAGAGACTTTTTTAGGACCTCTCCATAATCTTGATATATCATTTAAGAATCATAAAACCATCTACCATTCGTACATAATCCTCTATCCAAAAGTATTTTAAAATTCACTACACAAGGTATTTCACCTGTCCATTCCTTGATGCTGAAATTTGTTATAATGAGAACGTATTGGAGCAGCACATCAACTAATGTTGCACAGGCTCCTTTATCACAAAGAACTGTCACACTGCACATCTGGCCTGACCAAGTACACACACTGCCCTCAAGGGAAAAGCATTACCCTATTCCTGTTCCTTCCTTCCATCTCTCCATTATACTATTATTTGCAGTCTATTAATGGGTTACATTGTAAGCCCTCTCCTCTTCCTCATGAAGACTAACACTAGCAAAATTCTGCCTTTAAGAAGCAGCGTCCTCACACTCTGCCACCTACCCCTTTTTACAAAATTATTAGTTTCATTTTCAATATGAAAATGAATATTTGTACATCTTTTCACCCAATATACTTGGACGTTACTCTCTTTCTTGGAAATACCCACTCAAGTATGACCACACCCCAAAACACAGTGAAAAGGAAGGCCATTTAGGAAGTCACTTTCAGTACTAAGCTACCGTTTACATTATTAATATGTAATACAAAATTCATACTCAAAGCTCCCAGTGAACTAGAATTGATGAGTCTAGTAACACGCATATTACAATGAGTGCTTCTGATGAAGTGTATGATTTATAGAGTTGAGTAGCAATTCTGGAGATGCTGTAAACAGGAAAAAGCCAGCCAAGCTAGAAGGAATGTGCTAATTAAAGAACACAAGTGAAATGCAAGTTAAAAGCAGCCAGACAAGGAGAAGGGAAAATCCTGGCCCCAAAGAGGAAGGAAGGAGGGAGCGTACCCCTTGCTAGATTTGCATATCATATCCCAGGGCCCAGTCGCAGCTAGCAGCGGAGGGAAACATTGATCCTTCGCATCTCTATTTAGTGCAGGTCCCCAGGCAGCCTTCCTATTGAAAAAGATCTAGGAAGGAAGTTGAAAAGAAGGACGGCAAAAGGAACAAAAGAGAAAACGAGGCAGCAGAGCTCAGAGCAGGAGCTGCTCTAAGGGAAGGGCGGTTTTTCGTCAGCTCACTCTGCAGATAAAATCCAAGGACAGCTAAAGTCATTGCAGCCAAAACTAAGACACTGTGACTACGAGGGTAAGTTCAGAGGCCGACCAGTGGCATCACTATACTTCCGATGGGTTAAGTATTTAAGCGAGGCAAAGTTTGTCAGCAAAGCTAATGCCTTTCATTAGAACAACTGATAAACAGTGTGAAGGGGGAAAAAAAGGGCAAGCTTTTGGCCATACAAGCCCTTTTTCAGGTGAGGTGCTGAGGGGCAGAGTGTGAGGAAGGACAGTGCCCTCAGCTCTGGCACCGGAGTGAGATGTCCCAAAAAAAGACACAGAATTAAATCACAGGTATACCTGATCATGTGCTTTCTTTTTTTTCTCCTTTGTGCAACAGTTTTTCTCATTCTGTAATTCAATACCCAACCTAAACTTGACACATTATTTTCTTTGACTTTTCCTAACAACATAAGCAACTTCCAGGCAACCTTACAGACAGGGAACTCTGTTCCTGAGGAAACTACCATCCTGCTTAACCTAATTGCAGATATATTCTTATTTCCAGCACCTATTTTATGGTTGTAAGAATGTGAAGTGTGTCCCTCCCTCAAGCTGTAAATGGCACCACAAGGAATGGCAGGGACACATGTGGGTACAGAAGCCACCTTTGGCAAAAACTCATTTGCCTTCCACAAGCAACAGGTTCTAGGAAGATGGCCTCTACCCATAGCAATATCCATAGATGTGAGAACAGGTCTAGAGCTTGGTGGTGTAGTCCAAAGACCCTCAAGTCCATAGTGAACCTGCTGACTTACGGGACTTTGAGTCAGATCCTTAAATCAGATCTCCTGTGGGAAGTAATGGACAAATCCATGAAGAAAAACAGACCAACATTGCTTGCAGTTTAGGTCTGAAATAACTCTGCTCATTTCCCTGGTTTTAAGTTGTAAGCGTTCCTTGGTATTCAGATCACTGGCTTTTCTCAAACCTAGTCTGCCAATAGTGGAAACAAAGCCCAAAGAGGAAGCACTTAAAATAATTAATAATTGTTATGGGCTTGGTTTAATTTAACATGGTCTTCAACATTATCTGTGGGCTTGGAATATCTCTCTGAGGTTTACTGGAAATTTAGGAACCATGGGAAAAGACATATTGATAATGGAAGGAACAGACAAAAGCAAGAACATTTTAAAACTGCAGAATCTTAAGCAGTTTTTTGGTTTTGTTTTATTTTAGTAAACCTAAACCAGAGTTTTTTCTTATTTTGTCTAAACTCTGAAGCCTAAACAGAATAATGGACAGGAAAAACATAAACAATGCTTCTGGCTTCTTATAGCTCTGTAAAGATCTAAATTAGTGAAGGTCTTAAAAGCCAGCTCTTCAGCAAAGGGAGTAAACAAATTAAATAACCATTCTGCTATTCCCTTATGATATCTGTATTGTTAAATGGTCTTCAAATGACATAAAAGAGAATTTTCAACTGCTGAGGATCAGAAGAGTTTTTCAGAGTTTCACTTTAATTAGCTTAAAGCTAAGAATAGGTCCCATAAACTAATACCAACTACTTAGTCAATCTTTTCACATTTTTGCCATTAATTATTTTTGTTATGCCACTGGAAAAACAAAGATACAGGCCCTAATCAGCGTTCCCAAGTGTTTGTTAATGAACTCTGAGGGGACCAAACAGCCATAATTGTCTTGCATAACTGGAAACCTCCTTCTAAAGTGGTTCTTTGTCTGCATATCACATCTTTGTACAGCTTAATGTTGCTTTTATCACTCCATTGCTTTTGTTACTTTTGCATGTGGGAAATGTTTTGATTAGATAGAATATACCTTCAGAGAATCTTCCTTATCTTTGACAATAGCTATTTCTGCATTTACAGCAATAATGCAATCCTCAATCCTGAATTAGTAGAATTTACTCATTATTTTATCACGGTACCTTCACTAACAGTTATGATCCTCCAAGTACATAGCCAGCTTAGCAATTTTAATATTATTACCATCTAACAGTGAGTTGTAAAGTTTGTGTCCAAAATAGAAAACTTGACCAGAATCTCAATCTCAATAACAGAATGCATCATTGTGGCAACACTAAGGGCACTCTTTAGTGACCTTCAGTATTTCATCTGGATCTGTGACTACCACAGTGTTTCCAGACCAAGATTTTTATTTAAATGTTTCCCAGGAATGCTCAAAGAAAGCAAGGAGGCAGACTTTTTGTAGCAGTTGCCTAATGCAGCCCACCTCAAGTTCTTTCACAGTATATCTACAAAGCATCGGACTGCAACTCACACAGGCGCATCTAAGCAAGTTAGATTAATTTCAACAATTAACATTCAATTCAATCCCAATAACAGCCAAAGCAGCTGAACTGTGATACTGGCCAGCTGGCTGTGTGTAAGTGAGTTTGTAGAGCCTATACTGGGGTACGTGCTATGACAGCTAGGCTGCTCGAGTCCACTGGGACAAGTTTACAGGTGCAATGCTGTACACGTCTCAGCTAAGTGTAAATACATTACAAAGACAACTTTATCTTACACATGCACAGGGTGAGTCAAGGATGCTTACTCAACAACCTCAGATGACAGGAAGGAGCATGTAGGATTCTTTCAAGGCAGGAGGACTCCCAGACAGAATATAAATGTGATATGGTAAAACACTTACGTTTCTCTTTTCCTGAAAAGAAGTAGCTGCCTACCATATACTGTAGCTGTCAGTTGGATCTAAACACCTGTGCAGACCTTTCTGTCACAAAAAAAACGTTGTTTCACTTGTATACCAGTTCCCAAATGACATATTATGCTTGCTTTTTGCCAGACTGGGTGTGAATGAGTTACATTGCTTTGACTTTCCACCAACACAGCCCTCTGCTAAGAATACTAAAAGCAACAGTCATCACAATGAATTCAGTTCCACTTGTATCTTCCATGGAGTTTTTACAAATACAAACATCATCTGTAAGCGTACTGAGAAATGACGCAGAATAGACATAGGTCAAAATCTGAAGTAGAAGTAACTGAACTCTAGTAGAGGAAGCAAATTCCAGAGAAGATCAAGCAAGTGATCAAAAATATTCCAGGAAAGGACTAGTCACCTTAATTTCTTCCTGTTAAGGTACATGGCAAATTGTAATTGCTAATCTGCTCCTTAGCATAACCTAGATACTTTATAGCATACCATACAGTTCTTAAGCTTTAAATTTAAGTTAAAACAGAAAGCAAATGAGCACATACATAAAGATCTGATTTGATATCTTGATACGAAATTGTGGCTCCATCTAATTCAGAGGAAGATTTGTCATTGACTTACGTACTCGATAATGTCAGCAGGTACTTCTTTCACATAAAAAACTAAACTTTCAGAATAAGGGTGAAGGGACTGGCTTTGAAACTAAATTCAGGATTTCTCATTACTTTCATTCCTCTCCCTCCAAAAGAAAAGAGAATTCAATATTGCTTAATACAATGTTTATATTTCTGTCATCCTGTTTTAATTTTAAATCGAAAGGGGTTGTTAACATTGCAAATGCTTCTCTCCATAGAACTGTAGATGAAGGTTTGACATAAGAAAAGCATAAGTCTACAGGGAAACTGAAAAATATTTAAAGTATTTTTTCATCATCTTTGAACACATGGAGTTCATTGCACAGATTCATTGCTATTAATTCATGATGTATGCACACACACATTTTTCATTTTTGTGTCCTGTTCCTCATTATTTCATCTGTGCCAACCGCCTTCTCTCTCTACTGAACTCCAGCTCGCATCAACTCTCTAGTTAATCAACGTTGCATCAGTCCAAAAGGTAGGGCAATGATGAGGACTGCAGGAAACACTATTTGCTAGGTGTAACCAGCTTTCATGCAGTTAATGATATCCTTCTCTGGTGAATAACATCCTTTGTTGAGACAATTCATTGAGTCTGTTGCCAAGAGATATTTCTTGGGAGTGGTCTGAGGAATGAGCTGTTGGAAAGGAGGCAGGCATGACCTTGTTTTGCCTGTACACAATATTCCCCGAATAAACCCTCAAACCTCCCCACCTGTTCTTCGGAAGAATGAAGAAGACTGAACTGAGACTAGTCCTGGACAGCACACTGAAAAACAAGTGAAAATAACAACAGTTACTTTTCCCCTTCTCTTTTGGTTTCAATGCTTTAAGACTTTTTGTGCAAATGCAGGAGCATCCAAGTACTGAATTTACACACTGCAGAAATAACTCTAGGCAGTATAACAGAAACCAGGCAATATGACCAGAGCAGATTTTTGATGACGTAAAGCAGCAGTATGATTCAATCAAAAAAAGAGGTACAATTTACCCTTAAATAAAATAAGCCCAAAACTAACATACACCAAAGTTTGAATTAAATTACAGAATGAGTCACATAAAATAAAATATCAGATTTGTGCTTCTAGTGGCAGCTGTGCACAACTATGGCCTTACTTTTTTTTTATTTTAATCCTCTTTTTATCTTCAAGTTGGTTTTACTTTTTCAATTAATTCTATTTCAAAATTTACTAATGTATCCCCTGTAGTCACTGGGATTACATTACTGATAATTACCACTAATACACATAGTAAGTAATACTCACATGCACATAAGCTTCCTTTTTCTAACATGCACTTTCACCTGGCTTGTCTGCTGCTGTAAAGCCAGGACATAGCTCCATTGATTCCGTAAAACAAGGCTGATTTATACCAGCTGGGGATTCAGCCTCTCTCATTTCCATGAAATCAAACAGTATCTCATAGAGTTGTACAGATCTCTTATACAGGTATGTAACAGAGAATGTAGAAAGCTCTAAGATGGTTGGACATTTCCTCAGAGTGCTGACACTTCCTTCCTGCGCATTTCACTTGTAAGACAGAAATAATTCTCCGATGACTTGACCTCTTCAAGAAGAAAAAGTTTCTGTACTGAGATCTGCTAATTAGGTCAAATTGCAGAGGTAAATTTATTGTTATGATCCTCTGAAAACTCAAAACGATGAATAATCCCTTACCCAAAGGCCTGAGGATAAATTCTGAAAAAAACACTCCCTGTTTTAAATCAGAAAAATCACTTTAACCATTTGATTTAAAGTTACTGGACACACATCACTGTCCAGTGAAGAACTAGTACGTGGTTTCTTATGTTACATCTACAAATTGTACCACCATTTGTTAGGATATAAATCATCAGACTTTACAGTGTTTCTGCCAATGGTATGTTTAGGCTCCAGGTCATCTGTATGACCAGAAAGATAGGCATGTTTAAAAAGTCAGTATTTAACAAACTTATATAAAATCAATTTCTTGCTAAATAAGATTAGACATTGCACAGACATGTAGGTGTAGAGAGCGATGAGACAATGTCAATACTTCGGGCATGTTGCCAACGATTACTCAAACACCATCCCTGAAATGGATTTTCTTCTTGCAAAAGAACAATAGAGCGTTTCCAGAAATGAAGCAAAGTGCACAGTTCTGTCTTGGTTGGGCAGCAGGAAGAAAATATTAAATTATCTTATTTTGTCCATTAAAAAAAGAAAATATCTATCATAAAAACGTACTTTACAAGATAGAGCAAATCATGTCATCTTCAAACAGACTCCTGCAGAGGCTTCAGCTATGACAGGTGGATAGTTTTGCCCCTTGAACTGTGATTTATAAGAAATGCTGGGCTTGGCAGGCTGTTATGTCATGGTGCTACTAAATGCAAGTCAGAAGTTCCATATAATTCATTTGCATTCTTTCTTGACTGGAAACTACACAGCCACCTGTCCTTGCTGTTATTAAAAAAAGAAAGAAGACAAGAGAGTAATTAAAAAAGTACTGGACTGACAAGCATTTGGTGTGGATAAATATCAGTGTTATCAAAAGACAAGTACAGAACAAGAGCAACGAAATGGCAGACGGGTTTGTGGCCAAACTGCTGATGTGAACTGCTGGGAGTTACACAAATCTCGTTTCTGCATCAGATCACCAGTGACTTGTATCTGTCTCAGGCAAATCAGTTGTTTGTGGGACACTGACTTGTGTAGCAGTCCTGCACAAGAAAAATTTTTGCTGCACCAGTTGTCACAACTCTCACACACACTACCTAAGTACAAGAGCTGCCAGAGAAAAATCTTAAGCATTAAAAGGAAATCACTACCTAAAGTAACATATAATTTGTATGTATTTCACAATTCACACCACCAGACGCAATATTAGCTTGCAAGGATTCACCTTCTACATGTCTCGGTCTTAATTCTAACAAAAAATACAAGCAGTCTAGCTTTACTAATGCATCAGTAAATATCCATTTCTAAAACCAAGAAAGAAAGAACCAAAATTGTTCTTTTATACAGACATCTGTTGATGAAGATATAACCACTTACTTCTTTCCTGTCTCAGTCCACGCTGTAGACAGACTGGATGTGACCATGTGGTGGAACCAGGACAGACCATTTCCCCTTTTTTTTTCATTTTCTTACTTTTAAAACTATATATCCAAACACTGACACACGGATTCTATACAAAGCGTTACAATACTGATGTTTGTTTAAGGCTGGACATTTTTCATAGACAACAAACTTTCAAAGATTATCATTGTGATCACTGACATTTCACATACTTATCCAAGTCCAAAGACAGGTTGTGACAGTCAGATCAGACCATTTGCTATGTTGTGTTCTTTAGGCGTATAAAAACTGTATGTATCCCTGTAAGTGTAGCTAGCTTAGCTGTAATATAGTTTTCCTTCAAGTAATGTAAAACTCTAAAGGGATACAGAATCACTGTTTACTTCCAGTACGCTCAAATACTAGCCTGTAAAGAGATCTATTTTCACTGAGCCGCCTATATGCTTAAAATGTTAAGTTTTTAAAAGGTGGATTTGTTAATAGAAAGGCAGTCAGTAACAGTGAGCAAAGTGAAGTATTGCAAAGCTATTTTCTAATGTACATTATGCCACATGTGCACATGTGTGGCAGGCCAGTTTTCTATGCAGAAATTGCACAAGCAGCTGAAAAAATGTGAGAGAACACCATGCTCTAGGTTCTTCCATTTTGAAAACCAACAACTAAGTTTTTGAAATCGGTACACATCCTTTCAAATCTTAAAATTATTATACACTAAGTTCACAGCAATAGCTTATTTTTTTTTCCTTAAAAAAAAAAAAAAGCACAGAAAGAATAAAACTTCTAGTGGACTCTTAGCTAAAACTCAAACTATGAAACACAGCTATAATATCTATAAAGAGCCTACCTGAAATTCATTCCCCCCGTCACTTGCATAACACCGTGCTTACTTGTACACATGTAATAGATGAACACATCTTTAACAGATTAACTTATTAGTTACAATTTCAAAGTTCACAGTTGGTTTTTGATCTCTTTACAGAGGGTTGGTAAAAAAGAGACTGAAAAGAATCCTACACAAGGAAAGCAAAAAGGAAATAGCACTGAACCAGGCCTCTTGTTGTTACAGAGGAGACCAGATAAGCTGGAGGATAGCTAGGACTGCAATATTCCAGCCTGCAAAAAGCCCAGCATTATCACTATACAACTTTGAGTCTTCAAGGAACGATTTTGTGGCCTTCATTGGGAGGTTCAGACCGGAGATGAGGAAGCATTTCTTTCCCCAGAGGGTGGTCAAACACTGGAACAGGCTTCCTGGAGAAGTGGTTGATGCCCCAAGTCTGTCAGTTTTTAAGAGGCATTTGGACAATGTCATTAATAACGTGCTTTAACTTTTGGTCAGCCCTGAATTGGTCAGGCAGTTGGACTAGGTTATTGTTGTAGGTCCCTTCCAGCTGAAATAGTCTATTCTGTTCTACCACATCTCCCCTCTAAGCACTAAAAAAGCAGGGGATCTAGCTCAGGTTCCAGCTCTTTTTTTAAATTTACTTGTGCTAAAATCTTTTGAGGGGGTCACAGTTGATGAAATTCTACCAATATCACACTAAAAACTTCAGGCTTCCTAGTATGAAGCCTGGTGCAGTGGGAATCCTCTGAAGGTAAGCATTTACAAATAACACAGGGCGCTGAATGCAAGTTTCAGTGTTCTTTCTTTCATCAGCAGTTATGCAGATCACCTGCTCTACCACAAATATTGATTTATATTAATCATGGAAACTTCATGGCTTGCAGGCATGAAAGAAAATCAATGCAGTAATGTTCTTGTTTGGTTTTCTGCTAGCCAGCACATTTGCATGACGGAAGAGGGCACACAATGAAGCCCTTTGGTGAAACTCTAGGTAAACATGAGAAATGTGAGAGCAAAAATGCTGGTAGTGAATGGAAAGTAAATCGTTTAACAGCCCTAACACAAATATCCTTTGAATGCTGATTTTATCCTTCCCTCTCTCAGTGAAGCTGGAGTAACTCTCCAGAGCATATGATCCTTTTAAAAATTGTGAATTTGGAGAAATGTTGTCCTTGACAGGTTGGTTGTTCTTTCTATTGAGGTCTACTTTTCTCCTGTGACGTTACTGACTGCACACAATCAAATAGAAACAGATAACAAAAGTGTAACTGATTACTGTACCAATGATTACTCTGATTTCACTTTAAATCATCCTTCTCTATTAATTTGTGCTATTTAAAGGCTGAAGTATCTCAAAATTTTATTGGAATTTAAACAGTTGGTAAAAGTCTAAAAGTAGTAATGCTAATACAAGCTTCAGAGGGTGAAAAAAGCAACAAGAAGGAGGATTTAACAAAATAATTGGAATTTTAAAAAAATAATTTTAAGCTACTCTGCAAGTTCAAAGATGGTGGGTATGCATTTTATGGAATTTAATCATTAAATTATTAATTCTCCTTCTGTGCATACAGAAGCTCCGTGCCATGTGGGAAATCACGGAAAAATGTTTTTTACCATGTAAAAACAAGACCAATACAACATCATGCACCCCAAGGAAAAGTTAGGCTTTTATAAAATAAAAACATCTACAGAATGAAATGTTCTGATTTTTTTCTATTTGAAATTTTTTCTGGTTTTTCTCATACTTTCCATTAAAACAGAAGTATTTTTACATTAGTCTCAAAACATTTAATGTCAGTGCTGGAATATATTTCCCTTGGCCCCTCTGGGATGCTACTTTTCAAGAAGAATAACTGAAATTCAGTGTAAAACCTGCCATCCTCAAGCATTGGAGCCTGATGGGAGCTGTAGTTCCAGT
The DNA here is from genome assembly GCF_036417535.1 of Chlamydotis macqueenii. Taxonomy (NCBI): domain Eukaryota; kingdom Metazoa; phylum Chordata; class Aves; order Otidiformes; family Otididae; genus Chlamydotis; species Chlamydotis macqueenii. Next base: position 91,571,618 of record NC_141558.1, on the reverse strand, counting down.
GGCTCTCACCTCACCTTCTCCTGCCACCTACAAAGTCTGCAGTCAGACTCTCACTTTCTTGACAAATTCAGAAATATCTCTGTGCACCAGGAGATCTGGGGAGCAGGCAGCACAAGAGGAGTGAAGGATAAGGGAACAAAACACCCACCCACAGCTCCCGTGAGGCACCAGGGCGGCACGTGCCAGCCAAACAGACCTCAGAGTCACCTGAAATGAGACTTGCATTCAGCAAACTGAAATGTTTTCATTATCTTTGATTTAAACCAAGACAAAAGGTTTCCTTTTAATTTCCATGGCAGAATATTTGCATCTGAAGGCACTGAGAGGGAGCTGAGGTTATTGCAGAGGATACATGAAATCTGTCTTTCCAGCACACTGTATCTCATGGAATTCATAAGTTATGTGCTTCCTACCACACAGGGCCAATCCTGCAGGAACTTCATCTCCCCACAGCAGCAATAAATCCTTCTTCACAACTGAATTCTATGCCTATGTAATTTGATGCAGTTCTACTGAAGTTAGTAACGCTGCAGAAATTTACAGCAGCAGCTAATATGGCCCAGAAAGAATGAACTGATAATTAGTAAGAGCAAGGGCTGGCATTACAAACTCAGCCAGCTTCAGTCTTGGTATTAAGTACAGAGTATCTCCATCTATCTCATTTGTTCCTGTCATAAATATATTTAGGAGAGTTCTACCTGATGCATAAGAATTTCTTTCCTCAATTTACTACATCGTGCATCAGAGTAATTTCAACACTTAATTCCTTTCAACAATTCAGTTAATTATGTTTAAGAACTTAGAACAAGCTTACATAAAGTCGCTTCACTCTATTTATTATGTGACAGATACTGTACTACTCATGAGTAACCAGAGCCTGTCACATTGGAAAATTTCATTAATAATATCTCATATATTATGCATGCATGTATAGTTCAGCATAGTCAAATATAACCAAACAATTAATAAAACAAATGAAGAATGCATAATTGAAGTGCTAAATCTGAAAACTCAAAACTGAATTGACTAGCAGAGAATGACTCATCTGCCAGAAAAATATCCATTGTAAAATAATCTGAGTGCACTCAACCAACCTACAGCCTTTTTAAAAAATTAAGTATTGCTATTAGAAATTCATTATACTTTTTAACAGCAATAAATCTCCATGAAATTAGTTATTGCTTACCATAGCTATAGGATTAACCTTTTGAAGTAAACTTAGTAAATTGCTAGCTAATGCTAATGACCAATTTCAAAAGGGATTACTACTTAATTAAATTATATCATATACAGTAGTAGTCATAAGATAGGATCATTTTGATGCCAGCTGCATCAGTGAAGAGTCTGCATTGGAATTAACCACATTAATCCAAAATCAGTAGGAGCATGAAGACTACTTAGATGTGTTATTTTTGAATGACCAGGAAAACAACAACTTTGGTTTATATTAAAAAGTTTATACTCTTAAAAAAAATGTTAAACTGTGAATGACTCCTCCCAAGTACCTATCTATTGTCAGACTTCTGCAATGTGTTTGCTCAATTGTCTATTTAATGTGACCTAACGACCAGGACATAAGGGAGCATGGGGCAGTTATTTTCAGGACTAACATTTGCCATTTAGGAGTCTCCCTGAGTTGCTTACTGAGTTTTTACAAAGGGCCAGTAGCTTCTTTTGTTACAAAAACAACAACAGAACAAATCATATCTTCAAAATCTGTCCATTCTATATAATACATGATGAACCACTGTAGCTATAGTACTAAATGCAAATTTCAGTGTCTGATCAACAGATGCAAGATTGTTCAAATAGATTACTAGTGGTTTTATCTGTGGTTCAAATAGAATTAAATGCAAAGTGACTGACACAATTCCAGTCTCTCTCATTCCAAAGGAGCTGCTAGACATGCTTTGGACCCCAAACCAGGCAGAACTCCAGAGTGCAGAGCAACTGCCTTTTAGGACTTAAAGTAGTGAAGCTCTAGCAAAAGTGAGTCTCTTACAAGAAGCAGGGTCTCTCTGGCACCTCCAAGAACTAAGTAGCTCCTGCCACAACAGAAGTGTAAGAGAAAAGGGAGAAGGTTATAGGCAGCTGCCACACCAACTCCAGCAACCAAAGCCATTCCCTCAAGTTCAAGAAAACACTCTACCTCATGCAATTTGGTCAGGAAGATGAGTACAGGATGTCTATGTTTATGCTTACAGCAGCAGAGTCCCAGAAATGGGGTAGAAATCAGATCTCCCAGGCAGAAAGGAGGGCTGGTTAGCAAAAGGCAGTGGTGCCCTACAATATCCTGCTCAATGCAGACATTTCAGCCCACAGCAGGACCCACAGTTTGGTGACACTGGCCGGTGGCTGCCACACCACTGCTACCACACTGGCTCCCAGCCAATCTCTTCTTCCTTAGTAGCGTTGAAGAACTGGTTTTAGAGTAGGACAGGAACTCGCTCTCTCTTGTAGATAACCAGGTGCTCCCTAAAGCACAAGATCCCTAAGGCACAAATGGCACTTACTCCAAATCTGATTTCAGGCTCATTTGAGATGGAAATGTGATACAAACGACAAACTATTTGTCATATATAAAGTAAATTTGTTAGAATAAAATAAAACCCACAACAAAATCTTGTGTAATCCCCTGGTTAATCAAAACTGCTAAATGGCTTGAAGTATTACAGCTGCAACATGAAAATCATCTTTGTTCAAGTTTCTTACTTATTTTTGTGCACAGCTAAGACAAGTAAAATCTCAAACCAGAGGGCTACCTATTCCCAAACATGCAGAAGCTTGGATTCAGATCTGAACTTTGTGGTTGGCCTTGCCTCCTTGCTGGTCAGAGCCCAAGCCCCCATTACCAAGCACCCCAAACTGTGATACAGATGAGAACACATGTGGGAAACTTTGCTCTTATGCACATATGACTCCACAGTTGTCATCACTTCCCTCTTCACAGTCTTGGCCGCAATCTTGAATGAAGCCCAGTGGTGCCGCAGTCCTTTCCTCTCCCTCTTTATGTTTGTCTTTTTCTCTTCACTTTGAAAGATTTTTGCACACAATGCCAACTGAAAGCCCTCAAAGCTGGAATGCTTGCTGTCACTTAGGCTATGCAGGGGAAGTAGACTTTTATTGGAAACATTCCTTCCCTTCGTTTTCATTTTAGCTGCTCCCACGCTCTTGTTGGCAGCTTTAGATCCGTATCAGAAGGAAAGCATGTAAAACGCATGCAGTCAGGCAGTGCTCCTGTAAGGCACTTCATGTGCACAAATATCTGCAGCTGTGCACTGCTTCTGATCTGCAGGAGACTGCATATGGGCACTGAAATCAGAACACATCAAATCCCTGTTATTAAATGCATGTGACTTTAAAGCAACGAGTCTTAATTCCTGTTAAGAGACTCCAATAATAACAAGAAAGCTAAATTATATTTGCCCCCAGCAGAAGGGAAATTATTATTTCATTCTCTGTTCAGGTCATACAAGCACAGAAATGCAACAAAATAGAAGACTAATAAGGCTTATAGTGAGATGCCTTAAAAACATTAAAGCACAATTACCATTCAAGTAACATTTACAGCTTTTTCCTCTCTACAGTCAAAGCTCTTACATGGCTTCACACTCGTGGTAGGCAGCAAGAACCAGCAGCTAGAAACCAAAACCAGGTGCATTCATATTATTACATGTACATTTTTAACAGCAAAGATGAGGAGCTGGGAACAAATTAACAATCAGGCTTTTCATCTCCAAGCTCATTCATATTGACTTTAGCTGTCCTACTGAAAGCAATCCTTATAAACTAAGGAGCACAATAAAGGAGAAGCTAAGTAATAATTAAGGAATTGCTATATACAAAGGAGACTAACTGATGCAAAGGTTCACTTTGGCTTCATGCCCTGAAATCTTATGCTGTAAATTAAGTAAAAATAAGAAGTGGATATATGGGAAAGGCAATGGAAAGCAATGCTTTCTTGCAATTATTATTTTTCTTTCTTAGATATGAAATGAGACAGAACTCCATGCTGACCTTTGAAATAAATGCCTAAAGAATACATAATTTTTGCCATGAATTTAGGAAATGTAGTGCAAGACAAGAGACTTAGGAAGGCTTACACTAATAATTCAGAGGAAAGACTGCATTTCAGTCAAGAAATTTTACAACCAATGTAAATTCTTAAAGGTACATACTTCAGCTTATGGAGAGCTACCATCGGTACAAATCTCCACAGAATGAAGCAGTGATACACCTCAAAAGGTATAGACATTAGTAGAACAATATCTTGCAGTCCTTGCTCATGCAGAAATCTCTACCAACATCTGGATAAATTTTACTGGTACAAACATTTTAGGATGTAACAGAGAAGTTTTCAATATGCTGAACAAAGGCCACTTTCTTTTTTGGACTCCATTTACCAGGATACTGATACAACTAAGTCTTCAAACAAGTTTGTGCTTCTGTCCTGCTTTGATTTTCAGATTTGTGTTATATGTGCAAATTTAGTACATTAGGTCGTTTATCCACAGTTGTGCATAAGGTGTTTCAGGACATCCCTCCAGCCTGAGCGCAACCCTGAGAGAAGTTGGTTGTGCTCATGGGCATTGTGACTCACAAGAGTCCCCTGGAAGGGGCAGGCATTCTGACCGACAGTTTGAGAAGAAGCAGACTCAATCTGATAAAGTTTCATCATACTCTGACCTGAGGCAAGTCACCCGTGACTGCCCCTCTTTCTTGCTCCTCCTGGGCTGTTTATGTACAAGCACCCGCGACCTCAGCATCCACCTCAATCTGGGCAAAGGGCAGATTCACCTCTAATTAAATTGTTCTGGTCTTTTGAGAGCAGCAGACCTTTGACCAATATTTTTCTGGGATCCAATCCACTGACATATGCATTCAGGGATTCCTTTTATAAAGCCTAGATGTGTTTTTGTCTGGTTCTGCTATGCAAGAATCAAAGGCACTGTCCTCACCAAGGAGGTAACTGGAGATATCTGGATGTTTTTCCTGCCTTCTGTCCACTGAAAGAAATCAGCTATTTCTTTGAACCAGCCTTTCAACCACATTAGCTTTTTTAACAATTTCAAGATCTTACTCTACCAAGTTTCATTTAAATAGATAATCACAAGGATGGTTTATTTTGACCAGCAGATACCCTACTTTATTTTATAACTAGTGTTGGTATTACAGAGTATAAAAGGGAACAGGCATCAAGAGCCTGCCCTCATTTTTAATATTATAGCTAGCTGTATATAATTAAGTACTAGGAGGTTTGTTTTTTTTTTACTTTAGAAGCTGCATGGTGCCATCAGTTGGTGAATTTCCTGAGAATCTTTTACATCATATCAATGATCACATGTAGATAAACTAATGCAAGGTATAAGGTTTTTCAGTGGAATTACACACAAGTCACTAATGTCAGTCAAATAGCTATCATCTACAAGGAATATTCAATTATACATATGGAATAGGTTGGTGATCCCTTGCTTAGCTGATCCTTGTGCTTCCAGTGAATATCTAAATCCAGCAGAACACACATCCTGACACGAGTTTATATATTTGTAATTTTAATTACAGAAGGAACAAATCTTGACTATAACATTTAGTAGGGAAATATAGCTGTTTTTAAATTATTTTTCAAATATTTAATTCTACATATATAATGTGCAATTGATTTAGCCTAAGCAACAGTTAGTTTGAAAAGGCTTGAGATTTTTGGGGGGTCTTTTTGGTTTATTTTATTTCCCAATGTAGTAAGATCTTAAATTACAGATGTGGGTATCTGACATAACATTATGCCAAGCCCAACAATTCACACTTTCATTTATATTTTTCCAGTCAGCAAATGGCCACTGACTAGGTGCAAACTAAAGCTTCTGCCCTGGGGTGTACAAGGATTGACCTTAAAACCTTTATCTTTGGAGTGAGGTGGGCTCGGCACCTTTTAGTTACTTTCCTGCAATATGAGTTTACCACTGAGATTTCAATTTTCTTGTCCACGCTATGAAATGCTGAGTCTTGGGGAGTTTGTGCTAACAACACTGCGATTCTATGACTCTGATAATAATTTCAGCTGATGATATATCAAAAGGTTCTCCACACAAGGAAGTCTCTAGCCAGTTCACAGGTGAGATAATACAAGTGTCTTTCCTAATGCTGATGTCAGGAATATTTTATCACCTGAAATGAGGTGGAGGCAGGCTTCAAAATCATATTGATCACTCCCCCTCCAAAACAGTGACATTTTAATTCCTGTATTCCTCTGGTGTGCAACTGATAGGCCTGGCCAATTCATCTCTGCTTTCTGGCATTCCCAATCTGCTGTTACCAGCTGTTCTTACACTGAGAACCAACTCCTATTTGCAACTAGTCATGTAAAATACAACTTAAAAAAAAAACCTGTATCAGTAACAGTGAAGATGGTAATATGAAAATGTTAAATGCCAGACTGTTGTTGAGTTTGGTATTTCATGTTTGATGAACAAGTTGGAATTCACAGACTGAGGAAGCCATAATTAGCATGCTGGCTACCTCAAATACACAACCATCCCTACTAACATGTTCGTCTTGCTATCTCTTAAGAGGTAGTAATACACTGCATTCTTCATCCTTACAATATGTAAAGCCATATTGCAAAGATAAAACATGTACAACTTGTGACAAATCTGCAATTCTCAAAGTCCTCTTTGCCCATTCACATCAAATGGACATTTATTTTTCTTAAATTCAGAAATCAGATGATGACTTCTCAAGTATTAGCAAAACTATCTGCAGGCAGTAGGAGAGTGGTGAATGAAACAGAGACTTGGGGGATGTCTTAGAAATGGCTCCACGTTGTTCATTGTGGCATTTTCATTTGGCATATATGCCTATATTTTCTAATACAAAGTGATACGGTAACGGCATACCCCCTTAGCAGCGCTATCGAGGAATAAATCTATGAAATAATATTTACAAATCTCTTACATTGCTCCTCTACCTTCTCATAAAGTATGAATACTCTGCTTTTACCTCCGTGTTTAACAACCAGTGACGTTACAATAATATCCATTACATTTTTACGTTATAGCAGTAATAATAACTTCACTAGGAATTACGAAGTCAACTTTGATGGCCAAATTGAAGATTTGGTTTCAGTTTCAAACAAACTTCCATTGAGACCTGTTTAGTCAGTCATTGCATTTACAAAAACAAACAAACTCACTCCTAATCTTACTGAAACTGTATAGTTCCTCCCAGTCTTTACTAGAACACTTTTTTGGTCAGTGGAGTCAGTAGGTTGAAGGAATTCTGCATTTGGATGTCATAATGATTTGCCTGAGCAGTAAAGATCAGACTGTGCTCACATACATCTTTTAATATGAATTTCCCAATCTTTAAAAATGACCAAGGAAGAGGGAAATAAAATTTATACAAGAAAAAAAAAGGTAGGAAAAATGATAAAGCAAAGGATTTGTGTATGTCTCACAGCTCTTACAAATTATTTCTGATAACTTTCTGATGCACCTCTGCATACAAAACCCGTCATCATACACTCCCTCTCTCTGCTCTGCTGAAACAATTGAAAATAAAAAATTGTGCCTGCCTTGTCTAAGCAAGAAAATGTAAGTGTCACTGAAAATGGAGTTTCATAATAGAACACATTGCTATACAAACTACATTAAAATAGTACGTAAAACTTGCTAAAAGTAAATTTCATCATTTCATACTGTGGCATCTCTGTATAAAACAGAAGCCAGAACAACTTTGCAGGCTTTATAACCTTCCTACTAGTGGTTCTCAAAACACTGACTTACTGGTGACACATGTGCACAACCACAGAAACTGCCACATCATTAGACAGGCAAGCAAATCCATTATCTTCTCAGTTTTCCCTTATCCCTAGCTGATGTCTCATCGTAACCACCTCATCAGTTGCCACTGATAATCTGCCCTACTTCTTGCCTTCATCTCAAATGCAAACTCAAAAATTACTATAAGGAAATAACCATGGCCAGCCTGGCTGAGAGCTGAAGGCAGACAAGAAGACCAGCAAAAGCGGTACGCACAAATGGCTGACCTTCAAAACAGCAGTTTGCAAAACATATGTTCTGCCACAAAACAGTATTAAGCAACCTTTCCAGTGCTGCCATTCTTCGATTCACACTGGGGCTAATCAATATTGCCCTGCAGCACTGGAGAGATGTTTTTACATGCTGATGAAAGTTCCTGGTTTAGATTAATTCAGCATAATAATATCACTAGCTTCAAAATAGATCCGTGTACCCCATGGAGGTGCAAAGAAATCAAAAGTCAAACCTGGGCAGACACCCCGGCGTGTCCCCCAGCAGATGACCATGCTGGTTGCCCAGGACAAAGAGCACGGCCCCCTCCTGCAGAAACCCTCGAAGGCAGAAGCACTTTTAGGGTTAACAAGCTAAACCATAGGAAATGAAGCTGACAGGGTCAGCCAATTTGCTCTTTCTGTGAAATAAGTGAACGCTCCCTCAACTCTGCCTGTCCATAGCTTTGTGGTGCAAAGGTCTTATTTTATAAATAAGGTTTAGCCTGTGCCCATGAGGCACTGTGGGGCTCACAGTAATCGCCTTGGTGCTGAGGTATTCTTTTCCTAACATATATCCCTAATACCAAAAAATTAGACTGCAGCATCTTGGGCTCCGTCAGTCTGAAGAAAAATCTCTGCCGTATTACGAAGACCAAAGAGGCTTGGATAACCAGCACAGCTTCAGCTACAGTCTTATTCCCTTCACTCCCAATGGGCTAATGACTGCAGCTCAGAGCCTAAAGTCTACACAAGAAAGAGCTTGAAGACAACTTCTTCCTTCTGTGCCACTCATTAGCTCTCTCTGGTGGTTCTCAGGCCTTGCAGCTCCTCGACTCACAGCAGGAACTTGCTCTCAGGAGTCCAGTGGGCTACAACAGACACGCTCCAGCTGCTAAGGCAGCCCCTCTAACAGCCTGGCAGTCTCATTTGTAAACTCCTTACAGCAGCATAAAAGTTAAAAACTCAGTTGATTTTGCATGCATCTGATATATTTCTTCCATACAAAAGCCCATTTGCAAATATACATTTTAAATGTTCCTTTCTTCATTACTTAAGCCCTCCATCATTTATGCTTATACTTTGTGAAGCACAGGAAGACCTGTTGTTTATTTAAGAGCTTAAAATCCATACTAGTTTCTCATAACTAAAACCAACACACTGCTGTATTCAAGCAAGATCTACTGCACAAAACATAATTACCCTATCAATTGACTACACATCAATAGGACAGCACGCGATTAGACAACAGTGGGGAATCCTAATGATCCCCTGTGAGAATTGGGGTAGTGCAAGCCTCTCATTTTCTGCTCCATGATGTGTAGATGAAAAGTACACCGGAAAGAATACAAAATGAATGGCAGTATTTCTGTGCACATCCTAACTTCATTTTCCTGGCAATGTGGAAATCTAACAAAAGAGCAAGACCATGATTATCAGACACAAGACAAAAAAAAAAAATACTGATTGTAATGTCTTACTTAAGATCACAATGACTTGTCCACTTCTTTAGCCCTAGTATTTTCAAAGGACTGGTATTTTCACAGTGGCTGATAGACACACACACTCACACCCCCAGGAATTTGAGGGTTCACCAGCATCCACATGTAAGCAGCACATGAACCGTGCCACAGCTTTAGCTACATTACACCTGACTGTACACAGAGGCTTACTCCGCAGCAATGTTGTTCCTCTCAAAGCACTACAGTCAAATTAACATGACCTTCCCAGGACCGGACATTGTGCCACAGCATGCTGCAAGGATGCTGAACAATTTTTATTTGTGTTTATTCCATTCCCCATCACCTGGGCAGTGGAAATTCCAAACAATGCACAGAGGAGGGTTTTTTTTTTATTATTTTCTAAACAAGAAAATTATTTTTAAATTAGCTATAAATTATGCTTACATACTTTATTCATTTCAGCCCAGGACATACTAACATCCCAAGAGAGATCTGAATGTTACTGGAGGCTGTCAAATTAACAGAAATACATTGACAAAGAGAGTTTGTTAAGGGACTGTTAGTGCTAGGTGATGGTAAAGCATCATTTTGCTTACAGCAAAATTTCATTTTTGCCTGTTGACCAAAAATAATGCAATTTCTGCCACCTGATTTTTGTCTTTGCTTAATTTGTTTGGTATATTTTAAAGGTATTCTGTGGCTTTCTGTTTCACATTCTTTTCTAGCAGTTTCTAAGAATTAGTACTTTACAGTCTGTGACACTTGGAAATTCCCCAACAGAGCTCATCAGATTTCTTTGCAGTGTTAGGAAATTTAGTGATGCATACACCGTGGTAAATACCCAGCTGTTATACATGCAAATTCATAGAATCATAGAATGGTTTGGGCTGAAAGGGGCCTTAAAGATAATCTTGTTCCAACACCCCTGCCCTGGGTAGGGATATCTTCCACTAGACCAGGTCACTCAAAGCCCCATCAAACCTGGCCTTGAACAACTCCAGAGCATCCACAACTTTTCTGGGCAACCTGTTCCTGACTGATGTTATCTGTGCAATATTTTCAAATATTACTTATTTTGCCAGTCTCAATAGAAGCTAGTTTGGTTTCCTTTCATGGCAACAGCAGTGCATTGAAAAGGACGGTCTTAACTTAGTAAGCAAGCGCTCTCTAAAACGTAGCCGAGTTTTCTCATGTTAACTTCACCTTGTCCCAAAGCTTTGCTATCTCACTCTCAATTGCTATGCAAACTAAGTTCCCTTCTTTCCTTAGTTTTTTTCTATTAATATAATTCAGCAGAAATTAGCATGTTTTGCACACTCTTTAAGGAATTAAATGGTTAACTTAGCTTAGCTTGAAATTTATTTAATGCCAAGGTTAGTGATGATCCACACCGAAGGAGTTACAGTAAGGCGCTTTTTACACTGCTCTAAGCTATATTCAGTGAAGGACTGAAAAAGAAAAGACTGAGACATTTCTGTCTTCCCAGCATTCGTAACATCTACTGTTGCTGCAAGCACCCGAGACCTGCAGGTCTGGCTCAACACCATCTTTCCTTCCATTGCTCTGATTCTGGGGTGAAAAAGCTCAGATAATCAGAAGGATCTGATGGAATACCTATCTTTCTAGTGTTTGCACTCACCAGTGTAGTATTTGAGCAGTTAATGATAATGAGCAATGTATCAAAAACAATATGCTTTGGCAAACATCACTTAAGACACTTCTGTTGCAAGCTTTACACATGTAAAATGAATATTTCACTTTTACTTTGAGGAAGCAATGAAGCCTTTGGATCACAGACATTAAAACTACTTATATATTGAAAAACTAACAAGCTGAAATACAAAGGTCACTACCCCATATTTTGGATGGCCTCTCAACCCTATAGTGCCCATGACTATGTGATGTTGTTTGCTCCCTGTCCCAAGCCATTCCCTTGTAAATTCAATTAACAAGAATAATTGCTTCACCACAAACTGACTAAAAATCCCAAGACCCATTTAGAGACAACAGCAATCACTAAACAAAACCCATTTGCAGGAGAGCTGAAGGCATTTTCAATACTCATATGAGATTTAAAAATAGAAGACACTTCAGAGTGCTTAAACTGCAGACAAAACTCTGTTTAATTTCAAAGGTGGCAAGGTTACTAATGCATCAGCTACTTCAAAGACAGCAAAATAAATTGCTTTTTTAAAACATTGGCAACTCCATCCAACATGATGGGAAATACATAAGGTTTACCAAATATGAAATTTAATGTGCACAGGTTGTTCAAAAGTTGTGTTAATTTGCACGAATGAGCATAGCAAAAAGGTTGAACTTATCACAGTTTTGGAAAGCTCAGCTTTGGAAATTACTGTTCAGTCATGAAGTTCAAGTAGTCAACCCACAAGGCCACCTCTCCCTGTTTTATTCGATAATGCTGGAAAAATAAAGTGTTGTTTATATAGCTGGAAGGTTTTGCTTTTTTATAAAACACAACAGGAGAGTAATATACTTAACATCATTTTTCAGCATATGCATGACCATAAATAGCAATGCACTCAAGAATTTAAGGCCTCCCGTGAAATATTTTTTACAATCCTCTCAAAAGCAATGAACTTTTGACTTAAAACCGGGGTTTCTTTTCAATAATCATTTTTCCTAAATCTATTAGCAAGCTCTGATTACCTTTACACTAAATGCAATTAAAAACCCAACACCATGTATGCAGGAAGGGCATCCCTGGTTACCGGGATCCTAATTCTCAGGCTGAGCTGGCAAGAGCTGCTTCTCCACGTTGCGTTTTACTGGCTCCATACAGCAATTCAATGAAGTCTCCAAATAAAAACTACAAGATTATATTTGGTTTATGTTTGAAAAAGTTTCCTTTAAAGTTCCTCCCCTTTATGTTTGAAAAGCTTCCCCTTATAAACACAGCACTGCATGGTTAATGCTGACAGAGTCCCTGGACATCTAAGGTGTGCTATGCTGGGTCCTTTGGAAAGATATTTTGATGAGAAAATGCTCACCTGGACAGATTCAAGCTCAATCACTTCTGTAACTATAACATAATCCAACAGCAAAATGAGAAATGGAACAGGTAAGTCTATAAGATGCTTTCAAAAGAGGAGCATAAGGAAATATATAATGAAAACATTCAAGTTACCACAAAATTCTGAAGCCTGGGTTAAAAAAAAAAAAAAAAAAAAAAGGAAAAATAGCTTCCAGGAAAAAAGAAAATGGAGGCTAACTGTGCAGTTCTTTGCAAATAGGGGCTGTGTAAACAAATTCAGGTGCAGGAGTAGGTACACACTTTGTGACAAGGGCACTAGTTTCCTGCTAAGTCTGAATCCTCATCAGGGCATGCAGATCTAAGGCTTCTGAATGAAGGCTGAATGAATTCAAAGGCTTCAACTGACACAGAGAGCCAAAACAAAAGTTCAAGCTCCACAATCGCTTTGAAATGGGGACAAACTGCTGCTGGGACATTGAGTGATGGGGCAAACCTTGTAAAAGAATGGTTCTTAATGCTTCATGGTCAATGTAGGATTGGTATTGATCCAGTTATTGAATGTGTTTTTTATAGGGAACTGAAGTATTCCTGAAAAAAAATCCGACAATATTTAGGAACAAATGGAATTCTTACAGACTTTTTCTACCACTTGGACATATGTGTGTGATATACAATATGTAAGATGTAATACTTAAATCAGTCTCCAGCTTTTGTCAAACAAAAGAAATGTCAAGGTAGTAATACCATCTTTTTTTCTATTAATAAAACAAGAGGATGCTATCAACTTTCAGGAGAGGGAAGGCCTCGTTATGTTCCCCTTTCCTCTCCAAACTCACTGAACAGTAAATATTTCAAAGGGTTCAAGCTTGCTCATTCAGTCTCTTTTCCCAGCTTTGCATAGTTGCTTTGAAGCAGCTGTCCTCAAAGGATCAGATACTGAGATTTTAAATCCTGTTTCAACTTCTCAGCAAGACTTCTGAGTTCTGTTAAAGATTAGGCAACATTTTTTTCTGTGCTGAGGCCTTCTAGGCATCTGAACAAGGAATGAGCCACCAAATATGCTAAATGAAGGTGACATTGCTGCTGGCCACGAAACCCCTTAAAGGAGATAATTTCCACTAAGAAGAAAATTACAGAAAACCTATGATTTAAACCAGCCCTTACTATTTGGCTACTACTTAGTAAAAAAAAAAAAAAAAAAGTACATAACAAACTTCTACAACAGAGTAAATAGGAAACAACAGATTTTAGGAATTGTGCTATATACAAAAAAATGTTCCAAAAAAGGGTCCAAGTATATCATGTGATGGAAAGCCAAACGTCCTACACATTCCTTCCCTAAAGCATTGTTATGTTTAGCAAAGGTTGCAAACAGCCCACACTCAGGTAGGAAGTCTGAGGAGTGAATACTACTACAATAGTCCTGCAGGCAGATATTTGCTGCGTATAGGTACTATGCCAGGCAAATTAAAGTGTGTGCACATGTGTGCGTGCATGCAAGGGCACAATTACGAGAGCCACAACATTATAAAATATCGTATCTCACAGGTTCAATGTTTCAATTTTCAGCTGGGCTGGCAGGGCTTTTTAGTTAAATTATTTTTTACTAATTTCTGTGGAATATTTGGTGACACATAAGATGGAGATTTTATGTTCTAAAATTAAGCAGAATGAATCCTAGGTAGCTAGTGCCTGTACGCAGAGTCATTCTGTGAATGTCCGACCAGGAGCCCATGACTACAGCCAGGGGACTTATGGGGATTCACAAAGCCATGATGTGAACAAAAAATGAAGCACAGTCCCTGCCAAGTGCAGCACTGCTCCTAAAACACCAAGAGTGACACATAAGGCAAAACTGTGACTGGTGCTCCAGGCAGCCGTCCTGCCAACTACTCAGACATTGTGCAATGAAGAAAACACGAGTCTTGATTGCTGGCTTCTAGGAAATTGGGGAATCCCAATCTGTGATTTGAGAATGTTCCCTCACATGGTGAGAAATTCACTGTGGTGGGTGTTTTTTGAGGAGAATAGAGGCCTGATTGACATTTCTGTTGCAGACACACAAAGGTAACTAGTCCTCCAAAGTGTTCTGCCGTATCAATACAGAAACACACACCAGCAGTTCTGGTGCTGACAAGTGTATCTTGAAGACTGATTTTGTCTTGTTTTGGAACCTAGCTGACAAGAGCACAGCTTCCTACATCCCAGTGAATCTGTGCCAGAAAGCAGCCCCGGAATCAAGAGTGTTTTTAATTAGGCTTACTTTATCTTTATTTTTGTGGGGAAATGTGGTGTAATCCTTTGTAGGCAAACCTATCAGGCAGCTGGGGATACTTTTCTTCATTTCTTTTTAGCTTTGGGTTTAAGTGCCATGCAGGATATTTAATTGTGATGTTTTCTTCTTCCAGACAGGAAAGACAACTAGGCAAGCCCACTGGAGACTAAAAATTCTCTGCCACAGCCCTTGGTGCCAGAGGAGACCATAACCACACACCTCCTGGACCAAAGCCAGAAGCTACATTATGAGATTAAAGAATGAGAAAACTCAGGACCAAAGTTATAAAGTACAATAATAAAATAGTACAAGTCCTCAAAAGCATAAAAAATAACCTAAAGTAAACAAAAAAATAAATTTTTAAAGGGTCATGATGTATTTAAACAGTAGGAAAAAAAAAAAACCCACAGAGTAACACAGACAATAAACATGAGGAAACTGAAGTAGGAATGAGCTACAATGCTCTTACTTTCATGTGAACAACATGAGGTGGATAATCCAGATTATGTGCCACAGGTACTGCAGAGGTAAAAAAAAAAATATCTAAACAACAATGCTTGAATGCATATCCCCAAGGTGTGAACACAAGCACATACATGAACCAGCTGGATCAGTGATTCAATCACTGGAAGGAAAACCAGGACTTCTGAACACTTGGTGTGGTAATATTGCCTTATTTCTTACTTCTCGCTGCCTGTTTGCAAACTACAGACCATGGAACTGCCAAAAAATATAACATCAGAAGTTTCACAGATTACGAGATGGTTTTATAGTATTTACAGTCTGGCTATGAGACACGAGAAGATCAAAGCTGGAGTTACAGATCAAAGATAGAAGAAAACTTCTAACTTTTTTTTTTTTTATCAGAAAGTCACATACTCACACAGAATTAGCATGAGTAACTAATAATCCAGGCTAGGATTAGTCAGTCAGTTTTAGACATACAGCCCAGAGAGCAGTCCAATTCCCCTGTAGAATCACTAGAGAAAAATAGCCTTTTCTAGATCATGAGCCATCTCATTTTAAAGTTAATGACTGATTTAGATTTCATGAATTGCATCCCAGCTTCCTTTTGAACTTCTGACTGCAAAGAGAGTCCAAGCAACCTGCTTTGAAATAGATACCTATATATTAAACATCTAAAATGACACAGGATAGATCCCACCCCTAAGGCAAGGCATATTCTGGTGAGCAGGAGAAGTTTCTTCTAAATGCTGAGCAGTGCCGTCAACACATTTGACAGCTTTTGGTACCTGCCTGCAATTGGTTCCTAACAGCAGTGGTGCCTCATGAAAGCTCATAGCTCATCCTAGTCTTTGGTACACTTCCGTGAAGTTTCTTTTAATCTAGAACAGCTCAGTTCTGGAAACAAGCTCTGTAACAGTTACGCAGCAGTGCCTCTCACTTTACCCCTTGAAAAATAAGATCTGTGACAGTCATATACTCATAATGCTCTTCTCTTAGTCATTTTTCTCCAATAGGGTTTGGGTATTCTAGCACAGCTTAGCCTCATACAGGCATATCCACCACACCTTACGACAATCCCACCATATACACTCAATTATTTGATGTGGTAGAATTTATTATATGTGTTGTGGGTAAACATTTCCCCCTCTAATTTCTGGTTACTTATTCTCTTTTAGCAGACATGAGCATCCTAGTATGCCCTTCTTTTGGAAGTTTATATTTTTAAAAACTGCAGTTGTACACTTCTCATCATGGATAATGACCAGAAACATCGGAAATGTTTCCTCCTGTGAAAGAAACATTTGACTACATACTTAAACAACATATTTGGACCCTAAGGTTTATTAATAGTTCCAAATTAAAGTGAAGAGTTTTGAAGTACTATGTCTGTAGTATATTGTCGTGGTTTAGCCCCACTCAGCAGCTAAAATACCACACAATCTCCCACTCACTCACTCACTTCCTCCCTCCCCTCTCACTACCCCCCACAGTGGGACAGGGAGGAGAATCAGGGAAGAAAAGAAGGCAAAACTTGTGGGTTGAGATAAAAACAGCTTAAGAGAACAACAGAGGAAAACAAAGCAGATTAGCAGAAACCTCCCCTCGCCACCATCCCTACTTTATATACTGAGCAGGACGTCACAGGGTGTAGAACAGCCCTTTGGCTAATTTGGGTAACCTATCCCAGCTGTTGACTAATGAGTAACCTATCCCAGATGTGTCCTCCAGCCACAGGTGTCACCAGCTCCAGCTCCTCTCCCAGCTCAGGTGAAAATTAACTATAGCATAGCCGGAACAAGGACATATGTCTGCAGATTTAATTTACATTGCCAATAATAAGGAATCTCAACTTCAGAATGTGAAAATAAGTCCTGTCCAAATTTTACACCAAATTCTTCCCCTACCCTTCCTGCAAAAGTCACACTTAATGCAGGGGACTCTATACCTGCTACATATGTGGTACTTCCACCATCCTCAAAATCTCTCTCTAATCCTGTAACTCAGAGGTCTTTGGGTGGACAAATAGGGTTGACTTCCAACTGATGTGAGAGTAGATCTTCCCCAAATTCAGCATGATTATTTGACTGTAATTCTGCAGTCTCAGACCAGGTACCATAATTAAGACAAGGTTTCAGAAAGGAAAAACTGGAGTAAGACATACCATGAAACAGCACTCACAGAGCATTGATTACATATTTCATCCTGTATGTAACAAAGATTTACTATCCCTGGAAGAGAACAACACCTTCTGACTAGATGATGTTCAAGACTCTGCCTTGCCCTTTGGAAGAGCCCAGGTAGGAGCTCAGTACTGAAACTGCTAATTCTTAAACTATCCAGCATGCTCCCTTTCCCAGTTGAAGCTGAGAGAAAAGAAGATTGATCTGGAGCAAATCCAACTGATCCATTTTATAAAGAATAATAAATGATATGCAAAAATATCACAACACTGTGAGAAACAAACCTGAAATCCTAGGTGAAAGAACAAATATTATTACGAATAGCACAACATACTGGAAACAAAAGATTTCTGCCAAATCTTAAGTTGCCAGAGTAAAGCATAGGATTCCAAATCCAGAGAGATTAGATAAGCATTTCAAATAAATATGAATAACATCTTAAATGAGCTTGGGTAAATACAGTGCCAGGTACCTGAAGACAGTCTGGCACTTGATCCACTATAAGTCTCTTCTCCAGTACTAAAGGTCAGGATTTAGAAGGCTTTATCTAACTTCCATAGTGCATACCATTGTATTATTGTGGGAGGTGGAAGGAGAGATGAGGAACAAGGGAAGGACCATCAGGGGAATTCCACACCTGTATTTTATTGCAAAAAAAAAATACTGTAAGAGAAGGTCCCGTACAACTTTGCTTGCCAGATAACATAGCAGCTGGATTTATTCATTTAAATAAAAATTTCACTGCTGTTGCAACTGATCTAGAATTTAAAGAGGCTAAAGATTTTCCAGTACTATGCTTTTATTCTGCTGAATGTTTTGATAAGCACAAAGAGCTACTTCAAATAATTTATTCACTGTCCACTCAATTTTTCAGAAAAGGAAGACCTAAAGCATATCTGGCTGCCTCCTTCTGCACAGGAACACTCAGGTACTTGTCATCTGGCATCAGCAAGACAAATAATGCTGAGTCCCTTCTACTTTTCATTCCTTCAAAGGATTAAGCTCAGAGATTAACCATAACGTCTTTCAACTACAGGCTTAGATATTCAAAAATAACAAAAAAAATTAAATCAGTACTTAACATGTAATTTTATGCTGCATGTTCAAGAGCAGCATGCTAGCAGCTCTAACAGTACAGAGACAGGAGTCATTCTATCAGCTGACTCTGAAATACTGCATGCATAGTTTGGGGATTTTTTTAAAGAGTTCTATTATTTAGGTTTAGGAAAACAAGAACAGAGAGGGTTGTAGGTCATTATTTCAAAAGATAATTAAGAATGCAGGTTATTTCAATCTTTTTCATAGTAAGCCACATACTACAAAAAAACGTTAAGACAAATATTTGTAGTATCAAGAAGCAATACAAGATAATTTTCAAGTAAGGTATTAAATAAATATTTTTTAGATGTATTGGTATTATCGACGTGTGTTGGAACCCTACTTACGCTCAGCTTTGCTTGGCATCCAAACATGATGAAGACTTGTGAGCACCCAGGAATAGGCTTTGGCTAGACGATGGAGCAGAGCAGAAGAGAAAATGACCCTTGCTATGGTCCTAGCTTTTCAGTGCAGAGTTCAGAAGCCAGACCCACTCTGTGCGAGTTCACCATCTTCTCTGACCCAATTGCTTGCTGCTGTGTCCTGGGAAACCTTTGCAATGTGCAAGTCACTTTTCATGCCAGAGAGGCTCACGCTGGCTGCGACAGGATGCTCTGTGATACACAGTGTATAGTTATCTTGCTTTGGCAAAGTGGCCACAGATTATTATTCAGGTCATGAATAATTTTTTAACCTTTTCTTGCACATACGTTTCATGGAACTGATAGAACTGATAGCGAGCATCATGATTATCAGTAACCACCCTATAATCTGACTTCTAACAGTGACAGTAGGGGCCACAGCGCTGGGTCTTCAGTGACCTTTAATAATAAGGAGAACTATCTAAATGGCTAAGAAACAGAGATTTAAGGGGTTATTTTAGCCAGCATTCAAGAAACCAAATACAAGAAGTACCAAACTCTAAGGAAAATAGCCTAATGATTCACATTCCTGCCTCCTTTATATGAACATTATTGAAAATATCTGTTAAAGACTAGAAATTTCTCTTTGCTAAAATTGAGAAGAGTCAATAAAGAATAAAATTAGTGTTAAATACACAGTGAAATTCTTAAGCTTTGTTCATATCTCCGAAGTGCAAGTATTATACATGTATCTGCAAATATTCTAGGAAAAGCAACATGCATTTGGATTTTTAAGCTGTTATTCACCCTAGACAAATTGTGAATTCATCACTGCAAGCTTTTTGTTCTTTCTCAAGTAATTAAGACAGATTGGAGATCTAAACATTATTTTTCATAGATTCATTTTTAGCAAAATCAACATTTTCATTTCAATTTTTTATTTTGTCTATTATGCTATAAAAACAGAATAGTTTTATTTTTACATTATGTAAATTACAATACAAAAGTCAAAAAGAAATGTTTTCAATAGGAGAAAAATGAAATACAGACATTCCTATTATCATTCTGATTCGGAAGAATCTGCATATCTCAATGTAATGTGTGCTGATGGAAAGAAAAGCAGACCAGGTTTTGAATGAGAACTATTGGAAGTAGTGTCTGGGCAATATAAATTCTTTCAAATCATTCATCCAATTATATCAAACTAAAGTGAGATAAATGAAAACTAGAAACTTTGCAGATAATATTTGCACAGAAAATAAAAGGTATAAGTGCACTTATTCCTTTTGTGATGCACTGGATGTGGCTGAAAAATAGTCGATGGTCTCATCAGTGAGAACTCACCAGAAAGACACAAACAGTATCTATTGGCTTCAAGCACTTACGTAGTAGTAAAATTTTGGGAAATTTAACCAAAATTTGTTCCACTGACTGTAATGATGCTTTTTATATGCAGTTGTCTCTGTCAGACCCTAATATATATTGAGGTAATACACATTTGAGCAAATTATCATGGGCTAAACTAAAATGTTAACACCTCAGCTGAACTGCTGTGCCTGTCTTAAGTTTTGAATTACCCACAGTGAAGCCATCAAATTATTTTAAAGCTTTTCTAAGTTCTCCATTTTTGTTTGAGCTGACATCAAATTCTTATAATAAACACTGAATGCCCAGAAGAAATAGCAGGAATGAGAGGATACAGTATGGTAATGGACTGAGCATTGAATCACAGTTATAAAATCTGGATTCACTTCCCAGCATCACCTCTGTTCTCAGATTACCTGTACCTCTTTTATTTCCCTGCATCATTCCCCCCCGCCAACTCCCCCGCCATTATTTGCCTTGCCTGCTTCCATTGTATTTCGCGGGCAGAGATCATCTCACATAACGTGTTTGGGCAGTGCTACCACATAGGGTGGCACTACTCCAAATTCAAGGCTCTTAGATGCTACAGTATAATTAATTACAGTGTGAAAATACAAGCTTAAAATGTTTTCTGAGTGTCACCATTTCCATCCTGAAGTGTCTGGTACTTTGACTACTACTATCCAATACATCACTGTTATAAAGACTAAATAATCCCTTCATCAAATTATTTTTTTCAATTTATTAAGATGAAATTTACACAGAAAGCACTTTTAATATCTCTAAATGTTTGCTTGATTACTTACTATGATCTTATGAACTAAAAAAATGCCTTCATCAGTATCAGTGACTTTTTTGAGGGAAGGGGGAAGAGAATTGCATTTGCTTAGGTAAATCTGCTCATATAGTTATCCCTCTGAATCACTTGTCTTGGCATAATATTTTAAACAAGAAAGCAGTCCTCTCTTAAACAAGAAACATTCTCCTCAAAGTGTGAGCTGAGATCTGTGTCTCATCTCATTTCCTGTCTTTCTGGTTTTTAATCAAAATACATGAAGTCATTGTGTGAAAAGGGCATTCAGCCATGTGAATATTGTGGAACTGGGAGAATATAGATGTTTAGCGGTAGAAGAGAGACATGTCAGAGGTTAAACCCCACTGATCTCGTTCCTTATCAGAGCCAATGGATCAGATTCACGTGATCTTCATGGGATCTCACACAAAGACCATGAACCACACGTAGCCCCCATACCATTCCCAACAGTATGTACTGGCTATCCTGTTATATAAAAATTTAGCTTTATATAATACTCCTAGACATCTTAAAAAAAAAAACCCAAACCATTCTGCAAAGTGTTGAATGCTTTTGCTAGAACCTCAGCAAAAACTCAAGCAAACAGTTCAGAACTTGGCTAAAATAGAGTACTCTGCATTCAATCAAGTCTCAAAGCCACTGAATCGCAAACATCCTCTTACACATACATACACACACTGAGAGAGAAAAAGCAGGGGAGATATTTCCCTCTTCTAATGAAAAATATTTCTTGTATTTTGGTATCATACAATCTGCAAAGCACTTTTAATTGACAAGTAAGAAGTGCTTAATGTGAGCACTCCTAATTAAAACAAAGTAATTGCAACTCCCAAAGTGATAACAGTTAATATTTATTTCTTTAACCAATCTGAAATATTTTATCTCAAGTCAGTTTTAATGTTTGCAGTTATCCTGCCTCTTTCTGGATAGGAAAGAAATATGATGCTCACAAGGCAGACATATTTTTACCTCTTGTAGGAGACGACCTGGCAGAACAGCACTCTCAGGGAAGACTGGCGGTGCTCTTTCAATCTGTCTTCCTTTCATAAACTCTCATGTTTGCCAGTTTAGGTATCTTATCAAAGTTACAAGAGTTGACAGAATCTTCCCATTCACTAGTACCCAAGAACACTGCTCAAATATCAAATTGCGCTTTCTCTTCGCGATGCACCACCTTTATGGCAGCGACAGTCTGAGAACATGATGTTCTCATTTTTCTGGAAGAGCTGGCCTTCCCAGCAAGACTGCACATTTTCTACATCAGAGGGCCTCCAGGGAAGCCCCTAGGCATGTGGTTCCCATAACACCCTCAGAAAGATATGCCACCTTGCATTATAGAAGTTGTTCTCTACCAGAGAGAATGTCATAACACCATATCAAGAACACAACTTCAGGTTTTTTAAACTGATATGAAACATTATTTTGAGTCAGTCACATTCTCATTTTCCTCCAGTGTTTCATGTAACAGACAAATCTTCACATAAAAAAAATATAGATATAAATACGTCTTCTGCTGGAGCCACCCATGCAAAAAATAAGAGAAAACATGCCTTTCCTTAGTAATATCATACATAAACATAAACATCGCCAGCAGTACTCAATGTAATTAATGTATAATATGTATGTTATGAATGAGTTTGCATTGCATTTTCCAATTTGTTTTTCTATTTGCAATTGTAACATTGCGTAAGCCTAACTTTTTGTATTTAACATTCCCTTAGCATTCAGTGCTCTAGCTCTGGTTATTTCCTACAAACTCTCTTGTCATCCACAAGGCCAGGCAAGGTCAGTACTTTCAGATATTGGGCTGCTGCCAACTGAAGATTTTTCAACTATGAGGGCTAGACAGTTTTCCTACCACAAAAAAATGTCCTTCAGTTATCAGATTGTTTTTGTTACCTTTCAATTTCCACTCAGTAAATTAAAATTATATGTATATCTATTTTAATAAGAAAAAAAAGAAAGTTTAAGATCTCATGTCAGAAACACAGTGGTTCAACTAAGACTGTTTTCCTTCCATCCTCCTCCTCTTTTTATACTTATTTTTCTTTTTCCCTGTGTTCATTAAACTGTCCTGTCTATGGTAAAATGGATCTAAGTCCACTCTGAAATACACAACCCTTAATGCAAAACAATCTACAAAGAACTTCATAATGCTGCTTAATTTGCCCATCTTTAGGGTAAGTTGCCCAAGACACAGAGATACCATCCGTACATCAGCCTTCCTAATGACCAGAACTCAATTCTTACATCAGTCCATCAGAAAGAATACTCATCAAGGCTAACTTAATCACGTGTGGCTAATGTGTCTAAACAGCCTCCAGTCAACAGAGAGAAAAACATTCACCAGTGAAGCCTAATCTAACTGTTCTGAGCCCCTCTCTGGAGGAGAAATATCTTCTCCTCCACTGAGTATAGATGGAGCTGATGGAGATCATCCTTACTGAGCTAACATCAGCGTTCACAAAGAGCTCCTTCAGGTTTATCTGCTCATCTCTATTTTCCTTTTTTCAGGCTAGACTGTCAGAGGACAAAACCACTGCCAAAACTCAGACTCCAGAGGTCTTAAGAAACCTTCAAATAGTCTCCAAACCTCCAAAATGTATACATTTAGCCAGTTCTGTCTGAAATTGAGCATTATGCATAGAAATGTCATATTCCAGACATCAAAATCTCACTCTAGTGGAGCGGCCCAGCAGATCAAAATAAAACTATAACAAAAAGCTCAGCTATAAACACAGAATTTACAAAGTAAACTAAAATCTGAGCATCTCAAAAAAAACCTCTTCATATGCATATTTTTTGCTGTGCAGGTGACAAGCATAGAACTTTATGGGATATAAACAGCGGTACGTGCTGTTAGGCATTTAAGTGTACATAGGCCAGTAAATACTAAGATGTGCGTGCGTATATTGACACACATTCACATATGCAAGTGAGGTCAAAAACACATTCAGTGACATGAAAATGGTGTCAGTGTATATGTATTTATGACTATAAGGTGGATTCTCGCATTTCATAAATTTCTGAAGTGACCAAAATGCTGAGAAAGGAAATTGATGCTGTGCCACTGATCACAGCACCGTCCCGGGTGTCCACATTGTGTGGGAAGAGGCAGGCCCCCAATAACAAGCAGCAGTGTCACTTCCTTCCAGTACACAATCTTTGGGAGCAGGTGTAGGGAACATATCAAGAAGACAGGCAAGATGCATTCTCCTGGTTTCAGCTTGGATGGAGCTCATTCTCTTCCCAGTAGCTGCTGTGTTTTGGATTTAGTATGAGATTTGGTATGTGAAGTATGTTGATAATACACTGATGTTATTAGTTGTTGCTAAAGAGATCGAGGACTTCTTCAGCTTCCTAAGTTTCACTAATGTGCAGGTGCAAGAACTGGGGGGAGTATAGCCAGTGCAGTTGACCCAGACTGGCCAAAGGAAGCATTCCATACCATAGATGTCATACTCAGTATATAAGTGGGGGTTGACTGGTGGGCAGCTCTCTTGCTCTTTCTGTCACTGATCAGGATTGTTCCAAGATCACTTTCAGTTTTGTTCCATGATTGCTGCTTGGGATAGGCTGTATCAGTCACTGGGTCATGAGAAATTATGCATCGTTTGTTTTGTATATTTTATTATCCCTATATTTCATTATTATTATAATAATTTATATATATATATAATTATCTCTTCCTTTGCTATCCTAGTAAACTGTCTTTATCTCAACCCACAAGTTTTTCTTTCTTTCCAATTCTCTCCCTCATCCCCCTGGGGAGGGGGAGCGTGAGTGAGAAGTTGCATCGCATTTGATTGCTGACTGGAGTTCAACCACGATATAGAGAAAAACCTAAAATACATGTAGGGAATCACGAGGAATGGACACCAGCATTCATATAATGAAAGATTACTGATTAGTCTTCATTACTTCCTTGATCCATGTTACTCTGATATCTGAAGGCACCACAGTCTTGCAAAGCATTGACCTTGACTGCAACCCCATGTGGGTGGAAAGTACTCCATAGGTGGAATATGAGGTATGCGTGGAAAAGAATAAAGGAGGAGGGGGTCTGATGCAATCTGGGAGATGGCACTCATAAGCTTGGCCAGCTGACCGACCTGAGACGAGAACTGAGGAGCCAGAGGATGTCTCTTAATTCAGCCCCTGAAGAGAGACACAGGGACTCACTCAAGTAAGACAAAGAGCAAAGCCCAAACCTTCATTTGCAAAGGTACAAGAGAGGTTCTGTTTGGTTCTAGACAAAGTCTCTAGTTAAAAGCATAGGTACTTTCATAAGTGTTTTGTATACTTTATGGTCATCCCTGCATTGCTTCTATATCCACTGAGGTTACACAGGGCCATGGAGATGGTGAAGTGAGGTGATCTGCTTGCTCTAAGCATGGTAACATCCTCTAGATGGAAAGAGGATCAAGCCTGGGAGCACAGAGGGGAAGGACTGCAGATCACACTGTCGTGGTTTTGTTTAGTGAGGGGGGGGCCTAAGGTGGTAGCTTCTGTACACACGCTAAATCCTAAGTGAATCACAACTGTTTCTTCAAATATTTATTTTCAGGGAGATAATAATCAACTGAACTAGATTTTCCTATGGAACACGGAGAGGGAATTCTCTACAATTCCGTATTTGAAAGTATATGACATCCAATTTCCTTATTGCAATATATCATACAACTGTGTTCAGAAACACCAAAATCCTGCCATAAGCTGTATTTTTCAAAACATCACCAGCCAAAGCACTAGTATTAAAGTTAACTTTAACTTAATCTGAGATAGGATCAGAATAAGGATGACATTTACCATGTGGCATCTATTTTCAGCTTTAAAATTTTCAAAACTAAAATGTTTACTTTTTCCTAAATTTCAAAGTGCAGGCATGGAAAATTACATTCTGGCCAACATTGCTCATCAATCAAACACTTCAGGGTTTTCCTGGACATACAGAGCTCTCACTGCAATGGCTCAGACAGAGCTGAATACAAAATTTCACCCTGAACCAAATAGAGGACTTAACTAGTGAAGAATTACTTTTAAATTCTTCTTTTAACTCATTCCTCATTTTCAGTCACATTTTCCCTGAGCTTTAAGAATGAATGTAGGCTATTCAGTTTCAGTGAAACTGTCTGGATAAATCAACCACATCACACATTTTGCATCAGTTCAAATATTGATCTGTGAAGAGTTACGTTTGATGTTTATTAGAAATGCTAAACTGTCATATGTTCTTTTTTGTAGCTCATTCACCTATTCCTACACAAACTGAAGTTATATTTAAAATTTTCACAATTTGGTCTATATCTGGAAAATTATTGAGAAGCAGCATATAGAAATTACCATGCATTTAGGAATTTTAAAATATAAATTTGCACTTTTAAACTACAAATACACACATAAACCAATATACTATTTATTAATTATATTTAACTTATTTTTCAGAGAAAGAAAAGTAAAAAATTTAAAAATTTGGGAATAACAATCCCACCACAAATTTAAGGCTCTGATCTTCCAAGAAAATCCAGACTCAGCTGGAAACATGATATTTAATGGCCATTCCTAATTTCAATCAGAATTAAAAGCACACCAAACTTCTTATAGGATTCCTCAGCACATTCCGTACTCTGCTGTGCTTTGTGAGAACTCAGTAAAATTAACAATTTTCAGTTTAGAAAGACCTGACATTATGTATCTGAACTGGAAGTTGTTTTCTTTGTATATCACTTAAACATGTTCAAAAGGACGTAACCCAGAGTTTAGATTCTGGCCTGGAAACATTTCTCAGCTGTTTTCTATGAAGTTTGCTGCTAATAACTAGACTAGAATGCAAAGCACTAAGGAACATCAAAAGATGGTTCTTTTATAAAAATGGCTATATTAAAATCTTATTGGACATTTGGATGAGAGTGGGCTCCTCACAGCTGTCAACACCACCCTTTGTTTTCTTCCTCTGAGAAAAACAGGCCCATTAGCAATATGTGTTCATTTTCATTCATAATATGGCCAGAAGAGCTGCTTTTTTTTTTTTTTTTTTTTTTTTAAATGAAGAACTGATTCTGCAACAATCCTTTACCCCTCTCTTCCCCTCCAAAATAAACAAAACAATTCAATTAGTCTTGGGAAAGACCATGGTCTTGAATAGAGATACATGCTCATTCACTGCCAACACAAGAACAGAGAGTTTGTGCAAATCTAAGACAGAGTTTGTTTTTTGTTTAAGAACTGATGCTATGTCAATGCTTTTAAACACGAGTGGTTTCCATAATGCAGTCTGTATATTAAATTACCAGTTTAGCTTTCAAACAAGGTCTACTGTCACAAGACTGCTCTTCATCCCATATGTTCCAAACTTCAAAGATTTTTCAAATCTCTCTTTTGGTCCTGATGATATTCTATTGAGAACAGGCACAAACACAATTTGTGGAACACAAAGGTAATGAAATAATGGGATGTCACTTTGATCTGTTTTCTTCAGTGTGCCACACAAACCAGACTCAGAAATGTAAATCTGAAGATAAACAGCTCTTACACTGCTGAAGCACTCTGCATTTTTAGCATTTCCCTTGCTGAGACCCAGCCTTGTGTGGGCTACGTAGAGAAATGAACACCATGAAGTGCACAGATAGATCTGTGTGCAAGATACTTAATGCTGCCTGTGGGGTAAACGTTCATACAAATCAGGATTCCACTGAGTACATATAAACTAAATATATCATTTGGAAATACAAAAAACAAATATGTTTCACAAACTTAGAGCTCACCTGGGCAAGCACAGATCAAGCAGAGTACAATCTTCTTAAGTTACGGGATTTATTGACACTGTAGCACTATCTGCAGACACCTGATTTCACCTGGTGTACCACAGGTTCCATGCCACATATGTTATTCTACACATTGTACAGGAAAATCAGGACACCGTTCAGTGAACTTAACTGGATTAGTACACAGATGAAGGCAGGTTGATGCTGACTTTGCCAAAGTGGTTTGCAGTGACAGTCTACCTGGGTGAACTAACACTGAAGAGCCGCTTCTTCCCTTCCCTGCAACTGGCAGTAGGAAAGTGATACAGCCCCAAAGCAGAGGTACACTAACCCATCCGAAGGGCAGGTAAAAGAACCTGCAGGAAAAAGAGACAGCTACTTGTTCTCCCTCAAGCTAACTGTTTAGCGAGAGGGAACATCATTCACCCTCTACACTTGTACCATTCATGTCAGCTTCAGAAGATTTTTTTTTCCTTCTTCTTCATGCCAATATAGATTAAACAAACTTTCCAGTGATTCCATGATAAACGTAAAAAATGATTGAGATGGGATCACTGTGACTCCCAACTCAGTTACACTCCAGAAGTTCAAAAGCAGATCCAAAATCTGACTGTGACCTATATTCTTTCAATATGAACAGTAGTATTTACTGATAAATCAACAGTATTTTTTCAAACAAGTGGAAATCTTATCTCCAGACCAATGCCAAACCAAAACTGCCTCAACTGCTTCTCAGTCATAGATCAAATCTAATATCCCTAAAGGTGATGTCAAGAGCCATCCCTCAAAGTCAGCCACATTAGATAATGACTACAAACAAGTAGATAACAATAGCTAAACAGCCATCTCCTTTTTGCAGCACGTTCTCACTGTCATCCGTAGATCCGCATGGGAGTTAAGCGTAACTCATTACGATGTGAGCTAGGACAGCAGAGGCTGCATCATTCACCTTGCTCCAGAAACACACAGCACTGAAGGAATAGGATTCACCTTGTATAAGGGAAAATCAGTTGCTGCAGAAACAGCATAGCTGATGTCAGCCTTGACCTGGAGAAAACCTATAAGGTAACATTTTCAATTTGTTCCTAGCCCAAGACAGACAGGAGAACTAAGCACATGGACGGCAAAAGTCAACCTTTCACCTTTTCTGCTCAGCTGCACTGTCACCACACCAACTATAAGCACAGTCGATTAGGTCTGGATGAGCACTGCAGAAGGAATTAGATCAGCTAGGAAAGTGAAAAATAAGCAGATCAGACAGGAGGACCATGGAGAGCGATATCGCCTTTAGTCAACACCCAGGGAGAAAACTTTCACGTCTTTCAGTCTCATACTTTCACAGTGGCAAAAAAACTGAGTCCCACAGTATGACCATCCCTTACTTGGCTGAAAACAGCTAACGATACCTCCGATATCAGAAAATCTACAGGGAAACTTGTTTTGGGAAGCTCCTTCCCTCTCTATAGGTCTTGGGCACCATTAATTCACACTTGCAACTTTGAGGGCATTCTTCATCCATGGAAATGTCTAACAAAATGGGATGCAAGTTATACATGTTTTCCGGTCACCATCAGGCAAGCACTGACTTACCCACTAGCAAGGTGTGTACCTTTTCCCTGCAGCAAGCTTCAGTGATCTTAATCTGACTATTCAGTTTATTTAAGACGTGATAAGGAGGCAATTAGTGCATAGTCTCAGTGTGGAAGAGATTCTTTGCTTTTTCCTTTGACAAACTCATAACAATTCACATCAACAGAAGCTGAAGCTAACCAAATTCGGGCTAGAAGTTTAATCGTTGCAGTAGCACACTGAAATGCAGAGGCTTTACCATTGCCTGGTGCCTTTAAATCAAAGCTAGTTATCTTTTCAAGGATGTGTTATAACTCAGACACACATCCATGGGCCTGACATAGCAATTATTGTTGTGGTTTCTTGTCCAATATTGTAAAGGTTATCACTGAAGATCTTGACTCTACCTCTGGCCGTAGAACATCTCAATCTATCGTACTTTCCATTTTACCTTCCCTGTGTCAGAAGAAAATGTAAAATGAATCAGGTTGGATGTCAAGTTAAGTCACCAGCCTAAACATATAACAAGAACTAAAAAGATACAAACTCTCTTCATTTTAAGAGATTTTTGCTAGCATAATTTTACATCTATTTTTACAATGTAAGTGTTTTTTTTAAGAGCAGAATGACTCATTTGTTAGAGTCCAGTTGTATTATTAATAAGCAAACAATTAAAATAAAACAAGTGACTGGAGTGGCAATCATTACTAGAGAGTGGTCGTTTTCCCTGTTTACCACAAGCTGGAGAAAAACCTCACTTATTTGGGAAGGAAGGATGGGAAGTAACCATTGAAAAGCTTTTCAAATTATTCCAGCTAAGTCATAGAGGGTGTGTCCTTTTGCATAGCTCAATCCACAAGATGTGACTAGAAAGCAAAGAGAACTTTCTCCTCAAAAACATTTAATATAAACAAACAAGCATAAGTGAAATGGATGGAAATGGTTGATGAATTACATAAAATATCATTACAATAAACTCCCCATAGAATTGAGGGATGTGAAATTCATAGTTAGCTGACCACAGGTGGTAACAATTTCTGTTTTCTTTCTGCAATTATTTGTGACACAATTCTATGATAATACAGACTGAAATTAAGGCCTATTTTTTAAGTGATAGGGCATGGCCAAAATATCTTAGAAGACTTCAAAAATACTTTCTAGTTTGATTATCATTTGCAAATTCTCTTTGTCCGTTTTTTATTTTTATTGAGAGTGAGATTGTGGCAAGTGTAAAAGCAAGAATTGTATAAGGGCATTTGTGGAAGGAAAGGAGGGTCAAGAGCCCTTAAGCCTCTCTGTCCCAGCTCTTCTCTTCCAATCAGCACCTGAAAAGAAAACTTTCATGTTCTCCTAATATTACTTTTCTCCTCTAGAACATTTGCTAATAGCAGGTCCCAAACTCTTTAGTTTCTGCAACAGTTCATCTGAAAATGACTTTCTGAAATTATCCTACTTAAAACAAACAAAGAAAAACCAGTCATCTGCTCAGGGCTGGAAACCATTGGATGCACAGATACACAACGCTATAAGCAAATAACTACGGAATAGAGTTTGTGAGCAATCCAGCAGGCAAGGCATTCAAAAAACCCACAAGAATAGAGTCACGAGGAAAGTGGCTAAGTGAAAGCCCTGCAAATGAGCACATGAAGAGGACAAACTACATTTCCTCCAAGTCCTCTCCTGTTCTCCAAACATTCACAGCCAGAGCTCTTCTTAAACCAAGTATGCTTTCATGCATTTATTAGTTCTCAAGGGAATACCTCAAGAATTTGTAACCTTTTATATGCACAATGTCCTGTGGCAAGGGTTTCCACTGATTAACAACAAATCACACAGAGAACTGGCTTCTTTGTTTTGCTTTGAATCTACCACCTGCCAATTTAATCATGTATCCTTTACCAACATTCAATAGCTATAACACTCTGAAGAAGAATAAATACTGCTGAAGTCTAACTTCCTCCTCTTTCCTCAACTAGTTTTGTCTGAATTAGACAAGTAATAGCAAAACAATCCAAATCAACCACTCATCTGAAGTTTGCTTCCTGCAGAATCCCTGAGGCACCATCCCCTTGCCCAGGGTTTCCCACCTTCCCCCAAAACAGGTATCATGAGCTCCACCAGCCACAGGGAGTCAGCAGGACTCAGATAGCTCTTTCAGGGACACTTCTGGCACCTCTCAAGTCAGTGGCACCCTTCCGATCGCAGTCAGAATCTCTTTCTCAGAGTTAAGTCCAGAGAATGAGTGTTAGGACTAGCTTGCCTTGCTCTAACACAACAGCTGCACTATAAGCACATAAAGGCTGGTGGCCACCTGCACTCCATTCTCACATCGATCAGGAAGGCAAAATCTGCTCCCACTGACAGACCCTGCTTCAGCTTTTGCCAAGTTTGAACGCTGTGCTGTTACTTAACTTTGGTACTTGCAATGTACACAGATCATATATCTTTTACTAGGTTAGAGAAAATTAGAAGCAGATGGTAGCAATACTAAGTGTACCTGTAAAAAAAAACAAATGCCTTCTGCTCTAAGGGTCTGGTTCAGAGCTATCTGAAATCAAGAGAGGAGCTTTCACCACTCTGAACGGGTACCGCACCATGCTGTGAGCTCTTGGCGACAGTGTTCAAAGTGGCACACCATGGATGAATGTCCTGGGCACCCCCTTAGCAAGCACAGCAAGCACGCTCCTGCGTGATGTGCACTTGTAGTAACACAAGAGCTGGCTCCCCACCTCTGAGTGCTATGGACAAACTTCCACACCTACACAGCCCAAAATAATCAGACTTCAGTAACTATCCTGGTAACACTTCAGTGGGAGCCTCTGTTAGGTTTGTAATGATCCCCCTAACAGAAATTACTTGGGCAGCCTTCCTCCATTCCCCAGTTATACCCAACTCCTTACTTTCCATCTGCAAAGAACTGAGATGGACCGTTTCAAAACAGGGATATCACAAAGTGCTACATTTGCATCCATCAGAAAGCAAAAGAACAGATAAGGAGTCCCACTAAATCAAAACCTACAATTAAAGAAACTGTTGTCTACATTCCATAGTCAAGTTGTATTTATACAGCAATTTTATCCAGCTGATCATCTCATCGGCTTTTAGACCTTCATATATTTCAGAAAATTCTTTGTGTAGCTACATTATACTGTCTCCTGAATTATTTCCATTAGATATTATGAGTAGGTTGTATTACAAAGATCTCAATTGTTTTAGAATTGTTTTTTTTTCTGGCTAATGACTAAATAAAAATTCTTTATCTGAGCCAACATTTTAATGTTTTTAAACATTTTAATTGCATCTAGAAAGATTCCAGAAATTAATTTGGAAACAGTTCTCTAAGTTGCATACTGCCTTTATGATTTTGCTAGAATTTAAAAATCAATTTGAATTAGTACTTATGCTTAAAATGAAACGTGTCATAATCCAGTCTCATTCTCTTAAAAACCATTAAACTTATTGAAGGAAGACAAGCTACTTTTTTTTTTTTTTTCCACTTTATCTAGGAGGCTTTTTTTCTGTTCAGTAATAGTTTAGATACATATACTGTCCATTCAAAGATGGGAAAATTGATGGAAAGTAATTAACAGCACAAATTAAGCTTTGCTATCATCCTGAAACGAAATGACTGTCACAAGATGCTAATTAGCTGGCAAAGTATCAGGAAAGTGTCTGGCAAGGGCATTCAGAAAAAAAAAAAGAAGAGTACCAAGTTTTATTTATTACAATCATCCAATTTTTATGTGCTGCATGCCTCTGGCTCCCCTATTCAAGATTTCTGTTTAAGGATGGAGCGGCTGTTTCTTTCCTCCTCAGCAGAAGATAAAAAAAGGCCAAAGAGTACATGCAATGTCAATCATGTTTCTAAGTCAAATTCAACCAGCTTTGAGCATAATTCACAGTATAAAGTAGCGATGCTGCAAATCAGAGTCTGGGCTTTGTTTTTTTTCCTGCCACAGATGTGACCTATACATCAGGCTGAATTCTGGGTATCTTCTCCATACGCTAAACTATTGCAAACTATTGCATTTTCTTTGAGCTTCCTGACGTATCTCTACAGAAAAAAAAAATGCTGCCCTCCCTAATCCAAAGGCAGGCTGTCAGGAGCAGTGGTTCTCGTTATTTCTATGAATGATCCATGGCACAACACCCAACGTGGCAGGTGAATGTCCTGTGGTCCCCCTACTAGGAAGGGAACAAAAGCAAGGCACCGGTTCAATGATCTTTGGGACCTTCCTAATCCTTACAGGAACTACAGGATTCAACCCTAAAAAAGTAGCCAAGTCTGCAGGAAGGGGTAAGAATTGATGTGCTATGCCTTTTGTTTGAATTTGCCACAGCTGCTTTCCAGTCCATGTGGCTGCTCTGGGCAAGTCTGTATATAT
The DNA here is from genome assembly GCF_036417535.1 of Chlamydotis macqueenii. Classification (NCBI taxonomy): domain Eukaryota; kingdom Metazoa; phylum Chordata; class Aves; order Otidiformes; family Otididae; genus Chlamydotis; species Chlamydotis macqueenii. The sequence goes on along the minus strand of NC_141558.1, from coordinate 91,537,854 downwards.
ATGTTTTCTTCAGTAATTTAGTTAAATAAAATAGATAATGGGTATAAATGCTAAAAAGAGGGGAAAAAAAATAACAAAAAAACCCCTTTTGCTATAATTCTGGGCAACTTCTTTCCCCCTGTACTTTCCCATATTCCCAAAACTCTGAGGATACAAACGTAGCGGGTGCAGCTGCCAGGACACAGCTGAGGGGGAATGGTATCTGCTGGACTTCAAGAGCAAAAAGCAAGAGCAAACACAGGCGAGGCAATCTCCTACTGACAGAAGGGGGAAAGCCACATTTCCTACAGGGTCCTTACTTGCTTAGGTCTTGGAGTTTGTTTGAGGCTAAAACCTACTACTTTCCCCGTCACTTTTAAAATGTACTGTATCTTCCTCTTCTCCCACTCAACGTATTTTTTCAATAAATTACATATGTTGGTAATAGAAAACACAAGCTACACAATGTGGATTCCCAAATCCTTAGAGTTAATTAGTACTTCACTGAAGGGCCATTTAAGAAAAATAGACTTTTATTACTATGACTAATCAGAGCAATGATGTTTACAGTAAGGGTATACTATGGATGCCTCTAGACTGCTTTTGCAATATAGAAGAAAAATTGCCAGCAAATGGCATATATTGGCTCTCGTCCATGCTGTTACAGGTTGGTTATATTTACACTGCTCTGTAGAAAGCAGGCCCCAGTGGGTATGTGGAAACTATGTCAATATATCTGTGTTCAGCGGCCAGGGTTTCCTCTAAGAGGGAAGAAGTTGGTTTTGTGCCAAGAGGAGGCCAGAAGACAACTGACACTGGACAATCAGAGAGCCAGGGCCACGACGCAAAACAAAGAGTGAGCCAAAATGACAGCGTAAACATATCCACAAGATGTGTGTCACACACTCGCACATGTACATAACTTTCAAAGATTTTGGAAGGGCATCAATAACTTCAAAAATAATTTGTAATCTAATCACTGTGTGGGCATTTACTGCTACAGCACACACTACCCAGGGTCATGGTAAGGGAAGTAGAGAGATATGAAGCTTTTCCTTCTGCTTTCATTTTGATTTCTCTCAATGCCAATAATATTTTGTGCAGACTGAGTTTTGCTGTCCTCTCTCCACATGTGCTCCTGCAGTTCTGTGGGTCTTTCATCCAGAGACAGAAAAGAAAACCAACAGAAATCATTGACAAGACAATACACAGCGGGAATATGAGCGGCACCACATTAGGCAATGCTAATACTTCTTGTTTGGATGGTTTTAAATCAGCAGCATGTCACCGCGTCTCTTTTTAAATTATTTTTTTTTCCCTGACAGGCTTTATTTGTTGTGATTTAAACAATTTACTTCTTCACAATATTTAAGGTATTTTATAACAACACAAATGTAATGTTAATAATTTTCCCTTCCTTTTTCTCTCTGAGTCCCTGCACTCTGTTTAAATTCGACCAAAAAGTCAGTCTAGCAGTCAAGACGACTGCACTTACCAAATAAACCAGCAAGAACTTGCTCTCACTGGACCACTATTCAAACTGATGTTTATTTTGGCACCAGCAGTTACGGTATGTCTCTGCTAACATAAACTACTAACTGCGATCAATAAATGGACAACAAAGTTCTCTCACAGAAGCCATCCATCTGTTACTTGCTGCTGAGGTATTCATTTGTATTCTGCACATGTAGCCACATTATCACACAATATACATAATACAACGATGCAATTACTGAAACTAAGAGCTAAATCTTCATTTGTCTCATAGGTTGTGAAAAAAAAAAAAATAGACTCAAGACATTCATACCCAAGCAATATTATCATTTCTGTTTCCCCATTTCGAGGCCAAGGAAAACACATCCACATAAAACATACCTAGCAGTATCTTGAGAACAACAAAAGGTTTCAAAAATTATGTAATAACTCTTCTTTCAGAAAGCTGATTAGACAATCTTAATGGGAGGTTCAGAATTTCAACAACAACAAAAAAATGTTCTGCCTTGTTTAATGAGATCGTTTAATGAAGAGCGCTCAATTACAGTTTTATGAAGACTTCCTCACGTCCCTTTAATTGCTCTTTCCCATTCTAATTAACCTCTTGAATGCCAACCTAGCCTTCTTCCTGGCATGCCCATTACCATGCCTTTTAAGTGTGATCCAGTTACCCAGAGTTACAGCACGATGTACAGCACACATCCTCCACATCATGCATGACCCCTCTGAGGAACACATTGCGAACAGCATGTCGCAGGCACCTTCATGGTACAGCCTGGCGTCTGATGAGCTATCACATGCACACACTGCTTTGTGAAGAACTATATGCTTTACTTGCTCAGCTTAGCAGACTTTTTTTATTTAATCAAATTATAAAATGGAAAGGGGTCCAATTCATCATTTTAATTAATACATTTCGCAGATCAGCTAGTAATAGGACAATCTACCAAAGATTATGCACTTTTCTCTCTCCCACAATGAACTGAAAGTCCTCTGTGATTGACTGAATGCAGATAAATTCTGCAGCATTTTGTCACTATTGCACTACAAAGATGACTCTTATTCCAAGCTGCCTTTCAGGAACAAGCTTTTGGCTAATGTTTCTGAGGAAGTAGTGTAAGTGATTCCATAGCGGGGAGACAAGATGTATTTTGAAAACAAGCCAAAGATTTTATTCTAGTTAGGATGCAACTAGTAACTTTGAGATAGATGCCAGCAAATCCAGATCACTTACAGAATAATGTTAAGAGTAAAGCTTTTGTTAATCTTTGCTTTTCTCTTTCCAAGATAAACTACTACAAGATTAAACTACCGCTGCAAGATACTGAGTTTCTCCGCAGTGCAACTAAAAGATACTGCAGGCAGACATTAAAAGTATATATAGCATATCTGTTCCCTTAGTTCCCACCTGAGGCAGGGCAAAGATTGCATAGAGGTAAGAAAATGCAGTAAGGGAACCTTGTCTCATAGCAAACAGAGACTAAAACATTTGCATTATAAAGAGACAGTAAATCGCCATAAGCAATCCTACATCAAGCTACATAAAATCAAGAAGAATAAAGACTGAAAATTCAGAGACTTCTGCTCAGGCAGAGGAGAGAAGTAGTCACGGAGATATAAACAATCTTGCCGTATGTTTGGTTCTTCACATGCCTTCTCTGGTTCTTGTCAAATGCCCGTGTAGCAGGAAGATTTCTGCATGCATAAATACACCCCTGACCATGACTTATCTTGTTTTCATTTAGACTTCCTTGAGCTCAGAGTTAAATTTCTCTAGAAGAAAGTTTGCAGGCAATTATATCTCCCTCACATTATCTACCCGCTATGGACAGCTATTTTTGTAAGAGTGTATTAGATTACTAGACAAAGAAAGTGAAAAGGATGGCTGCAAAACACTGTAACTTCCTGAAATCTCATTAAAAACTCAATTTGCTTTAAACAGAAGGTACAAAATAGGGTGAAATCTTAGCTGTAAGTTAAGCAAGTACAAGCTCAACCCCGTGCATTAGTCGTCCCTGGGAAGAACAGCTTTCTCAAATATTGCTTTTGTCCTAGCACAGTCTTACTATATTTAGAGTATTAATTGCCATTATTAATCAATAAGCCAGTTTCCTGAAACAACATCAGCATGGCTGCTTATTTTGTTATATTCTTGTTTTCCCCTACGATGGACATTTCTTAAATGGGAAACCTGACTGGGCACCTCCTCACTGAGCAAGCGTGTTTTGAAAGTCAACCTCCATCAAATAATGTTCTTGCAGCTGTCATGCCTAAATGAAGATGCCAGCAGTGTCTGTGTCCAACATTGACCCCTATTATCTTCTTATAAATAACCCATTTTCAGATCATGTCTCTGAAAGTCACTAATGCTTACAAGCATGGCTGCCAGTGAAAGTGGCACTGGCCAGCATTGACCAGCAAGGTACCAGGGACATGAATGGTGGGTTGCAACAAATGGTAGCTTTTTGACATCCCCCAGGTATCTGGGAGGTTTGAGAGGCAGAGCCAGGCAAAAAGCAGTTCTAAAAGCAGCACAGAGACTACTGAGAACTGCAGTACCTGTACAAGAAAATAATAGAAGCATAGAGCAGTTAGGGTTGGAAGGGACCTTTAAAGGCCACCTAGTCCAACCCCCCTGCAAGGAGCAGGGACATCTCCATCCAGATCAGGTTGCTCAGAGCCCCATCTAACCTGACCTTGAATATTTCCAGGGATGCGGCATCCACCACCTCTCTGGGCAACCTGTTAGGATAAAGGCAGAGGAAAAGCAACCATACAAAGACAGTACCTGTTTCAACACATCTGCATCTCTTAGACTTTGAAGTTTAAAGGAAAAGTACGTATCAATGTACTGCAGCCCCTAAGACTGAGAGGAACTGCGTATCAGAGTGCCTGGGAGCCCTGAGCAATATGATAAGTCTCTTCCAATTGAATTAAAGTTCACCAGGACATGTGGTTCAAAATAAATTGAAATAAAGAACAGTACTCCCTTGCCTCCCAGATTTTATTTTTACACCACACAGAATGCTATAGACAAATACAATCAAACTAGAAGTCCAGAAATGCCTTTCAAGTCTCTAGGTTAGACTTTAGAGGAGCAGTTTTTAATTTTCTTCCCTTAAAATAGAAACTAAGATTACATATGGGCATTTTGTGACACAAGGAATAATGCGTCAGACTTAAAATGGACTAACTGCATAGATCACACACAAGCAAATTACAACTGCTATCAGAAAGCAGGCATGTTGTGTAACTAAGAAAATGTTTCATCTCATAATATTTTCAGTATAATGTCTGGAATATTCCACTGTTTGTATTATAAATTGATCTCATTAAAGTCCTGATCAAATAATTATTTATAAGAACAAGTCCCTCTTTCCCATGACTCCTGCTGTTTCAAACAGCTAATTATTTGCTTCTTTAAATATCCTTCTTTTTAAAGTTCTATTTCCTAGAATCACTGTGTATCATACAATATCAAATAATCAACTTCTGTGGCATATACTTACTCCCAGGTGAAACAAGGTTCTCTCCCATTTAGGAAGAGAAGGCTTAGGTCAATCATCGATTTATTGTAAAAAGGGATTATTCTAATGCCTTTAACACTCTGAGATTCTTAATAATAGATGTATGTTACAGCAGAGCTTTTGCTTTATTTTTTCTACCACCATTAAAGAATTCTATAGGGAAAAATAATTTATTTTTCTGACACAGAAATAAATAGATTGACCACAATACATTAGAAAAGCATCTGCAATTAATGTTGTGATTAAGGAGCCAATATGTCTTGAATACTTTCTAAAAAACTTACTGTCACTTGAGTAAGAAACAAACCATGGTCACTCTAAACACTCAAAAGAAATATGGCTTTTGGAGCCTGTTTTTAAAGTGCAGAAGCCACCGATATATTCACACATAACAAAACAAATATTTTCAGACACTTCAGAACAAGCTTCTGCATTATTTTTTCATGCAAAGTTTAGATAGAAAAATCTTAATCTTGTCCAAAGTTTGATACTGTATACATTTAACTTCAGTTCAGGTAGAGTTCCACATAAATATAGCACTTCATTTAAGTATGCAATTTTATAGCACTGCAAGATTATTTGGCTCTCAGCAGTGACAGGGGAAAGCAATGGATAAAGCTGTCACATGGTACCAAAACTTTCAGCTTTCAGTTTTAAGATAGTGATCTGCCAACTTCTAAATTATTTTGGAATGACCCACATAGATGTTTGAAGAAGGACATACAGAAAACCAGAATTAAAATGAGCAAAAGGCACATAAAAGGAAGGCATGGAAACCTCACCAGAAAGTCTGGGCACTTGGTCCCAGCATCCTTCTAAGTTGAGGAGGAAGTTTCACTGAAAGCTGGTTTTCTCCATTTTTTTCCTCCAATCCTGAAAATGTCAGCAGAGTTTCTGAAGGAAACATTACTTAATAAAGGAAGACTTGCTTCTTTTCAAATACTTATGGAAATGAGATTGCAAAACATATTTAGCATCCAACCATGAACAATGAGTTAAAAGTCAAATAACAATAGCATATGGCAAGATTTACACTTACAAAGCCTTCAAATTCTTCCAGACCAACAGCACTGCAAGGAAGATCCTAATCTGATACAGTTACTGTAGTTTCCGAAACTAATCCAAGTTCTGAAAGCAATTCACTGGCATTCAGATATGATCTGAGTTACTTCGGTGTAAACTTCTACCAGTCCAGTGAACCCCTGGGGAAAGGACTGACAGCAGGACAGCTGTTTCCCCAGGTCACAGGGGTAGCCATGTCCTCTGCAGAAAAGGCATCAGCAAGCACCACTGCCATCACCTTCAGGATCCTCCTGTTGTCCTTAGGTCTCTCTCAAAGTCACAGGACTTCAGTGATAGATGTAGCAGAGACTTAAGCAACGTTGATGCTGCACTTCTCCCCTCGAGACTCTGCTCTGTTCCCAGAAAAGGCAGTTGACATTTTGCCCAGATGCAGGCTGAGCTTCTGACTGAGTTAAAGCTCCCATTTCCAGACAGATAAGTATTGTCTAAGTGCATCTGCCTCAAATTTGATGTGACTGAGATGCATCAAACCTATACCACTCATCCCCTTAAAAGATGCTGTTAACAAACTGAGATGTTTGCATTTAAAGTGATTTGACTGAAATGTCAGTATTTTGTTTAGATTTTCCCAAAGTAAATAAAAATATTTCTGCAAAAGTGGATAGGTTCCCATGTGAAAATTTGATTTTAATGGAATTTCCCTTTTCATTGTAGATACACTGGCAGAAGGTTCCCAATAACATATAAACTCCACAATGACTGCGAGTGAAAAAGCTGTCTGGATAATCCACTTTGCTAATTTTATTATAAGAAACGATACTGAGAAATGGGAAATCAAGTCTAAAAATTAACGATGCATGTAAGAAAATAACAAAAATATTGCTTGTTTCACTAATGCAAACACAAAATAAGGAAAATACATGACTAAGAGGAATAGAAACTGCTACTTCAGTGGCCCATGTTGCATATGGAAAGGAAGGCTTAGCTTAAGCTTGGTTCCAAAAGTTTGGTCTATCCTGGCCCCATATGAGGAATAAAAGCAAGGTATGAATGGGCAACACCACTTCTCCTAATTCATCCACAAGAAGCAGAGAAGTGGGGTGGCAGCCCCAACTGTAATCTTTCCAAGATATATCCCAAGGGCTCTTGGGGAAGTTGAGGGTTTCCCTGATTCTCTCAAAAAAAAAAAAAAAAATTAAAAAACAAAAAAACCCCACACAAACCAAAATGAATATGCAGTGGCATGGCTAGCATCTACTCAAGAGTTAGTTGTCTTCAAGCCTGCAACAGAGGCACTGATATTTTGTGTAAAGCTGCTATTTTAGTACTCTGGTTTTCCTCTGGCACATCCTCTTTTTTGCTACTGTTTATTGTCTGAAGTAAACCCCATTTAATCTTGTCATAGAAATAACACTACTTTTAAGCAAAAGGTTTATTTGTTGAGTATTTTGGACAGTACTACCTTCCAGAGGCTTTTCTTTAGGACATGACATTTCTTTGAGGCACTCATTGGCAAGCACACCTGCAGGTACTTCATGCGTGGTGGTATTCTGCCACCCGTCCAGTCAATTGCAGTAACGCCTAAAACTAGATACACCTTCTTCTACAACACTTGCTCGAAATTTTGTTCCCTTGCCAACTTGTTTAAAAACATCCAGAGCTAATGAAACTTTTTGTTTGTTTGGTTTTGGCTGCTTCCTTATAAAAACTTCACAAAACCTTAATTTCAGCCTCGTGAGCCCTGCAGCTGTAAATTAATTGAATAAAATTTACAAACATTATGCACTGATAAAGTACTTGCAAGGCTTTTCCCTATTCAGTTGACTTAGCTGCTTGGCACGACAGTTTTGCTTGACATGAGTTCAGAGCCTCTGGAAACCTTCCTAATCCCACTCTCCAGGCCTTGTGCCTATTCATGGAACCATGTTAAACCAAATCCAGAAAATTAATAAATCTCAAATGGTTTTAAGCCCTCAGAAACATCCTTTGGTACACATTCCACCTTCTTTATACTGCAGGCACCTTGTGCACAGATTAACTCTTACCTGGAAGACCCAAGTAGAAACTAATGTAGTCCCCAGAGTTATTAACATTTAATAAAATATCTCATTTAAGATTATTGTAAGTTGAAACATAATTGCATTTACTGCAGTCATTCTGAAGTCTTCTGTTTATGTTTCCGTGCAGTGTCGCTGTGTCAGTGTTAAAACGAAAACTTTTCAACTGAATCATTGCATGACTTCTTTTATACTAGAGAGCAAAAAATCCCTTCGGCCCATATGCTAATTCATGAAACCCCTGATCCTCACCATTTCCGTTAATATTTCTGATTAGACCAGGAAGCACTGCTTCTCTGAGACACATGACACTGGTGCTGGTAGCAATCTAATGTTGATTTCTTACATTCTGTGCTGAAGTAGGAGTACAAACTATACATTTAATCAAATATTTGACTGCATGGTAACGGGGTTTTCTTTTATCTGTTTAGTGTTTTGAAAACAACTGTCGAACAATTATCTTTATGGACTATTCCTATTATACTCTTTAGGGATTACTCACAAAATGAAATCCAAGCAACTTCAACTCGTTCCTATCAGAGCTCACAGGAGAAGCACATGGAAGTAAATACCCAGAGTGTAAAGAAATTACTCATTATCATGTAGGCATGAAGAAAAATGGAGGGCTGTATTGATCTATAATATACATGTATGTAAGTCAATGAATTTTCAACAGGGATGACTTTATCCCAATAACTTTATCTCATTCCAAGCTTCCTTTCATTTCTATTTTTATGAGGAATTAACTACAAATGACACAATGCTAAAATGATGTAAAAGAGCAGAAATACTACTGTATTAAATGAACAAGAAGTTTTCCAAAAGTATCACGTGCTAAACGAAGGGAGGACCAGATGTTCCCAACAGCGAAATACCAGAAGAAAGTTTCATAAAACCTTCATGCAAACAGCAAAAGAACATAACTCAAAACAAAGTCCATAACATAAATAAAATACAGGAATGTATTCAGGCATACAACAGATGGAGAGAATACAAAATATTGTTAATATTTTGGCAGTCTAATCATTTTAACAGAATCAGATCATCACTTGCATCAGACCACTAAATCTACAGATGTGATGATGTCATGAAACTCCAAGAAGAATTTGTAAACATATTTCAAAAAATCACATCAGAGCTATTCAATGACACAAAGAAATATAAAATAACAATGCTTTTTTTAGCTCATTTTATTAATAATTAAATCAAGGACTATAACTGTCCAGTATTTCATGGGCAACATTTAAGCAATCAAAATCAAAACAAATTCAGAACCTAAAGGAAAAGCATTTTCAAAGGTACTGAGTCTTTTCAGCGCCCCATTCCCACAGAAGGAAACCAGAATTTGTGCACAGTACTACCATTCCCACTTTGAAAAGCTCCCACATTAATTAACTGTGCCCTTGAGACTAAGTATTTGAAATGTCTTATATGCATTCTAGGAAGAAAAAAAAAATAATCTATATAAACTTAGAGCAACTGGTACAATGACACCCTGGGTGGGACTGCCCGCATGGGACACAGAATGGCACTGAACAATCGACACCAGTGACGGAGCTTCCGTGGGGAATACTGTACCAGTGTCACTCGACAGATCCCTGGTAAAATAAAGCAAGTCTTACCAAACAAGTAGAAAAGAACAACAAAAAGATTACTGAATATCTGGTAAGTGTCAAAATCCAGTCTTATTTAAGTCAATTTGATATAAACCCCAACTTTTTAGCTGTTCCTTATAGTTAGTGTAAACTGCCTTACTGATTCCTGGAAAAACATTAATCATGTGCCTAGTATTTAATTTATACAGTTCTGATTTTATCTATCATGACACAGTCAAGTAGTTAAATCTACCTTAGTCAAGACTAGTACTAAGGAGGCTGAAATACAAGTTTCTTCCTCTTGACAGCCAGAAGGGGAAAATGTTATGAAATGGCAAAAAATTTTACTTTTAATATTATCTATTTAATATTATTGTCATTTCTAGAAGTATAACTTTAAGTGGCTCTATGCATCTTATGCAAAGATTGTCTGTATTGTAGGCATGGCACCAATGGGGGCCAGGGTAGCCTAGGCAACGACAATTCCTAAAACCTTGCTATGAACTATATCTGAAGCACAATGAGGAGTCACAAGGTTAAAAACAAAAACCTTAATGCAAGCAGCAAAACAAGTTTTTAAAAGCTAATGGTTTGAGCTTGTTTTTAGCTTTAACCCAACCCTTTAACAAGGACTATGCTCCATTGCACACCGTCACTTGAAGAGCAATCCTTTTCACAGTCTCATCACACAGGCATCCAATATGAATTCCTTCTGCCAATATTTTCATAGCAAGAAGGTAGGCAAGTTTATAAAACACCAGAACTGAAGAGCAGGAACTCTATTGTTGCTTCCATGTGAGTACTGGGGAAAATACTGAGGCAGGCTACATATTTTTTGTATCATCTGCTTACAAGTCACTTGATTTCTACTCAAAAATCCTGCCAAAACAGCTTTACACCTAACATAACAGTCTGTGTACCATGTCATATTAGCTGATTGGCAGGTTCTGCTGTTCATTTATCAATATGGTATACAAAATAAAGGCTGAATTTCTTTCTGCTCCTCTACTAGTGATGCTGGTAAGCTCTAAGGATGCTGGAAGAAAGGAGCTCCTGACCAGATAAATGCATAAATATATCAATTATATTATTGCTTCAATACACAGGAGAGCAAATAAGACAGCACGCCTAAAATTTCATAAAGTCTGTCAGACAGATGCAGAAGACCTTTGCTAAGTACAGTTGACAGCCAATAATGTTTAGGCCTTTTTTAAAAATTAAGACTGTTTTTTAAATATAATGATGGCACTGCATATCAATCTAACATGAAACTTAGTGCAACATTCAAGCCCACAAATAAGACTGATACGTGTAATAAGCAGCAGATACATCCCTCCATCAGAATAAATCAACTTTTACTGAAATGTGATTAAAAAAATTGAATAGTAGAAATTACAAAACACATGGTTTTGCACACTATGAAACTCTCAGACGTCAGTAATTGTATTTTTTTCAATGTATGTTTCCTATCTAAGTTTTCTTAGGTGTTTTATCATTACTGTTTGTTATTTACAACATATGGTTGCCCTGTTGCAAAAGAGTAGTGATTTGGAGGAATCGGCCAAGTTTTTTTCTGGAAAAACTCCTTATTTTCTCCTAGTTTAGTTTTATTTGCAACATGTGCACAAACTGAAATAACTTAAAGAGGATGCTGCAAACAGTTGCCAAAGCATGCAGAGACAATTCCAATAGCAGAAAGCCCAGATGAAATAACTTTGTCCAGGCAGGTGGTCAGAACCCACTCTTTCAGCTTGCGATCTCTCTTTCCGACCTCAGCAAAGTGCCTTCCCGCACCACTTGCACTACCTTCACATAACCCCGTGTCAAAGACATGTCCCAGCAGGGATGAACGGTAACTTGAAACACAGTAGTTATTTCCCTGTCTCCCTGTTCCAGTTTAGCTTCCTTGTTCTGAGGATAGAATGCACAATAAAGTGCTAAATCAGCATATTGTCAAAATATTTCAGAATATAATGATACAGATGTAAAGCTGTGACTTCGCTCTCCAAGAACAGTCTTAAATGTGGTAAGCCATAGGAGTTCACAAGATAATCACTTTGTGTTGCGCTGAGGGAAGACTAAGGGCACTCGGAGACCTGGGGATGCTGCTAGAAATTGAGCACTGATGGGTGCATAACTCATGGGTAAGGGTCTGTAGGCTTTTGAGATCATCACAAAGTGAGCCACTGCACTGATAAGCATGCACAAATTCCATCTAATGATGGACAGTTTTGCTCTAAATTATTCAGAGAGCAAAGCACTGAAATCGTTATATTTAAGTGAATGCCTTTGGAGGCATTTCCCACAAAATATAGACATAAAGCATGTAACTCATGTAAATATTAAATAAGAGGTAAAATTACACTAAAACAGAAGACCATGAATGAAAAAAAAAAAAAGAAACAAAATATATTAGGATGGCTTATTTTTCTATCTGTCTGTAGGAAAGAACAAATAAAAGAGAAAACAGGTAAATGTACTTAGGGCAGCACTGTAAACCATGAGCACTTCCAGTTACGCAACTCAATCTGTGCTCTGACCTTCAGAGAGTGAGGCCCAATTCCCTCGCTTCACCTCTGCACCTTTAGAAATTATGCTGCAGGTACCTAATATGTGTTTTATTCATCATCTTTTGGCCAGCCAAGCATCACAAAGAGAACTGGTCTTCAAAAAGTGAAAAATAACATTAATTTCAGATTTTAAAATGACCTGTTAGTGAAATGAAAACACTGGCAGTTTCAAATAACTAAACCAGAAATGAGATCTGTCTTTGGAATGACCAGGGAGCAAGAGGATAGATTGCCTATATCCACCCCAAAGAGTCTTCATCCATTCCATGATACACCATCTGTGAAGATAATATGAGGAACAGCATCTAATATTCAGTTAAAAGTGAAGTAAGAAAGGTAGTATACTATTATATAACTGTAATTTCTGCTAGAGGGATTGCATATTTAAGGATCAAGGTCTTTTGCAATTCTGCTGACAGATTATCACCTATTTAATTACTGAGGTCTGTACAAATTATGGAAAGACATGCAAATGTAATTAGGAAGGCTAGACTTTTAATGAACTAACAAAAGTGCTATAGGTAGTTAGCTACTTACTCATTGCTACTAGCAACACTGGAAGCTTTCTCATTAAAAAGTTAGTTTGCAAAGACGATTTTTTTCAGGTGATAAAAAATGCATGTAGAAACCTAATACAAGTTCAGTTATGATTTCTGCTCATTTTAAGCCTTTCCTTTGTGCCAGAAAAACAGTACGTTGTTTCTGTTAGATCCTTGAATGTGAAGGTAGTGCAAAGTCATGGCTCCACACCTACATACCTGCACCATGGAGAGTAGAGTATTATGCGTTAACTCAAAGGGCCAGGCAGAACATCACACTAAGGTCCATCAAAAAAAGAAAAAAGAAAAGCCCACGTGTGATGAGGCCACTGTTGAGCTCCCAAAGTTCAGGCTGTAGCCAAACAGATGGGAATGTTATTTTCCACATAGCCCTATCATGAACTGGAATTTTCAGTGTTAAACCTCTCCTGAGCAGATAAAATTAAATTAATTGGACTGTAGAGGTACCATCCCAATTCTTTGGGACATTATGCACTCAAGGCTGTGGACACGTGTTCACTTCAGAGTCTCAGAGAGGATATCCCAATTCTTTTCCTGGGTTTCTGCAGAACAAAAAAGGCTGGGAGAAAACTTTCTTAGGAGAAAACGTCCTTGGGAGTAAGAGTTTAATGGCAGCTATGTGATAGAAACTAATCTGCTTCCATCAGACCACAGCAGAAGTTAACAAGAACCAAGAAACCACACCAGAAGTGACTGAACTATTTTCTTCCTCCTCTCAACCATGGCAAAAGCCTAAGCGAAAGCATTTCTTCCCTTCAGCCCACGTGTCACTCAGTTGCTCACAGCCTATTCGCTCAGAGTGCGATATGGAGTGTGTTACAGGCTGTATAATGACACTAGTTTCATGCAATGCTTTGAAGAATCATTCTGGAATATTTTTCTTTTTTCAGACAAAGGTTATGGAATAATGTAATCATTTTGCAATGATGTTACCGAAGGAAACCTGACTTTCCCTCAGCACATTAATGGATTCAAATAAACTAAGCTGAACTATATTTCCAAAACATAATTAACACAAATGTGGAATCTTCATTGCTGAAGATACCCGACCTGGGAAGGTCCCTGGGAAATCTGATCTCCCTGGCTGTGCTTTGAGAGGGGACATGACCAGATGACCTCTGGTGCAGAGGTCTACTCCTCTGATCCAGAGGTCCCCTTCAATCCTTAAGTACTCTACAATTCTCTGATTGATTCTGTCAAATGTATGTATAAATTCCATGCTTTTCACAGCAATAGCAGTACAGCACACTCTGGCATATATAATATTTCTCTACACAAAATGAAACATACAATAAAGCTTGCATTATGATAATAGAGGAACTAAATAGAAAAATGTTCACTGGAATAATTTTTGTTAGAAGGTTTAACATGGTACAGACCTTCTGTGAATGGTATTTTCATAAAGGTTCTTGAGTTTATAAATTTGTAGAATGTTTTTTCCCAACTTCAACATGGATAAGGACCAAGGTTGAATTTTGCAAGAAGAGGACGTTCCATTCTCCAATTGGACCGAGTTAAGAGTTACAAGTAATATTGACAACTTTTGTTTTTCAGTACCATCAGTGGCTGCTAATATCAGCATCTTTTCACAGCAGGATCAATTCTAATTCTGTTAAGTGTCAATTAGAAAACAAACTGATGCAGGAAATGAAAAAAAAATACTCTGCTATCTGAATTTGAATTAATTATACGGGGTAAATAAGCAATTATTGATTTAGTTCCATAATACTAAGAATTTGCCAGAGCTGCCAGTGACCCAGAGATATAACCATAAATGCTTATAATAGAAGAAAATCAATAATCAGCCTCCTGGTTTCCTAGCAAACCTTGGCTTTTATTTTGATGTTGCAAATTTTATGCTGTGAAGGTAGCTATGCATTTGCCCAATATATTATGTGCAATTTAGCTCAGCATTTTTAAAACCCATTCCACTCCCTAAATACCTTGTTTTTAATTATAATTTTTAGCAGCCACCTAGTATTCACTGTACAAGTCCTGGACCTGACAATCCAGCGAAGGCAGGCAACCTTTTGCTACTGCTCTGATGTAAAGGATGTTTCAGCACACAGATGCAACCATTGCCGGATGAGTAAAACTTTGCTACCTCAAGAACTCCAAGAACAACTCGCAAAACCTGCAGAATGAGCATCAGAATAGGAAAAATGCATTAAATCTGGAATCTGTATTAATCTCTTGGCCCTCACTGAGCCAACATAAAACATGACCTTTAACAGGGTAAGGCTGGAGGATTACAGCCATCTTCACACTCCCAACCTCTCAGTCACATCGCATAGTCTTCAGGAACAGCAAACAGCCTGAGCTCATGCACAAAGTCTTCTAACAAATATGGAACAACCCTGTGACCCTCACCTGACTGAAGTTGGGGAGGATACTTCTATGGGTGCAGATTACTCATGGAAGAAAGGGTTGCAAGTTTGTTTCAGCTATTGGCAATTTCCAGTCATTTACCTGAAAATGTATAGGGTCAAATCTTAAAAATCACCAGTTTTCATCTCAAAGAGATACCCAGAAACACAAACCCAGCATTTCTAGTGAGTCTTCAACTTGGCTAACTCTGTAGAATGAGTGCTGACAGACTGTTTCAGTGATGAATGGGATTTAGACAGAAGCAGACAAAAACATTCAAGATCCATATACATTGACATTTGCTGATAACACATGTCTCCCTTCTTCACCTGCATCCTAAAATTTTCTTCTTGCAAATGACTCACAAAAAGCAGCAACAAAACAACTGCTTTTATGTCAAGCAGGATGAACCACCAAGAAGCAGAAACTGTGAAATTCCTCTGCTCCTGCTCTCACCAACATGTGTGATGTCGTCCCCAGGTATAAATAACAAACTGTGCCTGCAAGTTGGAATTAGTTGAGCAATTCAAGAACATCGTCACTTAAGTCAATGTAAACTCCTTCTGGTGAATGTAATGTTTGCTAATTGTTTGGAGTCACTCAGTTAAGTTAATCTCAATAATAGGAATTAAATAGTAAATGTTTTGAGGATCTGATCATTAAATTGTCATTTGTAGTTCAGTGTATTGATTTGTTATTTGTACAGTTTGCTAGGTCATGGATGAACAAAAGGCCACTGTGAACGCCTACGCTGTTAAGATCTAGCATATTGCAGAATAAAAGGTTGGTTGAATGTAGACATCTTACAATCTTCTAGAGGAACTTTGTTTAATCTTCTATCTTCTGAAATTAAAAAAAAAACCTCACTCATAATATAATTTAATAACTATGGAGTTCTCAGTAAAATCATAATTGGAACTAAAATTTGATCCTCAGATGAAACAATGGAGAGAAAAGACAGCTTTTAAAACAGTTAACATAAAAATTGTTAATTATCCTTTTTCCACTAATGTTGTCTATACCAACTACTTGTAGGAGATGACCGGTATTAAAATTACATTTTAAAACTATACCGTATCTAACAGAATTTGAAATTCCTAAGTTGTTAAATCAAGTCATTTTATTTGCTAGTAATCCATAAATCAACTATGGCTAAAAAAAGTCTGTTTTGACTAATCACAATGGTATTGAAAATCCCTAAACACTACATAATTTTAAATAAAATCCTGCATTATCATGAACTTATTAACCTGCTCAAAACAAATGTGTAAATCCTAGCATTATTAAAGTCAATGGCAAAATGTCTATTGAATTTAACAGCATCAAGGTTTCAGTCAATAATTTTCCTAGATCTAGAAATGCTGAATATAATATAAATTCTGAGACTCTGGAGAACTCTAAAAGTAACTTGAAAACAGTAAAAGACAGTTTTTAGTGACAAATTCAAATGTTATTATCTTAAGAAAACTAAAGAGAAAGAATAAAAGAGCATATCTTTGTCATTTAAAAAATATAATTAAAACTCATAAAATACACTGAATTTAAAATGAGACCAGAGAATAAAGGCAATGATTAAATATTCCCTGCATGCAGACAGTAGTCCTTTTAATAAAGCTTTCACAGTTCAGCTGAGCTGATTTCCTCCACTAAATGATGATGTTGTTATTTGGAAATGGTTCTGGCAAGAGCCAAATAGATGCAAGAAAATAAAGTAACATCATCAAATTTAAAAAGAATTAAAAAAAATAAATTTAATTTGGTAATTAATATACCTCTGCAGGGGGAAAAAAAAAGGCAAATAATAGTTGAATATACTGAACTTCCCACATCGACACTCAGGTGCAATTACTGTACTTAAGTACTATTTTATCCTGAAGTATCATACATAGCAGCAGCCACCAGCTCATGTCTCTAGCAAAGTAAGACAAATGTAGCCTGAGGAAAGAGACTCCCAGTTTGAGTCTGGGACAATGTAACCACCCACAGATAATCTAAAGGATGACTATACCTTGGAATTTGTGTAAATTACACCAAACACATGGGTAAGCCTAAACCAGAAGACAAGCTACTTTTCCACCAAGGACCCTTCACACTGCAATGAGGACACAGAAAATTTGACTATGTGTCTCTAAGAAAAATGCCAGGTTTTTAGCTTTTTGGTCATCTGTAATACTTTTCTTTTGCAGACTCATGAACTATTCCCTTGAACTATTCCCACTGCTGAGCAGTAACTGATGTCTAGCAAATACATTAGATGCCTCTAATCAACTGATGCAATTGTAATGTCTATTCTACTAACGGTGCCTCAGATCAAACTCTCACAGCACCTCAGAAAGATGAGGAAAGAAAAGGGAAGTTGTTGCCAGGGAACACAGGATTAATTTAGAGTGGCTCGAACATACACTTACACAGCAGTACTGGCTGCTTTAGTCCTCACATAAGGAAAAAGAGGAGGCTCGAACTGAAAACATCCTTTGGAAGAGGAATCAGAACAATTTCCCTATAAATAAGATTTCAACATACACAGGAAAAAAAAACCCCTGGATTCACTCCCCTATAATGATTACAGTAATATACATACACCCCTTGCTAGTATTCTATACAATATAAAAAAAAAAAAGCAACAGTTCTATTTCCAAGGGCAAAATGGAAGTACTTTGAATCTCTCTTGACAAAAGAGATATAGAAATACTACCTCAGAATCAAACAGAAAGATCTTTTCCAGTTGTATAAATAAGCAACTTGAGCAACTGTTATCATGCCGATTGCTTTTTATTGTTCCTTTCCAAGCAGTGAAATCTGTGGCTAACACGGCTGCTACGCAACAGCTGCGAAAGCTCCAGAGATACTTTCTGCTATTCCGGATTTGCAACGCTGGATCGCAGTACTGAGGGAAGCATGGATAAAAGCAGGACACCATCAGAAAAACACAGGTAGCTGTGAAACCTCTATAAACTACCCAGTGCAGGCACACATTAAGGATATTCACCTCTGAGGTTAATAAAACTTGTCTTATAGGACACTACAGTCGGTAAAGCAAACGACTACCAATGACATTAGAAAAGGACTGCCTTTGGTACTCAGTAATACTTTTTTACAGCTTTGTCTAGAAACAGTGATGCATGACAAAGTCATAAGATTTTAATATACTTTGAAGTGCCTTTTAATGGCCTTTATAATCAGTCCTGCGCCAGCAGGAAAGATGCAAATTGTAAAGGGCACGCAGTGTCGGGCATGTGCATTCATAAATGTGTTTTACCATATTTTCTCTTCTTCAGTTTCTCAAGATTGGAAAAACTCAAGAGCGGGATTCAGAACTGAAAACAGTGAACCTGCATAATATTAGGAAGTTTAATAGCTGTCCCTTAATATCCCTTTATCTTGCCAGAGCCACAAGGAGGCTGGGAAAGTAGGAAGCAAAAGAAGTTGCGAAAAATTATCATGAAGAAGCACACAGGTGCTCTGGTAATGCCGCAGGTAGGGTAGGGCAAGCTTCAGATTTAAAAGTAGTTTGTACATGCAGAGGCAGAAGAGCAGGGCAATTTTTTTCCATGCTTCAAATCCATTATGCTGTTATTGTGCCCTCTAAGTAATCACTGAAACAAGCTCTGCATCTTTACGTCTTTAAACCTTTCCTCACAGGTCAGACTCACCAGTGCCCATGGAGGCAGGGCTGCCCTGACGAAAGCCTTTTTCTCTCCTGCCAAGGGGTTAATCTGGGTCTCAGTGCCCAGTGTTATGTTCAAACCAACGTGGTGACGTAGCAGGTAGCAACTGGGCGGCTCTAATGCTTTCTGCTGAGCACTCTCTTTGGGGCTGCCTCAATGACTTTAGACCCCACGCTACAGCTGGGTGACCAGCAGGATGCAGAGCTTGTGCTCCCTGTCTACGCACGGGCTTGGCTCAGACAGAGCTGGCAGAAGCTGTGGCCGCCACGGTTATTTCGCAGCACTGTGACAGCAGCACTGGCTGTGACAAGGATCACTACCGCGGCTGTGACAAGGATCCCTGCAGCTGTGACAAGGAGCACTGCAGCGTCCTGCTGCAGGGCTGCTGGCAGAATCCACAGTGGAGCTTGGCAACACTTGCTCTGTAATCTCTAAGACAGACACATTTACCCAGGAGCTTTTCTAGCAAATCTAGAAATTTCAGAGGATCAGGTATGTCGCCTTGAGGTCTTGTGGCTAACACCCTGAAGTTTGGTTACTGCCTCATCATGCTTGGACTGCCAAGGTAAATGTGCAGCAACATATCAACAAAACTATTAATAAGGTCTAAGTTATACTGATGGAAGAAAAGAAGGGCAGTAGGATTTATTTTTTAATTTCAGGAGGACTTGTTTCCATCAGCTCAAGATGGCTCTAGGACTATTGCCACCGACCAAGCTCACCAGCAGACAAATTTTCCAGTGGTGGTTCAAGCATTTCAACTTCAAACACTTTAAATGTCCCAAAAAAAGCAGTCAATACAGAGGCAGGTGCTTCTCAGTCATGGTGAGAACTGTACGATATACACAGAGAGAAGCTGCTAAGACAAATGTCATCCTGAGAGAAGGAGTCACTCTCCAAGGGAAATGGATGGCTTGGACCTGATCAGCTTTGTGAAGGATGGAGTCGTCTGTTGCCAATCACCCCACTGATACGTGGAGAGTGAAGCAGCCCCTGGACACAAAAGTTCACTGCAAAGGTTTGATTATTCCATATGTATAAATGTCAGGTACATCTGTATACGTTTCTATAACACAGTGAATCGCTGCTGCTCCTCAGCACTACATCTGCGGTCTTTTTCCATAACCAGAGACAATGGCAAGGAGTAATCTACAGCCTGCAAGCTAAAAGTAGTACTTGAAGAGACAAAAAATATGCCATTTATAGAGTATGCTATTTAACCTTAAGTTCTTCTCCCGATAGACTTGAGAATAACATTGGCAGCCTGTCACTAAGTAAGAGATGTTTTGAGAGAATAAAGGAAAATCTTTACATTTCAGGGGGAATGCCCAGAACTGCCCAATGAAATAAAGCCTTCTCCCCCCACCACTTCCTCCACACAACAGTGTACATTTTTCTAGTGTTGCCTGTGAGTTACACCTGTTCTACAGGTGTAACTGAGAATAAAATCAAACTCACTTATGCTATGGGTTGTAATCAATGGGCACTTTAAAGAGAAGCTGCATTCTGCTATGTTTAGAAACAATATTGTCAATATTGTTTTGGGCTCAGGGGAATTGAAAAACCTGAGGATAGGATTTTACCTTCTGATGGACATGTATGTATTTATCCAAAAGAAATGGTTCACTCCAAGGTATCTCAAAATTTTCCACAAGGTATCAAGCTGGTCTTTTTTTAAGACTAACGTATTGTCCCACTTAGACTGGTATAAAGCTAAACTAGTCAATGATCTTCTGTGGAGAGTCTGTAACAGAGACCACAGATCTGCTTTTTACTTTAAAATGCAGTTTCCATTATAAGCATCTATTTTCAGAAGCTTATCGTAAGTGGCTAGTGTTTGAAAATACTGGTATTTGAACACAAGAGATGAATATGCAGAAGAAGCTGGTTTGTTTTGCGTTTTGGGTTTGTAAGGAATCAATACACTTTTAGCTGAATGCAGTTTGCATGTGTTGAATTAGAAATGCATAAAACAAAACAGAAGTTACCAAATTCAAACCTTATATTAACATCATGTAACTATACATGGTTTCAATTTAAGAATATCGATCTAACTAGCAAATGCACAAAGTAAGTTCTTTCAGCATACTAACATAGAAAGAAAACGCTGTGACACTGCCAGCAGTGTCATAAGGCTGTGAGTATGAAAACAGCCTACCACGGGCTGCCACCGAGCAGCCAGTAGCCAGCAGGCTGTCTTCATTCTGTGATTCTATGAGTCACGGTCAGGAGCACCCTTTAGCTGCCCCTGCAAGCAAAAGGAAGCCACTTGTATTTTCACCTGAGCACTCGAGGCAGCAGCTGTGACTGCAAAGGCTTTCAGGTGAAGGAACGCTGAGCTGCAGCCACCTATCTGTTGCCCATGCAAGGTTAACAGAGCAAATCTTTTCTGTTATTATGGCTCTTCCTGCTTACTCCCCTCCTCTTTGTTTGAAGCTTTGCTGTCAAAAATCCGTTACTATCAGAGCCCACTTGCTGTTATTTTCTCAACGATTTTTTCTGTAGCTCTAAGAAGCTATAGGCAAAGGAATCACTGCAGGAAATCATCTGAACTGAATGCTGCTTTTTTGATCAAATACTACTTCCTTCTCTAAAGCGAGAGTGGGGGGTTACATGTTCTGGAAAAAAAAACAATGTACGATCTAATCCAACAAAATAATGGTTGTTTCTGTTGATTTCAGTAGCCAGGCAAGACATAGTATGTTCTTTGGGTGGTTTGGTTTTTTACAACTTTGCCATGTAGAATGAAACCAGACTCTCTCAAGGATAATTAGTGCCATCTGGTTCAACTTGCAGTCTTCCACCATAATAAAATTCTCACATTAGGTTTTTCTTTAACAAAACACACAAATAAAATGCATGAAGTACTGGACAGCAACCACACTGAGTATTTAAGTCATGTAGGTATAAATTATACTCCAGCTTCCTGTAGGACGAGTCATGACTTTTTAGTTCTAGGATGTAAACTGGGTTGTAATTTTCTTCATTTTCTTTAACATTACTGTAGAGCCTGATACACAGCCTCCATTACTGTGGCTTGATATACTGGAAGCAAACAATTACTTACACAGTGTGCTATATTTCTTGGGCAGTCTTTGCTAAATGCATTCCTTGCTTAGCCTTGTACTCATGGTAATTTGCGTGTTGAACACATGAGGAAATCTAGATGAATTTAAGGGTGACATGAACCAGATTTGTTTGTTCTTATGATGAGGTTAAGACAAGATTGTGATCTTTAACTGAAATAAAAGTAGATTCACATCACAAAATCCACCCCTGCACAGAAGCTACTTTTCAACCAAGCTTACTGGACTCTGGTGATAACCTGAGTCAAAAACATGTCTTCCACACAAGACCAAAAGCTTCTTTAGCTGTCCAGGCGGGCCCAGTGGTCACTGGGAAGACTGACTGTGGGGGTGTCACTGCGCTCATTTTAATGAGCTCCTACAGAAAGCCTCGAAGGGCCTACTCTCAATTTCTTTAGACCTTCCTCTTCCCTCCGGCTCCATTAACATGCTCACGATGTACAACAACCATTTTTCAGTTACAAAGTACCAGCTATTAACTTGTGAAAAATAACACTTTATTTTAGAATAATGGCTATAATACTGCAGCATCCATCATCTAGCTCATAAATTGAGAGCTGGAACCACTTGGTCATTTAGTTAATGGGTTCAAATAATAAGAGTTGAACAACAAAAACCACACGATAACAACGAATATATTAGGTTAAAGCAGCTTTTCATCTTTTGCCAGGGTTTTCTTTCCTGACTTAAATTAAAATTTGCAAATATAAAGAGTTTAATAAATGCATGTCTGGCTTGGGGCTAGCATGTAAGATAAAAAAATATCTCAAACAACAACAACAACAAAATCAAAGATGCATTCCTCTGCCCCAGTAGAAAATTCTACTATATCACATTTTTAACATGGTACGGAAATTCAGCCAGGGTCCCTTACTCAGGCTGAAATTGTCAAATAGTACTTGAAGTAATACAAACTCACACAAACATGTGGAAACTAGTCACGATGTCTGATAAAGATTTTAGAAGGCCAAATGTGATGCTGGCATTTCTCCCCTAGAAGAGTCTAACCTGAAAATACTTTGTTAACATAGATCACATTGCTTTGTCCCAAAACAAATATTTCTTGTTCAAAAACAAGAAAATCTAAATCTAGAGACAGTAGAGTGTTCATATTAGCCAGTGAAATAAAACCAGGATTATAAAATTTCATACATTAACCTAAATATATCTACATCATCTCTGCATAAGAAATAAAATACCAAATTCTGCTTTACTACTAATTGGGTCCTTCCTTCTCTTTAGAAAAGTAGGAGTATAATGTTACATATAATGGAAGTTTTTCCTCCTAAAAGCATTGCTGAGAATCTTAGGAAGCTATCAAAATAAAAATAACAGGATGGACTTTATCAGTAGGCTTTTATAGAATGACCTCCACTCAGATAGGAGGTTAACACACTCAGCAAACTTTCAGATGGCACTGAGGTAGGGAGAGTAGCTGACACAGCGAATGCTAGAGCCTCAGTCCAGGACTTCAATACATTTCAGGATTGACCAACAGAGCTGTCATGACCTTCAGTAGGGAAAAATGTAGAATTCTGCAAACAGAGTAGAATAACCCCACACATCGATACAGTCTGGGAAATACCTTACAAACCAGCAGCCCTTAAGAAAATGCCTGTGATGTTACAGCAAACACCAGGCAGCAACAGTGAGCCCTTACGATGAATAAAACAAATTGCACACTGAACTGCATTAGGAACACCGTGGCAGCAGATCAAGGGAAGCAAGTGGTGAGGAAGCCCCAGGAGACCCTCAGTTCTAGGGGTATGCAAAGAAAGTTGGGAAGGTCCAACAAAGGGCTGCTAAGGTAACGTACCTAATGCACACACCCTATGCAGAGAGGTTGAGTGAGCCGGTCATAGTAAGTTTGGTGAAGAGGAGACCACAGAGTAATTTAATAACTTCTTATAACTATTTGAAGAACAATTATTAGGACATCACCACCAAACTCCTCTTAGTAGCACTGGACAGCACAACAAGGACAACAACCACATGTTGCAGCTTCAGAGGTTCAGGTTGAACAGTCGGAAAAACATTTTTCCTAGCAGCTCTGGAATAGGTGGTCAAACAGGTTGAGAGTTTCTGTCCTTAGAAAGGCTTATCCAGACAAAGCAATGTCTGATCTGGTCCTGTGTTGCCATAGCCCTCTTTAAAGCAGAAGCTTGGACTAGGTGGCCTCTGGAGGGCCTTCAAAACAGCATTTTTATGATTCCCTGAAGTAGTAGAGTTCAAAACTATCCCTTCATTCATTCTTAATCTACTGTTTCACTGATCAAATATTGTAAACATTGATTTTTTTTCTTTATTTCTACTATTCTTCTATTTCTTTTTTTCCAATGCAATACATATAGTCACAGAACCCAACATTTCAGCACTTCTTCGAGCAAAAGCTGTTCTTGAAAACAATCATGGGTGCATCAACCTAATATGGAAATCATTTAACAGACCTAGGGCACAATGTTAATTATTTTCTTGCTTGCTTAATTAAATGTTGTTTCTATCCCTGCACAATGGTTTTGATTTTCTAGAAGACCTATATTGTTATACATTCACTGGTATCGCAAACTAAATATTAAGCACAACTGAGTGAAATTTGCAAGAGCACTGAAAATGCTATTGCCAGGCAGCATCACCTCTTAAAATAATGTCATAATTCTCATCATAATCTCAGTACTCATTCACAACGCTCTGGTGAATTTGCACTGGTGAATTTGCACCAAACTGTTACACACAAAAAAGGGGGCATATAATCTGGGAAATACAGGGCACTGAACACCACTTTGTTCAATGAAATTCAAATGTTCTCATCACTGGCAAAGTTTCTTTCTTAAAAGGTAGCTTCCTCCTTAAATCTCTAACCAGGTAATGACATGTGTCAGTATTCAAGAGAGACACAAATGGCAGCCTTCATCTCTAAAACACAGCATATGGGCCACTTACATACCATTTTTCTACGTGTTTGTAAAGATGGAAAGGGAGAAGGTTGGGAAAAAGCAATGGAAAGCCCATCACTGAGTAACCTTAACACGTAATGACTTACTGAAATGACACATAATGACTCACTGACGCAGAGCTGGGAGTAGGCTGGGGAATGAGTGCTCACCCTGGCACTACTAAGCCGCTGGCAACTAGCACCTCGCTGCTGGTGCTCACTGCCCAGCCCAACAGGTGCCCGCTCCCAGCCCTGCCCTGTTTTCCCCACACAACTCCTCACGCATTTCTCTGGAGACGAGAGTCACTACTGCCTCATTAGCCTGCTTTTGATTAACAGCCTGGTATGGTTTGCAAATAAGCATAAGGTATTTTTTAAAGATGCAACCTTCGGTACATTGGACATCATGTACCACATGGTCTATCAGGGTTCTTTCTGAGAGCCACCCAATGTGGCCAGCAAGCCTGCTGTTGAGTACCAGAGTTAGGCAAAGGGAGGAGATCCTAATTGAAGTTGTCCAGGAAAAAAAGTTTCTATCTGTTCAGTGAATCAGCAAACAGTCTAACTTGAAGTGGGAAATAACAAATGAAGAAGTCAATCAGCACTTATTTAGAAATCGTTGCAGCACAGGAAATGAAGAAAACCAACAACAGCAACAACAACAAAAAACCCAAACCACAGAGGAAAGCTGAAAGGCTGAAGATGTCCTGGATTTCTTCCAACAGGCAGGCACACCTCATGCTGCCGTAACTACGTAAAGGTGCTTGCTTGCAAATTCAGCCAGTGTGCTGCCATCGACAAACAGAAGTTTGAATAATAAGCTTTGATGCAAATGCTTTGCTGGGATCCCTAATTAGTGAAAGGAAAAAGGGACTTACAGCAGCAAAGAAAATCTCTCTGCAGTGGATCACAGGTATGTGTCTGATGCAATACACTAATGTTTTACCCTTTCCCCACTTTCAATACTACTTCGCCATTCGGAATTCCGAGTTCTTGATCTAACCCAAACAAACATTAGGAGGAACAAAACCAGTCCTGCCCTGAGATCAAAATAAACATCTGGCTTCACATGCAAAATACATCATAAAATCTATTTTTTTTTGTTAGAATTTAAGCATAATGGTTAATTTGAATCAAATTACTACTGTCCAGCTAAAATTATTAATGGAAAAGTGTTCAAAAATGTTTTAACATTTCACTATCGAAATACTTGAAACATTGCTCAGTTTGTCTTTGGTTTTTTGGAGACCACAAGGAGCAACGAAAGGAAATGTTCTTTTGACAGTAGAGAAGTTTCAAAGTGTATCATTTTAAAATATGTTACAATAGAAGTTAACTGAGTTCTAAAACTCATTTTAAAAGTTCAGCTCAAATTCACTCCCTGTGGTAACAATCAGAGGTTTGGGGTTTTTTTAAAAAAGAAAAAAAAAGAATTAAAAACCAGGAAGTGCTAATTCACTGGGTTTAAAAGCTTTGAGAATATTAAAGGCAGATAAAAAATGTGAATGAGGAAAACAAAACAGAGGGAAAGAAGCTTCTTGCTCTTTAGCCCCTTGAAAGACTTTCCTCTGAAATCCTTGAGCCTCACAGCAATGATCCCCTTTGATGTCTGTCTTTTAAAAATGGTTAATTTACAACATTAACAAAAACGGCTCTAGACAAGTAACTGAGCATGTCAAAAGACGAATCTTCAGGGGCATCAGGTGCTCAGCGTGAATCACACTATCTAAAAACACTCAGAAAGGTGCCTGGTATTTTTTAGGGCTCTAAGGCTTGTGTTCAGATGGCTCCTTGGCACTTGTGCCAACGGGGCCTGCCTCAGGAAAAAAAGAGTTTTATATACTCTGGGGCAAAATGTTGCCAGGGCAGAGCAGAGGAAAACGGGAGACTCACCTCTGCCGTGCCCCAGAGAGCCCTCGCAGCCCAGGTAGGGGGCAGAAATACATTCAATTTCCCAAAATATCCATTTCTCTCTTTCAATCTCATCAAACTAGAGATGGGAGGTTTGTTGGGAGCTTCCTCTGATCCGCAGCTTAGACTGAGGTGTGATTCATCTCGCTGACGCCGATGTGCTCATAACTCATTCTGCAGGGATGGAGTCATTTCTACCAAACAGGTAGAGAGGTGAGACAGGAATCCTAAAAATGCCACCCCAAATCATCAGCTCAGAAATAGAGAATGAAAACAGATGCATGAAACAAGGCTTTCCTAATGATTAAATCCCAAATAGTGGCTTGTGAAGAATACAATACCCTTCATTCTCATGTGCAGTACTACAAAACTGCTGTACACATTACTGCAGCAGTTCCCCCCACTATCTTATGGTCACCACGGGAATCAAAATCCACTTGGAGGGTTACAGAGAAATGTTGAAGCTCATGCAAAGAAGCAAGCCCAAGCACTACCATAAATGTCTACAGTACATAAACACAATTACAGTTTGGAAGTTAAAGAACTGAATTAAGAGTGCTATCTAGCCAGAGAAACCTGATTAAAGACAATGGAGATAGAAAGTGACATTAGATCTAATTAGTTAACAAAAAAAAAAACAACTCCTCCAATTATAAGGCTGAAACATCATTAAAATTAGAAAAAAAAAGTTTCCTATTTAAGTTTAAATCACTATATTTAAATTAAGTGTAGCTCACTTAGAATTTAACAGTCATCTTTTGGAAAGGACCATAGATTATTAGGGACAGAAAAATACCTGGCTTCTCATGAGGTTCATTTCATACAAGCACTGTACTTCTGAAAGAGTGAGAAAATGTCTCAGCACCTCTAAGATAGTCCCTAGATTTAAAAAAAAAAAAATCTTTATGAAAAATGTAAAAAAAAAAAACCAAAACAAACCCTTTCTAAAAGAAGCTTAAAAATCAATAGCCTTCAAAAACCAAATCTTTCATTTCAGTAATGGAGGAAGTTAAAATGGGGAATAGCTTTTAAAAAATCTTATACTGGAGTTATCTAAGTATGTAATATCTCAGACTTAAAAGCTGAAGCACTATGGCAAACTACAGCATCTTGAGGGGATAATTTTACATAGGAAGCAAACAATATACACACATCTTACAGGGATCCTGAGGTACTTCAAAGAGATCAGATGAAGGAATAGGGGTAAGCTGGCAAGATCATCAGGACAGACTCCAGACTCAGCATCTCCCAAGATCCAAGTTCAGCCTGGGTTCCCAAGCCAAGTTATGTACATTTTTGCATGTTTGGAAATCCAGGCAAATTTACTGATCAAGAATGCTCCATTCAAGTCTCTGAAAACCCAAAACCTTTTTTTAACCACAGAATGAGTTTGGGCAAGGAATAGTTCAAAATTCCCCTGGAATTAATTATTTAATTCAGTTACTTTAGAGTTGACTGGCAACTGTAGGTAATGAGAATTAAAAATTAAGAATTAAAAAGTAACAACGATAAATAAAGTTATTCAGAAAAGTTGGTATATGAGACTTCCAGATCGTGATCCCACAAACACAGTACCAAATATAACCATCGGAAAAAGCATTAGAAAAGTCTATGAGATTATTTCTTTTGTTAAATATAACAGTTGGTAGAAATAATTGTGAGGCTCCAGCTTTTTCTTGATGTAGAATCATAAAGAATATCTCCACACTATCATGGAAAGACCAGTCAATGCATTTTTCTCAGGCCAGAATAGCAACTTCAGTGGGGCTAGAAAAAAAAACTAAAGAAGCCTTTCCATTTTCAAAATCAGAATTGCTACAATCATTCCTTTCCATTTTCTCAAAAGTTCCATATTTTTCCTTAATGTTTCACTTAAGATTCTCATCCACCATCAAGCACGATTTCTTACTAAGAAGTATATTTTTGGTCAACGTGCACATACGAGATACTATTTCAAAGACATTTCTGTAAAAAACACCATCGGAAGTGTTGCACAAAAAAAAGAAAACATGTCTATTTTGAATTCAATGAAAGAACAACTTTCTAGTTTTTAAAAAATTCACAAAATCTGTTCCTTGTTTTTTAACCAGCCTAAAGAACATCATTTATAAGGATACCTCCCAGTGACAGCCAATTTAACAGGAGACCAAAAATTAACAACATCACACAAACCTTCATTTTCTATCATCTCCATTGCCTTTCACTGGGTTTCTCTGGCCAGATAGCACTCTTACCAGCCTGAGGCCACTGGTGCCACAGTGTCAGCTGTGTTTGCAGTGAACCACACAGAGACTCCACCTGCAAAGCTTTAACAGGCCTCAGCTCTGCAAGCTGGGCATTTGGGTTTTTTTCCACCTTCTTGTTTGAAAACAAAACTTATTGTCACCCCTTTATATTCTTGATGATTAGATATTGTATAAATATTGCAAGAACAATTGTGAACATTCATTATTTAAAGATTCATTCAGACCCACATTCTTATACATAAATAGAATAGAATGTCAGATACAGGTATATATACATATGCATATTTATATATATATACACTTATATCCCTGGGTACATGGCAATCATCTGCACATATACATAATGGATATGTATATGCAATGCAAATGTGAAACTGCAAATGCACATATTGTTTCTTAACACTCCATCAATTAACTTAAATACAAATGAATATTAAGTACTTAAAATATTTGATACACACATGAACAGTCTCTAGGATTAACCCCAAATCTGAATGGAAGATAATAACCGTAACAACTGTCACCAGCAGTAGCCTCCTCTTGTTATTTTTAACATCCAAAGTGTAAGAAAAAAATAATCTGAGCCTGGTTTTCTTTCTTTATTCTACAGATAGTCATCTCTGGCATCAGCAGACTGAGTCTGGGCTTCACATTGATTTTCTTTTTTCCTGATGTATACAGTGAAATTGAAGTCGTATGCATTTCTGCCAAATAAGGTTCTGCCTTAGCTAATAGCAAACTATGACAATGGTCTGCAAAGAATTGGGGAAAGAGAAGCAGTCTTTTAAAAAAATTCACCAACAGCAGCTGTGAATTTATAACTGTCAATAAAATTGCTGAGGTTTTTATATGCACATTAACAGCATGCTTCAGTGTAAAATGGGATTCTTATTCTTTTCACAGAGCATTAAATCATATTTAAGATTAAAAAAAAAAAAAATCCTTGATCAGCTACTGACAGGTCCCCTCCCTATCAAAACCACTCTGCTTCCCATGTCTACTTTGTAGATTTCAACAACAAGCTAATTGCAAAAGATTCTTACCGAAGTAAAATATAAAATAATAGGGTGTGACTACACACTATATGCTGTTCTTAATTTACTCCAAGTATGACTTCAGGAGACTAATGTGTTTCCTTATAACACCAGTGAGATGTATTTCAAAAGGAAGGTAAGTCACAAGTATGAGATGGTGCAAGACAGGGCTTCAGGTTCCTTCAGCTGCATGGGAAAACATCTTTCATGTACTGCATACTTAATGAGAGGCCACCTTACACCCTGTGAGGATGCAATGATGAACTTGTGAAGCCATTCCCAACCTTCTGTTAGGACTCACTGGGACCCAGCAACACCCAGGCCTCCTGAGAACTGTGCGTTGCTGAAATGTTTCTCAGTTCCCAAATCCTGGTGGGCACTAAGGACACTTTCTTACCTTTGCTTAAATTTCACCCTATCTCTTGGAAGTAACATGGAACATATTAGGTGAAATTTGGCCCCCTGAGCTTATCTCATTCCTTGAGAGATTAATAAAAGTGAGTGACAATCAGAGCATACCTTGTCTACTTATATTTCTCTTAACATCACTGCCAGTCCAAACTAGTTTGGCCATTAGAGCAGTACAGGAGCTACGCAACCTGTGATTGTTGCTAAAAAAAAAAAAATGTTACAGTAAAAATCCTCTCTAATTAGGGTAATATATTACTTACATTTATTTTATATTACTAGTGAAATATTTGTACATAACAGTGGGACATCCTTTTGGTAGGAATTTGACTGTGACCTGCACTCTCTTTATTAGAAGTCTGTAAGAGGCAAGACCTCAATAATTTTGTGGCATCCCAGTGCCAGCAGTATGTAAATTTGGTGGCCTAACAGTATTCTGGTCTAAGGACTTCACCTAATTTGGCATCCAGTCACACAATAAGACAAATAGACATCCTCAAACAGCTCTGGTGGTGGCAATCCTACCTCCCCAGGGCCACAGGCACATTCACTACCACATGAAAAACACAAACAGATCATGCACTGACACCCGAGGATTAGGCAGGCGTCGGCATGCACATGGTGTCCCATGCTGGCCATGGGCCGATACTGCAGCAGCAGCAGCACTCATCGAGGACACTGTCCCCCATGCTGCCCAAGGGCTCACTGGCACCCCGTCCATCCACCGCCATGTACCTCCACTCCCAGGGCTCACAACAGTGTTTGCACCCAGACTGGGTGGGGTTCTGAAATGCAACTCCCTTGGGCACTCGGTTTACACCCCTCCCTCCTACCCAACTCAGGGTGCTGGCACAGCAGATGAGAGATGAAGCAGCACCCATTCAGCTTCCCAAACTTCTCAAGAGAAAACGACAGCTTGAGGGACTCATTATTATTGAACTGTTTTTTAATTAAATGCTCATACTGTACATCACTACACAAACATACGTGGCTGCAAGTGATTAATCACACTCTCGAAGAACCTAATAAGAGACTATCATATTTAAAATACTTTTTGGCAACTATTAATTTTTTTCTTTCTAATTATCAGAGTAGCAATGGAGTAATGCGCCCTTCACCTTAAATTTGCTTATTTTTCTTTTTCCTTCTCGCCATATTATAGCTTTGTTAATGCTAATTGTTTCTTCTGTGCAACAATCAACCTTATTTCTCTTTTTAATTTACAAAAGATAAAATACATCAAGGCTGAAATCAAACCAAAAAACTTCGATTTCATCAAAAAGAAATATTTTAATCTTATTTTTCACAGAAATGGCTACCTTAGGAAATTCACATTATTTTATTTTCACATTTCCAAAGAGAATTAATTTTAGTATCGTGACTACCTCAGGGGTCCATCTTCAGATGCTGAAAATGCTAAGCAGAAATACATCACCTTTGAGAAGTGCTGAGCATCTACCATTGAGCACTGAAAATCAGCAGTAGCGTACATACAAAAAGGTACTGAAAATTCAGACCTGCGTAGACTAATTTCAGGAAGCTACACTCTGATAGCACCCAAAATAGAAATACAATTTTTCACCCTGATGACCTGTTTGACAAGTACAGACAGCCCTATGTTTTAAATGGGACACTACACAGAAATCAATGGAAACAGGGTTTGAGAAATGGCTTTGCTTTTCTGTGCTGGACCACAAGCAACTCTGAAATCAGAGTTATTGAATTTCTGCAGCAGTCTGACCCAAAAACACTGGTCAGCAGCAGAATTTCAGTACCAGCTCCTAACTGCTGAAGGAGTATCGTTCACA
Source organism: Chlamydotis macqueenii (assembly GCF_036417535.1). Taxonomy (NCBI): domain Eukaryota; kingdom Metazoa; phylum Chordata; class Aves; order Otidiformes; family Otididae; genus Chlamydotis; species Chlamydotis macqueenii. The sequence goes on along the minus strand of NC_141558.1, from coordinate 91,505,589 downwards.
CTGAAGTGAAGTTTCATATTGATCAAATGTAACAAAATGCTATTTCATCTTTCACTAATTTTAATACACTGTAAAAGTCTTCAAGAAACATTGCATCTTGCTGTTACTGTAGAACAAAAAGAGTTGTTACGTGAAGAAATGGGGAAGGCACCCACACACTGAGTTGACCCTTCTGAATAGTCCTTTATGGTCTGTCTTAATATTCTTTTCCAAAGCCAAACTATTCTCAAACTTTTATTTTATACAGATGAAAACTGACCAAAGCAGGAATAGAAAAAAGAAACTGTGAGGATACTAATCCATATGGCCCTGAATGTATTTATACCTTTCCCACATGAGAGATAAACAACCAGACTCTACGAGTACATATGATTAATATCCATATTATAAAATGTAACCAATTTCAGGAAAAGGCAATTATTTCAGTAGTTCTTAAAATTATTTTCAGTTTTACAGCAAGTCCGTCGATCTCTGCTTTTCGCTGCTGAAGCTCAGTTACGACACTTCACTTGGCAGACGATGGTTGTGTAGGCAGAGCTATAGGCACCAGCTTGTCTCGTTAATTTGCCCATGAGGGTGCTGCTGGTCAGAAGAGGACAGTCTGCTCAAGACCAATTACTTTGTCTTTTACCACTCCTGTTGCTGGTAGCTGCAGCCAAAGAACTTAAAATGCCATCTATTCGCTGCCATCTACAACCGTATGTCAGGATAAAACTAGATGAGCACCTACGGTAAATACGCTTGCCTTTGCAAGTCTTTTGGGAGGATGCAAGCCTCGTTTTTGTGGAAAATGAGCACAGTGAGTTCTGCTGTTTCATCCTTTGAAAGACGATTCACACGTGAAATATTGTGCCCTCAAGAATGAGGAGTGTAATGATCCTTTATTGTCTGAGAAAGCCACATGCCCCCAGAGACTTCGTGTCATAAGCCACAAAGTAAGGCTCGTGAAGTCGGCTTTAGGCTCTAATAAAAGAGGTGGAAAAGAGGAGCTGAGAAAACACCATGACAAAAGATGCTTTTGTTACATGTTGAGATGAATCTGAATCAAAATGTGTTCACAGTTATAATTTCTTCTAGAACTGGGAAAACTGCCAGTAGGAATAGCATGATTTTACTTTCCAGTGCCACTATAATTCTTATTCCTATCAAAGGCGGCTGAAAAAAATTGCCAAGTTATTTCATTAGGAAATGCAGCTAATTTACAGGCATGGTAATTTTCCCCCTACAAAATTGTATAATGAGCTTTAAACTCACTAAATAAAGGGTCTCTTCTCCGAGTGATTATGCTTAATTTACACAGGAATTAATGGTGACTGGACCTCCTTTCAGAATAGCTTTAAAAGAGCTGCACGACAAAAATAACGTCAACAGCTTTGAAAAAAATGCCAACTGTAGATGGAGTAAAAATTAGTTATCTTCACAAAGGTGCATACATATAGGTGTCTTCGTAAATATCTTTTACGTCATAAGCACATAACCATTAAATTAGGTATTTGAATCCAGCGAACCTATAATGCTGATGTTATATTAAATTATTGCTTAGGCATTGTGCTGCTAAAATGTATAGAAAAGCCTAAATAAATAGACGGACAGAAATGCAAGGGAGCAATAATTTCATCCTTAAAAACTGCTCTCACTGTTTTCAATGCTAACTATTTATTTGGTCTATTTTTGTTGTGTTTTTCTACTGGTTAGTGTGTCTAAAAAAATGGAAACTTCGGTTTATAGCCAAGCCTTGCCAAATGTAGTCTGATTTTAGCATAGTTAAGTAGCACCTAGAAAACCCCAGCGTTTCCAGAACTCAAGTACTTTGGGATATTTACATAGAAACTAGATTTTAGAAGCCTTTCCCAATAGCAGTTTGTTTATGGTGTCACTAAGGTAGTAGATGTGCCCCCAAAATAGACAGTGTTTGTCCCTAGCAAGTTATTAAATGAAATTAAAATGCTTATTCCAGTTACCAAAAGCAGTTGACCATGAGGCTGCGAAAGCAGGAGAAATGCATTTGTAACTTTTAGTCCAAAAAACCTCTCTTTCTTCCTTCGTAGTGTGGGAAGTCCTAATTATCTTTTCAATATACCACAGAAGGAAGATTCATAAAATTTCAGGTCTGGAAGGGGCCATTAAATCACGTAGCCCATCCTCCTTTATCATATTATTTCATAAGAGGTCTACAGATAATACAGAATTGGTGACATCTGTGAAAGCAATTAACAAAATCTAAGCCAAAATATTATGACAGGGCAATACAGATCAAGACCTTGCTATCATAGCAGCTTGATTAACTTACAAGAAATGAAAATAATTTAAGAAAAAAAAAAGCAAAAATAAATCAGTGGTATATAATCCTTGGGTACCTCGCATATCGTGATTGCGGATCCAGTACTTCCTCCGATCAAAACAGGGATGCGGCAGCGTTTTTAACACGTCATTACCATCTACTGGGCACGAGGGAGAATGCAGCTCAGAAACCTGAGTCCAAGGAAATGGACACCCAGAGAGCAAAAGGAGCTGTCAGGTCTACCAGGAAATCCTGTAAAGCCTTCTTCCCTACATCCTTGCTTCAGCTTCACCCTTCGCACACCCATCCTAGAAGTCTAATCTCCCTCTCAAATTTAGAAAATAGCCAGTCCGAAGGTGGAAAGTGCATCTGGTAACTCATGTACCCATACCCAACGAACGTAACTAAGAACCCAGCACCAAGCCATGAATACCGTCCGAGTCTGAAGTCTACCAAGAGTACGGTGAACTTGTGCTTGAGGCTTCTCTGGCAAGTGACACACACACTGTCTAGTTGCCAGCAGCTTTGACAGAAGGAAACCCTTGGATCATGTTCCTGATGCAAAGTTACAAAGGCTTTCTGAAGATGTTTTACCACCTCTACCCCTGCCTGGAAGTCATTTGCACACTATGGAATCAAATTTAAAGCTTAGGGAAGATGGAGGAGAGTGACAAGACCAAAGAATTTGACAGTGACAATGGCTTTCTCTGGTAGAGATAAGTCTCTACTTCATCTTGCAGAAATCAGTCTGTACGTGGGTGGGAACATCTGCTTCTGAAAGTAACTGCACATCCATATGATGTATGTGTGTGATTAGATCCAATGGATTCAAAAGAAGCATATGCTTCCTGAATACAAATGTAGTAAAGCACCTGTGAAAATGCTTTTAAAATCAGAACCAGCATTTACTGAACTGACATAAACCATTTAAAACAAATTAGATAATAAGCACTATCAAAGAACACAAAATAAACTTTCTAATACCTACAAAATGATGAGGGGCAACTTACTGACAATATTGCCACTCAACAAAATTTGGACATCACGGTAGCTCATATAAACCATTCAGACTAGAGAGTTAGATTACATACAAACTTTGCCTGACTGCACATAACTTACGGTAGCAAACGGACGGACACTGGACACCTCTGGGAAAAGGAGTCATCATCCACCTACAGCCTTCCTCCTCCCCATCCCAGATCAGGTATTACACAGACTGAGGAGGCCACCATAGTGGTGGCAGCTCCCAGAGCTGGGTGAGCACCCCCAGGCAGAGCCCATCCTACCCACAGAGCCACAAACAGGTGTTTGTTGGTATATAGATACTGTGCACACTGATCTGAGACTTTACCAAGATCTGCAAACTGTTGTTCAATCTGTTTAGATCTGCTGAATTACTTCAAACAAGTAATTTCACCCCTCCACGGTCTCATTTCCCCACAGACAGAAATGAGATAATAGCAACCTCCTTTGTGTAGCAGTTTGAGATTGCTCTTTATAAGACAAAATTATTACGGATGCAACTGAATACTTATGAACTTCATCACGTATGTGAATATTAAAGGCTCAGGAGCAATTTTTCAATCCATCAACGGCAATACTAATTAAAAAAAAATTGTAGGACTTTGTTATGGACTATGAATGTTTTTTACAGGGCGCTCATCTCCTCTGCTTCTTTACCATTGTCTTTTCGATTCAAGTTTTTCTCTCTCATTCACCAGCATCCTCCCTAACACTGCCACACTAGCTTATACTTGTCACACTAGCAACTTCATGACGTCTTCCCTCAGCCTTCAGTAATACTGAACTTCATTCAGTAATTTCATGAGCTGAATCATTATGTTGTTACTCAGACAAGCTCAGCTGGTACACAAGAAGGTGCTGAAGCTTTGCACAGTGCCTGGAACAGGATATCGTCAAAACCCACAACAACCTCATGCTATTCTCCAAAGTATTCAGAAGACTAAGACACGGCAACAATGACCCAATAGTCACTCTGATTCTTCTGGAGATCAATGACCATCTGTGAGGAAAGGGAGGCAAAGGTTTATTTGTCGGCCATTGACCCCAAAGAGTTATTTTTGCTTTGGAATCATTCTTCAGGGTATGTGGAAAAGGTGCAGCATGTCATTATATGGCCCTCCCGAGTGTTCAATACACAGCACTCACTCTGTGACTGAAGGAAGAGCTTCGTGGATCTCTAACATTAAACCAAGGATCCTGACTCATCTTTGTAGATACATTCAAGAACTGGATTTTTCAAGGGAGGAAATGCTAAAAATGTGTGAATGCACTTAAAAACTGGGCAAAAGCACCCATTTCATAATTCTCAGCTTTGCCACCTCTCACTTACTAACAGTCACCTTCTCAACCTGCAGAATGATGCACATTTCTATGGTATTTTATCAGTGCTAAGCACTACAAAAAGCATAAGATTTTATGCAGGTGCTGTGTTCAGAAAAGCACTCTTGGCCTGAATTAAAACGTAAATATAGATGTACTTGTTGAGACACTACAGTTCTTTGTGGTCCATTAAGATTTGACAAATGAACATATCTCAGTAACAGCTACACGGAAGCTCATCACAGGAATAGGATTTGTATTTTTGTTGTAGCAACAAAAGACAGTGACTAAAACCCCTCATGTTTTTAAGCATAAATATGCTGAATTGTTTCCTTCCACAAAAAGCTAAATGAGTTTCAGACTTAGTCTAATCACAGTTTACCTTCTCAGCGAGGGCATCTCTACTGCAACTGGCTTATCCTTTCTTTTCAAGATCCTGCAATTTTAATTGCCAAAAAAGTATGCCAAATTGCACATGTTAGTTACTCACAGGCCTAAAGTACAGGGCACAGGACCTTGGGCACGGCTAGCATACCAGGGACGCCAGCATCCCTACTCACAACCAGCCTGTGCTGCTTGGCTGAAGGATGAGGTCCTGCTCTTGCTCTTGTTCCAGGACACTCTGGATGCAGAGGAGAGGACTCAAGCAGCAGCAGCACCAGGGTCCAGGCAGCCTCCTTGCTATAAGTGGGGCATAGACATCACATAAGGTGGTTCTACTTTGTAATTTGACATTTTCAGCTTCAAAGTCAAGTCAACAAAATGGCTGTTGTTTTGGAAAGCATTACAAAGCACACATGAAAAATAAAAACTTCAAAAACAATTATAACAGGGAACAGAAAATCCTCCATAAGCTATTAGTATGAATTCAGCCCAACAAATCATTTTGATCACCACTACGATTTAGCAGCACCTGACTGCTCAGTGACTTTATCTTGGCTGTACCAACCCGGCCTGTAAACAAGTGCCCAACATCATCAAAGTCACCACTGAAGTTAGCATTAATTTGCAACTTTGTGGAAAGGGCCTGAAGACAGGAAAAAGGATGAAAGTCACAAAAAAGAGGGAGATCCTCTCATATGCCCAGATGCGGTCCCCTCAGATCGTCCTCCTGAGGCACACTGACAAAAGTGACACTTGTGCTATTCTATAAACGGTGTACGTTCATCAAATGTGGCAACTGGGGACTTAAAACAATATCAAATTGAGACCTTTCCACTCTCAGGAAACCAATCAATGTATCTCTGTTTGACACAGGTTTTAACATTTAAACAAGATGAAGGGGGTTTGTTTTAAAGAATGCTAAAGGAAACAGTAGGCAACAACCAAAACAATGTTAGTTACCTGTTACACTTTGACAACTACTGAATTACAAAATCTTCAGTCAATTTGTTCAATTTTTTACAAGAACAAACTCCCATATAGTTATCCTACATGAAAGTGGGATTTTAAATTTTTGGATGGAAGAAATTAGTGCCTTGTCCTGTTGCTATATAAAATATCCCTCTTCCTCTCATCCCTTTTCCTAAGCTTTTTAGAAAGTCTAGTGAAAGTGAGAGCACACCTTTCACACTTCCAAGATAGCACTTGTTTTCACCTTACATATTCCAACAAGGCAGCTAGCAAAAAAATTCTGAGAAGAATGAAAAGAGATCGATGTATCAGAGTAACTCACTGAGAACAGAAAGTCACAGATACATCTCTAAAACAGACACTATTTCCTTCACTGATGAAACTACAGTAATGAAGGAGTTATAAAACAGTGAATGTGACAGTTGCATGTTAAAATGGAATCACACAGAGATGAACTGGTATTTTATTATGATTTTAATAAATACATAATCTAGCTGCTTTACTTAGCTAAGACATGAAATTGGATGCACTGGATCCAGTGTAATTATTTCTATTGACACAACCTGCTTATGGTTTTTGGTGCCATATGAGAGTAAATCCCTGCCATCTAAAGCCAATAGGAGATCTAATCTTGACTGTCTATAAAAGGGAGGTACTGTACAACTAGTGAGACAAAGGAAACAGGACCTTTATTTCCACTGATGTTCAGTATTTTACATATCTTTTTATAACACTCTTGGAAAAAGCCAAATTTCTGACCAGAATTCATATTGTTTCAGAATAAAGAGTGCAAATAGCAAAAGAGATATCAAAGAAAAAAACAGCAAAGATAAACAGCATATGAAAGTACCAGTGACCATGGCTGCTTTTTGCTGCCAGTGGAAATGAAGACAGACTTCTTTTCCCACACTGTCACAGAGTCAGGAAGTCTGTCCAGGGAAGATGCATAGCAGTGCCCATTCCAAACCACAGTTAACGGATTAATAGAGGGTGATCTTTCCGTTAAGGCTATCTTAAGGCAACCACGTCCTGGGCTGCATCAAAAGAAGCTTGGCCAGCAGGTTGAGGGAGATGATTCTCCCCCTCTACTCTGCTCTCATGAGACCCCACCTGGAGTGCTGTGTCCAGCTCTGGAGCCCCCTACACAAGAAGGATGTCGACCTGTTGGAGTGAGTCCAGAGCAGGGCCACAAAGATGACCAGAGGGCTGGAGCACCTCTCCTGTGAAGAGAGGCTGAGAGAGTTGGGGCTGTTCAGCCTGGAGAAGAGAAGGCTCTGGGGAGACCTTATATAGGCCTTTCAGTACCTAAAGGGGGCTTACAAGAAAGACGGGGAGAAACTTTTTAGCAAGGCATGTTGTGATTGGACAAAGGGTAACAGTTTAAATTAGAAGGAGGTAGATTCAGACTAGATATGAGGAAAATTTTTTACAGTTAGGGTGGTGGAACACTGGAACAGGTTGCCCAGAGAGGTGGTGGATGCCCCATCCCTGGAAACATTCAAGGCCAGGTTGGACGGGGCTCTGAGCAACCTGATCTGGTTGGAGATGTCCTTGCTGCTTGTAGAGGGGGTTGGATTAGGTGACCTTTAAAGGTCCTCTAGAAATATTTCCCATTAACTACATAGATGTACTCACTAGTGACTTTTCTAGGAACTTTCAGGCAGGTAAGGCATTGCCTTGGCTGAGATAATTTGCAACAATAACAATAAACATAGTTCAAGATACAAGAAACTTCTTACATACAAGAAAATTTTAAAACATTAATTTTATCTCAGTCTAAATGACCAGTCTGTTGGAATAATTGCACCAAATACATTCAGCACTTCAAGAATAAGGGATATGGTCTGAAGAGATGCATTATATTTTTCATACATAGTCTTGTGATACATTTCAGTCCTTACTTTAACTATGAAATTGATTGTAATTAGAGAGGCACAGTAAGGAGGATTCTTTCACCTTTATTTTTTTTTCTGCTTATTACACTCAAAAAAGTCTCCCATGTTACTACTTCCAACGTATTAATGGAATAGAATTTGAACTGAACCATTGTTAAGTTTCCATATTTCTACACCAATTTGAAAACATTGTCTCAGAAACAATATGCAGAACTGCATGCTACAAATTTCTGAGGTCATAATATCCTAAGATTTGCTGTTGCAGTATGACCTGCATATATGATACACTCTGTTTCTGCTGGAAGGTGGAAAAGTATGCTAGGAAATATGTTCAGTCTTCAGAAAACATATTGAAAGTAAGTTATGTTAAAAGTATTTAAAAACAAAACAAAACAAAACAAAACAAAACCAAAATAAAATATGTCCAAGTCAAATAGCATGACAGTTAGGGTTTTTTTTACCTCTGCTGTTCAGAGGTAACCTTTTCAGCAAAAAAATTACTGCTAGTGCTTTGAACAGGGATATCCACAGTGCGGTCAGCAGGTCAACCTAGTTTTTCTTAATTCCAGGCCTAACACAGGCTAGGAAATCACCTCTTGAAAACCTTCCCTGCAGCTGGACCACAAGTCTCTGCCAGGAAAAGTTCTAAGTCCAAGACCCATCTCCCCACCTCTGACTGGACAGAACAAATTAAAAAATGAATGAAAAGCAGTCAATTAATCCTTCTTATTTGACAATACCAGCCTCGTAAGATCTCTCAAAAAATTAAATTATGGAAACACAGTGATGTAACCAACTTAGCACACAACAGATAAAATGGGGATGCAAGGTGATAATGGTGTCTCCAAGGGCAGAAGGAATTCAGAGTTGACCTCTGCAGAGAATATGAAACTCCATGTCCAGATTTGGGTCTAGACAGATTAGCAGATATATAGAGAAATATCTTAGAGATATATAGAGAAATATCTTATTTCTCTGTCAGCCTGTGTTTAAATGAGACTTCACATCTACCTCACTTTTGCATGTGCAGGCACAAATACGTATTAGAAAAATCTTTGGGAACAAAATGATAGTTGACGTAGAGCAATAATCCTCTGGCAAAACATTTTACAAAAGATGACAGAAAGCAGGCAGCTCAAGTAATGGAAACCTCTGGAGAAGACACCATGGGAAAATGAGAAAATACAGTCAAAGAAAATCAGCTAATTAAGGCACTGATATAACAAACACATTTGAATGACTAGAGTTTTAAATAAACATAGACTAGATCATAAACTTACAAGTGTTGTCAAGGTACAGTAAGGATGAAAGAAAAAGCCTCTGTGACTAAGGACGACTGAGTTGTGTGATCAGTTGAAGAGAACAATATCAATTCAAAACAAAAATGCTCCAGGACAAAAAACAGGATCTATGAAGAGAAGAAAGGAGAAAATGTTAAAAGAAAACAAAAAGCTAAACACAAAAAACAAGGTAAGTATATTGTGTGTAATCTAGCAATAACAAAAAACCTTCTACAAAGTTAAAACTACCAGGAGGAAAAACACTGACCTATTAAGAGGATCAAATGCTCAAACAGCATCTATGTCAAGTGCTGAGAGCCTATCAGTCTTACCACAAGAAAAAAAATGTACCACGTACACTTATTAAATTCCAAACACTGCCGTGCAGTGTAACATCTTTTGTAGTATTATTAACAGTATAACAACTGCCTCTGGAGAGGCTAGGAAGTAAAAAAAAAAAAAGAGAAAAAATGAACAATCAAATTTTAAAGTTTGCTTGGATGGCAACTAAGTATCATATTAAGACTTTAAACTAATAAGATGAGCAATGTATACTAGAAAAATCAGATTTATTTTAGAACACCTGTGCACCCACAGAGGATGCTGAGCCCTGTCAGAGCCCTGATAGCGACCTAGGACACATTTTTTCACCACACTCTGTGAGCATGGTCTCTTCACTGTACTCTTGTCCCAGCTGAACAATAAGGATGACAACACTTGTATTTTTTAGGATGCACACTGAGATCTATTAATTAAGCTAGACAGATAAGAACTAAGTATTTTTATCATGTCAAAGATACAATAAGCAGAAGAGACTAAGAAATATCCTGTAGCAAAAAAAAAAAAAGTTAAATGGGTACAAAGGTTTACATACTGTTTTTGTGTGAGAGTTTCATTTAGTTAACAAACAACTTCCAAGATTGCTATAGCTGAAAGGATTTGGGAGTAAAAAAGAAACCCTCATTATTTTTTTTTTTGTTTAAAGGAAACATTGTTTGCTCAAGGTCCTTGAAATATTGCCTTGAGTATTTATATTTATTTCTTCCTGCAACAGACTAACAATACTTTGAGGAGAAAAACGTAAACTCACAGCATCTGCAAAGATTCTGGGCACAGACTAGCATCTGAAACAAATTTTATTGTATGACTAACTTCCTGGTTCATATAAAACAAAGCAGGAGTTTAACTTTGGTTTTGCTAAGTCCAAAATATACTTACCTTAAATTGTTGACTAACAGGTGCTAAGTGCTACTTACCTGCAAAACAAACCAAACAAACAGAGTTACTTTACAGCAAAATAAACTGCATGGGAGAGTGGATATCATTTATGTGGCTTGGTGGTTAATCATTCCTATTTTTAATACTAGAGTTAGATGGAAGAATGGAGTCAACCAAGGATTTAGTATAAAAGAAATATAATTTACAGACTCCAAGTTGAATACTGTGATGGGATGCGCAAAGCTCAGTCATAAGGCAAAAACACCTTATGACTTGAACTTCACTGTCCCCAGACAAAGCAGTCACACAAAGACCTGTTTGCTTTGACTCTCAGAACTGTTTCTGTCCCACCTAAGATGAGCCTCTGTAACATGGGATACAAGCTCCTTATGAGGTACAGTCTCCAGCATGTTCCTTTTCCAGACTAACTTCACAGGAACTATGAATCAATATTCTTTATATTACACAGCATTTCACAACTTAAATAAATTGATTAGCAAACTCCACTAAGGCGCTGTAGAAGCTCATATAGAATTGGATAAGAATACTCCCATTACTGGATCTCACATTGCCATGTCTTGGCCTCATTTTTCTTTCAAGGTTTTTTTCCTTCTGAAAACTACAAATGTAGAATCTGTTACTATCGTTGTTTCTATCAAAGGTGACAAATTTGCAAGGCTGTAAGTCATTCACAGCAGTGTCTTCAATCAAACAATGACAGAAATGTTGCTTTGAAGGAGCCTCTGGACGTCATCTAGTCCAACTTCCTCAGTCAGGAGTGTATTTTCATAAAATTAGATCAATTATTGAGTTTAGTGTTCTTTGAAAGAGAAATGTTAAACAATGAGTTAAATAAAGGAATAATCCGTGTTTAATTGGTGAAATACTACGGGTAAACAGTTCTAAAGTGTACTACAGTCAGACACCACACCTTTTTACAGCAGACACTGTTATTGTGGTACTTAGAGATACAAAGGATTGAGGTTAATTGAGTTAACAGGTTGCTCATTTCAACCCAAAGTTTGCAGAAAATTGTCTGAATACACTTTGGCATGCAGGATATTTGGCACTTTTATATCAAATATTGTGTTATTTATCCCTTAAATCACAAAATTGATATGAAGTGGCCACAAATTTTTTTAATATATCTACAGTACACACACGCACCAAGTTCATATTTTTACAACATAAATGCAATGTCCAAATCCTAAATCCATAAACCCACTGTGCATTCGTATTGGAGTCCTGACAGCTTCCATAACAGAGAAGACTGATAAGTGGACCAGAGGATCATTTAGAAATATCATCTACTACAATCCACTATAGCAAGGATGTCTTTTGCTTTCAAGATTTAAAATAGAATAAAAATGGTAACAATAAAACTTGTCAAAATGAAAAAGTACATTTTGGGAAGAAAAATAAATAAATAAGGATCACTGCAATAATGACAGAAGCAGCAGTGCAGTCTTAAAAACGGCAAGACATTCCCCCTGATAGCTTTGCCATTGATTATGCCAGAATTCTTACTAAATGCACTTCATCTCAGCTCAAAATTTGAAACAGGTCTCATGTGCAGTCTAAATAAGTCCAGAAAAAACTCATAGGTATGTTCTTTTAAGTCAAGTTCGTTAATCAGTCATGCTAAAAAGTATAAGAAGAAGAAAATAAAGAAAATAAAGAATGTCAATCTTTAGATTTCTGACCTTTGGTACCCAAACTATTCTATAATTCTATGACTCTAAGCCCAACAGTTATTTTTCAAATCTAGAATTCCTTTGGTGATGTAAGAAGATTAATGCAATACACTATTCACAACATTATGACACACTATAATTATCTCCATGGATGCCAGAAACAATTTTGACCACTGTGATAGACTGGGTACTATCCAAAAGAAACAAAACCAGTATAGATTTTAAAATATATGGGTACAAGTGCACTATACTTTGATCACACTGACAGGAACTTGAAGGAAGCCAAGGACAGCTGGGGCTGGGGAAGGGATGATGCCAATTTAATCTTTAATATTGACAGCTCTGTTTGGGACAAGGAAAGCTGAGCGGATGTTATTCAGCAAGGGAAAATTACTGTGGAGGAAGAGAAGCTGTAGGAGCAATATATTAAAAATAAATATGGAACTTGAGGGCATGTTTAATGTAAAGCAAGCCAAATGCTTGGCTAAAAAAAAAGGAGTCCTTTGTATTCTTTTGAAACTATTACATGCTAAAAATGTGGCCTTTGTACTTTTTTGAAACTATTACCATCATTTTTTTTTTTGTTCCCCTCGAGCTAAGTCCCTCAGCAGACATTAAAATGGTTGTAATTAGTATTCAGGAACACATGCTACCATGAGAAACAGAAATGTACCCTGAGGAGCTCAGCCTCATTGCTCTGGGACAAACTCTGCCCCCGACACTGATTCTGGGAAAACAGCTTCTCAAAGCCTCGCATTGCCCTGGCTCCAGGGGTACACGTGATGCCGGTGCCTGCTCCTGCACAAGTGTTCTCCTGGGGAAGCTTGGGAAGACCGAGAAAGGTACCAGCAAGTGATGGTGAAGGCTACAAGTGGCACAGACACACAGGTCTGCAGCCCTTATTACAGGGAGCGATAAGCACTGCTGAGTCTGCAGGGAACTGTAAAAATCTGAATTCTTCATTGAACTTGCAAATCAGTTGGAAGGAAGCAAAAGCTGCTAAGAAAAGCTGGGAATGCCATTTTTCTGCCTTAACCTCTCCAATTAAATTGAACTCTGGCAACAACTGTGATTTCCCAGCAGATCCAGCTCTGGGGTTTGCACAGGGCCACTACTTACGTGCTGTTTGTAAACAATCCTGCACCAAGGCACGCTGCTTTAGGGAAGAACCAAGACTCTTGGCAAATCTTATGCATCTTCTCCAAAAGAAAGCTGACTGGCAGTTCTGCATCTGCTCCCACACTGCAAGTAACCAACTAGACTTGGCTTGGTTTCACAACCTTCCCAGACCTGCCTTTTCATAGCACCCCATGTCTTGTTCTTCCTTCGTGTACACTGGACAAGTTCTGCTTCAAGCTGGCTACAGAAGCACGGCCAGAATTTGTCCTCAATAATTATTTGTACAAAAATTCAATTTATGCAACAGTTGCTGCCTTCACACAACAACAACAAAAAGGCACCAACAGTGCAATCTGATGCCATGCCCCTGAAGATCAACTTAAGTGACTGGCTTCAATCCTACCATGCACATTTCCCTCCAGGAAGCAGAAATGTAATACTCTCAAAGATCTATAGAGAGCTGTTGAAAAGCCTTTGCCAACCTCAGGAAACCAGCAAAAGTTATATTTTTACCGGGTTTAGAAAGAGGGAAAAGAAACATAGAGACTGTAGGTGTTCTCTTGTTTTACTCTTTGAAGTTGTTAAATCATTGAATGGCTAGCTCATCATATAAATGTCTGACACAACTGAATGAGGCTACAAGATGCAAGTATGTGCTTCCAGTCAACAGGCTATAATTCATTTGTCACCTGCAAGAAATATAAACATTTCCCTACGTTTTGAACATGCACAGCAAACCTGCACTGCTACGGATTTCTAAAATCGTACAGGAGGGTTTCCAGCTTCCAGATTTTTTTATATACATGATAATCACATTAACAATGTCAACATCCACTAATGTAAAAAGGAAAAGAGACACTTCTGTCTGCACAATAACACACATCTGCAGAAAAGCTTTCACTATAAAGGGTAAGGAGCGTTCCTCTAGCTCTTGCTCAGAATTCCTGTTGGCTTCTACTGTAATCTCAATAGAAATCTGCAACATTTGGGCAAATCTCTTATTAAAACTAACACTGTCCTTTGAGCCCAGAAGAGATGCTATCAGCTGGTTTCTCCCACTTACACCTAGAGAGAAGAATGTATTCATTTGGACAACAAATATAAATACTTTAAGGTTAAATTCTGGTTTGGTATATATTTATGCAATGTGCATATGTTATTTCTCTGGTAGGATATTGTATTTCTGCTTCACAAATGCTCCCCACATATACTATAACTAATCTACTTGGCTATACCTAAGTTTCATACACAATAATAAGAGTTACTGCCTAAAAAGTTTGCTTTTGTTCACTTCCTAAACATAGTGTTCCAGCTTTCAAAGGTATTTAAGATGTATCTAACTTCAAAGATGTTACATACTGTGGCTTAACCAAAAGCATAGTGAAATCAAGCTTTCATGGATTTTTAAATGGTGTTTGGATCAAGTTTTTGGTGCCCAAAGAAAGTATCTTTTTGTCAGCATATTTCACTACACTCAAAAACATTTAATCCCATTCTCACACTATCTCTTAAATGTAATTTTCAACAAGTAATAATAAAAATTTCAAGATTTAAGTGGTCTCTATAAAAATAAATGTGGCTGAACTTGCATCCACTGAGTTAGTGTTCAGTATGAGACTTTATTTATTACCAAAGAACAACAATCATTTTCCCTCCATCCATAAACTGTGAACAGGAAATGCTATCCAGATACTGGTAACAGGTAAAAAGGCTTATATCAAACCTAATGACTTTCGTGATCAATAGTATTAAAAATCAAAAATTATTTGTAAATTAAACGTAGATCTCTGTACCCTCATTACATCTGAACATTTACCATAAAAATGCATTCTTTTCTAAAATTCCTTACATCTCTAAGTAATGGGGCAAAATTCTATAATTCTTACTCAAACAGATAATGAACTAAGTTTTGCTGGACCAAGGACTGTAGATTTTGGCATCAAATTCAGAAGGTAACCTGGATAGGGAAATTCTTCTTGCCAATAGATCTTAAAGTAATACCATGATTTCTGCTACAGGTCTGACAATCTGGCTAAGTTCTCACATGTATTGCAACAATTATTTCTAATGACACAAACTCAGCTGATTAGCTTTAGACAATCTGCATCTCTTCCCTATAAACAAGTTCCCCTCCTTCACACTGAAAGACATCAGTGCCGAGATGAAAGCAGGTACATGAAAGCTGCAGCACGGTCGATTCCCTTGCTTTCAGGTTTTCCCAGTATGGCAATGCAACAGCTCCAGATTTCATTTTCAAAAACATTCCTTTATCCAAACATCAAACACTTGTTCATGTTACCAGCACAAAAACTACTTAGAAACACTTACAATAATAGCTGTGATCACATGCACAATTACATGACAAGAAAACTACGGAAGTTTTGTTGCGGAAGCTGGCAAATTCAAATGGATTTATCCAATTTATGCTTTGGATAAAGTCATTCATCCTAAAAAATAATTTCAGAAGCTCAGTGGTCACGGGGGTTGAAAGTCTGTGCTTGTGCTAAAAGGTGACATTTGAAATGCAGCAGATATGTCATTATTTTTAGCTTTGCACATCAATAAAAACTCCCAATGACACAAAATACAATAGTGCTGAGATTTGCTAGGCAAAAACTGATCTAAACCAAAACAATGGAGGCTCAT
The DNA here is from genome assembly GCF_036417535.1 of Chlamydotis macqueenii. Classification (NCBI taxonomy): domain Eukaryota; kingdom Metazoa; phylum Chordata; class Aves; order Otidiformes; family Otididae; genus Chlamydotis; species Chlamydotis macqueenii. Next base: position 91,489,760 of record NC_141558.1, on the reverse strand, counting down.
ATAACCCAGTCTGTAGTTCCATTAATTCAGTGTAAATACTCCTATGGATCAATCTAGTTCAATGATTTTTTATCTAAAAACTTAGAGACTCTGCAGTCACTGCCAGTGACTGACCTTGATGCAAACATCAGTTGATTATCTGTCAGACATCCCCTTTCTGAGCAGGCAGCTTCTGTTTCTTTTTTAGCAGTACACGCTTTTCCAAACCATTGTTCATTCCATCTCTCACTAGCACTCTTATTTTCTGCTGTCTGCTTTTGATTTTTAAATACTGGAAAATAAACTATTCTATTGATAACCTTAATACTCTCCTGTTAAAAAAAATCTCTTAAATACCCTTTAATATTTCCATGCCTTTCTTTAATTTGAACTCTCATGTCACTCATTGCCTCTCACCTATTTGTTATTGGTATTTCTGTAGTCTTTCTAAGTCTTCTTTTTGTTACTCCAGATACACTTAACACTAAGATGTTATTTTACACTAAAATATCTTTCTGTTTCATCAATGACCTTACATTGCTCTCTCTCATTTATGGTCACAAAATACCTAACAGTTTTAAAATTAAATATAAAATATAGAAAAGCTGTAACACCTGAGAACTTCAAATCATGACTTCAAAAACACAAATATTGGAACCAGCTCTCTGCTGGAATTCACCTTAATTTCGTTTGCATCAGAACCAAGCTCTCCAAAACAAAACTCTTAACAGGATTAACAAGCACTAACTTAACTTTCTGTTTCATGAATTGGCTTAAATTGCTTGTAAGAGCATATATGCTGCCAAATTAAACATATAATTGGAAAAAAAAATCAGTCAACAATTTAAGAGAATGGTTATTTTTTTAGTCATGGAAAAATATGATGACTGCTCAAGGATAAGAAAAAACTGGGTTTGAAAGCACAAGGAGTCAGGGTACACATTGAGTACATGTTATACAATCTCTTTAAAAAACGTTTCTTCCTATGGGCTGTTGTATTTTTATCTTGCATTTCCTCAGCAAAAATGCACATGCAAAGCTCATGCCCAGCCGGCTGACACATTGGCAAAGCCCCTCACCTAACGCAGGCTCATTGCACTGCGGGCTCACACACGCACAGTAAACCTGACCTTTCCATGGGGCCTCAAGTCTCACCACAGGTACAGAAGCCAAGGCCAGAGCACACGTGCAGGCATGGGGGAGCACCTGGAATTTGCCAAGCCAGCTGTGCATACGCTGTTTATCCTGTCCATGTGCTCGGGAAATACCAGGACATGAGAGGAGCCATCAAAATGTAAGCTTGCCTGAGCTACCACGTGTACTGAAACGCCAGGCAAATTCCTTCTGACCACGATGTCTACCTTAAAAAAACATATGACATATTCAGCAAAAGGCTACCACCGCACACCCCCATGTCAAAGTCAGTTTGGTTTTGCTTCCGTTTCACGCATTTTTACAAACACTCTTTCTGAAGACTGCTCTGAAGCCTCACTGCTTTCATCTTTAAAACCTTTTTCTAATTAACAGTCTTCATCTGTCCCTTCCCACTTACACCTATTAGTCCTAATGCACTTACAGAGAGCAGTAAGATGCCTTTCAAACTCTTCATTCACCCTGTCTGAACAAATCAAACTTTCTTACTCCTCCCTATTCTCCATAATCAACCATTTTCATAGCCTTGCTTTGTACCTGCTCCATTTTTATTTCACCTATCTCTAACAGTACTTGAGCTACATTTAAAAGCTATCCCTGGAAATTCCTGAGCTGATCAATTTCAAGAGTGCATTTGCCTTTTTGTGGCAGCACCTCACTAGCAGTCAGTGTTGGTTGTTCATGGTATGGCCAAGCGGTATACAGCAGTACCTACTGGTCAGTCATTTCCAGACTGGAGGAAATCACTATAGCTGGTGATTCCCACTCCATAAACAGTTCTTGTCTTCTGTCCCAGCCACTGCAACTCAAGTTGACCTGGTTTCCTTGCCTTGAGCTACCTGACTGGAGGATACAGAGAAGCCAGAACCAGACTCTCCTCAGTGGTGCACAGCAGTAAGACAAGAGACAACAGACACATGTTGGAAAGTGGAGAATTCTAATTAGATATAAGGATTTTTTTTTTCTTTACCACAAAGTGGTCAAATTGTAAAACAGGTTGCCCAGCGCAGTTGCATATCTCCCTCCTTGGAGGTATTAAAGACTTGGCCAATTATATCTGCTTTGAACAGGGGGTTGTACCAGGTGACCTGGTTGTACCAGGTCCCTTCCATCTAAATTATTTTAGGGTTCTTTTATTCCAGTTTCTCTTGACTGATGAAAAATATGACCTTATTTTTCATTTCTATTGCTGATGACTTCCAATTTTGCCACCAACACATCAGCATTATTCTACCTTTTGCTGAAGTCACTGCTAACAAATAATTAAGAACATACAAAGAAATCCATATTTTATGAAATGTATCTGCTACCAATAGTCTCATGCTGATTTGTTCAGTACAAAGGGATGGATATAATTCACTTTTCTATTTGAACTAATTAAATTCTGTTACGTGCTTTGACCTCTGATGTTACTGTGTTCATTCCCACTCCTGGAGGTGTCTTATCTTTATTCCCATGTTTGGCATCACAGTCCTTACTCTAGAGTTCAATATTAGTCTTCATTATCTTGATTATTAGCCTAAACTAATTCTAACTCACTTCTTGTCATAGTATCTCCATGTCTTCTTTAGTTGTTCATTCACTATTGTCTTTACTTTTCTTTTGCAAGATTTAAATCAGTTTGGCAATATCATTTTATCCTTGTATATCCAGAGTGTAACAACAAAGCTGTGTTTTCTATTTGCTGTGGGTTTTTTGTCAACTTCTTAATATCTTTTTTGGAAGTGGTTATTCATTCATGAAGATCTGGAGCCTGTCACCTTTCTTCCCAAGCATGATAAAAAGAATTCAGGTTTTTTTCTACAGGTTTTGCACCTCTGACCTGTGGAATTCTTGTCTTGCTCCATATTCAGCTCTCGAGTGCATCACTGTAGCTATCAGCATGAATGAGACTCCTTAAAGTTTATGCTTTCCAAGTTAGAAGATAAAACAAATTACAGACCTACTTTTGTTCATTTGATCATTTAACTTAAGTAGCATTACAGTGAGACTCTTCTCTCATTCTGGCATGCCTAAGTCCAGCCTAAAAGAGCACAACCCCCTGCTGGCACAGGAGCTATTAAGGAACTGGGTTCAATCATCATTCTCCAATAGATATCTAACAAGTAATAGGGCATGGCTTTTGTATACGTCATTCTGTGGCTGTGAATCAGTGTCATATTCAAAGAATATAAAATTACGTATTCATTTTGCAGTATTTATGATGCAATGTATGAACACAGGTGCTTGCTGAGTAATGATGAACGATGAAACTGCAAGTCAGACATCTGCACTGAATAACGTAAGCAATTCAACTCCCGTTTGCTCTTCAGAAGCCCTGAGGATCTAGACTTTTAAGTTGCAAATGCTTAACTTGATTATCTGTCAGGTGCATGTCTCCCCTCAACAAACTGCAGGACAGAGGCTGAATTATTTCTGTTCAATTTATCACATTTTAGCCAATGTAGAAGTCTGTAGTCCACCAATAGCACAATAAAATTAACACCTCCCCACACCTTTCACCTTAACCTTTTAGGCCCAGAACCTAACTGTCCCTGAAGGCAAAGGAGCCTCATCTTGCTATGGAGTCAATAAACCCTCTGGTTCACAGAATGCGGCCAGTTTGGCTACAAAGGCCATTTTCTGAGTGCGGGTGGTATGATACAGATACACCCATTAAGGATTACTTCAGCTTGTGAAAGGTGGTGTGGAAATCCTGGCTAGCACTGGCTAGTAGGAGGCAAAGCATCTGTTGGTATCTTCTTTTCTCAGCTCTCTCCAAGTACACCTACAACAACTGGGAGAGCTGGCCCTCATACTATGCTTTCTGCTGTAATCCTAAACTGACTCAAGCCCTTTGGTACTTTACTTAACTCTGTTCTAGTCTGCCAGTTTTACTTGCTCCTGGGTCCTGCAAGTCCTGAGAGCGCACATCTCAATATCTAAAATACAGTTATTTGAAATCATGCTGCAAAACCAGATGTACACAGTTCTAACTTGAAGCAGAAGGATAACTAATATTTTAAAAGTCAAACAAGAGTAAGACAGGCAGTGTTTTCCTGCTGACAAGGGTGTAAGACAATGTAGCAGACATGCACTATTGAAAACAGGTGGGCTTTCATCCTTGCCAGTGCAATGCCAATGGTAGTTCCAGATGTGGGGAGGGCGGGGATTTGCAATGATACAGCACAGAGGAAGCCTGGAGGTAACTGGCACCATGTAGAAAGTTGGACGGATTACGGCTTGAGCTCTTTGGAATCCTGTCTGAAATCAAAGCTGCTCCCCCCTTTGGTGGGAACTGCACAGGAAAAGGATGAACGGGAGAGGGTAACTGATGGATATAGCCTTCGTTGCTAATGCAAAGGGGTACAAGCTACAATCCCTTGAGCATATAGAGGTGAAACAAGGTTCACAATGCCCTATTATATTAAGCCACATTATGAAAATGACTGTTTACATTGGTTCATTAATGTTTGTACAAGGCTGTGAACACGCAAAGTGGTAAGTATTAGCACAGGCATCAGCACGGTCTCTCAAATTCAACACATTCACGAGTGTTTTAACAAAAGAAAATACACTTTAAACATAACAATTATAGCCCACAAGAGGTGGTGCTTAGCACACTGACTCTCTACATAATTTCTGACCGTTGAAACTAAGTCAGAAATTGATATAATCAGTGGATATTGTTATCCTGAGCAACTTATTTCTTCCAAAAGACAAAATGCATGTGATCATCGATAAATTAACAAATTCAACCCACTAAACTAGCACATTTGGGGTACTGCAAGGCTATGTAGCTTCTGTATTGTTAAAATACCTTTAGTCAGATTTGGTACAATGTCTTACACTGTACTGCCTGGTGAAGGGACGTTATTTCTCAGCTTTCTATTTTTTCTTCTCATTTTTTAATTCTTTCATAACTGTAGCACACCTCAAATAAACACAAGGTTTTAGGACAAAGTGCCAAGATCTATTGCCTAAAGTGAGTACCCCAACATCTCAGAAGGTCAGTTTTGTTTGAACACCAGCTAGAGCAGTGAATGCTGTAAGCAAAAGAAATACATATCCTCAGCTGGATGAAAGAGTGAAAGCAAGGGGGACTGCAAATAAGTCTCTCCCCCAGTCTCTGTGCACTTGCAGGGCAGGTCCTTTTCTCCAGACAGGCTCTTGGCTGAGCAATACCTGCTCATTTCCTGGATCAAAACAAATTCTACGAAGTCTTTCTTGATGCACTTTCCTATATCTCTGTCCGCCATCCCAAAAGTCAGCTGTGTCTCTCCACCTCTCCCAGCAGCAGCCTGGCTGCAGAGGCAGTGCTCGCCGTGTGCTCTTGTCAGCTCTGCTCCACAAGCCTCTCCTCGAGGAGCTTCCCCAGCAGTGCTCAGGGAAAGGGAAGCCTGCCCTGCTCCCCAAAGGCATCTGCTGAAAGTGGGGAGCAGAGTCCGGGGCAGGCTTCCCCTCTGCTTCTCAGCTACAGCCTTTTAAAGGAGCATAGAGCCTGCGGCAGGAGGGAAACCGTTAAACTGCAGGCAGGTTAATGATGAAAATCCTCAAAGACTGGTGTTGGGACCAATCTCACTTAATACTAGTATTAATGACACTGGCACAAAAACAAAAAAGCAAACAAATGAATTTCTTGAGACCTAAATGTCTGGAGGCCTTGTCAACAGAAGCAGGATTGGGGGCTCACACAGCAAGAGCTGGATTATCTGGAGGGGTAATAGAAATGGGACGAAGTTTAGTGGTGTGCAAGGTCAGAAGCTTTGGAACTAATAACAAGACTTTCTGCTATAAACTATGAGGTTGTCAGCTGGAGGAGCTACGTAGGGAGAAGTATATCTCTAGGATATGGGATGTCTATAAATCATCAGCCATGAAAAGAGTAAACCCATCAGGTGATGTATCCTCAGAAGAGCAAAGGAAGATTAATTCCCATGGTGAAGGCCCTGTGAGAGCTCCCCCTTTGAAATAGTATGTACAAAGCCAACCACATTCCAGAAAGAGTCTGTTCTCCAACCAGAACAGGCCCACAAATAGGCTTCAAAATTACCAAGATAACATTCTGATGCAATAGTACTAAAACTACCTCACCTTTTACCCTAGCAAGACCAGGACAGAAAGGATAGCATTCCTATCTGGTCATTGACCAGGCAAATGAAACAGTCCAAAGGGCGCTTTAAGTTAAAAGACACACAGGTACAAGTTTTTAAAGAAAATAAGAAAGAACACGTCTAGCAGCAAAGTTCTGGAAGTGCCTCCCCATCAGAGTCCCATTATCTTAGACATGGTTTGAAAAGCTTATAGAAAGGTAAAGGTCAGGGGACGGAATTTGATGACCAGATTTACAGTAGGAAAACTACTACCTATATGCTACATATTAGCACCAGATTGTTATCTAACACTTTTCTCTGTGTTTCTCTGCAGCAAACATTCACAAAATTTGGTTATTATTTTAGCATTTCTGAATAGCACTGGCAAGTTTTTTTCCCCTCCATTTGTTGCAGAAGTGCCAATAGCTTTTATGCTTTTCACACCAACACTGTAACGGTGCATCTCCCAAACACCTGAAGTTACGCCTGACACCTTGTCTCCTGCTGTGCCCCGCACAAGCTCTCTGTAACACAGAAAAGCAGGATGTACTCATTCTGTCTTGCTCCAGCTGCCTCCTCTCTGCTGACTGATATTATTTTTGTAATTTCTAAACCAGTATGGTGTATTCTTTCAAATCTGTGCTGTCATACTTCCCAAGCCTACAAGTAATGCAATGTGCCACTTGGCAGAAATACGTCATTTGCACTGCTCCCTCCACTGAAATGCCACTGAAGACACATCCCTTCCCATTAAATAAGACGACTTGTTGTAGAGCAAGCCTGTCCTTCCATCATAGTAATTGCTGAAGGATTATGCCTCATAGTCAGAGAGAAAAAGCATGCAAAATACAAATCAGGGTGTTAATAAACCTCAATCTTGTGAAAGATAAAATCAACAAGAAGAAAAGGAGGCTTGACAAATTGTATAAATAAAGCAGCAGCAGGTTTTTGAGGAAAGTGTTAAAGCAAGTAAAAAAAAAGTAGAGTAGAAGAGAACATTCATGATCTCCAGTTCTAAAAGCACCAGAGACACACATGGCTCCTCAGGGCTCTGTCCATTCCTGAATGTGATTTCAGGAAGCCAGAAACATCTCATCAATGGTGGAAAAAGTGGAAATTTATTCCATGTTTTCCTTGACAAGACCCGCGCACCACAGAAACAGCTGCTGGAAAAGGACAGCCAATGGCTCAGAGCTCCAGCTCGGATGGTTAGGAGAAAGAGCAGAAAAATAGTTAAATTAAACAGGCAGAAAATGAAGGCCTTCCTTCAGAGGGACATGTCCTCAGTCCCTAGATAATCAAATAACAAAAGCATTTCTCGAGAGAACTGTTTGCTGTTGAAAAATTTAATTTAGTTAGATTAGGTTTGGTAAACTTTTAAATAGAAAAAACAAGAGCATTCTAATTTCTTTGGACAACGAAATGTTTCTATGCCCCTAAAGCAGAATATCATAGAATGCTAATTATGCTGGACTTTGCCTCAAACTAGAATGATAGAAAATTTAAAAGTATTCAGCTCTCCTGGGGAACAGAAACGCCAGTTTCCAGTCAAGCTCTCTCAGGTGTCACTGAGAAAATTAGACTTTGGATTGTCTCCCAACCTAAGTTTTCTTTAAGTGGGCTCACAGCATTTCTGTCTTTCATTGAGAAAATTTATGCATTTATTATATAACTAATAGCAGCCACTGACCACTTGTGTTGCACCTTACCAGGACAGCTTTATCTTGCAGGCTGGAAACAAAGGGTCCCTTCTTAAATGTCAGATGCCATCTGCTAGGCCTTGAATGTAAATGCACAAAAAGACATTTGCAGAACACACCCCACAAGCAGGATCAATTCCTCCCGGCACTGTATCTATTTCCTAGACTTCCCTTCACTTTTCTAACAGCATCAGACTTAAGCCCAGTGCTTTGAGCTGCATCTAGTCTGTAACTGAAACAAGCAAAGGTTTGATTTCTTTTGTTCTCTCTGATAAAGCAGCAAAGGTCCTTTCACCTGTTCTAGGAGAACCACTTAAAAATTCCAAAGGCCTTAAAATTTTCAATATAAATGAGCTCCAAAAAAATTCAAGAGAAACAATTTCCACACTTCTTTAAGGTTTCTGTGTTAAAATCAGTCTTTCACAATGATTGCACGTTATAAAACTGAAATTGTTGCCAACATGAACACTACACTTAAATCACAATATGAATTTATGAGCTTGCTTTTCACCTTCATCTCCCCCTTCTTCAACACTTTCCCTCCCCCCTCCCAAATAAATGAGCCATGTTCCTAATAAAGTGCTTGAAACGAAGGCTGGGAAATTTAATAATAAAAAGCTCTCTGAAATTAAGTTTCTGGCAGCACTTTAAAAAAGAAAATGTTATTACTTGGTCCCTTGCTTTTCCCCAAAGCAAATTTCAGTCCTTTGAGGACAGCACAAATATAAAGCAGATAATTTACAAACCTTTTATTCGGCAATTTGCCTGATCCAAATAAGCAACTGTAATAGGAATTGCCAGCTGAGTATTTTAAAGATTCTAGTACAGGCAGAGAAACTGCATATTGCAGAAGAAGAAAGTCTCTCTCTAAACTATCAAATACTAGACTTTCAATAGGAACCAAACTGTTGAACATGTTAATTTTCATAGGAAATAGAATGGAGCATTAAGAACGAAAAACCCAACGATAATTGTTGGAGTTCTTATCATATAATAAGTTTCTTAACCTCAGCTTTTTTTGCATTTGCTGTACTGAAAACAACAAAGGGGAAAATACCAAGAGTTTGCCTTAGACTATTCAAGTCCAGAACCACAAATGAGAAGATATTTGGCATAGCGAACCCAGACTTTTTCCTCTGCCTCTGTCTTATCAAAAAGAGTTACCAAAATATTCTTGACCATTTAGAAAACTAAAAAAGGTCACTTAAATTGTGAAGATTTAATCAGGAAAACTAAAGCAAGGCTAATTCTCTGATTTTGCAAAAGCCACGGTGTCTTAGACTGTTTTTTACGTAGCTTTTAAAGAACAATGTATAAAAATCAGGCTCCATTGAACTCTCTAGGAATTTTCCTGTTGAGTCAGGACTGTACTATAATGCAATACATAATTTTGCAGAATTATTTATCAAGAGACCTACAGGCTAGATTTTCACATCCTCTCTCATAATTAACAGTCATACTATTTTGCATCATCATAAATGTGTAAAATTTTGCAAGATTCATGCTTTATTCCTTAATCACTTCTAGTCACTATTTTGGACTGCTTACCACTCACTACCAAAAATAAAAATTATTTCGTGCTCTGTCCCTCTCACTTCAGACACATGGTTGGTTCCACCAGCTGAGTGAAAAGAAATAAAAAGCTGAAGTGTATGGGAAAGCATCTTCCTGTGTAAACACACCAGGATTTTAAAGCTGGTTTTGTTTTGAATGAAACTCTAAAATATCTTTGCAGGAAGAAAGTTTTTTATATTCGATTACTTTGTTACTCAAGGTGCATTGGTCACCTGAAGCATGCCTACTCATCTTTCCAGGAACACTGCCATTTGTAGCCGTGTGCATACACCGATTTCAGTATTTGCATTATATCTCATCCTCCTTCTCTCCCTTCATTATAACCATCCTTTCTTCTAAAATATAGCATTAATAACCCCCAAGCCAAAAGCCCACATGGAGACAGGACCCCCAATTCAGAGCTACTCAGAACTGGAGGTTGGGCTCATGACAGCCTACATCACATCGATCCAGAAAGATTTGAAATATTTGGACATTGGTCATTAACTAGGATAAAAATTGTGTAAACACATGCTCTGGTTTGATGAGTGAAACAGAACTGCCATTAGTCAAGAGTACCTTGTGCACACCTGTACCAATATTTCTCTATCAGGTTCAAGGTCCACAAGCTTCCTACCCTTTACTCTAAAAAGGCTCACCAGTCATCAAGCCAACAAGCAATGAGCTTCCTCCTAACCAGAAGCTAAGAAACAGGATGTCAGCTCAACCGTGCACTGGTATGTGCAATCCGCTCAGATAACATGTTCAAACTACAAAGCCTCATGTGGACCATGCATAAACAGACAGAAGCAGGTGACTGTGTGAGTTGAACATCAAATACAGGATTACCCTTCTTCATAAAAAAAAATAAATTAATTCCACCAAACCAAATCAATGACTTCTATATGAAAAGGCACTAGATGATTCCTTTGAACTTTAAAACTCTTTGGGTTTTTCTGTCAGTAGCAGCATTCCATGGGACTGAAGGATGGTTGTAGGATATATAAAAAGTTAGTGACTCCCTAGCTTCTGTCACATGGTGAAAGGTTGGCTACAAGCTTTTAAATCATACTATAATTTCTAGCAGGAACATGCAAAAAACATGTAGCACAGCATTTACTGTAAGTAAAAATTCAAACCCTTTTCAGTCAAGTTGCATAGTGCAGTCAGCAAGTCACTTCTAGCCTGCAAAACCTCTGTATGTGGTTCCCAAAAGAATTAATCAACCACAGCACTCGTCAGCAGGACCAGCTGATTGCCCGGGCAGTAGCCAATACAGAGATGGCTTCGGTTGCTGATGGAGCAGGAATGATCATCCGGGACGCAAAACCATGAGACATCCAGAATCGTATGCCCTAGTCCTTCCCATTGCTCTGCCCAGCAGCAGGAGGCCACTGCAAGATCTGACAGTCCAGGGCCTAAACAGAAGAGTGATACATCTGTGTGCACACCAGTGGATAGAAATTCAGGAAAAGGAGAAGCTAAACCTCCTTTCACAACTTGGTAAAAATTGTTTCCAGCTTCTGACCAGAGGACTTGGGACTTAAAAGACTCTCTCCTCCAGGTCACCCTGTGATGACACAATGCATAGCTCTGCTGCCCTCCTACGTAGACTACAGTTGCATAATAAACACCTAAAGCAGAAGGTTGGTCCACTGTCCTATTGCAAGACTTGTTTCGTAACACTTGTACTATTAATCAGTTTATGTATACAGTTAATTTAATCCAACAGTCACATAGCAGAAATTTCTATAACCCAGCTAAGCCACAGAATATTCATAAAGTCACACAGATACTTCCAGAGATTATGTCCATCACAGCACAGGACTGGTTCAGGATAATACTTTCATAGACAGTGAATATATGGGGCGACACCTCCAGCTGGGGTAAGTTAGCATTCCTCTCCTACTGACAATAGCAAAATTATTCTGTGCATAGTAACTGAGCATTTGGGCATCTGGATTTTGAACAGGGTTATGATATTAACGTACATACCAGGGTTAGTTTCCTTGTAAAATAAAAATTAGTTGAGAAATTTCAGGATTGGATTTGAAGTTTCAGGTTGAAAACCCCTTAGGCCTTGTTCAAGTTTAGATTTGGACAGATCAAACTTTTAAAATCTGCTAATGGCACCTTGACATTTACAGGCGGGGAGCTTGCAAGACTATTAATTTTTGACTAACAAAAGTTGCGAAGAGGTATAGATGTATCAGAACCAGAAAGCTGGCTGACATCCATTTTGCAATTTGTATGCTGCCTATCCAAAAACAGCAAAGCATTCAGATAGATCAAAGGTACAAATTCTGACCCATTTTTCACATGCTGAGAAAATTCTATTGGAAACTGTGTTGTTAAAGTGGCTAGAATTTTCAAAAGTCTGTGAATAATATCTAAAAAGTTTCTTCCAAATTTAGAAGAAATGATGGATGGATAGTTGTTCCTCAATCACTACTTCAAATAAAATTCAAGGTTGAACTATACAAGTGCAATTTCAAAATATACATTTAAAAAAAGAAGTTACATATGCCAGAATTTAGGATTTAAATTCAAGCATCACTTCAACCTTAACTACTAGATCACCTATTTGATGTAAACATTAATGCAAAACAATACCTGTTTTAGTTTTTTACTTTCACTGTAAATCTTTTAACCACATTTTATACACAAAGCTTAGCACTGAAATACATGTAACTAATGTTACTGAAATATTCCATATAATCAATTTCTATCTTGATTTATCTCTCATGTACAGAGTTGTGTAAAACACACATATAAGATTTTATCTGTGGAGCCATTTCCGACAGTAATGTTAAATGAAGAAATCTATGAAAGCTTATAGAAACCTCCTTTACCCCCAGAGAAAATGTCAGAGATCTGCCAGATAACCCCTAAGAATAAGATTTTTGCATGTAGATTTCTGGTTCAGCTGCAAAAAAAATTGCTACAACGTGTTGCCAGACAACTCCCTATGCTCTGAGAACTAGAGGAGGCTTAGAAACAAAACCTCATCTCCATGCTAAATATGTAAGTGTAGAATGGTTAAAAAGCATCATCTTCTCCTTCACAAGAGCAACAAGGTCAGGTCCGTCCACACCAGCACTGCTGATGTATTTAAGGCTGTGGTAGAGCTGGAGGTATCCAGGCCTTAGTTACTACTACAAATGTCTCTTTCAGCAAGATCTGTTGGCATAGGCTATCAGCTATCTTGTATCTTGCAAGTAACGTAAAGCATTTTCAAAATCTTGTGCCTCTTAAACAGAATGGCAAATACACACTTTTCTGGTTTAGCATAATTAAAGCAGTTCCCTCTGATGAAAGGATGGGTTATGCCTTTAAAGGGTTAAATTATGCCACATACTAAAATTAGGTTTTGCCCTGGATAGACACACCTAAAGCTAGGTTGGTTGCTTTTTTCCATGAACAGAAATTGTATGTTTACACCAAGAGCAAAAAGAGCTCAGTGAAAACTGACAAAGTGTGTATAATCCTTGGATGAATTAGAAAAGCCAGAATCCATAAGCAACTCCGTATGAGAAGGATTCCCAAGTGGCGAATCTCATCCTGAATGATGCTACTTTTCAGACATGAAAGGGGAGTAGAGAGAGATTATCCCTCTACATCTTATTCACGCCTGGTGTAGAACAGTGGGCTTTTAAGGGAGAAAAAAAAAAAAAAAAAAAAGTAGCTTATGGATCCACAACTTAGCTGAGCAGACAGTGCTGGGAGGAGAGCTGCTCTGTTCCTGAGAAGGAATCATTCACAACTTTTAGCACCAAGGGGAAATACAGTTTTTATGCCACCTTCCTGTGAGGTAATTATCCTCAGGGACCTTCAGCTTTACTCAGTTGATTCTTCTCTCCTTAAAATGTCAGAAAATGGCCTTCTCTAGATTCAGAGTGAATCCTGAAGTCAATAACCAAATACAAATTCAGATATCATACAGTGGGCTCTGTATTTCTGGAGCCTGCTTCTGGTTTGCTTCACAGGACTCATGTGAAGGCTTTGGCTGAGGAAGAAGAGCCAGATCTGGCCTTTCATTAACAATGACAACAGCAAAGAAGCCTGGGAGAAGTGGTACTATGTGGGCCACTCTGGCAAAGACCATCCTCCCTTTGGACACTCACCTCGCCTCACTCAGCTCATTAAGGCTCTCTTCCCCAGCACAAGTTTTCGTCCTTGTCCCCATCCTGTGGCAGGAGCAGTCCAGCCCAAGCCCTTCATTTGTGGTGCAATAAAAATCAGTGCTGCTCACGCTGCTGCTAAGTCACCAGGCAGCTCTACCTGCGAGCTTTCATATCATGCTGATTGGAGTTTTCACTGCCTTCCTGCCTCCATCAGACACCAGCACCTCGGAGGATTATACTTTCACCAGTTCAAGTAATAATGGAGATTTTCTGGATAAGCAGAACTGTAACACTTTCACCCTGTAACACCAGGGTGAAAGAGGAGATTTTTAAACAGAAAGTGACTTCACCTGACTGCTTTGAGATGGATGGTATAGCCTTATGTTGTCAATTCTTATACTGATATCTATGGGGAAATACACCTCTTACAGTCCTTTAAGAGAGACCTGCAGTGACCACCAGAGAATGGCTGAAGTTAAACACTCCTAATTCCACTCTGGTTCTGTATTTCAGACTTCAGAAATGTTTGGGCCGGCCAATTCAAGAGAAAATTCTTAATCCAAAGCCTGGAACAAGTCCAAGCCCAGAGTAAAGGTAGTAAAAACTTCTAGGGTCCTTGGAGTTCAGTATTTCAAAACATCCTAAAACATTCTAGTTGTGGTACTGGCACTGACAGACAAACAATCCTCAGAAACTTTGATCTCTTCATTAGACACAATCCTACAGCAACTGAAGCTTTTCTCATCTGCATCTTCGTCAACATTTCTTTAATCTTTATACCCACACATAAAGTGGGACTACTGTTTCAGAACTGCATCTGACTTGTACACTAACCAGCACTAAAGACTTATGCCCATAGAGTTTGCTTATTATTACCCTGAATCTCCTGACAATTCCTGTATTACATCATATGGCTATACACTTGTCTATATATCTCTTGGCTCCTATCGTAAATGCAGAAACTTTCCTGTACTTTCCTGTAAATATCCTTGTAGATATAACAAAAGAAAACAAAACAAAACAAAACAAAAAAAGAGGCAAAAATAGCAGTGAAAGTATTTTCTGTCTATACAAATAGCTTAGGTAATGGGCTAGAGTCATTTCTCCCAGAAGATGGGAGGTGCCCCTCTGATGAGATTCCAGTGTAGTAGGAAGAAGAGAATGAGATCATGAGAGAGCATCTCCCGCTCTGGGCAGACAGTTTTAAGTGTTTTAACTCATTTTTAAACACAGTTTAATGATAAATAAATGTGAGTTGGTTTTCTTTTATTTTTAAAAACAATCTACTTAACTTTAAAGTGCAATGAATTCCCCATTCATTCCAGTGCTTTGAAAACATTTCTTTGTCTTAACACACACCATCAGACAGGGATAAGTGCGATTTCCCATTTATTAGTGTTTATTTATATTTAATGCATATTTATCTTAAACTCCTTCCGCCCTTCCAATGAGAAAATTTTCTTTATAATTATGTGAACATCTTCTATATCATGAAGCATCTCCACGTAAATTGTTTTTGTAAAGATCGCTACAAAGATCTTGAATCTGTTGAAGAGTGAAACAGATCCTATACAAATTGTCAAAACTTTGATTCTTTAGCTCAGTTGGCTTTAAAAAAACCCACATTTTTTATACATTCTCTTCTGTACATATAACCCAAGATGACATTCTGTCAGGCAGAGACAGCTGGCAGCAAAGGTGTTTGTCTATGTTTTGCAGACATTTGTAGTTGCCAGCTATTTGGAACAGTCCCCAATCTTGTCTCACAGCAAGTCAGGTTGTGTACCCGGCTGGCATCAAGCCACAGCCATCACAGCAAACTGTGAAAAACTTTGAAGAAGCAACAGATTTTCACAGAAAGAAAGAGGAAAAAAAAAAGAAAGAAACTGGACTGTGAAGTGTAAAAAAAAATTTAAGGCACTGAGAATGAAAACCTCTTCAAGACGTTCTTTCTTTACTTCTGGATTTCAGAATATCATCTGGTTTGGGGTCATCTGTCCTTTCAGTGCAAGCATTACCAGCTTGCAGCTGGGAAAGCTGTCTAATTCCATCCTCTTGATTACATTAAGAGAATTTATGGCAGGCCCTTGAGCTGTTACCTGATTCTAGACAGATTACTTCTAAATAATAATTTTTTTAGGACATTCAAAACTGCACAGGATCTGAACAAGTGAAAATAATTTTGAAGGGACAATTTCAACTAATCTTATTCTCTGCTGAAGTCCTAATTAGCTTTTACTGTGTTAACATACAGTAAGGAGATGCAGAAATTACTACACATGTATTGATTAATCAGCTTATTTGACAACATTTGGGGTGATGAAAATGTAAGTTCTGCACCGCAGAGAGCAAGCCCAGCAGCGAGCTGAAAGGGAGCCCTGGCAGCGCCGTGCCACCAAGGAGGGACTCTGGCCCACCAGGCAGCACCTGGCTTACCACCACGAAGCCAAACCTCAGAGACTTCACAGGGACCGCGGAGAAATTTATAGTGGGTCTTCAGCACCCACTGCACCAATGCGTGTGCACAGAAAAATTCAGTAGGAAAAGGGAAAAAAATCCTGGACTAGAGCATCATGGATTTAATAATCACTTTATGCATTAGTGGCAAAGCCACAGGTGTTCACCAAAATTGCATTATCAAGCAGAGGTAGGAATTACACAGCCGTTGAAGGGACAGGAGGCATTCAGAAATCACAGGAAACAGAGGGCAGAGAGCCATGAGAACTGCAGTGCTGCCAGATAATGAAGACAGAACTCTAAGTAAAAACAAAATCCAAATTCCAGTCCTCATATTTAGCCACATTTTGAGCAGCAGCTGCTCACACTCAGTTGCAACACAGGGGAAGGTTATTTTCAAACAAGAAACTCCAAAGATTATACAACTGTTGCTAGGAGCTTTCACTATTTTGCAACATATAAATCAGAATTACAAATCACTTTTGCCATTGATTCTCTGGATTTTTGTTTTCATGGACTGTCAAACTGTCCACATGTGTACCTTTACTTACTGATTCACTTGTCATCTGTCTGAAAACAAAACAGCTTAAAAACTTTGATTTACTAGAGAGAGTAAAAGGAAACATAAAACAGCACATTATGAAAATGCCTTATAAAGCACCTGTTATAAAACCCTTCTTTCTTTTATTGCTTATGGGATGGCATGCTCTGAAGCTGGTGAAGAATCACTTTTTTTTACTCAAAGCTCATCAACAATGTCAGACTCCAAACATGAGCATGGTTCATTAGTTACTTAGTCAGTCTAAAATCTCTAAACTTGTACTTAGTCTAAGAATGACAGTACAGGGCAGAGACATGACAAAGATATTATAACTCATTTGAGAAATACTTTGACCTGGAGGCAGAATCTCAAAGCTAGATCATTACTTTGGTACCTAATAACTGCTGTAATGGTAAAATGTTAGTTGACATGGTTTGCTAGCTGGTTTTGACTGAGCTCCACTTATGGCTTTCTACTGACCCTTTCTCTTCTGCCACAAGATTAGGGTGAGACAGAGACATAATTTGTACAGGACATTGCTCTGTCCCCACTTTGGGGATGCTGCAGAATAAATATTTCTGGATTCTGAAAGCATCAGCTGTAACTCAGAGCAGAAAAATTAGTGTGGAAGTCCACCTTCATTTGCTTTTGTAGATATTTCACTACCACACCATCAGCCTTAGTCTGCAGACATTAGCTCCTTTGCTACAGTTAGTAATAGTAAATTTCAACTTTCCTCAACCATCTTTTCAGCCAGTGCATTTCCAATACAATTATTTAAATCCTCCCTATGTTGATGGCCATTTTTGGAGACCATGGGGCAGGAAGCATTTGTTCTAACCTTGTAGTCCTATTCCATAAATCTCCCTTTGCCCATCAGTCTCAAACAGTGCTGCACACCCACCTGGCCTTTCCCTTCTTCCCCATCTCCTCCCCTTTCACCCAACAAAAAGTCCAAACTGCACTATAAGAACTAATTTTGGTAATTGAACTTTGAAGCCGTTTGTAGCACTAAAGCCAGACTATACAGTGTGTCCCACAAAACTTTTCCGGAATCATTTCTTCAACTCCCTCATCCAAGCTGCAGACAGGTGACTAAGACCGATTGTAGGTATTGTCTTTTTTTTTTTACATAAATTACTACCGATGTTTAAACTGTACATCATGTTTTCTCTACCACAGGCAATGTTTCAGCTGGTCTAGTGGTTTCCTGGTCATGCTTTTTCAACCCTGTGGTGCTGCACAAGCGGCTCTGCTGTTTCAGCTGAATTTTGCACATATCCTGAAAAAGAAATAGCAGGCAGTGCGTTCTGGATGTTGAAAACAAAAGTGCATCACAACACTCCCTCATAGCAAGGGCCAGCTGCATCTCTAGCTTCCAATATGCAACCGAAGTATCCTGTTTAATTTTGAGGTTTTACATAGTTTTCACTACACTGTGCATCTTTAAAATTTATGGGATCCTAACATCTTTCTGCCTCCAGAAATCTTAAAGGATTACTAAACGTCGCTGTGATACTTTGCCTAAATTGAAAAGAGCACTGTTTTTCAAGTTTTCTAACTGATCACAGTCAAGAAAGATATAATCATAGTTACCAAAATATATAAAATGACACAAAATGACTCATTCCTTAGTTCAGGACTGCTTGACATTTACAAAATTGGCCTAATTTAAAATGAAAAAAAAAAAAATGACCTTGAAGATATTTAAGCTCAGGGTTATTTAGCCTGAGGCTCACTGAATAATGGTAATAGACTTATTAATTCCTAACACGGCAAAACAGTCAGGGTGCAGAACACAGTCCCAAAATCCTCTGCATCTCATTTCTGTTTAAGCTACTATACTAGCTGCCTCACTGCTCAGCCTTCAACACAGTGCTTGCTTCAAAACCCAAAAGTAGACTGGGGCAGCACACAGCTTCACCTTAACCTGGCCTGGCTGGAACCTTTAGCGGGAGCAATCTTGCCACTGGAATTTCTTGACAAAATCCCAGAAAGGGTCCAGGAAACATCCTGAATTCATTTCAAAGAGCAGACAGCATAAAGTAGGACTGTTCCAGTGCAGGACTTCTCAGTTGTTGTATGTCTGTGTCTGCACTTTTGACGCCAGATCAGGATCTAATTCGCTCACTCCCCAAAAGGTTGTGGAGAACAGCAGTTGCAGTAATGCCATGCTTAAGTAATTAAAAATTTTTGACACTTCCCTTGAAAAGGAAGTAAGTGAAGAAAGCTATTAAAAATTGCAAGGATTTTTCTATGAGTAACAAAGTTGAGATTCCAGTTATTTGGCTATTGATTCATAATTGTTCACGTGGACAAGATTTTCAAGCTGTCCTCTGAATCATAAAGGCAAAAAATTCGCATCAAGCAAGAAACAAAGTTAGCTAAACTTGCCTGTCAGTGGGCAGGAGGTGGTCCTTAGGTCTATATTTTATTACTACTGTGCAGGGATCAGCTACACACATTTCTCTCTCAGCTCTTGAGCGCGTGTCCCACATGGCTCACCCAAGATACAGGTCCAAGAAAACGGGCATTAATAGATGAGATCTCTCAATAAACATAGAACTGGAAAAAATGACACTTTATTGCAGCTGACTGACACCTGTAACCCCAGGGATGGAGCACAAATTGCTGAAAATGCCACAGTGGTGAGTAGGGCACGAAGAAAATGTTTTATTTGGACAGTCTCTGTGTAAAGGTAAAAATAAACCAACAAATTGAAAGATCTCCACTTGATGACAAGTTACTTCCTGGCCCTGAATGAGTCCACAAGCTAGCCTAGCTTTATTGAATAATCACAGAAAACACATCAGATGGGCTGACAAAAGTTTACTTACTGTTCTGGTACAGTGCTTAAAATGGTATCAGATCATGTTTTCTTCCCAATATTCAATAATTTTCTACCTGTCTTAAAAATCCAATGGGCAAAGACGGTTATGATCCCCAGAGAGATTTCACAGAACTGAAGTGATGGTGTCCTTTCCACCTTCAAAATACAAGATTTTGGCTGCTCTAATGAAACATCCACTATGATGGTATGACACTTCTCACAATAAAAACATGGCTTTCCCTAGGTTACGTTCACACCATGTGTGCTTAAAACAATGCCCTAAACTCCATTTAAATGTAGTACCAGAGTTAAAAACTGATTGTGAAAATTTTAAAATAAAATGGAATAAAATAATAAAAATAAATCTTGCAGCAGGTGTGCTGCTTGCCTGTACACAGTTGGATCTGCTGACTGAGGAGCAAACCAAAGCTTTTACTTCCATCAGCAAAGCTGAACCTGCTCTCTTAACCCATGACTGCAGTTTTTCTGCCACTGTTCATAATAACAACTTTTAAACTAAGTGCTGGTTGAGGCCACTTGCTGCGATCATGCCAGAAAAGCCATACTGCTTGCCGTGTCCTGGCAGCACGGAAGCGACATGGCATAGGCATGTCCACATGCAATACCCACCACTTGCCCTCTCGTGTTGGACATGCACCATGTGTGTTGCAGGAGTGATGTGCTTTAAGCTGCGCAGGATTTCAGCAGTAACGAGCAATCCCATTCACACGCCCAATTTCAATCTGGATAAGTCACAA
This sequence comes from Chlamydotis macqueenii, assembly GCF_036417535.1. Classification (NCBI taxonomy): domain Eukaryota; kingdom Metazoa; phylum Chordata; class Aves; order Otidiformes; family Otididae; genus Chlamydotis; species Chlamydotis macqueenii. Next base: position 91,469,593 of record NC_141558.1, on the reverse strand, counting down.
ATCAACTCTCTGGCAAGCACGGATATCGAGACTTTCTATTGAAATTTTGGCTGGCCTTCAAAGCAATAAGCAGGTTAGAATGCCACAAGTTCTTATTTGTGACTTGATACATATTTTAAAGCACTTCTCCATTTCAAAATTTTGTTACAGAAACCTTTTCTTCTGAGATATTTCAAATATTAGCTTAATAGAGAATCTAAAAAGGTAGAAGGCTATCTGCTGGTTTAAATAATTCCTAAAAATTACAAGACTGTATTAAGTGTGACTGTCACAAAACTAATTGATCTGTAGTTGTACTTAAACTCTAAATTTTAAAATTCTTTAATTACCCACAGATTTTCAGTACATTCTACAGTATGTGTTAAAAAAATAAACTGCACTCAAACTAAACTTGTTATTATAGCCTTTGTTTAAAAAAGAAAAGAAAAACAATTAAGTAAAGAGGTTGACAGTGAAATATGATATACTGTTGTCGTAGTTCAGCCCTGATCAGGACCAGACTACGCAGTCTCTCTCCCGCTCCCCCCACCCTCCGAGAGAACAGGGGGAGATGATATAAGAAAAACGGCTCAAGGTTTGAGATAAGGACGGGGAGAAATCCTTAAAGTTACCGTCACGGGCAAAACAGACTCGACTTGGGGAAAACTATTCATTTATTTTCTAAAATTAGCAGGAGAATGAGACAGGGAACAAGATAACCTCCCCCCACCCCTCCCTCTTCCCGGGCTTAACATTATCTCTACTACCTTCCCCTCCTGAGCGGCACGGGGGGGGAAAGGGAATGGGGGTCGCGGTCAGTTCATCACGCGTTGTTTTACGCCGCTGTATCATCGTCAGGGGAAGAACTCCTCGCATTCCTCCTCTGCTCCAGCGTGGGGTCCCTCCCACGGGCCACAGTCCTTCGTGAAACTGCTCCGGCGTGGGTCATCTCTTCCACGGGTGCAGTCCCTCTAGAACAGCTGTCCCAGCGGGCCCTCCACGGGCCACAGCCTCCTTCAGGCCTCCACCTGCTCTGGCGTGGGGTCCTCCACGAGCTGCAGGTGGATCTCTGCCCCTCCGTGGACCTCCATGGGCTGCAGGGGGACAACCCGCTCCACCATGGTCTTCACCACGAGTTGCAGAGGAATCTTGGCCAGGAGCCATATTACTCCTCCCCCTCCTTCTGAACTGACCTTGGCGTCTGCAGCTGTTCCTCACAACAGGCTGGCAGACGCCTCTCAGGATCCTTTTTACATCTTATTCACTTCTCATCTCCTCTCCACTTCTTGCAGCCGGGCCGGGCCGAGTTGGGCCCAGTCGGCTGCCCGGCGGGAGGCCAGAGGGTGAGGCCTGCAAGGCCCATGAGGCTCGCGCCTCCCCCTCTCTGCCCCCCGCTCAGCTGCTTCACATCTTCTCTTCTCTCTTTTTCCTGTTTTCCCCTACTTAAATACGTTATCGCAGAGGCGTTATCACGGGACATTCTGCTACCAATTGGCTCGGCCTTGGCCAGCAGCGGGTCCGCCCTAGGCCCGGCCGAGTCCACTGAACAAAGGGGAGCGACTTCTAGCAGTTTCCTACAGAAGCTACCACCTTAGGCCCCCCCTCACTAACAAAACCAGAACAACTGTAATTGTTCATCTTATGGCAAACAGATATTTCCTGTTAGGAATACACTCATTTAAGAGGGCGGCACTTTTTCAGCTGCCAAGAATATGTGTGCGCAAAAGGGTGTGCTGAATGCTCCCATGAATTTAATGATTCATGTCTGCTCTCAGATAGCGACAATCTCCAGGAGCATCCACCTCAGTCGTTTCCATGCTGCAAGAACAGTAATTAGAGAGGAGTCTAACCTGAACTTTAAATCCACATTTTATTTATTTGTACGTGGGAGCAGGTTCCCAGTTACAGCTTTGTTGTTTTCCATGAGAATTAAAATTTCAACACTAAAAGCTAAAGTTTCTTTACTGCAGAACAGCTGAAAAGCCGTTTCCACACTCTGACTCAGATGTCTTGGCAGACACCCTTGCCTACCTGCCATGAGAGCCACCATACAACTTCCACTGAAATGCCAAATCAGAATGATTCAAAATTAGTTTAATGCCATCATTTTCTAGACTAAGACTATGTCCCCTAAAAGAGCACATGATCTCATTACAGGAGTCCTGTGCCTAGAAGATTTTCTGAATAAATTATCACTAATTAAGGTGTGATTTAGCATGCAAACTGCCAGAGGCATCTGAAAAGCCTTGTTGTCACATGATGCATAATTTTCTTCAAAAATCAAAACAAAATTAAACTTAAGTTTAGGTGAGCAGCAAAGATGCTTTCCTCAAATGCAAAATGTTTTCTTACATCTTTTCTCTCTATTGTGTCACTGCTTCCTAAAGTAGTTCACAACTTGTTTTTCACAAAGCTGTCTGTAGTTTGATAGTCTAACTATATCCAAAGGTTCCCCCTCACCCTCCTCCTATTCCTTTCATTTTCCTCCCCTTGCATTTCCCAAGCATTCATCTTTCAAACAGAGACTATCACAACACCTCGCCTCCACTCTCTTTTCAGCTAAAAAATCACTGTTTCACAACTTCCCAGAAATCAGTGCCAGCGCTCCATCTCGCATTCCTGACCTGTCTGCACCGCACATGCAGCCCAAAACCATGCGACGCTGACGCCATGCAGCTGCAAGACTGCGTGGTCCGTGTGTGTGTGGATGGGGAGGGGAAGGAATTAAAGTAGTTTATTGCCTTTTTCAGACACTTTGAAAATTAATGGCAATATTCTAAAACCTGATGTGATCATGTGAGCAAACGACATTCATACATAACTAGCCCACAGAAAAGAAACTGGATTTTCTGCTAACCACTTGAAATGTTCTCCAGTGGCAGCAGAAGAGAAGATCTCTGCTAGGGAGAACATAATGTGAGCTGCAACTCTACCTCCAACAAATGATATTGTTACATATTCCTACATAACTAAAGAGGTTAAGATATGACAGTGCAAAATACCAAGTAGAGCATGTTGCAGTGCCACACAAGCAATGCCTCCCAAATTGCATTTTTGGGACCATGCTGGTGCCATGACTACAAAATCGGCTGCTGTTCTCAGGCACTACAGAAGGAAAGCAGCAGGCAATGTTTCACCTGAAGGGACTACGCCATTTTGTCACCCAAGTCAGGCATTAGGTTGGCATTCAAAAGCACAGGTTCAATTTTTGTACTGGTAAAAAAAAAAAAAAAAAGATTAAATGCAAATTGGGTTACTGTACCTACTGTGCATGTAAGAATAAATTACATAAAGAACAGCTCAGCAAATAGTCTGCCAAAGAAGATTACAGAGATAAAATGTCTATAGGTTAGGCTCATAAAGATATTTGACAGCTGTAAAATCTTTTTGTAGTAGAAATTCAGGTTACTAAATCCTCCAAAAAAAAGCCTGCCATTGCTGGCTGTGCATCATACTAGGCTAGCTTTTGGCCATGACAGACTTGAAACACAGTTAGAGAGCTTTCATTTCTAACAATCCCATTGTTACAGTAACCTCTTTTCAAACGTATCAGTATATTGTAATATACAGTAATTCCACCTAATTACTTACAGAACCCTGAGCACAGGTTCTGAGAGGGCAGCTGCAGCAAACTCATCTCCTCATGCCCGGAGGTGATGCAGGACACATCGAACAGAGCACACCCACCTGCACATTCAACAGCTTCATCATTCAAACGATGGCACAGCTGCATGGAGTATGAGAAACAAAGCAGAACTGCAGAGACCCAAGAAAGCTCATTATCAAAATGGTCATTTATTTAAAAGACAGATCTTTCCAGCAGAACCCTCAATCAAATGATACAGGTTACGAAATGGACAACAGACTGCCAAAACTCAGAGAATCTACAGATATGATAATGTACTTTCCCAAGAAGTAATATCCCTGCTTTCTTAACACATGGAAAAGCCAGCCGCTTCCAAATGTTTTCAGTACTGAAATTTCAAGTCAGCATTTCAGGCAATCTTTAATAATTTTCAGCATATTTAGAATATTCCATTAGTGTCCCTATCTGTTTTGTTACAAGAAGGAGAGGATAAAGGGTACCAGGATGCAATAGGTCCTTCAACCCATCAATAAATATGATATTTAATCCATGTATGCATTTTTCATAGTATTTTATGTCTAAACATGTGTTTTTCCCTAGTATGAATCATACTAAACCCAAGTATTTTGTCTGACCTAATGAGATTAATGAATAGCAAATTCCAGTAATTCTTACTAAGTAAGAATTATTAAAGAAAAAATGTTTCTTAAATCAGACATCTCCTTTAGCACTAGGAATTCAAGTTTTCCCTGCTTATGCAGATGTTCTTCACCTGAATTTCCATCCTAGCATGGCAGCAGCCAGCAGCTGGTCCCCTGCCTGGAGTATGTTGCTTTGAATGTTGTAGCCACCAGTGAATTACACACCCTAAATCTGACTCAAATAGAGTCTTGAGATATAAGGAGTCATAAAGGAGATTTGATGGGCTTTAACTGCAGCCGAATGCTACACAAAGAACATACTCTGCAATAACACGTACATTGTATGGATCCTATTTGCTTCCTTGTGACAAAGTGGCAACTTAAGCTGTGAAAATTACTGTCATCCATCTCACCCCATGCATTCACATGCTTGGGAAGGGTAAGCGAATATGCAGCTACGTGTTTTGCAAACAAAATATTTCTCCTAAGTTATAAAAGAGAATACTTTAATGCATTTCACAACCAATGATCAGACAACGCATGAAGGCCTGGCTTGAGTCCAGCCCATCAAAACTCATCAAATCTGCTTCACAGACACCCAACTCTCCTGCCTTGCGGACCAGAATCAGCTCCATGGTACAAATGTCCAACACCTCTGAAGTCAAAAGGACAGAATTTATTCCTTAACTCAAAATTTTCTTTTTTATATGCTACAAAGGCACCTCCTTCTTGCTATTTTTATGTGTGCTGACAGTATTTGTCCTCACTCCTCCCATCCATCTCACTGATCTCACAGTGTGTTTACACAAAGCTTGATGTGTGTGGAGCACACAGGCATATGTTGTATAATACAGATTTACAAATACATGTAGGTGTAGTTTATCTGAACTTAAATAAACTCCACTCCCCCAGAAACAGTGCATACCATGAGAAAAGTGTGTGTTCTGCAAAACAGCACTTGTAACTTTTAAAGACTGTTTAGTTAAAATTTTCTTTTGATTTCAAGGAATATTTCTTTGAAATATTTCCTTGACATTTGAGACATATATGCATCATATATGTTGCACTTTCCTATTCTACTTTACCAGTTCTTTATACACTATCACATGTCTATCTACAGGATACCTGTTTAAATCTAATAGTTCTTTCATCCATTTGTTGTTTTATCTTTCATGTTATAATCAAATTTTCATTTTCTGAATGATACATCTGGATCCTTTCTTTATCTACTTTGTAACAGGGAGATCATAATCCTACACTATTAATTATATCACAGTGGTATTGAAGAATTTATTGCTGCTGATGTAATAGGGAAAACCTAATTGATTTTAATAAAGATATGCTTGAATCCATCAGCTGAAAATTTGATCTGATTTTTGTAGGACATTAACTCAGCAAAACTCTTACAATCCCAGTCTCCATGCCTGATTATAACACTCCATGCTCAAGACCTAGGCATAGTATGACAAATAAGAAAATAAAATTAAAGCAGTGAAGGATAAATTATTTGCTGCTTTTTTTTCCTCATGAATGCAGAGACACATGAAGCAAAGAAACCTATATTAAAAATAAGGCTAAGTGATCTGTGAGAGTTTAAAAAAAAAAAAAATCAGACTTCAGTACCCTGCCACCTTATACACTGATATACACAGAAAAAAACTGGGCAGACAGATCTACCATGGTTTCCTCTGGACCACTGAGGGACCTGGTAAACCAGTAGGAATATCATCAGGACAGGTTGTCCCTGCCAGCTAGCAGGCATAGTAATTCAGCACAGACTGTCAATTAAAATCTTTATATCACATTTTCTATCATCATATCAGCAGAGCAGAATTGATATCCAACAGTTAAGACAAAACAACCTGTTTATAATTATTCTGAATTAACTGAGAGGTACTGTTTATAAAAGGTTTATTTGGGGGAGGAGAAGGGAGGGAAAAAGAGCTGTTCAACTTTAAATTCCCTGCTACCTTTTTTTTTGTTTTGGAAATATATACCATATAATATAATTATATGAAAATATTTCAGTGAGCTGTTCTTGTATGCAGATACTACATGTAACACATTTTGTGAACTATTTAGTGTAAATAATTAGTAGTAATATTTCTCTTCAAGTACACCAGAAAGTCACTTCAGATACTGGAGAGGCCAAGAGACTTTGAATTCCATACTCATCATCCCCCCTCAGACCTCAAAGCCTGCTGCCCCGTTCCCTGGGTACAGGAGCACAAGGGATGCTCCTAAGTCCTGATGCCTGGGCAAAAGAAAAGGTATTTCCTAAAAAGCAAGACTACCCTGAAGAGGATACCTCCCAAAGATGGCAATATCAGCAAGGTGAGGCTCAGGAAACACAGACAAGCCTCCCAAGGCCAAAGTAACAAGGAGCCCCCACTCCTGGTCCCTGATCGCTTGGGCAGGACTTACCTCGAACAGACAAAGGCAACAGGAAAAGGCATGTTTCCCTCAGGGATGACAGCGAACCTTCAAAAACAACTTTAGATAACTAAGGGTGGACTGAACAACACATTTTGTCTTCATAGGACTCAAGAAGGGTATGAACACTGGCATGATCCTTGCGAGGAAGGAAAGAAAGGAGGATAGCAGTAGGAAAAATAAAATAATTGCCAAAAAAGAAAATCTCTCCTGGCTCATTATCATCCCAGGTATACATAGCAATACTACTGCAGGATCACAGAAGTTAGAACCTTTCTGAAGCTAGAAAATAAACATTGTTGAAAATCTGCATTTAATAACTGGAAGAAAGAAATGGCAGAGTGACTGCCAGCACTCACTGGGTAGGGCTGACAAGTTGTTTTAAATTGCTTTTCACCAGCACTATCAGTTGAACAGACCTGTGCCAAGACACCAGGAAAAGCTATTAGTATAATATCATGTTTATACATTTCAGAGCAGTAATGGAAGGTATTGCAACAGGGATTGACATTAATATGAAGAAACTCAGAACGAAGGAAGGAAAAAGGCATGTGGATGGATTCAGGAGGCTAAGTGGAAATACCAAGTTCAGCAAGAAAGAGTTTTACAGTAGAAAACTGCACAGATTTGCAAGTTAGATCCGACCCAAACAAAATATCCAGCATTGAGACTAATGACCAGTAAAAATACCTCAACAGAAAGATGCAGATTCATTGAAACATAACACATACTGTAAACAATTAGTAGTAAAGCTACTCTTTGAGGATACCAAAAAAGTATCTTCAGGGCCAAGAGACCTCAAAGGCTTTCCAATTTTTATTTTACAATTCACATCTTTTAGACTGCCATGCAACTGCAAAGTTTTCAGGAAGCATCGGTGATAATCTTGAAAGCCACAATAGGATGAACCAGAAACATTCTTCATTCATTTTCTTAACTTCATCTTTGCTTTTGCTTGACATATCACTCAAGTGTGTACTAAGAATGAGTATTTCTATATTGAAAAGCACCTGTACCAAAATATCTCAACTTTCAAAGAGCTTGGATTCTAAACCTAACAATAGTTTAACAAACTAGTAGTGTTCAATTGCAACACTCCACCTCTTTTGGGAAGCTCAATTAGGTTGAAAAAGGGTTGTATATGTTTTTGTTATTTGAATGACTTCCAATGGAACAAAAAAAAAAAAAACAAAAAAACAAAAAAACAAAACCTAAGAAGAGCTGTAGAATCTGTTCAGAAACTAGTAAAGTGACAGGTGAATAAAGTTTGTGGAGTTCACAGACCTCCTCTAACTACTCCTGAAAAAAAGCAGCCATTCTTCAATAAAAAATTCACAATTTCTGGAAATTTTACCTTCTTGTTGCTTTCTCTATAAATAAAGGAAACAATACCAAGAAAATTAGTTGGGACTTCCCATGTACACCAGATTGACTTCAGAAGGCAAACTGAATGAAAGCTGTAACAAAAATCCGGATCAAATGAGATGAACTATTCAAAATTTCAGTTTTGCAACACTGACACTTCTCTAGTGCTAAGTCTATGGCTCTAAAGAGAAAACAGTATCCTTACAAAAGTCACCCAAGTTACTGCACTAAATGTTAAGCAGAATATTTAATAGAAATGTTAAATGGAAACAGGAAGAAGTATGAGCAGAGAGTGTTAGACAATAACCAGCTTAGCCCATGGTGAAATAATTTACTGCAACAAGTTATTGGTATTCAGTTACAGAAGTGTAATAAATCTAGCTCATTTCTACTGACATCTCATTATAGAATTATTTTCTAGAAAACTGATGGTACACAATACAGTGTACAAAAAAAATGTAAGTAGAGTCCCAACTGACACACAAAAAAAGGCTGCAGATACACATCATACTTCAAGTTTCTTAAGTCCTTAAAATGTATTTCTGAATATTTCCAGTCTAGTCAGAGTTTTATTCAACTTTTAAACAGACCTTTAACATTCAGGTCTTTGTTACCACATATGTTTTTCAGTATGTGTCAGCACCTTTGGTATGTAAAAAATCACTCTGCATTATGTTTTACCACGTATTTCACAGTTCTTTGCTTCTTGCACCACAAATAGAACTGTGGTTTTGAGAACTCTCTAGACACATGCTGCACTTTTTGCAATCTATTTTCTCCAAAGAGTTGCTCTTAAACTAGGCAGCGCTCTCTCTTGACCACGTAATAAATATGAGAATGTTAGGACACACGCAGAAGTTATTTATCCCCAATACCTTTTTTTTTTGTCTGGTATGTAAATCATTCTTCACCTGAAACTACAGAAAGGCAATTATATTGGCTTATGCTGAAAGCAGAAAACCAGCACATAAAATAATAAATAGCAGAAAGAGGATATTTAAATAGGCATGCAAAGTAAGCTATACACTTCATAAGAGAAGTATGATCCCATTTTAGCAGAACCTACAGGACAGCAGGACTGCAGTAGTGTGGTCTGTCCAGAGACCTAGAACCTCACATTTGCCAAACAACAGAACAAAACAATACATTTTCAACAATAATAATTTTCAACAATATAGTGAATACAGAGAGATGGCAGTCAAGACAATATCAGAAATTGCAGCTCAACAGCTGTAGCAATTCTTTAAAGAAAAGGAAGATGATTAAAGACTAAGCAAAGAGCTATGACCCAACAATGTCCTTCTCCATTAAATTAGCGTCATTTCAGATAAACTCTACTGACCACAGTATATTACTCAATAGGGATATTCCAGTTTTACTACATCATAAATGATTTCTGAACTAGTATTTCAATCACGTAACTTACAGCTGGCGCCTGCAATCAATGGGAAAATCAGACTTGCACAATGAATACATAATATGTTCTTCTTCTTCCCGATCCCCAAACTGTCACTAAACACTTCTTAGGCTTCTCCCCTCCCAAATGTCAGTGAAATACAAAGAGCAAAATCAATTTTATCCCTGTGGGCCCGCACCTCTGTGAAACAGTCCCCTCTGGGAAAGAGACCAGAAAAGACTGTGGTCTGTGCTGCTGGGTCACAACCTCACTTTGCAAACCAAGGAGCTGGCTCAGGACTTGTGATGTTTGCCCTGACCCTCCCTCAGAAGACTCTGTGCAAAATTGGGGTCTCCTGAGCTGGGATCACTCAGGTCCCTGAGGATGCACACGGGAGAAGACTCTCTTGGCCAGCCCGCAGGACAGAGCACATCTGGGCACAGTAAAGTGGCAGGCAGGAGGTTCAACAGACCACCTGGCAGCCCCCGCAGAAAGGCACCTTGTCTTGCGGGCAGCCCCTCGTGGCACTGCCTGGGCTTTGTACCACGCAAACGCTTTCTATGGCTTTCGCACACGACTGACAGCTTTGGCTGGCCACGGATAGCTCTGGCACCTCTTCACCTTAGCCCCTCTTTCACTGTTGTCAACTACAATTTCCTAGAAATAATTTTCTCTTTTTCTACCTATACTCTTTTGCTCCTGAAATAAAGATTAGGAAGAAAGCACAGAATCATATTTGATAGGCAGTTTGTCAGGTCGACCTACACCACTTCTTTCAATAACACATAGAAACTTAGGGTGATAGTGGGAGAGCAAAGACAATTATAACTACAACAGCTCAGACTACGATGCTGTAATGTATAGGTAACTGTGCCATTACAGTAATTTAAAAGATATTAAGAGAGAAAAGAAGGAGAGGTGGGGGGGGAAAGCTTTCAGGATTTATTAGATGTTGGCACTGTACAGCCCTTTCTTTGAAAAAATAGCACGCAGTACCGTTCCCTGCTGACTCTAAAGCACAGTGACTGCGAGCACGGCTCACAATTACAGCAAACTCCAAAACCTGTCAGTCAAGGAATGGAGCTGCTAATGCCAAGCAAAACAGCAGATTTACACCTGGGAAAAGAAGCTATAATGTAAGAAATACATTTTCTTTGCTCTCGTTTATAATGGTAGTGGGAGAACTAACTACAGGGGGTGCTTAGCATATTTACAAGACACTACAGGAGGTTTTTAGCATATTTACAAGCAACAATGGCATAATTTTACATGCAGAAGTTTAAATATTGTAAAATCTGCTCTGACTTTCACTTCTATGATATAAGGCATCTGTATCTACACCTCAAGCTGAAACTTTCAAATTGTATAATATCTATAATGAAAACTCCATGCTCTAACAACTTGTCACGGTCACAGAGATCTGGCTATGAATTATCTAATAGAAATGGGGCATTTTGGTTTGGAGTTTCTTTTTATTTTATTTTATTTTTTATTTAAAAAAAAAAGAAAAGAAAAAAAAAGCTTTGCTAATGTTTCAAAATAACATGGGATTTTATTTTTAGATGTTTTTGTTTCCAACAATAAAATGTGCTGACTCTAAAGATGCATGCAGTATCTTGAGACAGTTGTGTCCTGTTAAGCACCGCTAAACACTGCTGTCCTGGGCCTTACCTCTTTCACAGGGTGAGAAAAAGAAACCAGTGTATTTTCTACTCTGCTCTTTGGTCTTGGAAAAGGATACCTGGAGGTGGATAGAATGAACAGGGTATATACCGGGAATGGTCTAGTGCAAACTAGCTGGGTGTAAAAACCAGACTGGGCCAGTCCCAAATGAGAGTGTGTTTTATTTCCATCCTCCAGCACTGGGGGAACCCAGGGGAAGTGAGCACACACGGCACAGGCTCACTGGAAACAATAATGCTGCTGTGCCATTTGCTTTGCAGCTGAACAGAGGTGGGGCTGAGGGGTGCTCAGCTGGCGAGGCCAGCCAAAGCTGCCTCTTTGGACACGTTCATCTTCTATTTTACTATTTGAAAAACAAAACCTAGATTAGGTAAATACAGATCACACCACTCCTGATTTCGTGTTTGCTTTAAGAAATCTAATGATCTAAGTAAGGATGGTGTGCTGGATCTAAGGAAGAGGCATCGTATAATGTGTGAGCACAGTGACACACAGAAGACATCTTTCAAACAGACTGAAGGACCAAGTCTGACAGTTTCCCTCACACAGTCCCACGAAAGTCAGCAGCATATGCTCACTGCCATACTGTGCGCTACAATCTTTTATAACTTTGATCTATGACATGGGAGTACAGCCTGTGGATAAAAATCAGCTTCATTCCTCCTCTCTCTCTGTATTTTATCACATTTACTTGCAGCAAGACTTGCACAAAGGAAAGATGAGACACAGGATAGATTTATCCCCACCTAGATTTAGCAATGCAACTGAGGCACTTCATCTAGAAACATCACCCAAAGCTCTCCCTGGACAGGTACTGATGTCCCAAGAGTAATTCAGCCCACTCAGAATCAGCTTCAATATGAAAATACAAAGCCAGAATTACTAACTGTTTGAACTTGACACTAATTTAACTAAAACGTAATGTTGTAATAGATTTTTTATTTTGTAGACATTATCGGGTCTTACTACTTTATAATGCATACATATTTTTGTACAAAATTCTGGATCTCAATCTATACATAAAATTTCCCTCAACTTTTCCATTAAGTCTAATAAAAATTCATTATATATTCATGCAACTCATGTAAGTTTCCCTATTATGTATGGTTGAACATAGACTGCAATTTACAATACTCCCAAATATGTTCATTTAGGGTCTTCAGTAAACATAATGTCAAAAGAAAACTGAAATTGTTCTTATTTGGGTTTATTTCATAAAAGTGATGATTTAACATCTTAGATGCAGTAAGACATCGCAGAAGATAAAACCAGAAGCATTTTACTTATTTTAGCTTAATTATGGCTCACCTCTGATGGAAGGCGATGAAAAAGAAAGGAGAGGCTCAGATGTTAGAAACACTGGAGCTTAACATAGACCCATTATTCTGGTCTTCTTTTAAAACCTATTTGAACAAGACACTGCTCATGACAAAACTAAGGGGCAAAGCACATCGGATCACCCCCTCATAGGAGCTGGAAGCAGTCTGTGTGCCCACTCACAGCCATCCAGCTGCCTCCTGCCACACTCCCATCACCTTTCATATGAAATCAAACACTCCTTTGAAGGACAAGCTTGTGTTCATCCCCACCTGACATTACTCATAACAACACTGTATAAATGATGGGCCAAACTCTGCTATCACTTAATTCTGATTACACACATTTCATTAAACTAAGGCAGAATCAAGTCATGGCACCACACGTGTAAATTATCTAGCTGTTTGGGTTTTTAGCTACATATAGAATCACGGAATTTTTAAGGTTGGAAAGAACCTCCAAGATCATTGAGTCCAACCATCAAACCATATAAGAAGGAGGGTTTCAGTATGTAATATTAAGGCACTAAATTAGATGCTTGGGTTATCTGATACTATAAAGTCCATCAAAAAAGGAAGGTATCTAATGGAGATGCTTTGATTTCTCTGAGGAAGTCCTAACTGAAAAGCCTAAGCTAACTTTGAGACCTGAGATTCCATGGCGTGTGGAACCCCTGGCCCAACACACAGATGTACGCACATGCACTCTCCTACTGAAAGCAATTGTGGTTGCAAAACAGGATTTTGCCTCTAAAAATCAAGATGTTGATATTTTGTTGCATCTGATGCAATTGCTGTTGCTGCTGCATCGTAGTGGGACCCGCACTTCTTCGCGAAGCTATTTCTTTGTCACTGCTCTGCTTTCCTTTCTCCTTCGTACGTATATGACTGAGTGTGTGCTGATCCACAAACCTAAATAACTCGGAGCGCTCGTGAAAACTGATCACTTCCAGTGCCTGAAGTACCATCATAAATAACTTGGATTTAGACCCTGCTGCAAAGTAACAAGACTGCCAAGTATTAAGCCAATAATTAATTAGCTGAGTTCAAAAGTAGTCACTCTTTAACACAATAAATTTTAACTGGTAGAAACTGAGTCAAAGTCCACCTCTAATGGTGGATAAGAGATATGTTATATTGCCATAACCGTAACTGTTTAATACAACTCGAAGTGTGACAGTTAAGTATCCCTGAGTAGATAAATTCTACTACCTGGATTATTTACTACTGTAGTATGTTTTACTGTCCGCATTACTTGTCTTTACTGTGCATACATTTCGTATTCAATGAAAACCTATATTTATGAAATTATTAAGTGATACAGGATCTTTAAGGCCACTTACACAGTATAATACTTTGATAGCATATGGTCTGACATAAAATTATTTTACTCTATGATTTATTTGTATGTTGTAAACTAAAAATATTTTGAAAGCTGTCTTCTGAATTGTGAATAAGGGACTATAAGAATCTGGCAGTATTGCTATTTTATTCAGGAAACTACTGTTACACACAGTCCTGTCTCAGTCGTGTTACTCCACTTAGAGTTCAACTAAAAGGGATTTATTTTTTTTGTGTTTGTGTATAAACCAGCTTGACTCAACTTAAATTCTTACAGCCATTTTTATATTGCAAATTTAGATACCTACTCTATCAATCCTCACACAGACATGTAATAGTTACACACAATTTTGTGTTGCCAGTATTTGAAAAAGGCTGCACAAGATTCACTTGGCCAGCCTGAGTCTCAGGAGTGGATTTCCTTACTTCAAAAATTTTACAGTTTCAAAAAAAAAAAAAGCGCCTATAGAACACCACACACAGCACAGTGGGATGCACAGTGCCCCTCAGCTCATCACTTTGGGAAACACAGAAGCTGGCAGAGATAATGTGTTGAGTTTCAGACCCAGCAGTACATTGGAAACCAGTCCAAACTGAAGCTGCCTCCTTGCAGTCCCCAGGAAGTCATTTCTCATTGTATGCTGTAGCATTGGAGACAGTGCATTTACTTGCAAAATGATATCAAGAATCATATTTGCAACAAGTAAAACTTTAGTTGTACTAATATTCTAATACATTGTAAAATAACTTCTGAAAGTCATTTTTGAGTTTTCTTTATGACTGTTGAAAGATAACAGCAAACTACTAGGACATACAAAATACTTTCTTAACTTGTTGCAAAGCCTATTGATACTTTTCTGCAAAGAATGCCACCTTTTAAGATTAATTTTTTAATGTATTCAAATAATATTCAAATTTCTGTAGGAGAGAGGATTGAATTCTACTAATGGTTTTCCTGTCCTGGGGGAATATGTCCAAAATCTTCTTCATTTTACAGCAGGAAGACTGTATAAATAAGAAAGATAATAGAAAACAATAGAGTGAATACTGAATAGGGGCATAGCACATATGCATTATTTACAAGGCAGAAGGTTTAAGTACTACAAAAGTTGAAGCCAGCTCCCATATTAAAGAAAGGCATATTTGAGATAAGATATTACATGACTCCAATACTAATCTTTTAGGATGTTTTGAATTAAAATTCTATTCAATAGGAAACACTGTAGATTGTGGTACATTTATGAACAGTAGTCAAAAAACATCTCTTCAATTTTATCTTTAATATAGATGGAATAGGGGAAAAATCCACTTAAATTAAAAGGACTGAATAAAAAGAGTAAAGGCTTGCAGAATCAAATCCTTTTGTTTCTGAAACCTTATTATCAAAATACGTAGGAAAAAATTACTACAAAATGAAAAATATCTTGTGAAAAAGACCATCGCTGGTTTAAAACACTTGGACCGTCTGGTTTCTGAGCAGGCACTCTCAAATCCATGTGAAATCTCCAGTGGCAAGGAGAGAATTACAGTTTCCACACTCAGAGTCTGATTCACTGTGTCGTTGCAGCACAAGAGCATTGCATCCCTCAAAATGTTTGAGCAACTCTGTCTCTTACAGAAGTCACAGAGCAGAAGGGATCCTTGGCATCTCAGACGATGAGGCAGAAGCTTTCCTTTATTAAGCTGCTAAAAATGACATAATGTAATATTACTAAATGAGGAGAGGGGCACTTGGTTTCTACTCTGAAAGCAATGCAAAGTGCTCTCTCAGCTCTTCCTAGCAGCACACCAGGAAAAACAGAGAAATAAACCAAGAATGCTGAGAAAGAAATACCAAAGCTCAGGTTAACACCTCTCCCCTCCAGCCTTGTGAGGCAGCCCAGGTGCCCTCTTCCCTCTGCTGACAGATGCACCCTTTGAAGCACTCAGCACACCGCCCTTCCCCCTCCAAATTTCACCCAATGAAGCTTTTTCAAAGGAGACCAACACAAATCAATAGTATTTGCATAGCTAACACTGAAACATCTACTCTCTTCTCTGTTGCACTAATTAGTGGGACTAATTGTCCCACTGTTGCTTGTTTCAAGCAAGGAATACTTTTCTAGAGGCAGAGGAATAGACAAGTCTCTATTTTCAAATATTGCTGTTCCTAAACACTTATGGTATAAAACACTCAACAGGCAACCGATCCCAGGAAAGTGTCAGACAACAACCTTCGATACCCTAAAATCTGGTTCATTACTGCATACACCATCAAATACCAGGTACCTCTGTTTAAAGAAAATAAATAAGCAAAATAAAAATCCATTCCAGCTTCCTAGTCCTTCAAAAGCCTGCTTAAGATAACTATAACATGCCTCCACAAGAGAGAAGCTACAGATGGCTTCGTGCTAGAGAGCTTGCTCACACCCTTATCATCTGCACTACAAAATCATTGTGCCTTTTTCTGCCTCTCCACGAAACGTCCCAGCCTTGTGAAGATCAGGCTGCACACATCAACAGAAGCTAGAACAGTGCTGGTGGTGATACTATATGTTATTTACTCATTTAAAACCCCCAAATACCACAAAGCTTACACCAAATATGGCGCTACTGACCGTCTTCATCAGTAAGGAGAACCTCTGAGGTACATGGGTCAGTACTGGGCAGCAGAGTCCTGGGAAGAGCCCAGGGAACAGGAGCGGCGCCAAGACAGCGGCCTCTCTCTCCTTCTCCCCAAGGCCACAGATTGAAGGATTTTCCATGTGCCTGGAAAGCAACCAGCAGACTCTGAAGCGCTTTTTTAAATGATGAAGCCCTTCAGCGAAATGCTTCCAGGGGCAGGAGCCCCGTTTCCACGCCAGAGCTGGGCAGCCCCCCTGGGAGAGCTCAGGCTGAGCCATGTGGTGCTAACGGCCTCAGCTCTGCAGACGTTCACATACCACGATGTTTTCTCTAACACATATAGTAACTTCAAAAGAATTTTTGTTTTAGGGAGTTGGCTTTTCATTCTGCAATGAATAAAAATAACTTACGCCTCCGTCTTGACACAGTAGAAACTAAAATAAATTGTTACTTTTGGCTGCCATTATATTGTATTATAAATATAATTTTACATCTTCTTACCAATTCTCTTAAAACACCATTTCATAATACATTCCCAGCAGTGTGAGTCTCCTATAAAGTGAATTTTCAGATTTTGGTTTTTTGCTGCTTGAAATGGAGAAAATCCTACTTGTTCAAAATTAATTTAAAAAAAAAAAACACTAAATAAAATGAAAAAGCAATATTCTGTATTAAAAATACAACCAGAATTGACATAGTATTACCTTTTTTTTTTTTAATGAAGATATGATGAAAATCAGTAGCTCTACAAAAAAAAGATGTCTATACTTCATGGACATGTATAGTTCAAAAAAAACATGTGACATTCTTTGCTCCATGTATATACAGTAACCTACCGGTAGATGAGAACAGTCATATATTTGTGTATGAAATCCATAAATGACAACAGAGTGATAAAGGTTAACAAGTTCCATAACAGCTAGCTACAGAGATGAAAAACATTCTGGTTTCTTTTCAGTCCACAGGATTTAAAATATTTTCCTAATTAGTAAGTAGAATTATAACACTTTAGAGGAAATTTCTGCTGTACTAATATGGAAATCATCCATTCCCCAAAGAGGAAAATTTTAAATGGTAAATAAATGTATAACTTCTAGTCATATTAATGTAGCAAGTGAAAATGCCTAAGATGCAAGGAAACTCGTCCTAATGTGCGCATTAGCCATTTGTTTGAAATGCCGTAAAGCATTTCACGCTTCCCTCCCCTTTTAATGCATATTGCTAAATGTAAGCATTGCTCCATAGCAAATGGCTGGTATATTTGGGTGTTGTTTCGTTGTTGTTGTTGTTTTTTAAATCAAACTCCTCTGGAAGCTTCTTCTTTCTTTTCTTAAAATCCTATTCTATTTTGTAAAACAAGCAGCACATTACCATAAAAGAACATTTTCAAAAATCTTACTTCCATTTTCTCTCTACTGTTTCTTTTTCTCTTCTGTCAATGCTCTTTTTTTCTCATAATTGTCTCCCACTACCACCTCATTTCACTCAATGGAGATAAACAAATAGCCTTTCCCTCTTAAAAAACATGGCACTGTTAACATGTGCTCTAATGGACAATTTAGAGACACCGTGTGAACAATGATTACTGACCTTCCTTTTCTCATGCAACTTGTTAATGAAACCGAGCTGCATGGAGAAATCTTTTCTGGGTTATCAAGACCATTTATGATGATGTATGTACAGTGCATTATATTTGACAATCCAGGATTTTAAGTTTGCTGCCGAATGGCTGTTTTTTCAAAGCATTCATTATTCATATAGAATACTGCACACTGCATGGCAGAACCTGAAAATCTAGATTAATTGCCATATTAGAAATCCTGCTTAGTATGAAGCAAGGGTTGCTATTCTGGAGGAATAAAAAGCCGTTCCTCAGGCTTTTGGCATTCATATTTTTGGTATTAGAGCATCTCCCTCAGTGGAGTGCCTTCTTTTCCTAGGCTTGCACTGAAAATCCTGTATTATTTAGCCAGTGAAGGAACAATGTCAGAAATAATTAAATTTGCTTCCTCAGCATCATGATACTTCATCAGAAACTCCAAGATCACCATCTGATGTCAACAGTACAAGTTTTAATGATACCTGAGTACACTGCCTCCGGTTTTATGAGACAGAAAAAAAGATTGTAGGCAAACATTTCTCAGTCAGACCAACCTCAGCTGGCTGTGTTGTACGTCAAACACTAAAAAACGTACAAAAACCTTGTTACCATTTCAGCTAATCAAATTCTGTGGCTTGCTGGGGTGTATACGTGCACGCTGACCTCTACAATGTCATGACTTTCAGGCTAGTCATTGATTTCAGGGAATCAAAAATGCGATGCAAATAAGGAATTGCTAGTCAATTAGTTCTTATCACGAGCTCGCAGTCTGTGGTCGTGGTATGACATGTGGGTCTGCATAACAATTGCAAACAAGCCTTTTCTAGCCAGGTAACTATCTTCAAAAGCAAGAAGTGTCCCCTTTCCCAAGAACAGATGTAGTCAGCAACATGATTAATGTCTTTGCGGATGGTACAAGACTGATTTCAACAGCTGTCAGCAATTTCAGATGGTATGGGGAGTCCCTTCCCACTTATCCTATACAAGAGATACCAATGTAATCACGGTTTTGGTCCACACACAGAAGGAAAGCTTTTTTTTCTCCTTATTATTATGTAATTCCATCACTGCCAGCTAACTTTAATGAAACTATTTGGAGCTTCTTTAAAATGTCTATCGTTTACTGTATGTTCATTTAATTTTTAAGAGACAGCTATATCATGCAGGTTGCAATTCTTTGCCTACCAATATATGTCATTAAAATGAATATTTATGTGGCACTTCCAGTGGCTTTGCTTAATATTAAACCTACCAGAGTCATTAAAAGGCTTGTCATCGTAGCCCACCAGTGCCTCTGGCACTCATAAATTATGAACTTTAACTCTCTGTCTGCAAGTGCTAATCTCAGCATAAAATAGAAAAATAAATTACTGGCATCAATTATCAAAGTTTATCACTTTCATGAGTAAATTGGGATTTTTATAGTACCTCCAGCGTGCACTTAGCTTATTAGAAGTCACTAAGTTACTCGTGACTCGTCCAAACAAACAGAAAACCACTTCAAATACATTATCTGTTTCTAGATTTCATGAAATTGCCATTATCAGCAAGCAGATATTCTTACTAATTCCAGAAATACTAGCATTTATTATGTTAAGTCAGGTGAGGTGCAGCAGAAGAACTTGCGTGAAAAAAAGGCTCAATTGCCTTCCTTTCTGTGAAAATCCCCCAATGCAAAGGCCAAGCAAATACCAGTTTGTGTGGGGGAAACGTGAGAATCAAGGGCTAACTGAAGGTCTCTTGATCCAGAGGAGTCCCCCAAGGGAAGTCCTTACACAATTAGCATACAGAGTAGCATGCCTTAAGATCGCGTGGGATGAAAAGCTGCTGCCACTCCACACCCACCACGTTTAGGGTGTTGGGGCAGCCACAGAAGGCGACACGGGGAGGAAGGGATGCTGTTTGGCCTGCCTGATGTGAGCAGCCATAAAGGCTTGGCCCCTTCTGAAATCTGTATAATTTGCTTGATACCAGTATTATATATCCATATAAGCAATTGATCATAAATATATCTGCTGTTATATTGTTATTTTCATTATTTGTTGCTATAGTATTGATTGATACTATATTACTGATTGCTGATAGTAATTTGTAATAGTTTGAGATATATATGTATTTGCTTTATTAATCTTAGCTGTACTTGCTGGCGGTGACTTTTTGTACTCTTTGTGGTAATGTGTAATACAGTAGAGTAATTTAGAGGACAAAGCCTCTTTGTATTATAAAACCCTACCCACAGTCACCATCCCTATACACCAGCTAACCCTTTAGGTTGTGACATGGCCCCGCTCCAGTGCCTGCATACAGTGGAGAGGATGGAAGTGGCACAAATGACCACGGAGCCTCCACCTCTGCTCAAAGTCTCCCTCTTGCAATTGTGCTTTATTAGCACAATCCTACTGAAAAGCACAGGACAGTTGCCCTACATCAAACTGAAAACCTACAGACCTGGTCTCCAAAAGGAGTCATAGGCAGGAACCTGGGCAAGAGTAAGAATTTGGAAGTGCAGAGGATGTTTCCTCTTAAATCGTGAGCAGTTCTTCCTCCTCTTTAAAACAACGTCTTATGCATGCTCCCAGTACCTTGTGCTGCCATTCCTTAGCTCAGTATACACAGAAAGCTTCTGGGAAGATTTGTGAAAAGAAGAGGGATGTGTTCATTAGTGCTGATGACCTCTGATGCTCCTCTGTTACATCTGTCTGAACTGGAAGAGCAGAACAAATAAAGCAGTGTGAAAGGCCAACTGGTTTCAAATTAACTCAAAGTTGAGATAACGTCATGGTTGTGGCTGCTGAACTCTTCATTCCTGGGTGCAAGTCTTAAGAGCACTGCTCAGGGGGCAGAACGATGTAAACTTAGCTTTGGCATTTGCTGACGCTTCAGCAGACATCTGAATGATAGCTTTCTCTTAACATGGTGTTTTGCATAAAATCTCCTGGTTTTTAGAGGCGTAGTGGTTTTTGCTGAATACACTTCAAGAAAGACAATATCTGCATTTGCCTAACTAATACCAAGAATATGCATTATTTGCCACATCCTTAAAAACATAGGGTTTGCACTTATCTTTTTTTTTTTCATATATGCCAGATTCTCTTCACAGTATGTGTAAGAATTCGCTTTAGGAGGTCATTGCTCCTGAAAAGACTTAGGCTGTCTTCGAGTGTTCACACTTTAAATGAGCAACCAAAGAGAAGCACAGCTATCTGTCACTACCCACCCTGGTCAGAATTTTCCTATGCTCTGCAGACACTATCAAGAAGCAAACTGTTGCTTCATTTCATTTTATGCAGCAAAAAATTCATTCTGAGCAGCTAGCTTTTTAAAAATATGAGCTCTTGCTGATAATTCAGTTTTTTGGAAATGTGGCCTTAGTGTAATACTTGTGCAAAAGCCAAGGACTTCTGAAAATCTGGCCCTCGTGCAGGCCAGTGCCAGATACTCGACATGTCTGTGTACCCGTGTCCGCTGAACGTTCAGCACTTAAAATCCTGGGCACGCAATCTTCCAAAAGGCTGGCAGTAACCGACCAGGACAGACATTTATCAGAATAAACAAGGGATCTAACTCAAAGTATGCAGCTAGGAAGTGCTCTGGATTTCCAGCAGTCTATTTTACACAAAGCTGGTGCAAATGTCTTTGCTTTTCATTTTGGTCATTGTATCACTGAACAACTGAACAGATGGCACTTAAGCAGTATGTAAAACATTTAATGATGTTGGGCAAGGTACAGTAATACCAGCTGTTCTGGCCTGCTGACCTTGGTGGAGTTTAGATAACATTCAAAGAAAGATGCATGTCATTTTACTCTTTTTTTTTCTCCGTCCTGAGTCTTCCTTTGGTGTCACCTCTACAAAATAGAAGCTAAAACTAGGAAATTAGACTAGTATGCTGTAAATGCAAAAAGCATTCCATGCATTTTACCTTGCTCACATATGAATTTAATACTTAAAGACAGCAAAACAATGCAACCTGTAGAGGTGCTGCCTCCACAGCCTTATTATCCTTCCCAGATTAATGGCCAAATCTTGGAATAGTGCATTTATTCTGACCAGAATTTGGCTACATATAATTACATAGGCTGAAGCTACCAGTAAATTATCACAAGTGCACTTCTTCAGTTGAACTATGGGGATGGATTGGTATGAGAATAGGGATACCCACCTCGCCTTCCCTACGTGTCACTTTTAAAGCCAAGCAAAGAAACTGCAGCCCCTGAATAAGGATTGATAAGACACAAGCTTTGCTACCTGGAAGCATCCCTAGCTAGTCAAAGAGGAGAGGCCAGGAACAGACAGAGCCCTTGGGCCAGGTTTTCCAGCCAAAAGCACTTGGCAGATGATGATATACAAATAAAGGGGAGTTAGAAATACTCTACCTCCTGCACCAATATAAGGCTCTTGAATTTGTTGCAGAGACATGCATTCTGCCTAATATCTTAACTCCTAGAAAGTAAAACAAATTAAGAGTCAGAAATAACAAAAGCTTATAAGCATTAACAGCTGATAAGAACAGTACAAAATAAGCCAAAGCTAAAAATTAAATTAACCCCAAATTTTTGGGAAAGTTACTTCAATCTACATTTCTTACGTAAGCCTCATACCTTTTTCATACTTCAGGTTGACTTTAGCATGCACAGCTCACTCCTGCTTATCTGCATGGGTTGAAGTTGAACTATTTGTATTTTATATTGACAGCCAGCTGCACAGACTCTAGTTTTATGATTTGCAAACTCTAGCAAAAGCAATGATCTTAAAAAATATCTGAGAATTTCAAGTTAGTTGGGAGCTCTTTCCAATGAGCACACATTGCACCACAAAGCTGTATTTAGCAAAGTGTTCTCAGTAAATATAGGAAAAAATCTTGCAAGGCCACATGGCCATTACCAAACAATGTTTTCCCTCATACTTCAAGAAACCTCTGATTCTTGGGTTTTTTTTTGTTGTTTGGTTTTTTTTGTGTTTTTTTTTTTTTAACAAGAGCAAACAAAAGGTGCTTCTAACATGCTCCTTAGCTCAGGCTCTCCCTTACTGAGCCAATAAGCCTTCATTAAGCTATCTGGATTACTTTTTAAATTAAGAAAGCAGTACATGTTCCTGCATACGAGAACAATAAGAGGCTTTTGGCAATGATCCTGCTCGAGTAATTATAATATTTTACATTTTTACACTGCCTTTCATCTTCCTGGGCCCCAGAGTGCTTCACTAAACAGAGGGCCGTGTCCACAACTGCTGCCTCCCAGTCATGTCACGCTTCCTTGCAGGACGTGTGACGTTCAACCGACTTTGCAGGTGTTTGCCTCACACACATTAGCAAAAATGCCACCGTTGACAGTATACTGAATTAATGTCATTAACATAGAAAGCATAAGAGTAGTAAGTTCAGGTCAAGGAACTTTCCTGATCCAAGGAAAATTGGTTAAAACACGAAAATGTTTCCACAAGGCAAACACATAGAACTTTAAAAGCAATGCCGCCAGCTGACGTATGTCTCCTAATATACTCTTGAAAGCAGGAAAGAGTGAGAATAAACACAGTGCCATGCTAATGTTTAAGTTGCAAGGGTAGCTCCTAAACAGTATTTACAAAAGTGTCCAGAAGTAAGTTAAGCTGGTCTATAATGAAAAAAGTTTGAGAAGCAGAACTGCTTTTTAGCAGTAATTTTTCCCCATGTTTACAGTTACAGCACTAAAAATCCTGCTGTGATTTTTACACTGTATAGCTTATTACAGCTACATTTGACTATGAAAGTGTTACTCAGAACAAAAGACCACATGCCCGTTCTCCAGGTGATTGTATGGTCTCCTCTTTCCACAAGCCGATCACAGTAAAAAGTGTACTGCTATCATCATGCTGCCTTTCAAGGGTAAAAAACCTGTTCTCCCAAACAGAAAACCATGGATAGCCCATGTCTGGGTACTGCCTGTTGACAACAGCAGAAACAAGACAGCTCAACTACATCAACTGAGGGAAAAACACTCCCAAGCAAAACATCTCTAGCCGGGAAAGCCCCTGCCGCATAACCACGCAGACCTCGCACATATGCCTGCAGGTCTTCATTTCTGACCAACAAAAGCCAGGAAGACAGAAAGATTCCCACAGCTGAGGTCTCAGCAGAAAAACACTGCCTGCCCCCTCGTGCTTCCCCAGCATCCCAATGGCACACAAATCACAGCTGGGCTCAGCGTGGGGCCATTTTTCTCCTGGGCTTTTTGCTATTAAACAATAAGGGATTGTTATTTTGTTTTGTGCTAACAACTGCAAAGTGCTTTTTCTTCCTCTCCGCAAAGTACTGCCATCCCTTAGCCCTCAAGCTGTTCTGTGAGTGCAGAGCAGTACGATCTGTCAGGGAAACCTGTGATTTTGTCCATTGTGCTGGTCAGCTTGTGAGCAGGGCTATAATGGGAGCCCCGACAGCGGTAATTTGTAACGAGCTGCTCCACTGAAGTCACTGCATTGTTTAGTCCATTTCTAATAGAAGGAAAGGAAAAATGTCAGCAGTGCTTCAGCATCTGCTTCAGCTCCTTTTAGCCATTTGGTAAGTGAATGTGTACATAATTACAGGCCAAAATGGCAGTTCAGCGGCAAGGAGGATGTAGCAATCCTCTGTGTGCAGGAGGTGGCTCTGGCACCGGCCACAGCTGCTCAGGCCACAGGTCCACCAGCACGAGCATATGCTCCTCGCACACCAGTTATAGAAACAACAGGAGTTCAAGCCTCATCAGAGTTGGACTGGTTTTCACTCCAGCCCAACTTCAAAGTTTTTCTTGATTTACACCCATATGAGATCAAAATAACCCCCACCATCTTCAGCTCGTTGTAAACAAAAAAAAACTCTTGAAAGCCTGGCCCAAAATCAAAGTCAATGAGCCTTTGGGGGAAGGCAATAAATCTGAACCCTTCACAGAATCTTTTTCTTCAAATAACTACCAGTTGGGTTTGCATTTCTCATTTAGAAGCTTTCCTTCCAAGTAACTACAAGATTAAAAGAAACATGGTAAAAAGTGTGACGAGACAGAGCAAATTTAATTTCTGCAAGTGAAAAGCATTAAACAATTACAGAAAGAGGACTCACACTCTGCTGAGAGACACCTCAAATCCAGTGCTCATTGAGCTAACTGGGAAAGAATGATTTGCATAGCATTAAATTAGGGGCATAAATGTATGTTAATCATACCGAGCTGCAAGTATCTCACTTCTGATGTGTTTAGTACAATGAAGTGGTGTTGTAAAATATTAAAGATAAATTTGCGTTGCAAAATTTCAAGGTAAATCCAAACTTCCTCGAACATGAAGCTTGTTCCAGCTTATGATCTTTATTTGGAGGGTTTCAGGCAGAGCAGAAAGGAGACTCTTTCTCTCTAGTTTTCCCCACACCGATCCACTACCAGCCTACCTCTGGAAAGACCTGCTGACTTACTGTTCTCAATACACTGGTTTCATCTTCCAGATCTCCCACCAGCTCTCAGTAAGCTCCAGATCAAACACAAGTGGCTTTAAAACTCTTTAAAGTTTAGGTTGCCCATATCAGCCACTGAGTGCAGTTAAGCAGAGCAGAGCACCTAACACGACTGCAGCTGATAGGTCCCATCATAATAAAAATCAAAAGAAAGGTTTTTTTAAATTTTCCCCAAAATGTAGGGTTACTCATTACTATGGTTTGTGTTATAGCAAGTCTATATATTATGGGAATAAAGAAGTACCTTAACTGCTGACCAGAACAGATGCTCTCTGGATAGTTGCTTCACAGATATTTAGGAAATACTTCTAAGTGCAGGTAAAACAGATATTTTACATTAATTTCTAGTATTTTGTCGAGGGAAAATTAGATTTCTATAAATCTCTGCATTAGCAAACCCAGATCATTTGCAGAGGCATATACCACTCCCAACTCAGCATGAAGAAAGCAAATCAAACATAAATAAAGAAGAAGTTGAGATTCAGGCTTTAAGCCAAAGGAATATTATTTAAGTAATGGACTCAGCAAAATCTAAGATGTAATTTTAGAGTCTGGTGATGGCAACAAAAATAATAAAGACTTTAAGGGAATGCTTTATGGGTGTCCATGTCACATTAAATGAGGATTTTATGGAAAATATTTGCAAGTGAGAGAAGTGAGATCTTTCTGTATTTTGTGCACATATATAAAAATACGTAAGAACGTTCATATGGAAAATAAGCTTTTTTTGGTATGGGTATGGCATGCGTATGCGTTGCCTGTTGATACAAACACAAAACAGATTAGGAAAATCAATACTCAATTCTTTGTCTAGATTTTTATCCACTGTATTACACAAAAGCAATTTAAGTCCTGGCTGCACTGAATCCTTACTTCAGCATTTCTTAGACGAGTATATTTGTCATTCGCTCTGACAAACAATAGATAACAAGTGGCAAATCAAGATTGTTTTCTATTTATTACATTTTAAAAAGTAAGCAGAAAACAAAGTTAACAGATAACTTTTCTTGAAAAAAAAATATATTTAGTCTCTGATGCTAAACAGAGCAAGACTCAGAAAGAGCATCAGCCATTGTCAACCACGACCAAACCCACATGTACTCCAGGAGGCCATGGGCTTTCTAAAACCTTGGCATTAGAAAATGAGAAAGAAAGGCTGCTGAGATTATTAGCTGCCTGTTTGAATAAGCACTGCATGTTCCAGATCACTCTGTATGGAGAACATCATTACTTCTCTGACAGTGATGTTGACTAGTTTGCAGACTAACGTTATAGAAAAAAAGAAAGATACTGAGTTTTGTGACAGTCTACAGAAGATAAATGAAAATTAATTTTAACCACAAAGTTCATCAAAAGATTCTGGTCACCTCACAGGGTGAGACGGTTTGGGTGCTGAAATTTGGCTGCAGTCAAGTATTCCATCTAATTTAAAAAACAAAAACAAAAAGTAACTTAAAAGAGCTAACATACAAACTTATACTGCTAATGGTGAGGGTATGTGCATCTCCTATGTCAGTTCACTCTTATTTCTACTTACATGCTGTCCTGGTTCTGGCCAGGATAGAGTTAATACTCACCTGAGCTGGAAGGAGAACTGGAGCTGGTGGCCTCTATGGCTGGGGCACCCAGCTGGGATAGTTAACTAATCAGCTAACAGCTGGGGTTAATTTACCCAAATTAGCCAAAGGGCTATTCCATCTCATCTGACATCATGCTCAGTATATAAGTGAGGAGGGTGCAGAGGGGAGCCTCCTGCTATGTGGGAAGAAACTGGGTGTGGAGATTTGTTGTAAGCCATTATACTGTATTTGTTTTCTTCTGTTATTGCTGTTAAATTTATCTTTTTGTTCCATCTCAACCCACGTGTTTTTGCTGGGTTTTTTTTGTTTGTTTGTTTACCAATTCTCCCTTCTGTCCTACTGGAGGGTGGGGGGAAGTGAGAGACTGCGTAGTCTGGTCCCTCTCAGGGCTGAACTACGACACATGCTTAAACAGAAATTAATTCACCTAACATAACACATTTTAACTTCCAAAAGCATAAAAGCAAGTCTTCATTTCCAGTTCTCTGGACTTTTGCACCTCAAGGTGGAGTCTGAAAGCACTTAGCAGCAAGACCCAAGTGCAGAGCAATCTGCTTGCAACATTATTGTAATACCAAGCTTACATACGTGAAATGTTCGGCTTTCTCTCTTTGGCCGTGGCCAGCAAATACACTCTGCTGGCAGCAGAACCAGGTTAGCATGCAACTGTCTCTAGTTACTCTTTCCTATAATTTTCATTTTTCTTCTCTGGTAACAGTGCCTGCTTAGTGTGGAAATCTTAGTATAGATCTATCACCACAAGGAAGATTATATGATCAGGTTTTAGGTCAACTGAGAGTATTTTTTTCCTAAAAAAGTTTTGCTTTTTTTTTTTTTACTGTATTCATTCTAAATTGTTTCCCTTCTATCTTTTGAGCAGTGTCAACTACACTGTGTATGTTATATCCAAATAACCAAGTATTTGCCTTTTGCCTGTATTGTGGGCTCTAATTTTTCATCCTTGTCCTGCATTCATGTGTTTTTGTCCTCCTCTGTTTGCGGTATTCAATAGGAAGTGTATGATATTCGTGTACTACTGTCTGTTTTCCAGAAGTAGCTGAAATTCCAGCACAATGTAAAGAAAATGAGTCACAGCTCCAGAAGAAGGAATCTCCATTGAACAGCAAGGGCAAGCACACAAATTGCCTGGTACTGAAAACAGATAGCAAGTTGAAACACATTACTAGAAAGTCAGGGGAATCATTTTTGCCTTGAATAGGAAGCAAAACCAAGCAGGTGTACTGTAGCATCTGCCTAGTGTGTTTTCACACACAGATTCAGATGAGAACAAGAAAAGGGAGAACCATGCGTTAGAATCTGTGAAAAGTTAAAACCAGAAGGAAGTTATATAGGAGGTGCTTTATAGTCACAAATTCAGGATCCAGGAAAACAAAGACAGTAAGTTGTTTAGTACAGCACTTCGGAGACATGCAGATACCTCTAAACCATGTTGCCGTGTCCTTTGTCTTAAGGCACTCTGAATGTGAAATACAGTATTTATTGTTCAGGACCTTAAGCAATGTTAAGGATGGCTCACACTGCTGAGGACTGACACCCAGCTCCAGCTGGATGCATTATTACTATATCTGATCAGTTCTGGCACACACACCAAAATCCAAGAAAATTTTAATTGGAGTTGGAAGGAAATTTAGGTTTGTCTTCTTTCCCAGTAGTGCAATGGTAATGAGTTTACAGGCAAGGATCTGGACAGTATTTCTTAACTTTAAACAAAACATACAAAAATTACAGTAACTAGTGAAAAAATAGAATGTTACCGAAATAGCTTTTCTTAATGGATAAGGAACTGAAGAAAGCAGTCTATAGATGACTACAGATTTTTTCAACATAAAATATCACAGATGGATGAGAATATTTTGCATTAAGAATAAGGCTTATGAAACAAAGCTAACAGTAACAAAAGTTATGATTTCAACAATGTTCATTCAGTCAAGCAAAAAATGAGCAATTTCAGGGACAGAAATATATGCACCCACTCTCGTCACATGAAATAGCACATTAGCACAGCAGCTTATGTACAAAACTTAAGGATTAATGTCTATTATTTTTCCTAAACCACAGTCCCCACTCTCTGTGCTCTGTTTCGAATTGGACGACTGCAATTGCTGCCTTGGCACTTTTTCACTTTTTCAAATCCCAGATTTTCCTGTATGCTGCTTACTGGACACAAGACACGCCTGGTTTAGTAAAATTATTCAACTTCCCTCTCCATATTCGTAACAAGCAGATCTTCTGCTCCAAACACAAGAAAAGAGATACAACATCATTATTTCTGTGGCGTTTGTGATACTTTAAAGGCATCTATGCTCTAGAAACTGAACTAAGCCCTCTAATGCATTTCACGCAAGTCCTCCAACAGCTGTCAAATGGTAATGACTTTTTACAGACTGGGAAAAATTAGCTTTTATCTTTTTAATATATTATCTGATTCTCAACTGAAATAAGGTACTGTAAACAAGCCAATTTCTGCATAATTCCTTTCTTTTTCTCATGGTTGAAGGCATCTGTGCCTTTCAACACACTTGAAATACTAAATAAGAATTCACCTTAGAAATTATTGAACATCTTTTCAAAATATCCTGACCATAATCCACCTGTGTAATACTATTATTAATGTAAAGTACACGTATGAAGGAAGGCTGACTATACACCTTGAGACCAAATATCGCACTGCTTCATGAAACTGAAAAGGAAGCCATTGCCATTCATACCAAGCAACTGAAGTATGAACATTTCTTTACATTATACCAATGCTACATTAAAGTATGCTTCAGAGTTGCTGGTTTTCTTGAGGGTACTACATCTGTTCATTTCAGGAGGCTTTAATAGTTGGGATGATGGAAACTGAGCCCTGAAAGGTCCTCTTTGACATAATGGAGTCACTTCCTTAAGCTTCATGACTGAAATATATCCAACAACAATTTAAAAAAGATAATTCATAAATATAAATGTGTATTTTTATTATTTTTATAAATACACAATTTCTCTGCCCTAGCTCAGAGGCTTTTTCCTACCTTTCTTCTGGGGAGGAAAAAAGAAAGAAAAGTACAACATCTAAAAGTAATGTAAGTCACTTTCATTACATTGTTCTTGAATACTACAATGCTTAAACCCCACCTGATGAACTGATTAACTAGAAACAAAGAAAAGACAGATATTATGCTACACAACAGAAACTAAAAGAACTCTTGTAAGGGACAAACAATGAGGTCAAGATTTTTATTAACAGAAATACACTGCAAAGCCTGCTTCATAAATATTTGTGTATTTATGTTTCTAAAACATCTGCATCATTAGTTCTGATGAAAGCATAATAATGACTTGGTGGGTAAGCTAATAATCAGTGTGCAATGGCTCTTATGTGGGTCCTTAGAAAATGACATCTTCTGTTTGCAAAGCTGCAGCTGTACTGAAACCTCATTCCTTCTTAGTGCACACATTTCTCTTCTGAGTATATAGATGGTATTATTGTGTAAACTTATTTAAGAGGTCAAATTCATTCCTCTGGAGCTGTATAAGCTTTAAAAATACCTATGACCAGACAAAATTTCCAGTTTGAAATATCTGAATTCCCAGGCAAAGCCATTTTGCTTACATTAGACCTTACATTATTATTAACTTTCTTTAAAAACTGCAAGTGCTAGCATTATAACAAAAATAAACATCATGAAACTCTAATAATAAATCTGGGCACATGTGTTTTCTCTGTCTACTGGACTTCAGTCCTGAAAACTCCCCACTGCTTTCACCAATGCAGCTCAGACCCACTTACGGGGCTGTCCACAGCCCCAGAGCTCTCACCGTAAAGCCTGTCTGCATGCTACTGAGAACACTGATCAGCCTGTAGACCCTCAGCTGTATTACAGGGAATTACTCAAATAAGAGTAAAGTTGTGAAGAAGTTTGCCATACACTGATTCATTAGGAAAATGAAACCAGAATATCTGTGGCTAAATTTGGGGAATTCTCCTGCCTTCAGTTCTCCCCCAGCACTCAATCCTCCCATTCCCTCCCTGGCTGTGGAAATAGGCACTTCTCAGAGTAACTAAGGATGCCCTGGCTATGTCACTCCTGAAACACACCAGCATACACACTGTGGCACAGACCATAAGCCCAGACCAGCAGATCCAAACTAATTTCTTCTGAAGAGATTTCTTTTAAGCTGTGGGGAGAACAGCAGAGGGAAACCTCCTGTCTCCAAACTCTCTCTTTCCCCAAAGGAAAAGGCAGATCTTCTGCTCATAACCTGTGAAACAACAAAAGACAAAAGCTGAAGTCTACCACAGATCTTATTACCTGGTACTCGGTATCAACTCCAGTGATTTAGCCTCATGTTCTTTAAATTACAGATTTAATTATTTGTAGTTTAAAAATTGGGTGGGATGATGAGCCCCTTTCACCTTTTACCTCTTTGCCTCATTCACATCCCCATGCCAACATATGGTACACCACAGAGTAGCAAAAATGGGTTGTTTTCACCACTCTTAATGGCAAAGATCGTTTGAAACAAGTGAGTTTGCACATATTTGTCCTTCTAAGTCAGAGGTCCTCTGGAAGGAAATCACCACACTTTTAAGACCCTGATCATGAGTTCTCAATTGACTTACCCAAACAGACTGCTCTTTCTTTGTCTGGAATAAAATACACTTAAGTTTTAATTGTAAAAGTAAATAACATAAGTAAGCACACTCTGGGAGTTAAGTATAAATGACAAAAACATATGTTACACCAGTGTTTATACAGAAGCATAGATCACTTTTCTCTAAACACTCTGGTTATTTTCTTTCTAAGCACCGGTACAAACCATTGAATAGGAATTATGTTTCTTGTGAAAGAAATACCACAAAATCATCCTACGTAGCTGGTTGGACTGTAGTACTCCAAGGACCAATATGTCTTGCAAATGCTACACAGCCTACTGAGCATGGGACTGGGAAGACTTGGGCTCTGCTTTCAACCCTGTTGCTGCCTAATGAGCAGCTACAGCACCTTTTCATAAGAAAGCCTAACCTTTCTGTGCCCCATTTCCACAACTGCTAAATGGGAATGACGACACTTGTCTTTACAAAGCACTTTGTGATCAACAGGTGAAAACACAGTAATTAGAAACTTCTTTTCTCCAGCATGTCAAGATTTCTCCATGCAACCTCATTTGTGTTATTCATGCCTGAAAGATGCAAGAGAAAGATACTTTAGCACCGCGATGCTATAATTGTTCTTCTTTGCTATTCCCTGCTGCTGCTGTAGCATATTTTGTTGACAGACTCCAGTACAGCTGGTGTTAAACAAACAGGAATGGTACCTACATCTGCTCAGAGAAGGGTTGCCTAGCAACTGCAATCAAAGGGTGTTTTACCCTCACCAATCTACTGTAAATTAATAGAAATCTCTCTACAATATTCTAACATCTTATGTTTCAGTGGCTATATAAATGTTTTATTATTATTATTATTTCGTAGCTAATGTGTTTCATTTCATGATCTGCTTCAGTCAAAAAATGGAGCAGCCAGAAAAGGTCAGATTATGAAGCACAAAAAGGTTCAGAGACTTGTTTCATGTAGAAATATTCTTTGACAGCTCATTGCATTTATTTACCATACCCTTTTCTTCTGCCATTTCAGAATCTGTTTCAGCTGCCCCACAGGAGCCTGAAGCCATTAGCCTGAATTATCATTCTGAATGCAAATTTCACAAGGTAACACCGAATTGTGAAGGTTTTGATTCCCGTAGTTACTGAGATGCTTTCCCTTTAGAGAGGTTACAGGTCTGTTATTTGTTTGCATATTAACAGCAACGATTTTCAGTATGTCTGACATTACAGTGTTCATTTATCATATGTGTAATAGCTGAATACCAGAAGACATGCTGCAGAGTGCATGTCAACATACAAAAAAGAAATTAGTATCCAAGATATTAAAGAGGCTATGCAAGCAAGGGAACAAATCAATCAAACATAGAGTAAAGAAAGCTGGTAGAGCCTATTTCATTAGATTTTAGCAAGTTCCATTTCCAACCACATTGAAACAAGTGCAGAATTTTGATTTAAAAGGCTTTTACTCAAGATCCCAAACCAAAAAGGCTGGAACTTATTCACGAAAGTTAAAGGTCCCACACTCTCCTCATCACAAATACAACTACCTGAGGTAGCAGGAAGGATCAAACAGCTTGGTAAAACCCAGATGTGCCTATACACTTCTTTTCTTCCACTATGTCCAGACATACTTTTACCAGGTCTGCATCTGAGCCTGAAAACGCACTGGTCTACAGCCAGATCCCAAAACAGCATTTTCTCCATTCGATGCCGCTGCTCTTAGCTCTCCATCTTCCATACCACAGACACTGTCCATGTGTTTTTTAAGTTCCTACATCCATCCGTCCCCAATCTTCCATGCACTAATTCTCAAAGGGAAAACAGCCTTGCTATCTGCTAGATCCAGGCGTTTCACCAGAGAGCAGCTAGCAGAGCAAGATGTTAAACAAACGGTGACGGAACAACAAAACCAAGCATGAAGCAGCAACAGATAGAAGAATATACTTGTACTTAACCAAAAACTTACACATTTTGTTATTTCCAGGGTCTGCCTGGACCATTATGGGAGATTGCTGTTTGTTTTGTCCATAACTATAAAATGGCGAGGAAGTTGAAGTGCTTTGCTTAGCAGAACACTTCACACCTCCTTTCTCTGCATGTCAGTGTCCTGTGCTCCGGGTAGTCCAAGATCAAATGCAACTCTAGCAAAAGCAGCTCCTGGATTTTTCTGCTGTACTTGTCTCTGCTTAAATGGTGAACTTTAATGTAAACAGCATTTTATCCCAGGTCAAGAATTCACACAAAACCAAACGCTGCAGAATGCAAGATGGACTTTTGACTCTTCAAGAAACTACTGGGGGCATGAGCCACACAGTGACTTCAGGTTAGCACTGTCTGTGCTTATATTGGTTTTCATCCTCTTAAAATATGCACTATATTTGTGCAGCTCCTTCAGCAGAACTGGGGCATATTCTATGAGAATAACAGCTAAGAGACTGCTAATAACAGCTAAGAGACTCCATAATTAAGAACTATAGATTACAGAAGTCTGATGCAAGACTGTTTAGTAGTTGCACAACTGTCTCAAAAATTTACTTTTAAATTGTATCTAAATTCTTTAGAGCTGGTGGCCTCTTTGTTTGTTTGTTTAAAGAGACACATTAAAGTACTGTATTTTCAGTCCAGGAAAAGTATCTGTGGTAATTGCTGACAAAACTCAGCTTGAAAATACATTTCTTCACAGTTGACTTTTTCAGCTTGGAGAGTCCTAAGTTGGTGATTCTCTAGAATGGAAACTGCTCTGTTATTTCAAACCTTCTTCTAGGTACCTAATTCAGATCTACCACATCTTTCTGAATGGAGAGGGAAGAAGGGTCCAAATGTGAGAGTACCACTGACCTACAAACTGGCACCAATGTTCCCTGCTGTTTTCCATTTATTTTCCAACAATTTCTACTTCTCATTTTGAAGTTTTGATATTTTTCTCCTCCCTTGTGCATTATTTAAGATTTCTCTACATTGAATTTGAACAACCATTAATGACCACAGCATGTAATCTCTTTCCTGTATCATTTATAGATATGTTGTGCTGCATGCACCCATATTGGACTTCACTAATGCCCTCTCTCCTTCCACCTTCTAGTCTTCTTCAACTAATCCACGTTTTCTTTT
The DNA here is from genome assembly GCF_036417535.1 of Chlamydotis macqueenii. NCBI lineage: Eukaryota > Metazoa > Chordata > Aves > Otidiformes > Otididae > Chlamydotis > Chlamydotis macqueenii. The sequence goes on along the minus strand of NC_141558.1, from coordinate 91,434,895 downwards.
TTATCTTTCAACCAATTGATTATTCTCTTACTTCATGGGAATTTAATTTCTTTGAGAGCCTTTAATGAGAGACTTCCTTTGTTCACACATTTGCTGAGACCATCAAAGAATTCCACTGATTTCTGAAGCACGATTTCTCTTTACAAATGCTGTGTTGGCTCTTCTTCCATATGGCCTATAAATTCCCACAAATTATGGTTCTCAGGCACATAAATTTGACTCTTTACTACAGTTCCTATCCACTTCCTCTGAAATACTGGTTTGTGATTTACCTTGGAACTATTTTTTAATTTTTTTTTTTTTTTAACTAGCATGGCATTAGCCTTTTGAAGTCACAAGGTAACAGAGTGGTTTTAAACAAGTGGTCACACATCAAATGACTTGGATATTTCTTCACATTCCTAGTAATGAGGTCTGAGGTCCTGCTAATTTTGCCTGTCAGATCCACACTTTCATCTACCAGCTGTTCAAATTGAAGCAGGTCTTTCCTGCAAATGAGAATGAGTTGGAGCTAATGCTTTCTAGCATGTTTTTTAAAATCCTAAAGAAAATTTTGCACAGAACAGCCCCACATAGCTAAATTTATCTTATGTATGTAGTTCTTTTACAAAGACATATACATAAACATGAGAGTCATAAAAGCTCAGAACTGGTGGAGAGTCTTCTATTGAGATAAAAGCTAATAACAAATTGATTATGGTGAAGACACAAGGTAGCACTAATATCCTGGAAAGATTATTTTTGTTCTTTGATCTAACATAAAAGACTAGCAAAAACACTTCCATGGCATGCAAACCAGCTGAAGCAGAATTCTACAAGTTATTCACGCCCAAAAAAACATGAGCAAATATTTACTCGCCTCTCCAGCCAGCCCCGCTAGATTCCGTCTCCTCCCCTGAGGTAGGACTGCGACTTGGCGTAAGTCCCTCAGGGGTGCAAGGAAGGAGCAAGCAGTTGCTGAGGCTTCACCCTGTGAGCAGACAGGTAAGGACAGATAGATCCTGGGTTTTACTCCTCCACATTAGTCAGCCATCACAGATGGGATGGTCGAAGAGAGATCATAATGTGAGACTGGTATAGGCCAAGGGAAAACTACTACACATACGCACAGCAAGAGAAAATGGGACAAAGTTGTACCTCAGATGATGCCTTTGTGGCAACACAGCTTCCGAAGGCTTTTACCAGTCCAGTAACAGATAGTAACAGTAGCTGTACTGCATTCAGACCTGCGCTCAAAAACAAAATCTAGCCCTTCCCTTTGCAAGAAATATGTTCAGAGACTTGTTTGTTTAATGAGTACTAATTTGTTCACGAAGCTGACAGCTGAATTTCCTCTTCAATCTACATTATATTGTATGTCACATCTGACGGTTTCTGGGGAAAACAGGAAAAAGGAACAGCCCTTATTTAAAAACAAAAACCAATTCATGATGAGATTGACATGAAAGAAAGTTGTTTCTCATCAGTAATTGCTTCCCCCTGGGCTTGACAATGTTTACAAATGAAAGCTTTTTCTTCATATATGACTTGACCCATCATGAATTATAGTTGCTGCTGCCAATTCCACTCCTCCCTGCACACAGAAAAAAAAAGGCTTGCTATCTCAATTTTGTACTGTAATTAAATACTTTCTGATGGCATTATTTATTTTTCCTCACCTGCAGCTCTCCTGGCATTTATACATCTCCAAACATTAGCAGGCAATTAAAAAACTGTTATTAACAATATTAATATCCTAAGAGCTTGTTTGATGTGAGAGAGACATGAGACTGAACTGCTTGACTGCAAGGAACTGATTTTTTTTTTTTTTTTAATTTGTACATTATCTAGGACCTTGCAGTCTTTGTCCACAATCAAGGCTCTCAAGCAGTCCAGGAGGAAATATGAAAAAATGAATGATAAGCCAAATTTATCACTAATTTCATTTGATCCCTATAAAACTATCAAAGAGTGAACCAAAGTATTTAAAAGAGAAGAATAGATATTATCTTATTACTCTACATTTTTATTAATGTTTTCTCTTAAAAAAAAAATCAATATAAGGTATGGTTTTCCACCCAAACCAACTTCAAAGACAAGTAGGACCTGTTGCACTGGAAGGAAAGCCAAGATCAAATAAAACAGAACTCCACATTCCAGACATTCAAATCTAATTGTCTGTACAAATCTTTCAAAACCTCAAGGTTTTTTCCTTACTCCTCTTCTCTATATATCATGTATCCTGATTCTACCACGGCATAATTCAGTGCAGCCCCTGGAAATCATTGTGTGTTGGTAACATCTAAGAATTTGGCCAAGGTGCTAAAAAAAAAAAAAAAAAAAAAAAAAAAAGTGCTTCAGAGCTGCTCAGCAAAAGCCCCTTGACTTGCCACACTCATATGCTTGACAAGTTTATGACCGTCAGTTTGCTCTGTATTCTGCATCTTGCTCTGTATTTCACATGATCTCCTGCATGAAATGGGCCACAGTTAGCACCCTCATCTCCCTCCTGTGCTCCCCTAAACAGCAATGGGGGCAAGTGGGCCTGCCTGTCCCTTCGTGAGCTCGGAAGCAGTGGATCAGGACGGGTCCCAGAGCTCAGAGCTCCACAGAGTGCTCAATGGGGTGTACAAATGCAGAGGGAATAGGTAAGGAGCAGACCTCAACAGGCACAGGAACAGGAAAAGCAGGCAGAACTGAGAGGGGATCCATTTTTAGTGTTTTGCTTAAATAACATTGACGAGTAAAAGCATCCGCTAAAATGGATTTGGGCGCAACAAGGATTTCTTTTTACAGAGAAGATGATTGCGATGGCCCCACCATGATCACCCTGTGTTGTGTGGGTGCTCGCAGCAGTGGGGGCAGCACAGGAGGGCAGCAGGAGACAGGCCAAGCCACACAGAAAGCTTTGCCGTGGATTCATGTATACACGAGGCGACAAGCCAGCAGCTGTTCTTCCCAAAAATCATTTGCTGATGTAACAAACCAAGTTTAAAAAGACATTAATATATAGATCAACAACAAACCCTTTAGAGGCACCACAAACAAAGTGCCTGTAACTGTCAATCAGCATTTTGCTTTATTATAGACAACACGATTTGACCTTATGTGCCCAGTGTACTAATGAAAAATAAATTGTACACTGCAAAACAACTACTGCACACTAGCACACTCATATCTGGTTGCTAAAGTTCTTTTTATCGAACAAGTCAGACGTTTTCCTATTTTGTTAACCCATGAGAAAAATGAATTGCCTTAGCAAAGGTAACTAACTTGGGGTTGAAATGCATCCAAAAGCCAGGACCTGCAAAACACCTTATTTCTCACTTAATGTTAATTTACGCCTAATCTATTTGTTTTTAAGAACTTGATCTAGACCCTCTGATACAAGATGGAATATAAATATATGTAAAATAACAACTTTTTCAAAGGACATTTTTGCTATGGTATCCCATAGCAGAGCAAATTTCTGCAAATTTTAACTGTAGTTAAAATATATAAATGAAAATACGCATTTTGTGTCCCACATTTAAACTAACGTAGTTCATGCAGTGTAATGTAGTTAAGTCATTAATTAGTGTTCTTGACACATGGTGAATTCTCAGCAATTTAAGGTATTTAAAAGATTTTCATTTACTCTTTACCCTTACCCTCTCTTTTTCAGAAATAAAGCTATGTACATTTATATCTATTTTTTTTCCCCTCAACAGAAGAACTAAATTGACAGCATCAGGAAAATGGGATTTTACAATGAGTTGGTATTTATCACACTAAACCACTAGGACTTCTTGCTCAGCTGGAACCGTGCACATTCCCAGATGGTGTATTGGATTACAATTTCACAAAACGAGTTTACTCTCTCAACAGTTTCTCTTGCAATTTCCTCTGAAAAGTCATGTAAATATTTCCATAGACTCTGTTGCTACTCCCTGTGGAGTCTTCCCATATCTTTTCTATACGGTAAGATTTTATTTTGCTATCATGGAATAATTATATGTAGGAATTATGCTACTGAGCTACTTCTATGGGATTTTTATTTTTTATTATTTCATTATAATACTCTATTAAGCTCCTTATAAGGCTCTTTTTTATCCAATACCTTTCACATTGCTCATCTTTCCTGTACCTAACATCTATAATAACCAAACTATGATCTGTCATGTTTTCTTATGGTCCTTTCTGAAGGACAATGAAAAGTAAAAATTCTTCTATGTTCACACCTAGGTAATCCAAGATTTCATCAATATTAGCAAAATATTATATCTCAAGTTATTCAACACCTATAAATACACCAGCTGTGAAGGAGACAAAACTTCTCCCCTACAGTACAGCTGCACAAAGCCTAGGAAGACAACCGCATTTCTGCTGTAAGGAGAGAGCAGCCTGACAACCTGCAGCACGGACGGGGTCAGGTGCTGACCCTGGACCTGTTGGATTTTGGTGCTGAGTGCCAGCCCCAAGCTGCAGCCTCCCCTGCTGCAGACACAGGAGACGGTGGCAGACCCACTTTCCTTTCACCATGGTACATGCTGCCCATGGCATGTCCTCCTTGCCAGAGGCACAGAAGTGAACACAGGCGACTGCAGCACCCTACCCTGAGGAAATGCAGAAATTGGACAGTGAAGCACCATTTTTGAAGCTGGAGGAGAGGCCTGGTTCAGGCAATATTCCAGAGGAAGTCAAGCGAGAAACGGCAGTGCAGCCTCCCAGGGCTGCACCACACAGCACCCGCGCGCCAGGCTTACCGCAGCACCTGCAATGCTTCCAGAAGGCAGTAACAGCGAGAGGCCGGAGATGGTTCACGTTTACCCCCAATCACATGAGAAACCTGGCACCAACCAGATTTGTGAAATATGACCGAGAAGGGCATCCTATTAACCTTTCTGAAGAGAAATTTCTCCTCTGAGGGATCACCCGCAGAAGTCCCCATCTGAAGCTCATGAGGCAGAGAAAAATATGCTGATGTGCACTATGATAGTGATGAAATGGAACATTTGTTTCCTCACCTTAGCTGGACTCAAGATAAATATATCAAAAACCTTCACAGTTTTACAGCTAAACTAGCAGGTTACATTGCCTGGAGCATAACATAATGTTACAGGAGGGCTTTATTTGGCTTTAGGGCTTGTCAGTGGCATTATATAATCCAACATCCAAGGACTTACATTATCCTCCCTTTGTTCTAAAACAAAGGCTTCTTGCTGATTTATTGATTTTGGTTGTACAAGTAGAAGGAAGCTCATGGGTACTCTTTGGTGGTGTGACATTACAGCTCTAACTAGGTCATCGTCTCCTGGTAAACTGGAACGTGGCTTGTCTAATACTTTTTGCACATTTAAGAAGTTTCAAAATGGCATTGTTTACTGCGTACATACCCTCGATATATCTCAGCTGATCCAGTTAACACAATTAACACAGCAGTTACAGTGTTGCAGTGACACTGCTACTGTAGACCTCTTAAAATAACCCTTTTTTTGTAATTTGCATAGATGGTGAAATGAACCACAGTTTCTGAGAAGCACCACTCTTGTTTCCCAAGAGGTAAGTAATGAAGCGAATGCGGCCATACATATTCTCAAAATAATTCTGCTAAGTGAATGCAAGCAAATTTGATATCAAGCTAAGCCTCTCATTTGGTTATAATCACTGTGAGGATGCCTACTGCTTCTAGCCACGTACGGAATGTCTAAGTTACTCAGTCAAATATCATTACTGGTTAATGACAGAACGACTCATACTTAAACATTTGCTTGGCTTCCACTGTCAGACTTGTGCAACACCTCAGATTAATATGTATGAACTACATATTAGAGAATAAGAAAAAAAATATAGAGGAAAAACTACCAAAAATTACACAGTTGTGTTGCCCCCTCTAGTTCTGCAGATTCAGTGCACAATGAAGAAGAAAAAAAACAAAAACAAAAACAAAACACCTATGCACATGACTTTTCAAACAAAGTCTTAAGAATCTACAATCTTAATGAAAGTGAACTAGTAACCAATAATTACTCTTCCCCTGTAATCTTGTTGTCTATAACATATCTTCCTGGACACAGAAATCAGAAAAAAATAAGGCAGCATTATTTCAATGAATACACTATACATATTCACTCACTATATGCATATCCACTATGTGCTGCTCTTACAAAATCCTGCAAGCAGCCAACCTATTTAAGCTGTCATTGGAATTGACTCACCGATCAAAGTACCTGGAATGCAACGATATTTTGAAGAGGAGCTATGCTTTCTCTTCCTTTCTGCCTTACCAGAGCTCTTGTGACTTCTGTAAGATGTATTAATGCATTTCTTCGTCATTTACTCTTTTCAACATTTTACTCTGTTTACTTAATGCAACAGGTTAACCTTCATTAAAATGTCTAATGAAGACAAAAGTTAAAAGCTGTTTGAAATGCAGAGATTTGGTGTTTAGTAAAAATATGTAAATTTACAAAGCAGTAAATGGATAAAGCTACTTTTTAGTTAATAAGTGACTTGGGATTTTTGTTTTTCCTCAAGCATTTCATGTGTCCTAGATGACTGATTTTATCCACAATGGTTCAACCCATGAAGGCTGCTGCATATTGGAATTAGTATGTATACATTTATATATACACATACAAGATACATATATATGCATACATTTCCTATATATAGACAAATATATGTATATGTAAATATACATATATACACATACTTCTTCAGAGACCTAAATGTACTACAGCATTTAATCAAAGCACAGGAGAAGATAGGATATATATGGATTTGTAGAGCTGAAGATCAGTCACTGACCTGGCAAGCAACTACTTTTTTTTTTTTTTTTTTTTTTTTTTTTTGACTGTCTGTGAACATATGCTCTCCTTGGATGTGAGTCATATGTGGGACTATATCACAAACACAGAACACACAAAGTAATTAATCATTCACAAACTACAGACATTTCATATCTAAGCATTTCTGGAACAGGACTGCATCCAAAACACGAATACTACAGGAAAGTTCATTGGAGAGGCAATTTAACAGACTAGAAGATGTCTTCCCTACAATACCTTCCCAAATTATCCTCTGTTATTTGCTAAATGGACAAAACAATATTGCTCATGCTCCCAGCAAATTTCCCGTTTAGGACCCAGAGGTGAAAAGGGTAGAGATTCAGGCTGTGGTTATACGGTCATCTCAGACACAGACATGGCTTTACCCCAGAAGTTCAAGCCCCACCCTTTCACTTTTGAGATGCATAGCAGAGCTGATTGGAAAAACTTATTTTTCAAACTCAGTGGAAACAAGAGTAACCAGTTTTGACATAGCTGGAATTTCTGGTGCAACCAAAGGTCTTTCAACCTCTTCAAAAAACTCCATAACCTGCAGCTGGGAAATACAGCTGAGACTTCAAAGACTAAAACGTCAATGCCTGCTGTGCTGATTCAGTTCTGAGACTTCCGGCTGTTATCTTCCAAATAATGATGTTTCTGCTCTAAAAAGTTGGTTATTAGCTATTCTGTAACAGGGAGAGGTTTGTTTCTCTCCTCATCCCTTTCTCACCATATATGGCTTTTCCCTCCAAAAGCCATCCAAGCTTTATGGGTTGAGAAAACTATGTGGCTGCACATTGAGTACCAACAAAGCTGCAGGCAGAGCAGTTAGAAGGTGTAACACAGGGACCTTTCCAAAAGCACAGCTCATACAAGCACTTCTCATCCACTTCTGTGCAAAGTCAACCCCGATTACTCACACAACTGCTGTGAGGTGTTTAGGCTAAGCCAACCATGCTGAAAAGCAAATGCAGAGAACCTGCACCCTGGACCCAGCCGTCGGTGGTGGGGCCAGAGCAGCAGGCAGACAGGCAGCTGCTCTATCCATCATGCCAATTTCTCCAATGATGGTCTTACCTCAGCCCCTGATGAAACATCAGGTTATAATATGGAGGAAAATCCTTAACAGTAAAAGAGTTTTGGTTTCTGTAAGACATAAATTCCTTTCCAGTCTATCGACTTCAGGCACAGGTGGATGCTGCGCACCACACTGACTGCTCCACCAGCATAAAGTTATTTCTTTCAGTTCACCCTGAATGGAGTAGAGCAAACAGGTAACATTCAGACATGTAACTGCAGAAGAAACCTCTGTCAGTATATTGACATTCATCAAAGTAATGAGTTAAGGGAGTACTTTTAATAAATTCATTTTCTGGTACTGTCTTCCCTTAATCACTGCTCAGAAGCTGTTTAGCAAGAAAGCTCACTCTTACAGAACTTTGGCTCCCCAGGGATAACAAGCTCAGTATCATCAAGCACACTTTTTCTCTCACTCTTTCGCTCAAATACTACTTCCCCCTTTCCCCAGATTTTGCATTCCTTCCCATACAGTTCTTCCTGCTAGGAAATATTTGATGACGTCTGTCTTTAATGTTCACAGAGTTTTCTTTAGATTTTGTCTGGATTTTTTTTTGGCTCTTGAATTTACCATTTCTGTGAATCATGAATTCAGAGATGCATGAACAACCTTACTTGATAGACAGTGGATTATGTTATCTCTCACTTTCATCTGTTATCTTACATGTTGTCAAATCAGACTTCACATCATGTCACAGCTACTCTTTCTGAATGGTTAATTTTCCACTGAAAGTTACACAGATGGGCAATTATTTTAGGGCTTGAATACTTGCCAGCAATTGTAGTGGCATAAAGCTGATCCCCCAAAGCCCACACAACCACAGAGAACACCAAAAACAGAAGACAACACTGAATGTAAATTATATCAATTTTTATGGATGGCAGAGTTAAAATGAAAATTTTTCACACTATTAAAGAAGCCTTCAATCACTATAAGCATATACTTCTGTATATATGAACATGCAAAATTGCACATTTAAAATCCCCAAAGAATAATTAAAGAGAATCAAATAAACTTTAAGAATATAGAGGGTTTGTTTATTTATGTATTTTAAGATAAGCATACTACTCATGGGAGGAGTAGGGTAACTGTCCTTTAAAGTCCTACATGTTTTTATCTATAAAAATGAATAAAATATAAGCACTACTCTTGAAAAAGAAATGTCACCTAGAGAACTGGGAAGTGGCTCACTTTCCATGTCCTCTACATTGACAGCAGAATGGCCATGAAATAATAATACCTCTGTTAACTGTCTGTTACACATGCGTTGAAACTGGGACAAGAAATATGGAGCATTTCACACAAGCTACCAGAAAATTGTCCATGCACTGTGGCTCCTTCGTGTTTACTACTACATGTTGATTCTGCATCCTGGCACTGCTACTGTAACAGTGCAACGTGGTCTCACCCACAGAATAGCCCAAGGCCAAACACAGATCAAAAGAAATCACCAAGTTTACATCTATATCCACCGTGGACAAATATAACAATACACATACAAGAGCTTACTTAAGTATACAAAGTCATACAGCACCCAGCCAAGCCTGGCACCAGTAGAATACTCTGCTGCCTTCCCCTCTTTACCCCTAAAAGCCCCACAAAGTTTTTATCAATTTTCCAAAATTCTTAGGCAAACTATCAGAGGCCCGGAAAAATGTACATGGAGAATTAGGATTTATTGCTTTGCACAGGATGAAACAAAACAGTGATAATAAGGATAAAACAAGACAGCAATCTAAATCAGGCTTTCAACAGAAAGTGCTGCCATGGAGTGGTCCATGCTTCACGGTCCTCAGGGAGAATTCTTTGATTTCCTGAAGAATAATTTACAGTGAGACATGAACATTTGGTTCCAAATTCATAAATAAGTCAATAACTAAATACATGAGACAGCCTTGTCTGAAAAGAAAATTTAGAAACTGTTGCAAGCACTTTCTCAATGATATTGACTTTCTTAAGCATAGTACAGACTTCTCTCCTCTTTTTATATTCCTTCTCCTAATGGAGTGAAGCTAAACAGTCAAAAAAGGAGCATGTGATTTTCCACAGTAGACCCAGAAAAGGCTGAGTGCCAAGCCACAAATTTCTGGGGGACTGTTGATGTTACCAGGACTTTCATGCATGCTCTAATAGTCAATATCACCAAGTGTCATCTCTATACAATACATAGAATAAAAGGAAAAGAGAGTTCAGGCAAACTAAGTATTTCTGAACAGAACAAACCCTGCTATTATTTGAATCACATGAAAGAAATAATTTTATTGATTTTAACATATTTTTCCACGTATGAGTCTCTTTCCTTTTCTCCACTTTTCTACAAATTTAGAGAATGCATGGGGTTATCTACAGTCTCTCTGTTACATGTTTCCCTACAAAACCAAAATTCAGTTACAGACTTCTCAGTAATATGTAAGTGTTCAAAATGGGCTGCTCAGAACAAAGAAAAATTCTATGAAAAACTTAATTTTAATTGATTTCAAAGCTTCTTCTGTAATTCATGTTAAAAAAAAATACTGCTGCAGAATAGCTGGCTTCATAAGCCACATACGGTTCTGACTTCAGAGCATGCAATAATTAAAGATACGTTTGGTAGCTGCTGCAGAAATTTCTTATTTCCAATAGGAGTGGACTTACTTTCTGGCTTTCCAAAAACATTAAGAAGGAGGGACAGCCTTCTAGGCTATAGTGATTCAGCTACATGCTAAAATTGGTTTATTAAAGCAGCTTATCTAATTATCATCACATGAAGCACATTCGATACTTCACAGAGGAACGACAAACTGTTCCTTTTGCTCACGGCTACTTCACCCAAACATAGTCCCCAGACCTGAGTGGGGGTATTAATGGCTGCATCAGTCAGCCTGCAAAGGGAGGGAAGACTACCACAATTCACAGAACCACGAGCTCTGTGAATTAATTTACACAACAGATAGGAAAATGAACGGTAGCCAGCGTAGAGATATGTGGCATAACAAAAAGCAGTGTACTATGGGGCAAATCAGGCACGTGACAAAGAACTACAAAAATTTCATAGGCAATTAATGGGAACTCTTCTTCTATGGCAGTCTGCTCCCATTCCAAGCAATGCAGAAGGACTGCCTGAGTAGATTGCGAACAGGATAGCAACAGCTTTACACCTAGATGACTGCTAATTGCTACCTGGACTGAGGAGGATTCTCCATTATTTTAGTACTTGAAAGAGAACTGGGTTAGCAACCTCCACATAATTAGTTTCCTAACAAGAGAAAGGATTTCAGAGGTAGGATTCCTGAGGAGGAGGGAGAGAGGAGGCCTCACTTTTTTTGTTGTTGTTGTTGTTGTTGCTCATCTGTTTGTTCTCTTTTTCTCTCTGGTGACCTCCCCCTTATCTTCCTATACTATAAGGGAGAAATGATCATTAATGGCATAATACATGTACTTATTCATTAACATTGCTTTTCTTATGTTAACCTACGCTATCTTCTTGACTTCAACAATTCTGTCAGATAGACTCACTATATATGAATATATGTATATAAATTGCCATGACATCTTTCCTGAAAAAGAAAATGGCTACTATAGCTGACCGAAAGTTTTCCATTAAAACAATTTCCTACTACAGTATGTCTTTGAAGGCACTGTGCTTTTGCTAAATATTATTGACTAATTTAAAATAACACTCAAAGTGTTTTTTCTTAAATCAATTTTTTTTTTTTCACAGCAAGGTCTCTTGTAAAACATATTATACTTTGCTCACTCATGACTGTTCCCAATATTAATTCATACCATCACTGATAGACTTCCACTGATAGCCCAGAATGACAAGATACCGCAATCACCTGATTGAGAATTTCAATTGAATATTTAGACTGTAGGATAGCACCAAGCACATAATGAACTGCTACTACTTTCATGACACTAAATAATACAAAGATTAAATACAACTTAAAACTAATGTGGTTTTGAAGCAAGAGTTAAGTTTTAGCAAGTTAAATCTTACATATTATTTTATCTCAAATTTGCAGTGGCTTTTGGAAATATCTCAGTTTTGCAAACACAAAATCAATGCAAAGTGCCTTCTCCCTCTCCTCTCATTATGCTGCTTCAGCTTCCCTCATTCACCAGAGCATAACCCTCCACTGATCCACCAGCATCTTATCCCATCTCACAGACGCCTGTCCACCCCTACAGAAAAACCAAAGCACCAGCCCTACAGCAACTGTTCTGTCTCTCTCTCTCTCTCAAGACAAGGGCCTACATAACAGAATTAGCCTCTCTATGTATGTACAGATACACAAGGCAAGTGTGGAAGTAACTTCAGTCTTTACTTCTTGGGCTTCTCCAACACAATAGCAAAAATATTTTACCACATACTCTACAAGAGTAACACAGCAAGCACAGAAGTCCTCTTGGAGAAAGCTGGAGAGGTAAGAACAAGAATAGAGTTTGAGATAAACAGGCATTGCCATGTTTTATAGCTGATTGTTTATAAGCCTCTCTGGTCTACCGGACATTTCAGTGCTTTTCAAACCTCAAAAATCTTCCAAGACTTCATTTCATAACCCCTAAAGTCTATTTCAGGAGTAGTTATGCCTACTAGCATTGAAGAAAAAAAGAAAAAAAATTAAGGGAAAAAAAAAAAAAGACAGCAAGAGAGAGCAAAAAAAAAAAAAAGATTCATAGAAGCAGCAAAATAAGAAGGAAAAAAAATCTCCTTTCATTCACATAAATGTCATTATTACTTTGCCAAGCAGCCTGGAATCTCTGAAAGAATCACAGTACAATGAAATCTGAATGACAAGGGGAAAAACTCCTGCCCTAACAACATTTTCCTGTCCCCTATTTCACCTCCCTGGATGGCAAGAAGCCTTTAGCTACTGTGCTGAGACTTGAATGGAAAAAAATTTGCTGCCAAATAATAGTGTCTGTAAAACCAAAGACAAAATCGCAGAACAGGGATAATTCTGTACTGATTGTCAATGGTCTTAGACACACAGAGCATATACTTCTAAACTCTTTGGTCTGAGAAAGTCACTATTGTGGCATTTCTCCATACGGAGAGCTTATGAGGGTTTCCAGTAAGCTTTGGCAAGATTTCCTGTATAACATATGCAGCCTCATCTATCACATAAAAGTTTTGAATTAATGACATAACAACATTCTATAAAGGAGACAAAATCAACTTAATCTTCCATCTTTCCTGGCAAAAGTTGTCTTTTTTAATTTAAGTCCTTCATTCAGTGATCAGGAACTACATTGCCAGTAGTTAAGTTTCACATCAGTGCAGACAGACCAGCGATGCAGATATCTCATCTTTCACCATTACTGTCTGAAACTCCCACCAATGCATACACTTTCTCCAGACCAGTTAACAAACAAAACACAAAAAAAAAAAAAAAAAAAAATCAACAAAAAGCCCTGATTTTTTCTTTCCTTTTTTTTTTTGTCTCATAAGAGGAGAAAGTTTCTCCAAATCATACTCTCAATCAATGAATGAAACTGTGAATGCAGAAAGACACTGCAAAGCTATAGTACTTCTTTTCCTTTCTAAAAGCAAAACATCTATTTCTAAGTACTGTTTAAAAGTGCGGCTTTTAGGCTCCTTGCATTTTTAATAAGAAAAATATTATGTGAAAATGATCCTCTAAGTAGCAACTCTAATTTATATAGCAGAAGACTTAAAATGCCTGTCTACATTTAAAGCTGTGTTCATTTAATGGCCAGTCAGCTCGCTCCTGCTTTGGCAGTCTCTAGAGGGGAAAATGGATTTTCATTAACAACTCTCAGTCTGGGAGAAACCTCTGACCTATGCACAGGGTTTAGCAAGGTCTGCTTTCCCTGCAACAGCTACAGATGGGGACAATCCTCGAGAGACTTGCTCCTGCTCTTCTCTTATAAAGGAGGAACCCTTTTCATCTCCTCTGCTTTTTATCACCCAAAATACAGCTCTCATCAATAACCACAGGAAAGAGACATCTAACTTTTTTTAATGTTTTGATTTTCTCTCCAAACACAAGGCTAGAATATGAGGATTGAATCCAGTAAAGTTTAACTGTGAAGAACACAACACCGTGTAACCTTTCTTGGCAAAAGGTCAGTGAGGCACTAGGAAAAAAGAGCCATGAAAATTTTTGAAGGGGGTGAGGGGCAATGGGCTCTATATCAGAGACACTTGATGATCTTTAAAACATAATCTGAATCAGGAAGATAAACAAAGTCTTTCAATAATATACATATTCCACATCATGACTATCACCACTTACTCACATGAAGGCTGAACTTTCGTGTACTGTTGTGATCCAGTATTGGCCCAGCATAACATTGATGTTAATGGTGCTCCACCAGTTACAATTTTGTTATGGAAACAAAGGGTGCAAATTATGTCTTAAAGAAGTACTAGATACGATGTTCTTCCTGTTAGAGAATCATAGAAGGGTTAGGGTTGGAAGGGACTTTTAAAGGCCATCCAGTCCAACCCCCCTGCAAGAAGCAGGGACATCTCCAACCAGATCAGGTTGCTCAGAGCCCCATCCAACCTGGCCTTGAATGTTTCCAGGGAATGGGGCATCCACCACCTCTCTGGGAAACCTGTTCTAGTGTTCTACCACCCTCATTGTAAATTTTTTTTTCCTAATATCTAATCTGAATCTACCTCCCTCTATTTTAAAACCATTACCCCTTGTCCTATTGCAACAGGCCCCACTGAAGAGTTTTTCCCTGTCTTTCCTGTAGGCCCCCTTTAGGTATTGGAAGGCTGCTATACACATGGTTTGTTTGGGAGCACGTCTTTTTTCCCCTTTTTAACTCCTTTTAAAAGAATAACAATCTTTCCTTCTCATGGGGTAGAAGCTGGAAAGGCTTCCTTTTAATTGAACTGCTTCCTATAAAGATTGTTTCTACTATATCTACATGATCTAAGGTAATAATATAATGGCTATAATAGAAAAGACAATGAAAAATAATGGATGAGCTTATTTTAAATACAGGAAGTTTTGTCTTACTGGTTATAGCCAGAGGATGCCATAAAATAATCCCTTAAAAATGCCAGTCCACAAAAGTGGTCAATAGACATCATGATACGCACTTGCTAATCAATAGTGATAAGTCAGTACAATTTAGCTAACAGATGTTTCTTCAACAACTATTTTTCTAATACCTAACTCACTCGTATAAACATTTCAGGCCAATACTGTAAATAAGAAAGCCACTTAGTGGATCACACAGCAGCAGGATGAAGGAATGGCTCAGCACCATACTACCCCTTACTGCTCATGTCGAGATCTGCTCTGTGTTTTGCATAACAAAAATCTGCTGTAATGCTGGAGCATACAATTATTTTTAAAAGGTAGAAAAATACAGTATTTAGACAAATCCACTTGATTTAGAAAAACTGTACCCACTCACTCAAAACACGCCTTCCCTAACTGGAAAACAAGTGGTAAGGGGAAAAAAAAGTATAAAATAAAAAATTATGGTTAGTAATGATGAAACATGAAACGCATTCACTCATGAGATTGCTATGCTGTACAAAAAAGAAAGGCAGAATAATTACAGACAATCATCTGGAGTACCTGGAAAACTAACAGCATATCCTATGTGTATTTTATTGCTCACATTTGACCGTTACATGAAGTGGTCAAGTTTGATTCAACATATACTACAGATATATGTAGCACTTTACCTGGACAAGACCTCCCTAGGGACAGTCCAGACTACTAAAGCCTTATTTTTACATGAGGGGGGAGGGCATATGGAGAACCGACACTCGTTGTTCTGAACGACTGCAGCATGCTGACATGCTTTCAGAGAATGCAGAACATCCGCTCCTGGAGGAAAGGAGCATTTGAGTAACCATAGCTTTGATTTCTCTAGCAAAGAGGAAGAGAAAAAAATAAGAAAGGAAAAGTTGTTTACCAGACATTTAGTTCAAAAAAT
This sequence comes from Chlamydotis macqueenii, assembly GCF_036417535.1. NCBI lineage: Eukaryota > Metazoa > Chordata > Aves > Otidiformes > Otididae > Chlamydotis > Chlamydotis macqueenii. The sequence continues at coordinate 91,419,115 of NC_141558.1, read as the reverse complement.
TGAACTGAAATGGAAACACACTCAGGTTGATCATTTTTTAAAGCATATTACATACTTTCACAGCAGAAACCTTATCTGTGTGCGCAGACTTCAACAACAAAAAACTTTTTTGTTAGATATGAACAGGCTGCAAGAACAAGCTGCCTTCTTTGCCTTTGACAAATGCAGTTGTTCCTTCCTCCTATCCATTCCCACACAGTGCTGCAGAAGATCCTAGCCCCAGCACTGCAGCCATGCCACCCGTCCCTTTGGACTCACCTTGGTTTCCCCTACCCTTTCCACTCAGACACCAGGCTCCTCAACTGCCAAAGTGCTCTCTGGCCTATTCTTGCTTCTCTCAAAATCACTGATGTTATGTTTTTCAGTTTGCCAATGACAGTGAGGTCCTTGGCCTATTTGTTAAATTTTCAAATCTGCACTTCCATATGTACCTCAAGGAGCAGCAGTTCGCTTTTTAGGGCTTTGCTGTCACTGTGTAACATGCTGACCAGTGCTGTGCCTCACTGCGCTCTCCGAAGGACAGGATGGACCACAAATATCTTCAGCTGTTCCACTTCTCCCAGGTCTGCTTCAATTAATATTTTTATTTTATTTCTTGTTTCTCATCTTTTTGGTGGATTCTAAGCTTCTAACACAAGAAATTTGTTTTTAAAGCCTGCTCCCTTTAAAGCATCAAATCAAATTCGACGTCTTGGGGCCAATTGCAGGCAGGGATTTCAGCTTGTTGCTGTTGATTTAGGATACTTAGTTTTCTGTCACAAATCAGCAGATTTTAATACCTCCACAACTTCACTGCCAAAACTGAGACTACCTGTGCTTTCTCAGACACCTAATAAGTTAGGAAGGGGTTTGCTGGTGTCCTCATTTTTTAAAAAGTGAATTAGTCACCTATTTTCAACCTGGACATTTGGGATAATCAAGGGCCAGGTTCTACACATGAAAGGTATCACCTACTCTCCAAAATTAAGACCATGGTCAACCCTCCTGACATGGCCAAGCCTTCAGCACTAATGGAGATGCCTGTCTGTGCAATGCAACTATGAGGGAGATGGTTCCTTGACAAATACATGAGCAATATCAGCATCCTTGCCTTCAGTGGGCAAGAAACACTTATCCAATTTGCCTTCCCCTCTAAAGCCACAGTACAAAATAAACACGTGAAGACCCTTCAAATAAAATAAAGCCCCTACATGTAAACTTGGCTCTCTGGAAAAGTTGAAAGAGCAAATCACATTAGTGAGAGTATTAGTTGCCTGAAGCAAGATTAGTTAACTAAGTCGAGAGCCACATGAGATGCTCTGTGCATCTAAAACAACCTCAGAGGCTGGCAGACATGATACAGAGGACCTGACAAAAATCAGTGAGTAGGTGGGACACTCAGGATCACCTCAAGTGGCAGTGGATGCTTAGGCTCACACTGCAGCAGCCAGCCCCTAGCACGTTACTCAAAGTTTTCAAGTACCACAACAAAAGGAAATTAAGGACTTCTGAAGTAAAAAAAAACCAGCTCTTTAAGAAGGCTGTCATCCCTCACTTCCTAAGCAGCAGGAGGGCAATGTTTGCAAGAGATCTTAACATGGATGGGCCTCTGTACTTTGTCTGGCTGCTCTCGTCACAAGAATTCAGGTTTGTTGGATTTTTAAGGGCTTTTTTTTAACAGTGTGGCAATGCTTCAGATACTGACTCCACCATATACCCTTAACGGAACTCCTGAACCATGCAAATATGAACACCTAACACAATCAAAAGGTTTTTTTTTTTTCTTTTATTTCGTTGCCACACCCTCCTAGATGGCTTCCTAAAATGAGACACTGCGGAGCAGAGACCAGAACATGTGATGTCTCCTGGTCTCTCAGTCCCTGCAAGTATGCGTACATTGGGTGCAGTAGAGAGGGAGATAAGGTAATTCTTTAGATGCATTATAAATTACTTCGGACTAACAAAGCAAAAGCAGGCAAGGGTGAAAGTAAATTCCTACAAAACTTAAACAGATGTGTAAAGATACCGTTTACAATATTCTAGTGATAACGTCTTCTGCATTTTAGTATTCCCCCAGTTAACTGAGGAGATGACTCTTATCACACAGTTGACAACTGAAGGTGCTTCATGAATGACAATTTTTAGAAAAAAACATGAATTATATTTGAAACACAATATACCTCAAATCCCAAAAATATTCAGTGACGTTTCACTACTGGTAATAATTGTTTTTTAAAGACAGTTCTAAAATCAGTTCCTATCATTCCCTATTATAGGAGGGAAAACAAAACCAATTGAGAAGTGTTTATCCTTCTGCTTTTTTTGTTTGGTGGGGTGGGGGGGTGCACAGTGGTGCTGACTGGCTTTTAGTCAATTCAATATAACTTTACTATGGCAACAGTTGCATCGCTTCATATCACACAGTCTTGGATGAAAAAAATAAACCCACCACCTCCTCCTCCTGTCCCTCCACTTTCATCTTCTTGGAGGGGGACTTAAAAGCCTCTGCTTCCCAGATTTCCATGCCAGTGAGCCTATGCATATAAGATTTCTACCTGATTGAGAAGATTTTTCCTATTTCCAACTAATCTAGTAAAAGCATTTTGCTTTGCAAGTTCCTTTGTGCTACATGGTACATTCAGTAGTTAGGGGGTTAATGCATGAAATGGATCACTGGGCTGAAAATAAAAATCACTGCTAAAAAAAATTTGATACCAGGAGAATTAGGCACAACATAATATTGTAACCACTGAGAAATCTCAACAGTAAAATAAAGCCTTGTACTCCCAGCGTTTTCATTAGTTTTCCAGTACTGCTGGATGCAGTGTGAATTACAATGAGCTAGAAAGCAGTGGTTGCACTCTTTAAAGAACATACACTGTATAGAGGGGAGTCATTTCTTCAAATCATACTGTGCTGGTTATTGGTTTGTATATGCTGGTATGCATTTTAGCACTTAGAAATTATATTTCTCTTCATTACTGAATGCTGCATATAGCCTGCAAAACAATACATGTTTAGCAGCTCTCAAAACAAACCTCATTGTAAATATTTGTTTAAAAGTATGCACAGTGATATAAATTTGTAGAAAGAGCATTCTGCACCAAATCTTTCACTGGGAGGATGCTTTTTACGTCTGGACAGGAGGTACTGTGTTTTCATTATAACAACTCCAGAAGATAATACTAGGATGATGACTAAAAGCCAAAAGAGAACAAAAATTCAGGTTGATGTAAGCTTCTAATACAGAATGTTGTTTTGCTGGTAGTTAGCTATTCATCAGAGGAAAAAAAACACAAAAAAACCTCCCTGATTTGGGCAAGTAAAGCAGGTATCTGTTGAGGTTTAATTTCATCCCAGCTCAAACCAGTACAGTATAACAACAACACTGATCACCTTGTAAAAGCTTCTGTGTACAGAACTACTGATTTCTCTGAAACCACTATTTATATAGCCCTTTAAGAATTAAGCACATCATCCATATTTGAAGCAAGATTTGAGTTGATTCAGGTCTCAGCCTGAACTTCCCTACGACTCATTTGGCAAATCTTTAGGTATGGGACAAAGAAAAAAAACCAAACAAACAGGATGTGCTGTCTGACCATTTGCTGGGCACAGATCTTTATTTTCAGTTGTCTGACATTATCTAGAAGACCAAGCTCAGACCAATCTGCACAACCACTGGAAAACCTAAACCTCTCATTCTTAAGAAACACAATCCAATCAGCCTAGACAAAATTGTATGGAACTTGCAATACGCCACTGGGAAGAGTCTGGTGTGAATTCAGTGACTTTTGTCACATGCAGAACAGTTTGTAGCAAGTATCCTTTCTCAGAGCCTAACTTATTAAAACCCCTAGGACTCAAAGTCTGAAAAAGAGCCGAAAACCAACTGCTTACCTCCTAAATGATTACCTATACCATGCCATATGGGCATTTCAACAACTCCTCATGCTCAGATAGGGTCACCTACAGCAAGTTGCCCAGGACCGTACCCCATCAGCTGTTGAGTATCTCCACAGACGGAGACTTCACAACATCTACAGGCAATCTTTTCCAATATATGATCACTCTCACAATGAAAAAGTTTTTGTCTTGTGCTCAGATGGAATTTCATGGGGTTTTTTTGGTTTGTTTTTGGTTTTGTGCCCATTCCTCTACCATCAGTGGGCACTGCTGAGAAAAGTATGGCTCCCTCTTCTTCATTCCCTCCCATCAGGTATTTATATATATTGATAAGAGCTCCCCCTGAGCCTTCTCCAGGCTCAACAATACCAGCTCTGTCAGCCTCTCCTCCTCTGACTGATGCTCAAATCCCTTAATTATCTTTTTGACCCTACGCTGGACCTGCTCCAGTAAGTCCATATCCTTCATTGACAGAGGAGCCCAGATCTGGACAAAGTACTGCAGATGTGGCCTCACATAGGGAGGAAGGACTACCTCCCGCAACCTGCCAGCAACATTCTTCCTAATGAAGCCCAAGATGCTGTTGACCTCTGTCGTAGTTCACACATCAACAGAAGAAAAAAGATTTCCCCACACCAAAATCAAAATAATATCCTCACAACACCAGTAGTGGGTAGACAATTAACAAACAATTCACCACTTATCCCTTCACCACAATCAGAACATAAATTCCCCATAATCATTTCGCTCTTTTATCGAGTTCAATCCCTGTTTTGCCCGTTATCGCTCCCAATTAAATTCAATCCTTATCTCAAATTCCTCGAGCCCCACGTTGGGCGCCAAAATAACTGTCGTAGTTCAGCCCCGATCAGGACCAGACTACGCAGTCTCTCTCTCACTCCCCCCACCTTCCGAGAGAATAGGAGGAGATGATATAAGGAAAACGGCTCGAGGTTTGAGATAAGGACGGGGAGAAATCCTTAAAGTTACCGTCACGGGCAAAACAGACTCGACTTGGGGAAAACTATTATTTCTAAAATTAGCAGGAGAATGAGACAGGGAACAAGATAACCTCCCCCCACCCCTCCCTCTTCCCGGGCTTAACATTATCTCTACTACCTTCCCCTCCCGAGCAGCACGGTGGGGGGAAAAGGGAATGGGGGTCGCGGTCAGTTCATTACGCGTTGTTTTACGCCGCTGTATCATCGTCGGGGGAAGAACTCCTCGCATTCCTCCCCTGCTCCAGTGTGGGGTCCCTCCCATGGGCCACAGTCCTTCATGAAACTGCTCCGGCGTGGGTCATCTCTTCCACGGGGTGCAGTCCCTCTAGAACAGCTGTCCCAGCGGGCCCTCCATGGGCCACAGCCTCCTTCAGGCCTCCACCTGCTCCGGTGTGGGGTCCTCCACAGGCTGCAGGTGGATCTCTGCCCCTTTGTGGACCTCCATGGGCTGCAGGGGGACAACCTGCTCCACCATGGTCTTCACCACGAGTTGCAGAGGAATCTTGGCCAGGAGCCGCGTTACTCCTCCCTCTCCTTCTTCACTGACCTTGGCATCTGCAGCCGTTCCTCACAACAGGCTGGCAGACGCCTCTCAGGATTGTTTTTACATCTTATTCACTTCTCATCTCCTCTCCACTTCTTGCAGCCAGGCTGGGCCGAGTTGGGCCCAGTCGGCTGCCTGGCGGGAGGCCAGAGGGTGAGGCCTGCAAGGCCCATGAGGCTCGCGCCTCCCCCTCTCTGCCCCCCACTCAGCTGCTTCACATCTCTCTTCTCTTTTTTTTTTTTTTTTTCTGTTTTCCCCTACTTAAATACGTTATCGCAGAGGCGTTATCACGGGACATTCTGCTACCAAGTGGCTCGGCCTTGGCCAGCAGTGGGTCCACCCTAGGCCTGGCCGAGTCCACTAAACAAAGGGGAGCAACTTCCAGCAGTTTCCTACAGAAGCCACCACCTTAGGCCCCCCCTCACTAACAAAACCAGAACATTCTCCTTTGCCATGAGGGTGCATTGGTGTTTCATGGTCAGTTTGTTGTCCACCAGGATCCCAAGCTTCATTTCTGTAGGACTGCTTTCCAGCCAATCAGTCCCCAGCATATATTGGTGCTTGAGGTTGTTCATCTCCAAGGACTGGACTGTGCATTTGCCTTTGTTGAACTTTATGCCATTCCTGTTGGCCCATTTCTCCAGCCTGTCAAGGCCACTCTGAATGGCAGCACAACCATCTGATATATCAGCCACTCCTCCCAATTCTTTATCATCTGCAAACTTGCTCTCTCCACCTTTTCCTTCAATCACGTACACTAAAACAAGTAGTAGAAATTTCTACATGAGCAGTACCAGCCTGGCTCTAGATGCAGATGCAGTGCTGTGTCTGAGCTGCTCAGCTCCAGGGCATGGCCTCCCTGCTCCGACACAGGTGCCCTGCACCAACTGCTGCACCTCCTGGACCCTGTGCTAACGCCCCTGCACAAAACCGAGCAGCTCACCACGTCGCAGGTGTCCACACATAGTGTCTTGACCTGCAACATGAGATACAAGCTACTGGCATTCTGTTAACATTATGCCTAACTGTTCAGATGCTCTCTAGTCAGCTGTAGTACTGCACAATATTTTTGGATTGTTATTTTCAAATTTTAACATTATCTCCAACACGATCTCATTATCCACCTTCTTTTGATGTGGCACTGCCATATTCTCAGTAACAGTGAGGGGCTTTTTTGTTTGTTTTAGTTTCGTTTTTATTTTTAAGAAAATTAAGTAAAACCATATGATATTTTTCCTGCAATGCTTAAAAGGAAAGACTTGTCTTTAACAAGCTATGCTAATAACAGAAGACTCTAAAGCACACAATTAACAGGCATTAAAGTTTATTTCCCTAACAGACGATCTGATATTGTTCTCTTGAGAATTTTCTTCTTTTTGTTTACAAAATCATTAAGATGAAATATTTACTGAAGAAAATTAAATAAATTTCAACAAGTAGTAATCAGATTTGGCACATCAGCGGATGTACTTTTAGATATCAAAACTTTGTTCGACTTCAGTGGCAATGAAAGGACAGGAATGCAAGGTGTAGAACATGCCCACATTTGCTGTTCTCACAGGGATCACCAAAGTCATGCAGCCCCTCTGAGGAAGGGACAAGCAGGGACAGGTGAGGCAGGGAATGGACACTATATGATCTTTCACATCTAGACATGCTACAGTTTACTCCCATTTCAGAAGCGCAAAGGACAAGATCACCACTTAAACCACTGGTGGTTTTACATCATGAAATAAAGATCATCACATCATCAATAAAGATACATCACATTAAATAAAGATTTGCTGCAGTTAAACCACTGGGTTTACTGCAGCAGATCTTTATTTCATGAGGAAAAGTCATGTGAATGAAGCTATTGCTCGTACGCAGACTGGCTGGACTGAACAAGGAGGAGACGACCCATCTGCGCGGTCTGTCCCACCTCTCAGAGGCCAGAAAGCCCAAGGTCTGCTGACAGCCCAAAGCCTGGTTCTGAGGTCCTCGCTCACATGGATGCACTGGCATCTCTGGTGTTACAGGCAGTCCACACCACAGCCCGTTCTTCCATTGGGCACTGAGGAAGCTCAGGCAAATATGACAACTGTGAGACCTCCATCCTCCTGCCAAAGTCATTCAGTACTCAGCAATGGTTTTAAAAACTCCCGGAGAAGGGGGCAGCAACATGGAGAGATTAAAAAAAGCTTTCTAACAAATCTGGCTAAAATCAGCCAAACAACTGCAGCAAAATAAGGACAGAGGAGGCAGCCTTAGCTGACATGCCAATACCAACACAGTCTCTGAGATTACAGAAATTCAGTATGCATTAAAAAAGAAATCCTGATGAACTAACAGTATACTATATTTTACTTCAGTTGCTCTCTACACTTCAGAAAAACAGTTTTAAGACCTTATCATACAACTGTCTGCATGGATATACAGCAGCATCACAGTACCACTGAAGTCCAGCACAGTTAGGATCATTTTTTTTCTTGAAAAATCCAAGCACTGTACGATAGAAACACAACAGTGTCACAACTGCCACAGTTTACACACATATTTAAGTTCATACTAGAATCTTTTTGGCTACCCTGGAGAAAGGCATGGCAGAAAGGCAGAGCTACACTGAATTTTTCAGGACAGGCAGCTGAACACACTGCATTCCTATACAGAATCCCAGCAGGAATTTGTAACGCAGGTACCAGTTGTGCAGTATGTCCCCAACAGCAACACCTCCAAACTACAAGGCAGCACCCACTAACCATCAGGAGCTAGGATCTCAATCTTTGTCCCACCTGAAAGTCCAAACAGTTCACCACTTGTAAGCCAAACTCAAGTTCAGTCTTAAGTACCAAAAAACTTACGTATTGCCTTTTTTGTGTATCACCATTACTTATTATGGCAAAAAGTAATAAGCAATAGATTAATATGCTGCATTTAGTGAACCTGTCAAAAAGGTTGGTTCTGTCAATTACAAAAGATGCATCATTCATTAACTGCATAATACATACAAAACTTCTCATTTTCAATTTAAAAATATTGCCTAGGACTTCATGAGTTTTTCAACAAATGTTAGGAATTAAAAAAGGTGCATATTAAGGTAATCTGTTAAGAGTACTTACTATGTTTTTCCAGGTGTTTAGTATGATTGGAGTACTACACATTTGCATAACTTTTGGATTTTCTAGACATTAAGAGTGAAGTAAACATAAAGAGAAGCCTGTGATTTATCAAGTGGTTTTTCAGGAAGGAAGAGTAATTTTCCTTTATAAGCCATCTGTACAGTTCACCATGTAAACAATTCTCTTTTCAAGACAACAGAATCATATTTTACTTGTGAGTTTAACATACACAGCACATTCCCACCTAAATTCTGTTCCACCCCCAGAGGACTCATTAAGAACTATCAATTAATGCAACAGCTACACTAGCAGGCAGAATAATGAAAGGACACCTACACTTAATTTTTTTTTTCCCCTCCTTTAATTTTTATTCAATTTCAGGAAGGGAGTGGACAACATATTAGTATACAGTTTATGGATGTTTCTACCACAAGGCTCCTAGGAAAGACAAATTGTGATCACCTTCCTATGGCACCTTACTAAATCTCCTGAGTCTTTATTTATTTATACAGAATCTATCGCTGCCAAGTGTAGGAGCACAAACAGATTATATATGCTCCCTGCATGCACCCAGGCTGCTGTCATTGACATTGCCCAGGAAAGCAACTATAGATTCTATTTTCTCTTTTATCTCTTTGAATCTGAGCACAGTTGGGAAACTGTGAACTGAGATTTCCTTCCTGAGACTAAACCACGCTATTTACTGAGCGTCAATCACAGACCAACCGATGCATGCATGAGCTGTGGAGAATACACCTAAGCTTCAAAGCTTTCATTTTCTTAAGACCTTGATACACAGTGATGGAAAGAAAGAAAACTCAAAAAAGCTGCTTGGGAAAGAACATTTTAGCTAAAAACATTTTACTGTTTGTAAACTGCCAATATATCCTTTGTTTCCAAATGCAAGCATCTGCTTTCTCCTCTAATTTCCTTGGCATAGGTGGCATCTACCAAAGCACTTGTAATTGATGCATTCCATTTTAATGGCTGGCAACTCGGAGCAGGGCAGTTTTGACGCTGCCAACCCTGCATCACTGTGACACAGAGTAGCCCAGGAGATCATGAATCCATGGAAGAAAAAAAGAAGAAAAGATGACTTTCAATGGAATTATTCTGCCTAGGCTATGAATTAATATATTGATAAAGCAGTGGGGTCACAGACTCCTCTCCATCATACTTTTCTGTCACAGGGAAATTCAGTGATATGTCTTTCCATGTACGATAAACTGTCTTCTGTGGGCATTTATTTTTCATGGATAAACACTAAGAACCTCAGCCCTTTCAATAACCAGGCAAGAAATTGCCTAATAATTAGGTAGTGCAATTTATAGTTTAATAGCCTGCGGGATTTAGGGCTTCCGCCTTCTCTGAGACTATGTCACACCCGTGCCCTTTTAGCATTACATAGTAGCTTAGTGTTCTCATTAGAGTCCAGAGTTAATATTAATAAGACAGATTCTCACTTGAGGCATGCTAACTTACATGTCTTTAATTTAAATTTTTGAGTGCAACTTATAATGAGAATTTACCTTCATTACTATTATTTTTAAGAGCTTCAGTTTCTTTCTTGTATCAAATGATATTGGAAATAATTCAACCTTGATTAAAGTGAGAAAAATAGTAATCGGTGCCATACAACAATAGAGTTGATATTAAAAGGAGATTTCAGAGTCTGTTATCCTTTTCTCTTTGAGGAGAGATAAGTTGGTTTTGATTCAAGTAGGCAAGCTTTGAATAAGTAAATCATTTGTAAATACAAGGGTTGAGGAAGCACGCTAAAGATTATCAGAATTGCTAATTCAGGCAGCCTTGTAAAAGGATTGCGATTACACAGTAAAAATTATTTTTTCTGTTATCTACGGAAAGGAGATAGTATCTAACACTGCAGAATGGGTTTTCCGACTGTCTCACAATGAAGGAATTATGATGCAATTGAAGATTTAAAATTTCAGTCACCTTTCAGGGATTCTCCAGGAACTCAATATAATGCAGCAAATTTTGCTCTGCTGAGAAGAAAAATCCACTGCAGAGTACCAGTGTATTAATGACATAAATACTGCTATGTACAGTAATACTTCGATTTTGAATCCAAACAAACAGATCAAACATATTGGGACATTTGAATATTGTCTCTGTAGCAAAATAAAGGGGTTCTTTTTCTTGGGGGTTGAGGTCATTTTTCAGTCACAGGGTACGAGAAAGCAGGCTTGTAAAGTCACAGAGCCTATCAGAGCTCCTCCAAGTAACTTTCAAGTTTTCTGGCCAATTTTAGCTTAATTTGACAACAGAACAGTGGTCTGGAAAACATCACATTTCAGCAAGCAATAGGAAAATTAGAGGCTGGATAAAACAAGAGAAATATTAAAAAATTGTCTCTCTGAAGGAACGTCAGCAGAATGACTATATCAGTGCTCTGGCTGGACACAGGGCATGTTCCCTCTTACTTAGGTGACCTGGAAGAGATCCAAAATGCAGCAGATGAAATGCAAGGCAGTTTAAGACCTAATTCTCAAAAAATATATATTTTTTTAAAAAAATCTTTCAGCCTTTTGCAGCTGAAAGCTGAGCTTGCAGGCAACTGAACAAAATTCATGGGGCAGCTTAATTCTTCAGCTGTGCACCAATGCTTCTGAAATACAGCAGCTCACTGTCCTACTGAAAGTTGTTCTAAGCTGGATTCTTCTCAATGCCAATATATCACAGGGTGCTGCCAGCCTAAAAGAGCTGGCATTTCCCAGCTCATTCACATACACTACACTTTAGAAAAAAAAAAAAAGAGAACTCAGAAAATTGCCTAAGTTGGCTCTGAAAACATTTCTCTTTCTATCTGGTTCAGCACATTATCTCCTTAATGTAATCAAGGCTCCTAGATTTGGGGAAGATGTCAGCTAACTATAATGTGCATATTTGTTCATATATAATGGCTCGAGCTCAATTTTTTCCTCCTGCATAGACTTCTATACTTTGTAAAAAGTAGAACATGTCAAATTTACTTAGAAGCCTACAGTAATTTTGCAAATACCTTCATTATTGGCCAAAGGTGACAGGATACAGGAACTGACATGGTACCTACTCTGAATGCAGGTTACTGCACTACCACCAGAGCTATACTGGATTGTTTTCCATTATGTCCCAGTGGGACTACAATGAAAAATTAGCTGTTCCACATTACAAATTACCTTGTTCTCAGCCACAACAGGTAATGGCATTTCAAGGTGCAACTTACAGCACAGGAGGGGAGGGAGAAAAAACAACATACGTGCTTAGCCTGTATGCCTCAAACTCACGCTTTCTCTAGATTCCATGATAGCATTTATAAATAATTCAGATTTGCACTCTTACTTTGCAAAATAATAAAACTACTTAAGATCTAACGAGCAGTTTAATTTTAAAATTCCTACATATTTTACCACACACATCAGGGAGGCTCACAGGCAGCCCAGCAGTAGGGCAGACTTCCTTCAGGGGATGCGGTGGACACCAGAGCAGGCTGACTGCATGCTGCCTGCAGGAAGGGGCTTTCAAGAAGAACTCTCCAAAGAGCCACCCATAGGTGCACGAGAGGCTGTGCCCTCCTGGGACAGGCCCAGGTCCAAGGGCACAGGTGCTGTGCTCCCTTCTGCAGTCTACCTCCGTCCCATGAAGCAGCAGCCTAAGAGCAATGAAGGCTAAATAAGCTTAATCCCCCTAACGCTTCCCTCACAACCAACCATTATTTCTTGTATATCACTTCTATTAAGTGCATTTTTCTGTCTGTTTTGCTTCAGACCAGTTGAGTTTGAAATCTCCTTCAAAAGAACAGGCCAAATAAGGAGGCACAATTCCAGGCGTGTCCCTACCTACATACTCACCACACTCCTGTTTTGCAAGGCAAATCAAAGCAAAATCCTCCCAAAACCAAACTGGTGGGTTTATTCAATGTTCATTGTGCTGAATATTCACGTTCCAGCCGCACTCCTTCATTACCTCCACCCCTTTTCTTCATAAATATTCTTAGATAGGATTTACAGTACACTAGTAAGTACTTATTCCTGGTTACATAGAGAAGTGCAAAATTAACATTAATCCTCATAGCATTATCTATCCTTTTGTTTATTAATATGACTTCAGGCAGTTTAACATTCAGTCCTCACCTATCTCACAATACACAGCAGCCTGGAAGTATTTTGTGTCTGAGACACTATAAAATCAGGTACCGTAAAATGTATTTGCAAAAATTTTCCCTACTAGAAAAAAAAAAATGTTCCCAGTCATCTCTATGTCATTTTGATTCTGTCACAGAAAAACCATTTGGCCACTTGAACATATGAAAATTACTTATTCCTCACTCTCATTTACAATTTGATTGTGATGGCTCTAAGGAGACACGAGAGACGAAATAAAAATACAAAGCTTGTATGCAAGCATAAGTTAAGGGTTTAATCTTCCCATTATTAAGAGACAAGCATTTGCATAGTCAGGGAGATTAATCATAAATTCACTTTTTGTTTTGTCTAACCAACTCCCAGTTATAAAGTGCTTCAAACAAAACAAAAAAACCCAGAACAACAAAAATAAACAAACGAACCAGTATGACTTTGGTACTCCAGTAGGTAAACTATGAAGTGCATCCTCCTCTCAGGGTTGTTACACCAAACTCCTGTAACATCCTCTCATTAGAGATAAGGGGGACAGACGTCTATCCTTTCTCTTGCACACTTGCCACATACCACGACTAAATGACCACGTTAAATGTATCCAAATTCACTAGACATCGCCACTGCTGAGGGCCTTGCTCCCTCTCCATCGCCCCCCAAAGGCACAGCCACAAGGCTGAAGAAGCACAGCACAGACACAGCTCAGCGCAGGAGTGGCACGGTGAGAACACAACTGGGAAAGCACGGCGCAGTTGTGTGGGACGGGAGCAGGGAGGGAGGGAAAGGAACAGTCAGGATAACAAGGACAGTCAGCGTTAATGAACAAGCTTTGAGAGGACATGAATGATGCAAAAGTGGAGAGAAACAGAAATGTACAAGCAGAAAAGAAAAAAAAAAAATAAGATCCCAAAGACAGAATTAGGGGTTCAAAAAATAGCAGAAGCCTGAAAACAGAATGAGAAGGGAAAGAATACATACCTCTCGATATTTTAATTTTGCATTTACATGTGAAAAGGGAAATGGGAGAGCACAAAAGATAAGAGATATGAAGATGCAGAAAGGCAGGGGCAAAGGAGGAGAGAGGGAAAAGCACTGCAGCAGTGAGAGAAAAAAAAAAAAAACCCACAGCTTCTAATGGTCACAGATAGCAAGGTTTAGAAATTTCCTCATTTAAAGTAAATACTCAGACATCAAAACCTCTTTGCTTTGTATGCTGGCAACAGTTTGGCACCAATGTGGTTTAAAACTACCAACTCACAAAATATGCTGCAGTATTACACGGGAAGTTTTCTGCACTTTAATTTGGTTCTTAAAGACAGATGTATTAATAGGACAAGGCTTGGACAAGTCTCACAAATGTCTGTGGCATGCTTGGTAGCACTAAAAATGCACAAAGAGGCAGATTCAGTAGCTTCCTTCCTGAAGCCGTCGGAAAAAACCTTTCTGCTCCAGGTTTCTAAAACCCTGCAGCAGCTCCTGGTCCCACAGAGCTCCAGCCAGCACCTGGAAGCTGGGAAATACAAGTTTCTGAGAGTATGGACCTAGCATCTCCACAACCAACAAGTCAATTAGTAAAACTAAAGCAGGCATCCAGAAGCTGACTTCTACCAGCAGAAGAACTGATAGGCATGTCAATGTGGCAAACACGCTGTGGCACCAGCAAGCAACTGATGTTTGTGCTCCAACACCATGGGACACTTATTTGCAGTGAGCAGAAAGTTGTCACTGTTAAATAAGAAGATAATATATGTATTTTGCCCTAAAGCCTTGATACTGGCAATATTAACGTTCAGAGTTGTGGAAAAGTAGTTATCTGTGACTACCTTGGAATAAATCTTCTTTAAAATTTTAAAAATATTTTCTACAACATTTTTCCTCTCCTCCACTCCGCTTTTTCTCACAGAAAGCAGTATTTGGTTAATACAGAACATATAAATCAATTTTTTCATTCCACAATTCTGGCAGTTGGGTAGGAATGAAGGCACTCAGTGTTTGAAACAGGAAAAAGGAGTCTGTAGGACTGGCCAAGTATAAATCAGGGAAGGGGAAACAAGCGTGAGCATCTCACGCTTAGCAGACGGCACGTTAACATGCAAGGAGTAAACATTCTTAATGTTGCTAGGCAGATCCACCCTACCTCTGACTCTGCTGCAGATGGGGCCAGGAGGTTAGGACTGTGCTAGCACAGCGCAGTGCTAAGCATGATTTCCGCCATTCCGAGATAAATACTTTTAGAATACCTCCTAGTTATTAAATAGACCATAGACCAGCATGTTTTAAAGTTTCTGGCTTAGTGTTACCATGTGCATTTCAATAATAAAACTATGCTACATGTAAAAGCAAAACTTACAAATCAGATCTTAGTCATAATAACAAATACAAGGAGTTATAATTAATAAAAACCCAGGGAATTGCAGCTGCTGGAAATTCAGACTTATGATTACAATTACTGTATTTTAAATATATGTATGTGCTATTTAAGAAACCTAACTTAACCTAATATATATATGTGCTATTTAAGACCTACCTCTGGCTGGACGTAAAGCTATAAGGAGACAAACAGAATAAAAAATAATTTTTAAAAGAGTATAGCATTGTTAAAAAAAAAAACTCACTGTAATCTAACCTACATTCAAACACACACTAAAATTTAGTTTTATCACATTCATTTCTTTATTGCTTAAAATCCACTGGGAATAAAACTGAAAGTATTCAGACACTTTATATCACCTAGTTTTTCTATTTTTATAATTTCTGTAAGTAACTTAAGAATTCCTAATTTCCAATTATAATTCTCAGTTATAGAACAATTGCACTAGTACCATTTTATGTTCTTGGTTTTTATCCTCAGCTTCAATTATATTCTAAAGTATTTTTTTTAGGGGACTTTAAAGACTTCATTTTTCTTTAAATAAACAATCCACATAAATAAAGCATCTTCTTTTAAATTTACAAATGAAGAAATGCTACGAGCTTCTTACAGGCAAGTAAGTACTCAGGTTCCTTTTTTTGATCCATCTGTATCTGTAAGTCTAAATCATATTAAAAATTAAATGTAGCTACATTATTTAGCACTGATGTTTGTCTGAAACCATCAATTAGCATTAATCTTGTTCAGCTACTTTACAGAGAATAAATCCTTAAACTTAATTTCCATTTAACTTTATAAAACAGTAGGGTTCAGGCTCACAACAGAACTACATAAGATCGTACCTCTTTGCCATAAATATAGTAAGGGCTAGAAATACAACCCACAGCTCACAAAGGCTGGTAAGTCTTTTGGCATCATTGAAAATGTTAAGCTTTCTTCACTTCTGACTTGTACTTTCCAGCCATAATTAAGAATATTAATAGAGCTTTATTAAAACATACAAGAGCTCACAAATGCACAGCAGCTGGTGCAGTGTAACACTAAATAAATGTAAAAAGCAGACTGGTAACAAAAGAGAAAATACAAGAGTTGCTGAAGCATTTGCAATGGCAGCCTCACTTGGGGTTATGGATCACAGAATAGGCTGCTCAGCGAGGCCGTGCAGCCTCATTGTCCTTAGAGGAATGGCTGGGGAAAGTCCTGAGCATCCTGGCTCGACCTCAGAGCGGACCCTGCTTTCAGCACTGAGTTGAGCATAAGTTATACTATGATACTATTTTATCTTCTCTAATTTATCTAGGATAACGGTTCAACTGATTCTGATGTTTGTCTTTCACTGGTAATGGTCTTTAAAAACCCCACCAAATAAAAAGAACAGAAAATCCCTGCCTGAGAAAAACCCCTGTCCTGGTTTTGGCGGGGATAGAGTTAGTTTTCCTTTCAGTAGCTGGTGTGTTTTGGATTCCATGTGTGAAGAATGTTGATAAACACCCTGATGATACCAGTTGTTGTGAATGAGACCAAGGACACCGTCCTGCTTTCCAAGTCTCGCTAATGTGCAGATACAGGAAGCTGGGAGAAAGACAGACAGAATAATTGACCCAAACTGGCCAAAGAGAGTATTCCATGCCATAAACGTCATGCTCAGTATATAAGTGGGGGCAGGCGAGGGTGGGTATCTGCCTTCCTGGCATCCATCTTTCTCCCTCATTTGCTGGCATCGTTCCCTCTACCTTGCTGGCTCCCTTTTGCTCCTTTGCTTGCTGCTCGGTTTTGTTTCCGTGATCGCTGCTCGGGATGGGCTGTACCGGTCATTGGGACAACGGGTGGTGAGAAAACATATATTGTTCACTTTGTATATTTTAATATCCTTATATTCTGTTATTATTGTAGTTTTCCCTTGTTATTTTAGTAAATTGTCTTCATCTCAACCCACGAGTTCTCCTTCCTTCCCAATTCTCTCCCCCATCCCACTGGGGAGGTGGAGGGTGAGCGAGAAACTGTGTGGTAATTCGGGCTAAACCATTACAACCCCAAACCCTACCAACAACACAGCACCATGAAAACTTTCAAAGCTTTAGAAGACTTTTCAGCTTTCCTGTTTGACATTAGTTGTTAAATGAATAAACGAAGCCTTCTGTTACACAAGTAAAATATTTCTTTAAGCCAACTCTTCAACTACAAAACCAAAAGACTTCTATATAAAAACTTGCATTTGTTTCTGAACACCAGTCCCTGAACCTGACTAATTGCACAGCAGCCTAGAAGGAAAACACCTTCCCCAAAACAAATCAGTGAAAGCTGAATCAAAAACATAGAATGGTTAGAGTGTGCTGGTATGGATACAGTTTCTTTTCCAAGCAAAGAGCGTCCCCACCAATGAACTTAAGACAACACTCCTCTATCACAGTGCTCACATCCATGTCACTGTACAGCAAAATACAAAGCTTTTCAGATGTTTTAGAAATAGTGTACTCAGACCTTGCCATTTTTAATAGGATCCGTAGCATATTGAAGTAGCATTCAAATCTCCGTAATCACAAATGCTGTCAAGGAGGAGTAGATGACAAAAATCTCAAGTGTCATCCTAACACATTAGCAGAGCCACTTTGTCACAAGCCTTGAACAAACAGTCAGTGATGGTGATCTTACAACACAACAAAGAACAAATGGGACTCTAACGTACCAGTATAAGGGATTAGTGAGTGTACTCCAGAAGAAAAGCATGAAAACTCTCTTTTTCTATTGTCTCTCTCTCATGTACTGTTCTGGTGCTTGTTCTAAAGAGACCAGGAGTCTTGGGAGAACAACTCGCCTCCTCCAAACCTTATAGTGTAAGCCCAAATTTCTATGTGTGTGATATAAAAATATATTTGTGTACACTGTGGTACACAAATGCACAGAAATTTGGACATCGAAGGGAACAAAGGAAATTAAATACTGTTTCTGACTTAACTGCTCATATTTCATGCAGAGTTATGATACCATCAACCAGCTGATCAATGGAGTCCTGCTTCTGTTGCAGAACGAGAACCCCACTAAGCTGGGGTGCTGGGAGTCTCTGCTTCTCAATGAGCAGAATTTCTTATCAGGTCTAAGACAGCTTCTACTGTCTCCTCAGCACCTTCTGAAGCTAAACCTGACCCCCATGTCTCCTCCATCTATTTTATATTCTGAAAATACACCTGAAAGCAGAGGAATTACCATGCACAAGACCTTTTCAACGCAGTGAACACAGCAAGCCAGAAGCCAGCATCTCATCATGGAAAGTAGCTGCGTTGAAAACTTGGTTGGAGCCTTTGCTTCTCTCTAAATCACCGCCCTTCCCAACTCCTGATTGTCTCCTGATATCAGACGCAATTTCCATCTCCAACGTGACTGTGAGCCCCCAGCCATGGCCCTCCAGGCCACCCAGCCCCACAGTACTCAGAAGACCTCTGTAGCAGCCACGGTTCTCAAAGCCATTCTTGGTGGGACATCCTTCCCCCGCAAGCCACACAGTACAGTGACATTAATAAATAAATTAAATGAGAGAGTGATGTAACACATCATGCCTCACTCCAAGCACTCCTTTCATACCTAAAAGCTAATTCTTCCCTTCATTTCAAAGCCAAACTGTAATCCAACCTGAAGCTAAACCTCACATCCATGTTCCTTCAACTAATTTTCTACTCCAAATAAGTACTGGAGGCCAGAAAGACTACCACACACAAGAAAACACACATGCAGTTTAAAACCCAATGTACACTTATAAACTGTTTTATTAAGATCTATTAAGAAGTACTACAACCACTGCAGATGTACCAAAGCAACACTCACCTCTCCAGGCAGAACAGACCATGTGCTTATAGAAACGTGCTGCTCACTGTCAAATCTGCAGACTTTTTTGTCAGCTAATGTGGTTTCTTGTAACAACTGTTCTCTTGTAAGTCTAATCAATTACCACCCTAGGGGAAGATGGTGTATCCGGGGAGTGTTTACCTTTTAGTTGTCAATCACATTTGGTAACTCTCCTAAAAACTGCTCTGCATTTAATAGCGGACTGCGCGTTGCACAGGTGGTTGGTATGCAGCCTGAACTTCAGGCGCAGCACAGTACAATAACTAGCTTTACAGCATTTAGCTTTGCACAAATACTACACTGTAGCTATGGGAAATCTATCACCACCCAGGGAATCTGAAAGTGAGCAATATTGATCCTTAGCCAACTTAGTGGTCAGCTCTTGAATGGGCAACATCCATCAGGAAGGTTTTATTGACAAGAAGGCAGACAGTCACCACACCCACAATCACCTTAGAATTTGACCTGGAGTCCTTATAGCAACATGATTTTTTGTGGTTTACCAGATACAAGCTCAGTAGAGTATTTTATAGCATTCTTTCTTAGAAAATCATAACTTTGTATAACCCTGACACTGAATATTTGGGCTATTGTTACAACAAAGCAGATAATAAATTACAAACTATATAATTTATTGGTAACAATAATTTATTAGTCACTGTAGTTTTTAATAGTATATTTTGGTTAGGCATAAAAAGCATTGTTTATCCGTATGTTCTAACATAAACCAGTTCCTTTTCCAACCAAGGACTCCTTGTGACTGCAGCTCATAGAAGCTGCTATTTGACAATACGAGGACTTTGACGGCAATAGTGTTTTATGGACTCTTTACTCTTCTCCCCTGTTCCTAGCTGGTAATCTTTGGTCATATAGCACAGGATGTTAATCATATGAACCAGAAAAGAGAGAGAAGCTTAAAAGTAATTTATGGGAGGAGGAAGTCTGAACTGAAACACTTTGTTGAGCAACTTATAGCACAATTGATGTAAGCAGCACAATGAAGTCTGCCTCAGCAGCACAGGTACGGATAGAAAGGGTCAAAGGAGCGGGAAGCTTTGTGTTGGCAAGGCCATTGTATCACTGAGCTACAACTACCACAGAAACCTGGAAGAGTGATCTGTGGCCAAAGTGCTCCTCATGGGAACAGATGCTACTCAGGGAACACATAGCAAGTCACTGCCGCTTACTGAAATGGCATACCCACACGGAACAGTGTATCAGAGCAATAAATCCAACTTGTGTTTTAACATCAGAAAATTGACAAACAAAATGTGTGGTGAGAAACATGAAACCAGTTCTAAAAAATGGTTTCGGAGGGCACCCATGAAATTAACACCTCTAAGTTAAATTTCTACGCTATGTAAAATGGCAGAAATAACCAAAAGAGATAATAGAAGTAATAGTTATAAAGACTAATATAATGAATCAGTATAGCTCTCTTGGGAAGAAATGACACCTCACCTGAAAGAAGTCTTCAAAGAAATCATCTAAGTTACAGAGTGAATAACTGTGGTTTAGCTGACAACCTACCAGAATATCCAAGAAAGGATTTTATAAAATTCTTCATCAAAATCTCTCCCTCCCAGAAGCTGAGACTTCATCAAGTAGTAGGAAAAACCTTCTCACAAATTATTAATTGCTGCAGAAATGGTCAGTTTTCATAATGGGGAAAGGGTCTGCAGAGTCTCATAGGCATTTGTGCCAAAACTTACACTATGCAAAAAGAGGTGAGTTGGCAAAGTCTGCTGACAATATAAAATTATACAGGATAATTGAGCCCTAAACTGACCATGAAGACCTGTGGAATTTCTATAATGAGTGACTGAAAAATAAACTAGAGATTAAATTCAACTTTGATAAACATGGAGTAACACACTTATAAAAAAAAAATAACTGTGACATTGGCCTAACCATACAATTGACCTGTCCAGATCCCTCTGTAGAGCCTTCCTACCCTCAAACAGATCAATGCTCCCGTCCAGCTTGGTGTCATCTGCAAACTGGTACACACCATAGTGGGCTTTAGAGTCCAAATCTTGACACAAATCAGAAAAGATGTTATTGTGTCTTTCTTTAAAGTTCTCTGAAAGTATCAGTTGAAAGGCAAGTAGCAGTGAAAATGGCAAATTAAATGGTAGGTGCTATTAGGAACAGAATAGAGAACAAAACAGAAAAAGGTCAATATGACAATGAATAACCCCATAAAGCATCCAGTTATCTTGCACAGCATGCAGCTGTGGTCACCCTCTTTCAAAGGCAATGTAACAGAACTTGGAAACGTTATAGAGAAGAGCAATGCCGCGGATGGAAGTTATGGAGCAATGTCTATATCGAGAGAAACTCAGAAGACTCACCTCAGAAAAAGACATTTTAGATATGAGGCAAAATTACTCTTGGAAGGGAGATGGCGAACATTTCTCACATATGAGAAATACGAGACAGAACAGGAATATCATGCAGAATGTTCACAACAAATGAAGCTCCATATAAAGTATAACTACATTACAGATTGCATTGCTGTAGGATGCTGTAAAAAAAATAAAGATAGAAACAAAAAGCAATTAAAGGGGGGGAAAAAGTAATTTTAGGCCTATTAAACAAAACAACCCCGATTCAACTGTGCTTGAAAAGACAGACTACAGCACACAGCATCCTGGAAAGCTACACTGGAGGAATTTTTTTATCTGTCTTAAAGTATTTATTTCTGGTCACTATTAGACAAGAGAATGAGCGAGGTGGATTTTGGCTTGACCTAGCACAGCCATTCTTATGTTGTGATTGCCCCATCCTCGCCCCAGTGAATCCCACCCTGCTGATATCCTTCTTCAGGGCATGGAAAGAGAAAGCTCATCAGCTTACCTGTCCTGACCTCTACTCCTTCATCTTGCCAGCGGTTTCCAAAAGGGCACATGGAAATCCCTGTGTAAATCACAGAGGTGAACCCTCAGGAAGAAGAATAAACCCCCACACTATCCTCTAACATGTTTTATATATCAGTGAGCTGCTGCTCTCAGTTTCCTTTGTAACACAACTGCTGTCACTACTGGCATTAACTACCACCTTTGCTGACACTTGCAGACAGGCCCCACAATTCATGACCACAAATTGTAATCTCCATGACCAAGTTCAGAGAATTGTGCTCATCTCTCTCCATACATCAAGAGCCACAACAAAGAAACATGCATGTCGGCAATTTAAAATGTTGGAGGACTGATCCTCCCAATGAAAGCAGCATTCTTCTTGGTTCATTTTAATTATTCAGTGTAGTGTAAATAATTTCAAATAGTCAAGTAACTGGATATCAACTGCTATTTGAAAAAAGGTAAAGTAGCCATAAAGTGACAGGACATTTGAGAATAATGCCAGCCCTGCTGTTACCAATGGCATACATTGATAGCATTTCCATTGCAGAACTGGTTCACAATCACAAAGTAAAAAATGTAAAAGAAAAGCTACAAAACACAAACAAGGAGAAACTCCACTCATATTTGCCTGCATTTCTAGAGCTTGTTATGATGTGTGAGGAAAAGTAGGTACTTCACCATAGCATCTACCAAAGTACAAGCAACGGGCAGATCTTTAAGATCATCAAGTCCAACTGTTAACTTAGAACTGCCAAGTCTGCCACTAAACTATGTCCTATCACATCTACATGTCTTTTAAATACCTCCAAGGAGATCTCCACCACCTCCTTAGGCAGCCTGTTCCAATGCTTGACAACCCTTTCAGTGAAGAAATTTTTCCTAAAATCCAATCTAAACCTCCCCTGATGCAACTTTAGGTCCTTTCCTCTCATCCTATCACTAATTACTTGGGAGAAGAGATCAATACCCACCTCACTACAACCTCCTTTCAGGTAGTTGTAGAGAGCGATAAGGTCTCCCCTCAGCCTCCTCTTCTCCAGGCTGAACAATCCCAGTTCCCTCAGCCACTTCTCACAGGACTTGCGCTCTAGACCCTTCGCCAGCTTCATTGCCCTTTTTTGAACAAGCTCCAGCACCTCAATGTCTTTCTTATAGTGAGGGGTCCAAAACCGAACACAGTATTCGAGGTGCAGCCTCACCAGGACTGAGTACGGGGAGGGGACGACTTCCCTAGTCCTGCTGGCTACACTATTTCTCATGCAAGTCAGGATGCTATTGGCCCTCTTGGCCACCTGGGCACACCACTGGCTCATATTTAGCTGGCTGTCAACTAACACCTGGGCAGCTTTCCAGCCACTCTTCCCCAAGCCTGTAGCGTTGCATGGGGTTGTTGTGACCAAAGTGCAGGACTCAGCACTTAGCCTTGTTGAACCTAACAGAGTTGGCCTCAACCCATTGATCCAGCCTGTCCAGATCCCTCTGTAGAGTCTTCCTACCCTCAAGCAGATTAATACTAATACTGTCATCCAACTTAGTGTCATCTGCAAACTTACTGAGGGTACACTTGATCCTCTTGTCCAGATCATTGATAAAAACATTAAACAGAACTGGCTCCAATACCAAACCCTGGGGAACACCACTTGCAACCGGCCACCAACTGGATTTAACTCCATTCACCACAATTCTTTGGGCCAGCTTTTTACTTAGCCAAGAATACGCCCGTCCAAGCCATGAGCAGCCAGTTTCTCCAGGAAAATGTTGGGGGAAACTGTGTCAAAGGCTTTACTGAAGTCTAGGTAGACAACATCCACAGCCTTTCCCTCATCCACTAAGCAGGTCACTTTGTCATAGGAGGAGATCAGGTTAGTCAAGCAGGACTTGCCTTTCATAAACCCTTGCTGACCGGGCCTGATCACCTGGTTGTCTTATATGTGCTGTGTGATGGCACTCAAGATGATCTGCTCCATAATCTTACCCAGCACTGAGGTGAGAACAACAGGCCTCTAGTTCCCTGGATCCTCCTTCTGGCCCTTCCTGTAGATGGACATCACATTTGCTAACCTCCAGTCAATTGGGACCTCCCCATTTAACCAGGACTGCTGGTAAATGATGGGAAGTGGCCTGGTGAGCACCTCTACCAGCTCCCTCAGTACCTTTGGGTGGATCCCATCTGGGTCCATAGACTTCTGTGTATCTAAATGATGTAGCAGGTCACTAACCATTTCCCCTTGGATTATGTGGGCTTCATTCTGCTCTCTGTCCCTATCTTCCACCTCAGGGGGCTGGGTACCCAGAGGACAATTGGTCTTACTATTAAAGACTGAAGCAAAGATGACCTCAGCCTTTTCCTCATCCTTTGTCACTATGTTTCCCCCCTGACAGAAGCAGACAAGAGAGTGGAAAAGCTCTTTTTGATATCTTATGGCATGCTCTGTCTAGCATGCACGACCAAGCTCTTTGTCTTTTGTTTCTAACCAAGTTTCCCTCAGTGCCACTCTGGACAATGCTGTCATTCTCCCAATTAGTCAAATTTGTAACCTGAGCATAACTTCCTGTTAAGACATCCTTCAGATTACATATCTGAATTTTCATTTATACTGACATAACATTTCGAAAACTTAAGTCTTGCATAAAGAAGAGAAATGAAAAATGTTAAGTCATTTTGTAGTTTCATAATATTCATGCAAGATTTACATAATAACTTATAAAAATCTATATAGGGCATAGCGTCTGTCATTCCATGCCACATCATGATTCACTGTAGTCGCTAGGATGGCAAAGAAAAAAACAGGACCATTACAAATGCATCAGAGAAAGCAGTAAAACAAACAAAAAGTTTAAGAGAAAGATAAAGTTCCCTTAACATCACCAGTAAAAACTCCAGAAGAAACTGTATCAGTGAATATAACTGGACTTGGAGAACTTCTGTGCTTGAAGATCTTTAGAAAAAGGGTCTTAAGTGATTTACCAATGAAGCTTAAATCAGTCACATGAAAAAGCAATTAGTTGATAACTGCTCTGAAACAGGTAACATACAGTCAAAGATATCACAGTAAAAATAAGTGAAATTCATAATCAATATAATTTCAAAATACTAGATCAACTGGACAGAGACAGTATTACCTCAATTAAATTTTTAATATTGAATATCAGTGCGATCTTCAGAGCAAATTGATAATATTTTAATCTTCTGTGTATTGTAGCATTAAGGACATAATTTATAACTGCTTCTAAAATGCATGGACTAAAGAATTAGCTCTAACATAATAAATGTTTTATACCATATTCTGTTAGTAATACATCATTTGATCCCGATATGGCCAATAAATCTATTCACAGAAAAAGAGTTTCTATTTTCTCCCATTAAAGCTACATGCTCTTTAAAGAAATACATTCACTAAATTGAGGAAGGTAATCAATCTGCAAGTTTTAATAAATGTGTATCAACCAATCTAGGAAGCTATGAAAAAAAATGAGGAAAAATTAATAATGCTGAAGAGAAGAGAGAGTAAAAAAAAAAAAGAGTTAGTGACATGGGAGCTGACCTTAGAAAATATAAATAAGTGATCCCTTTTCATCTTCCCAGGTTATATATCAGTTTTCTTCCCTGGAAACTGCAGCAGAGATCAAATCTATAAAAGAATCTAATTAAAGATACAAACAGCAGCAATATTTTTTGCAGCTGTCACTTAAAAGGCAACTTATTGGATGTGGATACCTGCCTCCAATCTAGAAAGTTAACATGGCAACACACACATATAGCATAGAGTTGTGCTTTAGTCACTGAAAATACACTTCTGCATTTGTGCTTATCTGCTTTGTTCTTGGATGCAGACTGATCTACAATGTGCAAACAATATTTCCTGGGAGCACCAAATAGTAGAAAAAGAAGGTGAAACATGCAAAGAAAACTACAAAACGGCTACTGATGCTACTCAGAAAATTCAGGAAAACATCCCACTTTCGGACAGTTCTGCTGAGAGATCTTTCTTATTCTTTTTTTTTTTTTAACTACCAGAAATATCAACAGCAAAGCAAGATCTTAACTGCTGCTTCACAGTTCTTCTGTCTCTGCAGCTTAATCTAAATTCACAACTGTAATTTGGGATATCACCGTTAATTGCTTCAGAGCCTGTGAAGTGTCAAATAGTAGGTGGTTTTGAATTGATGCAGGAAATTAAGCATGGGAAACAGAGCAATTCCTCAAGTCCAAATTCTTTAACCAACATAGTTTAAAGTAATTCTCTCTCTCCTGTTTTCTGAGTTTTAAAAAAATATTATGCAATATAGTAATTACATATGGGGAATTATAATCTTCAGGCTAAAATTTTCAATTTCAGTTACCTACTTTATGCTTTGGAAGCAGGAAGGAGGAAGTTGGCAGCTTTATTCTCTTACATATTTTTTAGCCCTCCCACACATTTCACCACTGAATCAAGCCAATAGATTTAGTGCTTGGTGAATTCTGTCGATTTTTAAATTGTGACTTGGCTTAGGTTATACTATGCCATCAAGAAAGAAACACTGGCTGTAGGAAGAGACCCAGAAGTACCTTTTCAGCTCAGATGACACGCTCTTTAGATCTCACATCGTTAGCATACTTACCAATGATCTAGAACAGGAAAGAAAGTGGTAATGGATAAAGTAAAAATGGCAGTAATAGTTGCCAATGAGAAAGTTATTACACTGTGCAGGACTAGAGAATACAATGAGGCACTTCAGAGCACAGTAAATGAACTAAAAAAGCAACAGTAAAATATACTCCATGTTGATGAATGCAAAATAAGGGAGAAAAATGACCATCCAAATGATCAACTCGAGAAAGCTGGCACCACAGAGAGCAATAGCAGAGAAAAAAATCTCTGCTTGTCAGCAGTTGTAGTTAAAAACAAACAACAATGTGTAAGCAATACTAAGGCAAAGCGTGTGGATTAACATTTGAAGGATATTAATGAATTAGTGGATGAAAGAGGACAGTGAAGAAAATAACTAAGTCGTATGTATGAAAAACAAATCATCACTGTTACCTTTGGAAGGAAAACCTAAAAGCACATGATGCTGCGAATGGTCTAGAAACCAGTCATGAGCTTCTCATAACGTAAGAACAAAGGAATTCTCAACTGAAGGAAACACTCAAAATAGAGTAAATTCAAAATGGATAAAACAAATATTCTCCCCAAATTATGTGATTAAAGCTCATTTCCACCAAAAACTAAGTGAAAAGAACTTAACAGATTTCAAGGCAATAATGGATATTCAGGCAGTTGTCAGTAATATCTATAGGATTTCACATTAATTTATAGGAGAGATGTTAATCTTTCTTATATCAATTGCTTGTGAAAATAAGTCCAAAAATATGTCTATTAAAACTTCATCCATTCTTCTAACAATGTAGGTAAAGTTGATTACTTTTCAATTTGGTGATGGCTGTAGATGGCAATCAGATCTAAATTATTTGGCTAAATTAATTCTCTCTCATTTCCATGCTCCATGCAGGATCTCCAACAGCTCAGAGGTAGAAAGGGAAGGAATAGATGCCACAAATCCAACTTCTTATCTTCAGCAGAAGTAACAGAAAATATTTCTTGAAACTGCCTTGATAAATTTCAGAACAGCTAGGTATTTTATCTGTTTCATGATTTCAAAGCACAAAAAAAAATTTAAAATGTATATTAGAGACAGCATTACAAAGATAAGTGATCATAGATGAAGTCAAAAGGGCATCAGTTTATACTGGAGAAAATAGTCTGCACACTCTCACTATACAGTTTAGGAACGGGAGCCCATTAACAATGTTTTACCTTGAAGTGCCAGAGAGTATGTTTATGGACAGCTACCGTAGAGCAGTTAACAACACTTACTTTGTTCCTTTGTCTAAATCCTTACACCCTCACAGCTTGAAATGGCTCACGGAGATTTGAGGTTTGTTGTTGGCTGTTTTTCTTTTACTTTCTAAGATGAAGCTCAATTTGATATTTCAACTTCAAAAACATTATGAGAAAATGAAGATCGTTTCATTATGTGACATACCTCTCTACTGAATTAAACTGCAATAGAAGAGTTGAACCCAGGCTACTGTACATCATCAGCATCCAAATGCACCAGTTGGAAATTAGTTTTAGAATTATTTGTTAAGCTGAAGAAAAATAATTTAGTCCGAATAAAAGTAGTACAATGTAGCTCATACTGATTTAGCTCATGCCAACCATAAACAAATCTAGATATGTTAAAGTAAGATTATTCACTAGTTTAACTAAACCAATTTTTAGCTAAATTGAAGAACTTCCATGCTGTTCTTATAAAATGACTAGATTGGGAGAAGTTGGCACCTCCAGATTTATCAGAATGACGACGACCATCTTAATGTAATAGTTCACTCCTGCTCTCAAAGAATTCAGAAGGAAAAAACCTCAGAATTTTCTAGTCCTTACACTTGGAAAACCTGTGAACAGTCATAAAGCCGAGAGAGATAAGAATGAACTAAAAAGCCTTCAGTTTACTGGATCAATAATAATGCTTTAGTGTGTTCTCTTATTAACCAGCATACAGGTCATTCTTTCTAGCAATCCGTTTGATTTGTCTCTGGTCTGCAAAGGCTGCTGCATAGAGAATGTTAGATTATGTTTACATTCATTATTAGTTTGTATCTATTCTCTCCTTACATATTTGTTTGTATAGCTGGGTAAACTATGGATCAAGCCACTGGATTTCTCCTATGAATTTAATCCAATACTGGAAATAACCAATTTATATAATGAATGTAGCGACACTGCCCTAATACAAATTTGGTTTTGCTTTGTTTAGTTTGGTAGGAAATATGGGCAAATGTTGAAAAACACAAGGTTATCCAAATTACTGCTTGTAACAAAGCACTGTCCTATAGATTTTCTTCTGACAGCTTCCTCTAAGGCAATTTAGAATATTCCTCCATCACACAGAAATTTTGTCTTTTTCCATAAAGACTTCCTTTTTCACCATCACACAGCACGTGTTTTACACATGCAGAAAAACTGAGAACACTTTGTTCCTGTCTTAGAATTAAAACTACTATAAAACTAACTGTTTAACAACATTGGATGTGGAGAGACTCTTCAGTAGGGCCTGTTGTGATGGGACTAGGGGTAATGGTTTCAAAATAGAGGGAGGTAGATTTAGATTAGATATTAGGAAAAAAATTTTTTACAGTGACAGTGGTAGAGCACTGGAACAGGTTGCCCAGAGAGGTGGTGGATGCCCCATCCCTGGAAACATTCAAGGCCAGGTTGAATGAGGCTCTGAGCAACCTGATCTGGTTGGAGATATCCCTGCACCTTACAGACGGGTTGGACTAGATGACCTTTGAAGATCCCTTCCAACCCTAACCATTCTATGATTCTATTAAGGGTAAAATGAGAAACTAAAGTCAGGCAGAACACATCACATGTACAGCTTCATATTAATGAAGTCTTTCTTCTTACCAGTTTAAGAAACAAAAAGAATAATCTACTCTTCAGAGGTCAAAAAGCAACTCAAAGCTCACATTTCTGCAATGTCTTTTTCTTTTAATAAAGACTTTACCACAAAGGTTGCAAAGTGTGTCAGCATCTCTTTTGTAGCTGCTACTCAGGATACTTTTGGATACTATAACTTCTATCCCACTTCAAGCTACACTTGTGAAGGATGTGGGCTGGCATGTAAGATGTCTGGATAGTAACTTTTAATTTAATTTTTAAAAGGCTAAATTTAAATATTTTGTTTAGTTGTCATCTTAAAGCAGAGAGGAAAAACTAATCATTTGCCTTTAATATATTATACCAAGATTGTTTAAAGAGCATCAGAAGTCATAATAAAGGACTGTATTACAGACAATACAGACAGACAGATTGAGTCTGCACAGCAGGGGCCAAAACATATAGCTGCTTAAATCATTAGGTCCAAAAGTGTCTTAAATACAATGTCAAAAATGCATGCTAGAGGTCTCCAGTCGTTAGACAATCTTCCTCAGTAACTATTGTTGCCCACCTTTGGCTTGACCTTAATGAAAGTATAAGCTTCTCTGACTCAGATCACAGTTGAAAATCCCAGGACTTCACTTAATTCCTGGCTCCTCCAGAGAACATACTTACTCTGAAATCAAGAGTAAACTGTTCGCTGGAAGTTATGTCAAGCACCAATACAGTTAACCAATATTACTTCAGAAGGTTGAAGGTCAATATACGTTGCTTTGGTTTAGAGAAGATGAATTCAAAAGTCATGGTGCTTTCTTAACAAAACCTTTCAGTCACAGAGCAGAACAACTGCTGAAAATCCTACCTGAAACTCACCGTTAGTCAGCACCCATCTTCATTGCTTCTAGATACTATCCTACCCAGAGCATTTCCTTATTCTCTTTCGGTTATCCTCTCCTTGAGCAGGCGTCTTTGAAGTCTATTTGATAGGAGTGGCTACAGACGTAACTGAATGCTAATATCCAGAACCATTGCTCTCCTGCCACACAGAGAGTCATTCCTCAGGTATATTATACTATCCCAGCCTGAACGACCATTTGGCAATACTGAGCAATTCAATGGCAAACACCATCAGCATTCTCGTCTGAGAATGCTAGTTTTCCTTTCGCCCATTTAACTTAATATTTTCACCAGCATATAGCTTCCTTGCATTTCCAAGGGAAGCTCACATTATGTAAGTTCAGTACAAAAACATGACAAGCATTCTCTATATATCAAGAATCTTCTTACCCACCCCAGATGATTGCTTACTTGCTTTCTGGCTCCCTGTGTTGGTTTTGTTTAGTGAGGGGAGGCTATGGTGGCAGCTTCTGTAAGAAGCTGCTAGAAGTCTCCCCTTTGCCTGGTGGACTCAGGCAGGTCTAGGGCAGACCCGTCACTGGTCAGGGTCACGTCAATTGGTGGCAGAATGTTCCCTGATAACGCCTCTGTGATAATGTATTTAAGAAGTCAAAAAAATAAAAAAAATTAAAAAAATAAAAAAAAAAGAAGAAGATGTGAAGAAGTTGAAGCAGGGGCAGAGAGAGGGAGGTACGAGCCTTGTGGGCCTTGCAGCCCTCACCCTCTGGCCTCCCACCGGGCACCCATCCGGGCCTGACTCGGCCCAACCTGGCTGCAAGAAGTGGATATGAGATGTGAAGAGAACGTGAGCAGCGTCTGCCTGAGCCGGTTGTGAAGAATTTCTTGTGAGAGGAGCGGCTGCAGACCCCAAGGTCAGTGAAGAAGGAGGGGGAGGAATAATGCTGCTCCTGGCCAAGATTCCCCTGCAGCCCGTGGTGCACCCCATGGTGAGGCCGGCTGTGCCCCTGCAGCCCATGGAGGTCCACAGAGGAGCAGAGATCCACCTGCAGCCCGTGGAGGACCCCACCCCAGGGCAGGCAGATGCCTGAAGGAGGCTGTGGCCCATGGAGGGCCTCTTGGGGTAGCCGTTCCTGAGGGACTGCACCCCGTGGAAGAAATGACCCACGCCAGAGCAGTTCACAAAGGACTGTAGACTGTGGGAGGGACTCAACACTGGAGCAGGGGAGGAACGTGAGGAGTTCTTCCCCCGAGGAGGAAGGAGCGGCGTAAAGCGATGTGTGATGAACTGACCATAACCCCCCCCTTCCCTATCCCCCGCTGTGCCACTTGGGGGGCAAAGGAGGTAGAGATAATTGAAATTAGTTAAGCCCGGAAAGAGAGAGGGGTGCAGGGAAGTTACTTTGTTCTTTTTCTCATTAGCCTGTGTAGCTTGGTCCCAAGTGGGGCTAAATTATGACACTCCCTAATAAGATTAATTCCCTGGCTATCGGCCCAAATATAACAGATGAAGATTGAGAAATGAAGTTACATAGCCACACATTGTTACTGCTGCCTTGTAGGACCTCTGGTTTACAGAAGCACAGACCAGGTCCTGCCTCAGTCATTGGAAGATACTGAAACCAGTCACCCGAAATAAGCCATCTTTCAGTTGTGAAGGTGTAAAGGTGTGCACTGATTGTTGAGGACATGGGGCTTTTGTCACCTTAATGTGCGTAGTATTATCTTCTGTTTTCTTGTGCAACACTTCTTTTACCCAGCAATATAAATTTGGGGACTCTATCACTATTCTAGGTACTTTCAAATATAAATGCTTCCTTTTCAAGGTTTGCATTGAAACACCAAACTCCTGAGAATCTTTTGACCTTCAGAGTCCTTAGCAAATTGTTTCTCAGACCACCTACCTTACTAGAGCTGATTTCAAAACAAATGGAAAAAGAAGTTCTCACATACCACCTCCCATCCTGTGGGGCATTTTATGCACCAGGGGCTTATATACATTTTAAAGCAACATTTCCACTTACAGATGTAGTGGTTTCCTGCTCTTTGTTACTGTATGTTATTAGCATCAAAGTATGCAATTATCAAGTGATTGCATCGTAAAACCTGCTGATTATAGCAAATTACTTCCATATCATTGAGAGTTTTGCCAGTTTTGCAATGTATTTTCTTCTTGAATAATTTCCCACATCTTGCAGGCCTCACACTATATGCCTGACATACGTTCTGCTAAGTAAAAACCTCTACAACAGCACTGCTTGAGGTACCTTAGGTTATATACCACTTCACGAGACT
Source organism: Chlamydotis macqueenii (assembly GCF_036417535.1). Taxonomy (NCBI): domain Eukaryota; kingdom Metazoa; phylum Chordata; class Aves; order Otidiformes; family Otididae; genus Chlamydotis; species Chlamydotis macqueenii. The sequence continues at coordinate 91,386,796 of NC_141558.1, read as the reverse complement.
TTGAAGGTAACAGCAGGGGTTGGAACAGGAATTCAAGAGTCTTAATAGTTTTGGTGCTCCTTCCTACTTCCCTTCTGCACACTCCACTGGCACACCCTGGCCCATTTTTAGTCCACGAGTAGAAGTACAAGAGACATTTGTCCAGAAGTCTTGTTGCTGGAACTATTGAAATCAAAGCCATACTAGCTCAAGACACTCACAATGCTCTCTGCGAAGTAAGGAGCTGAAATTTTTTTACAATTATATATATATTATATATATGTATATATATATATACACAATTTAAAAAAAAAAAAAAATTTTTTACAATGAGGGTTGTAGAACACTGGAACAGGTTGCCCAGAGAGGTGGTGGATGCCCCATCCCTGGAAACATTCAAGGCCAGACTGGATGAGGCTCTGAGCAACTTGATCTAGTCGGGGATGTCCCTGCTCCTTGCAGGGGGGTTGGACTAGATGACTTTTGAAGGTCCCTTCCAACTCTAACCATTCTATGATTCTATGAAATCTAAATACTCCTTATGGGATAAACCTTACCCATTCAAAGCCAGACTAGCAGTCAAGAAAATAAAGTTTTTGTCCTTTGCAGAAGATAAAATGGAGAGTCACAAATGGTTCTGAGCAAGCAAGACTGTTGCAAAGATGAAGACACAGCATGTGAGGTCAGGCCTTTAAAGTCCAGCTCCCAGTACACTTAATACAGTGCAAAAGCATAACGGAAGAAGGAACTGATGAAATATTGGCGGACAGGGGAAAACAGCTCTAATTTTTTGTTCAAGGGTACTACTGACTAGAAAGAATAATGATTTAGGACCTGTGTCCGAGACCTGTAGATCTATTCCAGGGGAAATAGGTTGGCAAGAAAAGTATTGTTTTGTTATCCATCCAGCAAAAAAACCACAGGTAACCAATGCAGACACATAAACACATGGAACGACTTGAAGGAAGCAAAGAACTTTGAATTGTGGGAGCTCAAAAGGGATAAGTGAGAGAGGCAGCTGCTCCCAACTGCTTTTTGAACTAAGATTTATCAACACATCTACTCTCTAAATTCAGGAAGGAAAACAGGACTCAACACTTGTAACATACTGCAAGTACTAGCAATCCTTCAACTAGCAATTTTTCATAAGCTTGCCAAAGCTAACTTTATAATGGAAAGTCAGTCAAGAGGCTCAGAATCGACAATGCAGTTTTTAGAAACCAACACAGTTTCTCTCAAAACGGTCAAAATGAATTTATTCCATTTTGTATTAAAAAAACTTCATGCAAGATCATTTTAAGGAATATTATATTCTCCCGGCACAATGTTTCCCTTCAAAGCGCTTAAAAGGTAGCAGTGAATAAAGCTGTATTGTAATTCATTATCTCTTTCCAGGCCAAGTCCCTAAGTCCTGCAATATCTTTTAGAAATGTACGCATGGACAGAGGTATCTAATGCTTGTACCTGATGTCCCAAAGTTTGGGGAATCTTGCAATAACTTTACATACCAGACAAGGTCAAAATCATCATGACAAATCTCTGATAAACGATGAAAACTAGAAACAGAAGTTAGGTCCTAACCCTGAATTTCTGTGTAATCTAATTAAACATATTTTAGCAATACATGTCATATCCACTTCAGTTACATAGTCTGCAGAGTGTGATAGAGTGGAAATAGAAGTACACAGAAAAGCAGGAGGACAATACACCTTCCAAAGAAAGGGACATTTTAAAAAAAAAAAAAATCAAGTCAAATTCAAAGCTGTTATATTTGCTGGTGCAGCAAACACAGTTGTAAAACTTTCCAATAACATTATGTTATTCCAGTCTTTCAATCTTGAAATAGATTATGTTATTTCAGTCTTGACTGGACAACAAGTTTGAATCAAAAAAAGATGTTTTTAATGTTCTCATATTCTGTTTCCTCCTATACTTTCATTAAAACATAGCTCATTGCAACTCTAGCCTCAGTTACATCATTAAATTGCATCAATGGTATGAAAACTAGTAGTGGATCTAATTTGAACTATGGTGACTAGGAATCAGAATAGAACAAAAAAGCACAGAAAAAAATAAAAAGTGATTAGTCCTTTTCAAACTATTTCTGTAAATACAATCATTTTAACATTCTTATTATTAATATTAGTTAACTTATTCTATATTGGTTGATACTGTTAAGTTTAGTAACTCTGCTGAGCTCAAATGTCTCAAATGACTCAATATCCACTCAAGGTTTCTAAAATCATGGCGGAAAGAGCCACCTACATACTTCTTGTGAAAGAGTGATCAAATGCCAACTAAGAATCTCTACAGGTGTCACTATCAAACTAACAAGGATGTTAAGTCTTTTAGAAAGATACATGCTGTCATTGACTAAGCAAGAAACTAAAAATGGAAGCACTTAGGTAGTTATTCCATACATGCAGCATGGACAGAAGTTGGCAAGGACGGCAAACAGAAGACAAAGTTAGATATCTGTAGAAAAAGTAAGTGCATGAAAAACATAAAGCTAACAGGGACTCTCCTTATCTTATCAGACACCTATATGTTGTTTTTCCCTATTTCATCCTCCTTTTGCCTTCTTTTGTACGTTAGACATGCTTACCTTAATGAACGACTACAGTCACTCGTGATCTCAGGCAAACACTAGAAATTCAAAAGCACACCAGTGGTCCTAATGAAGTCAATGCAGATTTCTTTATGGGAGGAAGGAAGGTGGGAGGGATACAAGACTTCAGTTGGTTGGTAGCCTCTATACATATACCAGTACTTCTGCCTTTGAAGAACTTGACCTGAAGACTTTCCTGTACTTTTCCTGTTCAAATTTTTCCATTTAAATGTCAGTCATAACATAACAGAAATCAAGTTTTTTCTCCCAACCTATTGTTCCCATGCTTTTTGTAACGAATAAGCACTGTCTTTGCAAAGTGTCATATACCCCATTCACATAGTCTTCAAGGACACACAATACTGGAAATATTGTGGGAAATCAGCAAAACTCCAGAAAAGGTTATTTGTTCATTTGTTTTTAAGAGGATGACTCAAACCCAAAATCCAGTAGGAATAGTAGAGATTATTTTAGTGTCTATCTACCAAGTTATAGACACAGTTTATTTGTAATCCGAGTATACAAACTTCATATTCACTCTAGTTCAATGTACAGTTTCAATTTCCATTGGTACTAAACTGACCCCTGCTGGCATGATTTGTAGTTGTTGAAAACATCTGGATTTTTAAAAAGGTTTATAAGGATGGAAACAATTTTTTTAATGGCACCCAAAAGTGTGCTAATCCACCTCCTTGTACAAATCCTTGTAACCCAAGGAACTCACAAAATCAGTTTCTGACATGACCCAGAAAGGAGCAATCAGAGTACAGAGAGGAAAAATGAAGGCAGACATACAAAATTATGTGGCTACTCAGTATCTATGCATAAGAGATAACACTTTCTCCCCAACTTTAAAACCAGATAAACTCTTCATAATAAAATGATGTCACTTAAAAAAAAATTTAAAATACTAAGATAGTCACACATCTTTCAAGCTGCATTATTATTATCCATTCTATGATTCTATGATTCTATTTGAGGCTTAAGATACTTGACTTTTGAGGGGTTTAGTATAATGTTAACAGCAAGTGTTGAAAATGATGGTTTTTCTTGGAGGTTTTTTCCTCTGTTACGTTAGTTTTTCCCAGAGAATGCTCACAGAAGGATGTTGTAAAGCAATAAAATTCCCCTACATGGATCCCATCACAAAGTTTTCTCAGAAATCTTAACTAGAAGGGACAGCTGATTTTGTGGCACGGGCCTGAGCTTCAGCGTCTCATGCAAATAAAACTATTCATCAGGAGAAAGTTCAAGTTAAAGCTGAGAAAGCGCTGTCATATTTTCCTACAGATCTTGAAAGTGCTTCTTAATAGGTCGGATTGCACTTCTCCTTCATTTCTTTTTCTGTCAAAATTCCTTTGTCGCTATTCCCTGTCTGCTGAATGGCAGCCTCTGGCATGCACAGAAAAGGCAATTCGAGCTAACACAAGGTCTGTTCTCACGCACACACGTACATATGTAAATAGGCTGGTCCATGCATCTTTTTTTAAAACAAATCAAAATAAATGGCATCTAATTCTTTCCGTAAGTCCATAATGAACATGGTCACTGTGATGAAAAACTGGAAGAAGTGTACTCCGCATGTGTTTTGACACTGAAAACTTCTAGACAAAGAAACTGAATCCACAAGTGGCAGAACTCAAAAAACCTAGTCTCCTTGGCTGTCGTTCACAACATCTCTCTCTGCTTCCATTATCTTGTGTCTGTTACTTTATTGTGGTGGCCACTTCCTTTGTAAAAACACTAAAGGGTCTCTTTCGTTCTCATCTACTTGTGTATTTCTATAAAAGTTGTAGGAATAGTTTTGAAACCTCTGTCCCTCTGTTAAATGTGGTAGTGGTGAGTTGGCAGTTCTAAACCTTATTGGGGAAAGAGGAAATTATTGTCAGACAGACAATACAGAGCATGATCAACTAAGCCACATCTTTCCTTACGAAACCAAGCCAAGAATGGATGTGAATTGAAAATAAAGACCACAAAAGAAGTAAAAAGGAAGTAAATTACAGAAGAGAGGAGCTAGAAAGTAATGCTGAGTTGTTTTGGTTTTCTTCTTAGAACAGAATAATTAAAGAGAGCAGCACGACGGCACAAAGAAACTGAAAAAAGTGAAATAACAGCATTGGGGAAAATAGAGTCAAAAATCACCTCACTTTTCAGAGTACCTGTTGTTTTTTTTTTTTTGCATCTAGTCAAAAAGAAAGCATTTAGTCATTTTAATCATACAATATTTTAGTCCTTTCAAACAATTGCAATTGTAGCATGCAAACCTATATATGCTTGGAAAGGAAATATTGAGAAGAGCAAGATAGAGGATGAAGTTTAATTTAATAGACAATACAGACTAACACTCTCCAAATACACTTCTAGGAAAACTAGAAAAAGAAGAAGCAACTTTGTGAAGTAGGCTTTTACTCTGTTATGATTTATCCCAACAGGCCCACAGTAGATTATTATAGACGCATGTGCACACATCTCCCCAGTAACCTACAGGCAAGCTGTTGTACACGTTTGAGTGTCACATGCCCACGTGTGCAAAGTATAATTACAAAAAGCTTCAAGAATATATCTGAAACATTTGGATAGCTGGGATTGATGAAGTGTCATTTGTGAACATGCACGTATTTTAGATAATGCAAAGCAGGTACTAAGTCCTGATAATCAACAATTGCTCAGGCATCTGTAACACTACAGGCTACAAGATATGACCATGACCCTGTAAATTAGTTTTAAAAACACTCTAGCCAGGCCTTCTATTTGTTGCTGTTGTTATCTTTAGGTTATAACACATGTGTTTGGACATTCTGACATACTACCTGCTTTTATTTAGCATTTAAGAATATTAAGGTTGACAACAGAGAATTAATACACAGTCACACAAGGAAATGTTATGATCAAATTATTAGGATGATCTAAAATCTTACCTTAAATGAGGTATTTTAAATTTTTTTAGGTGAATACAAACACTATCAAGGCTGTGTATTAGTGCATACACAGGAAAAGCATTCTATAATCTAATAAGAGAGAAACATCTTAAAAAGTGATAAAAATATTACTTCAGGTATGGAATTGAGGTGCTCTCTATACGCATGGGACATTTTTCCCCCCTGTACAATTTGCACCAGTTACGTACATTCATTCCCTCTCTTCCTACAATACTGAAATAAAAGCAGTTTCAAATGTAACTAGTTAAAGAAAAAAAACAGACAACTGTTTTCTGGCTTAACAACTATTCCCATCCACCATTTTACAAACTGTCATACAAACTTAAATACAGTTATTTAATTATTTCTTGGCTTCTCCGACTGAAAGTTACTCCCGCAGATCAAAAACAGTTTACTAGAAAAAAAAGAGAACTGTTTATTAATTTATTACATCATACTTCAGTGGGAAAACATGATGTCAAGCATTCGTTTACTTTAAAGATACAGTATTCAGTTTTACATCTATGGTTCAATAATTAAAAGATTAACTCAGTGTTATTTACTGAGGTTCTCTGCCAGTCAATGAAATATTATACATGTTTCTTCATTCTAGCAACACATTTTCTACTCCACATTTTGAAATTAGTACTACTGGACATAAGTATATCCAGTCTCATATATAATTAGAGCAAACATACACTACAGTAAATCAAATAGTCCTGCACGATTCTGATTTTCCTGGGCAAATGCTGAAGTAATTCAGCACACAAAATTTGTAATTTGTTTGCAAAGTTTGCAGACATACTGAAAAGATCAAAGAGCTTCAGATTTACATTCTGTTTTGATGAAGTGACACTACCTGCAAACTGCCCTTTTGCCAGACCAGGTTATCTGAAAACATTCTTCCAGGGATTATATGAAGAAGCAAATGCCTTTCATGCATACTCCAGTACTTTTGCAAGACCACAATCCAAACTAACGGAGGAAAGTGACAAAACCTATGAACCTCCATAAATTGTATAATGCAAGGTCGCTGTTGTCACTTACCAGCTGGAAATTTCTTCCAGTCATGTGTCAATCTCATTTCTACAAGGCAAATATTTTATATTTCTAAGTATTCAAGTGGAACTTTATGTACTGTGCTACAAAGAAATGAGTTAAGAACATTCTAAAGTAAACTGCTGTAACTCAAGGGAAAAAGTCAAAATAAACTATTAAAAAAAAAAAGCTTAATTCCATGTTAAAATCTTGAACAAGTAAAGAATTAAAGACAGTGACTCAACAAGTATGAGAAGAGTTGGTAAGAATTCTAGATTTTTCAATATACCCAGCAAACACCTTTCTGCCCCAGTTTCTTCATCTGAACAATATGAATAAAACACTGAAGAACTCAGTAACAAAAATTAAACAGGAACATTCTAAATAAATAACATTTCAAATCATTCCACCATGAAAACAGAAGTTTCATATCTTTTGTCCCTGCTTCATCAATTTGCATCTTCTATAAATCATACACTAATTTTAAAAAGTTAAAGACTAAATACACACATAATAACATAGAAATCAAATAATTCTGTTTACCACATGAAATACTATTTCAGCTAGTTAGTTGAGAAAGTAAGTCCTCCTGCCTATTCACTCACTTGCATTTGAGCTTAAGCACCTTCCTGGAATAGATAAGCCTTATTCCTCAAAAGGATAAACTGTGTTCTGAAAGTAAATGCAAGTTTAGGTTGCCCATACTCCAACTCAGAAGCCTTGGCAATAGGTCCCAGCTAACCAGCCCTACTCAGGGAACAGCTCAGGTTCACTTCCATGCTAATGGTGCTGGTCACAGAGCCTCCTATTTGGCTAGCTGAGAGCTTTACCGAAGTACATTTAAAGTTGCCTGCAAAACACTGTACTAAAATGGTAAAAGCCATCTCTTCAAAAAGGCTAATTTTGCTCAGGTTATCAAGTAAACTTGAGTCAATTAAGATTATTTTAAAAAAAAAAAAAGCACACAGATCAAATCTGACAACTATCTGGTCGAATCATTTTGAACCATTTATGGATAAGACATCTAATTTGAGACATTTAAAGACTGGATCAGATGCCCCTCAGAAAAAAAAAAATTAGAAGTAAAACTATACTTCCAATGCTTCCTAGTATCCTTGTGCCCTCAGCAAGTAGATCAGTTTTCACTAGACGTCTGGAGTAGGACTATTTGCAAACTGCTTGTTTTAAGCACAGTTTCTTAATAAACTATGTCTCTTTGTCTCTACTTTTGAATACAAATAAAATACAGTTATCATACAGAATTTATAAGTGAAATTCAATGTTTTGTTCTGTAAACTGTATGTACATGTTCAGAGCAGTGGTACATAATGACATAACTTGTAGTGGAAGCCTGATTTGTGACTTGCATTTAGCCAAAAGTACTAGATCATATCTTTGGAGGCCATTAGGAGTGTAAAAGGCCACTGCATCTGGTTCTCTTTATGATCTAGGTCTAGCTAATTATTTATATGCGGACTTCAGCTCAGTTTCAGATAAAGTAATTTCCTAAATTAAGATGAATAAATAATGACTCTTCAAAAAAATGCTGCAATCTTCTTTACAAATGCTAAGAAAGGTAGGTGAATGCTGAGAAACTTGGAATGCTACCACATTAAAAATACGTAAACTTTTTGCTGACAGAGTCGGTAAGAGTTGATAAGATAGCTTAGTCAACACAAATGTCCATATGTCTAGACCACTGAGTACAACCACAATTTGCGCATACAGCATGAGTAATCTATCTTATTCCAAATTGAGCAGACAAAAACAGTTTTATACAGAAATAATTCGTCTTAGCCACATAAATATGCCATTCTTTAAAAGTCAACACAGCCACTCAACTGAACAAGGCAGCAGGATTTGGGGTTTTTTAATGGATGCCTTCAGATTCTGTTTTTAAAAGCCCTTTTCAGCTTGCTTAGAATTATAGTTTCCAGCATCGATCTGGCATCATGACTGACACATGTCCTTTCAATACCAAAGATTAAGTTTTTAACAGATCAAATCCAGTAAGGGGATCAGGTTTTAGTGGGGTTCCTTTTGTTTTCTTTCCAATGGAAAAGGCTGATCTGTGAATTCACAGATGTTGCTGCCTATGGAGGTGTTTGGCTTCCACAAGTACATCAGTTTGTTATTCACAAGACTATTAGCAGAAAGAATGCAAGAAAGACATTAGTATATGCAAATTTGAGGACCATCTTTCAAAATATTCAGTCAAACGGTATATGAAAATGGCTAATGTAAATTTTTAAACTGCATGTAATGGATAAATAACTGGTTTCTTGCCATTCAAACTGCATATCAACAAGACGACTAAATAATTTCAAGAAATCTGTAGGTTTGCTTTTCTTTTGCTTAATAGTAAAAGAATGGATTTGGTAATGGATAAAGGAAAAAGTTCTCAGTAGCTACAGATTTGAGGTCACTAAAGTTATGAGCTGTTCTCAGAGGCTCATAATTCTTCCATATCAATCATCTGTTTTGGCTGAAATTTTCCAAAAGCAGACTGTCTGATTCAGGCATTTGTTTTTGGGGAAAGAAGGAGACCAGGGAAAGGGGTGGGTGGGGCGGGGGGGAATAAATAAAATATATAGGCAATAATATCTCAAACGTTTTGGAGGTTGAGAGAAATACTGAAATACTTACTTTTGCCCACAAAAGAAAAAAAATCTTATCATTATATTGTTGGGTTACTGTAACACATCTACACTTAAAGTAATGATAAAATCCATTAGAGGTGTCTAAAAATAATTTACCAGAAACCAAATTTATAAGACTTGGAAAAAATGCCAGCATAAAAAATTTCAGTCTCAGCTTGTTAGAACTGAACTACCTTCTAGTTTTGCTCCAAATATGCTTTAGCCTTTCAACTCCTATGTGTGACTGAAGACGTATTTGTCACTTTTGGAGTAACTGGCTTTTCATGTGACCTTCCTTAACTTACTTACCTTGTAGTTTTTGAGAACATATCATTATGTCGACCAAATTAGTGCAAAAGAGCTATTGCATTTGTTTGAGTGAATTCATACCGATCAGGATCATTGTTAACATTCAAGCAACACTGAAAACGCACAAGAGATCATGTGTTTCAGTTGACATTCCTACTACACCTCATTGCTCAAAGATGGGCAAATTCAACCACAGAGTCTAGGTACTTAGGTTCTGTACAGGTAAATTCATAAAGGAAAACTCAATCTCTTGTTAAAACCCCAGACCCTGTAGATGCAAAAGGTATTTCAAATTCTCCCGTTTTACAATGACTTTTCCAAGAAGGGAAGTATATACAAGACATCCTTAGCATAACTAATGTTTCCAATGTTGATTAATGATATGATGCAGAAGCTGTAGAAAAGCAAACTAATCTTTATTACATTGACAAAACTGTAGGTTTTCCCTTCTGTAAATATACTCTTCAGTTTAACAATTGTAATAAGAATGTTGTTAGGCTCTTTCTACTTATCTAAAAGTTTTAAATGCACAGGCTTTTAGTATTAAGAAGAAAATACTGTTATATTTTTGCCAAGAGAAATTAGAAAAATATTGCTGAAGAGCTCAATAAAGCAGCTGACAGATATAAACTTAAGACATTGTCATTCTGAGAACACTGTCAGGATTTAAATATACAGCAGCAGACCCTGGGGTCACAATACCCACCCTACTGGCAAAATTAAAAGATTTCGACCTTGACACCAAGGCGAGATGAAGCCACCAGCCCCAGACGGTTGGATTCCCTGGGCAGAAAAGATAAATTGTGAAACAATCAAGAGGCGCGCCAAAGAGGGGGAGGAGAAGAGGACACGAGGGATCTGAATTCATAAAAGCAGAACAAAGACTAGGCTCAAAGGAAGCACACAGATTTTTTTAAATGGCTCTCCTCACAAAATTTACAAGCAAAGTTCATTTTTGCACTTAAATATGTGCTTTTTATCTTTAAGCTTTGCCCAGCTTTCAAGCAGATTTGTAATGTCATTTCTAAATGCATCAAGACATTTGAGTTTTTATAACTCGAACCACATTTACAAAATACACTCTCTACAGCATGTAAATTGCATAAGTGGTTTGGAAAAAGATGGCCTAACACAGAAATCTGTTAAGCAATCCTACCACTTCCACATGAAACCAGCAAGGAGCATCTCTCCTATTTTTACCACCTCTGTTGTTAGAGCTACATCATATTTCTCCTCAGCTCTTACCGCCTTCCAGTTTCGTCACTTCATCTAGTATCTTTTCTTGTTTCCTGCCTTTTTCTCTATAATCCTCAATCATAACCTGTAACCTATAAAACAGCTCTTCTTGTTACTCTTTTCTTGCACCCCATGCTCTGCTTTTTTTTTTTTCTCTCTCTCCTTAGCCCACCTGCTACCTTTTGTTTCCCCTGCAGCAGCCACCTGTATTTCAAATGGCCTCTTTTTTTCCCGGGAAGCAACCCCTTCAAATACTTGCTCAAATCCCTCTCTTTGGCTGGCACTCTGTTACTGGCCTCCACTTCAGTGTGATCTCCTCTTTCTCTGCTCCCTGACCTTCAAAAAAAATTATTGCAGCTAAACACAAGAAGTACTACAAATATCATACCTCATACAATCTGTTCAAAGACCAAACCGGGGTGCAGCACCATGGCAAATGTGACACACGATCTTCTTTTGTACTGAGATTGTTTTGCTGTTCAAGATTCCAGTTTCCATTTATAACAAAGTAGCCACTCTTTATTTTCTTCCAAACTCTCTCCTGACAGAGAAGTGTGCACACAAGCCTTGCGTCATGCCGAGTACATAGACTCATTTTCAAGCCTCAAGATATGAGTTGGGAAGGAAAAAGTGAAGAGGTGGGAAGAGAGACTGAGGAATGTCAACTAAAGCCCGTTGCGAGTAGATTCCTAGGGGGAAAAAAAAAACCCTGAAAAGCAAAAGGCAAGTTAAAGAAGAAACCAACTTTTTGTTGTCTTTCTTTCCCAAATTTAAATCAGTTCACTTCTAAGCCTATGCTGTAACACTTTATACTTGGGTTTTCCAAAATACACAGGGGAGGATCTAGTTCTGTGCCACTGTAGACTCCTTTGAATGAGAAGAAGTTACAGTTATGCTGATGTAAATAATCTGCATTCCTTTTTTGTGATAGCTGTGAAATCAAGAGTTAGCAGAAGAGGTCATGCTCCTACTTCCCTTAGAAACAAATCTCCTGATAGCTTTCTCTTTCCTACACTTGAGGAAGTGGAATATCACAATAGGGCACGTAGGAGTAAATGTTAATTGAACCTACAGTGATAGAGGAAACAAGCAGCATTTGCATCACCAACTCTGAGGCCTTCAAATGTGTCTAAACAAATGGGCCAGGGATGGAAGACACACATGTAAATTTGCTCCATTCCTCAAAAGCTGGGAGCATAAAAGTATTCCCATTTGTAGATTCACTCACAGCCTGCACACTAGTGCATGCACGAACATACACAGCCTTTCTTTAGCTACATACATTTCGGTACTCAGAAGAAAATACTCAGGCTAAATATTTGTTCCACTGTGTTCTACCTATCCTTTTCTTCACAACATGTTTAATATACAAGATTATGCAAATATACCAACATATCAATTTTTATGAGATCCTATGATGGTCTACTTCAACTATCCAGGCTTTCCAACCTCTTATATACACTTTCACACTGCCCAAAACACAAGAACAAAAACCTACTGACTTAACCACACTATAGCTTCGTTTCCTGTAAATGGTTTTATGCTGTAAATAGCAAGTGAGGAGTCTGCAGTAGTTTGAGCTAACACAATCCACAGAAAGCGTCCATGATTTTCAAGATAACATTATGCTCGGACACAAAGTAAAAGATTTAAATGCAAAAACAGAACCACCAGTTAGAAAATCCTGGTAAGGTGTGATGCTGAAGAGAAATGTAATTTTTGTAGCTGGAAAAGCACATAGTACAACATGGAGGAAGAGAAGGGACTATCCAGTTCTACTTGTTCATGGCCTAGAAAAAACTTCTCCTTTTGTTAGTCAGTACAGACATTCACCCTCAGTACTGGGAACTCAGGCTTAATCCTGAGGACCTGAGAAGAGCTGATGTTACTGTGGAATCACCCTAACAAGATAAAGATGCTGGGCCAGAAACCACTCAGGAATCTGGCCTTTCATATAGTCCTGGTGACTTATTCAAACTAGTCTTGATAACCATCAACGTCTACTGCTAGTTTCAAGATAATTGATGCTTTTTCTTTTTACCATTCATTACAGCAAATTATTTAAATGCCATCTCTAAAAAGTTACAGACTCAATCTCAATTTTGCTAATGATGGTTTCAGTATTCCTCCATCTGAGAAATTCAGAAAGTAAAATTCATTCTATCTCAGGATGTATATATACTGAAATTAGCCATTAGTGTCTCGGACTGCTGGTCCAGTAACTTTATGATAGATACATAAATTGATGTAATTCTAGCAAGAGAAAGGTGATCAACAGCAGCTTCATAAAAGGATGATCCTTTGCTACCAGACCAATCACAAGAAATGCTGAACCAGAAGCATGACAGCACGTAAGGAGTTGAGAGATGTGAAAAAATAAAGCTGTTCTCTTTTCTCAGCTGAAGAAGAGCAGCCAAGGCTCATTAGCAGTTGACAAAATGAAGATTCATCAAGTAAAATATTTCTTACCTCTTCACAGGAAATTGTTTCTGTTAAAATATAGTTAAGTATATTAAATTGTTCAGCTGGTTCTCAGGAAATGCAAGGCAGTATCATAATGCAAACATTATCTGGTTACAATCTTAAGGTATCATTTGGTTTAAAATGCACGCTTAATGCCTTAGCTTTTAGAATACATATATTTAATGCCTTAGTTTTTTTGAACACCAGAACATACTGCCACTTACAAACATTGTCACATATAACGCTCTACCATGGAAAATCCTTGAGGCAGAACTTATCAGAACAAGACAGTGTGGGAAAAAAAAAAGCTGGCTTTATCATTATCTTTTCACTGTAAGAGGCAAAGGTTTGCATTGCCTATTCTGTATATGCCAGAGAATTGACATTTAATATTTTGCTAATTCTTTCTCCATCAGATAAGTTTCTTGGAAAAAAAAGTGATAGTTTCTCATCTTTAAATGTCAAAATTTCATTTACTTTTTGGCTTGCAAACAGTGCAGACCCATAAAATCCAACTGTAGAGGGTCACAGAATCTCTCTAGGATTAATTATTCTTTTAATTAAATTAAAAGATTCCTCCTTTCGTGACCTCCATATCAGTCCCATATGCATGTTATCTCTTCTCAGGCTTGTCTCGGAGGACAACAGACTCCCCATTACAGAACTAGACCATTTTCCCTTTTGTTGCATCTGCCAAGAGGCTGTTTGGAATTTAATTGCTGCCATTATTTATGAATTATAGCTGCAGGAACAGTTGTTTATGTGACAAATATTCTATGAATTTGAATTTTTATTGCAATGCTTATTGTAGGAAAAGAAAAGAAACACAGTAGGTTTTTGTTTTGTACTCTGTTTTTTAAAGACAAGTACAATCTGCCTTGTAATTAATTTTTACATGTCCAAAACCACCTATTGTATCTGAATACTGTACACAACTAATTTAAAATATACACAAACAGAAATATCTGCATATGTATTTTATGTACATATAGACACACACAAACTTTTTGGGAGGCTGAATATTCCTAGGAGGTATCAGTAAGCCTACATAGACTTCTACTGGGGGCAGGGGGAAGGAAAAAAAAAGCGGTTGTCCACTGGATACAAAAAGAAGTGACAAACTGCAGTGGCATGCATAAACATCGGGGGGGAAGGGGAAATCAAACAAAAACCCTCAACCCACAAATATTGTTCATTAATCTTCTTCTCCAGTAGAGGTTGAATAAAATAAACAAATCTCAAAACTGAATTAGACATGGTCTGATTAAAACACAAAGCACATGGTGGAAGATAAAAGCTGTAAACAACATAATGGGGTCCTTACATAAAAGCATGTTTGCAATACAATTCTAGATAACATTCATTTCCCTTTTTCCTTCTGCGCACTCATAGCAGCAGCATTAGTTGCTTACAAGTCTGTCACAAAACATGAGAGACAGGAAATCAAACAACTGCATGCTGATGAAACAAAAGATAGATTCCTGACAAGTAGCAATCTTTCAGACCCTAGCAGTGTTTCTTAAAACAAATCAGATGGAAATAGGTCAACTTCCTTCCACACACACCACCTTTTCCCAACTTAGCTTGATTCACATTTACTTTTGTCTTGGCATATTTAGTGTTATCACAAGCAACTGAACAAGAAAGTGGGAAGTGGCATCTGTCTCTCACTAAAACCCACAAAGTACATTGTATTAGCTCTCCATAGATGTCAGCAAGGCACTGGTTCATGAGAAATTATCTGCTGAGAAGTCTTCTGACAGTATCAAGGATGAGGAGTGCTCCTCCGGGCTGGCCATCACCTCCCTTTCCCTGGGAGGCTACCCACATCCACAGGAAACTTGCAGGTCCAGCACCACCAGCAGCAGCAGTAGTGCAGGCTTCCATGCAGGGGGAATGAGAGGTGGACGGTGTAGCTTTTTCCATGGATAGCAGTGAAGAGGGAGGTGCTATGATCCTCCTATGATCAAGACGGAGTGCATATTGGTTAAAAATAAGGCTGGTACAAGACACAGGGATAGGTGAAATCCCTCATCCGTCTTTAACTTATTCAGATTATTTCTGTTCGCAACAGGAACATTGGAGAAGCAGTACGGTTAAGCAAGTTATTATTAATGAAGCCTCATTGTAGAACGACTGGTCTGAACATCTCAGTACACTTCTCAGCTGAAAAGTCTGTACAGCAACAGCTAATCAGAAAGGGAAAAAAAAAAAAAAAAACCAAAAAAACCCACCAAACCAAAACCAAACCCTCTCCTGACAAGCCCCGCCATTGAGGTAACCATAGGTACTGTCTCAGGTGCTGACAAGCTCATGTCCACCTCAAGATCAACTAACAGATGGTATAAATGGAGCAGACTTATCACAAAAATATGCTCTACAGACAAAGGAAGAAGGTACAGAAAACTAATGAGGTTGAGAGGATTAATTCTGAAAAGCAAAAGATAAACTTAATTTCTTGTAGCTAAGATGTCTTCATTTTAAAATTTATTTTAAAATGAGATGTAAAGTACCTCTTCCTGGAAAAAAAAAAAAGATTTTTGGCAATATATTCAATATTCCTAATTTCAAATTCTTCCTCAGGACTATTAACAACCTTCCTCATCCAAGCTGTCAAAGTCCAACAGCTTCCCTTGCAATGGTGATTACCTCCTGTCTTACCAAGTGACTCATCTTTTAATCTAATGTGCCGAACAGTTGTCTAATGGAGTGGCATTTGCTCCTTATGCCATTAATTACCCCTGCATCTTGGCAGAAACAGGGAAAAATCCCATTCATGTTTTTTCTACTTTATCTGTCACTCCAGCATGCAGATGCCACCTGTATTACTGAATCAACTTGACTGAGCATCAAAAGGCCAAACATCTCCTCCCTCCTCCTAATTGATTTGTTCTACTCTGCAGGAGAGAGCATTTCATCAGGTGTCTTCCAGGAGGATGACACTAACTATCTGCAATTCTTTTACTGGAAAAGCTTATCAGTTAGAAATGAGACTGTGATGTGTCCTAGAAACACTGGGACTTCAGTCATTTTTTAGCTCTGTCGTAGTTCAGCCCCGATCGGGACCAGACTACGCAGTCTCTCTCTCGCTCCCCCCACCCTCCGAGAGAATAGGGGGAGATGATATAAGAAAAACGGCTCAAGGTTTGAGATAAGGACGAGGAGAAATCCTTAAAGTTACCATCACGGGCAAAACAGACTCGACTTGGGGAAAACTATTCATTTATTTCTAAAATTAGCAGGAGAATGAGACAGGGAACAAGATAACCTCCCCCCACCCCTCCCTCTTCCCGGGCTTAACATTATCTCTACTACCTTCCCCTCCCGAGCGGCACGGGGGGGGAAAAGGGAATGGGGGTCGCGGTCAGTTCATCACGCGTTGTTTTTTACGCCGCTGTATCATTGTCGGGGGAAGAGCTCCTCGCATTCCTCCTCTGCTCCAGCGTGGGGTCCCTCCCACGGGCCACAGTCCTTCGTGAAACTGCTCCGGCGTGGGTCATCTCTTCCACGGGGTGCAGTCCCTCTAGAACAGCTGTCCCAGCGGGCCCTCCACGGGCCACAGCCTCCTTCAGGCACCCACCTGCTCCGGCGTGGGGTCCTCCACGGGCTGCAGGTGGATCTCTGCCCCTCCGTGGACCTCCATGGGCTGCAGGGGGACAACCCGCTCCACCATGGTCTTCACCACGAGTTGCAGAGGAATCTTGGCCAGGAGCCATATTACTCCTCCCCCTCCTTCTTCACTGACCTTGGCGTCTGCAGCCGTTCCTCACAACAGGCTGGCAGACGCCTCTCAGGATTCTTTTTACATCTTATTCACTTCTCATCTCCTCTCCACTTCTTGCAGCCGGGCCGGGCCGAGTTGGGCCCAGTCGGCTGCTCGGCGGGAGGCCAGAGGGTGAGGCCTGCAAGGCCCATGAGGCTCGCGCCTCCCCCTCTCTGCCCCCCGCTCAGCTGCGTCACATCTTCTTCTCTTCTTTTTCCTGTTTTCCCCTACTTAAATACGTTATCGCAGAGGCGTTATCACGGGACATTCTGCTACCAATTGGCTCGGCCTTGGCCAGCAGCGAGTCCGCCCTAGGCCCGGCCGAGTCCACTGAACAAAGGGGAGCGACTTCTAGCAGTTTCCTACAGAAGCTACCACCTTAGGCCCCCCCTCACTAACAAAACCAGAACATTCCACCCCTCGCCTCTGCGAATTACGTATTTAAGTATTATAAGTAAAATACACACACATCAACAGAAGAAAATAGAATTCCCCGCACCAAAATCAAAATAATATCCTCACAACACCAACAGTGGGTAGACAATTAACAAACAATTCACCACTTATCCCTTCACCACAATCAGAACATAAATTCCCCATAATCATTTTGCTCTTTTGTCAAGTTCAATCCCTGTTTTGCCCGTTACTGCTCCCAATTAAACTCAATCCTTATCTCAAATTCCTCGAGCCCCACGTTGGGCGCCAAAATAACTGTCGTAGTTCAGCCCCGATCGGGACCAGACTACGCAGTCTCTCTCTCACTCCCCCCACCCTCCGAGAGAATAGGGGGAGATGATATAAGAAAAACGGCTCAAGGTTTGAGATAAGGACGAGGAGAAATCCTTAAAGTTACCATCACGGGCAAAACAGACTCGACTTGGGGAAAACTATTCATTTATTTCTAAAATTAGCAGGAGAATGAGACAGGGAACAAGATAACCTCCCCCCACCCCTCCCTCTTCCCGGGCTTAACATTATCTCTACTACCTTCCCCTCCCGAGCGGCACGGGGGGGGAAAAGGGAATGGGGGTCGCAGTCAGTTCATCACGCGTTGTTTTTTACGCCGCTGTATCATTGTCGGGGGAAGAGCTCCTCGCATTCCTCCTCTGCTCCAGCGTGGGGTCCCTCCCACGGGCCACAGTCCTTCGTGAAACTGCTCCGGCGTGGGTCATCTCTTCCACGGGGTGCAGTCCCTCTAGAACAGCTGTCCCAGCGGGCCCTCCACGGGCCACAGCCTCCTTCAGGCACCCACCTGCTCCGGCGTGGGGTCCTCCACGGGCTGCAGGTGGATCTCTGCCCCTCCGTGGACCTCCATGGGCTGCAGGGGGACAACCCGCTCCACCATGGTCTTCACCACGAGTTGCAGAGGAATCTTGGCCAGGAGCCATATTACTCCTCCCCCTCCTTCTTCACTGACCTTGGCGTCTGCAGCCGTTCCTCACAACAGGCTGGCAGACGCCTCTCAGGATTCTTTTTACATCTTATTCACTTCTCATCTCCTCTCCACTTCTTGCAGCCGGGCCGGGCCGAGTTGGGCCCAGTCGGCTGCCCGGCGGGAGGCCAGAGGGTGAGGCCTGCAAGGCCCATGAGGCTCGCGCCTCCCCCTCTCTGCCCCCCGCTCAGCTGCGTCACATCTTCTTCTCTTCTTTTTCCTGTTTTCCCCTACTTAAATACGTTATCGCAGAGGCGTTATCACGGGACATTCTGCTACCAATTGGCTCGGCCTTGGCCAGCAGCGAGTCCGCCCTAGGCCCGGCCGAGTCCACTGAACAAAGGGGAGCGACTTCTAGCAGTTTCCTACAGAAGCTACCACCTTAGGCCCCCCCTCACTAACAAAACCAGAACAAGCTCAAATGTCTAAAGACTCCCCTACTTATCCTCCTCGCACTAGGATGTGCTCATGCTAGATCCTGCCTATATTTACTATAGGTATCACGCAGCCAGGTAGAAAGGAAAATAGGACTTCAGGAAACGTGATTTCACCCTGCTACACTTTTTCAGTCTGGAATTACTGCCTTAAATTAGATCTCTTTAGGGATCAGTACTCAGTGCAAACTCTGGTGTAACAAACTCTCTTATTAATCCTGTTTTCAAAGATTAGAGGAAGTCAGAAAGTTCTTGTATAAAAATTTCTTTTTCAATTCAAAGGTTATTTCAATACTGAAGTGCCATCTGTTCATGCTGTAATTAAACTTTCTTATCATTGCATATTTTGAAATTAATGTCATTATGGTGCAAAACAACAAATACATGAAAAACAGTTGAAAATATAACTTTAAAGTGTTGAGATAAATTTTCAAAAATACTTTTAAAGAGCTGTTTCATAGAAAAATGAAATTATTTTAAACTCATATTGAAAATTGTTTTTATTTTAGTTTCTGAAAATTCAGAAGTTTGACAATTTCTAAACTTGAGGGACAAAGTTAAGCTTCCTGTTGTGCCTGATGAGTTAAACATTGTTTGTATAGTGACAGTAGTCAATCCTCTTCCTCCATAAGGCTTCCAGAGGCTCCCTGTTGGACTGTCATTGCCATGCAAATGTCATTTGATTGTGATTTATTTTGGTACAACAATAAAAATACTTTCTTGGAAGTCATTCTAACCTTATCAGACTGCAGTGGTCATGTACTACCACACGAGAATTTCTTAAAGCAGAGGTAAAGTCTAAAACTATTGTCAAAAAGAAGACTTTATAGCGCAAATCTGAGGATTTTTCCTCTAGTATCAAAAGAATAGCCCATTTTTATTTGGGAGTATCTCAGGCTATAATAAAATTTCACATTATAGCTACAAGGAGAGCAAGTAACATATCACTTTTTAACGTAAGGGAGGCATAAAGAGAGCAGCACCAGAAAAAGTAAACATATTAAGGTGTTGTTTTTCTTTCTTTCTTCTTTTTTAACATCTCTCACAGAGTGAATTATTCCAATAATCTGGAATATAAACTGCACCAGTTTCTCATAATTTGCCTGTGAATACTTTTCTTAACTTCTTCATTTACAGATTTTTCCCTCAATCTACCTGATAAGGAAAGGACCATTAAAAAACACTAGAGAAAAGAGGGAAACAAATGGCTGAAGTGTAATGTACACACTTATTCTCATATAACTCGTACAGCTACAGTTCGCTGTTCACCTAAGTTTTATTTCTAAGTAAGTATTATCATTTTTGAAATTACCTCTGTCTGCTAGGACAGAAGAGGCTGAAGAGGCCTGGTCTCACTTTTAACATGCTCATGAAATTTCACTCAGAAGCAGCATTCAACCATAGCAGAGCCAAATTACTGAATTTCTCATTACATTCAAGCTGGTGCAGAGTCATGGTTGATATATGAGTCCGTCACTCTCAGCATTGATTTGCAGAGCTCTCTGAATGTTTCTCAGCAGCACAGTCCCCTTAAAGCATTTTTCCCTTCTCTCTGCCATACATCATAACTCAAATTGTCAAGTCTTATTTAAATTTCTTAGTTACATTAAAAATATTCATCAAGTAAATCACTATGTTTTAGTTATGCATCTTCTTTCCCTTTAAAAAAAAAATAAAATCACAGAAACTAAAAGAAGAATAAAAAACAGCTGCTGCAGAAATATAAAGCTCTCACGACTGTCATAATGAGGAATATTAAAGAAAAACATTACAGATATATTTTGCTGAACTGTATTGGTTAAGAAAAGGCTTTCTTGTGTTCCATTGCAGACATTGCTCATATAAGCAGTATGGGGATCAAGGTCAATGAATTTTTCACTAAATTCTTCGTGCTCTCTAGCTCTCTTTTGTATGTAGACTTGCACAGAGTAATTGCATCATCTGCAGGTAAAACACACACAAAATACAAAATCCTCCTATTTATTTTAAGATCCACCATTTAAAAAAAAATACTGCTTTATTGTGTATATTCATAAACAAAACATTAAACCATAAAATATTTTTTTCAGGAAAAGTATAGCATGTAAATTCACATGAACAATTAATGACTTGGTTAAAGGTCCTCACTTACAGAAACTGCATCAGTTTAATTCTACATAAAAAAATTGGTAAGAAACATACTCTTCATGGGAGGTAAGGAAACTGCCCACTCAGCATGTTTACCAAACTTGTATGAGCCTGCACTACATCTTCAGTAGGTAATCAAATACAAATACATCTTGTCAAAGGCCAGATGTATTCAGTTGACAAACTGCTCTACTCATGAAGGAAGACAAAGCTAGCGGTTTAATTTTCTATTGCCTATATCATACTGAAATAAAAATTTAAAAAATCAGAATAAACTATCAGTATGAATTTTTGCCAGCACTGATTACTATAGCCGGCATATGATGATGCTCTAGCAACAAAGGCCATAGGCAAACACAGAAACTCAACTATAGGGTCTCCACATGTATTATTGTTTACAGTTATTCCCACATATGACTTTACTTAAAAGATTCACACACACCCCCCCCCCTTAAAATTTTTGGTTACTGTCAAAGGAGCAGGATGGGGAACAGAAAGATAAATTTACCTACAACTGTTGCTACTCCATAAGAACTGGCCCAATGGTAACACAAAAGTATTTATCTAAAGAATACTTACTACTAATTTTAGAATTACTAGATCTAAAATCAATTTCTCTTTATAAGTGGAAGTATCTGCAGTTCAAATTCTCTCTAAAGCAAGCTCAGGATAGGACTTCAGTCTTGCAGAAACTATCTTCTTCATCAGTCCCACCTTAAACAGCTCCAAGAATATTCTCCTCAATAAAGCACCATAAAGCTTTAAATTTTTTCGCCTTACTTTCAAAAACTCCCTTAGCTTTCCTCAGACATCTCAAATCGTAGTTCCTCTATAGTAAAGATCATTTTTTCCCCACTTCACAATTGCTGATTAGTGGGTTTTATTTAAAGGAATCAGATTTAACAAGAACGAATTCTCAGCACCTGGGTCACTATATCTCACTCAGAAATACCAGTATGGTCAATGAGACTTACCAAGAGACATTTAGAATCAGATCTTGAAATCACTTTGTGTTTCATAATGTAGGATTCCTGACAAATAATTTTTAAAACAGGAAGAATACTCTTTTATATGAACCAAAGGCAAACATATGAGGTCAGTAAACGTACCGAAAGGTCACTCACAAATTCATTATAGCAGAAAGCATTGAAAAACAAATGTGCTAAAAACAAACGTAACAGTAATTCTGAACCTTCAAGATATAGTCATGCCTCAACTTATAATTATGATGACACCTTCATGCCTACTTTTTAATTTATTACTTTCACAGATTTTAAGACTGCTAAATTCTATGACCTGCTTTTCCACCTCCGACAGATAAGGCTTTCTTTCTCTGGATTAGTTTTAGCAGGTTCAGACCCTGAACCACCTTCTCATTTTGGTCAGTTGAGGGCCAATACTGCAGCAAAGATACAACTATGTGATTAAGGAGGGCAAGAAAGGGAAATCATAAGTATTCCCACTTCAGTTTGACTTACCTAGTCATAGAGTCATGCTCTCAGGTATAGTTTGCCCCTACAGATAAGCTTTATGACCAAAAGAGCTGAACACCTCCACCTCAGCCTTGGCTGTGTTCCTGCTCCCCTTTTACTCTCTTTAGGATCTCACAGTCGCGTAAGTGGAGGAT
Organism: Chlamydotis macqueenii; assembly: GCF_036417535.1. Lineage (NCBI taxonomy): Eukaryota > Metazoa > Chordata > Aves > Otidiformes > Otididae > Chlamydotis > Chlamydotis macqueenii. Next base: position 91,364,220 of record NC_141558.1, on the reverse strand, counting down.
GAGACATTTCTACTGCCTCACAACAGCAACACCCGCCGCCCACTACCCTTTGGAGAATTAGCTTTCCCTATCAGCAATGCTACACATGTAGATCAGTTTAGCATTAAGAATAATAGCACCACCAATTTCTGCTCATTTCCTTTTGTGGCTTAGGTACTGGGGGTCCAGTCACATAAAATTCACCAGATAACATATTCTGTCTCATCAGCCTGGCCCTACTAAAACTATGACTAAAAAATTCATAGAGTAATAAGAATTCAGATACCAAGACACTGCATAGCTAATTTAGGGTCAGCCAGGCCACCTCAACAGCCAGGCCAGATGCTTTGTTTACACAGCACAAACCCAGTACGAGGCAACAGTCCAGTACATGTAGGGGTCCTTAAGAGTCAAGATGACCAGCAGAATAAAGATTAAGTAGTTTTTTTTCTATGACAGACTTCATCAATCTTTCAGCGCTTCATGATTTTACAGTCACCCATAAAAAAAAAATCAGACTTAAAAACAAAGTCTTGAAGTGACACCACAGTGGTGATTTGAGTACATGCTTATCTGGAAACATACACTGATAATTAATCCCTTGTGAGCAAAAGTTGTTTTAGTCCTATAATGAGATAATTGAAAACTGTCAATTCCACTCTGATATAATTAAACAACATTAGATCAGTATCCAAAAATAATATTCATTTGGTAGCTGACTGGCACTTTTTATAATATCTGCCTTCACCTGAAACCTCTTGAGATTCTTTCATTATAGTGCATGCATTAGATTTCTAATTGAAAAATGTGCTTTTCAACAGAGTTTCACTTTGTTTTTTGAGATTCAGGAGTAAGATCATGAGTACAGACTATAATTTGCTTTCTCTGCTTTATCAAAATAATTGATCATGTTTGCTAGAAACACACAAATCGATAAAGAACATGAAGATTGTAATAGACTATAAATATCAAAGTATACACTTTATCCATAACAGGAAATAAAGCTAATTCAGGTGGCTCAAGAATTACTTTTTTTTTTTTTTTTTTAAATAGAAAGAATGTTAATGAAGGGGAACACATGCTTTCAATTGTCTAACAAGGATTGATTTCAAGAGTCTATTTTTCCTCCTATAAATCTCACTTTTTCTGGTGTTTTTGTATGAGAGGCTGCATCGCATGCTTCAGAATATCCAAGTTCAGGAACAACACATTTTCTGAAGCACCAAAAAGGAATGAGAATATGGGAAGATAAATAATTGGAAATAAAATAAGATCTACAAAGAAGCTGGCATGGGTTCATTCTGGAGCCTCTTATGAAGAATGAAATGAAAATGCTAGAAGGTAAGGTGATATAAAAGAAAGACTGAAGCAACAGCCAGGGGGAAAGTGTCTTATTTTACTTCTTCCTCTATTTAAGGAGTCATATGCAGATAAAACGTCTGTATCCAGAGGGATGAGGTGGTAAAGATAAAGAAGTTATTTCAGCTCTGAGTGAGTTCTGAATAGCTTGGAAACTCACAAAACCTCCAGTTTGTACTTTTTTTAACCAAAAAGCTCACCCGTCCTGATTCCTGTAAGAAATCAGTAAGGAATTCAAATATGGTGCCATAGTGGTATCCACTTTACTTTCAAATTTCCTTTTTCTTCTTCAATTGTTTAATTTACATACACCGCCCAATGAACTCAGAAAGTTACGGAAACAACTTAGATCGCTGAGGACTCAAAACTTTAGGCAACATAAAATTCAAGCTATTATAACATTCTAATTCAGTTTGCTTTACAGAAATTGTATACTGCTTCTCAACTATATCACATTTTTCCTACATGACTTTTCATAAAATGCATTTACATTCAATTATACTTTTTTTAAAAAATCATTTAAATGTTACTAAGTGTTGTTGACTGCGAGTACACAGCAGTACTAAAAGAGTCTCCTGCATTTTTATTTATGACTAAAAAAATAAGAAAATATTTGATACAATATGTAATCTGTGGTTAAATACATATTGCTTCCCTTCATAAACGAATATACACAGAAGATAAAAGGAATTAAGTTGAAAGTATTTAATCAGGCAATGTTTAAAGAGAAATACAAACATTACTGGGGGAGAGGTATCTTTGTTTTTTGCTTATCTTTGGTGTGCTTTTTTCATGGTCATATTTGTACTATTTTCAGATTTTCCGGGAAGGGGGCGTGGGGGGAGGATGAGGATGGATGGATTGTTTAGACTATGGTAAAAGTTCCCAAAAGTAAATAATCTTTTCTAGAGAAGTTAAGAAATGTAATTTTATCATTATGTTCACACCAATTATTTCATTTTGCCTTTTGTTTCCCCTGTGTGCAAGTGTTTGGGAAGAAAGGTATGCATACTATGTATAAATACAGTATTTGAACAAAAAATCTGTCTCCTTTACAGGCAGTACCTTTACAGATGTAAAGGGGTCAGGATAAGGTTTTGAAACTATTACCTCATATGCTTTGTGATAAAGCTGTTATACAGGATTTTCCTCAAAATTTAAATCAAAGATAACACATTAAAAAAAATTTAGACATTAGCATTCCTGGGTGGCAAGATCAACTAGGCAGAAATGTTATGGCTATAAACAAGTTGTAAATCCGTAAGTGTAAGGACTATACTATAATTTGGTTATTTTTTTTTTAATGACATATCTTTGTATTTCATTATAGACGTTCACAAGTTCACTTCATGTGACTATAAATAGCAAACTGTTTACTTCTTCACTTGCTACAAATTAGTGTTGAAACTGATAACACAAGGTAGGAAATAGCTGGAACTGCTATTTCATAAAATGTCTGAGATCCTGGGACTACGTCCAATGTCTGCCAACGCTCTACTCTGCATTCACCTAAAGGAATAGTACCACTGAGGAGTAAGGCTGGTTCAGTAGTTTTCACTTTCAGGCAAGAAGTTTCATCTCTATAATCAAGTAGTGCATGAAAAACCACTAGTAAACATGTGAGCAGTACAGTAGAACCCTGTCATAACTCAAAACTTGAAATACTTGGCCAATCCCACAGCAAGTATAAACTCGCACATTAAGCCTTTTTGTCCTCCTGGCTCTTTTAAATTCCCTGTGACTTCTGACCACATCTTAAGCATCCACCATTCTTCACATCCTATTTCCTAAAACATAATTTGTTAGAGCATTTTTCACCAAAATGGAGAAAAACAAATGTGAGAGGGGAGGGGTTCCCTGAATAGTTTATGAAATAAGAAGCAAAACTGTGTAATATGTCACCCTAAAGTGCACAAAACACACATTCATAATACTCACTAAACTGGTCATGTCCTATAGGGGTCTCACGAACTTCAGACAGAGTATCAGTACCAGAGCATTTACAATCACTTGTTCTTAAGGACAAACTCAATTGATCTGCATCCATATAATACAACAACACTTCAAAAGAAGCATGAAGTAGCGGCAAACACAAAAGAATAAATTCTTGACATATAAACAGTTCCCAGTAAAAGGTGAACATATTTGCTCTTAGAAATTCCCACCAGGTAGCTACAGAAAATTACAGCCCTCCCTCCACAACAGAACAGTGCAAAGTTTTTATGCCACTCTTCAGTTCAACAAAGACATGAAGCTGGTATGTTTGAAAAGAATTGTGGAATAGTTTTACTACACTAATATTATATAGTCCTTTCTTCTGTCAGACTGTCTTGTGGAAGAACAGAGGGTTGCAATCACTTCTTCAGACTTGAAGCACATGAATCAGACCAACAGCTTTCACTGGAGCTCCTGACCTCATGCATGAATATGGCCAGAAGTTGGACCAAATGCAGCTGGCTAAGGCTGCTGAGGCAAAACTGAAAGACCACCAGAAAATTGTGGAATCAATCAGAACAGTGGGAGCAGATTATTTTGGTGGTTTTGTTTGCCAGCAAGTCCATGATTTCTTGTACAGTACTAACAAAACGTAGTAAAAGTACAGAGCCTTGCTGTGAGGTAGAGCAATCGAGATGCAGTGCCATGGCTTCTACCAAGGCAAACTTAACAGGAGCAATAGTCAGGTGAAAATGATGCAGAGAATATTGTTCTTGTTATTGAGCTGGTGTAATCGATTCCCAACAGGACAGACTGAAATCTTCCCCTACCTGTGGTACATACATGACTGCTCTTTTACAACAACTCATAAATCTCAGAAATCCCAGAAAAAGCCTAAGTTTCAGCCAAGTGATACATGTGCATGTGACTGTTCTGGGGAAGAACTAAACTCCACTTCTTTTCATATAGGAACATACACAAGGGTTTCATTAATTCTTGAGACAGTCCACATGGATAACTATTACGATGTAAGCACTATTTTTTTGCCTCTTCTATTCCTACAAAGAAATATGTAAGAAAACACAGTTCCAGTTATGTTTGTTGCTGCGTTTACCCAGGCATGTCACATCAGGAACAGATTACTGTAACATAAGCCAGCCAGACCACACGAGGCCAGCTAAAAGCTGAAGTCAGTGAAGAAAACCGCTGCTTGTTTAGTTTTGATATATGCTGGCAACACAATAAAAATTTTCTGTAAATGTGGCCTCTCATTTTATGTTGCTTTTCAGATGGCATTTAGTGTTTAAAACTCTACACAGGTTACCATTTGTTTACCAGCAAATATCCAGCTAACACTCTAGCTAACATCACCCCTCTTTAAAGAAAAAGTATTAATAATTAGGTGTTTTCCATAAGGTATCCTTGACTAGAGAGGTCACTTCTTCACAGAAGGCAGAGCCTGCCAACTTCATGAACGTCAAATCTGCATTTTTCTCCTTACATGTGAGGGAAAGGTGGACACGGCTTATCATGGAAATTGAGTAAGCATCCTTGCATGAGACTGTCAAGGTCTTCCTTGGGATGTGATGTGAAGATGTAATGTATTTTTCAAAAAGTATCTAGAATCCTTACCCATTAGATTTTGAAAAAGTGCAATCTCAAATATATATTACTTACTGATGCTCCCTTCTAAAAAATATTTCCATTTCTATCAGGAGAAAAAACCTACTTTTTAAAACTGCCTGCATAAAATGACTGTACAGACATGGATTTATGATAAAACACAGAATTTTCCCAGACAATTTTATTATCAGGAAGAACATTAAAAGATTACTTATCTCCAAATATGACCTCAGCATAAATTTAGTCAGTCAACCACAAAAAATGTATATTGTATTTTTCAGACTTGCTCTATCTCCATCCGACAGCCTCGAATTTACCAAGAAATTGTGCAACTTCTTCATATTTAATCCTTTCTATGATGTCAAGATTTGCAAGTTTAGAATAAGCTTTTATATAATTATTAAATATCCATTTATTAAGCAGTTTTGTGACTTCTTAATAAAAAAAGGCTTACATTTGCACATCTCCATGATTTGCTATCAAAATAACTGCAAAAGAAGTTACTTAAATATTTTGGAGAGTCTCAGCTCTTTTCATTTACTGGAAGTGAACACTTGACTTAATTCCAAATAAAACTTTGTAGACTACATCTTCATGTAGTTATGCAAGTAAATAGCAGCTAGTCTCTTATGAAGAGTTACAAAGAAATCATTTACAGGGCAAAATATTATTATTAAAATGTTAATGTAATTTTAAATCCAGTGTCTACATCAAGAACATTCATGGTATTGCTAGGACTATAATCCCTACAGAAATGTTAGTTTGCAGTTCCCCGTTGTAAGATACCAATATCTCCATGCTCTGTCCCCAAGTGTACATAACGTGATGTGAAAAAAGGTGCACACAAGGACACACACACACTACCTCTGCTCTTCATCAATACGCACCATTGTTCCTGTCACCAGTACTCAAAATGAAATCTTTAAATCCTAGAGAACATCTTAGGAAGGAAAGTGTCCCAGCTATTTCTGCTATGGCACACATGACATTTGAGAGCCATCCTAAAATGGCTCTCAAACACTTGTGCAGCTTCATGACAGAGCAACAAGAATGTTTTCATCTTGCCTATAACAACACTTCTGACAGCAAGCAAATCAAAAGTCTGCCCACGTTTGCTAGGATTGCTTATGACAAATCTATCATATCATAACCTGTTTTGCTGGTACTGTCTACTGAAACTCAGGAAGTTCAGTTATTTGTCTGCCTTAGAGAGAAAAGAGAAAGTAATCCAAAATGTTTTCAGGGGAATTTGGAATGCACACAGAATATTAGGATACCTCATACTAGCTAGGGAATAAAAACTTCTTTAACTCTGTAGTCTTTAATTTACCTCAAGCTAGTTGTCGCTCTATCATTACCTCAGTTTCTCAAAGAAAGTTTTAATGCCGAGTCTAACCTGTCTCACATGGTAATCTACTGGCAACTCTGAATTGAAAAATTAGTACTACCATGACCACGTGTTCCAAAGGAAGAATACAAGAAAATGACCTCAAAAGACAGAGTATGAATTTAAATACAGAAGTGAAATAATTATTTTCTTTTTCCTCCTTAGTCTACCTGGCTTTAGAAGTACAATGAACAGAAAATGAATTTCTACTAAATGGAAGCTTTAGATGGATCAGGACTTTTATACACTTACTAAAAAAATAAGTAAAGAACTGTTGAAAAAAGAGTAATATTCCTATTCTTTCTCAAGAAGCTGTTAAGTTAAAACTTTAGCTTCAGGGTGAGAAACATATAGCTTCTGACTTCCATGTCCTCATCATAAAGAAAAGTAACAATAATTTTGTCAAACTCAAATAAAGACAGTAGCATGAAAGGTCCTCCAAGCATTATGAAAACACTCAACTGCAATAAGATACAGTGCTGTGGCAGTCTGTTAGCTGAGGAGAGGAAATACTCTCCGCCATACTACCTTTTAAAACAGAAGACCAGGTTTTCTATGTACTGCCTTGTCTAAATAATTCCTTTTGTTACAAAACTCTTGCTGGCTTCAACTTTTTATTTGCAAGAAACTAAAGAAATGGAAACTTTGAAATAAATGAAAATATATCAGGTTCTGTCTCTCTCTCACCACAGAAATAGAATAATAAAGATTTTAGTCCTTACTCTATAAAAATCCCTGTAAGATTGTAACTTTAAGCCCATAAACAATTTCTGTTACAGTAAGAATATGTGGTTTTGGTAAAAAGAGGATGTGATTTACTGGCTAACAACATGATGCAATAAATACTGTCCGTATTGAAATAAAAAGTTTGGCTCTACCCACTTTACCAAGCAATACAGGTCATTCCAAAAAGCTGACTGCTCCCTAGTCTTTAGAGTTTGCAGACGATGATCACTTTATTCATTTTTCCAAGCACTGACAAAAGTATCAAATAGCACAGAGTCAAGAATCTATCCCTGTGAGTGAGACATCAAGAAAGCATGTCTGTACAGTGAATATGCACTCATTTTAAACGAATGCGGAGACACATGTTAAATTCTACAAGGCTTTGAGTCGTTATGTGGGTTGTTTTTTTTTCCTTAATTTAGATGACCCAAAAAAATTAAAAGTTAGTTTAATATCAGTATTGTTATTCTCCACTAAACACGCAAACTCATAAAAAAAACATATCGTTAGTTTAACAAGAATATTTTCTACAAGGTCAGTCAAGACTGATTTGATGAGATTTCATTTCTATCCATATCTTGTCCTTATTAAGACAGTGACATCATTATCAGGACAAACTGGAAAATAACTGATGCATGCTGAACATTTTAAATATTGATTGAATGTCATCTTTTGCCCAGTTTTCAAAAAAATTCACTACTCAAAAATCTGGCAACCAGCATTAATATTCCTGATACTGTTTTGTCCTGTTAAATACAAGTTGTGATAAAAAAATAGAAGAGCATTGAAATGAAGTGAATACAGAAAGTGTGGTTTGTTGGTTTCTTAAGACCACATAAACTAAAAAAAAAAAAAGAAAAACCACCAGACTGCTTATATGTGATATTCTCTTGTTTATAAATATAATAACTGCTAATATTTTAGCCAACAGCTCTGTATTCTCACCCAGAGATCTGCTTACTGTAGCAGGCATGTACATAATTCCTGCGAAAAACCAAAATAACAAAAACTAAATGCAGATCATTTCCACACATTGACCTTAAAATCCACGTGTTATTAATCAGTTGCCCCCTTGCTAGCAACCATTATACTTTGTTTCTGGGAAAAAAAAAGTGTACAACTGTAGCTCCTAATGCAAATTATGAGAGCTACCCATTGAAATCAGCAAAGCTATCTGAATTTCTATCAGTTAAAGATTTTTACATGGTATGGAGAGAGCATATTAGAGTACCAAAATGATGAGTTCACATTATAAGAATAAAGATTTACAGTGATAGCTATAATTTCATCCCTCGATTAAATACCCATCCTGTATCATAATGTGACCAATTTAAAAGAATTCTTATAGCATTTGAAATGCATAAAATTTAATTTTACTCTGGCAGGGAGTTTTAATTCTTATTCCTATGAACGTGAGTTACAATACAAGCAGGTATATCAGAATTCTCACCTTGAGTTAATTTTCCCCCTAAATCCAGTGCCAGAGGTTAACCAGCTGGAACAGCTGGTTCACATTGGAGTGCTGTTCACCTTTTTCTAGCACAATAATAAAATGCAACTTCTGGAATCTTACATAGAATTTACCTTTTAAAATAAAAGATTTGTGAAAAATCCTGACATTGAGAACAATGAGAACTATTGTCTACTTTACTTGCAGGCATTTTTGTAACAAGACTCAGTAGGTCTCAGTCAATTCTGATTTCCAATCAAGATTAAAATAATAAATATTATAAGACATTTAACTTTCTGAACTACAAGACACTGATGGAAGAGGTGTAAAATGGAGACAGAAGCAAGCAACTCAAAGTAGGCGTAGCAATATAGTCAAAAGTTGGCATTAAGGTTGTGTCCGTAAGCAAAGCAGGGTTTAAGTCAAAAATCAGTTGAACAAAATAACCATTTCAAGTCAGATCACATTGCTTTTTTTACTAATATGGAGAAAAATAATTCTTCCCTTATTTGAAAAAGTATTTGAAAAGACATGAGGAATTCCAGAGGTAGGCAGACAGATCATCAGGTTTCTATTTTGACAGAATAGGATTAACAAATCATCATTTAAGGACAGCTATTCCAGGTCAAACCAGAGGCTGATGTACAGCACAATTTCATGTTTCTGACCGGCTCACACCAGACTCTTTGTGAAAAGGTGAAAAGGTGTAGTAACAACACAGATACAGAGGAATCTTTCCATTGATATATATCCATCTCAGCACCCACCAACCTCTGCCTTAGGAATTTCTTGAACTAAAGACTGTATTCATCTTAAAAATTATAGTGACTTCTTTTTCTAATCAGCAGTCACATCCATCTAAGACATGACAAAACTAATGTTATCTTCTTCCCTCAGGCCTTACTTTTCAATCTCCCAACTTCTTACACACAATAGTACAACCGCAACAGAGAACCAGAAATGCAGGATGAAATGACTCCCACAGCTCCACCCAACTTACAGAAGACTGATGAAGTAGAGACCTCAAATCAGACCAGCCAGATGGTACTTCTGATGAGGTGAAAATACTCTGAAGTCCAAGGTAACAGCTGTCAGGGCAGACCTGTCAGCCTGTAACTTGTATGTAGCTACCCAGCAACTTGGATCCCATGCATATAGACCAAAAATAAATACATGAAAAATCACCAATGAAAACCTTTACTCATCTTCTTATACTCTCTCTCTTTTTCTGTCTCATTTTTTCCACAGCACAGAAAGTGAGGATCAGGGTTCAGACACACAAATGAGTCGCCATACTTCAGCACACCTCAACCACAGTAGCTCTGTGTAATTCATCACCATCCCAAAGCTCAGGTGAAACAGCTGCTCAATGCTCCTCAGAGGGTGCTCCGAGTAGCTACAGAGCACAGACACCACCTAGCCCACTCCTGGAAACTTGCTCTGGTGCATGTGCCCTTACCCTGAAATCACAACTGGACAGCAGAGCTACCCTTCACCCAACAGGAGACCTTCAAAACAACCCACATCTGTACCAGCGTAGATGCAAAGTCCATCAAGCCTTTCAGTCTGTCTCCAAAAGTGGCTAGCAGCAGGAGTCCAGGGAAAAATGGATGAACAAGGCAAGAGCTACTTTGGGCGAAACTTCGTTTATATGCTCTGCAAAGCTTCGCTGATTTGCTTTTCAAGGACACTGCAAGCCAGAGGTGGTATCTTTAGATTATCAATGTTTTGGTTTTGTTTTTTTTTTTTCTTCCATAGTTTTAACCAATGTAAATTATCATAGATCTAACAATTCCACTGTTATAGGAACACAGAATCAAGAGATTCTGTTTTGATTAGATTTATTCTGCACATTTTTAAGTAAAAATAATTTAAAATATCCTATAAAAATACCCTATAGCATTTCAGAATCCCCTAAATCTCTTGGTCTGTTTGGTATAGTAACCAAGCCAGGGAAGATCTCCACATTCAAAATGCTCAACTGTCCAAAGGCAAAATTTTATTCCTTTTTTTAAAGAACTTTGTTAAAACCACTGCAATAAGATCCAAATTTCATTTACTCTGAAATGCTAGATAAAAATGCAACTGTGACTGGAACTCCAGCTTTTTTTCTCATTGATCTGATATCTCTCTACCTGAAGCTAACTGGAGAACAGGAAAAGGCCACCTACCCTTTAGTTCTGCGTTTCTTGCTCCTTTTCCCCAAGCATGTCAAATGGTTTCTTGGTTTTCTACTCTCACCCTAGGAACAGTTAGCATTTTCCTAATTGAAGTAGAAAAAGAGAGTTGCAATCAAACATACAAGAGTTTATTTTTTCAAGTTCAAGGTTCAGGAAGCACCAATCTTTTAAAAGATAACAGCATTTTAAAAAATCATTGCATTAACATGATTAGATCACAATATACTGACCAAGTTCAGCTTAATTTATATGATGTTAACAGGCCAGAGACATCAGAGCTTTGATGTGAACTAGTCTTGCCCCTTTCAAATTGTTTAGTAACAGTACAAGAACAAATAGAGCCTCCCTTAACAAAGCAGTTTCTGAAGGCAGCATTTAAACACCAGTCATGTTATTCAAAACAATCCAAGCTGGCCTGCAAGAAGTTGACATAGTCTCATTTTAATAAAGACAAATGAGCTTGAAAACTAATCTATCAAAATGGATTGTGTTTAATGAAAAAAAAAGGAAAAGTCGCTATCACAAACAACATCCCTTTAAGGAAAGCCAAAAAGTCAGCCAGCTTTTGTCATGCAGTTTCCAAGGGCAATTCCAACCCTATAATTACCCAGTAGTCACAACTAGTTTTCTTGACAAAGCTGAGCCTACACAGAAATACCAATTATACTAACTTTGTGTTGAGATTATTTTCACTATGTTTTCTAATGCTAAACCAAGCAAAATTCAAATAAATACTGAATGATAAAAGGGATAAAAACATCAATGATTCAATCCTAGATCATGTCACACATGATCAGGATTTCCTGTTTTCTAGCTCAGCTTCCACTGAAAGGCAATGATACATTTTAAATTATAAAAAAGAAGAGACCCATTAAGTCTTATGTGACTTCTGTGACAACATATTTTTTAAAGGGCAGAAATAATTCCATTGCAGCCATACAATTCATGAGGGATTTTGCTGAACATTTCTACACCGTGTCCTGTCCGGCCTTAGCTGCTAACATTGTCGTCACAAAAGCAGTTATTTGATACCAAACCACAGTAAAGATAAATCGATTATTTTTTAGATCTCGTTTTATCTCAATGTACCAGTTTCTTGACAGGGCAGCCCTTACCCAAAGAGTAGAAAGTAGTTACAAATAATGTTAATATTATTTATATGATGAATTTTCTGGTAATCCAGTAACAGTGCAAGAAAAGAAAATAAATGCTGCAGCGAAATGTCTTCTATATTTTATTTTGAACAATACAAATATCCCCTTTTCTAACCTTGCTCAAATAACCTTTGGATTGCCTCTTCTGTTTTTTTCAATCTGTTCTAGCCCCTAGGTGATACTCCTGTCTGTAGATCTGTTCTGCTTGCGACAACGCTTTCCTGCAGCCAGCAATTCCCACAGGATGTGTTTCTGTAAGTGTGGTAGTACCAGGCTGCACTCAGACAGAATGAAGACAAAATCATTTAGGTCCAAGAAGAGCCCCAGGTATTTTCAATAAGAGCAGCAATACTAAAATTGTTTATGAAGCTAAGTATGACAACGGCCGCCTTTCCGGTCTGTGAAGATTGTGTGTTTCAGCTGAAACACACACCCATTTAAAGTCCTTTGGAATTCTTCTGTAATAAACCCATCACTCAAAAAATGTAAGTACCATCATCCTAGCCTTGACTCCATATGTTTATAAGACAAATGCTGGAAAATTATAAAAAATACTTTTAATTTTTTTTTTTATTTCACTGCCATTGACCTCTTAAAATTTCACTCCCCATTTGCCAAGAAATAAGTGAAAACAAAGTACTTTTTCTATTTAATTCCAACAATCTCTTCAGCTTAGGCAGTGCCAGATTCTTATACTCAAAGAAGTTCCAGAAATCCCAGAAAGCACCCATTTATTAAAAGAATTTCATTTGAAGCATTTTGCTGTGATCCAAAAGCTATTTAGCTCAGACAGGTAGGCTGTTGGTAACAACTGTTGAAGCTTAAAATATAAAATACCAGGCAAGGAGTTTTTCTCACATTAGAGGACATAAAAGGTAACTGCTTCTTTTGACTTACCAACTAATAGATCTGAAAAAATTTTTCATGGGTGAATCCCATTAACACAAATAACTACATAACCAAATTCTGTAACAGGGTGCCTTTTATACCACATGACAGTTATAGATGGGTGAACCCTAGCTCAACTTTTTTTATGCTTTTCCCAATTATTCAGTCACAGAACCACAAAGCTCTCAAAAGGTGAAATGTGCAAGACTTAATCTGGGCAATGTTTCAACCCCAGCATGAAGTAGTGCAAGAGTACATTTTCTGCTGCTTTTTCTTTCTCAAAAGAAGCTATCAATGATACCTTACTTAGCAACAAGACACAAACACATAATGTCTGTCCTGGTTTTGGCTACGATAGAGTTAATTTTTTTTCCTAGTAGCTGGTATAGTGCTGTGTTTTGGATTTGGGATGAAAATGTTGATAACACACTGATGTTTTAGCTGTTGCTGAGCAGTGCTTACACTAAGTCAGGGACTTTTCTGCTTCTCATACTGCCCTGCCATCACCCAGGCTGAGGGTGCACAAGAATTTGGGAGGCAACACAGCCAGGACAGCTGACCCAAACTGGCCAAAGGGCTATTCCATACCATATGACATCACGCTGAACACACAAACTGGATGGAGTTGGCCAGGGGGCAGCGGCCACTGTTCAGGGACTGGCTGGGCATTGGTCGGCAAGTGGCAAGCAATTGCATTCTGCTTCACTTGTTTTGTATATTCTATTATTATTATTTTCCCTTCCTCTTCTGTCCTAATAAATTGTCTTTATCTCAACCTACAAGTTTTACCTTTTTTCCAATTCTCTTCTCCTACTAGGGAGGGAGAGCGCGAATGGCTGTGTGGTGTTCAGCTGCCTGCTGAGTTAAACCACAACGTCACTGATTCAAACAGCTAATCAAGGACACAGGTCTCAAGACAGTATCAGTGCAGCCTTCTGCATCTCCAAGTAGATTTTACTTTTCTACAAACAAAAATATCCCCATAGCTAGGAAATCCAGTGTCATTCTGAAAGTCAAGTCATAATTCATTTTGCAGTGCATCTTCCTGTATTTTAATTACAGGTTCCCTCACAGAAAAAAAAAAAAAAAAAAGAGCAGAAGCATTTGTCACAGCCATATGGAAGCATCAGAGAGCAAGAGTGTTTTCATGGGAGATACTTTTAAAAGTAGTTTTCATCCTAATTTCCAAAGTACTTCTGTAAGATGCTGAGTGCCTTAGCTTACAACGAACACATCAATAATATTCTCAAAGTTATTTCAGAGTGTTCTGGCATAAGATCAAGCTTAATGACAGTTATAAAAGTCTTCTCTTAGGGGTTCAAAGTTCACAGGTTCACATATACCCTTCTGTATAACCCTCAAGTATGGAAGTCTTGTGTGATAAGATCACGCAAGATCTAGAAAATGCATCATTTAAAACAACATGATTTTAAGGCTAAAGGCAAAAACCCTAACCAATCCTTATTTCACTTATCTTTCTTTTGCATAACAACACATTCCAATTACACATGTGAAACAGTGATTATTGAAAGTTTTTCATAGCATAAGACTACTGTGTAAGATTAATTAGTAACACTATAACAATAGCAGTGTTAATTAATTCATCATAACCTACAGCAAAACAGTATGAACAACAGTATTATTCCACGGTGTACATCTCACTGAACATACTTGTATTGTGCTGAATATAATTCAAATATAACTTCTCCTAGAAAATAGAAGAGCTAACATAGATATGGGTATGTAGACTGACTTACCAAGACAGAATAGCATGGGGGAGGAAGCAGGCAGTTTCTGACAACAAATCAGGGTTGGAAAAACTCAAGTTTAGTTCCGCATTTGTTCCTAAGCAGCAACAAGTACATTCAGATCTTGCCCTCGATCCCAAGAAATCAATGATGACACTCCTGATGACTGAACCTCAAGTTACTGGAATCTCAACACACCAGGTTCCACATAAGGCCACGTGGTGGGAATGGATACCTGAATCAAACAGCACATATACGCCTGGGCACGCAGTGCCACGACAGTCTCTTGCCATAGTGGACGGGAGTCCACGGCAGGGCAAAGTCTCCAGAGCCCAGAAGCAACTGGAAGTTGTGCCTTCTAACAGGACAGTCCTCCAGCTGCAGAGCAGCATCTCCTGCAGGACCCTGCACAGAAAGCAGCAGTGCACTAACTAACCATGTCTGTATCTAGCACAAGGGGTATGAGAAGACTAATATTACACTGTAAGTGCAGGAAATGAATGAGCCTCAGTGGTGAAGCACAGAGCAGATGGCAGAACAGCATGCCCTGGCACATTAGACTTCAGGGTCCACCTCAAAAAGGTTGGATTCTGAACCCTATTTCGGGGGGTTTGGAGAATTCCTGAAGATGCACATAGTGCATTACTGCTGGCGGCAGCCTCAGTTGCTTGCCTCCCGTTAAGAAAAGGCTGCGCTCAGTCCTGAGGGGCAGAAAGCCTGTACAGGTATAATCCACTCTGCCAAGGCCAGTCTTCACAGAGCAAAGTTTTTGAATGCATGGGCAAAAGAAGTTGCAGAAATCACCCCTACCTCTCAAATGTCAGAGAAAGTAAGTCAATTGGAATTGCAAGCTAATCTGCAATGTGGGCCAGAATGGGAGATAAACATCACTATTAAAAGTTATCTTTGAGCTTTGAAAATCTTTCAGGCATTTTGGATATAAAAATATATTGGTTTTCTTTCCATTTAGACTTACTTATAAAATCAGTGTTACTGGGAGAAGAGCAAAAGTTGACTACTTAAACAAAGCTAGTTAGAGCTTTTAAAAGAACCAAATGAACTTTGTAGGATCCCATAGTCAGACCTCTCACTGTATTTTTTTTTTCTGAGAACTCAGCTTTACTTGGAACAATAAATCAAAACAGTTGTGCCTCATTATTCTACATTCCACTATTTATCAGCACATGAATTTAATCAACATAATTCACTTGCATGAGCTAGAACAGCCACCTGCCCTCCCTCTTGAACGTCCTCCAAATGCTCCGTGAATTTTTGATTCTAAAGAGTGGCAAGAGTATTGATGTACTCAGCGGTTCTCACTAACTGAGCAATGAGTACTTTTGCTAGTCGCATTAGGGTGTTTGTTTGTAGCAGGTTAAGGTGGATGGAGAAAATGTTACCAGTCTAAAAAGAGTTGTTCCTTTTTCTGCCATAAAGAGCTAAGACAACTAACATGTCCCCACTGAAATGTCAGAGATGTACACAAACACCCAATGAAAAGATTAGACAGCAGGAGAAAACTTGCTAAACTGCAACTACACATCTTGTTTCATATTACAACATGAAAATAAATCACTAAATGAGATCCAAGGATATTCCTAATCATTAGCAATACTAATTACAGAATTATCATCAGACAATCGAGCATTCCCCACTTAATCCTAGGTGAAATACATATCAATTGCCACAGAAGTACAGAATGTGACACACTCCTACCTTCACATCTTGGAATGCTGACTGTGAGAGCTGTGGAGTTAAACAAGTTAAGAGAAGGCACTAGATAAATACAAATTACTTCTATTATACACTTGCTTGAAGTTGGTACAACAAGCTTCATCTTACTCCTGCCTATGCACCACCTCTCCCCTCCACCCCAGCAATGCAAAAACATAGTCTAAGGAAATCGTCCTCCAACTGCACACTGACAGTAAAACTCCAATCAATGTATATCAGCAAGACAGAGCATACTGTGACATATATTCACAACTTCCCACTTCTGCTTATGTACGCAGATTAACACTAGTAAAATAACCAATACAAAATGTGATGAACTACACAAACGAGTAGAAAACCCACCAGTCCACTCTCCCCTTATAAGTTCCATTTCTCACACTTTGGCACATTCACTTAAGTTTCTACAAATATCTGTATTCTCATCCCAAACAATCAAGAGATGCTCTGGCAGCAGCCAGTTCTGTCTGCTTTGAACTGGCAGCAGACAGTTCAAAAGTTGTCTCAAAGTTAACTGGAAAAAAAGCATGTTCTCTCCTAATAACCAAGTTTGTTTTTCTCTTTCTATGCCTCCCACACAAGACCTCACATTTCCCTCATCTCTCACGTAGAGATGGAGCAACCAGAAAATTGAATTTGCAGATTTAATTTCTTGTGAACCTACAACATTTAGATAGTAGTAAAAAGAGTTACTAGAAATCATACAACTGTGGACCTACTAAACGGTATTGATTGGTTTGTTTTTATTATGGGCACATTTGCCAGCATAATTTATATTCGTTTTGTTGTTTGTAGTGTAATTCCTTGATTAGCAGATAAATACTTTAAAAAAAAAAAAATACCTGGCAACAACATGCTTGGAAAGCAGATGTGCATATGCTTACTCATCTCCCAAACAGGAGGCTGGTTCATGATCAAAAATCCCTCACTGAAATCATACTGTTCACAGATCTGGACACTCTCAGCTCTTTCTATTCACTCCCAGCAGTCGTACCAATGGTTCACAGCTTCTTCCAGAACACACAAGCTATCAGACACATCTCTACTTGTTCGGCAGAGTTGCTCTATATTTACACAATTTGTGTGGTTATGGAGATATGTTACCTCACTGATCTCATGCCCACATACAGGTTTGCTTTTGTCTTTCTGACACAAGAGCATGGCCTATGATTCATTATCATGAACGGGTGCCCAATCCAGTTTCCTCTGAAAGTTGAGTGAAACCTTGGCCTTGATGGTAATGGAAGAAGAAAGATTAATTTTATACTTGTGAGTACAGGCAAAGCACAAGGTTCATTGACAGACTGAAAAATATTCTTCTGGAATGGAAGACGGAAGGCAGCTTTAATCCTGCAGTTTTTCTATTTTAAACTAGAAAAATACCCCCAAACTTCCAGAAGTGATTATGAAAGCCTTAGTAACAGCCTACAATTACTTTAAATTCAGAAGGGAGATGTGTTCATATCCATCATCCGCAGTATCTATAGCATTAGGGACACATCTGAGCACACACATTTAAAATTTCAAAAAGCCCACACAACCAACACAGAAAGTTTCAAAGGATCTGTAAGAAGAAATGCAATTAACTGATGGTTATAGGTATGAAAAAATCTAGGCAATATTTACACAATCAAGAGGAAAGAGGTGGGTACGGAGAGGAGAAAAAAAAATCCAAACAAAACCCCCCCCAAAAAAAACCCAAACCACACCACCGATGCAAATTAGATGAGCTCCTAAAGGAAATATTCCTGGATCTCACTCTGCCAGTCAATCAACATCTAAATACCTGAGGACAGCATGGAAACTTCCAGGGCAGGTGTGCAGGGAGATGCAAGCAAGAAAGCTATGACAAATCATCATGCCTGTTGATCACAGAGTTCTTGCGCCTTGCTTCCCAGTATCTACTGCCAGCCACTATTACGGAATAGCTACACCCACTATCTAAATTAGACTTTTCAGCTTCAGGTTGCTATGGTACAAGCTAAGTGCTCTCGAGCCGGCTCACAGCATATCAGCACCACAACCACTTTATGACTGCTGCTCACCCATATTAAAACACAGGACAGCGGATTAATTGGACTGCAGTCCTGACCCAGTATGACTATTGTTTCTTCCTCTTATTTCCACAAAAAACTTAGGAGCACTTTTAATGAAATAGGAGATGTAAAAAAAAAAATTTTAACATCACAACTGCCATGTTAATTAAACAAAAATATGTATACTCCTATACATAGGAGTACTTTTAAGGACTAAATTTCATGAGTTGTCTCATCTTCTGTTGATACTTAGACTGTAACAGCTACTTAGCTCTATGGGATACCTTAGATAAAGTTACTCTCATTTTCCGAGAAGCTCTGAAGTAGCTGAGATAATGGCAAGTCAACAGTAACACCACAAATACATGGTTCCCCATCCTATATTCAAAGAGCATGGTATTTTTCAACAGACTATCAATCTACTCCACTGCCATTCTGGAAGGAAAGCAATTTTTAGCCTTTTCATCTATTAAACATGTTAAACAAGTCTCAGAGCTGATTAATAATCCTGCCACACAGAATTCTAGCTCTGCTCACAGCCAAAACAAACAAACAAGAACGCTTTAAGCAACTTGACTGCAGGTCATCTTAAAGACAAGGATAGAACAGTTTGCTGCCAACAGCATTACAAGCAGTTATCAGGCTTATCCTCTTCAATTAGAGGCTTTTAAAATTGCTGATAGAGGACGTAAGTGTTTTCCATTTACTACTCAGATCTTCAGTAATTGTCTCCATGACCTTGTTTCATGCTGGCTTTTCCTAAACATAGAAGGTGCCTCACCCCACATATTTTTGTGCCTGTACTCCACAACCACTTAAAAAAAATAAAAAATAAATAAAAAAGAGAGAGAGAGAGAAAGAGACTGAAGTATATCACCTGTCAGAGCCCATTAGCTTTTTAAGCACTGTTTGGTGGATATGCTCTGAGCAGCATTAGGCAAAGGAACAGTAATTAAGTCCCTGGCCACCTGGATCCTTTTCAGCTCTGCACAGCACTATCACAGCTCTAGACCTAAACCCAGGGTGGGGGAGAGAGGAGTGAGAGTTGCAAATTGGCCTACACTATTCTGCCATTTATTTTTCCAGACTCTGTCTTTTTATCACTTCCAACTTAGCATGAAAGAAAAAAAAGTCAATTGGACCATAAGTATACACACACACTCTCCTCCCTCCCTGCCCCAGGCCCACTTAAGGCAGTAACTTTTCTAGAAGCTTATGCCTTTCAATCAGGGCTGAATTAACCTCCTTAAAAACTAGTCTTTTCTCTTCCTTACCCCCCGCCCTCCAAGAATAAAGCTTTCTTTCCTACAACACACAATCAAATTACTACAAATTCTACAAGCCATTCCTTCTTTTAGAACTGTTCTACCCCATTTTCTACACCTGGTGTTTGTTATACTGCAGGCAGTTTGTAAAACAGATGGTGCACGCAACAACTAAACGAGAGGATCCGAATTATACTGTAAGCTCAGTTTGAAGTATTGTAGTCTTACAGTCTTGCTTTCACTGCACCAAGCTTTGTTAGCAAAAGCTTATATTTTATAATTGTAACCATGTTGCTCTAATTTAAAATCAGATAGGATGGTTAAAGCCTTGTTTCATGGTCTGGTACAATATCCTATTGCTCTTGAAGGTAACTGTTGTTACTAAAAACTAAAATAATTGCTATGGAAAATTATATTCCCAAATTATAATTCAATGGGGAAACAACAGGAAATAACCAAGCCTGAAAACTCACATTGGATAAAAATAACTTCTTGTAAAGACGTAACTTTCATTTGGTGAAGTAGCGAGAGAGGAGTCTTCTCAGACTATTTATCACCCTCATTCTAGAGTACAGCTGCAACATTCCTTCCTATTTTATTAAAATTTTTACTATTTTTTCTTTAATTCCTATTTACACCATTGCTTCCAAAGCTGATGCACAGTGGTTGCTGCTTCCTCTGCAATCTTGACTTTAAGAAAGGACACCTAGTTAACCAAACATAGTGAGATAATAAAAGGGCTGGAGCACCTTTCCTATGAGGACAGGCTGAGAGAGTTGGGGCTGTTCAGCCTGGAGAAGAGGAGGCTCTGGGGAGACCTGATAGCGGTCTTCCAGTACCTCAAGGGGGCCTACAAGAAAGACGGGGAGAGGCTGTTCAGTAGGGCCTGTTGTGATAGGACGAGGGGCAATGGTTTTAAAATAGAAAGAGGTAGATTTAGATTGGATATTAGGAAAAAAATTTTTACAATGTGCGTGGTAGAACACTGGAACAGGTTGCCCAGAGAGGTGGTGGAAGCCCCATCCCTGGAAAGGTTCAAGGCCAGGCGGGATGAGGCTCTGAGCAACCTGATCTAGTTGGGGATGTCCCTGCTCCTTGCAGGGGGATTGGACTAAATGACCTTTAAAGGTCCCTTCCAACTCTAACCATTCTATGATTCTATGGTTCTAATTGTTAAATAGCCCCAAGACCTTCCCTAGCTACAAAACAACCTAGTGACTTTTTTCCCCCTTCTTGTATTTATGAAATATCACCCTTCCTCAAAAGGGCGATGATACAGAATGAAAGTTATGCCAAAAATTAGTATGCATCATGGACTTTTTCTACTGCTGTACTCAACTCCAGGAGTCAAACAGCTCTGCCCGTTAGCTGGCACTGGCTCATTCAGGCTTCTGCAAGTCTGTCTAACAAACCAAAGGGAGTAATTTTGACAGGAAGCACATGCAGGCATCTGAATATTTCTAATGTCTCAGTTATTAGATCATCACAAAAAAAAAAAAGTAAGTTTAAAATGCTGAAGTCGAAGTATATAAACAATAAAATCCAATATTCAAATAAGTCCTGGCTGTTCACTATGTTGCACAACCTGATGCTTAGTTTCGGGCTAATACATTTAGTTTTCCCTGTTTCCTTTGGGTTTATGTACTGCTTACTCCCCCTCTTGCTAGATAAGACAGCTCCTCAGAATCAACAATAAATGTTAGGAAAGTGATCATTCATGTTCTCTGAAAACAAATATGAAGGTCTATCAGAATGAGTTTTGTTATGCTCCTGTGGAATACTCTGGAAAGAGAGTACAGAAAAATTCTCCTGAAATTATTTAGCCAGTAAGCAAGCATGATATTTCTGATGATCACAAGTCAGTTCTTAACAGCTCTAAGCGTGAAGCTTTCAATGGCTTAAAACTACACACAGAGAGAACAGGAGAGGACACATCATGTCCATGTTCTCAAACAAAACTTTATCCACAGAAATCCGAGATCAATAGCACTTCAGATAAAAAGTTAATCGCAGATCTCATGTAATAAAGATGCCAATAGACAGAGAAAAAGGTTCTGATATAGTTTGATGAGCAGGAATATACCCCCTCCAATTCTAAAATAAAAATAAAAGAGTCAGGAAGATTGACATTAACACAATTGTATATTGAGCATCTAGGCTTAACCACTGTTGTTTCAGGAATAATGATTTCTGAAAATTACAAGACTGTAAGTTATAAGAAAAGAGAACTATCAAAATGAAAAGGCTTTTGCAAAATAGTTTCCTGGGCCATGACTAAGAACAAATTTGTCAGTACTGATCTGGTCTTGAATTTACCATAAACACAAAAGTTTGCACGAGACAGGGTAGCAACATACATTAGGTATGAGCTACACAAAGACCAACAATGGATAAATACGCACTTGCTTTTGTCCTCTCCAGAAAAAGAACTTCATGGCCTCTTAATCATAGGGAAACTGAACAAGTGCATCCAGAGTTAATTAGATTAGAAAACCTGACATCAGAAAGCAACCTTTACCTGTATGCCTTTAACTCTTAGCTTGCTCACTACTTTACTCTTAACTTTATCCTAATATTTCTTTTGACTTTCTTGATACAAATCACTCAATTCCCTGCTAACATGGATTACTAAATTAGCTAGGGAATCCTAAGTAAGAGTAACCTACTGGAAGTGCTGCTAAATAATATCTTGACCAGGCAGCTGTATCCTGTCTTCAAAGGTCTTCTCAGAAAATATATGCTACCTAATGCCTATAAGATCCGAGGGTGCAATGTGAAGTTCATACTTTTTCTAGTCATATCATTAAGTGAGACTATTTCCTTCAACTTACACTTAAAAAGATACTCAAGTAAATTACCATAATTTAATATTCAGACTTTACAAAGGCCAAGTGACACTACTCAACTCCTACTTCTCTTCTACCTATACAGATACATACCAAAACCCCTTTAATAATTTTTTTTAATTGGTATAAATACCCTTTATGTTGAAAAGAAATTCTTTCAAAGCATTGAGTGGAATAAAAAGTAAGTACTGAAAACTTAGAAGAACCAGTAAAATATATTTAAACGTCAATAGGAAGAGTAAACAAAGGATTTTAACTGAAGGATTGAACTGAATGAAAGCAGCACATCCAGTTTTGAAGTAGAATCTGCTCGTAAGAAACAAGTGGCAAGACTGGAATTGTAGAGAAAATTTTTAGCTTTCTGAAAGTTTTAATCCTCTGCTATCACCCCACGTACAGTTAAGATACTGTCCAGAAAGTGAAATTTTGCACAACAGAAAAATTAGGAAGATTGCCATTTCAGGAGTGAAGTATCACCTCTGCTCTACGGGCTTCCCAAGAATCTTCAATCCAGCATACCTTCCCCCAAAAGTTTGTTACCAACTGTTTCATCAAAACATCTTTTAGAAACCCTTTATTTTCCAACAAAATCCTATTTCAAGATTACTAAACTGCTCTAGAACTCTGCCATGTTACAGTTCATTAACTGTCACTGGATTTTACCTTACTGTTATTTAATGACAGAGGTTGCATATATCTTACTATTTTTATAAATGTGAGGATCTGAAATTAGGAGATATTTAAAATGTCTACCATGGCTATCTTTTTATCTAAAATCAGAACCTCCTCTTTTTCTTAATAATTAGGGGAAAAAAAGGTTTTTGAACAATTTCAAAACATTCAAAAAGTTAATTCTGACATAGTATGAGTAGTTGTAATTCTATGCAAGATACCAAGTCTATAGTTGGTCTAAAAAAAAAGTAGTCTTAGGCCTGATTCCAGTCAGTGGAGTCACTCAGTTTTACACTCAACATGGTAGGTACAGATCTCATTCAATGTCTTAAGTAGTTTACATCTTTCCGTTTGCTATTATGAAAAGAACCATAAAAGCATACAAAAAATTTTACTTCTTTATCCCACATCCATTAAATGTCTCTCAGAATTCTAGGCCATTTTCTCATACACGTAAGTAAAAGCTGAAGAATAAAAAGCAAGGACTGATATTATCTCAAGGTTATGGAAACATCATTAAACCATAAAACCACGGTGTCAAAAATTTATCTTGACATTAGAAAATGTCTCAGTGGAGTTAAAGCCTTATCACGTAATTAACTGCAGATAATTCTGTTTAATACTGAGGATCAGAATTTAAAAACAGTCACAACCTTGATAAATGCTATGTTAAATAAACTGGAACTTCCAAAGAGTGATCAGATAGCAAGAACGAAAAAAAATCCAACTCCAGCTCAAAGAACAGTTGATAGAAGCAAATTGTCTAGTAAGGACAGGGTAACGCTGTCAAAAAGGAAAGTACATCATCCTTCTGAAACACCTCCCCATCCAATACAGCTGATATTTTCCACAAGTCCTGCTCAAACTAAAAACATATTGGGGTGAAATTCTGTTCCCATGGAAAGAAATGGCAAAACTTTCTTTGATTTTCAATGGGAAGTTTCCACAAGCTTGCAGTCAAGGGGACTCTCTGCCCCTTGAGCATCACACGCAAGTGAATAAAACTACAATTCATTTTCACAAAGACAAGAGCAGTGGCCAGTAGAGAAGGAGGACTGCTTAAAAGAGCTTCCGAGAAGCTCTTTTGACCTACATCAGGTGGAAAATTTTCCAAGAACTATCTGGAATTTAGTCATCTCACTGCAGAACCGTTTTTCTCTTTTGTCTGGCTGTCTGCTTATTTTCCTACTTGAGAATCCAGCATCAAACAGAACAAAAAATGACCTTTGACTGCATCTTTTTGTGGCATGCAATGAAAGAACTGATCCAAAAAAGTTCAATGTTAGAATAAGCACCTACTGAACTTGAAAGGAATGTTGGAAAAGATTGGGAAAACAAGATTACATCTTGAAGTCATGTATCTGTAGTATTTCTTTATTCTATGACCACACAAAGAAGTCATCACAGCCGGTCTGTTTTAGAGTTACACTACAGAGAAGAGACCACATAAGTCTTTTATTAGAGACTTACAGTTCCAAAGTCTTAAATTTTACCTGCTGGGAATAAGTATCCCTATTCTACTTAAGGGGAAAAAAAAAACCCACAACCATTATTTTTTCCATTGACATTCCACTTATCTTCCAAAAACATTCTGAGAGCCGCAGAAAATGCATGCTGATATCTCACTAAGGATGGGAGCACGTTAAAATCATATTTTAATACAATGCTATTACTTCATAACACATTCATCTGACAACCAAATTGGGAAGGTTGTGGCCTTCCTCATGGAAAATTAGAGTGACAATGGAGCTTTCCAAAAAGCATTGTGTTTGACAGAACTCTGAAAGAGACACTAATTCACCCATCCAGTCAGATTCTTCTGCCCCTTCTGTCAATTCTTTTTATTATTATTGATACAAAGTATCTGTACCCATGATAGGTCTATGTCCTTTACTTTTCATTTTCCTAGGGCAGACTATCATAAAGATTCGGTAATATGAGCAAAAGAAGGAAATTAGACCTGCTTTAATGATCTGACAGCCTCTGTATTTCCAGAAGGAACAAAAAAATCCCCCAAAATACCCCAAAACAAAACAAAAAGCCACCTCAAAAAAGAAAACTCACAAATGAACAACAACTTAAAAACTCAGTACTTTGCAGTATATTGAATACAGTGTGCGGACAAATTCACAGTCAGCGTAAGGAATATGTTGAGTTAAAAATATCTTTGTGAAAGGAAAGCTGCAGTGCGACAAATGTTGTAATTAACAGGAGCATTCCTGGTTCTCCAGTTAACAGGATATGGAGCCGGGAAGACTTGACTTTCACTCTGCCCTTGATGCCCACTTGCATCATCTTGGTAAAATACATGGGAGGGAAGAGGAGGTGGACATATGTGCAGATGCCTGTGCATGTGTGTACATAAAAAAATTTAAAAGCTTCCTTATTTTCTTCACCAGTGCTCCAATGTATGGAGCAACCATTACCCTGCCTCTGCAAAGCCACCACAGCCAGCCTCCATCTTAAGCTTATTATTACATAGAAGGCAACAACGTTTGTAAAGAATTTCTTACAAGTTGTGACTCAGTTCAAACCAGTTAGGCAGTGATCATCTTCTGATACTCAGCTTTATCTTCAGCTGTACAAATTCTCTAAATCAGATAACACAGCATGCATCTTTAATGTGAAATGCATCTGACAAACTTCAGGTCAAACCAATGTGCTAACACAAGACAGTAAAACAGTTTGAGTGCAGCCTAGGCAGTACATAAGGTTTTTATCTATGAGTCCTTCTGAGTGGGTATATTTCAGTCTGCATGGTTTTTCAGGGAAAACTGCAGGTCACAGCAGTCTAATAATCAATTTTAAAAATCCAGAAAAACACCACACAGTTTATTTTATTACTCCTACTCCTTCTGTCCATAGCATAAAGATTCCATAATTGTGCAAACAGATTTTTAAATAAGTTTAAAAATGTATATTGCATTTTTATTTAATTTCCTTAAGAGGCTCTTTCTTTTATTTATATCAGAATAAAAACATCTAAGAGTTGGACTTACTTCATAAGAAAACACTTACTAAAACAACTAAAACATGCATGAGTTAAGATAAATCTTATCAATTTATCAATCAGATATAAAAAAAAATTAAATCAAGTTAAAACTATGAGTATTCTCCATATGAAGTACTTTTGCTAGCACTGTTCAAAAGAAGCTTTCTCAATAGAAAGCAATAAAATATGTACAGTAAAAGCCAACAATGTTTAGGTAGTAACATAACAGTTTACATATTGTGGAAATTAATTTCAAGTACTTTATGCGTAGTTTTTTAGAATAAGTGATATACATGGCCCCTGAGAAAGCAGTTTGTGGGATACAGTAGTGTCACAAAACCCGTGAGCACATGCTACTCAATGACAAAACTGGATGGGAGTATATTTGCAAATATAAGATATTGCACTTTGCAGAAAAAATCTAGGCTGAAGAGTGATCTATATGCTCTTTATCACTGTGGAAAAATTACTTAGGTTGACTGACTCAATTGTTTTTTAATTTGTTTGGTTTTTAATGCAACTCCCTCCCCCGCCTCCACCAGAAGTTTTAACATGATAATTTAAAAAGGGAAAAGAAAAAATATCCTCTGCTTTCTGCTGTTATTTTGAAGTGTTACAATTACATAAAAGCTATACATCTGCTTAAATACTGACTGAATAGAAAAAAATAGTCTGATTTCATTTTGTCATATATCACATTCTGGATGTATCTACTGAGCTCACACTCAAAAATAAATCAAGAACACAAGGAAAGGATAATTTATGAGTTGTCAAGCAATCACATTTTAACACTTACTTTTGTGAAGATCTGAAAAAAGTCAATTGCAGGTGGCAAGCAAGACGAATCCTGGATCTCTGTTTTCAAATACAGTTGCAACGTCTGTGCAAGGTGCCTGAGGCCATCTTTCATTTCTTCACTTAACTGTTCAATATCTTAAGGGGAAGGAAAAAAGTATACTATGTCATAAACCTTTTGCCAACATTTTGAAAATGTCCAGTGGCAGCCATAAAGTCTAGACATTTCCAGTCCCAGAATTAATCTTGACAGAGGGCAGTTTTGACAGAGGGCAGACATCCATCATTTTTTGTGACAGCTACTTATCAACACACAGAAGAGTTTATGAGGTTGCCACTGCCAAATCATATGAATACAACAGTGAGTTAAAGATCAAATGCCAATAGGTAAATCATATGTGTAAGCAGATGTAAGACATTACATATAAAAATTAATGTTACAAACCCACATGCCTAAAAAATGTGCTTGAAAGTCTATGCGGCAGTACCTTCCTCCTTGCAGTAGTGCATATTTTTATACTTTGTTCTCCATAAATGGGTTAGAAACACTTGATGCTAGTAGATGAAAAGGGAAAGTATTTTAGAGACAAAGGTAGTTTCATGCACAGCAGCTGGTAAATGGAATGTATATGGAAGAATATCAAGCATATATCACTTTATACTAAAGCACCATTATTCATCCTTTACAGATAGTAATCCTAAAGCAGAAAGAACCACAATGCCTTATTTTCTAATGAAGTGATCATGCATGCATCAGGTCACTGATAAAATGGAAAGCAAAACTCAGCTGCCTTACTAAGTTCAGTGCCTGACTACCTGCTTCACAAATTCTTTTTCCTGTCAGTTAGCACAAAATGAGTAAGGCCTAAATGGAGAATGTGAATGTGAACAGATTCAAGCAGCAGTTTACAACAAAAGGGAAAGAGGATTATTACACACTATGAATCAATTTCACCTCTGCATAATGGTGAACTGTTATTTTATTTTAAATATTTATCCTTAATGGGAACAAAAATAACCTTTTACTAAGAAAGGTTCATCCCCATACTTTAGATCCAAGCTTGTTGGCCTCCTGGAAGGACAATTCAAGATCTGTGCTCCTCTTCAAAGCTAACTCCTAGTCACTCACTTAAAAAGAAGATGCAATTAAAGCAGATGTCAACTGTGTACGATATACTTGGGCTTCTGTGCTCTATCCCACTCAGAATCCCTCTGCTTGAAGGTACTCACTATTTGTAGTAATTGTAAATTGGCTATCACAGAGATTCCACTTCACACAGACTGCACAAGTGACCTGCTTTAATAATCTCCTATGAACTACTTCTGGCAGAGCACTAAATGCTGGCTTACTGAAACAGTCAGTACTCATGGACAGCCATCAGCCAGAAGTCTTCCAGAGGAACCAGCTACAATTTGTTCCTAATCTGGTACAGATTTCCTTATTTGCAAGCTCTTTAGTTCTGTTTAGACTTCCTCTGGAACCACTGAGGGCCACCCTGCTTAGCTGAAAGATGTAATCCTACCAGTACACCATATTATGGCAAACATACCCCTCTTCATGCTGCATACAGAGTTCAAGAAGCATCGAGAC
This sequence comes from Chlamydotis macqueenii, assembly GCF_036417535.1. NCBI lineage: Eukaryota > Metazoa > Chordata > Aves > Otidiformes > Otididae > Chlamydotis > Chlamydotis macqueenii. The sequence continues at coordinate 91,335,863 of NC_141558.1, read as the reverse complement.
TGTGTCAAGAAAAGCAGTAACCTTTTAGATTACTGAAAAACTCAAGTTTAAAAAAAAAATTTAAAAAATATAAACATACACTTGCATTTTTATATATTTCTTTGAACCCAAAGATGCTTCTTCCTTGAAATGTAATTTTTCAAGATATCATGTCATTCATCTTAAACTACCTGATGTACATTACGAAATGTGTTATGACAAAGACAAGAAAGCATGATTTGCTTCACTATTAGCAAGGAAAACACCTCTAGAATGGAGAAGAGAAATTGTGTAAGCAGCATAAGTGGACACTGTAGTTTAGGACAGATGTGAACAAGAACACCGAATGCAGCTGGAACTTCAGGGATAATTGACAGAGATGGGAGCAGAATGCAATTATCCACATTGGAATCTGTGCAGGATATCAGCACTAATGATCCCAGCAAAAAGTCCCACAAGATCTTTAATGGCAAATAATCAAGACCTGGCTTTGACAGCATATTAGGAAGCCAAGGTCAAAAGGAAAGTGAAATGAAATTTGTGATTGTTTTCATTTTGTGTTTTTAAGAAACTTTTTTCAACTGTTTAAGAACCCTGGTGTAGGAGAGAAAATGCTATAAAAGGCCTGTGGAAAGTTTTCTAAATAAGGAATAGGGATTTAATTATGCAGCTCAGATACTGATACAAGTAAAATAGCAAAAAGTCTGCCCATAGTACAGACACAGACTCTTTTCTGAATACTGAATCTTGGTAAGTGAAAGTAAAGTTTATTTCTGAATGACTGTAACAGAGAGCCTGTCGAACCACATAAGTAAGGAATTGTCTTATAATAAATGTGAACTAGCAAAAGTAACAATGTACACAGACACCACTCCTACTTAATCCGAGTCTCAGGATACACAATGAATTTGACAGAACTTTGCAGGTGGGAACAGAACTTTATAAAGGGCTAGATGCCTCCACATTTTTTAATATATGTATTACATATCATGTAATTATCTGATAAAATAAGTGTATAATATTTTATATGCTTTTATTAAGTTTATATAAATCACCTACACGGAAAATCACCCAACTGTATTAAGTAACATTGAAAAGTAATAGCATAAAGAAGACTGTTACAGCATAGTGACTAGTGACAATAACAATTTTCAAATATTTTGCACTGTCAGGAGGACAAATAAAAAGAAGTAAAAAAGAAAGAAAAAATAATATAAATTAGAATTCCATCATATTTTTGATTAGCATTGAAACATTATCTACTATCTTTCATTATACAGACGCTTCCTGAGAAGGTTTTTTGCTTTGGAAGATCACAACCTATATTTCTAGTTCGTGTGACTTCCTCCAGTGAAATCTTTTCCCCTGTATACTTGGGCTTCTAATGAAAATGCTTTTCTGACTTTCCTACAGATTCTACCAAGTACCGAAAGTAAACCTTTATCAACACTATCTGTAAATTGTGCAATGGGAATTGGGTAAATGGGAAAAACGTTACGAAACAACAGTAGCTTTTTGAGGATACAGAGGCAGCAAAAAGCATCACAGTTACTACAAGTTGTCACACCATCCCAAAACACACTTTTGGACTATTGTAACAGCAAAACCATAGAGCCTGTCCCTTCACTCTAGCAAGGAAGCTGTGAAAACGGCAAAAGGAAAGGGTTAGCCAAAACCTTTACATAAGATTATACAAGCGTCATAAGCCATTTGTACTGTATTCTGTAAGTATCAGCTTCAGTTAACGCCTAGGAGTACTGAACATGTTACGCTTTGGAGTTAAGAAGATTACACAGAGGTTTTAGCAGATCTTCAGAAGGCAAGTTGCAAGAAAATCAGATGGCTGTTCTCTAAAGCATTTCCTGCAATATGGTTGGCAATTACTTACTTGACTGAAGATCAGAAAAAGAGTAGAGTCTCTCAGAAAGGCATACTGATTGTCTAAGCTGTAGAGAAAAACATAATTAACACTTACATAGCATGCTTTACCTTTAAAACACTCTACAAGATTGATTATTCAATGTGATATTACTGTAAGATAAGTAGGTAAGGCTAACAGCATCAACATAAATCTGGTCATTCCATACTTTTTGTAAGCTATCATTAAAATACTAAATTTTTCTTGGTGTTGTAACACTTTACTAAATTTTTTTTTTAACTTCAACAGCTCACCCTTAGTAATTTACTTTTGCCCTTCACACTCTAATTGAAAGCAATTTATGACACGGATTTCATGTGACCATAATTAATGCATAGTATAACTAGGTACATATTTGCCCTTTAAAAACAATCATGCACATACATTTCCCAACAATGTATAAATTAAGATATGAAATTCTATTTTATCACCTCAGACTACAACAAGTGTACACATTATCCACGACAAACAGCATCATGGCAGGGTCAGAAAAAAAAAATGGGCAAATCTTTTTTGATTTGCAATCCCACACAGTCATAAGCTGCTTAACGTAACAGAAAATTTAGTGCACATAAATTAATCAAACCGTAGGAATGCCAAACACCCAGGACTTCCAAGAGAATTTAGAAAAAGAAAAAAATTTAAAAGTAATGAGATTAAGAGAACCCAACATTGAAAGCGTGGCATTGTGCTCTCTAAAGGGAGGGCTAGCTAACAGTGTTTCTGTTCTTACCACTCATCCAAATAAGGCTGAATGAGGTTCCCAGTGAAGTTAATGGAAAAGCCCAATAACTTTAGTAGTATCAAAGAAAAAACAGTGTCCCTCTGTGCTTTCCTTCTAGGCAGAAATAAGTTTAGAATGCTACTGCATATTCATAGGAAGAGAAAGTTGATAAACAGGTCCCTTGAGCTTAATTATGTCCATTTTAGTATCTCTTGATCCTTTCAGCATTTCTGCAAATTAACCAGTAATCTTGTAATGCAATATGCAGTCCAATTTTGTTCAGCAATCACAGTCATTTCAGCTTTCTACTTCTTAATTACATTGAAAATGTAGAGTGAAAAAGTATTCCTCGGAATCTGATACATTAAATAAATCTAAAAGAATGTCACTTACTAGTTTAAAAACAATCCTGCCAGCAAGTCTGACAGAGTCTGGAGGAAAATTAGGCTTGATGCTCTTAAGACATCTGCATTCCTGCTTGTGGTCCAGCCAAGCTCCTTTCTATTAGGATTATTTTAAAAAGAAGAGGAAGAAAAAATGCACATTATTTTACATAACATATATTCTATTTTTAATACAAATACACATTTTTAAATATATAAATATACATATAGTTAATTGTGTTTATATACGCACACAAACATGCTCAGTCTCACCATGGGCTAGACTCAGGGATTCAGAATCACAACAGCATCACAGCCATTGAGCTGGGCTGGGAGGAACGGCTGCAGAGCCAAAAATCAGCTCCAAAGGACCAGGAAAGGGACCTTTCTTGGGTACTGATGTCCACTGACTCTGGCAGCCTCCAATACAGGCAGCATTGGATGTCGATTGCCAAAGAAACAGCAGCACACACGCTTTACAGGCATAGTCTAAGACTGCAGCTATAACACGAGTGTTGTGGAACAACAAACCAACCCCATCACGTCATTCCAACTTTCTATCTGACACCTTTAATGCACAAAAGGAAAATGTAAAGATAGAATGAAAACTGCACAGAAACCTACAAGAAATACCTTCAATTTTTGTCCCATGTTCTTGCTTACAAATAATTTTCTTTACCTTTATGCAATATGCTACAAATAGCACCATCAGCTTAGTTCAAATTGATGTCACTACTCCAGCTAGCTGAACTTTTTATTAGGTAAATAAATTGACTCTGATTCTCATTTCACTGTGTCAAGAAGAGATGAAGCTGCATACTTTACAAGATTGAAGAGGATGCTAGAATTTCCTCTATCTTAATTTAGCCAACATACACAACATTCTAGGAAAGCATTCATTCAGAAATCAAGACCACAGAGGCCTTCAGAGTCTATCCATTTCATCAAAATGCCACTGCCCTAAAGCAATGCTGAGGTTTTCCATGCTGCAAAAATTGTCCCCAAAGATCTCTGAGCTGATGAGGCATTAATGTCTGTGGCTGGGAGGACTAGTGATGATATTTTCACAGTTCAGACCAGGAATGGTCACTGTAACCAAAATTTACCACAATAGAAGGCTGAACTAAAATTGTTTGAGTTGCATGTACTACCTGAACCTGCAAGTTTTGTTTCATGGACCACTTTATTAGAGTAACAGACAAAGACTAACACTTCCACAGCAGAGAAGACAGAGGATAACAAGGTGAGGGAAAGCTGCTATATATTGAACTATGTCTTCCCCCCACCTCCAACCTCTTGTCCCCCGCCAAATCAGTGTGGAAGGGCAACAAGAATGAATCTTCAGCTAAAGAAACACGTTGGAAGAGAGAGCTGAAAATTAAGTTTATAATTTACAAAATCTCCACGCTCATCTCATTAACATAGTACATATTTACACATTTTATTTACATATTCACAGTGTATGCTTGAAGCTACTCAGCTGTTTCAAATACTTTTAAAAAGCAAATTGAAAAAACAGAGCACAACAAAAAATTGCTACAATGACAAGAACTCAGAATAGCCAAGGGCTTCTGAAGGTGACATTTTTCTCATAGATATGCAGTAAGGAAAAAAAAAAAAAAAAAAAACTCAGAAAAACAGCTTCTGTTAGGTAACTGCCACACAGAAAATGATAAAATGTCTAATATAAAGAAACTAGGAAACAGGAAACGGCAGTGATAGGTGCAAGTGCATAGCACACCTGTAGATGCTGACATGCTAGTTATAAAGATTACAAAGGCTATCACGTAATTTTTTTCTTAAGCTGCATTTAAGTGAGAGAATTGTTTAAGGTAACCAGGTTTCAGCACCAGAAGCATTTATTCCATTTCACTCAGGTTTTCTTTCCCCTTTGGCTTAGACACAATAAATAAATTGGACTTTTTATTTCTTTCAGATACATGGAGATTTGTGATTTCATTTCCTTTACCCATAGCTCTACAAGGGGAAAAAAATGACACCAAGGCAGCATTAATCCAAATACAGTTAGTGTCACATGCTGTCTGACAAATAAAAGTTAAGCATCTAGTGCTGAATAGAATTATTCTTGTCTAGAAGAAACAAGGTCATGCTTGTAAATGTCCAGACATCATTCTGTGTAATATAATTATATTGGCATTTTTATCCCACTTAAATTAAAACTGTTCTTTGGAGCAAACCTTTATCTGTCAATTTTTTCCCCCTGCATAAGTGTTGCACAGAATTTTAAACATACTAGAGGAGACATCAAAATGATTAATAGCTTACCCAACTAATAAAGCCCTAATGAGATGAAATACACAGTACCACATCACATCATAGACCACGTTTCTTTGAGATGCATTCCCACATGAGAAGAACAGTTCAAACACACGCCTTCTGCAAAAAGCACTTCGGCCAAAACTGATGCTAAAAAGGAATTAGTCTTACTTCACCGCAGAAGGAGCGCAGGAATGGGGACAGCCAGTCACTTCCTCCTCCTCCCATCCGGCCAGGGAGAGGGGAAAAAGCTCCAAATGCATTAAGTATGATGAAACTCAACAATATTTCTTCTCACTACCAATATAAGGATACAAATTACAGAACAATATGAAAACATGAAGATTTGTCATCCTGGAGGGACCTGCTTTTATAGTTAGTCTTTCTAACAATACTTATTGGTAGGCTTACATTAGTCCCACAGTTCTCTGTGGGAGGTTTTCTTAGCTTTGCGTACTTTCAGTCAAGGTTTTTATTTTTGTATCACATATCCAGCATTAATATAAATACTACAGTGCAGAGGCACAGTCACCTGGTACGAGCATTCTCCCTTCCTGCCAGGAAAGGTCTTCAATTTTTGAGATTTTTTTTTTCCTCCTGTTAGAAATTAACACTGTCAGGCAAAGAAAGACGAGTAAACAGTGCAGGGCAGTACCCAGCCCTCCTTCTCCAGTCTTCACTACACTTACTAATTCAGAAAGAATATCCCTCTATGTCCTCCCAAATCATTGTCTCTCATTCAAGCTCAATGTATCCCAAGTGTAATTCCTCAGGCTTTACCGAAGTGAAAAGGGTCAAAACCCACATGGCCTAGGAGATCGTGCAGCATACAGCTGTTTACCGTCAGCAGATTGAGAATCTGCCCCCCCCAAACCAGCACCACATAAGCACCAAAGCAGCACTGTGTTTCCCTGGACAACCAAAGCCTGGGAATCACCTCCTGCTGGCTCAGGGCACGGCAAAGACCCCTCACATCCGCCTGCAAGGTCTTGCACGTTTTTACCCGAGTTGTTTTGCCAACGTGCATCCATTCTTGCACAGACATATGCTACCCTTGGCTCCCGACAGCGCCTAACTCTATGAAAGATCCTAAACCAATGTTTATGAAATGAAGGTTTCCCTTATCTCCTATGCAGAATCAGAAAAATGAATGCTTCCTGCAGCTAAATGTGTTATTGAAAAGCAGTTAAAGACTAGAGCTCATGAAAAAAAAAGTGGGATATTTTTCCATTGTAAGGCTTTGATTTGTTAAAAAGATGTAATTTGTAATTTCCAAAGAATCGTTCAATCATTTACAGAACTTTTTTTTTTAATTAAGCCATTTCAATAATGTTTGATAACAGCACATTCTGAATTCTGCCTGAAATGACTCTCCTATTTGTCAGGGATTATCATCTGTATCACTGGTCTCCTATCTTTGGGATGCACCAAATTAATAAGCATTGCCAGAGAGATCACAGCAGTGATTATGAGGAGCAGCACATGTGGTAACTCTACATTTAGAAGGACACCCAGCCAATATAACACTGCTAGAAGGCAGCTCCAGGAAATTAGGCATCAACAAGTGGGAAAGAGGCTACAACAGGTAAGTGTTGAACGGCAAAAATCAATGAGGCCCACCCAACTGAAAAAAAAAAAAAGAAAAAAAAATGTTTAAAAGCAAAAAGTCTACATATTCTGATCCTGAAATCAGAATTCAGTTGAAAAAGGTCTACCCAAACAATCTCTTGTGATAACTTCCAGTCTCACACTTCTAATATTTTTGAAGTAAATTAAAGTGTTAAAAGTGAAAGCAAACTGCTTCAACTGGCCTGAAAAGTGTTAAATTTTGAAATTTGGCACAATTCACTTGAAATTTCCAAAACTGACATTATGGAGATTTCTACAGACTGGAACCCCCACATAGTTTTGTTCAGGACTCCTGGAGCTGCCCACATATCTCCTTACAGGATAACAATTCACACACTAAGTTCCAAAAAGGGAAACATCTTTCAAAAGACTATTTCTTAAAATCTTAAAACAATTTGGGTTGGAATTTTGGTCGGTTTACCATTTTTAAAGATCATCTAGTCCAACCTCCCTGCAATAAGCAGGGACATCTTCAACGAGATCAGGTTGCTCAGAGCCCTGTCCAACCCAACCTCCTTCTACAGGTTAGCCCAAAGATAGTTTTTCTTAACCACTTGATACTTTAAATCAGATGAAGATTTTTTACAAGATATTTACAGCTTTAAAAATGGCTCATTTTTGTACATTCTAACATAGAAATGTCCTGCTGCATTTACTTTGATATTTCCTTCACAAAGTCCACCTTTATACTAAGCCTAGTTCAGCTACTCAGATTAATCGCCTTTTTTAAAGTCAGATTTTTACATTCATTCTGATTTCACATAATTTATTAACCAGAAAACTCCAGAAAACTGACAGCTTTTAAGACTAAGCAGAGTGTTTTGAGTTGTAGGATTCATTTAACACACACCAACTAAGTGTAAATTGTATAGAGCCAACAGTACAATTTGCATTTCAAAGTTACCTGTACTTATAAAACTAAAATAGTCCTGTTCTGCCAATACCCATTTTTTAAAATGTACAAACTGCAATTTCATTCAATACCCTGCTGTTTATTTTGTTCAGCAGTTAGCTCAATTAGAAGCGCAGATATTGGATTGCACTAAAGCTACAGAGGCTAAGTGGAGCACAAAGCCTTTGGCTTGGCCAAGGAGAGCTTTGCTAACAGCTGCTATAAAACCAGAGCTACACAGTAGTTTAGCTAGCTTATAAAAAGAAATACAAATTAGAGGACAGTCCTCAAAAGTAAACAAATCCGGCTGGTCTCAGTTTTATCTGGATCACGTGTACCGAGTCATCAATCCCAATAAATTCACTGTTTTGACTAGAAAACATTTTTCCAGTTATTCCCAATTGCTACCTAATATTACAGGATATTATCAATACATTAATACTGAATCCATATTATATATAAACAGTTAAAGATATTATGTAACAGTAAATACACAGCATTTTAAGTACAGATTACTTTTACCAGCAGTGGCCTGTCTCAATGAAATCAAAACTGTGGATGGCTCCAACCACACAAACCCTAGAGCTGGAAGCACAAAGCAAAGATACCCAAGATGGCTTCAGGCTTCCAGTGCGAATCCTTGAAGCATGTTCGCATAGTTGTTTTTCCCAAGGAAGCAAGCCTCTTTTACTACCTGCATCACTCCTACACCTAAGCTGGAACGGGGTATTGCATTACACCTTGCAGATTTGCCAGCACAGGGTAGTTTCACATTAGACACTGGCCAATAGAAGCTTTACCAATGACTCCCCTGGCAGGTATTTGTTTTAAACTTACCTTGCAAACACTCTAGTCTTTTATATTCTTCACGGTCATATTTTCCACCATAAATCTACCTGTGGCGTTATTATTGATGCTACAGTAAGCACCTAATGCACGTTGCACACATTTGCCATAAAATGAATCAAAATGATGTATCTTCCTCCTTTCCCCCTCCGTATGTTTTAATCCCAAGAAGGAGGGGGCTCTGGCATGTTGTGAGCATTGTAGATTATACCAAGGCAGAATTGTTTATAGAAGCACATGATTGCATATCAAGGACTTAGAAGTTAACTTCTAGTCTGTTTTGACAATTAGTTTGTTTCTTCATTTTTCTTTATTTAGAAAAACAAACAAAAATCACAATGCAAAGCAAAGAGGAATAATTTAAAAATTCAAGTGTTCTGTAAGGGGACCGTTATGGCTCGAATCTCAGGTGCCTGGTTTTCTCTGCTGTGTTAGACCTTACACAGTCATTTACCCTTTCATGTCCACTCAGCACCATGTCCTGCCAACTTCTGTGCACATACTTAAGTGACAATACAAGTCAAATATAAAAGCTAAGGTTTTAATTTTGAACACCTTTAAGAACTGTTTGGTAGGATAGACTCACAAGGTAATTTAGGTTGGAAGGGATCTGTGGAGATCTCTAGTTGCAGAGCAGGGTCAGCTCTGGGTCCAGACCCAGCTCAGAGCTTTATCCAGTGGGGTCTTGAAACCCTTCAAGCATTCAGATGACACAAACACCCTCGGCTAGCCTGTTCCACCTCTTGGCTGTCCTCAGAACGAAACAGTTTTTCCCTTACATCCCATGCAAACCTCTCTTCTTTCCACTTAAGCCTATTGTCCCTTGTCCTCCTGCCTTGCACTACTATGAAGAGCCAAGCTTGATCTTCTTGATACCCTCCTCAGAGATGCAGTTTTGCCCAGGGCCTTCTCTTCTCTGCATATTCTTGACCCTTATTTGCTCTTAAAAAAAAAAAAAAAATGGAATATATACTTTGCTATGATAAAAACCATTCTTGAAATACAAATTGTTTTACTGCAAAATGACTTGGAGCCCTCAGCCTACAGACCTCAGCCTCAGCAAACCTGAAGAACTATTTCTTCCCTTTTAACCAAGCACAGCCAAACACCATGTTTCAGCTTAGTCTATTGCACTGATTATAATCTTATATTTGTAACTACAAAAATACTCAAATAAAACAAGCAACATGTTTACACATTCTGTCCATAATGTGGACAAATAAGAAACTACAGTGTGGAGGTATGACAATGAGCAAAATGCATGGAGAGTCTGTAAATAAATTATTCAAATGCCTGTTTTCTTCAACCCTTCATAGTTATTTTTCATCTTACCTGACAAGATTTACCACAGTATTTAGCAACTTTGCACTGAGAGCATCTCTGCAGATGTTCATTCCTGTTTAGGAAAAAGAAAAAAGAAAATCAGTTATAAATACAAATAGAGCTCTGTATTTATCCTTCTTGCATAACTAGCAATTTTCGAACATTCCAAGGCAAGAAAAACATCTGAAAAACAAGAGTAGTCTAAAATGCCCTGTTACACAAGAAGAAATGATATATCAATACATTCAAAGCTATATTCACAATCCTTTACTCACATGGCTCAGCACCCCGGGGCTCACTTTGGATCAACAGTAAAGATATCAAATGTGAGGTTTTTTGCCATATAGCTACAACCCCAAGGAGTTTGATTCTGTAGATAGCATAATTAGAGCTGTGTAATACAGCTAGTTAATCTATTTATTATCTGTCTGTCTTGAGTCTTGTCTTAAACAAGCATTATTATCTGTCTTAAGCAGGACTGCTGTGAATCTGCAGTTGTGACATCAAATTGTAACAGAGTCTGAGGTTGACATGTCAGCAGAAATTTCTCTCTTCAGAACATACTTCTGATTGGTGGACAGTGAGACCAAAATAAAAATTAACTTGGGGGAAAAAATATAAATCTAGTGAAATCTAGAAGGATAACTACCAGAGCTATACACCACAATCTAAGGCTAAAAAGCACCTCCTGACTCTAATACCATTTCCTGATGCTGCCTTAGTTTACAGTTATATAAGTTAAGAAAACATCGCTGAAGTCCTGTAAATTTTTAGACACTAAGGAAATACTAAATGTGAAAGCACACACAGAGCAAATCTTACACCTCAAATACGTGACTCAATCTATAACTTCTGAATGGTGAATTTCCCCACTGATTTCAGCCGTGACACTAAAACTAGCAGGAGTAGGGGCAGAACACCAGAAACACCATGGAGCATCCTCTAGCACAAACTAAACTCTAGTTTTCCTCAGATCCCACAAGTGGAAAAGGTACTGATTAAATCATTGCTTTTTTTCTTCCAATCCTCTCCTCCCTCTTGGACTAAAAAAATTCCTTTAGATTTATAGCATCTATAGATTCATGTATTCCTATACATAACACTCATGTATTTTTGAACATGCTAAAAAGTGAGACTGTTTATTCCTGTCCTTCTCAGTATTTTATTAATGTTATAGGCTTTATTGGAACAATTTCGAAGTCACTGTTAAATACTCCCATGAATTTCTCATTACCTGTAAACATCACCTGGATATAGTATCAGGTTACTCACAAGGTATCTCCTACATCTCGCCTAATGTGACTAATTTAATGAATGAGAAAACGCACAGAATTTGATCTAATGCTTTCAGCAATATTTTAATCTCTGAAAGTTTCTGCTGCAAGAGAAAAAGAAAAAAAAAAAAGATGCAACAATTGAAAATAAATTAATGATTTTCCAATACAGCTTCAACAAGATTTTCCAAACGACCACGACCCCTTATGAAACAGCAAGTACAGAGAGGAGCTTAGCCTGTACTAAAAAAAAAAAAAAAAATCCACAAGAATAAAGTAAGCAGGGGTTGTCAGTTGTCCTCTAGCATGGTGTTCACGGTCAAGTGAAGAATCTTTTCATCATTATTGTCTACAAACACCATTCATAAAATAAGGCCTCCCAATGTGTACCAAGGCAGCAAATAAAAATAAACCGAAATATATAGGTAGGTGGAAGAAGTCCCAAGGGATTAATGTGGACAGGAGACAAGAAAACCTATGAGATAGAGGGAAAAACTAGTAAGACAGTTTGACTGGAAGTGGCGCACACACTCTCCCCAGCAAAATAACTTTTTTTCTTTTGGCTTTTTAAAAATTCCTTTTCTTTAAAGGTAAAAGGAGACCAGAGCACTGTAAGGAGCGGCTGAAAACAGAAGTTGAGGCAGCTGGGGCTACATGAAGCTGCTCCCAAGTATCAGTAGCAGCACAGGAGACAGCCTGAAAACACATGGCTAAAAACCCAAGAAGAACGTGCCAAATCTGAAGCACAGAACGGAGAGGTTGATGAGGGTTTGCTTGGACTGTCAGGTCCTGTCAGAGCCACACCTGCACTCTCATAACATTCAAAACATCATAAAATACTTCTGTTTGTCAGGAAAGGGCCTAATACAATTTTTAAAACCACAACAAAACCCATCCAAATACAATTAGACTACTTAATTTATAATGAAAATGCATCTACACTTCTCTGCTGATTGCAGGCACTTGACTTTCAGCTCTACTCACAAGATAAGTGTCAGATGTAACAGAATATTTTATTACCAGGCTGTGCTCAACACTCCTTTCTATGCAGTTTATTCACACTTCCACTTCTGCCGCAGCTTGCGGGACAAAAGGGCAATCTCACAAGAATCCCTTACTGCATTTTTGTTGTTGATACTGTTTCTCAGTTAATAATCCAGCCCTATGATACATGTAACAAGAGCTGCTCTTTCAGACACGTCACATCGAACCGATTTCCTGAACAAGTTCTTAGACCTTTGCGATTCAGTCGAACGTGTCAAGTGCATAAAGTCTACTTGGATTTTCTCAAGCGTGTGCATTTCCGACCTGTTACAAAGTGAGAGCAGTTAATACCTACAGTAAGCAAACACGTCATTCATCATTTTACTAATATGCTTCTGTCTTCTAATAATAAAAATAAAGATGCAAATAACAAAGAGCTATTTTCAATTTGGTAGATCTGAGAGCAGAGGGGTTATGTTAAATGCAGTTACTACTTTCTTTTCCCATGTCTCTCGCAGCAGAACAACACAGTGTAGTGGCACAGTCACTGCTGACCCACATAGGCATCAGGCACTGGGAAGCTGGGGGGGGGGGTGGGGGGGCATCTCCAGCATCCCAAAAGCCACAGCACGGCTCTGGGGACAAGAACGAGGGGTGCTGGGGGCCAGGTGGCAACCATCCCAGGGCGTACACCTCTGCAACATGCCAAATCCAAGCCCTTGGTAAGCAACAGCCCTCTGCAGCCAGTGACCCATGCCCACAGCAGGGGTTCCCAGCCCCTCCAGTGCCCTGGGTGCTGACTCCGGGCAGCTTGGCATGCTCAGGGCTTCCTGTCTTGTCCCCTGCCAGGGCCTTAGATTCTGTCTGTAATTGCAGGTCAGCTGGCGGAAGAGAAGTCATCCTCCATGCGCCCCACGGACCGTGGCCTCTGAAATAAGGCTGCTGGGGTTTTCTGCGCTAAAGTTATTTTGTACACTGCTCTCCGGTTCCACGTAACCCATTGTGTCTGGGCAAATGAGTACAACAGGTAAGAAGCCTTTGAAATTTATGTCCCTAAAAGTGATGCAAAAATCTTCCATGTTCTCCACTTGCACACTTCATTGTGTTGAGTAAGCACATGATTTAATCTTTTAACTTAGCAGCAGCACTGGGGATAAGTAGCTTTCTCAGAGGTAGCAAGAACTACAAACACTTAAGAGTCAAAACTACAGCTAACCATCAATGATCAGAGTCACTTATTCAAGCAAGAACTAAGACCTTTTATATTAAAAAAAACTCCACATCTACCTTACTTTCAAATATAATGGTCAACTACAATAGTAACAAACACGCTGAATCATACAACTTCAGCTGACAGGAAGTTGTGGATGGCATTTTTTATCTGGTTTTGTGTGTTAGTATTGTCTTCCATAATTTTCTTCTGCATCTTTATTTTTCTTCTGAAGAATACGTGGTTTGAAAATTGTGAAAAACACTTTCTAAATAAAACCTTGTTATGATCTACAGTCATTTCTTCATTCCAGCGTCATCTTTTCTGAAAAATTATGTTGCATTTTTAGCTTTTTCTTTTTCTTGGAGATTGTATGAGCCAGAATCAAGGCTGGAAAAACAATAAAAGATATCCAAAGGGTAGATTTTCATTTACTCCTATGTAGAAGCTAGTCTTTGTGCTTATGCAGTAATAGTAGCATTGCTAACTTCTGATAAGAAAATGTTTATTTTTCAAAAAACTTCTTTGCACTATTTTGAAAAAGACTGGATTTTTTTAAATATCCAACACTCACAGAACAGTGCAAGACTCTTCGCTGAAACTGAAGGGTTATCTAGAGCCACAAAGAGATTATTTTCCTTTGATTAAACTGAAAAAAAACAAAAACAAAAAACCAAACATGTTCATCTTCTGAAAATAGAGCCATTAGAAGTGCAGCATTTATTCCAATATAACCAAGAACAGAATTATACACTTCTCCATTAAGCTGGTAACTGATAAAAAGCTTCAGATGCAGTGCTTTCCAGTAAAATTACTGAAGGAACTTATACAAAGAAATACCTAAAAATATGGCCCTCAAACAGGCAAAAAAATTTAATCTTACCTTTGAATTCTACTACTTGGTTCAATACTTACCTCTGATTCTAACCTGTGCAAGGAAATACAAGAAAATCTCTCTACTGAAAATCAAGAAAAGACTTCATAAGCAATTTCAGTAGTACAAGGCCTTTTAACAGAAAATGTTGCTCAGGCGAAGCACTCAGCATCTCCCAAAACAGTACCTTTTTGTTCCAGAAAACATACTAGTTTTAGAATAAATATATTTTGCATTTATATATGTGTGTATATATATATATACAAACACACACACACTTTATCAACATGCAGAATGAATTAAAACATGCCAACACAACAGAAATCAATAGTTGTATGAAAATACTGCAATTATCCTCCCAGCAAATCTCACAGTTGTTCCCCACTGACAGCACTAAAGAAGCAGCACAGCAAAAGCTGGCTCTGAGAGCACAAGGTAACTACTACAAAATGTCTCCTCCACCTACTTGCCCTGCAAAGCTACTTCAACACAATTTCCCTCACATCAAGGGCATCTCCAGTGTTTGCCTGCAGTCGGCACACCAACGTGCCTCCAGCAATTTCAGGCTTAAACAGATTAATTTCAGTCACATAGAACACTCATTCCAACTTGGGATTTTAATCAAAGAAGAAAGCCAAATACTGAGGAAGACCAAGACTGTATTTCACAATATGAAAGAGTTGTATTTATAACATAGAAACATGTTAAAAAACTAAATGCAGTATTTTTAAACGCTCATTCCTGGAACATGTGGTTACAATCCAATGAAGTCAAGTACAACAAAACATCCCATCTTTCACTTTTCCCTATAAAAATGATAAATACATTGTTCATTAATCTGCTGTATGTCCCAGTATTTTTTTTCTTTGACCTGTAAGTCAACATTCCACAAAAAAAAGAAAGTTGTTACTCTAAAACATCATACTGCTGTAAATATTTACATCCTGCTAGTATTACCTCCTGGATCATATGGTCTATAATTTTCGGTGAAATATAAACCCCTTTGACCCTCTTAGAGAAAAATATCTTCATCAGCTTTTTTCTTTCTTAGCTCCTTTCCCTTCTTGACTATATTCAGATTTTTAGGATACCCATTTTTTAGAGGTCCTTCAATGCTTATTTAGTTGCTTTTCTGCTTCCAAATACAAAAAAAAAAAAAATTACACTCAAAAGTCCTTTCATTCTCTATGGAACATATTTGGAAACTGCTGAACAAAAAAATAAAATATTTCAGGCAACAAACTGACAGACATAGCAATACCGCTGGGCTCAAAATAAATGGTGGCACATATTGTCTCATAGATTTAGGATTAGGTAAGGACGTACATCAATTTAATCCCTCATTTTCACCTGCTTCGCTTGGGTGTGATCTGTACCTAAGGGCTAAGATACAAATGCAGGTGACTGGAACAGGATAGTCAGTTCTGCTTACGTATAAGCTGACGAACCCAAAAAGCTAAAAAACAGGAGTGAAACACAGGGCGGGGGGGGGGGAATGTATTTATATCAGATAGGAGAGAAGGCTGATGACACAGAGAAACAGATTCACCCGTACACTGGCACAGAGCCCAGAGAAACAGCTTGTTTCCCCTTTGCTCAGGTGTAATCTGATATTGTGAGGTCTTGCAAGATATTTAAAGCGTTCTTGTCATTAATTGGATGCTCATAAAAATCCCACTGAAGATTTTTGTATTAAGAACACAAAAATGTTCTTGACATCAGTAACTCAGCCTCCCACCTCCAGCCAGACCTCCAGAGCAGGATGGCATTCTGCCGCACTTGTTCCTCTTGGGAAACCCTTTAAACGCATGTGAGTTTTCCTCCAACAAAAGCATGTCAAGTCTAATCTTTACCTCTTAGAAATGCAGACTGTTCCTGACAGTGTTACTGTTTACTCTCCTAAACTATTTCACACAACTGTGAGGCACTGGAGGAATCTGAAGAAAGATCACTTTTAGCAGATCTACAGACACTTGTAATAAATTTACAAATAGCTGCCTAACCAGTCCTCTCTCAGTCTAGCTAGATCAACAGTCTTTTAAATTACCATTAAAATACACCTTCTAACTTTTTTAAAAACATTTTTTTTTCCAAATCTGTATTTTATCAGTCCTTTTCCTGTTATTTAATTATCTCCAGTCTTGCCGGTATTTTGGTTTTCTTGCCACTGTTCATATTTATTCCCTAATTTTTTCTGTGTTTTAACAACTTTCCTGTTTGGGAATCTTTTTCCCCTTTTCTAGATTACAAAAGCCTTGGTCTTTTGCTTGGAGAGGGCTCACTTTATTCTCCATCTGCTCCAAAAGGTTTTTACCTCCCAATAATTTCTGTCCAAGAATGAAACAAAACACAACTTAGAAATACCTGAAAAGACTGGACTTTTATTTATAAAGCACAGTGCCAAACACCCTTACTGATGATAATTTCTCATTTTACACTCCTTACAGCAATTTTCATTTCACATTAAGGTGATCACATTCAAGCAACTTGATATGAGAACATTTTGCAAAGTTTCTTCCTGTGAAGTGCTTAAATAAAACCTGTTATTTACATCTGACACTTCTCTCTCCGACAGATTCTGGATGTCTATACAGAAGGGATGGCTTCCCTTTTGTCTCCCTCATTTACACGCCATCAAAAGGTGGATTTTGTGGGTCCTTCTCTAAAGCTTAATTTTGGAGATGTTCACCAATAAGAATGAAGGTATTTCACACTAGCACTAGGACAGCAATGCTACACAGAAATTATTCAGAAAATGCAGAATATATGCTTTTCAAAAATATTTACTATTGACTTCTATAAAACAGTTAAAGCCAAGTTGTTATTTTCATTACAGCTGCTTTGCACCATTAGTGATGGAAAGCAAGATCTTCAAGTGGCACTAAGTATATAATAGCTAAAAGTTGTACTTAAATCTTAAAACTGCCCAAAAGTCCATTTATAGTGTCAGATTGACTGAAAGAAATCTTACTATAAAAAATGTAGTGACTAAAATTTTCACATATCAAACCATAAAGTCCTAGAACTTAAAGACTCATTGGAGCCTACATCTTGTTCTCAAAGATCTTTGTAAGGTTATTCTTAATTATATATACTTACTTCAGTTAACCTGTTTGTACTGAAACTCCTGCAGACATCGCCAAACTCAGCCTCAACCACTGCAGGCAGAGCACCCATGGCAAAGCACGGGCAGTGCACGATGCTGCCCAAGAAAGCAGTAAGCACCAGGGCATCTAACAGAGCAAAGGTCCACACTGCTGTGTGGCTAGCAGAACACCTCCCAAACAGCGTAAAGTAAGTGACGGTAAATGAGGTAATAAGCACTCCCATAGCTCTGTGTGCAGTGAAGACGCAAGTAGCTCTCAAGGCCTCTACTAAATATTCCACTGTAACAAGCACAGAAATAGCAAGGCTGAACTGTGTGGTGGTATCTGTTCACCTCTTGCTCGCTCCCACCCCCACTTCATTTGGTGTGAATCCCCCTACAGAAGCAGGATAAGGTTCCAGAGCTGTTTCTTGCTCAATACTCTAAATGTAAGAAAGTCACAGCTATTGTGGAGCTGGCCAAAATGCTACAACTACTGGTCTGAGAAAGCTTCTGCAGGACTGGAATCTTCCCACTCCAAAATAAACAGCCAGGGAAAGCCATAAATCAGTTCAATATCGCCTAATACTCTCTGTACTCTGGCGACATCCGATGGCTAAAAGAGTAATAGAGGTTTCTTAAATTTCAAAGATTAGTCATGCAAATTTCACTTTTCCATTTAGTAGAGAAACAAAAAAAAAAAAGTAAAAAGAAATGCCTCTAACTATAGTAACACCTATATATGTTCAGAGAAAAGGTAATTATAACTTAACAGCTGAGAGCATTAGTGTTAATTTGCCTCAGTCCACTTCCCACCCATTCTACATACCAATTAGGAAGTAAGTAAAACCTATACACCCTTTGTGGTTTCCAAATTTGTCCATTTCCAGCAGAAAGGTCTTTAAAAAGAAACTGGTCCAATTCAGAAGTGTATTTTAGAACTCTATGTATTCACTAGGTTCAGAACAAGCTTTCCTGATGAAGAATTAAGTTTGACCAGGACACCATCTAATCCCAGGAGTAATGCTGAAAATGTCAGTAGCACTAAATGACGTGCTTGAAGACACGCCCATGCTTAGGCATGCCTGCAAACAGCAGCCCTCTCTCACAAGCTAGTTCTGTTACTAGTACTGCTACATTTCTAACTGTAGTCAATACCTTCATAAAGATACATATTCTAACTAAGAAAGTGTCCAAATAATTTCAGTTCTCCCAGAAACTAGAAAGGAAGCATAGATAATACTTGCAAAAATATTTTTTTAACAAATTCTGTTTGGAGAAAAAAAAAAAAAAAAAAAAGACATAAAGCATGGGTAGCTTTCCAAATTCAAATAACTCTTGAACTACTTTTGTTTCATCTTATATTTTTTTAATAAAAGATCCCATGTATTTTTAAATGATGTCTCCTCCATTTCTAGCTCAGCTTATCATGCAATACAATAATGATGTTGCATTAACATGAGAAACAGCCAAGTGATTTTTAAAAATTTGAAGCTATTCTTTTCATTAATAGAATCAATTTCTTAATTAAGTCATGAAAATTTCAACATACAATGTCCTCCCTCACACTTAGTGGTTCTCATTTTTTTCTTACAAGAACACTCCATAGCGAATATTGAAAGGAGATGCTGCCAAGCCATTATATCTGTCACAAGATGAGAGATTGTCATCTACCTTCCTGCTGATTTGTCCCAATCACAACGCATCAGGGCGCACATTTCTATTTCAAAAATTGCCACTGGTATTGAAGAAGCCTCAAAGAAATATAAACACTACAAAGGAGGTTTGAACTAACATGAGGAATGACAAATTGATATGGATTGACTGGATTTTGCACAACTATCCAGTTAAAACTGTTTTTTATGTTCCAGAAAATACTACTTCTACATCACTATAAGTCTTCAGTTAAATCTCATTTTCTCCATGGCCAAGAAACATGGGCCTTTAACCATCTTACTGTAGCTTCAGCGATGGGTCATGAGTGAAATCAGATTATTTGTTTCAGTTCAACAACCATGGAATGAGACTTTGCAGAGCACAGTGCAAGAAAATGAGAAATATGTTCTTCCTTATTTGCAAAGGACAAAAGTGAAGGTTTATTGTGATGGGCAAACACTGGGAGAGCACTAGAGGTTTTGTTAATGTATATCAGTGCTGATATGGCTTTCAGATATCAGCAGCAGTTAAATAATCAACAGTAACGCTCTGCTTTGCAGAATAAAAGAAATGCCAGCAGCACACGTTTGAAAAACATGAGCCTCTGTAAAGTCAACCATGCCCCAAATCAATGAACTGAAGAAGCATGTGGGAACGAATGATCCATCACAATCACACAGTTTTGTAAAAACTTCACTTCCATTAAGACTGCAAAATAAAAAGATTTTTTCAAGTGTGTGTGCATATACATGTACATTTTTATCCATATATACAACATCCCTTGGCTTTCTGATTCCTGTTCTGAATTTTTCATCTCTTATTTGCTACTTCCTCCTGTGTCTCATGAAAATGTTACACTAATTCTTCACCTTTTCTGAATATCCACCACCACTCTTGCAGTAACACAGTGAAACTCGGAAGAGGTCCCTCACCAGAGGTCCCACACCTGCCCCCTTCAACAGCTCTGCTAGCACACACAGAGCAGTGGCTCGTGCATATTTAGAAAGGCTGGTACAGTGTAGAATGATCCACATAAACCCTACACTTAGCTTATTTTACTGCTTGAATGGTGGTTTCCAGTCAAACTTTACATTCAAATCAGAGACTTTGCCATTATAAATGGAGAGAGGGTCAAGTGTTCTTCTGTTGTGCATGCTTTACTGGAAAACATTACAGCATGCCAACAACATGTCAGGTACTTAAGTGAAAGCTGATTTGAGTATTTCTTACGAAAGCATGAACATGCATTAGTTGGAAATGAGAGGTGCAGAGAAATTATTCCTCTGCAGGCCAGCTGCAAGAACAAGCACCTTCCAGACTGCGAGGCAAACATTCGACCTCTGTCATCCTGGTTTGCTTAGGCTGTGCAGGAAATGCTCACTGAAATAGGCATTTTTTAAAGGTCTGAACAGAAAAAGTAAAGTTGGACTGTCAATCTAAACAGTAGATTTAGGTTTAGGTTTCGGTTTGAGTTTGGAGATTGTTTTGTTTCGTTTTAATCAAGAGGCTGGGTCCTCTTATTCTCAGCCTCTGATTAATTTCACATAGATCATTAAGACAGCTAGAAGAATCCAAATCACACCTACAATTTAAGCTGAACATAAGATCTCAACATGAAAAGACTTCACATCTGCAGACTCTGAATACATCATCTAAAAAAGATCTGCTACTTCTCAGTGAACGCAGCTAAGGGAACACAGTTCTGTCATCTACAAAAACTACTTCTACTACTAAAATATTGGTCTGAAGAAAACAAACTCTTTTGCATTTATAAGTTCTGCTTGTGGAAATAATCTCTGCTAATATAAAATAAAAATGATAAAAACATTGCAGCACAGGAAGGCCAAAAATAATGACAAAAAGGTCAAGAATACCTCTAACGCACCACAACACAGCAATCTATCACCATGGCAAAATACAGGTTTGGAGGACAGGAGATTTCTTGACAGCTGGGAACTCCAGACCTCGTAAAAAAAATTCACATCAGACAAGGAACTACTCGGATTTCAAATCCGAAATCTAACCCCTAGATGATTCATATTGTTTGGGGTCATTTATTTAGAAGTAAATTATATTTCAGAAGTGACATGTAGTGCATTTTCTACTGGTATGATGGCTTCCACACTGAACAGGTTACAGATAAAGAATATATGTTTGTTCATGGCTGTCAATTAGAAAAACTACATATTTCAATTAAGCCATGTTCTTACTTAGAAATAATTCTTGTTTCCTTCTTAAAAGTAGATTGAATTTACAATTTATTATTACATAGGTATTTCAGTTGTTCTAAACCTCACCTGGAGGACTGAGTAGTGGCATCCCCTCTGCTGTGGACTAGTGTTACTGAAGTCAGGCTAAGTACATGCTGGTTGCATGAAAATTAGCCAAACTTTGGTTAACTTCACATCAATAACCCCAGAATTTTGTAGAAATTCTTCACAACAGAGAAACTTTCACAAAACTTGAAAAGCTTGCATTTATGCTATATTTTGTGCTATGATCCTGCCAGATGTTTCCAAGCCAACCTACTTTAAATTGAGAGAGTATACAGAAGACACTTGGAGAGAATAATTTCCTGATTCAGGACCATGTGTCTGCACTTCATACAAAGCCACTTTTTCATCCAATTTGATAAAAAGTTCCCAGCATGATACTAGGTCATTGTGCTGCTGAAGATGAGTCCTTCTGCAGGAGATAGAAAATCAAGGCTCTGATCACTGCATTAATTTTTTAAAAACCCCAACAAAACAAACCCCTCAAAACCCCAAAACGAAAAAAAAAAAGTACAAGTTCAATTTTTTGTTTGGGTTTTTTGGACAAAAAACAAACATGACAGGCCAAGGACTGATGGATCAATCCCCCACACACAAACACAATCTTTTAAAATTATTTTCCTGCATTCCT
The DNA here is from genome assembly GCF_036417535.1 of Chlamydotis macqueenii. NCBI lineage: Eukaryota > Metazoa > Chordata > Aves > Otidiformes > Otididae > Chlamydotis > Chlamydotis macqueenii. The sequence goes on along the minus strand of NC_141558.1, from coordinate 91,313,905 downwards.
CATCCTAAACTACACATTAGGTGAACAGCAGCAGTGTCTCACCCTATAAGGACAAACCTACCTGACCAGGAAACTGCAAGGTTCATATTTCTAAAGACTTTTAAAATCCTTGGGTGGAAATCCAGATTAGTGTATGTTTGGTCTTAACAGTTCTTGTAAAACTCATGAACCTTGAAAATGTCTGTGAATGTTTTAAGCTAAAATACGGACTGAGCTTCCAAGACTAATTTGTGTTGGCAATGTTCAAGACAGAATTACAAACAGATGTCTGTCTGAAAAACTAAGGGATTTGAGGATAAAAGTCTTCTGAGCGATTAATGATATTGCCAAAATAAATAAATATGCAGTCATCTGCTAAAACTAAATATATATAAACACATCACCCAAACCAAAGTATATATCCTATGAAAATACCAACCAGATTAACATAAACTAGGCGGTGCCAAGACAGTTGTTTTCAGACACTAAAAGAACATGCTACAACTCTTTTTTAGAGTGAAAATATGATATACTTAATAGTACCACCACATATTAAAAAAAAAAAATATATATATGTATGTGGGGGGAAAAAAGAACCACTGAGACTTGGACTCTAAAATAATTAAGAATGAATGACTCCCAAAATCAGAGCCTTAATTAAGAATAAAAACAGATAACAGATTACCAATTTATTAGCACTTTTACATGGCCATAGAAGGTACTTTTATTTTTCTGGGGATACTGACTTTGAAAAGAAAATTAGATTTAAAAAAAAAAAAAAAAAAAAGACAAAGTGCAAATATTTTAGAATGCTGGCAAGAAAAAAAAAGAAATATATCCTAAATGCAGTACATCATTACATTTAAATTATGAAGTATTAAAATAACATATTAAGTGTACCCTAAACTAATTGCAAACAGACAAATTGGCAGGATAAAGTGTCCTACCATCCTATAACGCTTATAATGTTTAACTGGAATTCTTATGAATACATAGACCAAAAAGTAGCTTAACTTCATTTATGTAGTGGATTTGTGTGTTTTTAAAGAGGAGTTACTCATTCTTGGATCTCTTCTGCTCTTATAATTTGCTCATTCTGCATAATTACTAAGAAATACCACAGCTCTCACAGCTATGACTTGAAGAAGCCAGTTAAGTTCCCAAATACTTATTTGATTCAGTTAAAACTGTTCAAGCACATTTTCTAAGATGACAAAAATTCTGTTTATGAAAGCATACTTAGGATGTATACATCGAAAACACGTTTGTTGAACGAGCCGATAGCTGCAGGTAAAAATATTGGATAAAGGCAACTGTGTAAATGAAAGGAAAGCCACAGATTTCTGGGAACAAGAACTAGTGTTTTCTCCAGTGCTGAGTTCTGAGTCCAGAAGACAAAACTTACATAGCAGAGTGCCATAAGCTTGCTCAGTAATGGACTTCTCTTGTACCACTTAAGTCTTTGACCAAGTTTTCACCGACTACACTAGTGCACAATAAAGGCAGTAGCAGAAAATCAAGTCACACAACTGAGTTTCTTCCAGCAACAATTGCTCGCCTCTGACCAGTGAAAAAAAAATAAGTTAGCATTGACACCAAAATCATCATCTCTAGGTTTCAGGTCAGACCAGAGTAGATCAACCATGCACTAATGCACTGCAAAACCCACTGTGCAATGATGTGAGTTGGGGCAAACAGGGGACATTTATGAGCTGCAGCCCTTTGTGCTATGACCCAACTGAAACCAGCAGTCAACTCAGCAAGTTTAAAGCCTCAGGCAGCTGCGGTACTCTCCAGTCAGCCATTCTGCAGCACAGACACACATTCAGATCTACATTTTGTAAGAAAAACACCCCAAAAACTTTAATTTGGAGAAAAAAGTCTACAAAAACTTCATCATTAACAGAAAGCTGGTTTAGTGATCATTATTCATAAATAAACCACTTACACAACTATAATCAGGAAGGAGTCTGTTCTCCGAATTTAAGGCTCACTGATATGTTTGTCAATAACGACTAATGCTACAAGCATGTCTTTGATTCAGGGACTGAGAAAACAAAGGGAAAGAGAAAAAGCAAGTACAGATTAGACCAGCCTAGGAAGGGGAGCTTTCTGAAAACTTTCAATTCAAATTAACAAACAAGTTCTGTGGGGACCGTTCTTGGTCAGGGACCCCTTATAACTCCAGGGAGAAAGCAGCATGTAGTTGTAGGAAGATGTTTACACCACAACTCATCATAGGAGATCCCAGAATCATAAAACCAGTTAGGTCGTGTGAAAACTCTGGAATTCACCTTGTCCTACCTCCTGCCCAAGGACGGGCTGACATCAGAGGCTGATCAGGTGCAATACAATCAGATGTTCTGTTTAAGTGTAAGCGCCACTGGAAATCCCATGATCATCAACTCTACTGGTTGACTTGGGAGGCATATCCATCCCTCTGTAACAAGTTCAAACCATTTATTTGTACTGGTGAGCAGCTACCAACATGAGTTGGGTCACGATTCTTTCCGGTGACATCCAAGAGCTGCTAACACCCAAACTGCCATCAACGGGATCCAACAGCAAATGCAGAGAATCAAGGGTGAGTACAGAGGAACAGAGCAGATCACACTTGTGAAAGCTACTGGAAGAGGTCATTGTTTAGCATCAATAAGCATAGGTCGTATACATCACCTGAAAATCCAGTTCTTTCAAACTGTCTGAAGACTCAATAAAGGAACACTTTATCAAGTATATATCACACATTTTCACAGTCTTTTTCCATACAACAAAAGAAAAACATTTTAGAGAGAAAAAAAAAAGCCCTTTATACCCTTCATATATCCACACATATATCCATTAACATATTTACACAAAAAGAAATTCAGTATCTACATATAGCAGAGATTATGTAATTTTTTGTTATATAGCCAGGAAGCTTGCTACGTTTAGAACACAAACCTAAAATGCTTGCAATAACCTACTGGGTACAAAACTTAATAGATGTTAACAACAGATCCATTACCTAGCATTCAATAACCACACAAATACTTTTAAAAAAATAAAGTAGTTCATCATCTGCTAAAACAATTTAGAAAGTCCATCTGAAAGAGGATGGGACATCCTTACACAATAATCTTGTGAGTTCATGGCAGAGATTCTTCTATCCATCACATCAAAATGAAAGGAAAGGTTATAGAGGTTAATAGATACAGAGTATCCATGATTGACTTCTGTATTTCACTACACACACAATATCTTCCAATGATCACTGAGCTGTTGGAAAGTTTGTACAATCAATGCTTTCTCTATGTTCAAGACAGAACTATGAAGACAAACTATACACAAATCCTCACTACGGTATGTAATGCTAAGATAATATCTCTTTACCATAACAAGCAGAGGGCAAGCAAATCCTGAACTATAGAGGCTCAAACGTCAGTGACAGCTCAAATACAAGATGCAACCTCAAAATTTACTTTCTCACATTAAAATTATATTTTCTGATACAATATTCGCAGTCATGCAAGACAGCTTTCTGCCCAAACCCTCCTCCTCCCCTCACTCTGAGGGGCAGGGGGGAAAATTCTTTAATTTCCTTCCTGCAGCTGACTGCTTGCAGGTTCGATTCTTCTAGAGGTCAGGGTTTCCACACACTGAGCAAATGAACCTCTAAACAAATAGGTATACATGAATTTCACTCATTTCATCATTTTGAGTTCTGTATAACTGGTTATTTTCCACCTGAAAGAGGCATTGGATCAGTGTCGTGAATTCTTGACAATTTTTAAGTACTGTGGTATTGGTATAAATTCTACACTCATGTTAACAGTAGGAGTTTAACTTTATTTGTTTGAAGAGCAACAAAATAGAGAATGAAAAAAGAAACAAGGTAAAAATGCCAAGTAGACTGCAAGGAATGAGGAAAAGCAGACAGAAAAACTATGCAACCCTTGAAAATCCAAGCTCTAAAGAGCTCGGGGGCAGGGATTTAGGGGAAGAGCCACAGCAGCTGGACCCCGGCCCTGGCAGTGGACCAGCATTCACAGAGAAAGGAGACCTGGTCAGCCCTGGAGCAAGGGCACCTGCAGCACCCTGCCCTTCCACCACTGCTTAGGGTTCAAATACCAGAAGAAATGCATGTGGCAGCACATGTGGACACACACACCCTGCTCGCCAAGGCCATGCTGCCTCTCCCATTTCCACAGGAGCAATTTGGTGCTTCTCAAATTCCTCTTGCAACCACTGCTGCTGCAAAATCCTTTTATGTGCCTGAGGCTGCAATGAGCTCCAACACCAACAGTATCACCAAGCTCTGCCAGTGGCACTGGCATTACACAGGAGGCACTTAGCCTGAATTCAGTGCTACGCAGGGAGTCGCTTTGAAAGAAGACAAATGTAGCTGTCCTGTGAAGACCTGAAACTTAAAGGAAGATGAATTCTAGAATAAACATTCGCAAGTCACAGTAGCAGAGCAAACTCGCTGATAGTCTTTTTAAGCATTTCATCTTATCTCATTTGTATGTTATCCCGTGATGTATTTTTAAAAATCTGGCAAGAAAATCTTCCAGTAAAATAACAGTTGAGCTGTGTTTGCATGCCCCACAGGAGTCACACAAAGACCGATGCTCTCACTAATGTATATAAATGACTGCCTGAAGGTTGCACAGATGCTCCATCATGCATCTGCACTGATGATGTGGTCATTTTGAAAAGCCCTTTCCCAATCTGTTACAGAATACCTGTTTCTACTTTCCTGACTTGGGAAATAAGCTTCACCATCAAATGGCTTACTGATAATGGCCTCATGTTCAATCTGTTATAAATAAAATGCATGATACTCCTGCCTCAGTCTAAGGAACAGTTGCACATAAAGCAGTTGGAGAACTGACAGTAGCATTTAGGTAGATGACAAACACAGCAATTTAATACACTTTAGAGCTTGCAATTCAGTTCTTCTACACAAGTCATGTCCCTTTTAACAGCTGATAAATTTTCCCCTCCAACATGGCTCCAACCATACTGCCCATGAGCACTAATTATGGAGTAATCAATGTTAGCCCATACTCCTTGCTAAATGGTTTCAAAGAATGAATAATAAAAGCCTACTGCAAATGGAAACAGATTATCCTATTATCATAGATTCTGGGTCAACATGCAACCATTTGCTATCAAAGTTCGCAAGAATTATTCCACAGTAAAATTCCTTTGCTCTCTCTAGTCAGATAGGAGAGAGAACTGGGCATTTACTGCTTATGCATGCAGGGTTGAATGCAAGAGACATCCAAGATAACCTTTATTAGTCATCTGGCTGCTAGGTTATCATAAACAATATAAAGACGATTTAAAATTTAAGATCACAGAATTGTTGCACATATAACCACTATTTCCACATTATTCCATTTGTGCACAATGATCTACCATAACCCAGGAGTCAAAAGCGTCCCCTATAGCACACAAAGCTGCAACAATACAGAGGAATGTTACAGAAAACCATAGTACTGACCATGTCCAGGTACACATTCAATACTTTGTTTCTTAAAGCATCTTTTTGCTTAGTCTCAAAACCACAAAAGCTGTTAGAAATATACCATATGCTGTAAACAGCAGAGAAAAACTTGATGCAGTTTTATTGGAACAAAAAGGAAAATTATAATTTTAAGTATTTTAAAATACAGTACTTCTGGAAAACACAGGTGGTGTTCTATGGTGTATTCTGAAGATGGAAAATAGTATTTATGATGGCAGAATTTAGTCCTACAACTGCACTCACGTTATTGAATAATCTTTCCTAGTTTGCTTCTCTGCTTTTTCAAAATCTTCATTATAACTCTCCCAGCTTTATACAGCCAGGAGTTTCTGAAAACAAATCTCCATTCACAATGAATGTTTTTCAAAATATTTCATCATTGAATTAATCATGAACAGGGGAAAAAAAAAAAATAAAGGAAGCTGTTGATGCTTTAATAATTATTGGTTCATGCAGCTTGGAAAAGTCAAATTGCACGAGTATAATCACTGCAAAAAGGAGGAAATGGTATGAAGGATAAAATGACATTACAGTTGCTTCTGGTCATTTTGAAACTGCCCCTGCTGTACTCCCACCAAGTTGTAATGTTGACTGTGAGTGATGAATGCAGATCCCACATTCCAGCAGCTGGGCAACTGACGACACGGGCAGGGCTACTGAAAGTCAAAAAAGAGTGTCTAATACTATATGCTGAATACTGCAGGAGAGTGAAAGTACTGGCACATGCTTTGGCAAGATTTGCCTGACTAATGGGAGGAGCATCGCTGTGACAATCAGGGCCACAGCCCAGGCTGATGTGCTTTGTCAGTAGCTTAGCCACTACAGGGACATTGACTTGCCAGGAGAGCCCCAGCACGAGCAACCCCAGGGGCACTGGCTTTGCTCAGCAAGGGTAGTGGCTCAGACGGGTAGGACTCCATGGGTTCGGTCCCTTCCACTGCCCTGTGTTCTTTGTCACCACGCTCGAAAGGACTGTTGCTCTTGCGGGTTACTGGTAGCAATAACCCTTGTCCTGCGCCCTCAGGTCTGGAAGCCTGGACCTCACCTGTCTTCATGCTTCAAGAGCCACAAACTTTAACCCAATGCCAGGAACAGATTTTTATACCTCTAAACTAGACAAACTTGTTCCAAAGGAAAAAAAAAAAAAAAAAAATATTATGCCATGGATTTCACACACTGTTACACTACACCTTGTAATTTAATTTTTCAGATGCTCTGTCACTCAAAATTTGGGGGGTGGCGCAGGGGGAAGAAAGTCTCTTCAAACAACTCTGGTAGACACAAATGTGACTTTTACTGCTTCCTACACTGCTCATTTCAATGCTGTGTTTGTTACCATGTCTGGTAACACCACTTAAGTAGCAATGGATATCAAAAAGCTTTAAGGGAGGTGCCATGAAAAAGGCAGGCTCAGGGATGTCCTACAGCCCACGGCAAGTCAGCACAAAGGAGATCAATGTGAAGGGGTGCCAGCTTGCACAGAGGTCACAGCTCAGAGCTACAGACATCTCTGTAACGAAGGGGACAGGCACACAGAAAGGAAAGAGAAATGGAAGAGACCAGCACCAGTCTGGCGCAGCAAAACACTGCCAGCCCTGCTGTGTCCACTCAATGAACACGCAGAAACTGGTCTCAGGCAGAAGCACTGAACTCCACCAGTGCAGTTTTGACAGGGTGGCTAGCTTTTTATTGTGCCCACAATTCTGACAACTCTTCCATCTGTCTGTCTGCGCACTCACACATACCTCAGTGTTTGCAGGCAAGGTCCTCCTCAGGGGCAGGATTCAGAAGCACTGCTGCCACGTGGGAGATGGATGGTTCATCTACCTTAACTATGAAACAGGTTGTCCTGACAGCCTATTTTTATATATTTTTTTATCATCTGCAATTACTTTTTCCCTGTACAGTTTCCTTCAAATGTATGTGTAGATTTGGATTTCACAGAAGCTGACAATGAGTCAACAACTGCAGGTGATCAAGTTCAAACTTCTGTCAGAAAAAAATGAAGTTGATAACATAACTATCTTGTAGAGGATAGGAACAATTTGCAACTCAGCTAAGCATTGAATGCAACTAAATTAAGTAACCAGCTGCTATATAAAAATTGCTTTGGAATAATTATATTCCTACTCCAAAAATAAGAGAAAATTATTATTTGAACATATATCCAGATGTGGAAGTGACTGAAGTTACTTTGTGTCACTGAGTATTTTTAATAGTCAATATTTTAATATATGCATGTACCAGAATCTCTCAAATATCTACCATCAAACCAGTCTTGGTCAGAAATACTTTATATATGTAAAAACTATAAAAACAATTTAAAAGGCATTCTGTTAAAATTTCCACAGAAAAATGGTGTACAATTTCTAGTTTTCTTGCCTTTTTGCTCAACTAAACATGACAGACAATATCACATTGGCTCAAAACACAATCACTGAATGAGATAAGACACATCACCATCACACTTGCAAATTTAAAGTGAATGGGCTGAACATGAGTTGTACTATAGAGAATAAAAGCTCTGTTATATTCCATTTTGCCATAAGGATTGTCACTACAGTAATGTTCTAGTCGTGGAAGTCTTATCATTTGTAAATATTAATTGCAGGCATAAATAGCTAAGGCAAATAGCCCCAAAATAAACTGGCAAATATTTTTTAACCCTTTAAAAATTTTCAAGGTATATTACTAATGCGATATCTGTTGATTATAAACCGATGGGTTTGGTTTTTTTTTTCTGTTTGCTAAAAATTTACATTTTTGTTCAACAATAAACACACCCATCCAGACATGAATATGCATATTCTATTTCTTCTCAGAGATTTTTCCTCCTTTTTCTAGGGGTCATGTGGCAGCAGCCCAGCCAACCAATTAAAAAAAAAAAAAAAAAAAGATTTCAAATGACATTTGACAAACATGTAACTTTTGTTTTTTATGAAACAGTGACAGTAGTAAAAGCAAACACATTGACTATGAACTACATCCTAGAAAGCAAAAGTAAAATTTCTAAAATCAATATTTAACTACCTTTTTGAAAGAATTACCTGTGAACTTAAAATCACCTTGAAGCTTATAAATGTCTTGCAAGATTGTTTGTACTATCAAACCTACCTAAAAAGGGCAAAGTGCATGGTGACCACTGTCAAATTAATTGTTCAATCAAGAATCAGTAAGTAAAAGGCATTAGCTCTGTTATGCTCCAATGCACACAGTTACATCTTTGATAACTGTCCCGTGGGAGTTTATGGATCCTACATGACCCCCGTCGAAACTCAATTGACTTCTTCCCGACAATTTCTATTAGAATTGGTCCCTGCATCACTGCTCACAATAATCAAGAGCAGAGAGCCTGATTTATGTATAAGCATTTTGTTTCAGTCTAACTCAATAGAATATAAAATAGATGAGGTTATGAGACGGTTGTTTAAAAAGAAAAAAGTCAACTGCATCCCATTCTATACCACAAATTTAAAATTAGAGATTTAAAACTTATTTTATAAAAAATTGAAATGCTTCCGGAACAAGGAGGAGGTGAAAGGAGAAAGTTTTATCTAAATATTGGCCTTTTGAAAAGTACCAGGATCCCCAAAGAAAACCCCAAAAATAAGTGACTAACACAGTGTGTAAATGTAATTGTACAAATGTTCTGAAGTTTCCTACAGCAAGAAGCATTACTGTTATAGAATGTAAAAGTTCCTAATAGGAGCAAAACTGATGCATGTATTGAGAAAACAAAACACCATTTACTAGCAACTTTAAAGATGTGGGTTAACCCTTTTTCAGAGACTTAGAAACCTCAAAGAGCCTATAATTCTCCCTGTGTTTTCTTAAAGTTATTGACAATCATCAGCTATAAATATTTAGCACTGTTCAACTATTCAGCTCAGCTCATAATTTTAAGACATTAAAACTGACTGACAACCTAAAATCTCCATAACGTAAGACATCTCATAACATAGAACACTGGTACAACAAAGGCACTAACTGAAATTTAGGTGATACTTTTCCATTTTTATCATTTTACTCCTGAATTTTTACAGTTTAGATCCTCCTACAAAGAAGGATACAGGTAGCTTTACATATAGAAACTACTTTCATAATCATGACAGTTCAAACAAAACTTGCTGCAAATATTTATCAAATGATGAGCAGTAAATGTTTACAGAAAAGAAGCAGATAAATTTAATTAGCCAAGTATCAGACAACAAAAGCAAGAAACACGTTAGCTATCAATTTTTTCATGGAAATAACAGAAGGAGTGAAAATAACCTATCACCATACTAAAAGTTCAGGAGGTTACAACAAAGGTTGTAGAAGTCAGGATGGGCCCATTCTCAGGAATGTTTATGCTTATGGAAAATAAAAGGGCATTACAACAAAGTGCAAGAGATAAGCAGAGTACAGAAAAAACATTTTACCTTTACTCGTTAAAATGCACTTTGGAAAGTATTAGATGCCATGCAAACGTATTCAGATTTCAAAGAGCAAGATACTTTAAACACTTGAACTAGATACCAATATAAAAACCCTGGAGGAGTTGAGTGGCCAACGCAGAACCTAAGGGGAACACTTTGAAAAGTCCCCGTCACAGGAACGACGTACCTGCAACGCATGGCTTAGAAAACCTTCAAATACAACTGAACTGACATTGAGAGCGGGACCTTGTACAGACCCACTTCACTACCCTGACAGCAGAACCCTTGTGCTGGTTTGTTTTAAACCGATAAATCCTTCCAGTAAATGCATTAGCTACATCATAATTGCAACCAGAGAGCAACCAACCCTCTAGAGATTACAGAAAAATCCACACAGTTCATTAACCATGTAATTATCTTTACTGCCATCATCTTGACCACTAAAAGTCAAGTTGCATCCCTCAGTCTGGCTTGCTTCACTGTAGCTTTTTGAATCCAAACCTCATTTCTAAATCAAAAAGAACTTGGATTAAAGACAGCAGAAGTCAGATTCAGATAAACACATACTGGTTGTCAGAAAGACACATTATTCACAGGAATTTTTTCTTTAACAAGAAATTTTACAGGTTTGTAGACAAGACTTGCAGTACCTATATGAATATGAGCATACCCCTCGGAAGAATTCGACATTTGCCCTCCTTCCCTCAGCGGTGCACAGGTGCTTAACTGCAAAAGAGATCCTGGAAGATCTGACCAGATCAGCTAGTTACTGTCCTTTGGCTACCTACATAGAAAGTGCTACTCTTGAAATACTTTCTTGGACAACAAACTTCTCTTTCCATCTCACTCATCCAAGACACATGCACCATCTATCACAGCAAAGCTGCAGCACACATGGTCAATTAGACCGTTGGCCAGCATGTCAATTAAAGCTCACGTACGCCTCCAGGCGAATTTCTCCACCTAATGCTTCATCTCAGCAACTTCAAATTGTGCATCCTAACAGCTCTGCGGGACACAGAGGGGCTTAGCACACCCTGAGCCTGGCAGAATGCACCTTCACAGCATATCACTGTATTTCCTTCTGTAAACTTAATTAACAAAGCAGACGTTTGTGTTCCAAAACGCAAGCCATATTCCAAGAGGAAATATACCTAGAAAAAAATAGATCTCAAAATCTAAACAAAAGTATAAGGGCCTTAAACTACGGCAGGATTTATGAAAGCCCCTACATTGGCATGAATTTCAATCCATGTAAGGTACAGTTACTGGAATCAACTGGGAGTAAGATTAGAACAGGAAAACAAGAAAAGCTTGCATGTTTGGACATCTTCAAATTGCTTTAAGTATCATGCATGGATCATTCTTAAAAAATACCTGCAACAGACATCCGCCATACATGGAAAATAAACAAACAAACAAAAAAATGGACTTGGATTTTTATTTTAAATCTGCCTCATAGAGAATATTTATGTAGGCTTATTAATCGCACTTATAAAATACACTGCTATCAAGCCTGTGCCACACAAAATATTCAATATATATGCAAAACTTACTACTTTAATCAAAATTAAAATAAAATACATCTCCTAAAAATAAGCTAAAACCATATGGCAGAAAAATAATCCAGTGTCTACAAATGACCGTCATTACAACCTTTAAAAGAATATAGAACTATTTCAGACTGCTTATGAAAATTGGAATTATATCCATTTACTCGGAGCAGCTTACAGAATGATGGAAGTGGTTGCAGGATGCCTATAAAGGCATCCATGCCATGCCTGACAAAATTTCTCACTTATAGTCAGTACTGTATTTTTAATACTCTAAAGAGTGATTACAGGTTTAAACCTGCCTTTTAAGGAAAAAATCCTGCTTCAGCGGAAGAACTCTAGGTATTTCACATCAGTTAGAAAGTCCATCATTATATTCTCACAAAGATAGCTTTCTTAATGAAAGAAATTAAAAGAATGCTCAATCTGAATAAATTTATTTCCCAGGACTAAATACATTACCGAGGATTAATGCACTTAACTTGAAACAGAATTATATTTTTTTCCCCTATTTTAAGTACATCCTTGAAAATATCTCCATTTGTAATTACAAATGGCTTTTCATCAGAAACCACAGACAAACAGTCCCAAGTTTTGTTTTTTTTTTAACGCAGAACTATATTTGAAATAACAGTCGCATAGCAAAAGAAATTCTAATCTTTGGATAGTTGCTCTTGCAAACTAAAGCCATCCTTTCTAAACCAAAAAAAATACTCATGGAAGTCCAAGCCTCATCAGCCATCACTCAGTGGTATCAGGGCCACAGACACCCAACCCAGTGATTAGCACCATGTGCCAACACCATAGAGGCTGCATCATTGTACAAATACCCGACAAACAGCTTGGCAGTTGAGTGATGAAAACCCCATAATTTAACAATTACAAGTGAACCTACTAGCAGCACCAAAAGATTAACTGCAACTTTAAAAGAAATTTCATTCTTAGCATACTACACAATTATGGGTAGTCTACACTATTTGAAATTTGAGCTTTATTCTACCAAAACTACTTCACCCTTTGTCTTTTGGCCCCCCTGGAACCAAACCAATCCAGTTTTCAAGTTCAAGATGCATATCTTAGGCAATAAGGTAATACAAATAGGCCTTAAGTTCATTTCTAGCAGTTATCCTTATTTTCAGTTTCCAAAACATCCTAAATTTTGAGCAAACTTGAAAATGCACACCTATATTTGTATGAATTTAAAACTTATTGCTTATGTGCAGAATCAGACTTCTAACAAGCTCCTAACTCAAATTTATAAGCTGACAAAGTTTGAAACTTCATATTTATCTTTTACTGTGTTTGTTACCTAAATACAAATACAGAAGAGTAACTAGAAACCGCAGTCCAGCTATGTGTCACTATTCTGCACCCTGTAGAAGCACCAAGATATTAAGCCCTGCTGTACTGCAGGCACCCAGGGAACATCGCAGCCCCATCACTGAACCCTTACCAAAACAATACCCTGCTGGTTTCTCGTGAGGAAGCCCACTTATTTGTAACATGAACACAAGAAAAAGCAAGCTCACTCCTCACACAGTTTTGAAGAAGGCAAAATTGTCTCCTCTAGCAGGACAGAGCCCATAGTTCAGGTCAGTAAAATCACTGCATGTGATGGACTATGAATACAGATGACTTGCAGCTGTAAACACATCTGGGAGGGCTCCCTGTTAGCTTTGAATAAATTTGCATATGTTCTCATTGATTTGCATTGTTCTATGGGAGAGGACAACCACAGCATCATTTTGGATAATAATTCTACTAGGTTTAAGACAGATACAAACTACCATAAAAATTCATAACCGACTCTTGGGAAAAAAAGGAGTCATGTAACATCAGATACAGCTAAGCAAGTTGTTAAAGAAACACAAATTAACAAACAGACCCAGGACAATTTGCATATCACGAAGCCCAGATCCAACATCTAACTGAAGCAAACTCCAAGGTTTATATCCTAATCAAGAAGAAAAAAGCAAGGCTTGTTCTGTTTCTTGTTTAGTATTAGCTACACACACAGTTTCTGGATAAAAGTGGAAAGCTTGGGCTTTTAACCACGCTGCACCTGATGGGAACAGGCAGTACAATGAGCAGAACAAAGCCATCAATCTCACCCTGCCTTTGGGCCACTAGCTGCTGCTGGGCTGCAAAGACCCAGCCATGATGCTGGTTCTTCAGCTCTAGTTAGTTACAGCCCAGTCAACAAAAAGGTCTCCTCAGACCTCCCTGCAACCATTTCCTTAGTGTCATTTCTGCATTCATCTACTGCATTGCATTTTTCCCCAGCGTTGCTCCTGACGGCCATCTGAAACTTCCTGTTATTTCAGGATACTGCAGCTGGGCTGCTGAGGGGAATGGCTTGGTATGCGCAGTCTATCTCCACTTCATCAACTGCCATGGTTCCTAAACATTTCTGGATGCAATTACAGGCAACTGGAAATCAGTGTTGTGAGTCAAAACAAATGCAATGTTCACACTGTTCTTCTGAAAGACAAGCAGCAGAATTAGCCTTCCCCCGTCAGTTGCCCAATCCTGAAATAACACAGCACGGTGGGTGGAATGGCACCTGGCTGAAGCATACGCTGCAGTTCTGCAACCTCCAATTAAGATATCAGTGGGGTGGGGAGGGGAGGTTTGCGTATCTTTGAGGCACACCTTTAAAGGACACAGGAAACAGAAGGATGTATAGTATAGCAGGAGGTCAGCATTGCATTCTGCTTCTTTGGTTTTGGTTGGGGTGGGTTTTTTTGGGTTTTTTTGTTGTTTGGTTGGTTGGTTTGGTTTTTGTTGTTTGTTTGTTTTTTGTTTGTTTTTTTTAAAAAAAAGAATATGATCTAGGGTGCCATTAGGCAGCATGTTAGAGGGGATATTCTGACAGCTCCACATGGGATAGCATCCCATTGCTTACTAAAAATCAGTCCATTGTCTTGGTAATCGATAAACAAGCTCACCTGTCTTCTGTGGAGGCAAACAGGGGCAGTAGCACCCATCACATGGTGCCCTTAGCTTTCAGTTCTTGAGCTCACCCTTCTGCAGACCCCTGCCCCACCAAAAAAAAAAAAGTTACCTTAAGAAGCCAGGCATGTTCCCTTTTAAAAACATACTTCATTTTGTTCACAAACAAGATTGCTTTTGTATAATTTTAACCTAGTTTCTCCTACACTCACAGAATGCAACTAATAACAGCTGAGCAGTATTCTCCCCCTTACAACTTACTAGTTAGCCACACACATCTCTCACCAGAATTGTTACTGGTTTTTTTGCCGTTTAGCTTTTCATCAGAATAGGATTTGTTTCTTGTTACCATAGAACAGCTGAAGAATACATAATGTCAAGTAGTTTCTTGTTTCATGACACAAATTAGTCTGAGGAAAATGTCACTGCAGGATTAAAAATAGTCCTGAACTGCAAAACTAAATAAAAGCTCTGTCCTTCTCTATGGCATACCAGCAATTTTTTTTTTTTTCATCTGGTATGTATGAGAATCATGAAGAACATCTTTTAACTAGAAATGACACTGAATTGACTCTGGCAGAAGTTAAAACAGCAGAAAGAAAAGCAGCTGGCAAAATCTTATCTTACCAAAGAAATCTTTCCTCCTGCAAGTGTGTCAGATAACTGCTCCCCTGTACTATATATGCTTTAAATTAATTCTCAGCCACCAAAACCATTTCACAGAAAATTCTATGATTGCAGAAATGATCACATAGAGACAAATGATTTAAAACATACTCAGTTATTCATAGCAACTGCAGCTGATATATATAGATTTTGTGCACAGCCTGTTACAACTGAATGTGGAAGACTGCAATACTTTCTAATATTTTCTTAATAAAATCCACATTTTTTCAGGTACACTTGTTATTCCATATAATACAGCATATGTAAATTTTATATTCTATAGAATATATTCAAAATTGAGGGTTTTTTTTTTTAAAGCAGAATCTGAACAGCTTTCTCAGAGACTGACTCAACCTTCATGTTTTCACTTCTTCCCAGTCATTTTGTTTCTCATTAGCAATTTCACTTCTTGGATGGCAGAGTAATTATCAAATGCATCAAGCATCAATAGCCAGACCAAGCAAATAATCATTTCTTAGACACATACAGAGCTTTAGATTATAGACAGTATCTAAAGAAGTAGTTTTAAACATGTCAGCACTATAAATAAGAGATTGGTTCCTGACTTAAGACTTCTAAAATTGAGCATCTTCTAGCCACATAGTGGCCCATATTCATTGTTCACATTCTGGTAGACAATTCCCAATAAAACAGATCTATCATTGGAAGATAACTTTGCATTTCAATGTTGAATATGCTTCCTCATCTACCAGAAAGATAACCATGAGCACTGAAGGTATGTTCACATCTCGGGGACAACGTGCAGACTAAAGCCAGTGAGTGTCTGAACACAAGGAACCAACCCCATCTTACATAATCAGCATGATTGGACTCCCTCCTCATCTTTCTGTTTTGAAATTTCTGTTTCTTCTCCAGTTGGGTTGGGTTCTTTGAGTAACCTTCCAGAACTAACCTCGAGAAAAATGTCAGCCATCCAATGTCATAGGACGAGATCAATCATGAGGAAAGAACAAAGAGATTTAAATACAACTGCATCAACAGTAATAAAGATAATTTATCAAAATCTTTACTTGCTGTTGGAATTTTAAAAGGGAGGAGGGAGGGCATCTAAAGATATAAATAGATAATCTCTTATGTTACTGAAAACCCCTCAGAATTTGACTATTTAATATACAACTATTCAGAGAAACAGTTTAATGTCTTTTGGTACCACAACTCATCCACATCTTGGTGGATACCACAAAATGGTATACAGAATAGTTCACAAGAGCGAGTAAAAAAAAAAAACAAAAAAAAAAACAAGTAGACCTTCCTTGTGCATACACTGTACATAAATCAGAGTTTAAAATTTAAACTTGGTTTTCTAAGAATCAAAATCCAAATCCAGAGTCCAAGTTTTAATTTTAGCAATTAGTAGCAGTTTTAGCAAATGAATTGTTTTGTAATCCTGCGGTCCTGGAAAATGCTGCAGGCTTACTCTTTCAGGTCTTCTGCAAATAGAGGAAGAATTTACAAGGGAAAAGTAAAATGTTGAAGGGGTTAAATAAAAATGCAATACCTAAATATATGGCAATCTAAAGGATTTATTTTGCTTGTGCCAGGCATGTGAAATGCACATTTCACCAGTACTGTAACAGATGTTCTGAATTCTCATGTACTCTTGAAGTATAATTTTCTAATTCATTGCAGCATCTGACAGAAATGAAATAGCAAGAGTAAGCATTCATTTTCTGAAACCTGAGTTCAAATTTTCAGTTTTAGCAAGTTCGCCGATGACACCAAGCTGTGTGGTGCCATCGACTCGCTGGAAGGGAGAGATGCCATCCAGAGGGACCTGGACAGGCTGGAGAGGTGGGCCCGTGCCAACCTCATGAAGTTCAACCAGGCCAAGTGCAAGGTCCTGCACCTGGGTCATGGCAATCCCAAGCACAAATACAGGCTGGGCAGGGATTGGATCGAGAGCAGCCCTGAGGAGAAAGACCTGGGAGTGCTGGTAGACGAGAGGTTCAACATGAGTGGGCAATGTGCCCTTGCGGCCCAGAAGGCCAACCGCATCCTGGGCTGCATCAAGAGGTGCGTGGCCAGCAGGTCGAGGGAGGTGATTCTGCCCCTCTACTCTGCCCTGGTGAGACCCCACCCGGAGTACTGCGTCCAGTTCTGGAGTCCCCAACACAAGAAGGACATGGACCAGTTGGAAAGGGTCCAGAGGAGGGCCACAAAGATGATCAGAGGGCTGGAGCACCTCTCCTATGAGGACAGGCTGAGAGAGTTGGGGCTGTTCAGCCTGGAGAAGAGGAGGCTCCGGGGAGACCTGATAGCGGTCTTCCAATACCTCAAGGGGGCCTACAGGAAAGATGGGGAGAAGCTGTTCAGTAGGGCCTGTTGTGATAGAACAAGGGGTAATGGGTTTAAATTAGAAGGAGGTAGGTTTAGATTAGATATTAGAAAAAAAATTTTTACAATGAGAGTTGTAGAGCACTGGAACAGGTTGCCCAGAGAGGTGGTGGATGCCCCATCCCTGGAATCGTTCAAGGCCAGGCTGGATGAGGCTCTGAGCAGCCTGATCTAGTCAGGGATGTCCCTGCTTCTTGCAGGGGGGTTGGACTAGATGACCGTTGAAGGTCCCTTCCAACTCTAACTATTCTATGATTCTATGATTCTAAATCCTGATTAGGTCACAAATGAAGTGAAACAGCTCAGTCCTACAAGACAATGCATCTCCTGCACCTTACGGCCAATGTCTGTTCACTTCAACAGGAGTGGGTACACCTACACACCTCTAAAGGTCAGATCTTGGGTTCACAGGGCAGAGAGAGCTATAAACTTAACGCTCACTGAAAAATCTGTTTGCAACTGCAAAAACATCTCCAAAATAGAGTATAACTTCAAATTTCAGATTAGCTGAGGGATGTGGAAGGCACCAACCAAAATTACTCTTGCAGAGCACCAGCTCTTGGAAAGAGGTACACAACTGTGCTCCGGCTACCTGAAAAACAAACTCAAAGTGTATCAAGCCATAGTTAATTTAATCTTGGTGGTTTTCACTTGCTTTTTTTTGCCCCTGGCCATTTTGCAAATGGGTAGACAGACTTCATTTGTAATTTCGCCTTTTTTTTTTTTTTAAAAAAAAAAACCAAAAACCAACTTATCTATCTGTAGACACACACAGAGAAATTCAACACCCATCAAGAAGCTGTCTGAGTCTTAGGTCCTATAGCCCTAAGAAACAGATCAGTCACCAGTGCATCTGAGGAAAAAAACTCCCACGGAATTATTAAAATAAATAATCTTACTTCTTATCTAAAGAAACTGTAATTGAGGTAAGAGATTAAAATATTTGCAATTAGGAGAACATTAGGCTTTACAGCAAGAACAGTGCTACCATAAGTGTAACACCTTCTCCTTAAACCCTCATAGAACCTAAAGATTTGTCTGCTAACAGGACAGATTGCTTTATTATACGCACAATATACTCAGCATATCCGATGTGTATTAACAACATAGTGACACTTCTGGAATGCTTTTCTCTTCCCAAACACAGCCCATTTGCAGTATACATTTCTGATGTGATTAAAAACACTCAAATAATTCAACCCCAGAAATGTAAGTACCGTATGTAAATATTCAGTCTTCCACACACAAAGGGAAAAAGGTGATTTCCGTATCATTAATTCCTACAGATTAGACTCGTGCACACTTCTAAACCACAAGTTAAGCAAAATTAAACCTGGTGGCTTCCGTGCAAGTTCAGCAGAAAAATGAGAACTACACAAGACACTGGTTTTGATCAATTTGCCATCCATATCCTTGAGTTAGTTTCTAACTCATTATGCTTGTTTACAACATGTTGTTACATCCTACCTAAACACTGTTTCCGTGTCTGGCATTGTTCTTTTCAATTAGCATCTTTTCAGTGAAACTGAGCATGCAATTAAAAAACCTGAGCACACTACTAAGCCTTTGTAGAAACATTAACTTTTAAAACATTCAGTAGTTTAAGAGCGTTTAGGGGAAAAGTAAGACAAATACAACTAAAAATTGTTGCTTAGGAAAAAAAAGCAAACAGAATAGTGTTTTTGTCTGGCAAAGTAATTTTTTTCCTGGATAATTCTTGTGTTAGGCTAATTCTAGAAACAAATCAAAGTTATTACAAGTCAGACTTTCTCCAGATATATTGACTTAAAAAAAAAATAAAAAAAAATATCATCACACTAACTATGCTTATATGAGCAACGATGTCTTTTATTAAGGCTGGTTTTTTTTTTTCACTTATGTTAAATTTTTGCTTACTATATTCTCATGTTAGAAAAAAAAACCTTGCCTCACATATAAAACATTTAAGTTTTGGGAAATGATCATACAAAAAAGCTAATCTTGAAATAAAAGCATGACTCCTTCTACTCTCACACCAGTGTATGAATCAGCAGATACTACCATATACCATGTGGTGAAATTTCTTTTTTCCCTCCACTAATCTAATGTAGGTCCAGATGAGCGTTTTGTAAAGCAGTACACAAGATGATGTTTTCAATCGTGTCTATCACAATCACGTCCATTTACTTCCTCTTCAAACCGCATTGATCCGATCGGATGTTCATTCCCTAGGCTGCTGCTATGCATGTTCACCAGGAACAGCTTCTCCTTACTACAGCAACACATCCTGGAAAAACTCTTCATCTTCCTGGGAAAAGGTTTGTTCACACAGCAAACCAGGACACATCCGCCCTCCCTAAGGAAACTCTTCAGCCCTGGAGCACCCCACAAAAACAGGCCCTACAAGGTCTTGGTCATGGGTGAAGACCCGGCTGCTGTTGCTGGGGGCAAGTGCTGAAAGGGAACCACAGTTCCTGAAGACACTCGGGGTCGGGCTCTGCTTGTAGCATGCAATCCAGAAATAAACTGTGGAGCACTTGACCTCCACGCAGAGCACCAGAAATACCTACCTTAGCACCACCTAAATACCAGTCTTTGAGTGTTTACAGAAAGCACAATAAGAGTGGCTGCACTGACATCCCCCTGTGCCGCAGCATACTTAAGAAGCTCACAGTCTTTCAGCATGACGAGGAGGGACATTTGCTTTCAAGTAAGTCTACTGCTGAAATAGGCTAGAGAATTAAATTGTGTAATTGGAAAACATTGCTTCTCACGGACAGTGCTGTAGGAACTACAATCACGTCAACATACAATGTTTATGCTTACTGTATACATAAAATGAGACTCAGCTTTCTGTGGATGAAGCTTTGTCAACACACAGTTATGCAAAGTAGATGAAAAGCCTAATGTGAAGCAAGAAAAAATAGTCTAAATGTTGTATTTTTTTTTCCAGTAACTGCTAGGATGTTTTTAAAACAGAACAAAATAGAATTTTTATACAAAGGATTCCTCCAAAAGTCTGATATTGAAGCCATTACCGTACAAAGCTTTGTGTAAATCTCATTAAGTAACAAATTGACTTGATGGCCTACCACCTCCATATGACCTTGTAGTACACAGTGCCAGCAGCAACCTTACTGCTACAACAGAACCTGTTTTCCCAAATGCACACCATATTTATTTGTTAAATATATCCTCAGTAACTGCAAAATAAAAAATCAAGGAAGAATTAATGGATTTTTTTTTAATTAATTTAAAGTTGGTTGGGAAATGACTTCTCAAAAATAAGAACTAGATTATTTAGAGATTGTTAAAGCATAATTTTTTATTTATTTCAGCTACAAGATAAGTTTAAGGGAACATACTGCTCTTCCAATTAAAATTAATCCAGCTTTTTATTGCTTAAGAAGCATACATATGCATTACAAACCCACACATTAATTTAAAAAAAAAAAACCCAACATATTTCTGGAAACTAGTCATTCTAGGAGACAAGCTCAAAAATTAAAACCTTTTTCCCCCTTCATTAAAAATTCTGATGGGAGATAATTGCAGTAGTGAGTCCACAGAGATTTTGTTGTTCCTGATTGTGAACTCACATCCTCAGCAGCAGTAAACAAGACATATGCATGTCAAGGACAGACTTTATTTCACAGGTGCGCGACTGGGAAAAACTAGAGGTGACTTCTTTCCATCAGTCAGAACAAATACTAAGGACTCACTGCAAGATAAAGCCAAAACACTCGCTTTACTAAAAGCTACTAAATGTGTGGCAAATTGGAAGCATTTCAAATCTGAGAAAAGTTTTAACCTCATCTGCTTGCAGAATGTGGCAGGAAGGCAGGGGAGGAGGATGTTTCTGTTGCATAGATCTGGGGGAAAGCACAGCCTGGGATGACATTACTAAACCTACAACCACAACACTATCTTAAGGCAAAAATTCTACACAATGAGCTCATGCATGCATTACGGTTTGTAGCTAAGTTATTATCTGCAATAAACTGATAACCGCTCATTAACTTCTGAGCATAAGAGACAACTGGCAAGCTATTTCATGCCTCAAAGAATTTACAGCAAAAGGGAGAGAGGTAAACACATGGTGCAGGTGACTTTGTATCTGCAAAATAAAATGAATATTTAAAAATGCTGTTACCTCCCATCTGCAAAATGGATCGACATTGAGCTGTCCCAACAAATGCAGTTTTTAAAACTGATACTGAATCCTTGTGTGCTATGGAGCAGAAAAGCAAGCATAATCTTTTAATTAATAACAATCAGCTATTACTAAAGTACTTTTTAGTAGAAATTAATTTTATAATTAAAGCCTATATGAACATATGAAAAGGAATACCAAATACACGCTTCACAAGCAGCCCTAAATAAAAGGGTCATAAAATAGTATGGGTACAGACAATTACAGCTTGTAAGACTCCATGGGGGGAGGTTAAAAAGAAGATCTCAAAATTAAAAATTAATAAGTCTACAACACAGTTGTTCTAAACAGACTCATTCCTGAAGTCCCAACTCCCAAGGCAATCTCTAAGGACAAGGAATTTGGCTCCGTAATTATTTCTGAAGCACTTGGGAGTTAAATTATTTAACCTGCCCCAAAGCAGATTTATAAGAGAAGGAACGCTGCAGGAGAAGTGACCAGAGCTACAGACCAGACTACACCAGCTCCCCCCAACAGAAAGCCAGACACTGCAGTATTATGTGCACACAAAACACTGACATTGCTGAGAGCTACCTGTTCAAAGGCAGAATGTGTCCTTTAATAATTCAATTCCTCCTGAGAGTCAGGAACAAGGTAAGAGACTAAAAACAACTTTGAGACAGGATATTCAGAATCACAGGTAACGTCCACATTCATTGGTATGGATCTTCATACCTACACGCTGTTCCACCACCAGGCAGCGTAACCACCCCGCAATGCTGCCATTCAAACAGCCCAAAGCTCTCCACCTACACATCTAGCATCGCTGCTTCCAGCCCACAGCTCTCCCAGCAAAATACAAAGACACAACTTTCTACTGCCCAGCCCAAACCTAGTTCCCTCCACACCAGTCTGCATACAAATTCCTAGATATCTTCTCTACTAAGAAATTCTGTTAATTTAAAACATTTTTATCCTCTCCCTTAAGATGCTTCTCAACTTCAGGGAATTCAAATCTTGTATAGAAGTCATGAATCTCTTCCCAGATTTGTATTTTCCACTTCCTGTTCAGTCTCATGTGTTCTCATGAGTCACACAGAGGGGCTACAGCCTTGTAACTTCCCACGGAAAGCAAGGACTGTAAGCCTCACCTTTCAAAATGTCTCTGAGATTTTTACACATTCATGCAAAGCTCAAAATATGTTTCATAATCCTTCATACCACACATATGTTGTTACTGTAGCTTTTATCTGCTACATTCTCTCTCTGCTTTGGTGATTTATATCACAGTATCATCCACAGCAGACCAGTACTTTAAAAAAAAAAGACACGTTCTTCCTTTATGATCAGTTTTTCCCAGAAATACTTAATATCCTTTCTGCTTAGAGCAGCTCTCTAAATTGTGTCTCCTGAGTCCATCTCATGTAAAGAATTTTTCACACTGATGTTTTCTTTAATCCGTTATAATTCAGATTTCACTGGCACCTTTTCTGTTATTCTGTGGTATCAGTTAAGCGGCTTTTTTTCCACACATAGACTTTCTTCTTGGCCCAAGGACAAGTAAGTTTCACAGCTTTCGAAGCCGGAAGGAATCATCACATGATCTAGCACCATAATACTCTGATCTCGCAAACTGCACAGGCCATGAAGTTTTCCACAGCAAAGCTTTCAGCTCTGGCAGAATTAGGACATATTTTAGCAATCTTTAAAAGTAGTGTGAATTCTAAATAAATTAGATAAATTGTTGGTGTTGGACTTTTTTCTAGTGGTACTATGACATTTACAGCAGATATGCCTTCTACAGCCTATAATCACTTTTTAAGATGTTCAAGTGGGCTAAGGTCAAATATTGCCCTTAAGGTGACACACAAAGACATAATTAAAATATTTTACATGCTATCAAGGACTTCTAAGTAGATGGGTGAATGCAATAAACTTCACATCTCCCTCAAATAGGTAAGCAATGGAAGACCTTATTCAATTTCACAGATGAAGCCAGCAACAAAACAGGGGCTCTAATCCTCCAGTCACATATCTGAACTACAAGGTCATCCTGCATGTGTTTCATTCCTCATACACTCATTAAAATACACCCATCAGCTTTGAATATCTTCAGTTTTATGCATGAGCAAGACAAATTAAAAAGGAAGCGAGCGCTGCCATTCTTTGCTTTGATTAACCCCTCCCATCTCAAGTTGTATTCAAAGATTGTCTATGAAGGCTTCATCTGGTGGCAGAAAGGGAAGAGAATTACAACCAACCCTTACAAGTAAGAAAACTTACAATAACCTCTTCAGATAAAAACATAAGTAAAGTGACATGTATTATTGCAAAGGGAATTTCTATAAAGGCAGTGAACAGGAACAGAAGGATAAATCTTTCCTGAAACACTGAATAAAGCAAACACCATAAAAATAAAACTACTTAAGCCTTGATAAATCCAGTAACTTCCTAATCAATGAGAAGTCAGTTGAGTATGTATCTCAGCACAAACACACACACACACCAGCTCCTATACATTTATTTATTTTTAATCCTAAATCCTCCAAGGGGCATTAACTTGGCACAAATGAATCCAGCCTGCGTTACATTTTATATATATGCAACATGATTCTCCAGTTAGTATACTTTTCAGTAGAAAGGCAAGTCCAGTAAAACAACCCCACCCCAAATTTCCAGAAGGTCTTTAGAGGGGTCTAATTGTTTGGCATACAATGCTCAGCATGTCTGCACTCCTTTTGGAGTTTAATTTAAAATCTAATTTAAGTAGTTTTGACTTACCAGAACACACAGTAAGGCACTAACCACATAAAATAGTTAGTCTAATTCAATCAAAATTACTGCCAAAGCAGTAAAAGCTATTAAGTGGCAGGAAAACCCACATATGAGCAATATACAGACTGAGTGCATGTCTAATAAAATACTAGGTATCCAATAGAAGTGGTAAGGTTCACTTGTTTCAGTAACTGGGTTGCTAAGAGCCTTTACAACTCTCTTGCTATTAGTACATCTGACCTGTCAGTCTTTTTAGTGCTCATCAGCACAAGTCATCTATTGTCTTAGCCACAGAAAGGGACATTCTTAGAGTAAGAGATACTATTTTGTGCTTATTTGGGGAAATTAAACCAATTAAAAAAAAACCCACCTTAATTCTGTAATAGATTTTATTAAAGATAAAATACATTTCTATATCTGTTTTACACCTGATGTTACATGTATCTTGTGTGGATTACTGCATAACGTCTTTTTTTTTCCTGGGGCAAAAACTTCAGATAAATCTATCATCACATGTTGAGTTTCATACAGTACTTCAAGAAATTGTTTCCACAGCTATTCCATCTGTTGTACGGAAATATTGACTAATAAGATAGTTTTAATATGATAAATAGATAAAACTTGTAAATTTTGTAAAACTGCTTAAAAGCTGAGCAGTCAGTCTCCTTTGCTAGAACAACATAGACACTTATGACCCTAAATCTCTGAAGTGGTTTTCTGTGTTAACTTATTTTTTTTCTTTTTAATCTTTCAGTCTGTTTTTGAAATCTTCAGAAACCTGGACTGAGATACTTTCAACAGCTAGAGGAGCTGAAGTCAGTGCACCACAGAAATCAAAGTGAGCTACACAAAGTACAGATCCACATCAATACTCACCTAATTCTTAGAATATCTGGATCCAGAGTTCGATAAAAAAAAAAAATCTCAATATTTTTCAGAGGAAATTAAACTGCAATGCACTAGCCTGGCACAAACCTTTCTCATCCCATACAATATTCAATAAAGATTCCTAGCACAATGATCTGCAAAGTAGTACTTGAATTTACTCCTCACACATGGTAAAGTTGCACAGAAATGGACAAGGTAAAATTTGTGAGATATATTTTTATACACAGCAAGTGTTCCTCAGTACACTACATATCTCAGAAGGAGATGCAAGCTTTATTTCTGTGATAGAAAATAGTAGACAGGTCACAGCAAGAAGAAGAGGGGGCTATAGTTTGTCTTATCAGGGAGAAGTACTTAAAAAAAGGAAGCTGCTTTCAAGCTCTTCTTGACAAAAAAAAAAATAAAACCAAGTTTCTGGCATTTGAGAAGCATGAAATACACTGAACAACAATTTTACATAGGAAACACACATAGTTTATTTCATGCTCAACACTTCCTGAGACAAATCTTTCCTATTTCAGGGCAATGCTTCACTGAACGTCTTGCCTCAATTTCTCTCTCCCTATTCTACCATGATCCTTCCCACTACCAAGAATGCCACCAGCACAGAAATAGTCTTTTCAAGTCACTATCACACACACTCCTAGCACTTGAATGAGCCATTTGAATTAAATTGTATGAATAAGCCATATTCATTTAAATTGTAATAAATGGCCTACAGTTGGTAAGAGTGTTTTTACTCCCTCTTCTTTCTCAATGATGATCTTTTGTTCCTTTTCTGTACTTCTACATCGCAACCACTCCTAATCACACCCTCCTAGGAAGTGCTCCTCAACACACTTGCTGGCTTTTTTCCTTTGAATACTGAAACTCGATTATGCAGGCAGCGCACAAACTCTGCATGAATGCCTGGGCAAGTCCTGCTCAGTGAAGCCAAAAGTTGTATTTCCTATGTTGCACCTGCAAGATCAGGTGCTCTGATACTTAGAGGCCAAGATGATAGTTTAGTTTCGTTTAAAAAAAAAAAAAATTTGGTCTTTAATTTCACTTAAGATTGAGCCATCAAGCTAATAGCTGAACAAGCCCTGAACTGAAGGTGGCTAGTAGCCAAGATGATAAACAGGAAAGCTAAATATTGCATGAACAGGGGATTACAGCTTGAGTTAGCATAGGAATTACTCACTGGTGTTCAACCAATTGTGCCACTTGGTGCCGACCCTACAGTCATCAAGACACCCTTGGAATGATTCAAAACTTGGCCTCTAAATAAAATCTCCTATTCAGCCTCAGAGGCACACTGTGAGAATTACAATTATAGGAATTAAGCACAGACCCTGAAATAAGCAAAATCAGTGAAAAAAAATAAAGTCAGAAATGTCAAGACACTGCGATGCAACCAGGACAACAGCCAAAAAGAAAATATTTCCTTTGTAGCGGGGAACAACTGAAAATGTCTGCACTGCTTCTCCTATTAAACTGAAACTAATGGTAGGAAATGCTTCTGAGGAAGTAAAATACAGCAGAAACAACTGGATGAAGGAATTAAGGTAGGGCCTGACTGCCCAGAACTGACTGGACTACAAGGCAGCAAAAATCCTCCTCCACTCTAACAAGCCAGTCAGTCCTGCACTCCTGAAAGCCCTGCTTCTCCTGAAGACACCCATAATTTGGAAATTCCCCAAACTGCCCTTTTTAAGGTTTCATTTTTAGCTACAGCAGACTAAAGGGTAGCTACTACCATAAGGCACAGCATTGACTGTCCAACCTTGACCCATCCCTTCCACAGCTACTTCAACTTCTCTTGAGTCAAGTGCACTGAAAGATTTTTACATTTTGGTAAACTATGTTTTCTGCCAGCTTATCTCCCTGCATCAGTATATCGTAAGTCAGACAAGCAGCAAAGGTGCCAGATGAGAAGCAGAAGGAGCATGCAGGAAGAAGAGTAAGGACTCGGGAGCAGTAAGGATAACCTGCCCTTTCAGCAGCTTCTAGCCAGTACATCAGGCAGGCTGTCATGCAGATCCATATCCCACTTCAAACCATGAATAGGTGGGGTGGAGAGACATGCCAAAAATTCGATACACCTCACCTATATAATTTTGAAAAATTCAAAAGCAGCTGTTGTAACCGGTTCTGAAGAAGACTACAGATGCTTCAAGGGAAAACAGCATCATCCCATACACCATACAGCCAAAAGCATGTAGCGGCTTTTGAGTACAACCACAATGGAAGCAACCACTAACAATTAATGAATTCCAATGCCTATGGACAAGGCATCATTAATAGTTCTTAAAGAATTTAAATAATAAATTCCCTAATGCAGTGTAAAACTTTCAACAACTTACACAAAATTAAAAACTTTCTTGGGAGATGTCTGAAACTAATTGTGTCATTACATATTACATTAGCTAGAAGTTACCCATATTTTAATCACTTATGTTGTCCCTCGTAGCGTTAATTTTAATTTTGTACTTGCACAATTACAATTCACCCTAAGAAAATGAATACTAAAGATAACCCAATTCAGAAACTTATTTCCATGGCTTTATCATTTACCACAAGCAAAGAATATTCATGCAGAACATATTAATATTTTAAAACATTAATATTATGGACTGCACTGTGCAGAAAAGAAATATAATGCAAGTGGATTGCATACAAAGTCTAAATTCAGAAGAATTTACAAGATTACTACAACTTAAATTGTCAATCATAGCTTGACAAAACCACAATCTTGATATAATACTTTTCAATTACAGAGCACTAGAAGCATGGAAATTGTAAACACAAAAATCGCAACACAGTAAGACCGCTAGGGACTTTTAAAGCATGGCTAAACCTAAATTTTCATTTTCCATAAATGACAGACATGACAATAAACACTTGACCTGAGAGAATTTATCTTTAACAATGACTCTCCCTTTTCTATTTCTTCTGTTATTAACAGGGGCAAAGACAGGTTGGCAGCAGAAGGCATTAACAGCAGCCTCAAGACCACAAGGCAGGTGAAGAAGGGAAGAAGGAGATGGGCAAGGACCCGCACCTTGCCTAAAGCAAGCCCAGATCATCCAAAGCAATGAGGAGGCACAGAGTGAGGACTGAAATACTGTGCAACGGAAAGGAGAAGGTTTACAGCAAACAGAACCTGAATTACATTCCCGAAACAAATTTCCAAGTTAAAGAAACAGTCAGTCAAGGAAAACACCTACCAAGAGATATTCCTAACAGGAACACAGGAAACTCCTGACCACCCTAAAGGGTGCTGTGATAGAGGCAAAGCAAAGAAACCGACAGGCCAGTACAACTTAGAATGAATGCTATCCTGAATGCCAGAGCTTCCTCCCTCCCTACCTTCAACCTGACTCTGAGCAGAAGGGTGACAGAGTCTGTAAGTGTAATTTCTGCTACAGGCTTTATTCCTCTAGTCCAGAAAGTTCAGAGCCTTCTCTGGAAGAGATACTGCAGTAAAACACAGTCTATTCACACTCTCCTGCAGAAGATTGTCCTGGCAACACAGCACAGCAACCTAGGAGCCACTTCCCCTGTGGATTTAGCTATCATTAAGACAGGAGAAAGCATTTATATACTGCTCTTTGTAAGGTTGCTTCAACCTTCACTATTGCGCTAAGACAACATGAGGGAGGGAGAGTGTCTTCATAGGAAAATGCTACTTTTTTTAGGCTATCAGTCATTCACCTACAGATAGAAACATTTCTGTTGGTGGGAGTGTGCTATTTCTCAGATCTTAGGAAACATTCTCATGTATCTACATGGAATCTGAAATTCTGATACTTTGTATAGCTCATGTCTCTCATGATTTTGTTTTGTATCCTTTGCCCTGACTTCACCCAAAACCAGATGTATCAAGAGATGAGAGCATTTCAATTGCACTCCTAACTAATTCATCAGAAATGCTACATCAAGTTATAGCATACAATTTCCAGCATTATCCTACCTTGGAAGCACAAAAACATGCCTGCTCCTAACAGTCACAGTGCTTTGACACTGTGATTACCACTAATCAGATATAATTTGTTTATATTCCTCTACTTCATACAAGGTTATGCATCTTGAAGACTACTGGAAATCTGTCTGGAACTTTGACTGTCACTGAAGGGACATGAAACACACCATACTTCTCACATCTTAAAAATGTTATTGCCAACAAACTCATGGCATCAAGTCATACTGACCAACTTTAATTAATTTATATATAGGAAAATAATTCTTAGAGCTACCATATAAGTTTAACAAATTTTTAAAACTGTTATTCCAGTCCATTAACAATCATGTAAATATAGTAGTTGACAAAAGAAGGAAAAAAGCTTTTTATATGAGCAAACCATAAAATAGGGGTATTGTTTCATATCTAAAAAAAATATAACTATAATACTTAACAATCTTCATTTGATGAGAATTCATTGCAAGTTAACAATCAAAAAGTGGATCATCAAATAGTAGTTTTCCACATTTCAGTATTCCTGTAGAGCAAAATACAAGTATACTAGGAACACCTAGAGCAACAAAACAATATGTTTTCAGGAAGCTAGCTTAGTTTTAAAGCTCTCTCTATATTAACCAGCAACAGAAGCATTTTTCAGAGATAAATGAGGAGACAGTGTAGATTTTATAGCCTCATGCATTACTGGAAGTCTCATATATGCTAAACTTCTCTCTGTGTAAAGCAAGAGCATCCCTTAGACCATACCTCCTAATCACGCAGCACAGCTGGACACAGCAGAACTCAGGTGCTCTGCTAATGGAGATGCTCTCTTTGGCTCTTAAGGAAGTGTCTTAAGTTTGTTGGTGAATGATGGTCATGGAGAAATCCCCACTGCTACAGAGCCAAAATAACCAGCTCCTCTCCCCTCCTGACCTCTCAATTGCCAATGAGAGGTACACTTGGAGGGTAAAGGGCTAGCTATCCTCAGGCAGAGCTGCACTAGTCCAAGCCAGGGCCACAGTGGTATGAAGGATCACACAATCACAACCATTCCCCTTGTCACTCTCGTTCTGAATCAAACACTGCTTCTATCGACTTAAAATATTCCATACTGTGGTTGTAACATAATGGTATTTTTGTACCTTCAGGATGCCATTAACCTAGGCACTCCATACTTTAACAATGAGATGCCAACTTTCATTATTATGACAATGACAATAATAATATAATGTAATAATAATAATAAACCAGCAGCTAATTTAAGAGTGCATCTATGCTGAAGCACTGAATAGCACTGAATGCACAGTCCTGAATGTAAAGGTGCATCCATTTCACTATTTTTAAGTCAGGTGAAGTAGAGCAAGGAGCATACACTTGCTGGTCTGTGTTTAGCACTTTGTAATTGCCCAACTATTTACCAAATTCTTGGTTATATTTCCCATACCACAGTAGCGTCTGCTGTCATGGCTAGTTTACCAACAATCCTAACTTAGATGTTTTTCCTCTCTCTAGATATGTTTACAAATGCTGCAGTCATACAAAAACACATTCATACTTCCCCTTATTCCATTACCAAAGTCTGAACTGTAGGATCTGTAACTGATCCTACCCAAACAATGTATTTTATTTCATAGTCTACATATAATGTTGTACAGTACCTCCTAGACTGGGTATATTTTCAATTCAAAATCTGAAAGTCAGACCAAGCAATGCCATCACCACCATGGACCTTGCAGGAAACTCAATCAGCAGGGATTAATGGCCGATAGAGCACTGAATACACAAAGGAAGAGAGCTGCCAAGCACTGAGATGCCACTTGTGTGTTCACTTATCAGACAAAGAACATCTTTTAAAACCATGTAAAGATTTTACAAGCTGAGCAAACTGAGCAATACCACCAGATAAAACAGGCAGCCTGATAAATCAGTATGTCCAAGCAAACTTTGCAATGTTAAATTGTCCTACATTAAAAGTCAGTACTGATTTAGGATTATTTTGTTAAATGGAAAACTAACTGGCTACATCCAGATTTTAACAGAACTTCTAATATGATCAGCTACATAAAAGCAAATTCTAGTAAACCATAAAACTAAGCAAAAAGGAATATTAAAAATAGCAACAATTAATGGCAGAAACTTAAAATTTGGCATAGAAAGTTGAGACTATCAGTATTTTCTGATCTATTCTGATATAATCTATGACCTCATATAACATTCACTCTAAACATATAAGCAACTCAAGTATTCCAGTGTTTGCAGTACTTTGATTTTTTAAGGAAACTAAAAATGCAATCATCACATCCATTTGACTATAGTAACCGCAAGCCTGGCTTCTGACTCTAGCAAGAAAATAGAGACTATAACCAAGACTAAGATCATTAATCACCTGCATTAATAAAATCCACAAGGAAAGAGCAAGTATAGCTCCTGTGAAAGGACAGGCCTCCTTTTTTAACTTGTCTGAGCACTGTGAGGGTGTCAACACGGGTATGAATAAAGGGCACCCATTCAACATAACATCATCGCGGAAAGGCTAAATTAAGCCACATGGACAGGGATTGGAGGAAAGGTCATTTTAGAGACTGATAGCCAGGTAAAGGATAGAGAAGAAGAAAAAAACAAAGTGTAATAGTCACTTTCCAGAAAAGAGAAATGTGATGGAAGTCTCTGGGGATCACTGGCAATTAGCTTTATTCACCATCGTTATCTATGTCCCGCAGAATGGAAAATACAGTGAAATCTCCCAAGTTTGTAAATGAAACCGCTTTCTTTACCCCCTCAATCCTGCTACATAAACCTGTACTGAGCTCTACTGCCACTGACCCTACCTTAAAGAGGTACTAAAACATGGAAGAAGCTATACAGAAAATCTTTCATTAATAAGAGAGGAAGAGTCTTTTCTGTTGCTGTCCCTAGTAAATTGTTGGAAGAAGACGCTGGCCATCCAAATCTTGTCAGACTTCCATAAAAGCACAAACAGCACATATGCAGCCAGGCACTGACCCTAGCACTACAGATACTCTTTCGCAAAGAAGGTACCATCATGCAAGAAAATATCATGCATTCTCTCAAGACACTACTCCTATAAAAGTACACACTGCCACAAACACTTTTCTTCTTTATAAAAATTTATATATTCGAGCAAATCCTTACTCTGCATCCTACTTCAGGACAGTATTTTTTTTTAATTGATAATGGAATGTAATTCAAAACAGCTACGCTATCATATTAAATCAGCTACAGCAGAATATTTTACCTAGTCTTCTAAAAAACATGATGAACCTATTCATTAGAAAATACAGGATTATCTCTGAAGTAAGAAGAAATCACGAAAGGGAAGACAGTTACCAAAATTTGCCATATGGTCTACATACAACATAGACCTAGTAACACTAACCAAAAATTGTAACTTCACTACACAAATAGTACCAACACCCCAACAAGGTAAGGAAGGGATGTTAGTCTTTCTACTGGTAGATGCACTAACTATAAACACTTCAGTATTTTAAATCCATAATATTCACTTTGACATAAGACTAACCAGAAGTACTGCACTAGCCAAGCTTCCCCTCTCTGAACCAGTAAGCTTCCCCTCTCTGAACCAGTGCTGCAAACTCTGCTCCCAACAGCCGTCCTTCAGACCCTCACCATAGGGTCTCAGCCAAGGTCACAGAGTAGGTCAGCACTATAGCAAGTCAGTGACTCCAAATCCTGACGAGACCATGCTGCCTCTCAGCAGGTAGTCCAGAAATAAGATACTCTGCACATCATTACCCATCTTCTGGCTCACTCAAGCACTTCTCACACAGCCAAAAGCTACATCCAACAACATTTACTACTACAAGTTGAGAGACAAAAGTAAGTATAGAAATACACTTTACAGTATAAAGCCTCAAACATTAATTTTATATGTCATAAGATTGCTAAAATGCTAAATCAATTTCAAGCAGAAGACCTCTTTTTTTTTTTTTTTTTTAAATTTGTGTTCCTATACTGCCACCTAAAGATCAGAGTGAAAAACAGGAACAGTAGCAGACTGATTTTTAGTTGTAGTGCTGGAAATAAGCAGTAATGTTTTCCTCATACCTGGCTTTGAACAAAGACCACACTGCATATTTAATGAAAACAAGACTCATGAAACAGTTCAATTCCACATCCCACTTCAGCACTTCATCCCACTTCACTATTTTTCTAATTTCCATACATTAAAAAAAAAAAAAAAAACCAAACCTGTGTATGGATATATGTATCACTAATTTAAAAGTCTGTTGAATAAGGACACACTGCCTTTAATTAGATGAATAAGAAGAAAGTCAGCTTGCACAGTCTTGATCTATAAACTCTGTTTAGCCACGGTATATTTTGCAATGGAAGCTAGATTGGTAGAAAAATATTTTTAGCTTATTTAATTTTTATTTAACTTTTAAAATTTAACTGATATCACTATTTAGGGGAAAAAAAAAAAAGACAAACTTTCTCAAATGCATAACCTTTCATGATATATCAGTTGGTAAAACCACTATTTCTCCCAACAAACCTTGCCCTGGTTACACTTTCTAAACACTTCAGGTATCTTTTCATTCCACCTGTTGCTGCACTCAGCCTGTTTTCTGAATTCTGCAGTCTCTCATGACTTGAAGTTTAAAAGGTACAAGCAGTCACCACACCAAAGGACTCTGATGTCCTGAGTTAGACTTCACAGATATATTAGCTAAAAACAGGGGGGGGGGTTTGTTTGTTTGGTTTTGGTTTTGTTTTTGTTTTTTTTTTAATATGCTGAGGTTAGATGCAGGTGTGTCCTGGAACATATTGTCAAACTTTTCTCTGCGAAAATGAGGAACATATCACTTCTTTAAACAGAAGCTGAGATGCCCTGTAAGGACATGAAGCAAAACACTGGGAATGTTTCAATAAATAAAATATTAAAAAACAAAGGCTAACAGTATTAAAACGTCTCTCTTCAACCCTTTGTAACGATACATGGGTTTTGGATTACCTACCAGTATTTCAGGTATTAATATAAAGATCTCCTACAAACAGTTTGATCACAATCTATCTTGCTGAAAAATTGCTTAAAAGGTAGGAAACAGTTATCTGGAGTCTTTTTTTAAACAAATACAGAGAGTTCCTCTGGGTTTGTCAGTTTCCACTTGTACACGTTTGGGGGAAAGCAGCAAGCATTTATTCAGCACGTCTCAAAACCACGTGCTCCTTACATAGGAGAAACTTGTGCTGGTGATGGGAAACTCAACCACCTCACGCTGCCTGCTTCACGAAGGCCGGTGCCCAGCAGCGGCCATCACCCCTACGAATGGCCAGGGCCGAGCGTTACTCAGCAGCGAGCGGCGCCAGGCTCACAGCCACACGGATGGTTCCCCGCGGGGTTACAGCGGATGAGAACTTTGCCCTCACCACAACAGCGTTTCGAGCAGGACGGGGGCGGTCACAACCGTGCCTCCCGCGATGGCGGCTTCTCACCACGGCCTGTTATCCCCCTCCCCAAACCACCGCCGTCCGGCTCAGGCCTTCGTGCCCAGAAGCGACGAGCCGCTCGGCCCAGCCCGGTTTCGCCGCTCCTGCCCCGGCCAGGCCACCGAAGGCCTCCGACGGGAGGCTGGCGCCCCGGGCACCGAATGCCGCCGAGCACCGGCACAGCAGCGAGCCGCCTCTGGCACCGCCGACTCCGGCGGCCAACCCCGGAAAGCTCCGCCCGAACATCCCGCGCCCGGGAAGAGACGCCTCGCCAGGAAAAGCTTTTAAAAAGCCCTGGCTAAACAGAGCGGCAGGAAGCGACAACTCCTGCACCTCAGCCCTAGCGGCAGCTGCCCGCCCGCCCCCGCGGCACACGGCCGCCCTACACCCGCCACAGCCGGACCCCCGTGCTCCCGGGAGAGACAACCCGCCACGGCCGCGACCCCAGCCCAGCGCCTCGACGCTGCCCCGCCTCAGCGGAAGGGGCGGCGCTGGCCGGGCGGGGCCGGCGGGAGAGGTGGCTGCGGCGGAGGCGACCCGCTCGCCGGTACCTGCGCAGGCAGCGCTCGCACACGCCGCCCAGCTGCTCCTTGGTAACGACATAGGCGAAGGGCTCGGCGCGGTAGAGCAGCTCGCCGGGCCACAGCCGCCGGCGGGACCGGAGGCCGTTGCCCTTGCCCGGGCTGGGGAACCGCTCCAGTGCCGCCAGCTCCATCCTGCCGCCCGCGCCGCCACGGAGAGAACGCGGGGCCCCGCCCGCCCCCACGTGATGCGGCGCTGCCGCCGCCATCTTAACTCAGGGTCGGGGCCGCCCCCGGCCTCGCTTCTTCTGCAGGGGTCCAGGAGACATATTTAATGCGCATTTTTCTTAGCGTCCCTCGCCTGTACTGAAAGGCTGGGGATAGCCCTTTGCCTGAAGTGGCGGCTTAATAAAACATTTCCAGTAATGCATCACCTTGCAATGCCAAACAGAATAAAGTTAACAACTTTTCTACTAATTGCACCACGTGCAGCCAATTACAAATGGGGGGGTGTGTTACTTTGTAGCTCTATAGGTTGGTTTGTTGTTTTTTAAGGGAGTGAGGCAGTGAGAAGATGTCTAACTGTAAATCTCATTAACGGTAAGACGGGAAATGGTGCTGCAGCCCTTCTGGCACCTGCATCTGCTGCAGCCCGGCCTCCGAAGGAACCTGAAGGAAGAGGAGCTTCCAACTGGCACAGTAGCCTTGTCCAGCACCATTCCTGCTTCATTTCCATACCTGGCCAGCCACAACACTGACACAGAAATGGAAAAAAAAAAACATATGAAAATAAAAGTGGCATGAGGACATGCAGCGGTTGCATACTCACAGCTTTGTAGCATCAGAGCAATGATGTGAACTTTGGCAGAGGCAGGAGGCACCCTCTCCCCTTGGGTGGGTGGCCTCCTCAGCCCCAGCCCAGGGCCCTGTCCTCTGAGGGGCTGCAGGAAAGCAGAGAGCCCTCTGACCAGGGCGACTGAATGCAGCAAATCCACTGCATCCTTCAATAGGGAAAATCATACTCCTTTTGTACCACTACCCAAAGGTTTGTCAGTGACTTTTCTTCACTGATGCAATGCTGAAACCAGTGCAGAGAAGTCAGATCTAAGGTAGAGGCTTAATTGTATATAAAACCATTCATTGCAGAAGATTATATACCTTTCGGTTCGTTATCTTGGTCAAAATATTAAACAGTTTCGTTCACAAAGGAAGAGACACTATAATGATTCTGTCAAAAACCATCCCGAAACAGAACATTTTAATTACGAGCTAGCATCTGGGCACACTTGTGGATCTCATAAGGATCTGAATACAAGACGCATTGCTGGGCCAGGACCTGCTCAGCCCCTGAGCTCCAGCAGTGTTGTATCTCTGGGAGTGCACGCTGTCCACCAGCTGCATTTTGTTACTCAGTCAGAGCCACCAGTTAGAGGCACCAAAAAAGTGACAGGGGAAAAGCAAACCACTTGCACCATTAACTAAGAGTACCACTCTGAAAAGGTGATGCTCAAAGACCACAAAATTATGAGTGCTTTCCATCTGGGTCTTTCATAGCTTTCATTCATTTATTTATGAGATTACACACATGATGCAGGCTACATGTGCTAACTGCAAGTAGTCTTAGCCTTGTTTTCCTTATTATGCCTATAGAGGGAGTTAGGGCTTGTATTTTGGAAAGGAGCATTGGACTGTCCTGTCAAAGAACACTGAGACAGACCTAGCAGTTCTTTTAAACAGCTTTCCATTTCTAAAACACACTCAGTCTTGGTCTCAGTAATGGTTATTTCAGTCTGCAACTGTTTTTACCCAAGCTGCAACAGGGTAATCAGAAATTACAACATGCGTATCCAAAATACTATTGGGAAAAACCAAGGAACATCAAATCATAGGATTCCCAATGAAAAATATACTCTGACATTCATTTAAATGCTGCAGGGACATAATTAATTACCAAAAGAACTGACAGAAATCTGGCTGACAGTCAAATAGTTATGCGTATTGCTATGCTTATCTTTAGTTCTCCTAGCAAATTTTTTAAGTGTTCAATTACAGTGATATTGTGAGATACTCAAGAATTATCCTTAGCAGTTATTAAAATATTAACTGACTACCTCTGCGTTAGGCTTGTATGCTTTACTCCTTCACCTATTTGGTCTGCTGCATCTCCCTGTCTGTACTGTTTTATTGAGTTTCTAAGAAGGCATTGCCGTGAACCTATTAACATAGACAAACACGGTAGTAACAGAAATTAATGTCTATCTCTTGGGTGGGTAAACTTAAGAAATGAACGGTCAAACAATATACAAAAAGCATGAAATTAAAGTCCTACTCATGAACTGCAAAAAGCGCACTCAGTGAAGGGCTGTTATGAATATACAATACCAAATGTAGCTTTCATTAATTTTCTCCGTTTTCCAAGTCAGGTTTCCTCATTCACATGTCCCATAACACAACAAAATCTCACACAGTACAAAAACATTTTCATTGATGCGGTATTGGATATTTCAACATCTGTAAGAAAAGCCTGGAAAGCTGATTCTGGATTTCTACCTTACAGTTTATAGATTGGTCTGCCTAGGAGGGCCATTCGACACAGTCTTTGAGAAATGGCAATCAACTGAACGTCCAACTCAGATGTTTTTTGAAATGTTAGTGAATTTTCTGAAAAGCATAAAGATACTATGGCTACATATTCCAATAAGGGGTCATTTAGCACTTGACTATATTTAGTTGAATTAATCCCTTGTTGCAGTTTAGCCCTAGTCACCATGCGGTTTCTCACTCACCCTCCCAAATGTGGTCGGGGAGAGAAATTAGGAAGAAAGGAAAACTCGTGGGTTGAGATAAAGATAGTTTACTAGAACAGCAAAGGAAAACTACAATAATAACAGAATATAAGTATATTAAAATGTACAAAATGAACAATGCACGATTTCTCACCACCACATGTCCCAATGACCAATACAGCCCATCCTGAGCAGTGATCATGGAAACGAAACGGAGCAGCAAGCAAAATAGGGAAAGGGAGCCAGCAAGTTATAGAGAGTGATGCCAGCATCCAAGAAAGAGTGAAGAGATGGAGGTGGATGGACGCAACCTCCACTTATATACTAAGCATGATGTTTACAGCATAGAATACTCTCTTTGACCAGTTTGGGTCAATTATTCTGTCTTTCTCACAGTTTCCTGCACCTGCACGTTAGCAAGACCTGGAAAGCTGGACAGTGTTCTTGGTCTCATTAGCAACTCATAACATTAGTGTGTTTATCAACATTCTTCACATACAAAATAAAAAATACACTGGCTACTGAGAGGAAAATTAACTCCATCCTTGCCAAAACCAGGACATCCCTGTTATTAGAACTGGGTTTTTATACGACCAAGTCATCCACTGACCCAGGCAAGTCAGACTTCCCAGTAGCTATTTGAAATGCATGACACATTCCAGAGAGAAGCAGCTGACAAGGCATGTAATGGAGGCACTTTTGTGGGAAACATCATTTAATTGTGGCTGATACTGCTGAATTAGTCATACTTCCTTATGGCCAGTAGGTGAGAACCATAGTGGAAGTTTAGCTCTTCTATCTCAAGACATCATATTTTACAATATGAATTTACAGAAATAATTGCAGTAATGAAACAATCCAAATTCTGCTCTTTAGTCATAAATGTGCAATACCCATTCCAACCAACACGGCACAAACCTGAATTTTTCTGGGAGCAAAGTAGAGCTTATAATACAAAATGTTAAATTTTGGCTTACTACAAAACCTGTGTCACTAATGGCACAGAATAGCTATCAAATAATTAGTTGAAAGCTTGTAAGCACAGACAGATCTGTTATGAACACGTAGGAATCTCTCAATGAGGTCTCTTCACTTTTAATGTTGGTGTGCTAGGTAAAAATGTAAAATTAAAAAAACCTCACTGCAGAAGAATTTAAAGCACAAAATCATAATAAATTTCACTCAGTTACGTAGATTTTACTTGTTGATATTTTACTACAAACTTTACAAAAATTTTCTACTTTTGAGTCACTTCACTAATTTCCTTCAGATGGTAGAAAAAAGCTTCTGAAGTTCATCAGCGTATTTTCTTAGCTGTTTGTCTGTTTGGTGTCTGGTCAATAGGATCAACTACATGAAGTGTTAAAGTCTGGCTTACATTATGAATAATTGACTGTTCCATTTGGTGTATCTTAACTACTCCTAACTTCCTTTGGGTTTCGTCTGCTTGCTGCGTGTTGTGTTCTATCAGCTGGGGACAGCCCGTGTGTCTATTTTTAGCAGTGACATGTTAAACCACATACAGAAGGAAAGACGCAATAGCTATTGAGCAAGGATACAATGTGAGTGAATAAACATCTCCTGCTAACTTGTTGTCCTTTCTGGAAAAGTTACCTGTTATTTCAATTTTCTCAATGTTTACAGAAAAAAAAAAATGGTACTGCTTTGGTAATTAAAGGCTTGCAAAGCTTAGATTGGAGTTTTCAATCTACAACTCCAAAGATTGCATTTAGCCTGCCGGAACAATTAATTCAACATGTTGCTGAGGAAGCCTCAGGTTCTTATCACACTTACACATCTCAAACTACTCCACCCAATCCGTTTCTTGAGTTTTATGTTGATATTTCTATCAACATTTATTATCATCATTACCTGCAAGGCTAAGCTATAATTATTACATGTCCAATGCCGAACAAGCCTAGTAGCCAGTATATACACATTCCACCGTAACAACCCCTTATCACATCATTTACTGTGTTAATTAGTACAAGGTCGCACAGCCGCCGTCTGGATCAAAAGCAAAATATTAACTATAGAATCCAACTTGACTGCTCTCCTAATTCCAAGCGGCAAAATTTCTCATTAACTGGGAATCATGAGGACCAAGTTTCTTTCTGTTTGTGTTTGCAATGATTTTAATAGGCAATTGCCATCACAGTCACGTAATTTTCTTTCACAGGCAGATGGATGGCACAAATTATGAGGGCCGTTAGAAGAGACTTAGCACCTCTGAAGTTACAATCAATATACAAACTATGACACACTGGTGCTTTAATATGGCATGCCAAAAGCCATTTTCTTGGCAGCTCCTCTAAGAAACAGTATTTGAAGAGTGGGAGCAATGCTTAAGGGTTCTACTTGACAGGTATGTCATGTGGGGTTCATGTTTTAGTGGTTCATGAATTAAATGAGTTTTTGGGGGGAAAAAATAAAAGAAAAATAAAAGAAACCACAACCTCAATCTGGAAATAATTGAAAGGAATATGCTATACTGTGGACTTTCTATTAAGTATGTTGTACGCATGTTGTAACCTTCATCTCATCCAAGATCACAAAGACAGGAAAACATAGGAAGAAATAAATCTGCTCAAAAGCTTGCAGCTAATGAATGTAATTTTAACACTCTATTAATTATATCTTGTATATAAATAGTGCCATAACACAAAACTATGTAAAAAACCCAACTGAATTGTGCAGAGTTTTCAAATGTTTGTGCTGTCAAAATACATTTTATTACTTACTGTATCTGGCACAGTAACTCACTCACAAATTAATGTACGTTCAGAAACAGGAAACTTTGCTATCCCACCATGACAGAAAAGTAGTTCCTGTAAATCTTTTGGTCTCAAAGTCAGCGTGAAGATCTTATCCTCTGAGAAGCTCTAGCACTTTACATTTTGAGTGAATATGCATTTTTTTTCTTTGAATAGCATTTTTTAGGGTGATTAAACCCTAAGTATTAGCCTGAATTTATATACTGTTTTCCTAATTGCAAGTTTTGTCTTTGCATTTACATGAATGAAAAATTACTGAAGACACGTTGGCTCAATTTTCCATTAACATATTGAGGAATATGGCAAAGGCAGATAGGCAAAAGAAAGCAACACAAGTACTACAGAGTTGTTAAAAATCATAACAAAAATGCATGAGAAATCTTTATATACAATTTAAAATTTCAGTGAAAGTTTGCATTCACCATTATCCTACAGAAGCTGTAAACCTGCAACAGCAGGAAGTACTGAGTGCATAGCATCAATTAATCAAATCCATAGACCAACTTCAATTTCACTCCCCCATATTTATTCACTTACACCAGTAATGGCCACTTTATTTTCCCCACCTCTTCCATCAATACCGAAACCATTTTTATAATGACAGCAATTGTTCTTTTCATTTCACATCTGTGATCAGGGCTAAACACATTGCTTATTCTTAGGCTTAACAGCAGAGTTCTGGTTAGCATTAGATCTCTTTATTTCAAGTCCCCCGTTAAAAAATATTCCTTCCACTTGCAGACTCCTGCTATTACCTTGGGACTATCTGCATTGGCTCAGTAAATGCTGTTTTCCAACAGCATTAAAAAAAAAAAAATCACAGCAAATAATTTTCTTTTCTCCAGTTCATGTTTGAAATGTTATCAGCACTACAGTTAAATAAGTTTATATAAACAATGGAGGTCTTATATTTAGGCATTGACTACTTTTCCTGGTATGTTGATATAAGACAGCATGCTGCAAGAAGAGCAAGGTATTTGATTCAAGGTGGTGGGGAATCAGCCCACAAGACACTGCATTCTTGTAGACCAGCAAATAAGACAGTTGCCATCTACTGATACTGAAAAAAGGTGGAATTGCTTCTGTTAATGCAAGTTTGCCATTCATGGTGAATTTATAATGCAAGTTATTTGAAATAGTAAGATATGTAAACAAAAAGCAAGCCTCAAATCTTCATAACCTACACCAGAACACCAGTAACACTCTGACACAGATTACAAATTAAACCTCAGGCTTTCCAGCAGTTTAATCATAATAACATTACAAAGGCTTAGCAGCAGTTTAAACAGATAGCTGCAGCCTAGCTAGCAGAGTGAACTGCAGATGCTTGAAGTCAATTCTTCTTCTGCAGAAGGAAATGCAGGAGGAATACAGAATTCTTGTCACACCTATACCTCACACTATGCTTAAGAAATACAATTCTGTGTTTGCATTGTTTTAGTCGCTGCTGCTTTCCAAAGTGTGAAAATAGCTCAGCCTTTACCAAAAAGGCATTTCATTAACTCATGCTGTGCTAAAAAAAAGCATATTTTTGCAACAGCTCTTCCCAGAGGAGGCAGTATCGAACACAGAACCAGTACAGCCTGCCAGCACTATCAGACAACAACAGAACAGTTACATGGTAAGACAGGAAGAGAAATGAGGAACAGGTTATGGCTAAAAAGAGAATTTTAATAGCATATGGTTTTGAAGTAAGTTATTTTGTACATATAATACACATTAAACAAATACATATTGACAAAGGTTGCAGGTAAGATGATTTTTTTCCCTGAACTGTTTATTCAGCACTGAATGTTCCAATGACTTTGTTTTTAAACTTAAAATAAGATAAATCCTGTACGCACACAGGTGTTCATATATTGTAAACAAGAAAAGGCTGCCCAGTGTTCTTTTCAAATTTTCAAAAGAAATAATTGTTACAACTTTTTTCCCCAGAGACGTAACAATCTTTAGTTAAAAAAAAACCAACTAACTCTTAATTGATGTTTTATCATGCTGTCATTACTTTGTCCTCTATTAACCCACCACTATTGATTTATTAACATTATGTTGACTTAGACTGCAGATTCAGTGGTTGCAAAGACCTATGGTTTTGTTTTTTTTTTTCCAAATGTTGTAAATATACAGCAGTGTAACAAAAAATTTCATTTAAGTGGTAGATCCAAAAGCAGCAGGTCACCAATATGCTCCTGGAAAAGATGCAAAGTTTGTGCATTCTAGATAGGACTGCGATCAAATAACTGTGAATCCATTACTTTCATCCAGTGTAGAAGGGCTCTTGTTACTTCCTAGATTTACCTTCCTGTTTGGACAGGAAATTATCTAGCTAACAGTATGATCGATTTTATTTAAATCATTTCTTATCAAAGTAATCTTCCAGAAGCAAAGGTGATCTTCCAAAAGACATCAGCTTCAGATTTACAAGTTTATGTTCCTTATACTGTCCAAGGCTTCGTCATGGAACCAGGTTTCAGCAAACATATTAGAGTTTTGCAAAGTCTCAAAAAGACGCCTATAGTCTTCTGGGTATAAGTCACGTGTTTCAGCATTTTTTTGAATTTCTAGCTCTTTCAGTAATTTGCCACCATTGTCCAAGCTCCATGAACTGAAACAAACAAACAAAATCATAACAGATCATTTCTTTCTGTGAAAAATTAAAGAGTAAGAAACAGTATCTGAAGGTCCATTTCACTCTTTCACAGCTTGTAGAAGAAGTTAACATCTTCCTACAACAAAAGTTATTTTCAGTGCGTACTGCAAACAGGAAAAAACCTCTGCTAACAGACACAGACAATACCAAACTACATAAGCTGCCTCATTAGATGGCGAGTGCCTTCCCTCCCTCCTCTGGCCCAACTGCCTAAGCCAGTAACAGGTATCACAGCTGTCGTAGTTCAGCCCTGATCAGGACCAGACTACGCAGTCTCTCTCTCACTCCCCCCACCTTCTGAGAGAACAGGGAGAGAAAATATAAGGAAAAACGGCTCGAGGTTTGAGATAAGGACAGGGAGAAATCCTTAAAGTTACCGTCATGGGCAAAACAGACTCGACTTGGGGAAAACTATTCATTTATTACTACAAACAGCAGGATAATGAGACAGAGAACAAGATAACCTCCCCCCACCCCTCCCTCTTCCCAAGCTTAACATTATCTCTACTACCTTCCCCCCCCCGAGCGGCACAGGGGGGAAGAGGGAATGGGGGTTGCAGTCAGTTCATCATATGTTGTTCTACGCCGCTGCTTCATGGTCGGGGGAAGAACTCCTCACGTTCCTCCCCTGCTCCATTGTGGGGTCCCTCCCACGGGCCACAGTCCTTTGTGGAACTGCTGCGGCGTGGGTCATCTCTTCCACGGGTGCAGTCTCTCCAGAACAGCTGTCCCAGCGGGCCCTCCACGGGCCACAGCTGCCTTCAGGCATCCACCTCCCCCGGTACGGGGTCCTTCACGGGCTCCAAGTGGATCTCTGCCCCTCCGTGGACCTCCATGGGCTGCAGGGGGACAACCTGCTCCACCATGGTCGTCACCACAGGCTGCAGGGGAATCTTGGCCAGGAGCCGCATTACTCCTCCCCCTCCTTCTGAACTGACCTTGGCGTCTGCAGCCGTTCCTCACAACAGGCTGGTAGATGTCTCTCAGGATCTTTTTTTACATCTTATTCACTTCTCATCTCCTTTCCACTTCTTGCAGCTGGGCTGGACCGAGTCGGGCCCAATCGGCTGCCTGGCGAGAGGCCAGAGGGTGAGGCCTGCAAGGCCCATGAGGCTCGCGCCTCCCCCTCTGCGCCTCTGCCCCCGCTCAGCTCCTTCACATCTTCTCTTCTCTCTCTCTTTTTTTTTCTGTTTTCCCATTCTTAAATACGTTATCGCAGAGGCGTTATCACGAGACATTCTGCTACCAATCGGCTCGGCCTTGGCCAGCAGTGGGTCCGCCCTAGGCCTGGCCAAGTCCCCTGAACAAAGGGGAGCGACTTCTAGCAGTTTCCTACAGAAGCTACCACCTTAGGCCCCCCCTTACTAACAAAACCACGACAACAGCATAAAAAAGGGTTATTCTTCAATGCCTAGGAAATTAAAGCCAAGCTCATC
This sequence comes from Chlamydotis macqueenii, assembly GCF_036417535.1. Classification (NCBI taxonomy): domain Eukaryota; kingdom Metazoa; phylum Chordata; class Aves; order Otidiformes; family Otididae; genus Chlamydotis; species Chlamydotis macqueenii. The sequence goes on along the minus strand of NC_141558.1, from coordinate 91,269,093 downwards.
TTCAAGAAGATGATTCAGTATAGCATGACTTAGTGTGACTTATGCCTCCTAGGTATTTTCTTCTGTTTATGAACAGATGCGTCCACTGCCTCCCCATATACATCAGTGCTATGAAAACTAGACCTTTTATAATTGTGCACGTACGTTAACTATTTGCCAGACAAGAAAAGGGTGTATAAATACACAGAAGATGTACATTAGAAGCCTTCAAGGTTAGCTCCCACTTCCCAGCCAAAGGATCGAGTGCAGATTAGGTACACCACTGAGCTTTAAGAAAGAAATCCATTAAGGCTCTTTGCATTTGTCTTTGCTAACTGAGTTACTGGAATTTATTAGCTTGTTTTGTTTTTTTTTTCCCCTCTCTCTGTTTTCTGGAAATTAACTTCCATAAACCACTACCAGCAAATGAGAACTATATTTATTATTTTCATTAACAAGTTGAAGTCAATGCTTTCCAGATTGCAAACACTTCGCATTTATGGGAAATGGAAATCTACTGATCATAAAGCAAGTGAATAGCTCCAATGTAATAGCAAAAAGAATAATTAAAGAGAGTTGCATAATTGGTAAATAAGTCTAAAGCCTAATTTTTTAATTAGATCACAGAAAGCCATTTGAGGACATCCCCACTCCACCTTCAACAACATTCAGCTGTTTTCAGCAGCATTACTTTAATGTCCATTATAAACTTTTTTTCAGCTTTTAATTTCTGTACCTGCAAAACTCTCGGTGACTTTATTATGATGTCTGTAAAGTGAGTGAAAACTTCTTGTGGATATGTGACCTCGCCTCTACTGGAGGTACATACGATTGCTGCACATCTGCATTCTCAATATTTGTCGGCCCTCCTGTCAAACCTCAAGTTTTTATCATCTGTGAATACAGGCCAGAAACAGCCCCCCGAAATATTGTATTGTGGGTTGCAAAAATGAAATCTTCTATTCTACATGTAGATAATTAATTTAAAAAAAAAAAAAAAAGCTGTATTTCAGCTACAAATAAATACTGTTTTGAGAACATATTTTAACATTTTCCTATATTTCTTTGAAGAAAAAGTATAAAAACTGTAATTTTTCTTACTTACTTTAATTTATCCGTAAGTCTAGACTTGGGTTTAGCAAGACACTGTTTCACCATGAAAATAAAGGTAGATGAATTTGTGGGCTGCAAGCCTCCCGTAAACAGATTTTGCTGAGGAGTCAGTCGTACCAAACATAAATGGTCATTTGGCAACCACTACAAGAAAAACAAAACAAGCCACTGAAAAGTCATTTTTAAGACAGCGTCTGTCTTTAGCTAAGAGTAACTGTTTCATCTGTGACACCAGTAACATTTCTTAAAGGGTTTTAGAAGTCTTAATGAGATTATTCTGTTGGACGCTGAGGCTTTAAAATTTTGTTCCAGAATGAAGATTCCTTACCTCTCCCCAACCCCGAAACATAAAAGAAAATCAGAAATAAAACAGACATACTATCACTTCAATTTTATTTTTTAAGACTGAACTTTCTTAGTCAAAATAGGCAACACAGGCTTGATGTGAGTTTTCAAAAGATTATACGGCCTATAGTGTTCCGATAGTATGAAAGGTATCAGATCTACCTGCCTTTTGTACATAAAGATGGAATTATTTGAGTGCAACACTAAGACAATATTGCAACTTGAGGATTTTATGAAATTGGGAAGGGGTGGAGTATTTAACTGAAATAAATGTGCTTCTGTAGTGGCAGCAATGATCTGTCATCCAATAGATCTCACTATTTGTACTTCTCCTCAGGCTGTCACAATAAGTCTTACATGATCCACCTGATACTCCTCTCTACATGGCTTTACAGCAACACACCTACCTGTCTAAGGCACACAGTAATTTATATTTACTTTTACATTGTACGGTCACATTTCAAACAACACTCAATACACTACCCTAGCAGTCTTCTAGAGAGAGTAAAATCAAATATTAAGTAAACATGCTTTTATATTATTGGTATTAAATAAAAATATTCTTATATTATATATTATATTATACAAAGTTTATACAAACACTTTTCTAAAAGATAAAAGTAAAGTATTTTACACATGGTATTTTTCCACTTCTCAAATGTCAGCTTCAAGACTCACACTTTTCAGCAATTAACTAGACATGAAATCTACACTGCCCATGTGAGTAACCATTTTAATGAAAACCAGAAGCATACCAATATTAATTGTGACAACATTTGTTTTGTTCAAGCAGGTAGATGTGACCCTGTTAGTAAGTTATTTTGAAAAATACTTCATCTGTTCACATCCCTTTATGCTATTTATTCACTGTATTTTTTTTTCCATCATAGACAATAAAGATACCAGTTTATTTTAGTTTCTAAGCTAACGCAATTCTTCACCCCATTTCTGATGCATCTACATGCTGCCCATAAGTTTTAATTAGAAGAACACTTCTTTAAAAATACACTATTCATAGCCAAAACATGTATGTGTAAATGCTGTTAGAAAATTATTTCAACCTGTAATTAAAAGTGGTTTAGCTGCATCTCCAAAAGGAGAAAAATGCACACAACAATCTTACCCTGCTTTTTGGTACTGCCAGTCCTCCATTTTTCAAATTAGTTACAAATGATGACCAAGGTTCCTATGGGGGGAAGCAAGTATATCACAGAATTAAAGTGCTTTGTTAGAATTTGGAAAAACATTTTACCATCAATCCTGTCAAATTAGAATTTTACCCTAATTCTAAAATTTACTTTAAAATAATGTAAATATATTAGGACTGGAAAAAAAAAAAAAGTAAACTAAGAAGCACACAAAGGCCAGACTGAAAACGTTACTTAATCACATTCTTGACAAAGCATCTGAGTAGCACTGGTAAGTTACTTAAAATCAAATAACTTGTATATATTACCATACATTAGCGGGGCTACCTATTGGTTTCAAGTTCAAAATCTGAACCAAAGCTGAAAACTGACAGCTGACCATAATAGCTGCTGTACTGAATAAAAAAAAAAAAAAAAAAAAGTGCCACCAGCTCAATAACTAGTCTTCTGAAGCAGCTACAAGCAGATGTATAGCAAACACTGTATGACCAGTGCATGTGTATTTAATAGGTTCCTTGAGCATCATCTTATTCTTCAACTCCTTGATATTTACCTTAATATATACCTTGTGGTATAAGGTATTTGGAAGACAATAGATAGTGAAACTTTCAATTTTAGATTAGCAAAACATTTAAACTATGAACGTAGGTTCCTAGAAAAACAGAGCACAAACAAAGATAAATCTAAAAAGCATAAAGTAAGTAAAAGTTGATGGCCATGTGCTCATGTGGAGGTGGGAGGACATAATTAAAAAACTTTTTAAAACTAAACCATAGCATGTTTAACAAGGTAAGATAGTTATTGACTAGCAGGAGAAGCAGGCCTGCTTGGAACTTAAAGGCACCATGAAAAACATATTTCTACTAAACACAGCTCAGGAAGTTGAAAGCGTACACGATGGCAAAATGCAGAGGACATAGCAGACTATGACATATTGGAATAGCAGTCTTCTAGTCCCACACAACCCTTACACCAAGATAGAAGAGACTTATCTGTTGCGCAAACATCTCCTTATCTACCAGCTTCTGAGAATAAATGTTTTGGAGTAGAGTGTCTTGTAATGAAAATACTGACATCATAGTTAATAATGATGCTGCTCAAGTGAAAGAGTTTGGCACAAAACGTGACTGTTTATCCAGAAGTTTTCAATACTTCTCCAACTAATTTAAACATCAAATTAGCTCCAATTAGTTTACGATAGTAAAACACTATAAACCCTTTTCTAAAAACACGTCCATAGCATTAGACCATGTCAGCTGGTACAAAAAACTTACCATGTGCAGTAGCTGAATTTCACATCCTACTTGCCAAAGTACAGTAAGTGCTTGGTAGGCCCTCACTTCCCCCGGCTTTGCTGTTAATACCTAACAAAATGGCAAACAAAGAGCATTTTTGTTGCAAAAACTAAGATTGCTTCTTTATCTAAGCAAAATCCTTATATATATAAAAAGTGGTAAGAAATTCATAGTTAAATCTAAAATTTCAGGGTAAAGTTACATTAGGCCTCAAATTATTTTAGTACATCTTGTCAGAATACATCATTAGAAGATACTATGGGCATCTAAGTACTTCTTCACAGCAGTTATTTGGATAACTGAACCGTGTAGGAATTTCCAGCTTATACTTTCTGCTCCCTTTTAATACAGAGAAGTTTCATACAGAAGAGAAACAGGGATAAAATTCTGTGTAAAAACCATAACATGGACAGACTTATCAGCTCACACTGATAAGATAATATTCCCAATAAGACATACAAGAAGAGTAAGCCAAACATCAAGTGACCTCACTGAACATTACACAGCTTGCACAGTCATCGTCCTGATCAATATTACAGACTGGACAACTCTTAGGGCAAGAAAAAAGGAAAACTTGTGGTTATTCTCAAACAGGGCAAATAAAGAAGTAAATTGTAGCAGAGAGATTTAACTTCTCATAATACATTGAGAGCCTCATCATATGATCAAGCAACAAAAAAGAAGGTAACGATTGCTGTTACTTAGGTACACAACTCTCATTTAATAGGGCTCACAATAAAACAAGAAAACTTAATAAAAAACACAGTGACTGCATTAAATGAATAGGCTGCCCCCTATGTGCTCAAAAATCTGGCCACTAAGAACATACCATTTAAGTGGATATTTCAGTGGTGCCCAACCTGTCATTTCACAGACGAATATACTTAAGACTTTTAATTTTTCTCAGTAGGGTATTAGCCACAACACAGGTTGTGGAAGCACACCTGGAAGTCTTTGCTTACTTCAAGTAATTAAAGGATTGTGGCTCTGTATGAACCTCACAGTTTGAAAGAAGGAAGAGGTACCTTTGAACTACAGTTCTAGAGGTTTGGGACAGCGTAAATTAGGAACATATAACCCAGAAAGCAGCTCTGCACCTTAGTGTACAGAACCTTAATAAAAAGATGTGTAAATCACTCTTATTTCACCTCATTTTTTTTTCAATACTGCATACAAAAGTGGCTCAAGAGGGCAAGTGCATCTCACCGAGTACAGTATTTAGCAACTCTGAAACCTCTTCATGAAGCATTTTGAATTCAGTCTTCATTGACTATTACCTGCAACTAGTAAACAGTTTTGCTGCAAAAGTACATTACAGAATTTAAGCACCTCACAAGTTTCAATGGAAAGCAGCTAGTTTGCTGCTGCATATCCTTCTCAAGAACCAGCCTTCGTGTTTGGAAGATTTGTGGTTATGTGGCAACAGAATGTTTCTTGACAGTGCTATTACTGCAAGAAGAGAACAAGTAGGAAACAGACAAGACAAAACTTCTGGCAGAAGAAGAAATTCACTAGCAAAAACATTAACTATACAATATAAATGCTTCTGTGTTCTTTACTACCTGTAAAATCTCTTACACATACCTTGTACTCTTTTTCACTCATAAAGATGTTGAGTTCTACTCTTCCGTATCTGTATATGGAATTGCATTCATACAGGGCAAAAAGGAGCCTCCAAAGCATGTTCCTTTCCTTTTTTTGTGGCAAGATTCCAAAAACTTTCACAGGTACATCTGTTTCAACAGTGTGTAAAAGTATCTTTAACATTTTGCAATATGTAGACAATCTCATTAATGCTCACGTCTAAACTACAAACAATTAAGAAAAGAAAGTCTGTCAGCTCATGTTGTTCAAGAACGAATACAATTCGAGCTTTAGTCAAAGCTGAGTCCAGTTTGCATTAGATTAAATCTTTATTAAAGACAAGCAAATAGCTGAGATTTCATATTGCCACAAGGGTTTTTTTTTTTAAGCTATCAAGAACCTAAACAAAGCTGAAACATAGGAAATAACATCCCTGAATCCAGCATATATATTAAATTGAATATATAGCTCAAGCAAATCCCAAAGATTTTCCCAAACAGCCTGTGCACCCTTCAAATGTATTTGTAAGATGTGTGATCATAGACATATACCTGCCCTCCAAGGAACTGCTGCTACACCCATGGTGTCAAAAAGGTTGTCAGAACACACGGCAGGTGGTTTCACCATTCCAGTCACCAAAGGATCCAGTCTGAAGAAGTCGCCATAGATTACCTTTAATTGGCCATCCAGGCTATTCTCTAGGGACTGAATAAAATTAGTTTCAGTTGAAGAAATCTGTCTTGCAAAACAAACTGAACAAAACAAAACAAAAAAATATTCAAGCACTACCTAAAATGGTTACTCAGTCAACAAGAGTCAAATCTCAGAGCTGCTTCTTATAGCTGATAAAAAAAATAGTTTCTTTCATTGTGCAGGGCATTGTGACATTTTTGTGCTGCTCAACTCAACTGCTTTAAAACACATTCTTAAATTAGTAAGATGTTATGCAGGGTTTTGCAAAAAACAGCTATACTCAACTAAGCAAACTACTGCATTTAATGATTTACAACTGGAATTCTTCACATATGCAGAGAGAATGCCTCTTATACACATTTTAGGTCAGCTTAGAGTCTTTGGTTTCAAGCGTCTACTCTACAGCACTGTAACATAATCCCTCCAGTACTTCTGCAGCTCTGTGTCTGACCACCTTTGAATCCTCACAAAGCCAAGGTGAACAAGAGAGGACAACACATGTAAGCGTCTTAATATTACAAATGTTGTAATAGAATCAGTTGTTGAACAATAGATTAAATAATACCATGAGATAATCAGAATAACCAAGACTATTTTTACAGATTTCTGAAAGCTACATAAGGACATCTTGCTTAAACATACACAACTACAATGACTATGATTAGTATTAGCCTCAAATCCGTGCATGAAACTATTCATAGGAGACTATGAATTCCTGCATACACAAAATGTCAAATCAATTGATTACAAAATAGCCTGTTGCTGAATGTACAATGTAAAACCAAACACCACTATTATTAAGCGTTATTTCACATGCTACAAGTAACCATCACTGGCTAATTCCTTTTTCATCCAACAGTTATTACACAACTGTAAGTTAATTTATTATTTTCCCTTTAATTAAGTTTTAGAAATAGGCTACCAAATCAAAAGTGTACCTGTAAGTTTGGAAGAAAGGCTGAGTTACTTTCTAGAGCTACCACTCTAACACCTGCATTGAGCAGAGTCCGGGTCAAGATTCCAGGACCTGACAGGGGAAAATTAAAAAAAAAAAAAAAAAAAGAAAAAGAAAAAAGAAGTGCATTTTTTTAAAGTGATTTCCTTTAGCGATTTTCCCAGCACAACACTTGGAACATATCACCTTCAACAGAGATAATTTGTTTAAACACACTTCAAAACAAGAGTTAGTAAAGAGATCTACACACAGCCTGCCTGAGATTGCTCAGTGAATTACACCAAGCACAGCATTACAATTAGAAACTGAGGAACATTAGATACAATGTTTCAAGTGTTTCTACTGCTTTTTCTTCTGCCAACTGAAATATACTTTGAAACCTTACCTGTATTATCTCTACAGGTAAAATACCCTCTACAGAAATGTAAAAAAAAATTTCAGTAACTGCAGAGGGCTGGCTATGTAACAGCCTTAAGCATGCTTTTACTGACAGAAGTAAAGTTTACCTACAAAACCAAAAAGTATTACCTGGTCAGAAATCTACATCTCTACTAACTCTATATCAAAGTTTTACCACCAGTGACTCACGTCTCCAGGCTGAGCACTCGCTCATTCCCTCCAAAGCTCTGTATAAATGCCAGCCCCGCCGCCTGCCTCACAACGGCGCCGCCAGCCCCGCCCGAAACCCCGGGAGCGGCAGGGCCCCGTCCCCTTCCCTCAGCACCACCACCTCTCCGCGGCCCCGGCAGAGCGGAGGAGAGCAGAACGGGGCCCGTTACCGCCGGCAGCGAGGGCGGCAGCTCCCACAGACCCCACAAGGTCACCGGGGCACGCCGAGCAGCGCCGCGCTCCGGCGGCCCCGGGGACGGCGAAGCACCGGACGGCAGCGAGAGCCCCGGGGCGGCTTACCGGGCGCGCACTCCAGCAGGACGGGCTGGGGGCCGGGGCTGGCTCCGGCCTGCAGGCAGCGCTGCACGGTGCGCGCCAGCCGCGGGCAGGCGATGAAGCGGCGGAGCGGCACGCCGGGCCGCTGTACCTGCTGCACCAGCCGTTCCGCCTCCGCCGCCTCCGGCACTCGCAGGCCCGGGCTCGGCCACTGCCCCACCGCCCGCCTGGCTGTCGCCCAGCACGGCGACAGCCCGCAGAGCAGCGGCCGCAGCCCCGCCGCCAGAGCCGCCGCCAGGAGTCGGCGGCAGCGACCCGCGGCGCCCGGCGGGGCCTGGCCTGCGAGCATCACCACGCCGCCACCGGCCCCAAGCGAGGAAGCAGCTGGGGTGCGCGATCCCCGCGGCAACGGGAGCGTCACTTCCGCCTCTCCGCCGGCCTCTCTAGCGCTCCTCTGCTCTATCGTCCGAGGTCTCTCGTCTCCTCCTGCCGTCCTCTCTATGGTGCCAGCCGTGCACCGCCGGGAGCCTGCGGCAGCACGGCGGGACCGTCCCCCTCACCTCCACGCCATGCCAGCTGACGGGTCCCGGCCGCCCGAGCCGCAGCGGAGCTGAGGTGAGTTGACAGGGGCTTATCCCCGAGAAGAGGGGGGGAAGGGGAGATGTTTACCCCGCCGCCGCCTTCCGCTCGTCCCGGCCGCGGGCTGCGGGGCGGGGGGATTGAGGGCAGCCGGGCGGGTGGCGGGAAGGTGCCGTCCCCGCCGCCTCGCCTTAAGGCGAGGCGGCGGGGACGGCACCTTCCCGCCACCCGCCCGGGCGGCGGTGGCGAAGCTCCGCCGTGAGGCGGGCGGGCGGGCGGCGGTTAAGCGGCCGCGGCGCGCGGCGGCGGCGGTTGAGGGAGGCCGGTACCGGGCGGGCTGAAGCTCGCTGCCCGCCTTTAACCCGGGATGGAAGGTACGGGCGCTGCGGCTCCTTCACCCGGAGCAAACCGGAGCGAGAGGGCGTGTGGCGGCCGTGTGCAGGTGAGGAGGAGGAGGAGGAAAAAGAAGCTTCTTCGACCGGCAAGAAACGCCGTGCTAGGCGCCGGTGGAGCGATGCCTGCTCGGTTTGTTGGTGGAAATCCCAGGAGCTACGTATTTAGTTTGAGGTTTGTCTGGGTGTTTCACGGGAGGCTTTGATCTCCGCGTCTGCAGCTAAATAATCACTTCGGGACTCGGTTCTTCGTATGGCCCTGCCGCCCTCAGCAGGTGCAGGATCCTGGCTCCGGCAGTTCTTCATCAGCCGTTCTCGGCTTCTTTCTGCCCGATACTGTCTTGCAGTTACGTTTTAGGTAAAACCAGTAATTCAGTAGCAGCAACGCTCTCCTTTCAACAATTTCCCTGATGCCTTAATGAGAAATAACTTTAGGATCATCTTCAAAACATATTCAAGTTCTGCAAAGCTGGAGTTCATCCTTCAGGGGTGTGCTAAAACCTGTCAGTGGCAGGTGAGTGGCCATGGTGTGATGGAGTTCCGCAGAAGAGGAGAGAGAATCCTCTCAAACGTGTTTCCCTACTCCCTGCCTTGTTCGTGCAGAAGACAAGAGTGATCTTTCAGTCACAGAGTAGAGTAATCTTGAAATTAACAGCTCAAAAGTAGACTTTCTCTATGATTTTGTGTAAATTGCTTGATTTCTTATATCTCTCTTCCATTGGTAACCTGAGAAATTAACACGTGCCTAAAATGACTAAACAAAGTTATTTTGTTTGATGTGTTTCTACTAAACAGAACCTGGGACAGAGAATTGTGGCTTTGCTGTTCTCTTTGGTGAATCTGCATGTGGCCTGAAGAGGGGCTGGGCTGAATTTAGGAAAGGTTGCAAATGCCTTGTTGGATGCAGCAGTTCTTCATATCTACAGTTTATTTTTAAGTACTTTGCTCTTTTACACCAAGTACTGTAATAGTCTTCCCTGTGCCTTGAGGGAAATGGTCAGACTGTTCAGCTGGATGATGGGATAGACCTCAATCCATTTTTAAACTGGACTTTATGTTTTTAATAGCTTTTTTACTCTCTTACTAATTAGTCTGATAATTCAGTAATTCACAGCACATCTAGAACATTGAGCAGAACTTGGTTTTCATAGAGCAGGTGTTTAATAGTGTCCTAATTCAGTATTCCTTATCAAAGTGTATTGATCGCTATGGCCACAGAAAGGTTAGATATAGTTACTAAATTACCATGTTGTATTCTGTCTATTTTAAAGTTAATTGAAGAACTTTGGAATTTTTTTGTTGCCAGTCAGAGCACTCTGGAGTGCTAGAGTCATCTCTGAATGGGCTGTTCAGAGTAATTGAGATTATTCAGATGAGTGTTTGCTAAGTCTAGCCCAAATGCCCTGATGTTCTTAATACACTAGAAATTATACACTTTTCTTCATATTTTTTTTTACTTTAGCTTAGCACTTGCCTGCATTGAACCATAGATCTCTATAGAATGAGTTTATGATTTTTTTTTTTTTATTTCACTCCTAGAACTGCCAGTTATATATACTGAATCTTGCATGCATAAAGGACTACCTCTTTCTGATCTGATCGTTATCCTTGAGAAACTGTTGAAACCTTAGGAAAATGGTAGGTTTTCTACTTTTTTTTTGTTTAGAAATTACAATGCCAAAAGTTGTTTAATACATTAAAGTGTATCCCAGAAACATTTGAACAGTTATTTTCAAGTTAATGGCTGATTGTGGCATATATTTTTCTAGTTTAATCCAGCTATTGTCACATGCAAATGTTTGAATTTACAGTCTTACCTCATAGACCATTATGTCTTTGTAATTGAAGTCATTGTTGGATGCTTTGAAATTATTGCTTCCTCCTAATTATTAGGTTTTGAATTAAGTCAGAGAAGGAATCAGAAGGGTTACCTGTTTAATTGGATTCTAGCCTATGCTTGAATCAAAAGAGTTCATTAGTTGTATGGGTCAAAAAGATCAGTAAAGAGATATTTTTATTAAGAGTTCTAAATGTCTTTTGCATTTACTTTTATTTGGCTCCATTTAAAGTTTATTTATTAAAATATTAGTCTTTTAGTATTATTTTGCTATGTATTAACGACTTAGCTGTAGTAAATATTAACCAGCATTTCTAAGTAAGGGGTAAAATTGCAGTAGTATATACATCTTGATCTCAGTTTTTCAAACTCTTATGCCCATACTTCATTTTAAGTACAAATTCAGTACAATTCCCATTAAAAAAAGAAAAAAAAAAAAAAACCAAACCAAGAGGTATGTGAATGAAAATTTGCAGGATCATAACTTTTCTTGTCCTGGTAATGATACTTATCATTAGAGTCTCTTATTTCACTTACAATACAGATTAAGTTTGTTAGCATATAATTGTTCCAGAAACTTTTATCTTTCTGTTTTATATACCATATCCCATTTTATCATTAACTCATTGTGAAAATTTTTTTGTTCTTGTTTTTTTTTTTTTTTTAATTATGCATATATTGAAAGGCTTACCTGTTACCAAATACCACCTCTAATGTGATTTAAAAAAAAAAAAGAACCAACCAAACAAAAAAAACGTAAAACAGAACTAATGTTTAGAAAAAGAGCTGAAAGAATCACTTCATTGTGTTAGCTTCAATAATGTGAAAATAAAATAACCTGCTACATGTTTGAATTGGCAGAAATGTCTCTGTGCCTTGCTGAGATGCAGGGTGTCACAGAATTATAATTTTCACTTACATTATTGAGCATACATCAATGATCTTGTTATAATACTTTGGAAAATGGAAGAAGAGGTGGCAAGAGATTTCTTCAAACATTCTGTAACTGCTGTGGACTCAGGAAAACAGTCTCTAGGAAGAATTATTTTTTAAAAATGGGTAACAGGGTAGCCTCTACCTTTTGTCTTATTCCCTTCTTATCACTGTCCCCCACACCAAGTTCATACATGCACAAAGGAAATGTTCCAAGGACTGAAGTAGCATTTAATTCTATGCCACAGTCTGGTTTGAGATCCAGTAAGTTTGCAACCTGTGGGTTGTATTGGACATCTTCCTTCTAAGAGATCAGTCCTTATAATGAGGTCAGCAATTTTGTATTTAGAGCCTCTATGCTCTATAAACCTTAATTTAGTGCTTTTCTATGTGTAATCTCTTCAGCTCTTCAGTGTAAACTTGAATTTGAGGGGTGGAGGGAAGTTTTTTTGCTATTTGGCCAAGCTATTAGTAGTAAGGGACATAAGAATCCAGGGTTCCTTGGAAGCCTGCCTGCTCCATGTGGCAGTGTAGCTTCCAGCTTAGCACTGAAAACCTGATTAATAGGGAATTACTGTCCACAGAAAGCAGGCTACATCAATTCTGCAGATCACTGGAGGGGAATTGCTCAGGTACCAGTTAAGTGAAACTATCAAGTTAGTTCTCCTTTGAGATAATTTCTGAGCACTAGGTCATGCATGTTAATATAAGCTTATTTGAAAAAAAAAATTGTTGTTAAACCACTCTTCCTTTGCTATTTTTCTGTTGTAATAACATGCCGCTTAATAGGAAAGCATTTTCACACCAGGTGCAGATTGACTTTGCAGCCTCACAAACACTGCAGCAAAGTTCACAGCTGACAAAAGAGCCACTCAGCTCAAAAATAAACATTTTAAAATGAGCCAATGTCTCGAATTCTGTCCCTGCTGATGCTAATAACAGTGTTCATGTCTTATTTTCCCTTATAATGAACACTAAGCTGCAATATTTTTTTACATTTTCAGTGGAGAGGCAAAGGGTACCGTAGTGTGAAGGCTGTTGCATAAGCTGTGTATTGTAAGGCATTTTGGCTGGGGTACAAACTTTCTCACTCTGTGCTATATCTGTTCTGTGTATCCAGAGAAACTCAGTCCCTAGGGCTATCAATCTGGCATCTTTCATCAGCACTAAATTTACTGCAAATATTTTTTCTGTGCGTGCACAGAAGTGTGCTATTAAACCTTTGTGGACAGGAGTAAAAACCTTCAAATAGGTGCATCTTGTGTTTACTTCTCTCAGAATTTCCTCTTCATTGAATTCTGATGAGCACGTCCTGCTGACTCTCAAATTCACTCAGCCTGTGTTTGTGTGTATATCTTGTCAGAAGTATTTTGAACACTTTGGCAATGTTATCTTGCTCAAGAGCTTGTCACGCTGAAGATCTTTTTTTTTCCCTCTTTTTTACTTATCTACCTACTGTATAACTGTGATGTCTCTGAAAATGTGTTGCTAACTTACAAGGAAAGCGCAGATGAGAAGTGATGTTAGCGTCAAATATTTCTGTAGATGAATTTTGGTGTGTTGCACGCTTGTTTTTAGGAACAGAGTTGCTTAGGAGCATGAAGTTTTTTCTACTCTTGTTCCAAAACTCTTGCTCCATCTGTCCAAACTGAATTGCTAACATGTGGCCTTATGATGTGAGCTTTAACACTGCTTTGCTCTGTCCATAAGATTCATTTAATTTTTCTTGTTTTGTTTGGAAAGATAATATTACACTCCAGGACAAGTTGAGATTTAATTCAAAATAACTTTAGGATTAAAAAAACAAACAAACAAACAAACAAACACCCCCCCCACCACCACCAAAAAAAAACCCCAAACAAACAACAAATCCTGGTATTTGTTTTATCTTTGTAATATCAGCATGTTAGGAAGATTTTTAGGTTCACTTGATGAATATGTCATTGAAATAATATTGAAATTTGTAGTGTACATTTTGGAGGTTCTTTCCTAATAGTTAAAACTTGGAATTTTGTGTGCTTTTGGCATCAAAGTGAGAGCATGATGATCTTACCCCTTTAGACCAACACTTCAGCTGGACCTGAATAACAATTTAGGTGGTGTTCATTCTGTTGTTACAGTGTTACAGTTGACTAATAGCAAAATAAACAATTAGGGACACATCTGTCCTGAAACTTACAATTTTTTAAGTTGTGTGGTAATATTTTGACATCTTCCTTTATTCACATCTTTATAAAATAAAGTGATGTTCACAGTGCAGAGCTTACACATTTGATCCCAGGAAGATTTTATGTCAGCTGGCATATAAAATTACCCTTTATCCAATGTTGTTTTGGTAGCTGCTTAGTTCACAGGCTCAACTATTACGAACATACATTCAAATTCTAGCAGAAAAGCTGGTAACTGTGTGCTTCAGAAAACCACTCCAAGATCTGTTAATCAAAAGTATGTGTAAATTATTAGAGACAACTCATCTAGCCAGCATCTATTTACACAATTAGAGCTGAAATTAATTACCTTAATAACTTCCTGTTGGAAAGGGGAGAGTGGGATTTAGCCTTGAGTACTGTTTCACCACTGAATTTAAGTGGTCGCAGCTTCATTAATTTCAATCAAGTTACACCAGTGATTAATTTGGGGGGGGATTGTGATTTGTTTAACATAGGCCTCTTCTGGTTTATATCTGATTGAGTTCTCACTCGTGCATTTAAGGGCAAAAAAACCTGACCAAATTTAAGTGTCTATTTTGTACCTCTTTACAATCATTTTATGATCCCCCTTACCAAAATATCTACTTCACACTCTTCTCAATGTATTCATCTTTGTTCCATTGCTGTGAATAAGGCAGTGTTTTGCAGGTAAGAAATGCATTAAAGATGATATAACAGTTTGGCCAACTTCGTGGAGGAAGTTCAAAGAAAGCAAAGAGAGCAAAGAAAGGATTTGAACTCTGTCATTTGTATCTAACACAGAATAATGTAGAAGCTACATCATCCTTCCCTTCTGAAATATAAAACCAACTGATGCAACATTTTCATACAGCTGCTGGATATTCTAATTTTCTAATGATGACAATTATTGAAGCTCTAACAATTAGCTCTGTTCTTAATTAACCTCCTGGTTGGACCTGCAGGTTTGATAACAAAGAGACCACAAGTATGTAATACGCACAGACAATAATTGTTTCATAAATTTTATGGATTAATTTCCATTCTATTTGAGTTTGCTTCTGGCGTTGATATGATTTAGGACCTAACTGAATATTTTGACCATGCTAATTTAGTTTGTATTGATGAGGGCTATAAAACTTGCTCGTCCTCAGGTCTAAATTATGGAATCCATCTCACTATGAAATTCAGCTATCAGAAAGTCTTGAACACTTGTTTCTTCAGATGGGCAATTTTTAGATAATTGCCTCATTCCTCTTGCATCTCCCTTTCAAGGGACTGTATTCTGTTATTTCTGCCTTTTCATATATGTTTAAAGTTGTTACATGAGATCATAAAAAGATACATAAATTTGTATAGTCAAAGTTATAAATGTTTGTTATACTTTGTAATCAAACTTGTGCACATGTTCTGAAGTGTAACAACAATCTGTGAGTTATTCAGTTAGAAGGAAAATATGAAAATCAAAAAAGGCAAATTACTTCTCATAAAGCTTAAAAGGAGATTAATGCATCCCAAGGCAGGACTCATAGGTTATTCCTTACCAATGTTTGTCTAGAGTGTTTATAATGAAGTGCTGCAGTGATGGGAGTTATCCATCCTCCTAAAATAGTCTATTCAACTGCCTTTCTACCTCTACCTGAGGTATGTTCTGGTGTTTTGCTGCAGACAAGAACAAAAAATGAATAAATCAAATTAAATTTGTTGTAGTGAAGCTTAAAACTCAAAGCTTTTCAGACACTTGGGGGACTGATCATTGTGTATTTTGAGTGCTTAAAACCAGCTTTTATGTGAAACATTTGTCTGAACTCTGTTGTATGTTCTAATAAAAGATATTGTTTATTCCCAGACAAACCTCTTGTATTTGGCAGCTGACTGAAACGTATTTTTATAGTAGTGTTAAATGTGGAAGAGTAGATTATGCCTGGCAGTATATGTCTATCATTGTTTATTAAAGCTGTGAATAAGCAGTACAACTAGGAAGCTTAGAAGTTGAAAATAGCATGTGGAACTTCCTCTCAAAAACTCATTATTCCTGCTGTGAAGATCATAATGCGTTTAAATGCCACTGCTCCTTGAGAAATGCCACTTCAATGTCAGAAGTGTTCATGCTCAGACACTTTTATAAATTCAGTGAAATTAGATAAACCGCTCCTGCATCTGGATACTTCTTGGAGGACAACAGGCTTAACATGTTTGAAGAGAGAGACCTCCTAAACCATATATCTGACATAGAAGCAGAAAACATGTATAAAGATATTTTTACCCCTAGTACTTTATTTCAAAGCTGAATGTAAGGTAAACAGTCAGGAGGATGTTAATGAGATGCTCTCATAGCAAGGCTATCCACTAATGGGATTGTACGTAAGACTAGCTTATGAAATGGTAAGCTACTAATGAGTCTGTGCTATAAGACATCACAACAGCATGGTAATTTTTCTTTCTGCAGAGGTGTCAGGTTGGATAATGGAAGTATACACAAACATTTTCTTTTCACTTTCTTTAGAAACAGCACCGTTCCAACCGTGAAGTGTTGCACGTAAAACAGTGCAGAACAGATTTCTGCTCGCTGGAAGTGATCTGGCTTTGTGAAGTGATAATAGCTAAATGAATTGACTACCTTCTTTATCTGCTGTCTCTTTCCTTCTGCAGCAAATCATGTGATAGTCAATTATGTCTTCAACAACTAGTACTTTTATCGGTTTTTTTTTTTTGTTTTTTTTTTTTTTCTTGGCTGTGGTAAGGCAAGGACATTCTGAAGCAATCTGGTGATAATATTCCAGGTTTCTTTAGGTGTATCTTGGCTTCCACATCAGCAGAAGCAGCAAACAGTTGTAGAGAAATTGCACTTGCACTTTCTCAAAAGAACATACAGGTTTTTTGTTTATTAGCTCCTGTAACATCATCGTAGGCTTTGTCCTGTTTCTTCCAAGCTAATGAACTCGTAATGGTATGTTATATGTAGTTTTTAGATAGTGCCATGTAGCTACTCTGTCATCTAATTCCCTGTCCATCACTGCATCTTCATTTTGGTAGTAAATGTAATTGTTCATAAAATAAGATCAACGTTCTCCTCTCTGTATGGAAATTAATCTGCAAATTCTTATTATTGCACTACATGTTTTGATTTTGTATGGCCATGATAGTTTTCATGTTGGCTTGTATTAATTTGTAGAAGATTATTTATCAATATGAAATGAGATACATTACAAGACTGCATTTAAATGTTAGTATCTTTACACCAACTATCAGAAAGATCAACAGATTCATTGTTTTTAAGAAATATATGGATTAGGTTTAGTCATTCTTTAAATTCCAGTGTTTCTACAGTTTTCGTGTTTTGTTCAACTCTGTAAAGATAATGATTTAAAAGAAATCCTTTTCCTTTTCACAGAATTCAGCATGATTTTTTCTTTCTCCAGGACTTGTGAAGCTGCTTGTATTAAAAAAAAAAAAACCAAAAAAAAAAAACCAAACAAAAAAAAACCCAACAACAAAAAAAAATCCACAAAAAAAAAGCACCCAAAAAACCCCCAAAGATGACGAAAACCCTGCAACAATATAGAAAATAAAATTATCTTTATCCTAGGTACTATCTGTTTTTTACCTGTCCTTAAACCTGATACATGCTTAATTTCTGCTTTAAAAGGTTGAGGATTCCACATCTCTAGACAGCCTGGTTGTTTGTATGGCAACCTTTTCTAGGCTGAATGACTGTTACCACCTGTAGTGCTATCTCTTCCTCTCTAAAACTCTTACCTCACTGTAATCTAGGTTCTCTTATTTGTGTACATCTTGTTTTGTGGATGTTGTGCACAAAACAAAAATACATGGCTGTAATTGAGTTGTGTCTGGTAGGACATAGCAAATTGTCTGTGCCTGTAATGCTTACTGTATTATATCTGAGGAGAAAAAAACACTCGGACTCAGGATCAGTTTTCTGTCTCTTTATGAGATGGCTTTCATCAGAACAGAGTGACCAGTTAATCCCTGTTTCATATAGATGTCCTTAATTTATTCTAAAAGTTGTGTTCTGTTTCAGTGAATTTCACGTTTCACCTTTTGGAGCACTTATTGCTACGATTAATTTTGAATTCAATTCTCAAACATACTTGCTTCTAACTACAGTTTTTATATAGCTATTGTGTTTTATTATCAAAGTTAATGAGAAAATTGAGTAGAAGCAACACTGTGAACCAATCTGAAATGCCCGTTCAATTTGAGTAGAGCAATACGGATGATATAGTGGGGAAACTGACTTTCAAAGAATTAAGACTTAAATCTCCCTAGTTAATATAGAATAATTAAGCAGCATGAGAATGAGAGAGGGAAAGTAGTGTCTTTGTCAGAGAAGCTATATGAAGGCAGTCTAATGGAATAAAAAAGGGGTTTGCCATAAACTTTTTTGAATGTTTAGAACCTTTAGAGCCGTTTTCCAGCAGATCTGTTATGATCTTCATCTGTTCTGTAAGATACTTCTGAGATCAGTAAATGAAATACTATGCTATATATTCAATAAACATTCACAAAACCCAGCAACTTTCCAGGATAGAGGAGCTATGAGAGTTTGGGAGGAGTGGTGTTTGTTTTTGGGTTTGGTTTGTGTTTTTTTAATGCCCTTTTCGAATTTCATCTGTGCCAGGTCAGGAAAGATCCCAATTTTTCCCTTTTTTTCAGAATACAATCCAAACAACTGTATTTACAGTTATATTTCCTTAGTAAGGATAGATGGAAGAAAGGCTTTGTACACACACAAAACTGAGCAACTAAAAAAGTTGTTGAAATTACATGAAGCTATATGAAGTACATGAAAGAGAACACTGAAGAGCATGGGTTTTTTAAAATCGAAGTTTACTTGAAATAGAAGTGCTGTTTCTGTAACGTAGGTGCTATTTGCCCTAAAGTAAACAAACATACAACTAATTTCTTCAATAGGGACTTTGTCTTTTAGCCACTTGGTAAGAATTTTCCATCTTATTTTTTATTTGTGCTGTAATCACCGTGATTATATATGCCAGTTGCGTGAATCTGTGTGGCAACTGAAACTGAAGCACTTTCATTTATTGGCACCCTTTAACAGAGGTCAGCACAGTTCTTCTCAGTGCTTGCTTTTATTTCAATTTTGGGCAACCAGTGAAGGGAAGAAAGATTTGCCTAGGAAGAAACAAACATATTTTTCTTAGTATGTTGTTTGTGTGTACAATTCGTTTCAATGGCAAAACAGTAAATACAGTAACTGGATGTTAATGGTCTGTTAAATATAGTTCAAATCACTAGTGATTTTAATGCAATTTTTGTTTATAAATAAGTGTTTCTACTTGTGTTTTAAGACAGAACTGAAGTTAATTATCACAGGATTTAGCTTCACTTCAGGACCTGCCTGGTGCCTTGGTAAAGTCAAAAGGAATAGTAAATAGCAACATTGAAAACTAAGAAGGAAAAGAAGTTTAGTCTGGAGAGGGAAAAAGCCTTTTAAAAGATCAAGGCCAAGACTGCTCAAACTTCTTTCAAGTAGCTCTTTCTAGATTTTCATTCTCTGAGGAGTCATAAGGGTTGTAGAAAGGAATAGACTTTCAAGGCTACTTTTATTTGGAGAAATATTGACTTTCAAACAATAAACCAAGAAATGTTTGTCTGTACTAGCCACAGAAGTTCTCCGACCTCTTAGCTAGAGAGGGACTATCGTTTTAGCCACATGTTAAAAGGAAATGACTTAATATTTTCTATAAAAATGTTATCTTCCTCTATAGAAAATGTCACTTGTCAAAAGCATATTTTCCTCATTTTGCACAATCTAATAGGAAACACCGTGTTCCAATGCATTCACATTTCTGTTTCCCTGTGATAGCAGTTGAACGGATAAACTGTTGTCTACTGATAGAAGCAAAAGTGTGGTGGTAGGACATCCTGATTTTTAATTATTGCTGTTAAAACTCATTGCCCCTCATTAGCTTTGGGCAGTTTAATTCAGCCTCTTTTGTTTGATGTATCATTTAATCTATGAGCTGGGGAGGGCAGCATTAGTTATTTCATATGCTAGGAAGAGTAAGAATTGAACCTTTCAGGTTAACATGGTGTTTGGAATTTATTTTTTTATATTATTTAGAACAGTTATCATTGATAAATCAACATAGCTATAGTGTGAGTGTCTGTAAAGACTATCTTCTAGTTCCGATTCTTGCAGGTCTGATTGAGTTCTGTCCTCCTTTTAACCTTTCATTTCATGTTTAACTCTTTGAGAGAAAAGATGTTGATTAAGGAGCATTCTTCTAGTGAACAGTTACATTCTCCAGATATGTGTCTCCTCTGGAGTTCCCTTCTTAGTCTTTCTGATGCTCAAGGAAAGCTAATTCTCTTATTTGGTTGCCAAAGGAAAATATGACTTGTGTCTCCAGTGTACAATTCATTATTCTTCTAGAACAGAATAGAATATTTCAGATGGAAGGGACCTACAACAATCATCTAGTCCAACTGCCTGAGTAATTCAGAGCAGACCAAAGTTAAAGCATGTTATTAAGGGTGTTGTTCAAAGGCCTCTTAAACACTGACAGACTTGGGGCATCGACCACCTCTCTGGGAAGCCTGTTCCAGTGTTTGACCACCCTCTCGGTAAATAAATGCTTCCTGATATCCAGTCTGAACCGTCCCTGGCACAGGTTATATGTTATAGGATAGGCAGGATTTTTTGGTTTTGTTATGGCTGGAAATGGTTAACAAGTTCTTCAGGTTGGAAGCAGAGATGGAGTTATCCTAGTTGGTGTTGACTTTGCTTTTGTGTTGCCCAGCTGGTGTTGGATTGTCACCCTCTGCATGCTTCCCTGTAACTCCTAGAACATTCTTCTTGATGATACCCTTAAACACCTGGCAAGCAGTCCTTGTAACCTCACCTAGCATATGCCTTTGTGATTTCTAATCTTTACAGGACATGTGCAAATTGAAGTGTTATCTAAGGGTAGGTGTAGCTGCCCAGGTCTTGCCACTCCTGTAAAACCAGTAGAACAGTATTTGATGGAGGGGCCCAGGAATGCCTGAGTGGATGAGAAGTAAACTTATGTTAAGATGGGGTAGGTTACTAAAGGTGACACTAACACACTTTCTGACAGCTGTTAGCTTAGCAAAATTTATGTTGTTTTATGAACAAAGTCTTTAGAAATCAGCTCTTCAGGAATGCTAACAAAAAATATTTTGGGATAAGCATAGAGGGCAGTCACAGAGGGCCAGAATAATTGAAAGTAGCGAAGAAATGGACAATTAAGAAAAGTTAATGCTGTAAAGTCTCTACTGGCTGTGTACCCTGACAGCTAGTGTAGATGGTCAGCAGCAATTGCAGTAGCTCATATGCATATGAGCACAGGATAGTTTCTGTGTTGTCCTCTTCACCTCTGCAGTCCCGCATCCTTCCTTTTCATTCCCTCCTGATCCCACAAATGAAAAAATAAATTGAAGAATATTTTAGCATATCCTTAGATTAACCCTGCACACACTTTTGACTTCAGAACATAGTGTCTGAGTGAGTCGTTAATAGAAGGAATGTATGATTTACACCTGTTTTTTCCCCTCCTCAGAACTAGCAAATTTGATTTTTAATATGAGCGTTTTGATAAAGAGTAGTTTAAACCTTGTACAAAAAGCAAATACAGGAGGAATTTTCTCTTTGTGATGTGGCCCATGTCTAATTAATGATCCCAGCATTCACAGTCATAAAACTATAGGATGGTTAACACTGGAAGGAACCTCTGAAGATTGTCTAGTCCAGCCTCCCTTGCTCAAAGCGAGGTCAGCTAGAGTGTGTCACTCAGAACCGTGACTAGTGACCAGTTGGGCTTTGGTGGCAAAGATGGCAGTTCTACGACCTGTATTCTGGGGAATCCTTTTCCAGTGTTCAATCACCCTTACAAGTAAAGCTTCTTTTTATGTTTAAACAGAGCTTCTTGTATTCGGTTTTTGTCCATAGCCTCTTATCCTTGTACTTGATACTACTGAGATGAGTCTGACTCTGTTGTCTTTATTTGCTCCTGTCACATTTGATTTAATCCCTCTTGAGCTTTCTGCCAACTGAACAATTACAGCTCTCTCAGCCTCACCTCCTCAGTCATCATCCAGCTGCGCACTGGACCTGCTGCAGTAAGTCCATATCTTTATTGGACTTGGGAACCCAGAACTGGATCCAGCACTCCAGGCATATCTTGCCAGTGCTGAGTAGAAAGGAAGGATCACCTCCCTTGGCCTGCTTTTCCCAATGCAGCCCAAGATGCCACAAGGGTGCATTGCTGGCTCGTGGTCAGTTGTTGTCTAAGTCTGTTTCTGCAGGGATGCTTTCCAGCTGGGTGGTCCCTGGTGTCTATCGGTGCATATGCAGATGCAGGACTTTGTATTTCCTGTTATTGAACTGTATTAAGCCCATTTCTGCATCTTGTCAAGGTTCCCATGAATGGCAGCACAACCATCTGGTCTATCATCTGCAAACTTGCTAAGGGTTGTCTCTGTCCAAAGTCCATATCATTAATGAAGACATTAAACAGTACTGGCCTCACTGTCAACTCCTGGATGCACACCATGAGTGTCTGGCCTGCAGCTGGACTTCATTTGGCAGATCACAACACTCTGGGCCCAGACATTCAGTCAGTTTTCGATCCACCTCACTGTCTGTCTATCTAGCCTGTACTTTGTATGCCTGTCTGTGAGGGTTGTATGGGAGACAGTGTCAAAAGCCTTACCAAAGTCAAGGTAAACAGCATCCTCTGTTCTCCCCTCCTCTACTGAGCCAGTCACCTCTTTGTAGAAGCCTATCAATTTGGTTAAGCATTATTTACCCATCATAAATCCATGCTGACTACTGTTGATAACTTTCTTGTCCTTCATATGTTTGAAAATGGTTTCTAGGATTACTTGGTATATCACCTCCCAGGGACTGAGGTGAGGCTGAGCAGCCTGTAGTTCCGTGAATCCTCCTTCTTGTCCTTCATTAAGGTGGGAGTGTGATTTTCTCGGTTTTTTTTCAGTCCTTTTAGCAACTGCAAAGGTTTGGAGGAATAATTTGGGGAAAATCTTTTTATTAATCTTTAACAGAAATATGTTTCTGTATATGAAGGAAACCCTCCTTATTCTACAAGGCATTCTTTCAGTTTTTCTGCAATTTGAATTCTTCTAGCAAGTAAAATGAAACATTGTCTTGCGTATTTAACAAGTGTGTCTGTTATTTCAGTTGTATATAACAGGACATAAGACTGAAGAAAGCCTGGTGAAGGCAGGTTTCCTAAAATGCCTTTTCATTTCAAGGAAAGGATAGGAAGCTGCTGTGGGAGGCTTGTCTAAGCTCTTCGGTAATACAAGAGTGCTTGCTGATCTTTGGCTTCGCTATTTAAAATATGTGAGCTAAATCTAATGAGATGTAGATAGTGGAGCTGTATTTCATCTATGTAATTGCTAAGATAAACCAGCAGTATTGCCATGCTTCCTAAAAGCTAAAGATAGGAACTGATACAATTACAGTCCTGTATAAGTACTGTGTAACTCTGCTGCTAAGAGTTATCCCTTTTTCCCCCTGTGAATAAACATCTAATTGCAGCATTGATTAGAGTTGCAAGGGAAAATTGACCCTTGTTGAGGGTAGGTGGGGGATTAGGTTTTTTTTTTATTAACAAACCATCTGCTTCAATGTATACTGAAGACATATTGAAAGTTTTCTTGAAAATAAAGGGACAATCTGAGTCAGTGAAGAGGTTCCACTTGCATAATCTATCTGCATATTTGATGTGATACTATCACTGACAGAATCGAAAGTTGTTCTGCTTTTATTTTTCCCTGGTTTATTTTTATTTCAGGCAAACTATGATCTTATGTCACAAGAATGCTTTTGTTTTAGCTATGGATTTAAAGGGAGGGTGGAGGGGGTGGTTTCCGTTTATCTTTTTGGTTTTCTCGTTACCTCCGCTGTAACACAGTGAGCACTGCTGTAAAAATCAGCTGTGCTGTTGGTCAAGTAACTTGATCTGATTATAATTTCATAAAAATACAGGTTCATATATAGTTTTTTGTATGTAGATATGCTTTGCTTTAAGACTTAAAATGGGGCAATGGATTACTGTTTGAAAGAATTTCCCCATGCTTTCACACTGTATCACTTGGCTAATGTGATTCTTCATTGGCTGGCATTAAGTACGAGGTTATTTATGTATTATAATACATATATTATAATTACTTCTTCTGATTTTATATTTTAGGTCTAAAAATATTTGGAGGGAGATTAAGTGGTTCAACAAGTAACGCTCTAATGGATGACAGAGAATTTCCACCAAATGATCTACAGATAGACTCAAAGGATGGTCTTCCTGCTGACTATAGGGTGGAAAGTTTGGTATCTCATTTGGTTTCTTCAGCTGATGAAAATAAAAATCAACTGGACAATGATGGGAATGAGGTTCTGACCACTAGTAGCATTGCTATGGGACGACAGGATAAAGGTCAGCAGGACAGCATCAATAATAATGAGAATATGGACAGTGGAGACTGTACCCCGAGCTGTAAGGAAGGTGAGACTGAAAGGAGATCTATAAAGGTCCATATGGACCCCCAGCTGGAGGAAAAGCCGATTACAGAGAAACAGCCAGGTGGAAAAAGAAGCCCAAGAGGCAAAAGAAGCTCCAGTAAAAAATCCAAAGGTACTTTATAAAAAATGTTTTTGTTCTGTTGGCTTAAAATAGTAACACTGTAGTTCTATTCTGTAATCTAATAAGAAAGATATATTTTAGTCATCATACTAATTATTTTTAAAATTTCACTGAAGTTTGTTGTTGTTGTTTCTTTTTTTTTTTCCCCCCGAGCTGTTAATAGTCCTAAATCAGATGGCAATTCTAGATGTATTCACCTTCTGTATTTCATTGTTGGCTATGTAGCAAATAGAACATATCAAGGAAGTATGAGTAGAGGGAGGTGCAGAGTTTCAGTATGGAAATTGGGCTGACTTCCAAGTCAGAATAGACAGAAATTCAAGCAATATGGTTTTGTTCATTTGATCATTGTGCCAATTGCATGATTGAGTGCAGTATTTTGGTGTCTTGATCCAGTGTCCAGATTTGAAATCTTAGTATGAGTACCAAACAACTTGATCTTGGCCTGCTGTTCTCAAAATTTATTTATGTTTTTCAAAGCTTAATAGGTAGTCCTAGGATATGTGTTTTGGGTGTGAACTGTGTAACAAATGTGTTTCTGCCAATTTTTTATCTTACTTCTCCATTAGATCTTTTGGATATTAATTGGATAAGGAAAATGTAAATGTTTATTACATTATCTTATTTGAGATCCTTCTTCCCTTTTTGAATGAGTAGGATTTGTCTGCATCAACACAATGTGTTAGTATATTAAGTTTTTGCCATAAATCATAAAGCTTGTGTGTCAGAGTGCTGCAAATTTATTAGTTAAAATGTGTTTCATCACTTAGATATCTTTGAAAGTTGCTTGGAACAACTGAATCATGCCTACTTCCCCCCCCCCCCCCCCCTTGTATTCTTTTTTTCATCTAAAGACTAAGATGGGGAATTTGGCTACTTAAAATAGCTAGTTTTAAAACACAGTTTTCCTGCTAAACAGCAAGTGTTTTATGGCCTAATCTGAAAACTGATGGTGATCTCAAAGGATTATAAAATAGGTAAAGAAAGGAAAGGAAGGGAGCCTTGCAATTCATATCTTGTACTTTAGGCAAAATCTAGAAGAGAAAAATTATGTTTTCTAGTAGAGATAAGAGGATCCTAAAACCTGTCATTATAGGGAGAATAAGTTTTCGTTAATTTGTGCATAAAGTCATTAAGTATATATTTCAACTGTAGAATTAATGTTTAAAAATAGAAGAAAGTACTTAATTAAAACAAGAGATTGGCAGAAGTAATTGAGAACCAGTCATCTGTATGATGGGAATAAAAAAAAAAATCAAGTTGATGAAATGTGATACAGGCATGTGGACATAATTATCTGAAGCACGATGAGAGGAAGAAAAGGAGAATTCATCCAAACACTGAAAGTTAAACTTTGCCTGTATTCTCTTTCCTTTAGTTTGTATTCTTGTTGATAAATACAATCAAATATGCAGAAGTACCACAAAACAAGCTGTGCACAGTAGATGGCAATTTAAAGGCAAAAAGCAGAAAGTTGAAATATAGAAAATTTAATGGAAAAAATCTAGAGGTAATTTTTACAACTGCCTCTAGAGTACAACAGAGAATGACCTGCCTCCAAACTCTCCAGAGTTTTGTTGAATTCCTATGAACAAACTCTTACTACTTTATTAATAAAGAACCTTGACTGTTACGGAAGGAAGATCAAAATACAAAATTACATTATATCTCCTGTTGCTTACAGGCTAATTTACATTAAGCTTGTTAGATAATCTCACATAATGGTTCTCCTGTTTTCACACAATGCAGTGACTGTGTCACAATTTCTTGACGTTGCAAATGTCTTTATTTTAGTGAGAATCTTCCTTTTAATTGTTGACACCAGCTATTTTAAACAATTCCTGAGTATCCCTCTACATAAAAGAACCAAACTAGCTTTCCTGTCCTTATACCAACTCAGAGATAACGGAGAGAATAATCAAACCAGACTGGAAGATCCCTGAGTGGGTGACAGCAGAGCACCACACAAGCAAGCTGGAATCACAAACTAAATACTTGCATAGCATGTGTTATAGTGATTTTTTTTAGTTTTTATTTTTAAAATCATGAATGAGTTCCTTTGACTTATAGCTAAATAAGAAATTTATGAATTTTCTCTTTCTTACAAGCAAACCTGTTAAGAGTTACTGTTAAAATGTTGCCATTCTAGAAAAGGTGACGTTTCACTTAAAAAGCATGTTGTTGATATTCCTTATCTTGCTAGTGATTAAAACAATGAACCTAGAGTATGGAAAATTACACTTTACTTATTTTCATTTATTCAAGAATTGCTCAGGAGAAGATTGGTGATCCTTAGAGAAACCAATCTTCCACTCTGGATGTACGTTCTTTAGTTTAGAAGAGCGAGCTAGTGCTTGCACTTGCAATGTGTTTGAAACCCTCTAAGTATTTGCTTTAGCATAAACAGTTTTAAGTGTTTGATTATTACATTTCTGTATGTGCTTGCAATGTGTTGGAGTTAGAATTAATCCTAGCTGCTACAATCAGTAGACTGAGATGCAAGATTAAGAATCACTATATCTGGTTGAAGATTCACCTAGTTCAATATCCTTCCCCTGACAGTGGCCACCAGAGGATGGGTAGGTAAGAGTATAAGGACAAGGCAAAGAGGTAGTGATTTGTTAGTGTATTCTCCTTACCATCAGCAATTACTCATTCAGGACTTCCCCAAGTGAGAGCTGATAGACTGTGATAGCTTACAGTGAATTTGTCATCTGACTACAGGGTTTTTTTAGTCCATTTCATTGTCCTGGGGTAAGTAGTTCCAAAATTTCATATATGCATCCTTTGAAGAAGTACCTCCTTTTAGCTGTCTTGATGCTGCAGTAGACAGTGAATTCACAGATCTGTACCTTCCAGATCCCAAATTTCTTTCATCATCTTTTTGTATCCTACTAATAATTTTGAATAGACTATGATTATATCTGTTTAAGGTGGACAGTGGTGATCAAAGAAGTGATAAAAATTTAAATTGACAAATTTAAACTTTGGAGATTATTCATACTTTGATTCTTCGTAATGAATCGTACTAACTTTAGTGCCATAGAGATAGTGATTCATGAAGTGTCATCTGCTTCAATGTATTTTTGTAAATATGGACTTCAAATTATCCCTGTTCTCTGAAAATAATTTCATCTTCTTCCAAAATATCAGCCCTGACATAAAATCACAGTGTGTAATTCCTTAATGTAGTATAGCACAGTAACTTGCACTTAATCATTTTTCCTCAAGTTAAATTCTGCAACACATGCTTTTCCTGTAAATTATTCAACTTATTTCTTGAAGCAGCTTGAAGATAGAGGAAGAAAGTGGAGTGGTTGGGATGGATTTGGTGTTGCAGCAAATGAAATATATGAATATAAACTGGTCAAATTATATGGAAATTCAATACCACCAACGCTCCTGTCTTAAAGTATCTTCTCTTAAAAATGAATTATTTTTAAAACTACTTACTGGTTGTCTTTTTTGGTGGGTTTTTTGTTTTTTTTTTTTTTTTTTACTCTTGAATGAATCAGTCTGAACCAGCTTTCTGGTATTCAGTACCAAAGAATCATAGAATCATAGAATGGTTAGGGTTGGAAGGGACCTTCAAAGGTCATCTAGTCCA
This sequence comes from Chlamydotis macqueenii, assembly GCF_036417535.1. Taxonomy (NCBI): domain Eukaryota; kingdom Metazoa; phylum Chordata; class Aves; order Otidiformes; family Otididae; genus Chlamydotis; species Chlamydotis macqueenii. The sequence continues at coordinate 91,240,910 of NC_141558.1, read as the reverse complement.
ACCCCCCTGCAAGGAGCAGGGACATCCCCAACTAGATCAGGTTGCTCAGAGCCTCATCCAGCCTAGCCTTGAACGTTTCCAGGGATGGGGCCTCCACCACCTTTCTGGGCAACCTGTTCCAGTGTTCTATAACCCGCATCGTAAAAAATTTTTTCCTAATTTCTAATCTAAATCTACCCGCCTCTATTTTAAAACCATTACCTCTCGTCCTATCGCAACAGGCCCTACTAAACAGCCTATCCCCATCTTTCTTGTAGGCCCCCTTGAGGTACTGGAAGACCACTGTCAGGTCTCCCCGGAGCCTCCTCTTCTGCAGGCTGAACAGCCCCAACTCTCTCAGCCTGTCCTCATAAGAGAGGTGCTCCAGCCCTCTGATCATCTTCGTGGCCCTCCTCTGGACCTTCTCCAACTGGTCCATGTCCTTCTTGTGTTGGGGGCTCCAGAACTGGACACAGTACTCCGGGTGGGGTCTCACCAGGGCAGAGACCTGCTGGCCACGACCTGCTGGCCACGCTCCTCTTGATGCAGCCCAGGATGTGGTTGGCCTTCTGGGCCGCAAGGGCGCATTGCCTGCTCATGTTAAGCTTCTCGTCCACCAGCACTCCCAAGTCCTTCTCCTCAGGGCTGCTCTCGATCCATTCCCCGCCCAGCCTGTATTTCTGCCTGGGATTGCCACGACCCAGGTGCAGGACCTTGCACTTGGCCTGGTTGAACTTCATGAGGTTGGCACGGGCCCACCTCTCCAGCCTGTCAAGGTCCATCTGGATGGTATCCCTCCCTTCCAGCGTGTTGACGGCACCACAGAGCTTGGTGTCATCGGCAAACTTGCTGAGAGTACACTCTATCCCACTGTCCATGTCGCTGACAAAGATGTTGAACAGGGCCGGGCCCAGCACAGACCCCTGAGGGACGCCACTCATGACCGATCTCCACATGGACACTGAGCCGTTGACCACCACTCTCTGAGTGCGGCCATCCAGCCAACTCCTTATCCACCGAGTGGTCCGTCCATCAAACCCATGTCTCTCTAGTTTAGAGAGAAGGATGTCGTGTGGGACAGTGTCAAAAGCTTTGCACAAGTCCAGGTAGATGATGTCAGTTGCTCGTCCCTTGTCCACTGATGCGGTCATGTTTAAAAAAAGAAATTACCATATGTTTTCTGTACTAGAAACTTCTGTTACTGGTGACTTGAGCTAATGCTACTGAATGTGAATATTAAAATTCAATTAAAAAACAGAGGACAATATTCTTTTGATAGCAAATGCCTCATACTGGTACCTCTGACTCATTGTCAGGTGGCAAGAGCATCTTAATTTCATATACATGCAGTACTGACAAAGCAAAAACAGGTGAGACATACTGAAAAATGCATTTGTCATTTTTATTCACAAGGTGTGTCAAAATTGGATCTTCTTGCAAACAAGAGGCTGCTTCTGTGAGCTCTTAGGGAAATTCTGAGAAAGTTTACTTCTCCCAGTGTCTTAGGGACATTGGCGCACCCAGCTGGGCATAGAAGATGTCAGTTGAAACCTCTTTGAGTCTAGCAGAGCAGAAACTTGAACCCAGCTCGCTGCCACGTTCCTAGTGGGTGCTCTGGCCATTGAAGAGTTTGTATCTTCTGGGATTTTTTTCACATTTATTTTCATAAAGGCTTTGGTTGCATTCCAGTATGGAACTAAATATCAATATATGGATTAAATATCAATGCTTTGCAAAGTGAAAAAACTTAATTCTTGCTTCTTAAAATATCAGAAATATATGTAAGACATATTTAGTCCTTAGTAAAAAAATTAATCTGCTTTGAACAGTAAGATTGATAACAGGAAAAAGCAGTGTTGTGTGCCCTTTTCAAGAGCATGGAGAAAAAGAAAATAAATAGGGATCTTAGCCCATAGCACCTTTATGATGAAATAGCATTACTAAGTGTTACTGCCTCAAGAAAAGTTCTTAGTTATAGTGCTACTAAGGCACAAATGCTGTCTTGTGTTTAAAATGGAGCAAGGTGGAATTAAACTGAATGGCTGTAAGGCCTTGCTTCAGAATCAGAGGAGTAATTTGAGAGCAGAATTTGTTTCCAAGTGAGTGACAACTCAACTATATGTAGGAATAATATGCAGTTTATAAACTATGTGTTAGCAACAGTACCACAATAACATTAAGGTGAAGGTTTTTCATGATAGTTGCTATTGAGCATGTTTCAGTCAACATTCATGTTTTGATATGACAGGTAATTATTAACTGCTTAATAAAGTGCAATTTCAAGTGGCAGGGTTTTGTTTGGTTTTGCTTTTTTTTCTGAGAGAAAAGATTTGCCAGAACATGTGGACCCTCTTTTCTGATTTCATGGTCACGTGCTGAATATAAAGCTGTGTTTTTAAAGACAGCTTTAGTTCCATCTCTAAAAGTACTTCCTGGTTTGTATCTTGCATCCAGTTATGTCTCTTGTTGCTGTTGGTCCACAGCGAGCCCAAATAAATTCTGGAAAAGCAGAGACATGCATTAATATTGAAAAAGCAGTGTTAAGTTACACCCATATTTTGTCTGGCAGTAAGCCCTGTGAAAACAGCCACCCACAGAGATTATTAGTACTTCTGACCTGGATAGTTTACTTAATAAAGAGTTTCAAATAACCAAAAATAGAATGCTGGAGCCTTCAGTGGACAAGCTAATGCCTTTCTTAAGCCCTAAATCTTAAACCTGAATCATCACTATAGGGTTTCAGTTGCAATAAACACAAGGGGGTCTGAAAGACGCTGAGTGCCCAAGCTGTAGATACAGTCAAAGTGTGATGGTTACTTGAAACAGTGCTCCCACCTGTCCTGCGTTTAAGTGATAACAGGATCTTCAGAAAATGGGTGTAGTTGGGGAAGAATAACATACTCATCATAACTTGAGTTTATAAAAGTTTATTGTGCACATTTCAATGGCCAGATTCTTTGTTTTAAAAAATTATAGGATTATTTTTTTTTTATTTCAGTCCTGTGTAAATGTGTTAAATTCAATGTTGTTTTATGGAAAAAAAAAAATTCATTACTTGACAGAACAAGCTGTAGTTTTCTGGTTACTCCTAAGACTCTATGTTATAGGAAGCCATCATTTATTGCTTTTATTCCCTGACCTTCATGATAAACTGGGTCCAGTCTGTATATGGGTAGTTGATTTATCCCACTACTACTGCCTGCTGTACACTTCTTCCCTAATCTCATTTAACCTTTCCTGATAACTATAATATTAATGATCAGCACTATAGTACACATGTTGCATTTCTAGCAATAAAATGTGTGATTTGCACCCAGAAAGTTTTGCCTGTAGTATTTTTATACTGTTATGCTTTACATTATCCTTCATATATGTTGCTGGTCCTCCACCTGTATGTCTGACTTTTTTGGCTTGTATACAATTGGAGACAGGCAATGGTGGACTGCTAGGGAATGTACCACAGAGGACCTAGTTTTCTGCCGTTTACACTTCCTTGTGTCATTGTTACCAACGTGGATCACCACTACTGGGTCATTTCCCAGGCTCTGAAATAAACTATCCAGCTATCTAGGAAGGGTTTACTCAGCAGGACAGTCCCCGTGGTCATCTATTCCCCACAACAGAATCCCCCACTGTTAGCATCTGCTTCTTCCTGTCCTTTAAGATCCTGTCATTACTGTGAGGAGCCACTGTGTTGTCATCCAAAGAACAGGTCGAATTGTCCATCCTTCCTTCCTTCCCTGGAACATCTCCCCATACAAGGTCCTTGGCAGGAGTGAAGAGACAAACTGAGAACCTTATTCACACTCACCTTGCCTACCTTCTTTTTGCCCGTTTTGAACGAATCTGTGTTGCAAACAGCCCTGCTTTCTGTCTCTGTCCACTTAGATCTAAGTATTGATTTTTTTTTTTTTTTAGCTAAAACTGTAACACCAGTCACAACACTTCTTATTTTAGGTCATCCTGATTTCTTATTAATAATTCTGTAGAACAGTTTAGACTAGGTGGGGTTTTTTAGCCCCAAGTTAAAGTCAGGTCCCAGTTAGAAGCGTACAGAAAAAACTGATGTATGTTTTTGTGTTTTTCCAGGTAGAAGAGACAGACCTATCACAACTAATTTTGACAAGACCAGTATTTTATTTTCTTGCAGGGGTGTTATTTAAGATACTAAGTTTTTATTCATAGCTTTTTTATTGAGGTTTCCTGAAAAAGCAACTTGATGTATTTTTTGAATCCTAACCTACGTACTGCTTCTTTTTAAAGGAGTTCCTACAGCAGCAACCACAGCAACCAAGGAGGAAAATACTCTTATTACAGATACAGATTCTGTGCGTGCTGAAGGTGCTGTTGAAGCAAATGAAAACTTTCACCAGAAAGAACAAAAACAAACGTTGCAGTCTCTTTTCTCTTTGCTCCGAGAAGAGGTTGAGCAGCTGGATTCAAAGATACTGCCCCTGTGTCTCCATCAGGTACTTCTTATGATTGTGGGGGGCTGCACACAATTTTGTTTTTATTTGAGACATTTATTCATTAGGAAAAAATATATTAATTAAACATGCCAATATTCATGTCTGGACAGTGTATTTTGATGTATAACAGATGGTCAAGGGAAAGATCTCCTCTAAGGACTTCTAATATATGCTAAATTATAAATTACCTTTAAAGTATATTCAGCGGTTAAAGGAAACTCTTAAGGACGGGTTTTCTAATTCCCCAAATGATGAAATTCTAGTTTGGCAGGAAGATTTAGGAAAATGACACTACAACATACCTTAAATATGGTTTGGAAGACACTGGTATAGATAGAAGACAGCTGATGTCTAAACATTTTAAATCTGCAATTATTTTTACTGTTGCACACTTTTTTCTAGCATGACTTTCAAGCATAAAGACTAAGATTCAAGATTTCTTAAGTGTATTCTTTTTTATAGCACAGTTGCCACACCTGCAAGATCAAAGGAAATACTGTGTGATTTGAAAAGCAATCTTTTTTACTTACTGGCCAGTATGGTTTTCTTTCTGGAGATTATGATCCAAGATGAACATGTTGATAGGACTTGACACAGTATAAATTTCTAATTTAGTTGTGTCATACTAACAGTGCATTAGAAGACTTTTTGTTGTCTGTAGTGTCTAGTCTAGACTATTTACATAGATACTATGCAGTGTCTGATTTGACTTAGTTGCATTACCTTTATTGTGGAATATTGGATTATGGTAATTTCAAACTTCTAAACTGGGATGATGCTTCTGCATTATTTTTTCTCTTTGATATAAATAAGCGGTTATATTTGAAAAAGAAGTTTCTCTTTAATAGTACAAATTATAGATAATTTACATTTGACACAAAAATTTAATTTTTTTTTTTAAATCTATGTTTGAGTGAAGATATTCGATATAATTCCTTAATTTATTTTAAACTTAGCATTAGGGTTAACTTTTAGCCATGCCAAATTTGGTGGTCATTCATGAGTCAGTACAAAGGTGTCTTTTGGAAAACAACACAGGGCAAAAACTTAAAAATACTTTACAAACATTAAGGAGTATCGTCAAACATGATGGAGGTAAATCAATTTGCTGCTTTTTAGATGAGGAAGCCAAACCATAAGGGTAACAACCTTTTGAAAGTCATACAGGAACTGTGACAGAACTGAGAACAGAATCTACACTTCCGAATTCAAACGTGATCAAACACCATCTCTTTTTTTCCTAAGAAGTATCAAGTGTTTTGAATGGAGTGTTTGAAAGAAAGCTAAAAGAACTTACAAGGATCATAACACACTTTTTAATCTGAGGAGAAATAAAGGATTTTAAAGTTAGCATTCATGTGTGCATGTAAAGTGAGTCTATTTAGAATTTTTTTTTCCTTTTCCAGCAAATTAACCTGTCATCTTCAGTCTTCTTTTCAGATTGCTAATACAGCTTGCCAGTAACTTTTTTTTTTAATGCCACGTCTAGCAAATACTCTTCTGTCATGTTCTCTTTTTATTTTGTATGACAAAATTAAATGTAAAATAAAGAGCTGTGTCAGATGTTCTGGAGTATTAACAATCCACGTTTAAATTATATATTAAATATTTAAAGGCTGTGGGATATTAGGGGCTGTTCTAACGGTTAACTTTTAATTAAAAATAGCATGTAATTTTTTTCTTGTCTTGAATGGGATTCCTGTGATTTGTTTAGCATCTAACACAGAATCTAAGAAGTACTTGTATATAAAACAGATACAGAGCTTTGACAGCTCCAGAAATCCTTAGGAGACTGCTGTGGGTAGCAGACAGAATGTGCAGATAAAGAACCTTAGAAGTCACTTACTAATTCTTTTTTTGAGGCACTAGGCTCAGAATGGTCTAGTGGTTAGTAATAAGGCTTAGAGCTGATAATACACAGCTGGTAATCTAGACTTCTCGATCAGGTTGCTGTCTTTTTTGAGCAATGATCTTTAGACTTTTACAGAAGTGCCCACTTGTTAAGCTGTTCACATTATGAGTGCCTAAATTGATATGCCCCAAAGACTTTGAGACTGACTATGTGCTCCCACAGAAGTCATTTGAGTATCAGTTATAAGGTGTCTCAACCTGAATGTTCACATAGCAGAGTACCTGCGCTTACGGGACACATTTTCCAAGCGCAGCCCTTGCCGCACCATGCATGGCAAATAGGAAAACTGAAAATATTCACGGCCCCTGAAGATTCATTAGTTAATGCTTGTAAAAGTCACTGATACTCTAGAGTTCTGTGGAACAAAATATTCTTACTTCTGAGGTTTATATTTTAGTATTTTATTCTGTTTACAAACAAAGCCATCAGTATTCTTCAGCTTCCTAGGAAAGTCTGACCAGTTTTCTAGCAAGCACAGATAAGTTTTTGTTGTTGTAAATCTCAAAGATTATTTGGTAACAGACAGGAGTTAGAAGAAAAATGTGTCAGTTACCACATTAGCATTTCTATACAGTGTTACATCTTTTCCTTTCCAGGTATCAGCTGTGTCTTTTCTATAATACTGTCCATCACCAACTCAGAGTCAAAGTGAAATCCTGATTAAAAGCATGCTTATTTTCTGACTGTCTTTGGATACTTGCTTTCTCTGACTTGATTGCATGGTGTCGTAGTTCAGCCAAAACCACAACACATGGCCTCTAGTAGGCCTCTTTTAGTCCAAAAAATAATCCTTTATGCTAGTTCAGGGGGGGGGGGCGGGAACCCAAAACAAAACCAAAAACTGATACTTTTTACTTGATTACCAGAGAAATTATTACTAACTGGCATCTCGACTTTTCTTCTGGAAGTTCTGCCACTTCCATGCTTGTAATTTTGGCTTTGAAAGCGAAATCGTCACTAGGAAGAGGATAGTAAATTTATTTCAGTAGTCTGCAATTAAAATATGTAGCTTTGATATAGCAGTAACTTGGTATACAGAACAATTCTCTCTTATGTTTGCATGCCATGTTCTTGGTTTATACACAGCTTCTCAGTGTATAAACCCTTGGTGAGGACACATTTACTGTTCCTTTTTGCAGTGATCTGTTAAAGATAGCCATTATAAAATTACTTAGCCAGGGTGAAATTATTTTTTTAGATGTTGCAATTAGACATCTTGAATGCTTGGGCATAGACATCCATTTTTCAATTCCTAGCCATCGACTAAAACAGCAGCTGCTATAACAGCATGTTGTGGTTTAGCCCTAGTCATCACACAGTTTCTTGCTCACCCTCCCCCTACCCAGCAGTATAGGGGAGAGAAATTGGTAAGAAAGAAAAACTCATGGGTTGAGATGAAGACAGTTTACTAGAACAGCAAAGGAAGATAACAATAATAACAAAATATAAGGATACTAAAATATACAAAATGAACAATGCACCATTTCTCGCTACCTGATGTCCCAATGACCGATACAGCCCGTCCCGAGCAGTGATCACGGAAATGAAACAAAGCAGCAAGCAGAGAAGTTGAGAGGGAGAGAGAAGGGATGCCAGAGATGCCCCACCCCGGGCAACCCTCACTTATACTGAACATGGTGTTTATGGCATAGAATACTCTCTTGGGCCAGTCTGAGTCAATTATTCTGTCTGAATCCCTCACAGCTTCCTGCACCTGCACATTAGCGAGACCTGAAAAGCTGGACAGTGTCCTTGGTCTCATTAGCAATAACTCATAACATCAGTGTGTTCATGAACATTCTTCCCATACAAAATCCAAAACACACCGGCTACTGAGAGGAAAGTTAACTCCATCCCTGCCAAAACCAGGACAGTATCCATCCTTTATTCCATACCATCTATGTCATGCTGTTCTGGTTTTGTTTAGTGAGGGGGACCTAAGGTGGTAGCTTCTGTAGGAAACTACTAGTAGTAGGGAGATGAGATATGAAGAGAACCTGAGAGGTGTCTGCCAGCCTGTTGTGAAGAATTTTTCTTGTGAGAGGAATGGCTGCAGACGCCAAGGTCGGTGAAGAAGGAGGAGGAGGAGTAATGCGGCTCCTGGCCAAGATTCCCCTGCAGCCTGTGGTGATGACCATGGCGGAGCAGGTTGTCCCCCTGCAGCCCATGGAGGAGCAGAGGTCCACCTGCAGCCCATGGAGGACCCCACGCCAGGGAAGGTGGACGCCTGAAGGAGGCTGTGGCCCATGGAGGGCCTGCTGGGGCAGCTGTTCTGGAGGGACTGCACCCCATGGAAGAAATGACCCACACCGGATCAGTTTCATGAAAGATTGTGGCCCGTGGGAGGGACCCCACAAAGGAGCAGGGGAGGAATGTGAGGAGTTCTTCCCCTGATGATGAAGCAGCGGTGTAGAACAACGTGTGATGGACTGACCATAACCCCCATTCCCTCTTCCCCCCTGTGCCACTCGGGGGGGAAGATGGTAGAGATAATGTTAAGCCCGGGAAGAGGGAGGGGTGGGGAGAGGTTATCTTGTTCTCTATGTCATTATCCTGCTGTTTGTAGTGATAAATGGTTTTCTCCAAGTCGAGTCTGTTTTGCCCGTAACAGTAACTTTAAGAATTTTCTCCCTGTCCTTATCTCAAACCTTCTTTTTCTTATATTATCTCCCCCTATTCTCTTGGAGGGTGGGGGGAGTGAGAGAGACTGCGTAGTCTGGCCCTGACTGAGGCTGAACTACAACACATGCTTTTATATATACATATATATATATATATATATACACACAGATATCATTCCCCCAGTCTGTCTAGCCATTAATGTCAGCTTACACATTTTGTTAAGCTAGAAGTGCTGAAGACTGATTTAGGTGTTCAAGTATTTTTTATGTAGTCTGTGTTATGTTTGATTTTCCTGGTCCTCAGTAACTGCTTTGGAATGATTTTTGTTCTCTATATTAAACCTCATTAACACTTTGAGCTCTACATGCAACAGGGAAAGGTTTGCTTATTTCTGGTGTCAACTGCCTGGTATTTCTTTGTTTTGACATACCTGTATTAACTCAACATCCATCTAAGAGAACAAGTCTTGAAGAATTGCTGTGATTTTTAGGGTTTTTTTTTCAGTAGTCGTCTTTGGCAGAGCTATCCTGTTACAAATCCAGTTTTAATTGTTCTGTTACAGAAGTGTCAACCTAAGGAGGAAGAGCCTCAGGTTTGTTCCATGTCATAACAACTACAGTACAAATCAAAGAACTGCCATCTGGCCTAACTCTGTGACTTGCTCTATTGTTGAAAAGCTTCAGATATCAAGATGTTAGCTTTAGTGAACTGACATATGAGATAGAGGATCTTTAAATCTTTTTAACACAGCAGAGCAGCTTCAGGAAACGAAGTGGCAGAAGACTGCTGCAATGGTATTGGCTGGCTTCTGCGAGTAAACTAAGAAAAAAATGAAGAACTTGAGTCCTTTTATGTTTATCTCATGAATTTAAAATATTAATCTTGTAAATATTTCAAATCCTATGTATTTGAAATATTTGTTGTAATTATTTATTGTAAATATTTACTGTAAATAGGATATAAACAAGAAATTCATTGGTATGTCTCTGATGCTGTGACAGGTGATATTTTTAGTGTCTTTTGTCCAAAGATTGTTCTTTTCTCTTCAGTCAGGAAATCTCAATTTACCCATTTTATTACATTCCACTGTAATGCTCAGGAGAGCTCAGCAGCAATCTTAATTTGGTCAAACGTAAGGAAGCAATGGTCAGTAACAGAATTCAAACTCTTCGACTCATATCAGTAAACACAGTACTTCTAGGTCATTTTAAAACTTTCTAATGTGGTCATTAGAAAAAGTTTCTGAAATAATTGTTTATTGTTGTAACAAGATAAAACCTGACTAACATTTGGGCAAAACCATTTGTGTGAGAGGACTTAATATTTCTTTGTTATCTGATATTATTTTTAAACATCTTTCCTGGAATAAGAGTACCTGTGTTTAGTCTGAACATTCGTATTTTACCCATACTAAATATGAACCTGCAAAACAGATGTTTAAAACTATGATTAAAAGATCATATTATATCCTTACCACTTTCATGAAAATTATAGAATCTAATATTTCTTTTTTCACTTTTGCAGATAGCTGAGACCTATTTTCAAGAGGAGGAATGTATCCTTTTACTTGTAGAATTTGTTACATGATGTTAAAATAATCTGGCATGATGAAACATAAAAGACAAATGCTTTACCGTTGACTCAGGTTGTGGGACAGGGTTAGAAAGAAGTGAACAGCCGTAGTTTACACATGAAAGAATATACAATATGTTAGCAAGTCCTTCTTGGTCAGACAACTGGAATATGATTTAAGTAATAAATCCACTTCCAAAAGCTGTACTAATACAATCATTAGTAGTTGTGCACAAAGAAGGAAGTAAGAAACTATTTTCAAAGAATTTCTATTTTTATAGGATAAGATCTGTTTTAAGTATTAGTAACTGGGAATATGTCCAATCTAGATAGGGTATGTATTCTATTCTTTCAAGAAGGGCACTGTTACAGTGAGAACAAAATTATCACAACAGTTAATTAGAATATGTGTTACAAGTGTCTACATTAGAATAAAAATACCAAACACACTGAGCTAAGGGAGATCAGCAAGCTGCAAACAATAGCAACATGTTGTTTGGCAAATGCTAATTAGTCAAAGTCATATCAAGGTAGTTTGAGAAACTGGAAATACGAATTTGAGGAGCTGGAATAGGAAACTATTGCTGCTGGGAACAGCTAGTTCAATGGTCCAGTTTATTTTGATTTCTTCCTAGATAATACAAATAAGATTGGTCAAAAAGTTGTAATAGTTGAACTGCTGCTAATTACTCTGATATATTTCTGTAATTGTGGGAGAGAATAAATAATCATACTGAACCTTAAAGTTAAATTATATTTTTAGAAAAGGTGGACTGGGTTTGCTTCTGTTTGCTTTTAAGGGAAAATGATGAGACTATAAAAAGAAGAGGTGAGAGAGGTAAGCCCTTAAAGTGTATATGATTCACTAAGATGCATCATAAATTACAGAACCTGTGCATACAGATTATTTCTTTATTAAGTAATTTGTTACAAACAAAATACAGCAAATAAGCCATTGTAATGGTTAAATAACAAAGCATAGAAAACCTGGAAAGGTATACCTGAAACCTAACCGAATTATATTAGCCTGTAGTACAAACCAGAGAAATAACTGTTGCAGTATTATAAAAGCAATATATAAAATAAAATATCCACCACTCTCTTAGAAGTCTACAGAAGTTTACAGACAAGAAGACAAGAAGTTCACTTCTGTCTTGATCATCCTAATTCAAAAGCATCCATCAGTAAATCCAAAATGCACAGCATAAATTATAAAGGCATGGAAAAATTCTGTAGTAAATTATGACTCTGCAGGGGGAAATACAGTAAGTTGAAATGCACTCATAAGTATGATAGAAAGGCAGTTTCTGTTTCATAGAAGTTGCTTTAATCGAAGTGCACTGTATTTAAAGCTGGTCAACGGAAATATTTTACATACAATGTACACCTGATGTGTGGAATTCAACACGACTATATGATACATATTTATGAAGCATATCTCCTCTGTACTTGCAACCATCGGTTTCCTGAGGTTAATAAAGAACTTACTTGATCATGTTGCACAGTATTAATTATCCATGACAGACATCTCAATTCATCCAGTGGAGAACTTCATATTAACAATAATTCAGGGTTTGTTGCTGTGATCCTCTAAGGCTATCTCTCTGATCTGTAATTCTGTTTCTAATAACAGATTTCTTGAAGGCAGAGAATAGTCTTTCCATTAATACTGTTGTTCGTAAGCCATGCTTATGTTGTATGAGGCTAACAAGAATAATAAGTACCGGTGGTGTTTTTGTAATAATTACTCCAGTATTTTAATTAGCATGAATAATGGAAAATATTTTTTCTATATTACTGAGAACCTCATTCACTGTACTTCTGTCCTCATTATACTGTAGAATTAAACTTCACATAGCTGGTAAAACACGTCTTTAAACAGAACAACTAACAACTCTGGCTTGATGGAACTAGAATTATCCTGACTATTACAAAATATATAACTATCAGTATACCTTTGTGAATATATTGATAACCTTAAGAGAGGCAAAAGAGTTCTTCATCTAGAATAAAAGTAAGCTGAAACTTCAGAAACAAGACAAAAGGTGAACTCAGCTGTCCATCAGTGATGTATACAATGGCTGAAAAGGGGGAAAGTATTTTTTGAAAGTTTGAGTTGGATAAATTTTTTTAATATTGTCTCCAGCTGGTCAGTAGAAAGGAGCCATATTTTCCATTAGTTTGGGTTATTGACATATAATTGTATTTCTTGAGATACACATACTGATGTTTGTATAATTGTTTTGGTTTTAATTTCCCAGAGATTTAATTTTCTGATGAGTTGTCAGCATAATAACATTTTGCTCATTTCTTTCTAGAACTTTTGTTGGACTTAAGGCATGTGGGAAGAGGTAACTGCTGAAGCAAATAGAGTTTTCATTTTTGGAACTTTTCTCAACTTCTTTTCCTTTGTACTTGCTATTTCCATGCCTGCAATTATTTTCTTCATCACACAGAAATCTGGATAGTAGCCATGATTCATTTTGATTAAATTATGTCAAATCTCAGGTACATAATGATTGCCTTTTCCAATATGGTGCCAAATATAAATAAATCATACCATGTCCATATATGTGTGTATTTTTCTTTAACCTTCCATTCAGATGAGAAGGCAATGAAGTTCATTCAGCTTGAACGACTGTATCATGAGCAGCTGCTTGCAAATCTTTCGTCCATACAGGAGCAGTGGGGTGAGTACAGGCTAAACTGCTATTGTAGAAGAAGAGTTAATTTGTTTTGTATTTCTAAATAATATACATTTTTCCAGCTTAAAAATGTTACATAGCAAAAGCAGCATTTATATCAGAATTTCTCTGAGCTTGTTACAAGAAAAGTATTCCTGCTTTAGATTTCTTGTCACATGTTTCATGAAACATGTGCAAATAGTTTGTCATTCTTTATACTATTAATTGAGACTTTGATTGATCCACAGTTGTTTTGACCTTATTTTTTGTTTAGGGTGGATGAATCTGATGTGATGGAAATAAAGTGTGTTGTGAAGAAATGCAATGCTTTTTTACATAGTCTGAAACAAGATTGTAGAGCATACACAGAAGAGTTGTCAATATTTCACCATTAATTGGTTTCACATAGATGTTTTATGTTAAGCAAGTGCTCCTTTTATAATACTTTGCATAAAAATTATTTTGGTTTAATTTAGAAAGAAGATGGAAAACAGCAGTTTCTAGTCCAGGTACAACACTGAGGAATTCAGCTAAAGAACTGAGTGGGGAAGAGTTGGAAAAGCTTACTAGAGTTTGCTCTTCGCATCAACAGTAAGTATAAGGATATGTTATTACTTTTCCAGTGCTAATATGTTAGCACAGCTGTTGCATACTTGCCAGTATAGGCGTTTTAAAATAGTCTCAAAATAAAAGTTGTATCCCGTCTACTTCAGTGAATTTGGTTATAAAGTGGTGGTTCTTTTTGATACATAACTAAAATGTTTTGTAACCTTCAATTTTCACAGTATTTTAATGTGGTTTGAGGAATGTGTAGGGACTAGATCTGAACTGTTTTCAGCAAATCCTTATTTTCCTGGAAATTGAGTTTTGAGTAAATTTGTAAATATTTTCAGCCAAAGTAAAAACTGAGTACTTTTAATTTAGAGAGAGAGGGACTGTAGAACTGATGATGGTGATTGTATCTACACCTATTGTTTTAATCATTGTTTTGAAATATAATTGCCCAGCATCTGAGACTCCAGCACTCATATCTACCCTATGGGATTTTATTTACAAATTTTCCACATTTTAGGATAATTCCCTAATACTTTAAGTCAGTCTTGTTATCTTCTGTTGATTTCATGTAGGTTGCATAAGCATTATGAAGCAGTGATTCCATAATTCCTTAGTGTGGCAGTCTCCTGAAAAGTTGTGAAAACTTAGTTCGTACCCGCTTTGCCTGATTGAGCAGCCTCCTGAATCAGTATACCACCGTATCACAAACTTCTGGACAGTGCTGAGGGTGCTCTTCTGGGCAGTAACACATACGGGATTTTAACATCAGGAAGGAGAAGATCTGTTATTTCATGGATGAACGTCCTACCTACTAGACACTGAGTTTAAGGAACAGATGGAAAAAATTATACCAGCTGCCACTGAAAAAGGATCAGCCAACGATAAAAAGGAAACTAACCACATTCAAAGACGGTGAAAAGACCAACCTATGACAGGGGAGATGCTCTCAGTCAGATGGAGAGAGAGAACTCTTTCAAATACATTGGCTTTGATAGTCTGGATGTAACAAAAGCCAAAATGCTCTTGTTGTTCATAAAGAGTATGATTTAGCTTGCACATTTTTTCTTCTGGTGACCGAAAAGAAGTTTGGAAACACCTAGGCTGACTGCCAGAACCCAGGCAGGGATTGTTTATTTGTAGTCTGGATGTATTTGGGAGGCAGTCCTTGGAAAGCATATTCTACATTTCCACGGGAGGAGGAGACAGCTCTAGCACCGTAGCTGCATGTTTACACCCACAGCCTACTGCTACTGATAGATTGCACTCTGAGTGCCTGCAGGGTTCCTCAGCCTACATTTCCTTGCACATGACCTTGCAAGCCCACAGAAAGATTAAGATTCAAGTCTATTGCAGTTTATATGCTACAACTAGCAGCACCTCCCTATTGTCACCTCGATTGTCACCTTGTTGAGAATAACTCTGCTTTCTCCTTCTAATTCTTCCATGCAGCCTCACTTTAAAATACAAAATTTCAGTTCTGTAACATCGTTCTCAGTTCTGAGAAACCCTGCAACCTGGTAAAAATTAAGGCTTGTATTCATTTTCCATGATTAGTTCTCTGGGTTTAGTATTATTACTCTTCCAAACTCTTTAAGCAAATGCCTATTTGCTTTTATTGTTTCATATTTTTTCCCTAAGTTTTAATCTCAAATTATTTTGTAATTAAAATTATACTTTAATTTTTCATTAATAATATGCAGGTCTCTGAAAATGTGAGCATTTTGCTTTTGTAATTGAAAGTAATGTAACTTTTTCTGATACTCAAGGTCTATAGCTACATACTGGAGATGTTTGCTCTTTAAAGATAACATTGCGTGTCCCTTATTTAAAGTTTAAATGGTAAAATTGAGAAAAGTCAATGCAAGTTTAGAAGTTTTTTTTTTAGAGTGCATTGTACATCAGTACTTTTCCCTCTTGTCTCTCCTACTTTTAATTTCTTTCAATAGCTTTAAACAGAATGCTCAACATTTTATCTTCATTGCTGTATGAAAGGCTGCCAGAGAGATTGTGCATGATAAAACACATCGTACGTGAATCTCTACACAGTTTGCAAAGTCCACGCTGACTGTTAGCAGTGCTGACTCACCTGTGAATCTCAGTGGAATCAGTGGGAGCTGCTGTATTTTACAGTACCCAGAAAATGTGTCCCAGTGTCAACAGTCTGTGGAGAGGGAAATACATTTGTGGGTTTTTTTTCCCATTCCTCAATCTCTGTTATAGTGATCTGTATTTTTGATACTAGTAGATACTGAGTCTTTACATGATTTTTAAAGTTAGTAGAGTTCCTTCTGAGCATAAAGTTTTACAGGAATTTAGATCACTTGATATGTTGCAGTAAATTTTCTTTGACTGCTTTCTCAATTAGGTGGAGCAATGTTTGGGCTAATTGGTCTTCTGATGATATTCACATATGTACAGATCTGTGCTTGAAAGTATGCCAGCATGCTGACACTTTCAATGTAAGAAAAGTTCTGTGCTAATATTAGAGCAGTGCAAAGGCTTATAAGATTTCAATGACATTTGTTACGAAGAATGTTGCTACTAAGTTGTTTAATTTATTCTTTTTTTCTCTATTGCTGCAGGCCACAGGCATCCAAAAATAAGGTAAGCAGGTGATAAATGCTTGCTGATAAATATATGTCTAATATTATTAGATACAATCTTTCCAGTTTAGTACACAAACTATTTGAAGTTTGGATATATCAGAAAGTCATGTTGTTCCTGTTTAATTCCAAAAATTACAGGAAATGCTATCATATTTTACAGCTAGTAGCTGCAGAAAATACATGGGAAAGCGGTTGTTTGCTTCAGTTAATGGAATCAAAAAATTTAAAGGAAAGAGAAGCTGCTGCTTCTGAATCAGGTATGTGTGTGTATGTACATGTGCATATGTTTGTTTTAAATATTATACTGTAATGACATATTCCTATAAATACTATGAAGCTATTTTATTTGAAGCTACAGCATTTGTTGGATTCCCACATATTCATCTGTTTGTGCACATTTTAGAGTTTTTTACAACTGCACAATGGACAGACTATGCAATTTTAGTTAGTTGTTGATGTTTAGAATTGTAATTAAAGTAATTCTAGCCTCATTCAAAAAAAAGTCTTTCAAATGTGCGTTATAGCAGCCTATATAAGCTACAAAACTGTGCAAAACTAGAAATAAGATACATAATTTGTAAGTATAAAATGTAAGGTAAACAATCTTATGACAAATATTCTGAGTTGTGGCAATTCAGTATAGTTAACGGTATTAGTAACTGTTTTAAATTACCTGCGATATACTTACTGATTTTGAGACATATTTTTCTGTAACAGCACAGAAAATTAAGAAGCTTAATTAACTTCAGTTAATGTTTTTCAGTACACACTTTTATGTCAGCTTCATTTTCCTCCTCCTGTCTTGGGACAGTGGCTGTTTTGTTTGAGTAATTTGTTAGAATCTTTGAGTTCTTATGAAATATTTGCAAATTAATGAATTGTAAAAATGGAGACAGAGAGGGGGAAAGAGCATTGGTAGACTACCAGGCTATGCTTTCTCTCTGCTCTCTTTGAGCAAAAAGTTAATTTTTTTTCCATGTTTCAGTTGCCAAAATTGGCCTAAAGTTAGTACCTTTCCTCAAAACAGCTAGAATTTTTCACAAGGTGAGGTGTGGTCTACATGACCTCAGGAAGTCCCTTTCAACCTAAACTATCCTACAAGTGTGTATCAGCCAGGATGTTCAGGAAAATCAGGAATTAACAAAGATACAGAATCACAGTTCTCTACATCTGTGGATCTTCCTCATCTTCCTCCTCTTCTACCTTGACCCCTATACTGCCTTCTCTCTATCTTTGTTCTTGTAACCTAACTAAACAGAAAACATTGAAAACACAAAACAAACATGTTCTGCAGCTCAGAAAGCAGATCAAAAGAACCTAATGCTTTTTATTTTTGGATGACTGGAAATCATGTGTTTCATGAAACCTTTTCTAATGAAAATACAAATTTAATAAAACCTTTAGCATAAGTTTGCAGTGTGTACATATAGACCTGTTTCCAAAGTGAGGAGAAACTGCTTATACTCTGTTTTCTTTTAGGTCATGAGATTTGCTTTTAAGTGGGAAGAGGGACAAAGGTGAAGTGTGAATTTTCCGCTGGTAGAGTGGTGTAGGTCAGTACCTAGCCTCTGCTAGGCTGTCTTAGATTAACAGGATAAAGTGGTGGCTACAGGTTTCTGTGATGAACAAAGCAAGCGTCAATTTTAAAGTAACTGTGGGGAAAAAAAAACCCAAACATTTCTTAAATTACCGTGTTTTCATTGCTAAAAAAATTTCAGTAGACACTTTGTTATATCTCTAACAGTCAGGAAAAAATTAGTGCTGTGTTTGTGGGTACACATCTTCATTTACCTTAGTAGGAAAAAGCATCTTTTCTAATTAAGTATTAAAGTATTTGTCTTAACTTGCCTTGATTCTATACCAGGCTATGGGTTGTCTAAAGCAAGTGTTTTGAAGTAGGTGTAAAGAAAATATTGAAAGCTGCTGAAAATTCAGTGTGGAATGTAACAATGATCATGACATGTCAGTTCCTGTACATCTGTAGCTAGATAACAATGCTAGGATCATTTATTACTTTCTTAGGAACAGAGCTCTGAGCTCAAGGGCCACCTTTCATGGTAAAGAATTTTATTTAATTTCCAATTCCATTTAATTTTTTTTTTTTTTTTTGCAATTGGGGCTGCCAATAAAGATGCTTGTTGTAATGTGGGTGTGTCCATTAGGAAAAACTGACAGATGGTAACAAAATCTTGTACCAATGATCCAGGCTGTGTTTGAACTCATGACCTATATGTGAAGGGCTCAGTATCCTGTTACAAATCCCTTGAGCTATCTACTCATCTGTGTCTAATTTTCAAAAAGTCTCTGTCTTATACTGTTTTCTTCTTTCAGTGTTTTACAGAAGTTAGGTTCCCCGTATCTCTTCTATCTGTTAGTGTTGTTCTGATTTTTTTTCTGCATTTTGATACGGTTCGATAGTCTCTTTTTCAATTTCCAAGCCTGTCTTTTCTATGCTGCCTTGTTATCCTTTAAAATGGGGATAGTTTAGAATTTAATAAAATTGTTCAATGCAATGAATTAATGCAAACATTTCTTCAAAGACTAACGAATGTGACCCTGTTTCATGTAACAAGTTCAGAAATTGCTCAGATTTTAAGTGAGGTGTTAACAAGTGACAAAGGATAGGATTGGCATAGACAGCTTCAGTGATTCTTATGAAAGCGTATACAGTTAATTATGGCATTGTTTGATCTCTTCATTAATCGATTCATAAGACCTTCTGGCTTTTTGCTTGTACCAGTGCAAATGAGTGTTTTCTAGAGGTATTCATTTGTTGTTTGAGGTTATTCCTATTACTGTAACAGTGGTCCTACTAAAACGTAATCTTAACTTAGTTTTATTAAAGTATGGAATAAAAGTTTTTGTCATAGCTAGCTTGCTTTGGTATTCTAATTCTAAACACTCCCTTTCTCTCTTCATAAGCCTAAAAGGGGCAATTTGGCTTTGAGCTTCTCATAATGGCTAATTTCTAACAATTTTATTGACAACTTGGGCTAACCATCTACTCTTCCGTTAGCAGATCATGCCAATAGTAGGTGAATTCACAAGCTATGCAGAATTGCCCTTGTTTATCTCTGAAACTTCAGATTTGAAAAATCAGTTTTCATTTGTATTGTAAATGCAAATACAGAAATAAGCTGCGTCTAATTACATTTTAAAATATGTAAACTAACTTACATATCCAAAAAGCAACATATTTTTATGCAGTTCATTATGTAAAATATTGTAATTGGATATTTAATTTAGGGTTAACCAAAGGAGCCTGTTACCCACTTAAAATAATTGCATTTAAAATTTATTAAATTAGTATGATTTCAGCTTCTTTAAAGGAAATGCAGATATCTCCCTGTGTGATAGATACAGTAGCATCAAAATACAGCTTTCTGTAATTAAGTGCATTTGTCTGAACTCCAGACCTCCATGAGATGCACTCTCATAAAATATACTTTAGAAGAAATGTGGCTGTTCAGAAAGGTACATACATATTGTGTTTGAAGCATGGGAGCAACTCTTTTCAGGGGGGTACTAAGGCATGTACTTTGCCTGCAAGGATGTGTGCAAATGCTTTGCTGAATCAGAAGTCAGCTTTTCAGACTACTAACAAGATTTCTATTCTGACTGGAGCATAAAATACTTGCCCTTTGTGGGAGTGCATTTTAAAGCATTAGGTTACAACCTTATCAAATCACAGTATACTCTTTCCCCCATGGGCTGATGTTTTGAATCATTTAAAAACACTGGAACTGTTTTTCCTGTTGCACTTAGGTACTGAAACTTGTCCAGGCGTTGGACCAAAGAAAGAAGATAAACAGCTGAGCACTAGTTCCCTGGGTGGAAATGGAACTGAGAGACAGACAGAGGCAGCAGGCCTTTGGGTAGCTGCAGGAAAGGACCACATGGAGGAGCAGCACTGCAGTGCTGAATCAACGTTGGAGCCACACACCCAGTCCACAGGGACAGTGGGCAGGCCTTCTTTGGGCTGTTTATCATCTGGGGATGCCGGTAAAGATAACAGTTCACAGCTGAGAGAAAGACAGCTCTCTAAGGATGCAGAAAAAATAGAAGGCACAGCTGGGGAGCCTGGAGTGAAACTTGCTCTGGAGCCAATGGTAGATGCTTTGGTTTTAACAGATGCCGATTATATGCCTACTGATTTGGTTCCTACTGATAAAGATGTGCAAGCTGATAGAAATCTGCTCAGATCAAAACATGCTGCTGGCTCTTCAAAAATTGCTAGTGGCCACCTTGGAAATAGTGATTTAAAGCAGCAACAAAAACAGCCTGCTGATGATGATGAAAAACCTTCGTGGGACAGAGCTGCCTCATATGTATGCTCTGGGTGCAACAAAGTGTCTGAGCATGAGAGCACTGCCCATTCACGAGCATGCAAGGAAATACAGAGTACAGCAGGACAGGAGGAGAAGGTAAAAAATGAAGAACAAGAAGATTTATTTCTCAAATTTTTAAATGGTAACATAATAGACACTGAAGAATCATTTGCAAACCAAGAGGACTTTCATACGGTTCCAGATATTTCACCTGAACGAGCATCTTACAACTCACTGGAAGCTTTATCACTAGATGACAGCTTTTCTTCTCTTGATGAACTTGCAAGAAGGATAGAGATTACTGAGGTAAATACTCTGAATGCTATAAAATCTTCCATGTTTATCTCAATTAAAATATTTTAGATATTGCCATCTTCAAAATGTCATATATCACTTTTAAAAATCTGAATAGAAGTCTATACTTATTTAGTTGTTCTGAGTTAATTCAGAAAAACGTTTATTTTTGCCTGTTTGTTGTCTCCTTGACCAGCAGTGCTCTGTGTTTCTAAAAATTAGATTAATTTTTACATATGTGTGTGAATACTTGGTTTTTTATTCTGACAGAGACTGTTAGGAGATGGGCTGATAATTCCTGTTAAATCACAATTTCACATCAGAGATCTGCATAATGCATATGATGTAACATGTGGTTCATTTCTATTCATATAATAAAATTTGCTTTTCTGTGCCTATTCCATATAGGTGAGAACAACATATGTAATAAACTCTGTATATGAATGTATGGGCTTCTAATTTGCCAGTTTAGGCAGTTTTGTTGTTCAGTCAAAATTAAGAAAGAATTCTGAAGCCTGAACCCACCTTTCTGAAGCACTGCTGTTAGGTCATAAGAAGGATGAGTGCTTCATAAGCTAAATTGCTCTTCTGAAAATATAGAGGCTTTATTGCTTTGGAACCTTTTTGGAGAGTATATGATGACATCTTCGCTTTATTTGTCTTCTGGTTTTGGTGCATTTGCAACCATGAAACCCTAAAAGCTTTTTCTTTAAATTAAAAAAAAAATGAGATTATTGAGAAATGATGTGATTCCAGATGCTGGAGCGGGAAGACTTGTAAAAAGGTATCTTCTTAGTTTATCTCTATTTTTAATGCATTTAAGAATACAACATCCCTTGGGAATAAAGTTAACGGTACTTCTCTATAGATCAGACGCTAATGCACAAAGACCAAGAACCCACAGTCACTCAGGGACAGCAGCCAAGCAGGGAACTAAATACTGGAGATCCTTGCTGATGTTATTACATGTTTGGCAAAATCTCCAGAGCTGGAAACAGAGCATTTTGTTTTTTCTCTCCACCTAAACAGCTTCTTATTTCCTTTCAAAATCATTCATCCTGACCTGTCCCTAAAACACCTGTATTTCTGTGGGATGTCAGGAGGCATACCATGTACTAGGACTGAGGGCCACGTGCACAAAGCTCTACACAAGCTCTTGACAACACACAGATGTGGACACCCACATACATATTTGTAAATGTAATCAAACTTTTGCACTAAACCCATTGGTTTGTGTTCACTTAGAGGATGGTTTTGAAAAAGCATTTTGTTGACAGTCTGTGCTAAGCCCATATACATGTATAATGGAAAAGTAAATTAAATATCATCCCTCAGGATTAGATGTCTTTTGAGCCCACTGGAAGTTCAGCATTTTAAGCTACAGGAGAGAACTTTTCTGTATCACACAGAAAAATCCTACAGCAACTATTTTAAAATTGCAATGTTTGTGCCATTTGCATTTTAGAGGTTGGGATAGGAAGCAACATATTGATACTGTTAGAAAAATTATGCTTGTATTGATTGGCCCAGTGACTGATGATGATGCTTTACAGAGAATCTAGTTTCATTTCTAGTTTGCTATCCTGATGCTAGGACTGCCAGTACTCCGATGGCAGAATTGTGTCTCTGGAGAGGAAAAAGTACCTTGAGTCTTTCCGTAGTACTTTTTCTGGCCATATAAGGCATAATGTTGGATGGCACTGGTGGGAATCTTTTTAAATCATTCTTAGCGAGAGGCCCGAGTTGTGTGTGAGGCAGGGGATTTAAATCAGGCAGAAGAGAAGAAGGATTAATCTCAATACCGATTAAAATTTGTAATATGCAGCATCTGGAGCTCTTTTGCAATACCTGAAATTTCTCGGTGCAGCAGGGTGTGTTAGGGACAGTACAGCAGCCTGCATTGTTTCATTATACACTTATATTTTGTTTTTCCAGTTAATCTTGGGACCTCTCATTACGCTAGAGATTGCTTTTAAAAAGTAGGGAGCATCTCCATCTTTCCAGGAAAACACAAGGAATTTAGAGAGTTTGGCACCCCTGAGAAAGCAGCACTGTTTTAGTTTCGTGCTAAAATAAGATTCCACTGATGTTTTGACAAGCAGACTGATCTTTGCACCCAGCCATAACATTTCTTCCTTTCTTGACCTCCTGAAGTCTTTGAAGCTGCATTGTTCAAGCTGTGGCCATCTAGTAAGATGACAATGTTTTCATACAGAAATACCTAGAAAATGCATTGGTAGCCACATGAATGAAATGAAATGAATTACATGAAATGTACCTGTGTGGCAGTAAAAAAAAAAACAAAACAAACAAAAAAACAAAAACCCCACACAGAAATCAATTTGACTGTGATTAAACTTGTCATGCAGTGTGTATTTACAAAATTGCCACAAAAAATGTTAGACTAGAAGGCAGAAGTAAAGATTATTTTGAAATAACTTAGGTACAAAAATCATATGGTAGGACAAAATTTCATTAATACAATTCAGTGGAGGTATAATACTAATTTACTGAAAATGGGGAAGGGTAACTACTTGTGTATGTATTTACAGTTAGGAAGTTTTGTTTGATCCCATATAGACATCAAAGAATCATTGCATGTAGTTCTCTAATTTAGATCCTTTATGTCACTTGCTTTTAGTCTACCCTTTACAGTAACTAATTACAAGACTGAAAATCCACTAAATTCTGACTCTGGCTTTAAATAATTGCAAAACTAAAATAGTACTTTACATATTGTACAGTCCCTTATACTGGTATTTCGTCACTAGTACAAACTGTGCACGACAATGTGCAAATGGTGGAAAATCACTGTCATTTTAGACACTAGATTCGTACAGCTAACAGAGAGCTTTGAAGTACGTTCAGCAGTTGGCAGCAACAGATATCAGAAGTGTATAACCTCTTCTTAGATCTCTCTGCTGTAATTTCTGTTAGAATGAAATTACATACCAGCCATCAAACACCTCAGTATTGTAAGTTGCATTTCCCGTATGAAGTAAAAGTTTTTAACATAAGCTTTTTATCTGATTGATGATTAGGGAAATGAGGAAAATCTTAACTTTTTTTCTTATTTGAAAACTATCACTTGAAATTGCTTTCAGAAAGCAAAGATAGTGAGACTTCCTACCACAACGTAAAGTAGTAGCTTTTGGTTGGCACTATTTGTACACCAAGACTTTTTAAAAGTACTGAGTATGTACTGACTAGCAGCTGACTTGACCGCAGAAATGAAGTCTCCACCTATCTGTTCTAGGTCTGGAGACAGGGCCTTGTTGAGGTCCCCTGTTCTCTTGTATGGCTTGAGTTTTGAGTTTGCAAGAATTATGCTTCTGTATGAAATGCTTACACAGCATCTGAGCTATTTATTGCTGTAGAAGGGAGCCCCGGTACTTGCGTGGCAAGCATATTAGCAGAAAAATTGTTAGAGTCTGATGCTGTGGTATGAATGCTGAATCTGCGAAGTTAGCTCCTTTTCAAAGTCAAATTATTCATGTATCTAATGTATTTTTTTAGTGAAGGGGTTTGCTGCTTATAGCTTAATCCAGGGTAGTCTTGCTTTTTGTCAGTTTGTCATACAGTTATGGATTACCCCTTTAAAAAAATGTGATATAGCTAGAAATAAAACTGTAGGCCTTTGCCAAGTAACTGGATAAGGAATACAACCCACTGAAGAATATACAAACAAAACTCCTTCTTGAGTAGCTCTCTGCATTCAGACCAAAATACTTTATACAATGAACTTTTCTTCCTAGATCCCAGTTTGCCATACCTCCAGTTTGGAGAATTTTATCTACTTCTGTGTGCTACGAATGATCCCAATAGTCAAGTTTAATCTGTTTTTTTCTAAGAGCTCGAAGAAAAGGACCTTATTGTCATAGTTTTGTCAAATATGTTTATAAATACATATACATCATATTGGGCAAAACTATGCATAATGTAAGAATTTTAAAAATATTTTATTAGCAAAAGCTGTTTAAAGCAGAGAAGAGACAGGTCGCTTAATTAGAGCTTGTTTTTCTTATTTTGCAGCCAGGATACTAAACTTTATCCAAGAAAGTTTAAAACTTTTCTGTGAAGTAGAATCACTTTGTATTAATAGTGGGGAAGAAGACAAAAGCTAAAATATTTAACAGAGTTTCAGTTAACCAGCAGTCATTGCTGCTTTCCTTTTTGACTGTTGGTCAAAATGCCATCGCGTACCTGTATGCCATTTCCAGTTTCTGTACATTAATTATAAAAGCTCCAGCCAAAAGATTTTGTGAAGGCCAGCAAAGCTGAGTGAGTAAGGTCAGTTACATAGGTGGTCCAAGAGCATTTTTTGTTAATTATCTATCTAATGGAATTAAGAAAACGTTCAATGTTTCAATAGGGTGCTTTACGTAGCTCTTTTATGTAACAAAGAACTACTTGCAGTGCAGCCTGGTGCAAGCCTGCATTTTTCCTCCTGGGCTTCAAGTCGAGGAGAGGTTGGACTTGTGGTCAACTGTATTAACCACAGTTCCCTCATTAACTTCCCAATTTAAATAATGTAGTCTGCCTTTTAAAATTCCTCCTGCCTCCTAAAGACTGAGATGGAAAACTTCATCTTGCATGGCAGCTAAGTCCCTCTCCTTGGATGTTTAATTAATGGGAGATGGATCTAATATAATCAGTTTGTATATTGCTTTGAAATATTTCTAAATGAAAGGTATGGTAGAAAAACACATTTACAGTTGTTTTAATTGAACGAGATTTTATTTGTAGCAAGATGGACTCTATTCTTATATGACAAACTTACAGTAATGTTTTTTTTATGACTAAAAATAAGAAAAATAAAATGTGATGATGTTTGCATTAAATATTTTGAGCTGCATTTGAGAATATGGTAGAAGAGAAAGTGTAAATATTGCTTTTGTTTGTATTTGTATTTGCATTTTAACAATTAACTGTATTCTGATTAGGAGGCATAGCTTTGTAGGTCCTTTGCAGAACAAAACAATAACCTTAATTATGAGACTCGTGAAACTCAAAGGCAAATGAAATATTCTAGATATAAATGACATATCATGTAAAGGGGACATTGTTAAAAATACGATCTCTGGCTTTGTCGGGACAGGAGAGTAACATTAGCCACAGTGATTTTTTTATTATTTTTTTCTTTTCCCCCAAATCAAAAGCCCTTGCTCCCCCTTTTTAAGCAAAAGAAGATCTTCAGAGTAGAGACCTGTGCTGTGTCAATTAGTTCTTTATACATTTAGAAATAAATCCTGAAACATAGCCATGTAGGCTGACAGGGAAAGTAAGTGAACCTCATTGTAGCAAGACCTTTCTTCAAAAGCCTTTTATGTAACTGTAATCACTGAAACACACATTTCCACATAATCCTGTCAAAGATAGCACTCTGGTATTAAGCTTCAAGAAGACAGAGCTTGTGACACAGTCATTTGAAAACTATCAGGAGCCAACAGACAAAATGGAGTGTCTCAGTTTGAAAGGACTATTTGCAGAGTGGACCACCACATACTAATCTTAGGGCAGACTGGTACAAACACTCCGCTGGCACTGGGTGACAATTCCCACCAAGTGCAGTCCGAGCCAATTGTGAACGTGCACGCCAGGCAACAGCTAGCCTGCTGCGTGGGTGGTGCGGGAGGAGCTATTGATCCTCTTTATGAAAGCAATGCTGTCCACAGAAGCTTAAAATAATCTACTCTTTTAAATCATGTAATTTCACCTCTGGCCCTCCCAAATAAATAAGTCAAATTAATGCACTCCTACATGATTCCTCTTCCTTGTCACAACAAGGAAGCATAAATGTTGATTTTCTGGTGGCCTGATAAATTCTCATGGCAGTTCTGCAAGGCTGATTCAACATTACCAGTAGAAGCTTCAGCCCAGTGCACTTGTCTGTTGGGATGAGACACTTGCAGGCTATTATTTCTGGTTCATTTGTGCCAAACAGTGGTCCTCCCTACGTTGACTTAACTGATTTCCACTACCTCCACACTTTCACTGCTTCGTAAGTTCTTCATTGCACTGTTTCATTAAATAATCTATTCAAGCCCTTGAGCAGGTAATCAACAGGGAAAATGAATACCAAAAGGGGAAGTGTGACGGATGTCCCCCCAGTTGTGATTTTGGGAAAAACTGGTAGACTGTAGGCATATACTCACAGTGACCAACTTTGTGAGTTTTTCAGAGCAACGTTATTTTGTCCAGTTGAGGGCTATAGAATACTGTCAGACTAGAGACCTGCAAATGTAATTGCCACATTTACCAGTTAAGTGTTGCAAATGCCAAATGCTGGTACAGTGCCTATTGGATTGTGCTCTGTGTTTCGCTGTGTTCATTCCTCCATCTCTCCAATTACAGCATACATCGATGCCTTATATAAGCTTGTAGCATGAAGCAAGTTTAGGGGCATAAGTTAGGAAGTCACTTGTTTTCTGTTTTTCCACAGCTCTTATAATTGCATTGCAAACAAGTTTTTATGCACGGTCTTCTAACTTCATTAGATTATGGGGGAAGTGAAGCAGTCAGTTGTCTGCAACTACAGTGTTATCTGAAAAATTGCTTTTTTTTCATTTTGAGTTTTTGTGAAAATTGTAGGCATTTGGGGTCATCTACATAGATGAGTTGCAAACTCAGTTGCAAATGTGATGTGTTTTCTTATCTGTTGTGATGTGTTTTCTTATCTGTAGCACAAATGTATACAGATTACTTTCCAATTTAACCAATATTATTGCTAATCTACAGAATGAGTTTTTTAAAAGTGCTACTCAGATTTATGAAGAAGTGACTAAGAATTTATTTTGGGTAAAGAGGAGCTCAAGGTAAAAAAAGGACATATCTAAATATGCTTCCTATTTTAATTTCTGTTTATTTCTAGCACACCGGGAACTTCTTGCTTAGGAAAGCATTTTTCTCTTAATATTTCCCCTACTTTAATTTCTCTAATAACTAGGAAATTACTCACTGTCTGTCCTGATAGATTGCCCCAGCAGAAGGATTGGTGTCTATACTAAAGAAAAGAGATGATAAGGAAGGAAAAACAATTGCTCAAGTCCAGCAAAGGCAAACAAAAAGAAGAGTGCGATTCCAAGAAATAGAAGACACATTGGATCAAGGTAATTTAAAGCTGTTGAGTAATGGGTTGCACTCTTGGGGTGCAAATGATGTTGATCTTTTTGTTCACAAGAGCAAAGTGGGCGTTCATTGTACACACGTCTTTGCTTTTTAAAACTTAATCGAGTAATAAGTGAAAGTGCTTGATCAAAGATTATTCAATACCAGGTTTGGGTAACAAGGCTACAGAAGGATAAAGTAAGTACATTTACGTTTTAAAGCTTGGTTGAGACTGAAATTGTAGTTTTTTTCCTCTGAGTGATTTGTAAGTGACGTCTAATGGACGTCCTTTCGTTAATGTTTAGAGCTTAGAGGTTGGAGGTGTACGCTCTCTCCCTAAATCTAATCCATGTAGGTGAAGAGGGATGCAAAAGAAACAAGTCTGTTGTGCTTTGTCCACAGGGAGCTTTCCAGCCCTTTCTAGTAGACCATAGGATTGGAGCGTGTCAGATTTTAACCTTGCTTTATAATTAAACACCCATACATATTTGCTAGCTGTTGTTAAATTTGGCTAAACTCCTTACTGCCTTTTTGATGGGTGAAGCAGCCTCATAAGAAATACAATATGTTATTTTGTTATGCTTTTCTTGGAGTTTAACATCCCTATTCTTCAAGCTAAAGAGATGTTAAGAAGATGTTAGGAAACAACATAGGAAAGATGGGGAGAAACTCTTTAGCAGGGCCTGTTGTGAAAGGATGAGGGATAATGATTTTAAAACAGAAGGAGATAGATTCAGACTGGACATAAGGAAAAAAAAAATTACAGTGAGGGTAGTGGAACAGGTTGCCCAGAGAGGTTGTAGACACCACATTCATGGCCAGGTTGGAGAGGGCTCTGAGCAACCTGATCTAGTTGAAGATGTCCCTGCTCCTTGCAGGGAAATTGGACCTTTAAAGGTCCCTTCCAACCCAACTATTCTATGATTCTATGATAAAAATACTTTTGGTTACTAATGATAGTGCTTTCTTTATCTACTGTGTCTGGCAGCCACTAAATGGTATTAATGGAGGTCTTTACTGCTTAAAAGTATATTCAGTGTGTCTCATACACTGAAAAGAAAATTAATTCACTGCCCAAAAGGAAGCTTATCCCATCTTTTTTCTATAAATTATTTTTAAACAATTTATGTTTTAAATAAATTTATGTTTTAATTAAAATTGTAGAGTTTCTTCTATGATTTTTTCCAGGGATTTAGTGATTCAAAAGGAAAGTTGTTGTTTTATTATTATTATAAATCAGATTTTGAACACACAAAAAAAAGTGCTTGAATATTTCTTCTTTTTTATTCTTCTTTTTCCCTGTTTCTTCTCCCAGATGGAGAGTGAAGGGGCTTCAGAAATTTTCTTAGAGCCTCTGCAATCTGACAGAAGATGCAGATGTTGTTCAGGCATACAAATTACCAAGGACAAGCGAGGTTGTGAGGTTCTAGCAGCACCTCTGCAACCTCTTTATTGCTCTTACTTGGAGTAAACAATCATGCAAAGCGTTACCACAGAATAACTGAAATGTAAAATAGCCTACCCTACATTAGCCTACCCTGAAGTTTTTTTTCTCTATCCTTACAGGCAAAATGAGAGAGTAAACAAACAGTTCAGGGTAGCACAATCAGTGTCAGTACAAATGAAGCAAGAATGTTTCCATTCAGTTTCAGTTTCTAAGCTTTCATTTCATTTCAACTATTTCCATGGAGGGAGGCTTTGGTTGTGCAATATTCTCATAGTTAAGTGTATTTTGCTTCAGTATGGAATGATTTCACAAGTGATACCAGCAAGGTCAGGTACACAGGTTCCAAAAATGGAGCTATATAATTAGGTTTCTGAAAAGACTAGGTAGAGAAACATATAGTTCCTGGTATGTATTATGGTCACTTTGACACAGTCAGCATTATTAAGTGTATTTACCTCCTGACCTATTCATGGTAAAAACCTATCTCAGACTTTCTCACACGCATTCATATTGCTTTGTATATCGTCCTTTTTCACCTTTTCTGCTCTTGTATTTACAGATGAAGTAGCTGGTGGCTCCTGTATTTTGCTGATCCTGCTATGTGTGGCAACTGTTTTCCTTAGCATTGGAGGAACTGCATTGTACTGCACCTTTGGTGACATGGAATCCCCTGTGTGTACTGATTTTGCAGCCAACATGGATTTCTATTATACCCAGATATTGCAGCGTATGGAAGAACTTAAACACTGGATAGCCTTCTCATAGCTGAAATGAGCAGAAACAGCACATTGAGGGCTCACCAGTGGTTACCAGAGAAGGTAGAAAAAATGGTGATTTCAAGTTCTCTAACACTTGCTGCCTGCAGGTGATGTGTATTCAATGATGTACTTACACTTTTACATAGAAATCAAGAAAATTCTAGTTTAGCAATCAGGTGGCAAAATGTTCACATCTTAAGCTGTAGCAGTGTGGTATGGGACAATAAAAAGTTACTCTCTTCACCCTTTTGAGAGTAGGCAAGTAGCATTTCGACAACTGGAGCAAGTGAAGAAGAAAGCAGAAAATTGACTGTCTTCTGTATGCTCTCCCATTGCCACACATAGTGTAAGCAATCTCTGGAAGTTTGGTAAAAGGACAGCTTTAATTTACAGCTGTTTGTGCAAAGGTGTTGCCTCCAGCTATCATGCAATAAGTCTGTGTTTTATGGAAACATTATTTTTATTCTAAGTCTTACCATTTTTCTCCATTTTAATTCTCCTGGTGAGCCATGTAATTATTTGGGTGGAGTGAGAAGAGTGCAGCGACATTCATGGAGCCCTCATTTGGTGATTAACAGGCTGACCCTGTATCTTATAGGCTCTGGTGAATATCATGAGTGGGATAAATCTGCTGGCAGATTTCACTAAATTTCCTGGAACTTTACTCACAGTATTGTGTGGGCTGTTTTAGAAAGGGAAGGTTAAAAAAGAAATCCTTGGTCTCGCTAAACACAGAAACAAAAGTAAGATGTTTAGTAATGTATTTGTATTAAATAGTAAAGTGGCTTTGGCCAATTTTAAAGCACCTGGGAGCAGGTATGGGGCTAAGTGGGTTTTCTCTCCAGCTGTGTCACTGAATTGCAGTAATCACTTTGTGCCTCAGTTTCTCCTCCGTACATGGGGACTAATGGTCCTTGCCTTTGTGAATATTTATTGCAATTAGTGCTCATGTCTGATTCATCCCAGATGAGTACACAGGATCACTGAACTGTGTGGCTGCAGCCTCTCCTAATGAGTGAATGCTTTTGTAAAGTGGGACTCATCCAACAGAAGAGATTTAGAAGCTCGCTGCAGATCTGTGGCACGTTAGTAGTCCAGGATACTCATTCCAGCAGATAAAGCACATTTGCATTTGCTCTGCGGTTCTGAGACCCGTATTGGTAAAACCTCTTCTTTTTCTATCAGCTATACAAACAAATTTAAATCAGTACAAAGAGTCATTTTAAATGGGTGTTTCTATCACTTGGTGCTCAGCCCTCCCTGTGTGGTATGTGAGAGAAACACTGACGTGACTGTGAAGGTGAGAATTAGATACCCAGGCCTTTGGCCCACACTCTTGTCAAAATGTGGCAACTCTTCCTGCACAGAGCGTAATGGCCTAGCCCTGCTGAAAGTGTTAGTGTGAATTCCTTTACATCTCAGGAAACAGCATTTTTGAGGGGTCCACTTCACTCCACTCTGTAATTTCCTGCTTACTAACATTGTATGAGGCAGTGTGTTCAGGTTTAGAGTATTGTTTTGTAAAATACTATGAAATGAAATCTTTCAAGATATTGCTCAGAATTATAACATTAAATGATCATGCTTTCTGGCATTTGCAAGCAAATTGTCCCTCTAGTGAGCTTGATTGTTCCTAACGCACTGTTATACTTAACAGGTTTTTAAAGTGAAAGTTAAAATAACTTTTTTTTTTTTTTAGAATAAATTGCATGTATGATTTTGCTTTTTGTTTTCACTTCAGAGGATTAGTTTATTTCTACCTTAGGGAGCCTTATATTAAACTAGCATATTTAAAATGCCCAAATTAATGAAAATTTTTGCTTTCAGAACGAAAATTGAGAACGGTAGTTTCGTATATTTTTTGTTTGTTGTCCTCAGAGTATTACAATGCTGGGGTAATCTAAAGGAGAAAAGGAAAGACACTTTTGTATTTTAAAGTGTTACTGGCTGGTTCAGTTTATTATTTGAAGTCTAGATTTGTTTATTTATTTAGTTTTTATTTTAAAGAGAATCTTAATTTTCTTTTTTAGTAATTTACTCACAGAATAATCAAAAAGCATGCATTCAGTTAAAATACATATTTATAGTGATTGTGTAGTTAGAATGTATTTTGGGTTTCTGTAACTTTGCATTGAGTGTTTCAAGATATTAAGTCTATTCCTAAAGAGACAACTGTTGATTTCAGCTTAAAAAAATATCTTTTTTAAGTTTTATGCACTTCATCACCAAAAAGATCAAGAGGTATATATAGAACTATTTATTCAAAAGTATATCAGATATGGAGATCAAAGATCCTCTACTTCTAGGTTAATTTAATTAAAACTATTTTAAAATAATTATTTTATTTAAAACTGTAAAGCTTTTTAAAGTCAAAGCAATTTTTAATAAGCAGTTCAATTTAAAATCAGTGGTCCAAATTCTGGTATGTCTGCTTTGTGCTATATTCCCAGTGCAAAGACTCACTGGTATCAGCAGAACTGCCTACAAGAAGATCATGAAGAGGCTGGGCACCACTTTACCAAAATGTACCTGATGAAAAATGAGTGGCCAGGTGTTCTGTGTAACTCAGCTACCTTACAGCTATTAACTTGGAGCATCTCTCCAGCCTTCCTAACCTATGCCAAGGTACCACACCTGCAAAGTCTCTCAGGATTTGAGGGAGCAGAAAAGGCACATATGCACAGGCTGCCCGCCTCCTGATCTGAGCTGTTCACTCCTCAGTTGCAACCAAACGGTTGAATCTGGATCTAATTTCTGTTGGCATTCCTTTATAAAAAGCTGATGGTACTAATTCTTGCTTTGTGTGACAATTCTGTTAGTGCAAATAGTTTGCATGGTCTGTAGTACATTATCAGTCTTGCAGCTGCCAACGTAACAAAATTTGCTTTGTGTTGAACTCCAAAGAGTGTGTGGGTAGGCCTGATATTGGCCTTCCTGGATGCTCTGTTCTCTTTTGATTGCTGGTGACCGTTTCTGCCTGGGTGACCTCAGGCATTAGGACCTTACAGTCAGGTAAATCCAAGCCAAAAGCAATAGTTGATTTGAACAGTTATTCCTCTTGACTGAGTATTTTGAGTTAAAATAATACTGAGCAACAGCTAAGATTGTTTTAAGTAGGAAGAAAACAGAAGAAATAGACACTTTCCCACTGCCCCTTTTAAAGCCATTTGTGTATAAGTTTTTATTTATTCTATTTCTTTCCCTGCTGCTGTCATTATGGCTGTTCTGCTTGGCAGTAGGGGAGACATACTACGCCAGCATAAAACCATTTGTAGTTGGTAGGAAAATTCAGGGAATGGTTCAGTACTTGACAGTAGTTAAAAGTAGTTTCTTAAAATACGACTGGATTTCAGGCTGACAGTGTACCTTCAAAGGAGCTGTGGCCACTTATTCACCTGCAGCACTCTTACAAGAAACCCCCACCTTCCAGTTTGTTCTTTGAGGATAATTATTTTGAAGAGATTTTGCAATAGAGCAGAACCAACAAAACTTTTGATGTAAATTCAGCATACGCTGCCAAAAAAAAGGGCTTTCTGATGACATAATTAACACCCTTACCCCAAATAACATAGACTACACCAAGAAGAGCACTGTGCTGCAGCGTACCCACACTATACTACAGGCTTGTTTTCAAAACAGTGTCAGTAAGGAGGAAGCAGATATTCCACAGCCCAGAAATGCCAGCAGAAGTTTGTAATCTAGACACAGCCCATGTTTTACAATTTTTACAAAATCTGTGCTTTCATCCTGGGAAAAAAGCATAGCCTGGTGACAAGCATGAGGAAGTAGTCTAACGAAAAGGGAAACTCTTACTTAGGTTTTCGGGAGTAAAGGGCAAGCTTGAACTATCAAATTAGCAGAGTAGATTTGAAGTCCAGATTCTTGTGTGACTGGGTACTATTCCACTCAATAACCTAAGGGGATGTTACCCTCCTAAGAAAACATGTTTGCCTACTTTGTACTGTAATGTAAGACCACCTGAAAGGACTAATAACTATTTGTAACAAATTTAACTTAAGCTTCCTTTAGCAAAAGGAATCATAATTGTGTTTGAAACTGTCACCTAAGCTTGTAATTTAAGGACTGTGCAAAAAAATAAAAAAATAAAAACTGTCCCAAAGAAAATATATGAACCTTTTTGGGTACTGTGATTTCTAAATGTATAAGAAGGTTGATAAAATTTTCTGTGAAATTCAAGTGAATGAGCAGTACCTCCAATAAGAATTTCATGGTCAAACCCAAACCGTAATGGAAAATGAGGATAAAATGCATAAGGTTTGTTTTGGTTTCTGGTGTAATGTAGTTTTCCTGAGTGGTTTGGTTTGGTTTTGCTTTAAGAGCTAAACGAAAACCCAGCTTCCTCACAGAGCTTGGTTTCTCTAGAGAGGTGGGTTTGAAGTACTAAAATGTTGCCTTACTGCATCATTCTGAAAACAAATTGACAGGCACTAAGTTTCAGAATTCCTAGTAACTGGGTGGGTGACCTGCATAGTGGTCACAGGCCAATCTGCTCTTTGAATTCAAATAAATAAACAGGTTATTAATAAACCCCTTCTTGTCCACAGCATCTTCCCTCATGACAGGGATCCAACATTCTCCTATTAGAATAGGGATCCTGTATGCTTCTCCCTTTCCTCTTCCATCTTTCACTCTCAAATTCAATATAAAGATTTTAAAAGCAGTAATAAGTAAGTAAGAAGCCACAGGCAAAACTGAAATAGCAATGACAACTGCTATTACATTATATCAGTGACTCTCACTGATTCATTAGTGTGTAGCAGTGATTTCAGAACGTATGCTGATTCTTGTACTAATCTTAAACAGCTGGTGTTTGAGGGATCACATGCTGACTTCCATGTGCCTTAACAAAATAATCTAAATATTTTTCTCTAAAATAGCTACTCAAGGAAGCCTAAAGGATTTAACTATAAAGCCTTTAAAAAAAAATGAATTATTTAGACATTGCTTCTTTGAGGCTGATTTATATCATTTATGATTTGTATTACTTTGAATTAAATGTCAAAGTAATTCTTCTTTGGCATATGATGAGCCTAGGTTTTACTGCATTTGGTAATGTCCAAAAATTGTGGTCATCTCTTGAAGAAAATGAAGATAGGGAGTAGATGAGTGGTGTTTTACAGAGTTGTTCTGTGACAGCTAAGATGTTACAGAATTTATATCAGTGAATTTCAACCAAAGGTCTGATTCTGCACTTGGGTTCGTCCTGAACTTGTTTTTAATGGTAAACAGGCTAAAATAAAAAATTTAGAGACAGCACTGAAGCACACTCAGAATTTCAAAGGCATGTCTGATACCAGACTGAAGTTTTCCATTAATCTTAAATTGTTGAGCTGTCCTTTCTTGAAAACAAGTTTGATCCAGCTTCACATGACAATAGATCAGTCAGCTCTCTCCTTTTGGTTTTCGCCAAGAAACTGTCTGGCAAAATGTCGTCTTTTAGCCAAGATGGGCCCCTGATGTAGGATTCATTTGTTAGGCTGCTGGGGAAGTTTCCAGTAACACTTCTGTCAAATGACAGTTAATGATTGTGTCCCAATTGCCTGGCATTGAAAATTAGTTCAAGCACCACTATTGTGCTTTCATAGGCTGATCAACTTTAAAGCTGGTACCAAAACCCATTTTCAGAGTGACAGCTATAGGCTTTTTTTTTTTTTTCAGGAAGTGCCATGTGCCAAGTACTGCAGTGAGAAAACTTCACTGGTTTTCATAGTTTTGCCAAAACATTACCAGATTCCACAATTGCTCTTTGTATTGTATGGAAGCAGTGCCAATGCAGGGTGCACCCCCTCGGCTGGTCAGTATTCATTCTGTTCTCCTGAACTGGCAGCCTTGCACGAGAGAGTCATGGTTGCATCAGAAGTGGCAGGGAAAGCATATATGCACTAGAAGTTGAGCAACATGAGGATATTGTTATTTCTACATAAACCTTACACCTAAAAATATACCTTTTTTTAAACTTTCATTTAGGAACCATTCATCAGTTTTCCTTGACCTCTTTTTCATGGAGAGAGACAGCATTAAGTAAATTCCTCCACTACTTCTCCAGGAACTGGAATTGATGCTTTTTTTTTTTCCACAGATAACATGAATCTTGCTACTTGGAATCATAGAATAGTTTGAGTGGGAAGGGACCTTCAAAGGCCATCTAGTCCAACCCCCCTGCAAGGAGCAGGGACATCTCCAACCACATCAGGTTGCTCAGAGCCCCATCCAACCTGGACTTAAATGTTTCCAGGGATGGGGCATCCACCACCTCTCTGGACAACTTTTACGTGTGCTTGCACACCTTCATACTTCTGTTTTTTCTGCCAGAATTTCTAATGAAATTGGTAGATAGTCTCTGAAGCTATGAGTGTAGCACAAATATTTTCACACTACTTTTCCTGAGCTAGCTGAATTCAGTGCAAAGGACTCACGGAAAAGAAGAGAGCTAAAAGTTTGAATTTGAATCACTAAGGATCTATAGAGTTAATTTCAGGAAGACAAAATGTCAGTATCTACCATTGTAGAAACTAGCAAAGTTGCTCCAAAAAGGCCCACCATAATTAACAGACAAGCGTATACTTGAAAAGAGTTACAAAGAAAAAAATTATATACTGAGGTTTCTCAGTGACTATTCAAAGATCTGAGGCTTTATGTACAAGTTAATAAATTAAATAAGGTGAAACAACTTCTGAAGGTTGTACAAAGGTAAAGATTGAGTATATTATGGGAAAGGTTGTACAAAGGTAAAGATTGAGTATATTATGGGGAAAAGGGTTGTAGAAAGAATGTAATAAAGACCTTTAATCAAAAGGTAAAGGATTAAAAATATTTCTGATAATGATATCTATCAGTGATGTGGGGGTTTTTTTCCAATCAGATTTTATAGAAACAGACAGAAAAAAAATGCACAATAGTTTAATGACAACAGGGAGGAGAGGGACTACTAGTTAAAATATTGCTGAATTCTTTGTAGGACTACTTAGGAGGAATTTAAGTGGTTTGTACAAGGTCACATAGCAGAAGGAAGCAAAGCAGGACCAGAGTTTATAAATCCTATCTTCTGATCTTTTGTCTGGTCCTGCTTCCCACTAAGACAACACAGATTAGGGAAGATAAATGAATACCCTGGTGTTCACATTATCTTTGACTTCACACAACTTTGAAGACTTTCTTTAAAGATATTTCTATATTCTCACAAATTTTGTGGTGATCTTAAGGAATAAAATTGACTCAAGAGATGAATTTCCTTTCTAGTATGCAGCACTAAGTCCAAATGCCATTTTAGCATATATTTAGTATTTGATATCATCATAGCCATGGTAGCTGGTTGCTGTTTACATGTATTAAAGGAAATTGTATCAACAGACCACATGGGAACACATACTATAATGGCAACTCCTATCATCAGAAAATGAGGCTCAGGCTGTCTGTAGGGACTTTGTGTTTCACCATTTAACCCTTACTACTTATGCTCTGTTAACTACCAGGAAAGTAACAATGCTCAGCAGAGCAAGCCCTATTGAGAATCCTTTTAAAAAAATCAAGCCACAATGCCACAATCTTGCAGCTCTGCTGGGCTTCACACAATACCTATCACTGGGCCAAGAGTGAGGAAACAAAGCAACGTGGAAAGAAGTAGCGGTCACGAGATTCTGTCTCCCAGCAGAAACGAAGTTCTTGTGAGGCACAGAAATGTTTTGACCATAAAGTGGATGTTGTCATCACTGTCTGCAAGTGGAAAAGATGAAAATAATTTCAAACGTTTGTGGCATCCTCAAAATGCCTTGAATAACCTTTTTTTTTTTTCTTTTAATTTCTGTATTATTGAAAGCTTTCCCTTAGTTGAAGGTAAAGAGGAAAATTAAGTAATAGTAAACACTCCTTTTTCTTTTTTTTAAATTGGCATGTACTTTTTCTATAAATAGGGCATTGCTTTTCTGAGCCAATTCACTGCTGGGTAATGGCCCATGGTTTACCTACAAAGGCAAAATAGATGGCCATTAGCAATAAGTGACTCATGTATTATAAAACAGCCCCATTAAAAAGAACCATCTCTATTGACTCATGTAGTAGGATTGTGAAACAATATTTTCAGTGAACTGGCTCAATTTTGCAATGCAGAGCAAGCCTTGCACAGCCCACCCACACTGACAGCTCAGTCTGGCGCTTTGTTCATCTCTGTACTGGGACCTTTCACAGCCACCATTTCCCAGTGCAGAGCAGCCAGGGAGGCAAGTATTCTTCCCTTTGACCACTGAGATGACCAGCAGCTGCAGGTCTCTCAAAACCAATCAGAACAGCCATGAATTGTCTATAAAGACCTCTAGAGTTTCAGTCATGAAACTCCAAAACAGCCTGTCTTTTCATACCCTCCCCACAGCTAGAGAGGTGGTGGGTGCCTGTAATGAGTCCATATCCACGCCAGCCTGGAGGACATGCTCTTTGCCACATAATTCCCTCTGTAGGAGAGCAGCAGCCATGACTGCAAGTCAAATGTTCTACTAGCAGGACATCAAGCAGTGTCCTTCAGGACTGAGCCGGAGATTGTATTGCCTCCAGTCTAGCATAAAAGAGACTGCACAGTATGTCTCAATGTCCTTTCAGAAATATTTCAGTATCATTGCTATCCTGACCACTCCCAAAAATGTTTTAAGAATCTAGACCTGCTGAGAAAGTAGAAACATGTAGTATAAGGGACAGAAGGCTTTAGCCTCCCACAACAAAGGCATCACAGAAACCATAAAAATACTTGCAGAAAGTTTTAAATGGAAGCAGTGCTGCTGAGACTGCCTCAGGATTTCAGGATCATTCAAACATGAGCAAGAAGGGCATTCTTCAAATAGTTTCGTAAGGAAAAAAGGCTCTGCTCTGTGGCATTTACCATCAGAGAACACTCAGCGTTAAAAACTCAAGTGTGGTTTAACAGGTTACACTAGAATACAGAAAGGGCAACTTTTAAATTATTTTTTTCTGGCTATTGCTCTGAACTGCACTGTTAAATAGCAGACCACTTGCTCTTCAGTTCTGTCCTTATATTATTTTCTATTTTATTTTCCTCAAACCTTAATTTTTGCCTCTGAATGACATCCCTTTTAACCAATTGGCTCAGTATTTTTTTGAGATGTCCAGAAAAAAAACTTGGCTGTGGCTGAAAAAGGGTGAGCTGTGACATCGTTTGAAGTAGTTGGAAGAGAGAGTTGATTAAGTGACAAGAACACAAAACTGGAACTTGGGAGAGTTTGATTTAACTGCCACAAATGTCCTACATGGTCTTAAGCACATCACTTAATTCTGTGTTTCAGTACCCTACCTGTGTAATAAGGACAATTCCCCTTTCATGCTCCTGTGGTGATGTAGCAATACCAATTCTAACGTTCCTTACAGTCCGTGGGGTCAGGGTGATCTCAGAAGTAAACATTTTAAGCAGTATCAGCAACTTGCCAGTCACACTCTGTCTGAAATTGTCACCCTGCATTGTCACAAGTAATTGCCATGATCCCTTCACCTGAAAAAAAAGAAGGGAAGAAAACTCTTTTTGTTTTTAACTTTCTTTTTTTGAGTTTTCTATAACTATGATATCTGTTTCAGAGGAGCTATAAGAAAGAAGTATTGAAAAACAGGAAGATGCACTTTAGTATTGCTGCCAGTTTTTGTGCTGTGCCATCAGGTGAAGAAATTGCATCTGGTTTTATTCTTTGTGAGGTTTTTTTAGCATCATAATGACTATACTGTGAGATTTTAGAGCTGTTACCCATAGAATTATAAACTGCTTTTGCATCTTAGCATTTCCCTACGGGAGTGAAAGGTAAAACCAGTTGCTGGATGATTTTCAGGATCTGGTATGTGCAGTATACAAGCTTGTTGGTCCTTCCTGCTTTCTACTATCTGCAATGGAGCAGAGCTTTTGATGGTGTTAGTATTACCAGTGGTTACCTGAGGGACGGGCAGGAACAGACTGTGGAAAATAAAATCGAGTTGTTTTTTAAAGTGTTCATACTTCTAGTATGAAGAGAGAATCTGAAAGTCTGTCCCCCATGCTCTTAGCATTTATAGCAATTAAGACTTTTGCTGCTGTGTGACTCGGTATAGTGACAGGATTAGTGGGGATTTAGTGATTTAGCTATATTTAGTGATTTAGATTCCCTGAGAAATTGCCCATGATAAGCTATTCACTGGAAAACTTGACGACATGACCACAATGTGGGGTGGCTGACATAAAGGAAAAAATTTGCCAAATTAAGGTATGGCTTCTGGTCCAAACACAACCACATCCCCAGGGCAGCCACCTCGAGAACCATCTTTCTGTCATAGATATTAGCTATAGAAACTGCCCTGAACTGTAGAAAGATTTAAGCACCTTGCCTGCTGGTTTTGTGGTTTTTTCCCCCTTTTTATAAGTGACTTCTGTGTGGGTTTTTGTGCAGAA
Source organism: Chlamydotis macqueenii (assembly GCF_036417535.1). Classification (NCBI taxonomy): domain Eukaryota; kingdom Metazoa; phylum Chordata; class Aves; order Otidiformes; family Otididae; genus Chlamydotis; species Chlamydotis macqueenii. Next base: position 91,200,145 of record NC_141558.1, on the reverse strand, counting down.
GATAGAGGTTATAGCTTTTGCCCATTTCCTTCCTTGCCCAGGTATGGCAGAGGAGAGTGGTGCCATCATAATGTCTTACTCAAATAGAAGAAGAATATGGTCACAGCAGGTAGTTATTTTTACATTTCTGCGCACCCGTTTTTCAGACCCATGCATGTCCTATACTTCTCAGTTGATGCTGGGAGTACTGAATACAGAGAAGCCACCATTTAATGCTGCCTGTCCCTATGTCACATAGGAAAACCAGAAATGGATGTTAGATGAAAAATCCTATCAGCCCCTATTAAAATTCATTGTTATATCTTCATGAGCTTATCTCAGCACATCTCACTGAAGTAATGCTTTTCAGCACGTGTCACAATTTCCAAGGCATGTGTGAGTAAACAGCAAAAAAAAACCTTTACCGGGGGGAGGGGAAGCGTAGGTCATGTAACGAGATGAAAATAGGTCATATGACAGGGATTCTTCTTGTGATTAAATACTCATTGCTGCCAATTTATTCAAATTGGGGAGGGAGAGAGAAGGAAGGGATGTAACTGTATTGTCCTTTCTTCAGGCTATTTCTTGTTTCTCATTGTCTCTTGACCTCAAATATCTCATTGTACAAAAAAGTCACAGACTCCTGCTGCTGTTGCTTCTGTTCCTGTAGGAAGCATTGCTTTTTTTTAATAAATCACTGATAGACTAGGCTTGAAATGTCACCAGGACTGCATATTATCATTAAGAGAAGTTATTTGCTTCCTTTTGACTTTTCCTCCTTAGGAAGAATAATTTTACTTAGGTGTACTGCAAATTTCCAGTATAACTACTTTTGAATTTCAAAACCGTCTTCAAACCAACAAATGGCCCATGCATGATATCTGTACTTGGCCCAACTTGCACTACTTTAATGTGCATTGTAGAGCAGCCTTCTCTCAAATTATGTAGACTTGTTGGCAGAGACCAAGTCTTCTATCTTTTCAAGGCAATGCCTCAATATTTACAAGAAAGCCTTCAAACACTGTAGTTAAATTAGTGCTAATCCGCCACTTCAAGTGAATAGTTTCATAAGCAGAACCTGATGTGGAGGAGGCATTTTAACTAAGACCTGAATCCACTCATTGGGTAAGGAAGGCAAAAAGAATACTGAATAGCTTCCCAGTGACTGCATAAACAGGAATCCTTGGAGACAACAGGATATGTTAATATAATTAAAGACAACATCATAACACACAGGTACCACAAGCCCAAATCACAAAGTACAAGCAGCCTTATTTCTGGCATTTGAGGCACTGACTTTACAATTTTTAATAAACAGTGCTCTTCAGAGAAGCAGCAACAGAGCTGCATTACTTTAAAATATGCAGCTCCATCAAAACGAGAACACTTCTGAGTATCAGGCTATTTTCTTCCAAAACAAAATCATAGCGAAATGGGAAAGAGCGTTTTGATAGTCTTGCAACATCATCTCTAGCTAGATCAAAGCCAGATTTTTATGTTCTCACAGCTGTTCTTGCACAGAAATTCTTGTAGAGATTCATTATTGATCTTCTAATCTTGGAGCTATGCATTTTATTACTATTATAATTACTGTTTAAAGCACATGAGGTGTCATACTACTCAGCAGTGCACAGGTTCTGATGTCACGAGGTTTCTGTATATGCTTCACTTCTAGTATATGTCTACATCTCCATAAACCAGAGCCACTGAGTACACAGACAGACCTTGCTCCCCTTTCTTCCAGCTCCCAGGTACATCGTACTTACCTACAGGGAATACCAGCATAAGAGGAGCACTGCTCCCCAAGCGCTGCACTTCTGACCCATGCTTTGATAGGGCAGGACTGGGGCGTACGGGTGCTTAATTACCCTCCCACGATTGCAGTGCAGCCCTGTAGAGGAATTTCATTTCCAGTAGATTTGACATCTACCTAAAATTAGTAAAATGCTTTGAGACACTCTTGACTTTAAAAAGAAAAAAAAAGTGCTAAAAAAGAGAAAAGTATCTTACTGTTTTGAATTGACATCAACAGAAATTAATTTCATGTTATCTATAATTTTTTCAGTAAAAGACATACCAAAAGAATTCCTAACTGGCTGCTATAACTTTCTTTTTTTTCTATACGTTACTATCCTGGTGTAAATTTTATCTCCGATTCTTATAACACTGCAGTTTTGAAACTGGAAAGCAGCATGACACTGCCTAATTCCTTTTCATGACACTGATATCCTAGTTTTGCCCTTCCAGGTGGGTTAGCAAGAGAGGCTGGAAATCTATTTTAATAGCAGTTTTTAATTTTCCTGCAATTCATATTTTTCTTGCTGGCTGGGTAATTTAGTTATTGACCTAGTTCCAGTTATGAAAGATTAGACTGTTCATTATGACAGAAGTTTTATTCTTTAGCCCTTAAAATAATTAGGCTTTTTGAAAATATAAGCTATAGATTATTAAAAATTGTTACAATATTTTGATTATTGAATTCCTTGTTTCATATGAAAACATTTTGTTTGTACAGAGCCTTGATGATTATTCTTTTTTAATTGTAGGGTGTAATTACCACCCAGAAGGGTGACACTAAAATTTAGCCATGAACTAGTATTTGATCAGCATGGCACATGATATTGTTGTCACAGATAACCATGGCTTCATTGCATGAAAGTTTCCCTCCAGCAATATTGAAGCAGAAGCATCTACTGTAATTAGAAGTTTGAAACCAATGTTGTATAATTGGTTCTGCTACATTGTGCAGAATGACTGTCCCTTTTAAAAAGTGGGAAAAAAAAATAGAAAAACAGGTTATCTGAGTGATTCTTGCTAGCTTCCTGCCTGTCCTGCCATCTCCTCTAGGTGACTGATTCTTGCTTGCTTGCTTTCACTTTGCCAGTCCTGGGAGGAACAATCAGTTCTCTCCAAGTTTCTTGGCAATTTGTGTGACTTCTAATAGGCTTTGGGGAGGAGCTGGATGCAATTGACCTTGGACAAAAGGTTGCAGCTGTGAGGGTGATGGGTATGACTTTTTTGGTTCCACCTATAATGGGAATTTGCCCTGGTTCCATCAATGCGTGACTAATTTCCTGGACAGCTGAGCCAGCATAAACTTCTGGTGTAGGTAAGGAAAACAAAAAGTTATAAATTCCAGTGGACTTAAGGTAAGTTCAGCTTTTTTTACACCATGCTTGAGATTTGGGTGCAGGTCCAAGGTATTGCTGCTTGGCCAGAAGTTTACTGGAATCTTGGACAAATTCTCAAACTGCCTCCAGAAGGTTTCTAGGGTGGCAAGATCCGCAGAGCAACATTCCTGGAGCTGCTTGGTGATTAATGGGTAAGTCTGTAATAACATGTTCACTATAAATGTTTATGCTGTTTCCCCTACTAAGCATGTATTTAGAAACAGTCCATGGAGACCTTTGTGCCATTCATATGCACCAGAGTCCTTTGCTGTTCTGTTTGGCTGCCGTAGGGAACTATGTGAGTGTGAGAGAGAGGTAGCTCTATTTAATAGTGAAGCTAGCTCAGCCTGGGAGAAAGCGAAAGGGCCCAGGGGTATGGCAGGGAATAAAACTGAAAACACTGCAGCTATGGCTTTTGGATTTAAATAAGAGAGAAACTCCTCGTGGGCCTTATTTGTAAGGGTCATTTAGGGATATCTTTTTTGCAGTCCAGAATCCTTATCTGCTGCTAAGTGATTACACAATATGTTAGTTGAGATTTCAGATTTTGTGCAATCAGTTGCTTCTAGGAGACTGATAATCAGTGCTGAAGGCCTCCTATCTGTGTTGTATTTGCAACTCTTCATGTTTTATCCCAGGTCCAACAGTATTTTTGTAGTCTTGACTAATGGGTGTACATTCTTACTAGAGTCCACCTTTTCTAATATAAAAACTTCTGCCCCTTGTGGCTATGGAGAAGAAAATATTTTAAGAAGCCTGAAGATTCAGAAACAACAAGTTAAATATAAAAAGCCTCATTTTCATTAGATTTGTTTGATTGGTTTTACTGCTATTCATTGTATTTGAATATTTCAGGGTCAGTATTTATTGTCCTTTACAGTGTACACAGATATTATTTGTTTATATCCATAAAACAGTGTTAAATCAATCAGCCAGCAAAACAGATACTTCAAAGATAAGAGGTTATCAAACTCTTAACCCCAAAGTCCTTGGGAGATCTTGCAAGTGTTATCTGAGGAGTATAAATGCCATGCACACAGGAGGACTTTTTAGTTATCTGCAAGCAAAAATTTGTGCTTCCAGTTTTTGAAAGCCACTTGTGCAGAACTAAAATGAATTCTTGGTAATACATTGTCACGTCAAACTGAGGAGATGCCCTCTCCCTCCTTGTCGATCAGTAAAATGTGAGTAACTGTACAAGGTCATGTGGTCCATGTTCTGTCTGCAAATGTGGCACTTTCAGGTGCACCAGAGAGAAAGCAAAGAGGAAGCAAATTAGAAGTGGACACAAATGGAGGATGGAGACAGAGGGAGTGAACTCTGGGAACAGCTTGGTGGCCTCCAGGAACTGGAGGAAGACAGAGGGAAAAACTAGAGGCAATCTTGTTTAAGCGAGAGGCCAGATATAACAGTGCCTTCTCATTGTCTAGTTGTGTGTATGTCTTCAGTCTTATTTTTGGCAGAAATTATTATTTTCACTTTCATTCCTTCCCTCTTCTCTGCTGTCCCTTCAAGAGAAAAAAAAAAACTGGGGCACGTGTGTGAGCTGATGATTTGAGAGCAGAGAGTAGTGAGAACTGCTACAAAAATAAAGTTAACCGTAGTATCTGAGAACCCTGATAAGCAGACACCTCAAAACCAAACAAGCATCCAAACTTTTAGTTCAAAACAAATGTTGACCTCTCTGCAGCAAGTAACTTCCCAGATTGCTGCTTCAAAAACAGAACCTTTTACACACTTTGCCCTTCTTTGAATTTTTTCCTATTCCCTCCCTACTTACACCAAAAGAAGTAACACCAGCCCTGCAGTCCTGACCCTAAAGACCGACAGCTATCCTAAATAGGCCAGAGCACATACTTGCGGCCCACACACCAACGTCAGCAGGGTACACAAAGAGTGTGTCACCAAAACACAGAGGTGGCCCAGGCGAGCAGTGCCACCCGCTGGCTTTGCAGCAGCTGGGCCCAGCTCTCGGGCTCCGGAGACCGTGTCCCCTGGGATTATTACACAGAGGGGGTGTGCAAGCGAGAGGAGGTGTTTTGTATTCAGTGATAATGCTTGGGAGTAAATTTCAGGTTCTTTGTAATGTTCTCTGAACCAGATGTGCATGTTTAGCATCTGATTTTAACCGGTAATTCTGATGAGCATCTATGGCCTGTTTTCAGGTGACTTACATGCTTAAATCCTAATGAGTTCTTTTTAAGCTAAAATGTCCTAGTTTCAGTTTCAGCTTCACCTGATGGATCTTCTTTTCTTTTTTTTAATATAAAAACTTCTGCCCCTTGTGGCTATGGAGAAAAAATATTTTAAGGTGGCTGAAGATTCAGAAACAAGTTCAAATATAAAAAGCCTCATTTTCACTAGATTTGTTTGATTGGTTTTACTGCTATTCATTGCATTTGAATATTTCAGGGTCAGTATTTATTGTCCTTTACAGTGTACACAGATATTACTTGTTGATATCCATTAAATAGTGTTAATTCAATCAGCCAGCAAAACACATACTGCAAAGATTAAGAGGTTACTCCTAGAAGATAGGTAATTTTTCACAAAAAAAAAAAAAACCATCAAATTCCAGTGTTATATAAAAGAATTAAAGGGCAAGAAGGATGACAGAATAAAGCACAGATTGTGTTGTTTTGACAAAAGTATTCCTTTTTTTCCTCCCATTGTGGGGAAAAACATAGGCAGATGTGTGTGCCTGTATGAAGGAGCTAGGGCAACACTTTGTAGCCTCTGTAGCTTAAGCTCATTGTATACAAAATGGTCCCTTCCATTCCTCATTCCAGGAGAAAATAATTAAACTGGCAGGCAGAGAAATGTCATCAGGATGAACATACATGTCTCAAGCCACATGTTCCACAAAAATTTCTTTTATGGTCTATTTCAGTTTTTTAAAACTTTGGCTTTAAAAATTGAACAATTCTAAACATTTTTTTTTTTATGTCTGCAAAGAAGGAAGGACCCCAAATCCTGATACTTAAATTAATTGTACAGTCTCCTCTTCAGGCTTACAGTGGCCATGTTTCAGAGTTCATATGTTATGTAGAAAATTGATCAGTTGGGATTTTTTTTAAGTCAGTGATTCACCTGTTTGCTTATTCCATAACATATCAAGTGACCTGATTTATATGCCAGCCTTATTTCTGACATTTGTTTTGCACTCATGATGGCAAAAGCCCACACTCCATTCTGGAAATGCTACTTTAGAAAATATTTATGTTACCTACAGTAGGAAGTTATACAAGTCTGCTGCTTTTGCTTTGCAAGTGCTTTGGAAACAGTCTAGTTTCCATTTGTCTCTAACACCATTAAAACTGCATTTGTTCTTTTTTACTTTTCTGGCAACTTCTGAAAAGAAGAACTTAGATTTGTGAAGCAGAATTGATATGAATGGTTAGAGGACAGGTATAAAGATCCTTTTATGCCTCTTTATTTATTTTTAAAGTACTTGGGTTTGAATTTAGCTATTCAATCAATAGGTATACGGTAGCTAGTAGTGATCTTGGTGCGTAGAAAACCAAGACAACTCACTAGAGGGAGCTCAGACACAGTTTCTGAGAGTAGCAAGAGGCTACTTTAACTCACCCTGTTACTTGCCCTGTGTTTTGTCAGTAAATCTGTCCCGCTGATTTACTTAGCGTTTCTGTGTGGGCAGCTACACAGCCTGCATTATGAAAAGTGCAAATCAATATTGAACTGGGGCAGAGAGGTCTCAAACTTTATTTGTCAACATTGGTAGATATTACCAGAATGCTTTTTCCTAGACCATAAAAATGGGTCAGAAGAGGTTTGTTTCCCCTTGTGCCTGCCTCTCCCCTCTAGTGCATTCCTCCTCCTTCATTAGATCCTCAGATCCATGTACTGACATCCTTCTGCTGCATGTCCTGCTCCTACAAACCAATGTGTCCACCTCAGACCCTCTACTTTCCTGTCTGAGTAATGCACCTCACTCAGATGCCATCTGCTCCTGACCTAATTCCCTCGCCTACCTAAAGCACGTTAGGCTTCACCAACACCCTGTGCTTTATCTTATTCTTTCCCCACTCTTACCTTGCTCCACCATCCTGAGCTGCAAGTGCAGGTTCAGGCACCACCTGGGTTGCTGCTGGAGACGTTTTGAGAGGAGCAGTTGAAAGGCCTATGTACAGCAGTGAGGTTCTGTTGACTGGCTGTAATTGCTGTGGTGAAAGCATTTACCTAATGTTCAGGAAGTGATTAATGAGTAAAGACCTTTATAAATGTGATTCCCTTGTGGTCAGGTAGTTTTCTGCCATCAAGCAGTCCTCCCCACATCAAGTAGCTGCTGTTCACATGGAGGTATTGATTCAAGCAAGAGTCAGCACACAGCAGACTTGGAATCCACTACTGCTGCCACATAAGCTGCTTTTTCCTTTAAAAAACACTTGTAAAAAAGTTTATGTGCCACACCTTGGGAGCCTTTTTGCTGGAGTACACTAAAATACTAGTACAAGTTAGAAAAATCATCCAAACCACCTAGGACAGCCTTAGGCACTCTGCTAAATAGGAGGTGCTACAGAAGGAGGTCAGAGAAGATCAGATTGGAGCCTTTTGCCCTTACCACCCTGCACATGTCCAGCGACACAGTGAAAATGGTTAATACAGTCAACTCATTATTTCGTATGAGTTGAACAAGCTTTGGTAGGTGACAAATAAGGTGGTGTAAAGTAAAGTAAATAGCTGATTATCAGTCCAGGTTGGACACCTTGATACTACCTCAGAACATTAGAAAAGTGGGAGAGAATTGTCTCTGTTGGTAAGTAAGGCTCTGTCCTGACACAAACCGATGCAGGGTTCTACACAGGCCTTGTAAAGAGTCATCTGGGGTGTTGGAGGTATGTCAAGAACATGGCAAAACGTGCTGCACTGCAGATAATCCCCATGTTGTAGGACCATTTGGTTCTTTAGTATTTCTCAAAGTTCAGTTACTGGCCCTGCATGCCACTGAGCAGGCCAGCTCTATAAAATGAGGGGAATTTGCTGTCTCTGCATTACGTTCTGGTTTTGTTCTTTCCATCATTACAGTAAATGCTACACTGTGCTGACTGCTCAGCTCTAAACTCAGTCCTAAGGCAAGACAGTGGTCTGAAACCTAAACTTCTGCTTTCTACAGAATGAACATATATAGTTGATCATTCTTGTGGCAATTCTCAGAAAAATCTCCCTGATGAGATGTATTTGTGAACAGCAAATTTTGGAAAATGTGCCTCATTCCAACATTACAGACACTAGAGATCTGTTAGGATCTTTCCTATGAGGAAGATGTCTTCACATCTTGCCTTTGTCCATATTACAGACAGATTTAAATTCAATTGCAGCTATCTTGTGAGAAGCTCAGTTAGGGGCTATTGAATAGTAGCTATGTGGGAGAGATAGAAGCAGCAGCTTTGAAGAGTTTTTTTCTCTCCCATATTTCAGCATAGAAATACCTCTGCAGGGTAGGGTGGCTGAGAGCACAGAACATTTGGCATTCTGCTCTTGCCTCCAAAACTCTGCAGCAATTTTCCTGCACAAAACATCCACACAAAGCAAAAGGAGCTGCACAAAACTAAATTGAGTGCTCTCTTCCTTTCACAGGAGCAAGAGGGAGAAAAGCTACACCAGTGCACCATTTCTTGTCCCGTTATCAGGAATTCTCTTCCCTTCAGTTTCTTGACAGTTCATGAGCATGTAGCATTACTGGGAGAGGGTGGCTTCAAGGGAAGTTATGATGGCACCAAGGTTTTAAAACTGTTATAGGCTTAGAAGGAACAGCTACATGCTCTGCTTGCAGAATGTGAGGGGGGAGAGGTCTTTTGCACTGAGCTGCTACAGTTTCTGGGATGAAGATCAGAGTTTTGTGAAGGACCATTCTTCTTAACCCTTAGTGTAAAGGAAACAGGTGCAGCAGATAGGTGGCCTCACACAGGAGCTGTTCAAGATTGTTCTGGAAAAAGAAAAGTTTTGGAGGTCAAAAGATGGAATATATTATAAATTCAAAGACAGCTACAAGGGTTTTGAGAAGAGTAATAACCTGTGTAGTTCAGCTGTGGTTTACAAATGTGACAAAAACGGGTGGTCAAGGTTTTGCCAATGTGTAAAACTGGACAGTCTGAGAGTCCTTTGCATGTGAACAGACAGCACACAACTTGAAAGAAGAAAAAGTACTTGTGGATACTTCGCATGAACACTGACAGAGCATTCAAATGGACTGAATAGAGGCATCTGGGTGTGGGGCCCACAAGAGGTTCTGTAGGCAACTGAAGTTGGTAGAGTGCAGAGAATAACATTGAGGAACTGTACGTTTTTGCCTGCAAGCAGTTTTAGCTAATTAGAGCATACAGATATTTTTCCTTTGTAATGATCTTGCTTACATAAGATACAAGGAATATTTTAAAAACTATTAGACTCTGTTGTTATATTCACAATGTAATTGAGGAAAAGGTGGCTAGAGAATTTTATAATTCAGTCTAATACTGAAGACCGCAGAAAGTAAAGAACAGGCAATCTATCTAGCCATCCACTTACTCTTGTTGCAATCTATGGCTTCCTCACAGTTACCATTCTGGCACTTTGTCCCACTGACTTACATGCTCAGTTTCACATGTCCTGTCCATTTGCACTCATCAAATCACTGGTCTCATTCTCCTATTGACACCTCCCTTGCTGGGAGGAATGGTTTGTGCTGGTCACTCCGTCAGCCCCGTTTGCTCAGGTGCACACCTCTCTTTGTATTCCTTCACCCTCCATCCCTAGAAGTCACATCCTCAGATATTTGCAAAGTGTTATCATGCCTCTGTTGCTATTTTTAGCTTAATAATATATTCCTTGAACTTTGGATTTTTCCTGGAAGGTGTCTCTGTTCCTAGTCCTGGATAATTCATTAGTTCATGGATTATTTGCTTGAAATTGCCTGCAACTTCATAGAATCATAGAATAGTTTGGATTGGAAGGGACCTTTAAAGGCCATCTAGTCCAACCTCCCTGCAAGGAGCAGGGACACCTTAAACCTTGAATGTTTCCAGGGATGGAGCATCTACCACCTCTCTGGGCAACCTGTGCCAGTGTTCCACTACTCTCATTGTAAATTTTTTTTTCCTTATGCCCAGTCTCAGTCTGCTTCCTTCTATTTAAAAACCATTACCCCTCATCCTATCACAACAGGCCCTGCTAAAGAGTTTCTCCTCGTCTTTCCTATAAGCCCCCTTTAGGTAATTTGTCAGTCTATTCATTGTAGTGAAATGGCAGAACTGGAATGTAATGTTTTAAATTAGACTTTAAAATGGACACAAATTTTATTTCCTTCTATGCAATCTGATGCTCCTACATTGCTAGTATCTCCCACATTTGCCATCCACTGGGAAAACATCTATCCCTGCTTCTTTTAGCATAGCTGTATTCCAGGTTTTAACGTCTCCAGTACAGATTAGTTTGCATTTTCTGAAGTCTTTCACTTTAATTTTCTTAGCTGCCTTTAAATTATTTCTCTGTAGCTATGGGAAGAAGTTTCAAGTCCCTAATCCCTGTCATCGAAATGACTACTGAGCAGTGAGGTAGGGCAGAGCCCTGCAGTACCCAGCAAGAGCACTCTGGCTTTTAACTGTCTCTGTCTTAATTTACTCTGCAGCCACCTGTATTATAGAGCGTTCTAATGCAATGTTGGTTATCACTTAGTGTCATCAGGAGAATGTGCTGTTCCCCTACATTTTCTTGTTTGGTCTTAATCTACTGAAAAACCTGTACATTTATCAGTCTTTTCATACCTGTACATGTTTGAAGTTTAGTCTAAGTGACAACTGCAGTAAATACTGAATGAAGAGTCTGAACTCCAGTGGCAATCCAAAGCTTTTCCCTCTGCCCCACTTCTTTGGGTCAATGGTGCCTTAATTTTTTCTTTTAAGAGATTGTTTAGAGGTGTATGTGAATGGAAATGTGTATAGAGCTTCTTAAAAATTAAAAGGATGGGATCTGCAAGTGCCATAGGCTGCCACCTGCTGTTTTGTAATCTCTCAATTTAGAAATAAGCAAAGTAGGTGGAAATAACTTCGTTCATTTATTATTTTTATTTGGCTGAATATATCTTTGGTTGACTATATATATGTAAATACACATATTGCATTTGTGTATTTTTATATATATATATATATATATATATATATATATTAAGATGCTCCTGCATTTGGGTCACAGCAACCCCATGCAATGCTACAGGCCTGGGGAAGAGCGGCTGGAAAGCTGCCTGGTGAAAAGGCACCTGGGGATTCTGGTAGACGGCTGGCTGAACATGACAGCCAGGAGCAGTGTGCCCAGGTGGACAAGAAGGCCAACAACATTCTGGCTTGTATCAGAAACATTGTGGCCAGCAAGAGCAGGGAAGTGATTGTGCCCCTCTACTCTGCACTGGTGAGGGGTGTAAATCTCTTCTCCCAAGTAACAAGTGAAAGGACAAAAGGAAAGGGCCTAAAGTTGCATCAAGGGAGATTTAGATTGGGTATTAGGAAAAATTTCTTCACTGAAAGGGTTGTCAAGCATTGGAACAGGCTGCCCAGTGAAGTGGTGGAGTCACCATCCCTGGAGGTATTTAAAAAATCTGTAGATGTGGTTTTAGGGACATAATTTAGCGGCAGACTTGGCAGTGTTAGGTTTACATTTGGACTTGATGATCTTAAAGATCTTTTCCAATCTAAATAATTCTATGATTCTATGATTAAATTTTTTTTTCCAAAAAGGTGATATTTCATTTTAAAATAAAATAAAATTAAAATCATTAACATATTACTGAGCTGCCACATGTGGCAAGCAAATCTCTGCAGTTTTTAATTTCAAGGTCCTCTTTTTTGTCCCAATCTAAACAGTTTGGTTTATTATAAATTATTACCTTCTGTATGGGATGGCTTTGTGAAGCCTATTGCCTGTCGATTATAAAGTATTATTTGGCATAAATTAAGGCTAAGATGCACCGTGGCACTAAGAACTGTGTTCCAGTTGTCCTCACAGTTGTACAGTACTGAGTAACTGTAGCATGTATGTAGATGCCTCTCTTTTTTTTTTAATCCCTTATATACTCACCCACATAATCCTTCACACGCTACAGTGATTCATCCATGCATTGTCAATCAACCTTATTTCCCAAGACCTCTGCCTACTCTTATGCTCTATTTCTCTTGTGTTCTATAGTAACTCTTGCAGTGATGCAAGCCAGTGATCTTATTTCTTCCTTTGGGGTAGAAGACAATGACCATGCTGTATTTAAAAAAAAAAAAAAAAGCCTTTATACAGCATTGTACAATTGACACCATATTGCACTTTCTGCCACTTTATCATTATTTTAATGAAAAAGTAGTAATGGCACAACATCTGCATTTCCACTTTAATAAACAAAAAGTTATAAACGAGTATTAAAAAACCCTTTACCACAAAGATTGGTGTCCCAGAAATGTATAATTATTGATTGGAAGGATTTTACCAGAACACCTGCTGTACCATATGAAGGGACATACAAGTGCTCTTATAAATGCTTGCATGGATTCCTCAGATCCTGCCAGAGGCTCCCGGTGGAATAGGGGAAGCTAGCAAAGGGAGGCAGGCCTCTTTTACTTAAGGCATTTGAAAAGATACAGTGTGCATGTGTGTGTGTGCACGCGCACACCTGTGCTTCTCCGTCCCAAAGAAATGGGCAGAGATCTCCAGTAACTGAAGTTAGTTTAGACTGAGGCAGTCTGGCTAAATGGGGCTTTAAAGGAAGTACTGAAACCTTTAAGAATCTGTATGCAGATACACATGGGAAAAAAAAAAAAAAGCACCTTCAAATCTGAAAAACAAGATTTTGAAAGCAACAGCAATATCTTTTTTTGGGAGCTTCTGATTCAGGTGGGAACATCCTTTGCAGAACTGCACTTGGCAGCAGATCCGGCATTTCTTGTCTTCCTATTGCACAAGGAAAAACTGTAAATCATCCTACTGCTTTCCCACAGAATAGTTTTTGCAATCCTGCGTTGGCGACACTAACTAGGGAGACAGGTTAACCTTTGCCGTTAGTCAAGACTGCTGTGAGCCTTCCATTTAAAGGCAGAGCCTTGACATTGACTTGATGGTTGCTATTTTGAAACCTACCTGTCTACTTGTTAGTTGCACAGGCAGGAACATAAACTGGCTTAGAGACTTTGCTTTTTGTTCTTTTTTTTTAACCCAAGGAGCTGGAGTGAAACTGCAGATGTCTGCAAACAGAAGAACTTGTCAACCATAGCGCTCTCTCTAGAAAAAAAAAATTAGCTGGAGCTACCAGAATGGCATTTTATGCAAGCAGAAAAAACCAGCTTTGCCTTATGTTTTGATGCCCCTCTAGTTGGTTTTCAGGAGTCCCTCTGCAGCTCTGAAAGCCTGATTTCTCACTTGTGTAAGCTGCAATTTACCTGAATTATCTTGCTCTGGCAGGTGTGCTTTACTGACGCTGAAAGAGTAGATGAATTCTTGATAGTTGTGTATTGATAAACGGGGTAATTCTGCCCAATTTGATGTAAAGGTTCAGTCACTGAGAGGAGACAGGGTTCTTAGCACTTCATACAAGCTTGTGCTTGCCAAGGCACTGCCTAACACCGCAATGCAGGTCTTATCAAATACATAATGGTGCGAAGAAGCTTGTGCAGTCCCAGTTCTTTACACATTGTTGAGTCAGAGTCATAAGTTTATAAACTGCCTTGTTTTCTGTGAATGCTAGGGGATGAGATGTGAAAGGGGGACAGCACAGAAGAGAGAGAGTCCAAGGCAAAAGAGGCAAGCAAGATGGGATGAAGAAAGCAGGCTGAGGATCCCAGCCAGCCCTGCAAGCTAGGTCAAAATCCCTCTGCAGTTTGCAGGCTCCTTACAGTCTCCTGTCACTGAACAATTTAAAATGTTAATACAAAGTCTGAAGAAATAAAGATTTTTGTTAACTTCAACTCAAGGGAAAAAATACCTGTTGCTTATGGCTGCAATGTTTTTTCAAAGCTTTTGCAAAGGAGAAAAAAGAGTGGAAAACCACAGATAGCGGCCTTGAAGAAAACAGACTTGACTTTGAGAACTGGTGGCAGAAGAGCAAAATTGAGTGTAACAGGAAAGTAGCCAGAAGAGTTCAACAGCATTATGAGCACAGCTGGAAGTTATGCCAGCATGTAGGAAGGACAGGAGGGTAGTAAGAGACCAGCTTGACTAATGAGATGTTCAGGGACCTTGAACACAAGAAAGTGCTTTTGCAGGGTTGCTCTGTAAATCAGAACAACACAATGATCTGGATTAAAAAAAACCCACAAAACTCCTCTTTGTCCTTCCCTCCCCCACTCTTTGTTTATTGCTAGACTGCGTTGTTTCACTTGGTGGAGCTGATAGCGTAGGCCTACAAACAACCACATCAGCACTACTCAAGGAGTGGATGCTGCTGCTCAAAGATGAGGATCTCCTGCTGTCTCGAGATGAGACGTTCAGAATGGATTCAGAAAGGAGATTAATCTTCAGTACAAATCTGAGATGGGGACACAACCAGTTAGGCAACAGTGATTTGAAAAAGCATCTGAGGTAGAACAGATTGTGAGCTACAGGTGCATCAACAACGTGACACTTGCAAAAAAAACCCAACCCAAACCAAACCAGAAAAAGGCCAACATTTGGGGCATGTAGAAACAGGGGTAAATTCTGGCACATCACATAACCTTCTCAGTGGACTCAGCACTGACACTATGAATGTGGGGCCTCGTAGTGGACACTAGATTTTAAGAAAAATGTAAACCAGCTAGAGAGAGTTCAGAGGAGAACAGGAAAAATGTAGGAAATGCCCTGTGAGGGAAGATAAAAATAATTGCTGCTTTTTAATCTAGGAAAAACTGAGGAGACGCATGGAAGTTTGCAGCTTTGCAGCATCTTTTTTGTGTATTCCTCAGGGACTTTGTATACTCCTCTAGAAAGAGGAGAAATAGCACGTGGCTGAAATTACAGGATGTGGGGAGGACTTTGCCTGAAGGAACAGTGTGAAAGTGCCCATCACTAAAGGTTTTGAAACAGGTCAGATGGGCATCTGTCAGGAATGGTTTAAATATGACAGGTGCTCCCTGGGTGAAAGGGCCAGTGAGCGATATTCACAAGGTTGCTTCCGGCATGACTTGCTGTGAGCCTCTGGAATCCAGGTGAGCAGCCTGGCCATGAGAAGCACGGAAAACATGACCATTCCTCACTGTGCCATGCAGTGGCAGATGCTCCTTACCATCACAGCTTTACAGGGTCACTACTTCTCCCCACCGCAACAGGAGCTTCAAATGTTGCGTTGTTCTGCTGTTGCTGTTGAGTGAAATGCAAAGATTTGCTGTAGTTGTGCAGGAAACAGAGTATTTTATTTTACTTCTAGGTAAAGCAGGTTTTCGTTTCGGTTAGTAACAATTCATCTGTATTACCTGTGCTGAAGAGCTTATGGCAATAAGCCATGCTCACCAGGAGAGAGAATGTCCTCTGCAGGACCAGCAACGACAGCCTCTCTCTGCAGACGTTGCTGCTCGAACTGCTGGGCTTCAAACCCTCCCGGCCATATCTGGGTACACTTTCACACGTTCGGGGTCCCTTAAAAACGCCCCGAGCCCCTGAGAGACAGCACCTCTCCCTCCTTCCTAGCTGCTGGCAAGAGAGCAAACGCCCTGTCCCCCCGCCGTGGGCCGAGCCCTCGCGCTCACGGGCGGTACGCGGCTGCGGGGCAGGGCTGTGCCGGCGCCAGGGCCCGCCCGCGCGCCCCCGAGGCCCCAACCGCCGCCCCGCGAAGGGAGCGAGCCTCGCGCACCGCCCCCGCCGGGGAAGGGCGGGGTTTTGGCCGCGCCTGGCACTGCCTGGCACTGCGGCGGTTGGAGCGGCTCCTCCCAGACATGGCGAGCGACGGCGGCGCGGCCGCAGTGTCCGGGCGGCTCTACGAGCTGGTGGTGTTCGGGGCCTCGGGCTTCACCGGCCAGTTCGTGGTGGAGGAGGTGGCGCGGGCGGCGGCCAGCGGGGAGCTGCGCGGCGCCCTGCGCTGGGCCGTGGCCGGGCGAAGCCGGGAGAAGCTGCAGGCGGTGCTGGAGCGGGCGGCCGAGAGGCTGGGTACGGTTCGCGCCTGGGGGCCGTGTGGTGCAGCGCCCTTGTCCGAGGGCGGCGGGGCCCGCGCGGTCCTCGTATCCCGGCCCCGTTGGCGGGGAGCCGCCCGCGGGCGGGGGCGTGGGGAAGAGCTGAGGGGCGAAGCGGGGCGAGCCCGCCGGGGGCGGGGAGGCGGCGGCTGGGCCCGGGGAGAGAAGAGGCGCGGCGGGCGGTGACGGCAGTCTCCGGTGCACAGGGAAGGCGGCGCTCGGGGCGGAGGTCGGCGTGCTGCTGTGCGATGTGGGCGACGCGGCCTCGCTGGCCGCCGTGGCGAGGCAGACCCGGCTGGTGCTCAACTGCGTGGGCCCGGTGAGTGCGGCGGTGTGGGCGGCGCTCCCGTCAGAGCCGGGGCCGATGTCCGCTTCTCGGCTGCGTGCGGCGGGGCTCCCGGCTCCTCGGGGCCGGAGGAGACGTGGCGGTTTGGCGTGAAAGCGAGAGCACCGCCGCAAGCTGGAACCGCCCGGGGGTGGCCCGCCGCCGTTTCTGGCGCTGGCGTTCCCGGGCGATCCTCGCTGGAACTGCCGCAGGGTTTTTGTCGGGCTTTTAAGCCTTTGACAGGCGGCCTGAGAAACTGATGGTAAGGTGGGGCGGGCTTTCGGGTTGGCCCAGGGCGGTTTCAGTGGCGGTGAGGTTGAAAATAGAGCTGGAAAAGAAGCCCCCGGCCTTGCGGGTTTAAGTCCTCGGCCCTTGTGACGCTTTCGGCAACAATATTGCCAGCGCGTTCAGAGGGGATCAAAGTACAAGAGGTGCAAGTTGGGTCTTTGACATGAAGACGGTTCAAGCAGAGAACATGCAGATAACAGGACTGCAAAAGTCATACACTGAGATGGGAGATACCAGAGTGGCCTTGGTGATCCTACCTTATGAGAGAAACCTGTGAAGCAAATCTGTTATCAGTGGTGAAATTTGTTCTACTGTTCCTTCTCCCCACCCCCTCTCCCCTGAAATACAAGTGGTATTACATTTATGCTTTGCTTAGCAAAATCAGCACCCACTGAGTGTTTACATTTATTGGAGACATCTAGGTTAGATAAAACATGCTGGGTGCGTTGTGTCATGTTGGTTTTATTTTGTTACGGGTGGTGTTCTTCCCTTCTATAGTACAGATTCTTTGGAGAGCCTGTGGTAGCAGCTTGTGTTGAAAATGGTGCAAGCTGCATTGACATCAGTGGAGAACCCCAGGTATGTGACAGTAGCAAATGCTCCCTTATTTCAAGGATCTGTTAAAGGAGTATTTGTTTAGTATGTTTCTTGCTTCTGCAAATGTTTTTGAACGTGACTGCAAATTCTGCCTGCTGATGTACAACTGTAAGATGCATTCATTGTTTTAAAGTACATCAGTGTGTATCAGTTGTATAGTTTTCCTACTTTTAGACAAGAGCCTCTCAGGTTCTCTCTGGAAATGCGAAATGTTTGAATTCTGCTTCAAGTCTCGGTTGTAATTCTACATGGGAATTTTGTTGTAGATGTTTCTCTGCCCTGCTGTGACGCTTTCATACCATCAAACAGGAATAATATGTATCTGTCTTAAAGATCCTTGGAAGTGGTTTGAAGTATGTAGGGTGCTATGATATGACAGTACAGTGCTGATGACTAATACTGGATACGGACAAATCTGGAGTTCTGCTTAAAATATTTGTTCTGATTGTGTTTTAGTTTCTGGAAGGAATGTACCTGAAATACAATGAAAAAGCTGCGGAAAAGGGAGTCTATGTCATTGGAAGTTGTGGCTTTGACTCCATACCAGCTGATATGGGCGTACTGTACACCAGAGACAAGCTGAAAGGTGACTTAGTTAAGTGTGACCTTACACTGGAAAAGCAATGCAGGTGATGCTTTCATCTCGTTCCCTAAAGCAGCAGTGCTTATGTGGAAACTTTTTCAGTATCTCTCTTTGCCTGCCTTTACCGACTGACCAATTTCACATTTTTATCTACTGGATTTGGTTGAAAGCAAGTGATTTTCCCATTTGATTGGAGAAAACTGGTTATTAGGTAGAGGAGGCATTCAAGGAAATGTTGCTCCCTGAGAGAACAGACCCTTCAGTTGTCAGTAGCGGGCTGTTCAGCCAGCCCGTGGACGTCCCTAGGCAAGCCTCAGCACACGACCTCTTGGGCAGTGGGAATCTTGTAGGGAAGAGGCAGTGGGGACAGGAAGGCTGCGGAAGAGGGATGGCAAATTATTGGCTAATCAGGTTTTGTGAGTTTTGTTTTTTTTTTTACTGCAAGCACTGAGAAGTTGTTGTATGAGGGTAAGTAGGTGGACAGTGCCATACAATGCCTTTTTCTTTAAGAGCAGCTAGGCAGTAACTGAAAGACAAGAAAAATATTTGAGAAAATCTGTGAGATTATTTAATTCTACGCAGATAGTACTTGATCCTCCTCTCAAATGAGGCTATTGCATTCATTAGATCTGACTTTCAATTGGAAGGGCCAGTAAAAGCATCCAAATGTTTTGCTTTTATGTACTGTTAAAAATGTTATTGAGATTGCTTCACTTTGGAGTGTATAATCAGGTTTCAGTTTAAGAAAACTCGATCTGCATCTGATTGGAGGGAGAGGAAAGCCATGGAAATGAGTATCTGGGTGCTCATGGGGTTACAATTTGATGTCTGATACTTGTTTTGGATAAAGATGTCATTATCTCTTCCTATTTTGACTTTATGGTACTGCAGTTGCTTACTGTATTGAAATTTGCTCATACAAGTAAGTGTTACAATCTCAGAATGAACTGAGCAAAGCAAAACAAAGCAGAACTTGTTGTTTTGTTTTGCTGTTCATCACACCTAAGCATCCTTTGCAAAATGCAAGCTGTGCTAAAATTAAATGTTTTAGGCTATCCTGTGTGTTTTGGTTTTTTTGTGGGTTGGTGGTTTGTTTTTTTTTTTGTAGTTAAGATCTACCAAAATATGTAAGTCCATCTCGGTTTTCACAACCTACGCCATCCTTTGTTTTGAAAACTCTTAGGAAAACAAAATATGGCTCTTAATATTCCTTTCCTTTTTTTTTCATTGATTTACATGATCTCATTAGCTAGAGAAACTTTACATAAGAAGTTTGATACTTACTAACTAAAAGAGCTGTGGAACTTTATCGCAAAGTAAAAGAAACTAAGATTAAGATGTGACTTTGCCTTTGCGACTAAAAATGTCAGTGGCCTGCTCTCTGAGTTTACCAGGGTGTACCCTGCCTTTGTGAACTAATGACTGCATATGCCAAGTAATGTTTTCTCTTCCCTTAAAGGTACCTTAACTGCTGTTGAAAGTTTCCTGACAGTGAAATCTGGGCCTGAGGTTAGTTGGTTTGTACCTTCTTGGAAACTCAAGAGGTATTAGTGATAACATCACCGTAGCCTATTAGAATAGCTGTTGTTACATTAATTCAGACCAAGGAACAAGCTGTCAGCTCTTTGATGATGAGGTAAAGGACTTTATTAGGAGCTAATAAAAGTGGCCCAAACACCCTTTTGTAAGGTTCACTGGCACAGGCTATTTACCTGTTGTTGTGTTAAGCTCTTTTGAGAAATACTTAGTTTCTGCAGAGATGTAGGAAGGATTCATACACAAGTAAACTAAACAGATACACCGTATGTTGCCCGTAATCCTGGTGTTTGGCTGTTTGTGGGTTTTTTTTTTTTTGTTTGGAGGGGAGCTTTTCAATATACTTTAATGCATGTAATTGTAATACATATATGTAATAATGTGTAATATATGAAATATATTAATATATTCCATTATTACAATAATGCAACAATGACCCAAACCAAGCTGGTGTTGGTGCCCGACAACTGAATATAACTGCTTCTCCTGTCCCGAGCACCCAAGTCATAGCCTGTTCTTAGGAACAAGTAGAGGAAGACCATGGAATGGGAGAGCAGTATCTGTCTGTTAAAGCACAGGAAATAGCAGTTAATGAGAATGTATAAATCTATGTGGGGTACAGAGATGGTTTAAGTATGTAGTATAAGTTGTAAGTGTTAGTTAGAAGGGATTTCAGTCATTAGAATTAAATCCAATGGGATGGTTAGAAAAGCCTGATAGGTATTAAATTACATGGGACCTGAGCATGATGCAAGTAGTTTGGAATAAGGGACAGAGATTGTATTGGGTCTGGCCAATTTTCCCTATAGCAGCCCTGATAGTGCTGTGCTTTGTACTGGTAGCTAGAATGGTGCTGGTGACATACCAGTGTTATAGCTACTGCTGAGCAGTGCTCACACAGCATCAAGGCTGGATGCTGTGGAAAGGAGGAGGGGTGGGGGGACGCTCGTTATTACAATGTTTGTCTTCTGGAGCAACCACTATGTGTACTGAAGCCCTGCTTCCTGAGAAGTGTCTGGACATTGCCTGCTGATAAGAAGTAGGGAATAAGTCCTTTGTTTTCCTCCACTTCTGTGTGCAGCTTTTGCTTTATTAAATTATCTTTATCGTGACCCATGAAGCTTCATTTTTTTCCATTTTGCTTTCTCCCCTCCCTGCCCTACTGAGGAGGGGAGTGATAGAGCGGCTTGGTGGGCACCTTGCATTCAGCCAAGGTCAGCTCACCACATTTCAATATAGTTTGATGCATGTAATTCTAATGCATACATGTAATAATGTGTAATAATTATGTTATGATGTCATGATTAAAATATTAAAATATGTCATGATTAAAATATTAAACATTTACATCCTGAATTGATTCATGGTATGTCACCAGGGTTCTTGTATACATGATGGGACCTGGAAGTCAGCTGTTTATGGCCTTGCGGATCAGGACAACCTGAGGAAGCTTCGCAAAAAGATAGGATATGCGCCTGTTCCAGTAGTCGGTGCAAAACTTAAAAGAAGGTACAAGAAGTGTAAGATGTGAAGCATGTTGTTTTCTAACCATTCCAGTATTTCTTATATAGACTATTAACATAGTATTAAATACTAAAAAGATGCATTGAGGACTTCAGGATAATATGAATACATAGATGCTTGTTGAGTAGAATTGAAGATAAGTTCAGTTCTCCTGGTTTGCTGGTATTTTACTGAAAAAAGAACATGTCCCAGCATTTACTGGGTCTCACAGTTAACTTATTGCAAGAGACTTCTAGTGACACGGCAAACTTTTTGAGTTTGATTTCAGAAGTGATCAGTAGAATGCAAAAAAGAAATGTGAGGAGAATATTATTTTGATTATCAAATTCATCCTTCTCTAGTGCATCGAATTTTGAGTTGAGCCAGGGATAAATTTGGAATAATTTGCTTTCAGTGAAGAGAGAGGTTGTCATAAAAATGCTTGAGAAAACCCCACTATTGGTAGGGCCATTATGATCAGTTTCTTTCCGCTTGTGTGAACACCTGAACATTTGTTCTGACTTGTTTTTCATTTGCAGAGGACTTGTGTTCTACAATCAGGAATTCAGACAGTACTCCATTCCATTCATGGGCTCTGATGTTTCTGTTGTGAAACGATCTCAGCGTTATTTGCACACAGAGTTGCAGGAAACACCTGTAAGTTACTGTTATTGGTCTACTCTGTCTTTATTACACGAAGGAAAATTTTGTTGAAAATGGTGCAGATCTGTGTAGAAGGGTGTCTGTAGCCAGGTAAATAGTAATGAACTGTGATGGGCTTTTCCTTCTGTAAAGAAGGAGGCTTGTTCAGTGTATCATCTTTGGAAGCTGCTTTACCTGGTGTGGTCCTGGTTGTTCTGGGTGCATGGCCTGTTTCATACTACTCCCATCCTCTGCCTGGTGCGCTTGCTTGTTGCTGATAGCATAATAGTTCCAAGAGTCTCTTGCTGGGTTCTTGTGCTGTCTGATTTCTGGGTATGTATTTGTAAGGAATTGAAGCCTTGAGTCAGAAATATTTGAAAAGTAAGCTTCATGATTTTGGGGAATGATAAATAAATTAAATTCTGTTCCTGTGCAGAGGCTTTTTTTTTTTTTTTGTTGGATCAGCAGAGCTTCTAAAAGCATTGTAATTGTAGTCTGTGCAACTATAGTCAGGTCAATATAGCATAGTAAACATTCTGATGAAGAATTCACATGCTGCTCATTTGTATCTGGAGGCTCCTTTGACACTTAGGTCTCTGGTGTGAAGAGTAAAGGCAATGAGAAGTGGTGGTTGTGGAAAAGATGTTTAGTTTTTCTTTTCCATGGTTTCCTGAGAGAAGACCAGCACCAACAATGTGTGAAACAACTGTGTAGAATCACAGACATCAGTTAAGAGATGAGGTGAGATGGCGTTCTAAAAATATACTTGGAAACTCCTCATGAGAAAGGCTTGCCATTGCTATTTCAGAATTCTAAAGGCCTCAGTTTGTCCTAGACTAAAGCAAACAGAGGAGGAAAGAAGATCTCAAGAAAGAAGCCTGAAGTCAGATACCAAAACACATCTTTCTTTAAAGTTTTCCACTCTTGTTTACCATGCTCACTCCCTCGCCATTCTGTAGTTACACTGTCTTCCCATAATGAATTATGAAGTGAAGCATTATTCAGAGTTGTTTAGAACTAAGACAATTGTTTAAGGCGCTATCTAAACAGCTCTCTATTGTATCAAACAATTGCATCCTTATTTGGGGGTAGCTTTATTTTTACAAATTAATGGATACAAAAATTTTAATATAAATTCTATCACTGAAAATATCTTTTGCCTCAGGTGCAGTATGGCGCTTATGTGAACATAGGTGGTCTTGGCTCTGTTGTCAAGCTGATGTTTGCTGGCATTTTATTTCTTCTTCTTGTGAAGTTTAGCTTTGGAAGAAAACTTCTGACAAAAGTAAGTGTTCAAACCAGAAAAGAATTATAAGTTTGGAGATGTCTTCCCTTCTAATTTACTGTTTTTTCCCTTGTAATTTACTGTTGGTTCCCCCCCCCCCCCTTTCTCCTCTTACATAGTACCCGGAATTTTTCTCTGCTGGACGCTTCACAAGGAAAGGACCAACCCAGAAACAGGTAACTGACTGTTTTCCATTACAATTACTGAATAAATTTGTTATGGTAATGGTGGAATAGTAATCTAGAGTCAACTGCTCAGTCTCAAAGAAATAATTTCTAAATGGACACTGTGTCTGCCTGTTCAGATAACTTTGAGTATTTAAATAATAATGACTTGTGTTAGTAGATATCAAAGTATGTGGAACTTATATGAGGAAAAAATGGATCATGTTGCTGGGTCTGATATATTGTCATAGTTTAGCCCCATGTGAGACCAAGCTACACAGTCTCTCACTCACTCCCTCCACTCTCCGAGGGAATAGAGAGAGATAATAGAACAAAAAAGCTCCAGGCTTGAGATAGGACAGGGAGAGATCATTGAAGTTACCATTACAGGCAAAAGACTCTACTTCAGGAAAACTACTTATGTATTACTAAAATGATAATGATGGAATAATGAGGAAGAGAACAAAATCAACTTCCCCCTACCCCTCCCTCTTCCTGGGCTTGAGTTATCTCTACCTCCTTGCCCCGCCGGAGCTGCACAGAGGGGAATCGGGAATGGAGGTTATGGTCAATTCATCACGTATTACTTCTTTATGCTACTCCTTCCTCCTCAGGGTAAGAACTCGCACTCCTCCCCTGCTCCAGCATGAAGTCCCTCCCACAGGCTACCGTCCTTGATGAACTGCTCTGGTGTGGGTTGTTTTTCCACGGGGTGCAGTCCCTCAGGAACGGCTGCCCCAGCACGGGCCATCCACGGGCCACAGCCTCTTTTGGGCATCTGCCTGCCCCAGTGTGGGGTCCCCCACAGGCTGCAGGTGGATCTGTGCTCCTCTGTGGGCTGCAGGGCGACAGCCTGCTTCACCATGGGCTGCACGGGAATCTTGGCCAGGAGCAGCATTACTCCTCCCCCTCCTTCTTCACTGACCTTGGGGTCTGCAGCCGTTCCTCTCACAAGAAATTATTCACAATCAGGCTCAGGCAGACACGTCTCGGGTTCCCTTTGCATTTCTCTTCACTTTTCTCAGCCTGGCTGGGCAAAGTCGGGCCCAGACACTGGCCTGGCAGGAGGCCAGAGGGCGAGGGCTGCAAGGCCCACAACGTTCATGCCTCCCCCTCTCTGCCCTTTCTTCAGCTTCTTCACTTATTCCTCTTTTTATTTTTTTTCCCCTTCTTAAATACTTTATCACAGGTGTCATCAACTGAACATTCCATCACCAGTTGGCTCAGCCCTGGCAGAGATGGGTCCATCCTAGACCCAGCTGAGTACACCAGACAAAGAGGAAACTTCTAGCAGCTTCTTGCAGAAGTTGCCACCATAGCGCCACTTCACAAACTAAAACCAACACACGTATTTACGTGGATGCCTCGCACCACTCAATCTGTCAAAGGTGATGTCAGAGAGAGACTGAGTAGCAAAAACCCAGGACTGAAAGCACTGAGAGAAAAAATGGACTTTAGAACAATAACAGTTCCAACCAAGTGGAAGTGATGGGACAATTTACATGAGATTGTACCTTTTAAGCAGTAACTCAAAATAACTACACTCATGTTTAGGTGGATCATAGTATTTGGTGTAATAGATCAGACAAGCACAAGTAGCAAATAGAAGTATCTTAAGTGAGTTACTGTTTTGGTGATTGCACTTGTCTTCTTGTCTACAGATGGATGGAACCTCTTTTACAATGACTTTTTTTGGTGAGGGTTACAGTGAGGGGCAAGATCCTCAGAATGGCAAGCCAAATGTAAAGATCTGCACTGAAGTGAAGGGACCAGGTATGTACGTTAGTAGCAGCTAATTGCTTTTGCCTCACATTCCCTAATATAAAACAGGTTTTTCCCTGCTATTCCTTTCACCCTTGAGGAGCACTTGTAATATGGACAAAAGTCTTTTACAGAGTGTTACCTTGTATACTGGCATTCATTGTGACCTGTTTTATGAAACAGCCAATTCATTTCCATTCTTGTCATTATCTTCCTTCTGACTTTCCCTATTCCAATTTTCATGTTTGTGAAGTAGAGCACTTAAAGGGAGAGTACTTTAAGGATAGTTTTCAGTTGTTAGAGCCTGGACTTACTACTTGTTTATTTCCAGTCCCCTGTAAGTGCACTTGAACAGCTCTAGCATGGTATAATTTCTAGCTATAACATAATTGAATTCAAGTCACTCCTTTGAGGGAAGATGACATCTGAAGTAAAGTTTGGATACAGCAAGAACGTATGTTCAGAAGGGAGTTAATGAAGTATAGCATCTTTAAATGAGACGTAGCCAAATGCAACAGTCTCACAGCAAAAGTCTGAACTGAAGCACAGGATGGGGTCAGCTCTTACTGTAATGGACAGCCCTCTGTCACTGTGACATGGTGGTTGTGTGGTTATAGGCCTGTATTTGCAGCAGTATTTGTCCAGATTACATCTTAAGGACTTCACTAGCTACTTGGGATGCTTACAAGGTAAAAAAGCTGTTCATAAATGAAGAAGGCTGTTTCATTGTCAAAGCAATTATTCTTCAGCACATCATTACGTTCTACATTTCAACACACTGTACATCATTTACGTTTTTTGTCAGAGCCTGGCTACGTTGCTACACCAATTGCAATGGTTCAAGCAGCTGTATCTCTTCTGGAAGATGCAGCTTGTCTGCCTAAACAGTAAGTACTTTACCATGCAGAACAGCTTGATCTCCCTTAAAGCTACTGTGTGTATATGTTTCTTTTTGAAAATACAGATCTGATAACCCTGTGAATTTCTGGGCTGCCTCACCCAAATGGCTATACGAGGGAGATACTTTACCACAAGCCAAAAGCCACTTACTCTTCTGCTCAATTTGAAAGGATGTAGTCACAGGTTTTTAGTAATGCTTTTGCAGCATTTGTTGCATCAGTGTCTATTTTCAGTTAATGGAATGGGTTCTACTGAGTTTGCTGGATGCAGAAATGAAACTCTGAATATAACCAGCTTGCCAAATTCCTTGTATCCTCTCCTGTGGGACAAAGCTGCTTTTTCTTTCTTAGGCAGGGAAATAAATCTTTGATTTCAAAAAAAGGTGTCACTTAGTCACAGTACCACTAATGTTTTTTCCTCTTTTGATCTTCATTAACAGGGGTGGTGTATATTCTCCAGGAGCTGCCTTCTCCAAAACAAAACTGATTGATCGCCTCAACAAACGTGGTGTTGAGTTCTCTGTTATTAGCAAGCCTGAAGTCTGAAGTCAAAACATAACCATATGAACTAATACCTTTCCTGGGTCTGACTCAAATAAAACTCATTTGGCTGGAAAAGCCTCATCATAGAATAGTTTTGCTGTGCTATTGCTTACAGCAGAAACAGAAGAAAAATTGACCTAAAAGTTGTAATACTATTTGCTATAGTGAGGAAACTCATGAAGGGCATTGAGTTTTAATACACAAGCATATTAAATCAGTGACTTATTGGGTATTAGTTCCAGAATTTTCTTGGAGATCTCTTCCAACCTTAAGATTCTATGATTCTATGTTCCACAGGCTGTGTAAGACTTTACCTATAAGGTCTTTTCTAACCTTAAAGATTCTGTGACTTAATGGACCCACTACAGCCTCTGCCTCACGATTAACCATGGCCTTCTCACTTCGTCCCATTCCTCAATTATTAAAAGCAGGTACACTCTGGATAACAAGTTCCTCACCAGATAAAACCAGTAGTTATTCCTCACACCTGTTTGAGACAGGTGCTATTACACTGTGGTGTTCTTACTTCCAAAGCCTTAGTGCCCACAGTGAAATAAGAGAGGAGGAGCTGTTTCTCAGAGCTTAAAGAATAGTTGTTTTTTTTTTTCTCTTGGGTTATTATAAAGATCAGCTAACTCTGTACTGTTGTCTTAAGGTACGTAAGGCAACAGCCCATACCACCGCAGAGCAATCCTGTGCCATTCTTTGGCCCTCTGCCTGTTGTCCACCAGGTGCTCGCAAGGCTTGTCTACAGGCAAATGCGCATGTCTATGGTTAGTTGTTGATGCTGTGCAGGGTGCCTTCATTACCTCGCAGTTCTCCTTGCCAGGCATCCTTGCAGGCGTGCAAGCAAGCTTTAAGACAAAAGTCCCATAATTCAGTCTCTCGCACATAGCTGTCTTGAAGATTGGTTAAGTTTCAAGTGCTGCTTCTGAGGTTTGAGCCCTTAACTGCCCTCTCCTCAAGAACCTAAAGTTAAAAAATGTCAGTTAATGCCTTATTAATTACCAAACTAACATCAAACTGAGCTAGGTGAAAATGCGGACACCAAAATGCTGCTTTTCCTTTCCAATCACCACTGAACATAAAGTTAGAAACATACAATGTACTCTCTACTACAGAGGAAAGTTTATGCTTTTAAGTGACAGAGAACAGAGTATTCAGTGTCTGCCATCACATGCTCCATTTCTGGTATTTCTGTTCATCACTAACTGTCAATAAAAGTTAACAGTTTTACAGTACAAGCTGTATACACAGCTGGCAGTGATCACCACATTGCAGCACTTTCTGGACCGACTACAAATTCACACAGAGTCACTGACTCTGCATCTAACAGGGTAAAATACAATTCCGTCCCCAGTGCTTGACCTTTCAGTCCTGGCAGCTGTGACTGCAACACTTACTCAAACTGGCCAGGTATCACATCCCACAACTCAACACCGCACTTTAAGGAATCCCTTGGATTGCATGAGACCACACATAATTTCAAAATAGCTCCATCTCATGTTTTGGAGTTCCAGTTCCCTGTACTGAGCAATTATTCTTTCCTTCTAGATCCACAGGAGATACTCAAGCTTTTATGTTGAGAAGCAGCATGTTATCAGTTAGATCAGCAAGAACCAGTTCTAATGAAAGCAGAAAAACCTGCACTGTACTGCTATGTGAATGACTGCAGAAGCTTTGTGACCATCTCATGTACCTACTCCCTTCTTCCCATCACAAATTTCCTGTTTACTCCCATAAGTCATTTATGTATTCAAGTCTATCATCACCATCTTTACAGAGCTGTCCTAAATGCCAAAGCCAAGGCAAGCTGAGTAAGTGCCCATTTAACTTCATCTGAAATCTTGGACGCTAAAAAGCATTTTCTGTGACTTAAGACCAATCTATTTGTGGTACACCTACCACTCAGTTTGTATTTCCCTCTAACTATTATTAATTCCTGTGAGTATAACCCTACAGGAAATTGACAGTAGACTCTGTCTGGTACTTAGAGAACGTCCAACAAGGAAGACAAATAACTCATCAGTCCTAGTGGAAGTAAGAACCACAGGGAAAAACCTGGGACTATTGGAGAATCTGTAGTTCTAATTTTCAGTCCATGTGAACGACCTTTTTACATTCGTATTTTACAATGTGTTGATGTTTTAAAAACATAGTTTTACCAAAAAAAAAAAAAAAAAAAAGCTTTAAGGAGCTGGAAATATCTTGCCACTGAAATTAACTAGTTTCTGGGAATTCTGTTTATCTTAATAAGGAACTAACAGTAAAGGATCTAAGCACCAAAATAACCCAGAAAATAGTTTGGTTCCCACATCATTTTGTCATTTGGTAAATGATCACCAGTATCAAAAAACTGCAATCCTCAACTTCTCCTAATGTCTTTTAACATTAAACCTACTCAGTTTTTAAGTCAACTAAGACACGTTTAAGTTCTAGTATACCAAATGCATGCATGGTTATTTTAAAAAAATAGTCTAGGCTTTTTTTTTTGGTACTACTACAGCTCTCAAAGGCCCCAGTCCTGACAGGTTCTATTCTGTGTTACAGGCGCAGAAAATGCATGGGAGAAAAACATGTCTGCCCTTACATAATGAGATTTTAACTTGTGTTAACCAGCTAAGAAATAGAGACATTTTTATGTGCCTTCTAACTGTCAGTAAGACAGGCCTGTCCTTAATTTGCAAAGTATTTTTCTATTTTGTAGAAAGTGGGAAAAGAGTTTACTTACATTAATTTCCTCAGTTTTATGGAGATTCTGAGAAACAGTTATTTCTTCCTGCAGAAAAGGAACATTTTCTTCAACTTCAGCTGCTTCTAGGTTACGTTCTTTAGGTAAATCCACACACTTCCCCTCAAGGTGGTCTTCTGAATGAGTAGCAACCACATCCCCACTGTCAAGTATCCTTAGCACAGCTAGAAGAGATTTATACAATTTTTACTTAACTGCAATATAAGTGACACAGGTTTAAGCAACAGAGAGAGCAGGAGTCAACAACGCAATTCTCCATCCCGCCCCATCAACTGGGCTTCCTCCAAAAACTAGAAGCCAAAGCTATCTATCTGGTAAAGGAGGCAGCCTCACAACTAAACAAAAACAGAAAGAGCTACGGGAAAATCAGCTGGTAAGTCTGTTAGTCCATAGATCAAAAGAACAACAGAGGAAAGGGGGGCTGGAGAGGCACGCTGATCTACCCTTCACAACCTGAATACCCGGGATGCATCATCTTTTAAAACTAAATCAAGCAGCTGATGCCATAGCACACAAATGAGCAGTGCTGTTCAATGCTGCAATAAATACTGACCTCTCCTTCATATTGTTTAAATTCTACCAGTTTTCTCAACATATCTATCATGAACAGAAACACTCTCCATGCATTTTCTACAGGGACTTTCAAGGAGTTTAACCAAAGCAGCCATAACATGCCGGTAGAACTTCAGTCCGCAACACCTCTAGGGGTATGGCAAACTACACATTTTGACTTCAGGAGCTCAGCTACCTTAAATCACGCAACATCTCCAACATACTGTACATACGTTCACTGTCGGCCTTCGGGGATTCAGAAAGCTCTGCATTTGTTGCAACTGGTGGGGCTGCTTCTTCCAGTGAAGAGGACCTCTTGGACTCCTGCTGGTTTGTTTCACTTCATGAACAGAAAGAGAGAAATTCATCACAAAGCTTCAAAACAAACCTTGAAGGGCTTTACAAATTGCTTTCTCACTGTAAAATCTTCCAGTTTCAAACCAGAAAAATCAAAGAACAATTTGAAATTACGTTCCCAACATATCTACATTCACTTTGTGACTCATTTTATGCATTGCATCAAGTACTTGACATTCTTGCCCGCTCTCTAACATTAGGTGATAGCATAACAGAGTTGTCTGAAAGAATAATGTATTATTTGTCTTCTGCAGAAAGACTGCAACTGCTATATTGGAGGTTTAGAACAAACTAAAAAGTTTGTACCAGTGTAGGACCTCGCTTGCAATTAAGGGTTATTTCATTACTAACATTTTCTCTATCACTAGAGCAGTTGCAGCTTTTAAAGTATGCGGTGGGAAAACTGCTTCCCTTTCCATAACAAATAGATGCTAATTGAACACACATAGAAAACAGAAATTAAGCACATAAATGGAGCTATTTTAGAAACCCACCCTTCACTTGCAGTCCCGAAAGGAGCAGCCTCAGCAGCTTTAAGCACCAATTTACCATCCTCAGGAAGGGTAAGACAGTCAGCGTTTGATTCTTCCACAACTCCTACAAAAACAGACAGACAAATGACTTCTCTGTTGCACGTCACATCATTTCTTTTCAAACGCTCAGAGGACTCTGAAGTGAGCCTTTATGCATTTCATCCACCATAGCGATCTAACAAAACAGTGCTACCAAGACCTCAGACGCACACAAGGTCTGAATTCTTCTTTCCACTACAACAAGAACTCGGATGCCTAACTTCAGTCAACAAAAGGACCACTGATATTCTGTCTACAAACTAACCTTGCTATGTCACTGACCCGATACATAAAAACTTGCACATCTTCTCCCTGTTCCTGCACTACTTTCATTCCCAGCTCTTCATCGCTGCTCATCAAATCGTGAGCTACATCTCTTCTTGTCTGCCAGCAGACCTGCTCGTACAAACACAGCCTCAGCAGCTGGACTGTCCTGGATGAGTTGTACGGAGCTGAATTACCAAAGACCAACGAAAATAGGTCTGGAAAAGGCTGTGTAAGCCATTGAGCCAGCAAAATGAGCAAGTATAGCTGTAATGAGAAGCAAACACACAAGCAGACTCTCTTCCAGAAGAAAACTATTCAACTCAGTATTAATGAGCTGGTTTAAAAAATTAGAACAACAAAAAAACCACAAATCTATCTGGTCAAAGCACACCATACACTACACTTGCTGTAAAAAACCTGCAGCCTACAGCAGTATCCCTAAAACATAAGCAGAAGCCTATGTTTCCAACTTTCATCAAAAAGGACTCAAGACACAGTGGCAATTTTAAAAGTCTAGGACAAGGAAGTGCCTGGGACACTTGTGAAAACTCATCAAGAACTGTTGCACTCATCAAAAGTTCAACCTCTTCACGACATTTCAAAAATTCAGAAATTTAGGTTATTACAGACCAAACACACCAGCTTTGCTTTTTAGTTCTGACAAACCTGGTTGTTCCATCTGGAAAGGTTTCTCTTCAACAACTTCGCTGTCTTCTTCCTTCTCAGATCCTTGAAAAGTGGCAGTTTCCTCAGTGGAAGAATGAGCTGGTTTAGCAGCTATGACATCATCTTCAAAATCGCCAGGTGATTGTGCATCTTGATACTCCAAAGTAGTTTGGTCTGACCTGGCAGAAAAGTTACTGTTTTCTTTGCTGACATCCATTTCCCCCAAACCATCTCCAGGTGTGCATTCTGAAGACTCTTCCATTTCAGCATCATCATCCTCAGGACTGCTCAGAGTAGACTGAGTTGGTTTTTCTCTACTCTCAGACCAAGCATCCTCCACCATTCCACGATGATGCTCAGGTGAAGCTCCAGACAGTGCTTTGTCATCTTCTGTTACCTTTTTAAAAAAAATAATAAAGTTCACAATCAGTAACATGCATATGCTTTTTGTCAAGTAAAAAAAAAAAAAAAAGGAGAGAGCGCCTCTTGTAACAGTTGAGCAGCTCTTTGTAACAGGCAATGAAAGTGATAATAAAAACAGATGATGATAATTTGTCAGTACATGTACAGAAAGCTCGTACAGTTATATACTGGCACCTGTCCCTGCTCTGCCCGATTTTGGTACATTACTTGGACAGCTGCATAAGCTGAATCAGGGAATCCAACTGACAGGAGAAAAAGAGAAGGAGAAGGAGGCAACATTCAGATGGACGACCTTCCTTTGACAACTAGACAAATACTATCACTGGTGCAAGGCAAAAAACAAAACTGAGAACTATAGGATTAGGGAACAGCAGAGCTCTCTTCATCAGGAGTCTATTTCCACCATAATTTAAGGAAAGCCAGCCTTGTCAAAAGAGAGACTCAAAGTAAACGCAGCTCATGACTTCTCTTGTTTTCAAAGACCTTTATTTCACAAAGCCAAACAAACCCACACAATTGGCTCAATATTCATTCCCTACCTTCAAGTCATACTACCACTTGCTAATGTATAGCAGGAAGCTGAACTAGCTATTTGGAATAATCACAGCTCCTAACACCACTCGAGGAAAAACCGCCAAGGTCACCGGTAGTTATGACCACTATGTTCCTGCAGGCACGTGATGTTACAGAAGGTCTAGCGCAAGCTTTTTTGACCAGACTCAAGCCTGCTGCTCTGATTTGCAATTCCAGTTCTCAATAGGAGGAGTTTTGGCAACCTTTACAACATCTAAATCAAATCACTCTCCAAAAAGCCTTTAGCTGTAGAAATCACTAACCACAGCCCAGCTCGACAGTCCATTTTGCATTGGAGCTCTCTTCCCTGAAAGATACTCCAGGTTCCTCCGCGCGCAGAGGAGGAGTAACTGATCCTCCTCCTGGAGATGCCGAGGGAGTTGCTCGGGGTGCGGTGGGAAGGCTGGCTCTGAGACCGGACTGAGGAGTAAACCCAGGAAAACCAGAAGCAGATGTCGCCAAAACTTTAGCTCTCTATGGCAAGAAATAAAAACATTGAGTTTAAAACCAGTTACATTGTCAAAACAGAAGACTGCACTTGTCAAAAGTATTACTTTAAATAACAAACTGAGTTTGTACCAGCAGAGAGGACAAAGTTTAGCCTCTGTGCTGCTCTTTTTCCAAAGGTACGAAAAACCTTGATGAGGAAAACACATGCTTTTTATGACTCTGTTGGCTTTTTTTTTTTAATGCCAACATAAGATGTTGTTTTTCAAAGTAATTTCCAGCAGAAACCAGAATATGGCACCTTGTTGTCTGCAATGTTACCTCCCATCCCAGTCACTCCAGCAACTTCTACACTGCTCTTCAAAGAGCCATTCAACTTCCAGTGTTACCCCGCATACAGTGACTGAAATCACTGCCGTGCAAACGGGCAACCAGCAAAGCAACAGCCATAGCCTCTTTCTTCACTAACTCATCAGTCAATCTGCACGCGAGGCTAAACGTAGTGACACTGCTGTAAAAATACCTACACATCTTCATCTAGAAGCGTTCAGCTCTTCCTACCTCAGCTCAAGAAAGATTTTACGCTGCTGGAAGTGTTTAAAGGGAGGATAAAGAAACTGGCGGAATGAGATGGACAGTACCGAACAAGAAGAAACAGGCTGCCTAGGAGGTAAAGATAAGTTGAAATGAAATTAAGCCCAGGAGGAGAGCAGAAGTTGTTCTCTCATTATCCCACTTCTGTTTTATTAAGTTGAAATAGTTTTCCCCAAGTTGAGTCTGTTTTGCCCCGAACGGTAATGCCAATGACCTCTCCCTGCGCTTATCTCAAACCTCAAGCTTTTTTGGTGCATTCTCTCTCCCTCATTCCCTCAGAGAGCGGGGAGAGGGAGTGAGAGGCTGCGTAGCCTGGGACAAATGGCATCCCTGCATCAGTCTCGCTGGGGAGGCCGGTGAGGGAAAACAAAGGGCTCTTTCTTAAGGGGAGTAACACAGGAGTAAATCACAAGCAGCCTTCAGTAAGCAGGGTGGCATTTTTGTTGACAGAAGGCACTACTGCACGAGAGTGAAGCTTTCTTCTTTGCAGCAGCGCGAGGATCCACTGCACTACAAGTGGAGAAGGATGCTGATGGAGTGGTCCAGCAGCTACACAAGCTGTCCTGCAAGGCTAAAAACATCGCTCCTACTGTACAGAACAGGTACGGCACTACAAAGGTACTTCCATACGCTATAAAGGTGTACAGAAGAAAGCATTTGTGTTTTTGCTGAGGTGCTGGAAAGCCTTTCTCAACGCCCTGCGCAAGAGTGGCATGAGGAAGCGCAGCGGAGACTAAAGATCAGCTCACTTTATGGTAGGTAAAGGAAGATCAGGGTTTGACCAGTTGTTACAAAGCGTTTACTAAAACCTAATGTTTGGTTCTCATGTTAGAGATCAATTAATTACACCTGCGACAAGTTATCATTTCAGGGTTCATCTGTAAATCTAGCTGCATCACATCAGCTCTTGGTTCCACACTGGTTTAGAGGATCCACTATGGCTTGTACCATAAGCAGCTCCGCAGAGTCACAGGTTCTATTTTTGTTAATTTGAACACCACTCGGTCTTCTAAAGTTGCACCTGGAAAGATCCTGGAAGGAAGTGACACTTCGTGCTAGTCTCACCTGCTCCTGCTTGTTCTTTTCCCAATTCCACAGGGCTTTGAAGAGCTCTTTGCACACAACACACACCAGACTTCTGTTTGCACCCTATCCGATCATCGGATCTACCTCTTCCCTGAGCTGGTCTCACCATACGCCAGCAGAGCAGTTATAACCTTGCCGGGCGATCTCCAGCACTCCGTCACCAAGATCAGAAAAAACCTCTCTCTAGTAAACAACCAAGTGCATCCTCCTCATAGATGAGCAAGAAAACGCATACACAAGCACCGCTGTGCAGCAGTGGTTGCAGAAGCGCAAGACTGGAACGTATTCTGAAAACAAGTTTTTCAATGGTATCAAAACAGAACTGTCAAATTGGACAGCAATGTTATTATTTCAAACGCTTCAGTGGACACAACTTATTTACAGGCTCAGGATGTCAGCTGAGAACTGTTACTACAGTAACAGCATGTAACCGAATCTAAGCACAGCACGATGGCTCAAAACGCACAACCGTTCACCTCTCAGGCAAGGACACTCAGCCCTGGGGAGTTTCCTTGGAGGCTATCCCAATCCAAGGGGAGAGTTCTCCACCTGCAGACCTGCCCCTCCAGGGAAGACTGGCTCAAAGGGGTCTCCTGGTGGGCTCCATGAATACCCTAAGCCGCATCGGGGCTTCTGGTCAGGTATCGTCACGTTAGTTCTCATTGCCTGGAGACCCCAGGCACCACCGCATGGACTCCGCTAGAACTTCCCAGGGTTTTCCAGGCACACGAGCCTTTAGGCACAGGAGTGGCCCCCCCACCAGTTCTAATTAGGACTCCAGATGTGCAAACACACTTAAAACTAATACTGAGCTCCCAGATCACAGAAACGTAGCTAAAATCTACACAATGCTTCAAACCAGTCAACGGATAAAGGCCAGTCATTTGCATTACGCTTACGTGAATGCTGCTAACGGGAGATAAGCAAACTGACCAGTCTACAACTGTGCAGGAGCTAAAACGGCTTTAACTGAACTGCTTCCTTGAATAAAATCTTCCCTGGCCTCCTTACCCGTTGCATCCTGCTGAGACCACCATACCGTTCTCATCCTTTAGGAAGCCACTGCGAGACCAACAGGCCAGACCAAAACAAACGGTTTTCCTGTGCCCTGGATTCCTAGGGTCATCTGTGCTCATGCTGTCGGAGTTCACAGGAATCGCACACCTACTTCCTGCATCCTTCTCTCTCTCTCTCTCTATTAGGACTATGACTGTAGTATCAAAACGCCAGCGACCAGTCATTCACTCATCATTCATGCTTTAGGCTGGATTTAAACCAACCTCAACAGCAATGCACACCACACCAGTGGCTGCTGGGGGATAAGCCTGCTCTTGAACCACGCCGGGCGACACACAGCCAGGGAGTGAGTGACCTGAACGGACGGACACGCCAGTAACAGGATCTTGCGTTTTTTCCCTCTGCCTCTCATATTGGTCATCTGCATAGCACAGTCCTTTGGAAAACGCATTTTATTTTAGCAGCAGCTTTAGTTCAGAAGGAGGCACAGCACATTTATCTCCAAGCGTCTCAAAGAGACTCATTATCTTGAGTATGGATTGGCTTCTGCGGCCTCAAGTAAGGCTTGCATACTGGGCATGTCCTTGTAATATAGTCCATTAAAGCTCTTAATATTTCGCCCTGTCCCCATGGGCTTCTAGAGATGGATTCTGTGCCTGCCAAGAGATGTTGTGCCGCCTTCCGAGCACTTCTTCTAGGAGCAACAGGAAGCTTACATTCTGTGGGAGGAAGTAATGATTTAGGCAGATCAAGGTCAGAATTTTCTGAAACTTCTGAAACTTCTGATGAACTCCTCTTTCTTCTTTCGCCTCTTTCAGCTGGCACACGGAGGAGGAGTTGGTCACTCGGCTGCACCTCTTCATCCTTGACAACCATTTCAGTAAATTGTAAATGAATGCTTTTCCCTTTTCTTGCACTTTTGCTGGGACCGACTGCTGCTGTTCTCTTCGGATCAGCGTCAATCCGGACAGATTCTGGACTGCATTCACCATCAGGCAAATCACAGGCAAACTGTTCCTCTAGAGTATCACAGCTGTCTTGAAGACTGCCTGATGGGTGTAGTTCCCTGCATGGTGATGCTTCGGGTGCTGCTTCTGATGTTTGTGGCTTAACCGCACTCTCTTCAAGAACCTAAAGTTAAAAAATGTCAGGTAACACCTTATTAGGTACCAAACAGACTAACCTGAAACTGAGCTAGCTCAAACTGCGGACAGCAAAATGCTGCTTTTCCTTTCCGATCACCACTGAATGCAACATTAGAAACATACCATGTACTCCCTACTGCAGCTCCTAACACCACTCGAGGAAAAACCGCCAAGGTCACCGGTAGTTATGACCACTATGTTCCTGCAGGCACGTAATGTTACAGAAGGTCTAGCGCAAGCTTTTTTGACCAGACTCAAGCCTGCTGCTCTGATTTGCAATTCCAGTTCTCAATAGGAGGAGTTTTGGCAACCTTTACAACATCTAAATCAAATCACACTCCAAAAAGCCTTTAGCTGTAGAAATCACTAACCACAGCCCAGCTTACCCCGACAGTCCATTTTGCATTGGAGCTCTCTTCCCTGAAAGATACTCCAGGTTCCTCCACGGGTAGAGGAGGAGTAACTGATCCTCCTCCTGGAGATGCCGAGGGAGTTGCTCGGGGTGCGGTGGGAAGGCTGGCTCTGAGACCGGACTGAGGAGTAAACCCAGGAAAACCAGAAGCAGATGTTGCCAAAACTTTAGCTCTCTACGACAAGAAATAAAAACATTGAGTTTAAAACCAGTTACCTCGTCAAAATAGAAGACTGCACTTGTCAAAAGTATTACTTTAAATAACAAACTGAGTTTGTACCAGCAGAGAGGACAAAGTTTAGCCTCTGTGCTGCTCTTTTTCCAAAGGTACGAAAAACCTTGATGAGGAAAACACATGCTTTTTATGACTCTGTTGGCTTTTTTTTTTTTTTAATGCCAACATAAGATGTTGTTTTTCAAAGTAATTTCCAGCAGAAACCAGAATATGGCACCTTGTTGTCTGCAATGTTACCTCCCATCCCAGTCACTCCAGCAACTTCTACACTGCTCTTCAAAGAGCCATTCAACTTCCAGTGTTACCCCGCATACAGTGACTGAAATCACTGCCGTGCAAACGGGCAACCAGCAAAGCAACAGCCATAGCCTCTTTCTTCACTAACTCATCAGTCAATCTGCACGCGAGGCTAAACGTAGTGACACTGCTGTAAAAATACCTACACATCTTCATCTAGAAGCGTTCAGCTCTTCCTACCTCATCTCAAGAAAGATTTTACGCTGCTGGAAGTGTTTAAAGGGAGGATAAAGAAACCAGCGGAATGAGATGGACAGTACCGAACAAGAAGAAACGGGCTATCATTCAGAGAGGTCACAACTACTTTGTTCAGGTAGGAAAAGGCAAAAAGATCAGCACCAAGATAGTTCAAATGTTATTTCATTGCGTGGTAAGTGTTTGAGGGCAGTGAATGGAAATACAGCTTAACAATTAATAACAAAAATTAATGCAAAAAGTCATCACTGAACTGGACAGAGACTGACATTACTTAACTGACATCACTTCGCGGTCACTTGCTTAACTGGACTAACACACTGAAGCATATACATTCCCGCTCGCAGGTATGCAAGTCAAACGGTGCAGAGCTATTGGGCACTTAGATGATGAGATGGTCAAGCTACAAATTGCATCTCTAAGTATCTCACTCTATTGAAACGTCCAATTTTAACTTACTCTGTTCCATGCAATACCAACAAGTGTCTCTCACAAAGCTACGGGACAACGTGCATACTGCAGCTGAATTAGAACTGAACTTTCCCTCCTCAAGACGGCTCCCAACGTACTGCTTCCAAAAGGACTGCGTATACAGTAACCGCATGCATACCGGACATATTGCACAACTGGAATCCAACAGTGCTTGTGTTAAGTCCTTTGGTGGCTTCCTTTCAAAGGGAGCTCACAGGCTCTTGGTTTGGTTGGTTTTGTTACTGGCTTTTTAAAATACAAACCTTGACCACAAGAGGAGTCTCTAGTAACTTCAGCTCTGACACTCCCAAAAAATTCCTTTGAGAGATGGAAGCATGCAGATTTGATTGCAATGGGCTGGCTGCCGTGAATGAAGTAGAAGCTCTGCACGCTGACTGCGCTGCAGAATATGAAGGAACAGGACGAACCACCGAATCCAGCAATCTGTTAAGACAATCAAATATATCAAAAGAAATAACTCAATGAAAAAAGTCATGCTGTGAACAAGACATCTGACAGGATCCTTAACAAAAATATTTTCTTTTCTTTTTTTTTTATTATTTCTCCACATTTCATCCTTGATTTCCTAAATCACTGCCTCTAAGGCAACAGTAAGCAAGTTTTAAGTTGCACAAGCAATGGAATTCTCACAGCAGAAGAAAATTCATCTACGTTTCCCTGCACGGACCACTTCAGCTTCTCCACCTACTTGCTGACCTTTTCTTTAACAGATACAAAACTGAATGCAAACAGAACACTTTGAAAACACAGGAGGTATACACACACATGCATACTTAGATATACAGGTATACGAGAAGCAACACCTTTGTGAAGGATTCATTCTGTAGATCTACTGTACCTGGAACGTTCTCTTGACAATTTTGTAACTGGTCTCCCAGTAAATGCATCGCGCAACTCTGCATCGGGGAGCGGACGTGTTATGCCTGGCGGTTCTGTAATTCTAGGAGGAGAATTAAGAGGAAAATGTAACTGACCTTCATCCCCCTGAAGTCCAAACCTACCAGAAGTCCAGGTGATTTGACCCTACCACCTGCAGGAAAATCACCGGGCAACTACTAGCCTCTTTTCCGCTCTTTAGAATGCTGCCTCTTTTCAAGTAGAAAAGGCAGAAACTAAGCAGAAACTGGGCAGGAAGTGGTGAAACATTACTCTCTGATCACACTTGCACATCTATTCAAATCTGTACACCAACAGCTTGATGGTAACCACAGTTTTGTTTCAGCTACCTTCAGTTCTGTAAACACGTGGACCATCACGCAAATATCTGTAGTTGCATAGATAAGGTTATCACAGCAGAAAAACTCTCGCTCCAAATATTGCTTAGGATGGATTGGATCTTAAAGGTCATCAATTGTACGTGCAAAACTGCCAAACAAAGCTTTACTCCGGTGCACCTTCCCTCCTAAACACTAACATCATTCACACGTATTTCTCGCTCTCTCTCCAAACACGGAGCTCAAGGCTAAACTTGGTTAAAAGGCTGCTTACCTGCCATCTTGGGAGAAACTGGTTTTCTGCTCATTTCCTGTGAGTACTTCTCCAATTTTGGACAACACGTTACTGATGAAAGTTGCTCTTGAATGCACATTTCCTGCATTAGCTTGTTTTGTTGCTGTTGACAATGGCTTTGGTCTTGCAACTGTAAAACAAGAGGGAATAAAGATCAGCCTTGTGGCATCAAAGTGGTGGCTGGTTGTCCACTGGACTTCTTCCCCTAAAAATTACCTTCTCTGAAGGCCGGTGAAGACAAATGGTAAGGCTTGGCTCTCTCTGCAGCCAGCTTCCTGTAAACTCTAGGAAGGACCTTGCCATATTGGTCTAATAGGGAATTTCTGACACCCACTCTCTCTCTCAGGCCAGGATCACGATCATGCTGATGAAGGAAAAACGTAAAGCAAAAAGTTAACCAAGTACAAGAGACTCATTGCACAGAACTAGCTCTGCTCTTTCTAAGGAGTGAATAAATTTCCCCTACTGAGAGAGTAAGACACATCCAGCGCACAGAGGAGCAGCAAGTTGGAACCAGCAGCACACCCCAGTTTCACCCGCTCTTTTGAGCAAAGTGGAAGGAACACCAGAACCGACAACTGGAAGTTCAAACAGTTCTGGCACTCGGCGGAGCCTTGTTCTGATACACTTGTTATCACCTGCAGTTTTCAAACGGCTTACGAAA
Organism: Chlamydotis macqueenii; assembly: GCF_036417535.1. Taxonomy (NCBI): domain Eukaryota; kingdom Metazoa; phylum Chordata; class Aves; order Otidiformes; family Otididae; genus Chlamydotis; species Chlamydotis macqueenii. Next base: position 91,159,503 of record NC_141558.1, on the reverse strand, counting down.
CAGCAGGCGTTCCCGTGTCTCTCCTGAAACACCAATGTCTGACACAACCCAATACACAGGACAATTGCAAATTCTGCTGGACAGAACCACGTGAATACTAAAACCAGAAAGAAAAGCTTGCCTACACACACCTTCCTGCTGGAGGAAAGTGTTCACATGCAGGACCTAACACTTCCAAAAACAGCTTTTTTTTGATTCCCTGGAAAGCTATGGCTCCGGAAAACTGCAAATGCATCGTAGATGCATAACAGAAGTTCACATAACCCAAAATTTCATCTGGCTATTTTGAGAAACAGAAGTTAGCTCAGAATTTCTGTCCTAAAAGTGGCAGAATGGAAGTTGTGGAATTGTAGAGCTCCCACTGTAACTTGAGGAAAGAAAACAAAAACAACCCACATGCAAACTTGACGTGGGGACTGGCATCCAGGCTGCTCTCAGCTAGAAAAAATGGTTGCGTGCAAGATACAAGAGATGACATACAACATACCCTTCATTCCACACAAAGGAATGGCACAAACAACTTTCAATGATCTAGACCCCACACAACAGACGCATCTGAATAACTGAACGGTAAGACTGGCCGATAGAAACGATAGACGTTTACTCCTCAGATGCAAACCAACTCGTTTACATGGAGTCAACAACGGTCGGTCACATTTAATGGAGAAAGGCACAGAGTAGCTTTGGAGGAGTGAAATATTTTGTTCAGCATTGAGGTTCAGCTGTAACTTTACATGTACAAACTTACTCCGAGATTTTCAAAGAATGGTATCAAACACAAAGCAGGATTTTGACTGAGTGCTATGAAAACCACTTAGCGACACCTAACAGAAACTGGCACACTTGACAGAACTTGTCCGCTTACCAGAAGATTAACGTTCATTGACTGATTCAGCTGCAGCGCTGGGATATAGTTGGCACGCTGCAGATGGTGGACTAAGAGAAGTTCTTGATTCTGACCACCAGCACTGGTCTGTAAAAACTTCTCCAAACACTCCTACGAGAAATCACACGTTTCAAAACTCTCTTACGATTCTGCCTCTTCTCTTCTCAAAGAGACAATTAAGCTTTCTTTTCTTGTCCACACATACCTGCTCAGCGTTGGTGAAAGGCAGCTTCAGTAAGGCTCCCATCAGCCCCATCTCCTGACAGGTTTCAAACACGTGTTGTAACAGCTCGTCTCTGTTCAACTGAGTGGTATGTTGCCGCAGCAGACTCCAAGCCTCCACCACGCACCTGTAATTAATTTGTTGGAGGTGTAAAGGAATATCTGCACGATAACCAACAAGATGCCCCAAAATTATCGTATTCCAAGCATAAAGGCAACTTAGGGCACCGTGATTTGTAGCATTTGCTCTCCACCTTTCCTGACCCTTGGAGGCCAAAATGGTGGGACAGATTTCTTTACCTATTGGACAACAACACACTGAGGAAAAGCCGCACTTCGCTACCGCTTGACATCGATGGCCTCATCATCTGCACGTAGCTGAGGGCTTGCTTATGCTCTCCTCGGCACATGAGGGACTGAACAATTCTCGTGTGTTGCCATGACACAGGTCTGAGTGTAGCCGGATGACAGAGCAGGGCCAGCGCATTCTGTAAACGTTAGAGACCAGATTTATTACCATCTCTACGGACATGCACGCTACAAAAACAGCCAAAAGTTGCTTAAGTAAGGCTGAACGTGTGCTAGATAAACTTAGATGACTAACTAATGAAATGCACAATAACAACCAATGAAATACAGGACATGTCAATAAAGATTCTGAAATCTTTGCAGAAAAAAACTTCAGTTACCCAGACACAACAAAATGAGTGTTTTAAAAGCAGCAATTCACACTTCTCGAGGTGAATCAAGTCTCTGCATACAAACATCACTTCTCTTAAACCCATCACTAAACAAGAAGTTGTTCTCCCAGACAAACAGATTCTATTAACTTTATGACAGGCAAAGAACAACCTGCAGCATCAGCAAGAACATGAATTAGGTTGGAAAGCCACTTTTGCCATCTCCTGTCTCAAATCTTGCTGCTATGATCAGAGGTTTAAGTACCCAAACCACTGGTTTTGAAAACTGATTTCTGAAAATTCAAGTATCGAGCAGCTGATTAGAGCCGATTTCTTCTTTGTTTTAATCCCTTTCCTGTCAAGGTAGTTAAGACACGAGATGATCGCTTTGTACTGTAATGCATGTCTAACTACCCTGCAACATACTTACTTGGTAATCATTGTGATCTAGAAGCCAGAAACCTTGAATCAGCTTAACAAGACCCCGAGGGATACCAAAGGCAGCTGGGAAGAAGTCGATTGAAGTTGCTGGTTTTGGAAAGGAATGCATGATATCTAGCAGCAAATACATGGTCTGATATCAAGTAATTAAGGCTAATAAACTTGTTAGGCCAAAAAGTAATCCCATTCCATTTAGAAAAACAGCATGAACCAAGAATATAAAACTGGCAGGAGGCAGAAAATACTCTGGTCTTAGTCTTGCCACTTTAAGCTCTTCTAACCTGAAGACGGTCAGGTCCTAACCACAAAAGTGCGTTCTGAAGAAAGAGCCAAAAGGAAATACTCTTTGCTTTCTCTAAGGCATGCAAAAAGCTGGCCTGCAGATCTGTCAATACCTCCCTTTTAAACTCTGGCTCCCTCTTTAGTCACTGGAGCTACCGCCTGGACATTCAGAACATTTCAACATCCAGTGCTTCAGTATTAAAGCCAGCCAGTTCTACACCTGCTTTTTTCCCTCCTTTCCTCAGCATATACACCAATGTAAACTATGGTCTCCTTACAAGCCATCTTAGCTCAGAAGGATTACAACTGCATTTAAACCAGTGTTGGTACATCAGTCACTGGCAGTGTCACTTTCCCCTTCTGACATCGGCTTCTAGGGACACGTTCTAAGAAGACAGCTCTGGGCTACAACCATTTTCACACCCCTCGCTCTCTACGCTCCCCTCTCGGCTTAGGCAGCAAACAGCACAAGCAATCCTGTCTATTTCAGCAGCTTCAGAGTTAAGTTTCTCCCAATGACTTTTCTCTTTTCCCTCCTTATTATTCTGTGTGCCTGCACTTTTTAGCAGAAGAAACGCCAGCGCTGTTCGCTGTGCTGGAAAACGGATGCTTTTGGCAAGAATCAGGCACTGGTATACCCCTGTTAGAAATCCTTCTGCTCTGAAGCACCACGTGGTAGCGCACCATTCCAGCAAGCAGCCATTCGCTACAGGTATGGCTGCTTTAAAACAATTTAAACCTGGGTTAAATTTTGAGAAAAGGTACGGGAAGCTTTTAGCTTTAACGCTGCTTAGCACACCTGTTTCCCCGTATCAGAAAGGACTTGGCAACAAAACACTTTAAAAGATCATAACCAAGCCACAGGACAAAGAAAGAAAACAACGCTTCTATCTACAACTTAATTCCAAACTCCAGGTTTTCCCTTGCATTGTGTTTGAAGCACACATTCCAAGATGGTATTGACTACGTAGGTGACAAACATTTAAGAGCACTTATGTGCCTATACTGAAGCTGCAATAAAAACAGCCAGGAAGGATACAATCGCATGCTTGTCGCTTTCTTCAACGCTTTCGAGCAAATAGAGATCCAGCAGTGCCTGAAATGCAAAAGGAAAAGTTTTTTACATCTCCTGTCCTTCATGAGTCGATGGCTTCTGGGTAGGGCTCGGGGGCATTTGGTTGTCTTTGTTTTCAGGGAACATAGCACTGACGTGTAAACTAGCAGGCGGATATTTCCCAGTTACTCCTTCATCTCTCCGCCACAGCTTCTCCACTTGGTCTCCCAGCTGGGACACCATTCCATCAATCATCAGGCAGTCAGAATCCCATTTTCCTCTGCAACAGAAGGTAGCAAGGATACGGACAGAGCAAAACACTAATTCCAGCCTCTCTGTGGAACACATTTCCTCCAGTCAAAACAACAACAAAAAAAAACTCCCACAGGTCAAAACCAGTAACAAACATACAAAGGCACAGTTAGGACTTGAAATGCACATGGAAGACATTTCACAGATAAATTAAAGGTGTTCTTTGGTTCCTATTACATAATGAAAGGAGTTCAAAACACAAAGTGCAGACAAAGTTTTTCAAGTGCCAAAAATAACCGCTCTACTCTCGTCTAACAGAGGAAACATTAACAGTATCAAAACACCAGGACTATTCTTTATCACAAATCTAACGTTTCCAATTGGAGCATTCCCGTACACAGCTGTGAGACAACATAACGGACATTGCAGGTTTTGTTCTCAGCATCTCACTTTGGTTCCCGGAAAAAAGATACGTCCAGGCAGCTGAGCACGCAGGTCAAGTTTAGGATCATCTTAAGCAGCATTTATGTTTCTATACACGTGCCACTATAACTACGGATGGCTGAACTTTTTATCTCCTTTAGGTCTTTCTTTAGCTTTCAGTACCATTGCTGAAGAAAAACCTGTGGTCACCTAATCCAAGGCGTATCACCTGCATGCTAGTTGAACTACACAGATGTACTGGTCAGGATGGAATTTAGGCCAATACAAGTATTACCATCTAGAACTAGTCAATACAAGAGGCAATTTTTTTTTTATTTTTGAAACCACGCTTTCTTCTCTGTCCAAAACCACTGTTCTGTGAGTCCCCTGCTTTGCTGAACTGGAGACCACTGATCCTAACCGAATCACGTGATCTTTTGCAGCAGGAACAAATTATGCCGCATAGCCAATGAATTAAGTACGCTTCAGAAGAATGACGATACCAGCCAATGTCACTAAGCAGATGTACATACAAACATCTTAACACACGAAAGCCACCTCTGCGTTCAACAGAACACAGGCATGACTGAAGCCAAGAGCATTGCCGGCCAACGCCTTGAGCATAGCAAATACAGCTGTTGACGCAAAAGCCCTTCACTTCCACTTCTGAACTGGCACTCAAACTGTTCTGGAGTTTTCCTCTAAGTCTTACCTCGACAAACGCTCAAGTTTCTGTCGATGACCAGTGTAGTAGCTCTGAAGCAGAGCATAGTTGTAGAAAGGTCTAGAGAAATGCGCAGCATCATCTACAGGCAACAAAGTAAAAGCAAGTTACACAAGTCATATTGCTTTTTTAAAAGAAATGTTTTGGCTAAAGAGACAGAAGATCATACAAGCCTCCAGCTTTAAAAGAAGGGAATGGGTTTTTAAACATGTCATGTAACAATTAAGGCTGGCCATAGAACTGATAATCCATCCAAATAAAGAACTATTTCCAAGGGGTGTTTCTTCCTCAAGCAACCAGTAAAAAGTTCAAAACACGTGCATCATGCGTTTACTCTAAAAACAAGCGTTCCAGGATTTGTTGTTTAATAGTATTGTGTTTAAAATCCCAAGTGCTTCAAGCTGTGGACACAACCACGTCCCTGAAGGCAAAAACTTATGGCTATTGCTAAGAAACATCCAGGAAAGGAACTGCTTGCATTATTCTACACTAGGTAATTGAAAAACCAGGACAATCTCCATTTCACCAAGAGACCTTCAGCATATGCCACCCGTGAAACAACACGACTTGTTCTTGATGAAACATCTACCAAAGCACGGCTAAGCACGTTTCCGTCGCAGTCACTTACTGGAGAGCCTCCCTCTTACAAACGTCTCAGAGTTTATGCTTACCTAAACCCTCTGGAAGGAGACCGGATTGACAGAACCAGATGACCACTTGGGCGTACAAAGACATGAGGCTCGTTACCACCTGCTTATTGGTCAAGTCGGCAAAACCTGAAAAAAAGCGTAAGATCATGTGTGTTACGCACTTCCTTTCATTTCTTCATCAGACTTAATAGAAAGGACCAAAATGTCAGGGCAGAAATCTTTGCCTTTTCCACTATCACTTTCTTACGTGAAGAAAAAACCCACCATCACCACCACAACAAAAAGCAACCCCTGCAAAGAACCAGATTCACTAAAGGTTACAATAAAAGAAAACAAAGCCTGAACTATTAAATACACTCATGAATAAGACCTTTGTGGCTCACGTAGCAGAGATTTTTACTATAGCCAGGGGATAGCCTTTTTATTTTCCGCAATATCCCAAGACAAATCCATCGTCTAAAAAGCTACAGAAACTCAAGTAACTTACAAGTGGCTCACCTATGCTTCCTTGATATTTTTAAGCAATTTGCAATACAATATTTGCCTGCAGTTATAAATAGCTAGCTAAGAACTGAAAAGAACAGTTTTCAGCATTACCACATTCAGCTGCGGTCATTCCAACCCAGTCACTTACAGGGCTTCCTGCTGAATGTGGCCTCCCCTACCCACTTGCACGGACCCCACAACAAACCATTTCCCTGCCCTCACTGCGCATGCAGTGCTAGTGCCAACCTCTCAGATTTAAGCCCCTTCTCCCACCTAAAGCTGACTCTCTTCCAGTCATCCCAAACAACAGCAGCTCGTGTTTCCACAATTACAACCCAAGCAATTTTCCAAGTCCTAACAAAACATACCCAAGATTTAGCCATACTGTCACAAACCTTTTCCAGTAAGCTCCAGTGCTTCCCTTGGAAAATGGTTTAGGACTTTGCCGAGGTTGCCAAAAAGCAACTGGCAGTGCTGAAGAGACTGCAATGTCTGAGGGCCAAGGAAGCTGCACAAGCCATCAAACAGCGGAACACCTGCTCAGGAATAAATAGGAGATCATTAGCCTGCAGAGCAATTTCAGAGTTTCACAGGACACTTAATGAACCGCGTGCGAGTTCATGTACCAGCAGAGCACCCAATAAGCTCAACCAGGAAGCATGATTTTCTGGTTGCACAATGACTACACTAGTACTCACAGATCTGGTCAAATTCATCTTTTGTGTTGATCACCTTGTTCCATGTCCACTCAAGAACAAACTGTAAATTAGCAGCAGAACTTGGCCGCGCTTTAAAAAAAGAAAAACAAGGAATGTATCAGCCATTTCAAACTACAAAACAGAGAACAGAAAAACAACGGAAGAAGCATTACCTTCACATGTCCAGTGTTGAATGCATCCAGTCAGACGTACTAAAGACCCTGTCTGGACAGCAGCTGACAGTATCGCTTCTAACTGCTCCTCCTAAACACAGCAGACAAAATACAATGAGAATCCTACACCCTTTCAAGATCTGAACCATCACCAGTAAATGTTTGCTTCTAACTGCCTACTCCTTCAGACATCACAAAGTCAGCTCCTTACAGCACAGGAGGTTACAGCTAGGTTTGAAGACTACACTCTGGGAGCAGCACCAAGCTACGGAAGGGAAATGTTTCCAAATAAACACAGGTTATATGAATTGTACTTCTGTGGAGAAAGGTTATGCTCTAAAGCCTGGGCAATGGAATCCACTGTATTTCGCATCACAAACACTCTACTGGAGATGGATGTTCCCGCTCTCATGCTAGAGCGTCAGGCACACCCAGGTTTCCTCTAGTAAGCCCACAGGCATTTTAAACATCTGGTTTCTAGACATCTGGCCTGGCAATGTGGAACTAGGACAATAAAATCCATAAGAAACTATGAACCGTATATACAGTGGTCTGGCTATGAGGATGCTTTACTTGCATCATTCTGCTAGATTAAACCAAGGATTACTGGGAAATCAAACCGGTCGGAACAGAGCTAGCTAGAGATAGGGTAAAGGCATGAAGCCTCTCCTTTAAGAGATACAGCCCGCACTCACTGCATTTCTGCTCTCTTTGAAAACAATGACTACAATTTCATTCCTCTTTCTGGCTGTTAGAAACCAGATTACGGGAAAACACCACAGGCTTCCTCTGTGTTCAGGAGTAAACCAGAATGCAACCTCCCAGCTCTATCCCATACCAAACTGGTCTGTGGACAAGTTGCCAAAATTACCATTCTTCTTCACCCTAGGTACGTACGACTTCCAAACATCATCACCTATTTCCAATCAACTGCATTTAAATTAGAACTAAATTTTCCCTCCTCAAGACGGCTCCCAACGTACCGCTTCCAAAAGGACTGCATATACAGTAACCGCATGCCTACCGGACATATTCCACAACTGGAATCCAACAGTGCTCGTGTTAAGTCCTTTGGTGGCTTCCTTTCAAAGGGAGCTCACAGGCTTTTGGTTTGGTTGGTTTTGTTACTGGCTTTTTAAAATACAAACCTTGACCACAAGAGGAGTCTCTAGTAACTTCAGCTCTGACGCTCCCAAAAAATTCCTTTGAGAGATGGAAGCATGCAGATTTGATTGCAATGGGCTGGCTGCCATGAATGAAGTAGAAGCTCTGCACGGTGACTGCGTTGCAGAATATGAAGGAACAGGACGAACCACCGAATCCAGCAATCTGTTAAGACAATCAAACATATCAAAAGAAATTACTAAATGAAAAAAAGTGATGCTGTGTACAAGGCATCTAACAGGATACTTAACAAAAACCTTCACTGAAGAAGAAATCTGGGTGAACCCTGACTCTTGGGGTGCTGCATCAGGCTCATGAAAAAATCTACAGACATTTTCATTGTTTTTCATTATTTCTTCACATTTCATCCTTGATTTTCTAAATCACTGCCTCTAAGCTAAAACAGTTTTAAGATGCACAAGCAATGGAATTCTCGCAGCAGAAGAAAATTCATCTACATTTCCCTGCATGGACCACTTCAGCTTCTCCACCTACTTGCTGACCTTTTCTTTAACAGACACAAAACTGAATGCAAACAGAACACTTTGAAAACACAGGAGGTATACACACACATGCGTACGTAGACATACAGGTATACGAGAAGCAACACCTTTGTGAAGGATTCATTCTGTAGATCTACTGTACCTGGAACGTTCTCTTGACAGTTTTGTAACTGGTCTCCCAGTAAAAGAATTGCGCAACTCTGCATCGGGGAGCGGACGTGTTATGCCTGGCGGTTCTGTAATTCTAGGAGGAGAATTAAGAGGAAAATGTAACTGACCTTCATCCCCCTGAAGTCCAAACCTACCAGAAGTCCAGGTGATTTGACCCTACCACCTGCAGGAAAATCACCGGGCAACTACTAGCCTCTTTTCCGCTCTTTAGAATGCTGCCTCTTTTCAAGTAGAAAAGGCAGAAACTAAGCAGAAACTGGGCAGGAAGTGGTGAAACATTACTCTCTGATCACACTTGCACGTCTATCCAAATCTGTACACCAACAGCTTGATGGTAACCACAGTTTTGTTTCAGCTACCTTCAGTTCTGTAAACACGTGGACCATCACGCAAATATCTGTAGTTGCATAGATAAGGTTATCACAGCAGAAAAACTCTCGCTCCAAATATTGCTTAGGATGGATTGGATCTTAAAGGTCATCAATTGTACGTGCAAAACTGCCAAACAAAGCTTTACTCCGGTGCACCTTCCCTCCTAAACACTAACATCATTCACACGTATTTCTCGCTCTCTCTCCAAACACGGAGCTCAAGACTAAACTTGGTTAAAAGGCTGCTTACCTGCCATCTTGGGAGAAACTGGTTTTCTGCTCATTTCCTGCACGTACTTCTGCAATTTTGGACAACACGTTACTGATGAAAGTTCCTGTTGGATCCACATTTCCTGCATTAGCTTGTTTTGTTGCTGTTGACAATGGCTTTGGTCTTGCAACTGTAAAACAAGAGGGAATAAAGATCAGCCTTGTGGCATCAAAGTGGTGGCTGGTTGTCCACTGGACTTCTTCCCCTAAAAATTACCTTCTCTGAAGGCCGGTGAAGACAAATGGTAAGGCTTGGCTCTCTCTGCAGCCAGCTTCCTGTAAACTCTAGGAAGGACCTTGCCATATTGGTCTAATAGGGAATTTCTGACACCCACTCTCTCTCTCAGGCCAGGATCACGATCATGCTGATGAAGGAAAAACGTAAAGCAAAAAGTTAACCAAGAGACTCATTGCACAGAACTAGCTCTGCTCTTTCTAAGGAGTGAATAAATTTCCCCTACTGAGAGAGTAAAACACATCCGGCACACAGAGGAGCAGCAAGTTGGAGCCAGCAGCACACCCCAGTTTCACCCGCTCTTTTGAGCAAAGTGGAAGGAACACCAGAACCGACAACTGGAAGTTCAAACAGTTCTGGCACTCGGCGGAGCCTTGTTCTGATACACTTGTTATCACCTGCAGTTTTCAAACGGCTTACGAAACAGCAGGCGTTCCCGTGTCTCTCCTGAAACACCAATGTCCGACACGACCCAATACACAGGACAATTGCAAATTCTGCTGGACAGAACCACGGGAATACTAAAACCAGGAAGAAAAGCTTGCCTACACACACCTTCCTGCTGGAGGAAAGTGTTCACATGCAGGACCTAACACTTCCAAAAACAGCTTTTTTTTGATTCCCTGGAAAGCTATGGCTCCGGAAAACTGCAAATGCATCGTAGATGCATAACAGAAGTTCACATAACCCAAAATTTCATCTGGCTATTTTGAGAAACAGAAGTTAGCTCAGAATTTCTGTCCTAAAAGTGGCAGAATGGAAGTTGTGGAATTGTAGAGCTCCCACTGTAACTTGAGGAAAGAAAACAAAAACAACCCACATGCAAACTTGACGTGGGGACTGGCATCCAGGCTGCTCTCAGCTAGAAAAAATGGTTGCGTGCAAGATACAAGAGATGACATACAACATACCCTTCATTCCACACAAAGGAATGGCACAAACAACTTTCAATGATCTAGACCCCACACAACAGACGCATCTGAATAACTGAATGGTAAGACTGGCCGATAGAAACGTTAGACGTTTACTCCTCAGATGCAAACCAGCTCGTTTACATGGAGTCAACAACGGTCTGTCACATTTAATGGAGAAAGGCACAGAGTAGCTTTGGAGGAGTGAAATATTTTGTTCAGCTTTGAGGTTCAGCTGTAACTTTACATGTACAAACTTACTCCGAGATTTTCAAAGAATGGTATCAAACACAAAGCAGGATTTTGACTGAGTGCTATGAAAACCACTTAGCGACACCTAACAGAAACTGGCACACTTGACAGAACTTGTCTGCTTACCAGAAGATTAACGTTCATTGACTGATTCAGGTGCAGCGCTGGGATATAGCTGGCACGCTGCAGATGGTGGACTAAGGGAAGTTCTTGATTCTGACCACCAGCACTGGTCTGTAAAAACTTCTCCAAACACTCCTACGAGAAATCACACGTTTCAAAACTCTCTTACGATTCTGCCTCTTCTCTTCTCAAAGAGACAATTAAGCTTTCTTTTCTTGTCCACACATACCTGCTCAGCGTTGGTGAAAGGCAGCTTCAGTAAGGCTCCCATCAGCCCCATCTCCTGACAGGTTTCAAACACGTGTTGTAACAGCTCGTCTCTGTTCAACTGAGTGGTATGTTGCCGCAGCAGACTCCAAGCCTCCACCACGCACCTGTAATTAATTTGCTGGAGGTGTAAAGGAATATCTGCACGATAACCAACAAGATGCCCCAAAATTATCGTATTCCAAGGATAAAGGCAACTTAGGGCACCGTGATTTGTAGCATTTGCTCTCCACCTTTCCTGACCCTTGGAGGCCAAAATGGTGGGACAGATTTCTTTACCTATTGGACAACAACACACTGAGGAAAAGCCGCACTTCGCTACCGCTTGACATCGATGGCCTCATCATCTGCATGTAGCTGAGGGCTTGCTTATGCTCTCCTCGGCACATGAGGGACTGAACAATTCTCGTGTGTTGCCATGACACAGGTCTGAGTGTAGCCGGATGACAGAGCAGGGCCAGCGCATTCTGTAAACGTTAGAGACCAGATTTATTACCATCTCTACGGACATGCACGCTACAAAAACAGCCAAAAGTTGCTTAAGTAAGGCTGAATGTGTGCTAGATAAACTTAGATGACTAACTAATGAAATGCACAATAACAACCAATGAAATACAGGACATGTCAATAAAGATTCGAAATCTTTGCAGACAAAAAAACTTCAGTTACCCAGACACAACAAAACGAGTGTTTTAAAAGCAGCAATTCACACTTCTCGAGGTGAATCAAGTCTCTGCATACAAACATCACTTCTCTTAAACCCATCACTAAACAAGAAGTTGTTCTCCCAGACAAACAGATTCTATTAACATTGTGACAGGCAAAGAACAACCTGCAGCATCAGCAAGAACATGAATTAGGTTGGAAAGCCAGTTTGGCCGTCTCCTGTCTCAAATCTTGCTGCTATGATCAGAGGTTTAAGTACCCAAACCACTGGTTTTGAAAACTGATTTCTGAAAATTCAAGTATCGAGCAGCTGATTAGAGCCGATTTCTTCTTTGTTTTAATCCCTTTCCTGTCAAGGTAGTTAAGACACGAGATGATCGCTTTGTACTGTAATGCATGTCTAACTACCCTGCAACATACTTACTTGGTAATCATTGTGATCTAGAAGCCAGAAACCTTGAATCAGCTTAACAAGACCCCGAGGGATACCAAAGGCAGCTGGGAAGAAGTCGATTGAAGTTGCTGGTTTTGGAAAGGAATGCATGATATCTAGCAGCAAATACATGGTCTGATATCAAGTAATTAAGGCTAATAAGCTTGTCAGGCCAAAAAGTAATCCCATTCCATTTAGAAAAACAGCATGAACCAAGAATATAAAATTGGCAGGAAGCAAAAAAAATACTCTGGTATTAGTCTTGCCACTTTAAGCTCTTCTAACCTGAAGACAGTGAGGTCCTAACCACAAAAGTGCGTTCTGAAGAAAGAGCCAAAAGGAAATACTCTTTGCTTTCTCTAAGGCATGCAAGAAGCTGGCCTGCAGATCTGTCAATACCTCCCTTTTAAACTCTGGCTCCCTCTTTAGTCACTGGAGCTACCGCCTGGACATTCAGAACATTTCAACATCCAGTGCTTCAGTATTAAAGCCAGCCAGTTCTACACCTGCTTTTTTCCCTCCTTTCCTCAGCACATACACCAATGTAAACTATGGTCTCCTTACAAGCCATCTTAGCTCAGAAGGATTACAACTGCATTTAAACCAGTGTTGGTACATCAGTCACTGGCAGTGTCACTTTCCCCTTCTGACATCGGCTTCTAGGGACACGTTCTAAGAAGACAGCTCTGGGCTACAACCATTTTCACACCCCTCGCTCTCTACGCTCCCCTCTCGGCTTAGGCAGCAAACAGCACAAGCAATCCTGTCTATTTCAGCAGCTTCAGAGTTAAGTTTCTGCCCAATGACTTTTCTCCTTTCCCTCCTTATTATTCTGTGTGCCTGCACTTTTTAGCAGAAGAAACGCCAGCGCTGTTCGCTGTGCTGGAAAACGGATGATTTTGGCAAGAATCAGGCACTGGTATACCCCTGTTAGAAATCCTTCTGCTCTGAAGCACCACGTGGTAGCGCACCACTCCAGCAAGCAGCCATTCGCTACAGGTATGGCTGCTTTAAAAAAATTTAAACCTGGGTTAAATTTTGAGAAAAGGTACGGGAAGCTTTTAGCTTTAACACTGCTTAGCACACCTGTTTCCCCGTATCAGAAAGGACTTGGCAACAAAACACTTTAAAAGATCATAACCAAGCCACAGGACAAAGAAAGAAAACAACGCTTCTATCTACAACTTAATTCCAAACTCCAGGTTTTCCCTTGCATTGTGTTTGAAGCACACATTCCAAGATGGTATTGACTACGTAGGTGACAAACATTTAAGAGCACTTATGTGCCTATACTGAAGCTGCAATAAAAACAGCCAGAAAGGATACAATCGCATGCTTGTCGCTTTCTTCAACGCTTTCGAGCAAATAGAGATCCAGCAGTGCCTGAAATGCAAAAGGAAAAGTTTTTTACATCTCCTGTCCTTCATGAGTTGATGGCTTCTGGGTGGGGCTTGGGAGCATTTGGTTGTCTTTGTTCTCAGGGAACATAGCACTCACGTGTAAACTAGCAGGCGGATATTTCCCAGTTCCTCCTTCATCTCTCCGCCACAGCTTCTCCACTTGGTCTCCCAGCTGGGACACCATTCCATCAATCATCAGGCAGTCAGAATCCCATTTTCCTCTGCAACAGAAGGTAGCAAGTATATGGACAGAGCAACACACTAATGCCAGCCTCTCCATAGAATGGATTTCCTCCAGTCAAAACAACAAAAAAAAGCGCCCACGAGTCAAAACCAGTAACAAACATACAAAGGCACCGTTAGGACTTGAAATGCACATGGAAGACAGTTTAGAGTCAGGTGAAAGGTCTTCCTTAGTTCCTGCTGGATTATTAAAGGAGTTCAAAATAGAAATCCTAAAACCTCTCTTCTTAAGGGAACAGTTGCAATGACCTTTTAGTTGCTAGCGTTTCTTGTTCATTGCGTGACTTGTACGGCAATGGAAGAGCAGACAAAGATTTTCAAGTGCCAAAAATAACCGCTCTCCTCTCGTCTAACAGAGGAAAGGTTAACAGTATCAAAACACCAGGACTATTCTTTATCACAAATCTAACGTTTCCAATTGGAGCGTTCCTGTACACAGCTGTGGGACAACATAACGGACATTGCAGGTTTTGTTCTCAGCATCTCACTTTGGTTCCCGGAAAAAAGTTACTTCCAGGCAGCTGAGCACGCAGGTCAAGTTTAGGATCATCTTAAGCAGCATTTATGTTTCTATACACGTGCCACTATAACTACGGATGGCTGAACTTTTTATCTCCTTTAGGTTGTTCTTTAGCTTTCAGTACCATTGCTGAAGAAAAACCTGTGGTCACCTAATCCAAGGCGTATCACCTGCATGCTAGTTGAACTACACAGATGTACTTGTCAGGATGGAATTTAGGCCAATACAAGTATTACCATCTAGAACTAGTCAATACAAGAGGCTTTTTTTTTTTTTTTTTTGAAACCATGCTTTCTTCTGTGAGCTCCCTGCTTTGCTGAACTGGAGACCACTGATCCTAACCGAATCACGTGATCTTTTGCAGCAGGAACAAATTATGCCGTATAGCCAATGAATTAAGTACACTTCAGAAGAATGACGATACCAGCCAATGTCACTAAGCAGATGTACATACAAACATCTTAACACACAAAAGCCACCTCTGCGTTCAACAGAACACAGGCATGACTGAAGGCAAGAGCATTGCCGGCCAATGCCTTGAGCATAGCAAATACAGCTGTTGACGCAAAAGCCCTTCACTTCCACTTCTGAACTGGCACTCAAACTGTTCTGGAGTTTTCCTCTAAGTCTTACCTCGACAAACGCTCAAGTTTCTGTCGATGACCAGTGTAGTAGCTCTGAAGCAGAGCATAGTTGTAGAAAGGTCTAGAGAAATGCGCAGCATCATCTACAGGCAACAAAGTAAAAGCAAGTTACACAAGTCATATTGCTTTTTTAAAAGAAATGTTTTCACTAAAGACACAGATCATACAAGCTAAGCATCAAGAAGCAGAGGCAAGCCTCCAGCTTTAAAAGAAGGGAATGGGTTTTTAAACATGTCACGTAACAATTAAGGCTGGCCATAGAACTGATAATCCATCCAAATAAAGAACTATTTCCAAGGGGTGTTTCTTCCTCAAGCAACCAGTAAAAAGTTCAAAACACGTGCATCATGCGTTTACTCTAAAAACAAGCGTTCCAGGATTTGTTGTTTAATAGTATTGTGTTTAAAATCCCAAGTGCTTCAAGCTGTGGACACAACCACGTCCCTGAAGGCAAGAACTTATGGCTATTGCTAAGAAACATCCAGGAAAGGAACTGCTTGCATTATTCTACACTAGGTAATTGAAAAACCAGGACAATCTCCATTTCACCAAGAGACCTTCAGCATATGCCACCCGTGAAACAACACGACTTGTTCTTGATGAAACATCTACCAAGGCACGGCTAAGCATGTGTCCAGAGCAATCACTTACTGGAGAGCCTCCCTCTTACAAACGTCTCAGAGTTTATGCTTACCTAAACCCTCTGGAAGGAGACCGGATTGACAGAACCAGATGACCACTTGGGCGTACAAAGACATGAGGCTCGTTACCACCTGCTTATTGGTCAAGTCGGCAAAACCTGAAAAAAAAGGCATAAGATCATGTGTGTTACGCACTTCCTTTCATTTCTTCATCAGACTTAATAGAAAGGACCAAAATGTCAGGGCAGAAATCTTTGCCTTTTCCACTATCACTTTCTTACGTGAAGAAAAAACTCACCATCACCACCACAACAAAAAGCAACCCCTGCAAAGAACCAGATTCACTAAAGGTTACAATAAAAGAAAACAAAGCCTGAACTATTAAATACACTCATGAATAAGACCTTTGTGGCTCACGTAGCAGAGATTTTTACTATAGCCAGGGGATAGCCTTTTTATTTTCCGCAATATCCCAAGACAAATCCATCGTCTAAAAAGCTACAGAAACTCAAGTAACTTACAAGTGGCTCACCTATGCTTCCTTGATATTTTTAAGCAATTTGCAATACAATATTTGCCTGCAGTTATAAATAGCTAGCTAAGAACTGAAAAGAACAGTTTTCAGCATTACCACATTCAGCTGCTGTCATTCCAACCCAGTCACTTACAGGGCTTCCTGCTGAATGTGGCCTCCCCTACCCACTTGCACGGACCCCACAACAAACCATTTCCCTGCCCTCACTGCGCATGCAGTGCTAGTGCCAACCTCTCAGATTTAAGCCCCTTCTCCCACCTAAAGCTGACTCTCTTCCAGTCATCCAAAACAACAGCAGCTCGTGTTTCCACAATTACAACCCAAGCAATTTTCCAAGTCCTAACAAAACATACCCAAGATTTAGCCATACTGTCACAAACCTTTTCCAGTAAGCTCCAGTGCTTCCCTTGGAAAATGGTTTAAGATCTTGCCGAGGTTGCCAAAAAGCAACTGGCAGTGCTGAAGAGACTGCAATGTCTGAGGGCCAAGGAAGCTGCAGAAGCCATCAAACAGCGGAACACCTGCTCAAGAATAAATAGGAGATCATTAGCCTGCAGAGCAATTTCAGAGTTTCACAGGACACTTAATGAACCGCGTGCGAGTTCATGTACCAGCAGAGCACCCAATAAGCTCAACCAGGAAGCATGATTTTCTGGTTGCACAATGACTACACTAGTACTCACAGATCTGGTCAAATTCATCTTTTGTGTTGATCACCTTGTTCCATGTCCACTCAAGAACAAACCGTAAATTAGCAGCAGAACTTGGCCGCGCTTTAAAAAAAGAAAACAAACAAGGAATGTATCAGCCATTTCAAACTACAAAACAGAGAACAGAAAAACAACGGAAGAAGCATTACCTTCACATGTCCAGTGTTGAATGCATCCAGTCAGACGTACTAAAGACCCTGTCTGGACAGCAGCTGACAATATCGCTTCTAACTGCTCCTCCTAAACACAGCAGACAAAATACAATGAGAATCCTACACCCTTTCAAGAGCTGAACCATCACCAGTAAATGTTTGCTTCTAACTGCCTACTCCTTCAGACATCACAAAGTCAGCTCCTTACAGCACAGGAGGTTACAGCTAGGTTTGAAGACTACACTCTGGGAGCAGCACCAAGCTACGGAAGGGAAATGTTTCCAAATAAACACAGGTTATATGAATTGTACTTCTGTGGAGAAAGGTTATGCTCTAAAGCCTGGGCACTGGAATCCACTGTATTTCGCATCACAGGCACTCTACTGGAGATGGATGTTCCCGCTCTCATGCTAGAGCGTCAGGCACGCCCAGGTTTCCTCTAGTAAGCCCACAGGCATTTTAAACATCTGGTTTCTAGACATCTGGCCTGGCAATGTGGAACTAGGACAATAAAATCCATAAGAAACTATGAACCGTATATACAGTGGTCTGGCTATGAGGATGCTTTACTTGCATCATTCTGCTAGGTTAAACCAAGGATTACTGGGAAATCAAACCGGTCGGAACAGAGCTAGCTAGAGATAGGGTAAAGGCATGAAGCCTCTCCTTTAAGAGATACAGCCCGCACTCACTGCATTTCTGCTGTCTTTGAAAACAATGACTACAATTTCATTCCTCTTTCTGGCTGTTAGAAACCAGATTACGGGAAAACACCAAAGGCTTCCTCCGTGTTCAGGAGTGAACGAGAATGCAACCTCCCAGCTCTATCCCATACCAAACTGGTCTGTGGACAAGTTGCCAAAACTACCATTCTTCTTCACCCGAGGTACGTACGACTTCCAAACATCGTCACCTATTTCCAAAGAAAGGAACATGCCACTAGTCACAGAGTGATGATGGATTTGGGGATTTAAAAGCCCCAGCAAAAAAATATATATACTTATACTGAGTAATTACATGTTCAAGCAGAATCACGTACTGCCGAGGCAGAGTTCTAGGATGCCAGGTTTGACTGACAGTAGTACATGAAAATCACTTTCAAAGGCCAACCATGTTATGGGCTTACTGAAGAAAAAGCTGAACATATGGTCAGCCGCAGCTGAAGATAGGACATCACAAAACACGTGGACTTCACTGCCACCAAAAGAGAGGCCTTGCTGACGCCTCCCGTCTCGCCGGCTGCTCCTTTGTCCTACTCCTGTATTCCTCTGGCTTACCCTGCACTGACCTGAACACTTTTAGAGCACTTGGTGAGCCAAGCTCACTCCCTAAGCAGATGGGAAATTAACCCAAAAAGTAGATGGTTTTCCACCAGGTGAGAGAGTTGAACTGGCTTGCAGAGAGAACTAGCAAGCATAAAAGACGGCACAAGGAAGGAGGCAGGCCAACACACTGGGAAGAAGGAGAGGGAATTTGTCCGTCTCCATCTTACGGCAGTACGCTGTTATACTAGCTCATACATGTGTGAAACCACACACTCTGTTTGCAAGGAGACCTAAAATGCCCTTTACATTTAGAAAAGACACCACCCAAGACACAGTCCATCAACTGGCAACTCCCTTTCCAACACAGAGACTCGCTGTCTCCCTGAGAAAGGCTGCACCTGACAGGCGTCATTCTTTCATTCTGACAGATGTGGAAGCTAAAGGGATTTCAGGGAAGCGTTGCTTGGTCATCAGAGTATGGACAACACGGTGTGACGCTATTCAGATCACGTTTCCTAAGGAAACAGGACAGAGAGCGGGAAGAAGCCAGAGGAGAAGAAGAAATGGAAGAAAACCTATGTTCCTTTGAGAAAAACAGCATCCGCTTGCTTAATTACATCTTTAGAGACGACAAATATAGATCTTTTGGAGTTGTTATTAAGGACTGAGTCAATGACATTTTCCCCAGAAAAACAGGAAGCAACTCACAAGCATTGGAACAGCGGAGATGGAAAAGACCCTTTCTGCGCCTTAGCAGTCCGGTTCAGCGAACTGGCACTTTGCCGTACGTCACTCCTGCAGAAAGAGGATTTAGCGAGTGAGTTAGCAGGTGCTTTAGTGAGTACCACCGGGTCATTTCTTTCCCACTTCGGCAGAAAGCCTCCCCCTGACGGTTTAGGCAAAACCCCTACGCTTAATCCAAAACCTAACTTTTAGTCTAAAGGGCCACTAGCATAACAGAGGGGATCTGTGTCCAAACTCCACTATCAGCCTTATTTCACTCAAGTGCAGCCTACAGATTGTCTTGCAGAGTTTGCACGGAAGCTCCACAAGCTCTCAGAGAAGCACAGATCTACAGCAGAAGGTGAGAAGAAAAAAGAATTTCAGCTCTCTATCCCAACAGCCCCCAGCAGCTAAGATCCTGTATCTGATGCAGACCATAGGTTTGGTTTCCCTTGAAATGGAAAAAAATAAAACTAAACCAGCACAGATCAGAATTTGACACTCGCGCCAGTTTACCCAGCTACCTCCTATGGTTATTCTCTAAATCGACTAGACTTTCATTCAAGAGCTGCAGTCTAACGTGGCTAAGCTAGCAAAAGTTCCTAAAGTCCCTTCTGGAATGACGCTCTTTTTCACGTGGCTTGCCGCACCTGGACAGACAGACGTAGGCGCCAAGTGTCTCAGTACAAAACACGCACGCAGCCTCCCTAAGAGCGGGAGGCAGCAGCCAGCAAGACGTTTCCAGCACACCACGCCGGAATGCCACTGCGCAGGTATGCCACCAGAGTGCTGGGCCCTCCCAGCACGGGTTCTGGAATCACAGAATCACAATGAAGAGAAAGGCGGTCCAGAATCTCTGCAGGTCGTCTGGCCCAACCCCCCTGGGGATCCCAAGCAGGGTCACCTAGAGCAGGCTGTCAGCTAGAGCCAGGACCATCTCCAGATGCCTTTTGAATACCTAATTCCAAAACGGGCTTTTGCCAACAGCAGCCAGACAACCTGAACTGCAAAAACATTTGCAACACACACTACAGGCCCAGATTTTTGAGGGCGCTCTCCTGCCGATTCAAGGATGCTCTCCAGCACACAAGTGAGTGAAGGTGCGTGTTGAAGGATTTAGCAGTCAAGTCACCATCAGGGACTCCCACCACTCATTCTCAGACAGCAAAAACCACAGATCAAGGTCACACCTTTCTGCAACTTCTGACAAACTCCTCTTTCTTTTTCTGCCTTCTTTTAGTTGGCAGATGTAGGAGGAGTTGGCAACTTGGCTGCACCTCTTCATCCTTGACAACCATTTTAGTAAATGGAAAAATATACTTTTCCATTTTCTTGCCCTTTTGCTGGGACTGATTGCTGTTTTTCTCTTAGGATCAATGTCATCTGGCCAGTTTCTTGATTGCATTCACCATCTTTAGTATCAGGCAAATCACAGGCAAACTGGTGATCCAACTGCAGACAGCAAAATGCTGCTTTTCCTTTCCGATCACCACTGAATGCAACATTAGAAACATACCATGTACTCCCTACTGCAGCTTCTAACACCACTCGAGGAAAAACCGCCAAGGTCACCGGTAGTTATGACCACTATGTTCCTGCAGGCACGTGATGTTACAGAAGGTCTAGCTCAAGCTTTTTTGACCAGACTCAAGCCTGCTGCTCTGATTTGCAATTCCAGTTCTCAATAGGAGGAGTTTTGGCAACCTTTACAACATCTAAATCAAATCACTCTCCAAAAAGCTTTTAGCTGTAGAAATCACTAACCACAGCCCAGCTTACCCCGACAGTCCATTTTTTCATTGGAGCTCTCTTCCCTGAAAGATACTCCAGGTTCCTCCGCGCGCAGAGGAGGAGTAACTGATCCTCCTCCTGGAGATGCCGAGGGAGTTGCTCGGGGTGCGGTGGGAAGGCTGGCTCTGAGACCGGACTGAGGAGTAAACCCAGGAAAACCAGAAGCAGATGTTGCCAAAACTTTAGCTTTCTACGACAAGAAATAAAAACATTGAGTTTAAAACCAGTTACATCGTCAAAACAGAAGAGTGCACTTGTCAAAAGTATTACTTTAAATAACAAACTGAGTTTGTACCAGCAGAGAGGACAAAGTTTAGCCTCTGTGCTGCTCTTTTTCCAAAGGTACGAAAAACCTTGATGAGGAAAACACATGCTTTTTATGACTCTGTTGGCTTTTTTTTTTTTTAATGCCAACATAAGATGTTGTTTTTCAAAGTAATTTCCAGCAGAAACCAGAATATGGCACCTTGTTGTCTGCAATGTTACCTCCCATCCCAGTCACTCCAGCAACTTCTACACTGCTCTTCGAAGAGCCATACAACTTCCAGTGTTACCCCGCATACAGTGACTGAAATCACTGCCGTGCAAACGGGCAACCAGCAAAGCAACAGCCATAGCCTCTTTCTTCACTAACTCATCAGTCAATCTGCACACGAGGCTAAATGTAGTGACACTGCTGTAAAAATACCTACACATCTTCATCTAGAAGCGTTCAGCTCTTCCTGCCTCAGCTCAAGAAAGATTTTACGCTGCTGGAAGTGTTTAAAGGGAGGATAAAGAAAGCAGCGGAATGAGATGGACAGTACCGAACAAGAAAAAACGGGCTGCCTAGGAGGTAAAGATAAGTTGAAATGAAATTAAGCGCAGGAGGAGAGGAGAAGCACAACCATTCACCTCTCAGGTGAGGACACTCAGCCCTGGGGAGTTTCCTTGGAGGCTGTCCCAATCCAAGGGGAGAGTTCTCCACCTGCAGACCCGCCCCTCCAGGGAAGACTGGCTCAAAGGGGTCTCCTGGTGGGCTCCATGAATACCCTAAGCCGCATCGGGGCTTCTGGTCAGGTATCGTCACGTTAGTTCTCATTGCCTGGAGACCCCAGGCACCACCGCATGGACTCCGCTAGAACTTCCCAGGGTTTTCCAGGCACACGAGCCTTTAGGCACAGGAGTGGCCCCCCCACCAGTTCTAATTAGGACTCCAGATGTGCAAACACACTTAAAACTAATACTGAGCTCCCAGATCACAGAAACGTAGCTAAAATCTAGACAATGCTTCAAACCAGTCAACGGATAAAGGCCAGTCATTTGCATTACGCTTACGTGAATGCTGCTAACGGGAGATAAGCAAACTGACCAGTCTACAACTGTGCAGGAGCTAAAACTGCTTTAACTGAACTGCTTCCTTGAATAAAATCTTCCCTGGCCTCCTTACCCGTTGCATCCTGCTGAGACCACCATACCATTCTCATCCTTTAGGAATCCACTGCGAGACCAACAGGCCAGACCAAAACAAACGGTTTTCCTGTGCCCTGGATTCCTAGGGTCATCTGTGCTTGTGCTGTCGGAGTTCACAGGAATCGCACACCTACTTCCTGCATCCTTCTCTCTCTCTCTCTCTCTCTATTCGGACTATGACTGTAGTATCAAAACGCCAGCGACCAGTCATTCACTCATCATTCATGCTTTAGGCTGGATTTAAACCAACCTCAACAGCAATGCGCACCACAGCAGTGGCTGCTGGGGGATAAGCCTGCTCTTGAACCACGCCGGGCGACACACAGCCAGGGAGTGAGTGACCTGAACGGACGGACACGCCAGTAACAGGATCTTGCGTTTTTCCCTCTGCCTCTCATATTGGTCATCTGCATAGCAGAGTCCTTTGGAAAACGCATTTTATTTTAGGAACAGCACTTCAGAAGGAGGCACAGCACACTTATATCTGAGCATCAAAGATTAGTGTAATGAAATGGACAGCATCACAGAGATCATAATTACTTTGTTCAAGTAGGCAAAGGCAAAAGATCAGCACCAACAAGATAGCTCAAATTTTATTTCCATGTGCTAGACAGAGAGTTTGAGGGCAGTAAATGGAAATACTGCTTAACACAATTAATAACAAAAATTACGGCAAAAAGCCATCACTGAACTGGACAGAGACTGACATCACTTACCTGACATCACTTAGCGGTCACTTGCCTAACTGGACTAACACACTGAAGCATACACATTCCCGCTCGCAGGTATGCAAATCAAACGGTACAGAGCTGTTGGGCACTTAGATGATGAGATGGTTATAGCTACAAATTGCATCTGTTAAGTAGGATAGCCGAAGTGGGGTAAGAGAGAAACAACAAAAAACGGCATGGGCTAGGGACGGAAGGGGACGGGTTAGGGAGGTCACAGGGTTCCGGGGCGGTTGGGTGTACGGGTGGGGCGCGGTATATAAGGCGATGTGACGCAGCAATAAATTGTCATTCGGAGTTAGATGCGATGTGTCTGTCTCTGCGTGTCCCTCCTCTGGGAGGGCAGATGAGACGGGTCTGAGCGCTAGTATTCAGGACCTCCTAAGGAGCGCCCTGGAGAAGTATGCTACATCTCACTCTATTGAAACGTCCAATTTCAACTTACTTTGTTCCATGCAACACCAACAAATGTCTCTCACAAAGCTACGGGACAACGTGCATACTGCAGTTGAATTAGAAATGAACTTTCCCGCCTCAAGACGGCTCCCAACATACCGCTTCCAAAAGGACTGCGTATACAGTAACCGCATGCATACCGGACATATTCCACAACTGGAATCCAACAGTGCTCGTGTA
Source organism: Chlamydotis macqueenii (assembly GCF_036417535.1). Classification (NCBI taxonomy): domain Eukaryota; kingdom Metazoa; phylum Chordata; class Aves; order Otidiformes; family Otididae; genus Chlamydotis; species Chlamydotis macqueenii. The sequence continues at coordinate 91,135,726 of NC_141558.1, read as the reverse complement.
AAATCCTTTGGTGGCTTCCTTTTAAAGAGAGCTCACAGGCTTTTGGTGTGGTTGGTAGTTACTGTTTTTTTAAAATACACACCTTTATATAAGGCATGCAAAAAGCTTGCCTGTAGATCTGTCAATACCTCCCTTTTAAACTCTGGCTCCCTCTTTAGTCACTGGAGCTACCGCCTGGACATTCAGAACATTTCAACATCCAGTGCTTCAGTATTAAAGCCAGCCAGTTCTACCTCTGCTTTTTTCCCTCCTTTCCTCAGCACATACACCAATGTAAACTATGGTCTCCTTACAAGCCATCTTAGCTCAGAAGGATTACAACTGCATTTAAACCAGTGTTGGTACATCAGTCACTGGCAGCGTTGCTTTCCCGTTCTGACATCGGCTTCTAGGGACACGTTCTAAGAAGACAGCTCTAGGCTACAACCATTTTCACACCCCTCGCTCTCTACGCTCCCCTCTCGGCTTAGGCAGCAAACAGCACAAGCGATCCTGCTCTGAAGCACCACGTGGTACTGCACCATTCCAGCAAGCAGCCATTCGCTACAGGTATGGCTGCTTTAAAAAAATTTAAACCTGGGTTAAATTTTGAGAAAAGGTACGGGAAGCTTTTAGCTTTAACACTGCTTAGCACACCTGTTTCCCCGTATCAGAAAGGACTTGGCAACAAAACACTTTAAAAGATCATAACCACGCCACAGGACAAAGAAAGAAAACAACGCTTCTATCTACAACTTAATTCCAAACTCCAGGTTTTCCCTTGCATTGTGTTTGAAGCACACATTCCAAGATGGTATTGACTATGTAGGTGACAAACATTTAAGAGCACTTACGTGCCTATACTGAAGCTGCAATAAAAACAGCCAGAAAGGATACAATCGCATGCTTGTCACCTTCTTCAACGCTTTCGAGCAAATAGAGATCCAGCAGTGCCTGAAATGCAAAAGGAAAAGTTTTTTACATCTCCTGTCCTTCATGAGTCGATGGCTTCTGGGTAGGGCTCGGGGGCATTTGGTTGTCTTTGTTTTCAGGGAACATAGCACTCACGTGTAAACTAGCAGGCGGATATTTCCCAGTTCCTCCTTCATCTCTCCGCCACAGCTTCTCCACTTGGTCTCCCAGCTGGGACACCATTCCATCAATCATCAGGCAGTCAGAATCCCATTTTCCTCTGCAACAAAAGGTAGCAAGTATATGGACAGAGCAACACACTAATGCCAGCCTCTCCATAGAATGGATTTCCTCCAGTCAAAACAACAAAAAAAAGCGCCCACGAGTCAAAACCAGTAACAAACATACAAAGGCACCGTTAGGACTTGAAATGCACATGGAAGACAGTTTAGAGTCAGGTGAAAGGTCTTCCTTAGTTCCTACTGGATTATTAAAGGAGTTCAAAATAGAAATCCTAAAACCTCTCTTCTTAAGGGAACAGTTGCAATGACCTTTTAGTTGCTAGCGTTTCTTGTTCATTGCGTGACTTGTACGGCAATGGAAGAGCAGACAAAGATTTTCAAGTGCCAAAAATAACCGCTCTCCTCTCGTCTAACAGAGGAAAGGTTAACAGTATCAAAACACCAGGACTATTCTTTATCACAAATCTAACGTTTCCAATTGGAGCGTTCCTGTACACAGCTGTGGGACAACATAACGGACATTGCAGGTTTTGTTCTCAGCATCTCACTTTGGTTCCCGAAAAAAAGTTACTTCCAGGCAGCTGAGCACGCAGGTCAAGTTTAGGATCATCTTAAGCAGCATTTATGTTTCTATACACGTGCCACTATAACTACGGATGGCTGAACTTTTTATCTCCTTTAGGTCTTTCTTTAGCTTTCAGTACCATTGCTGAAGAAAAACCTGTGGTCACCTAATCCAAGGCGTATCACCTGCATGCTAGTTGAACTACACAGATGTACTTGTCAGGATGGAATTTAGGCCAATACAAGTATTACCATCTAGAACTAGTCAATACAAGAGGCAGTTTTTTATTTTTGGAAACCACGCTTTCTTCTGTGAGCTCCCTGCTTTGCTGAACTGGAGACCACTGATCCTAACCGAATCACGTGATCTTTTGCAGCAGGAACAAATTATGCCGCATAGCCATGAATTAAGTACGCTTCAGAAGAATGACGATACCAGCCAATGTCACTAAGCAGATGTACATACAAACATCTTAACACACGAAAGCCACCTCTGCGTTCAACAGAACACAGGCATGACTGAAGCCAAGAGCATTGCCGGCCAACGCCTTGAGCATAGCAAATACAGCTGTTGACACAAAAGCCCTTCACTTCCACTTCTGAACTGGCACTCAAACTGTTCTGGAGTTTTCCTCTAAGTCTTACCTCGACAAACGCTCAAGTTTCTGTCGATGACCAGTGTAGTAGCTCTGAAGCAGAGCATAGTTGTAGAAAGGTCTAGAGAAATGCGCAGCATCATCTACAGGCAACAAAGTAAAAGCAAGTTACACAAGTCATATTGCTTTTTTAAAAGAAATGTTTTCACTAAAGACACAGATCATACAAGCTAAGCATCAAGACGCAGAGGCAAGCCTCCAGCTTTAAAAGAAGGGAATGGGTTTTTAAACATGTCATGTAACAATTAAGGCTGGCCATAGAACTGATAATCCATCCAAATAAAGAACTATTTCCAAGGGGTGTTTCTTCCTCAAGCAACCAGTAAAAAGTTCAAAACACGTGCATCATGCGTTTACTCTAAAAACAAGCGTTCCAGGATTTGTTGTTTAATAGTAACTGTGTTTAAAATCCCAAGTGCTTCAAGCTGTGGACACAACCACGTCCCTGAAGGCAAGAACTTATGGCTATTGCTAAGAAACATCCAGGAAAGGAACTGCTTGCATTATTCTACACTAGGTAATTGAAAAACCAGGACAATCTCCATTTCACCAAGAGACCTTCAGCATATGCCACCCGTGAAACAACACGACATGTTCCTGATGAAACATCTACCAAAGCACGGCTAAGCATGTGTCCAGAGCAATCACTTACTGGAGAGTCTCCCTCTTACAAACGTCTCAGAGTTTATGCTTACCTAAACCCTCTGGAAGGAGACCGGATCGACAGAACCAGATGACCACTTGGGCGTACAAAGACATGAGGCTCGTTACTACCTGCTTATTGGTCAAGTCGGCAAAACCTGAAAAAAAAGGCATAAGATCATGTGTGTTACGCACTTCCTTTCATTTCTTCATCAGACTTAATAGAAAGGACCAAAATGTCAGGGCAGAAATCTTTGCCTTTTCCACTATCACTTTCTTACGTGAAGAAAAAACTCACCATCACCACCACAACAAAAAGCAACCCCTGCAAAGAACCAGATTCACTAAAGGTTACAATAAAAGAAAACAAAGCCTGAACTATTAAATACACTCATGAATAAGACCTTTGTGGCTCACGTAGCAGAGATTTTTACTATAGCCAGGGGATAGCCTTTTTATTTTCCGCAATATCCCAAGACAAATCCATCGTCTAAAAAGCTACAGAAACTCAAGTAACTTACAAGTGGCTCACCTATGCTTCCTTGATATTTTTAAGCAATTTGCAATACAATATTTGCCTGCAGTTATAAATAGCTAGCTAAGAACTGAAAAGAACAGTTTTCAGCATTACCACATTCAGCTGCGGTCATTCCAACCCAGTCACTTACAGGGCTTCCTGCTGAATGTGGCCTCCCCTACCCACTTGCACGGACCCCACAACAAACCATTTCCCTGCCCTCACTGCGCATGCAGTGCTAGTGCCAACCTCTCAGATTTAAGCCCCTTCTCCCACCTAAAGCTGACTCTCTTCCAGTCATCCAAAACAACAGCAGCTCGTGTTTCCACAATTACAACCCAAGCAATTTTCCAAGTCCTAACAAAACATACCCAAGATTTAGCCATACTGTCACAAACCTTTTCCAGTAAGCTCCAGTGCTTCCCTTGGAAAATGGTTTAGGACTTTGCCGAGGTTGCCAAAAAGCAACTGGCAGTGCTGAAGAGACTGCAATGTCTGAGGGCCAAGGAAGCTGCAGAAGCCATCAAACAGCGGAACACCTGCTCAAGAATAAATAGGAGATCATTAGCCTGCAGAGCAATTTCAGAGTTTCACAGGACACTTAATGAACCGCGTGCGAGTTCATGTACCAGCAGAGCACCCAATAAGCTCAACCAGGAAGCATGATTTTCTGGTTGCACAATGACTACACTAGTACTCACAGATCTGGTCAAATTCATCTTTTGTGTTGATCACCTTGTTCCATGTCCACTCAAGAACAAACCGTAAATTAGCAGCAGAACTTGGCCGCGCTTTAAAAAAAGAAAACAAACAAGGAATGTATCAGCCATTTCAAACTACAAAATAAAGAACAGAAAAACAACGGAAGAAGCATTACCTTCACATGTCCAGTGTTGAATGCATCCAGTCAGACGTACTAAAGACCCTGTCTGGACAGCAGCTGACAATATCGCTTCTAACTGCTCCTCCTAAACTCAGCAGACAAAATACAATGAGAATCCTACACCCTTTCAAGAGCTGAACCATCACCAGTAAATGTTTGCTTCTAACTGCCTACTCCTTCAGACATCACAAAGTCAGCTCCTTACAGCACAGGAGGTTACAGCTAGGTTTGAAGACTACACTCTGGGAGCAGCACCAAGCTACGGAAGGGAAATGTTTCCAAATAAACACAGGTTATATGAATTGTACTTCTGTGGAGAAAGGTTATGCTCTAAAGCCTGGGCACTGGAATCCACTGTATTTCGCATCACAGGCACTCTACTGGAGATGGATGTTCCCGCTCTCATGCTAGAGCGTCAGGCACGCCCAGGTTTCCTCTAGTAAGCCCACAGGCGTTTTAAACATCTGGTTTCTAGACATCTGGCCTGGCAATGTGGAACTAGGACAATAAAATCCATAAGAAACTATGAACCATTTATACAGTGGTCTGGCTATGAGGATGCTTTACTTGCATCATTCTGCTAGGTTAAACCAAGGATTACTGGGAAATCAAACCGGTCGGAACAGAGCTAGCTAGAGATAGGGTAAAGGCATGAAGCCTCTCCTTTAAGAGATACAGCCCGCACTCACTGCATTTCCGCTCTCTTTGAAAACAATGACTACAATTTCATTCCTCTTTCTGGCTGTTAGAAACCAGATTACGGGAAAACACCACAGGCTTCCTCCGTGTTCAGGAGCAAACCAGAATCCAACCTCCCAGCTCTATCCCATACCAAACTGGTCTGTGGACAAGTTGCCAAAACTACCATTCTTCTTCACCCGAGGTACGTACGACTTCCAAACATCGTCACCTATTTCCAAAGAAAGGAACATGCCACTAGTCACAGAGTGATGATGGATTTTGGGATTTAAAAGCCCCAGCAAAAAAAATATATACTTATAATGAGAAATTACATGTTCAAGCAGAATCACGTACTGCCGAGGCAGAGTTCTAGGATGCCAGGTTTGACTGACAGTAGTACATGAAAATCACTTTCAAAGGCCAACCATGTTATGGGCTTACTGAAGAAAAAGCTGAACATATGGTCAGCCACAACTGAAGATAGGACATCACAAAACACGTGGACTTCACTGCCACCAAAAGAGAGGCCTTGCTGCCGCCTCCCGTCTCGCCGGCTGCTCATTTGTCCTACTCCTGTATTCCTCTGGCTCACCCTGCACTGACCTGAACACTTTTTAAAGCACTTATAACACTCGAAACTGCTATCAACTCTCCCATCTGAGCACCTCCCTCACCTTCTGTTACAATCTGGTCCCCGCAACCAACATGGATGGTTACTGCTCCATATTTCCACACCTTCCCCCCTCCTCCAGAGCCACCACCAGTGAGCCACACGCTCCCTAGGCGAGGCTCAAATCGAGGGGTAAGTTTTAGATAAGGAGGATAGAAGGACGGCAGTAGTGGTCTAGCTGTTTTCATTTCCTCACTGTTTCTCGCTGTGCAAGCCCTTAAGGGGGTGGGGTCCTGGCCAGCACCAGTTTCAGGACCTCGGAGGGTCCCCACAGAATGATGGGCTGCCGCCGCACTATTCTCTCGGCCTCCTGCAAACCTAGGCCAACCGCAAAGAGGCCCCTCTCCCAAACTGAGTATCGCTTTTCTCTGCATTCTCAAAGCTACACGAATAAAACCCAACGGGATGAATCGCATCTTCAGGGCCACTTGCCACATACGTACGGACAACCCTTGAACTGCAAAGCCCCATGCAATATGGAGTGCATCTGTCGGCTGTATTGGTCCTAAAGCCTGCTACACCCCAGCCTCAAAGATTAGCAGTTTTAAGGCTTCCTCATGGACAACAGTCCAATCCCAGGCAGATCCTTTGCGTGCCACGTCATATAAGGGTCAGGCTATGAGGGAGAAATCTGGAATGAGTTTTCTCCAAAACGCCAGCAGGCCCAGGGCATGTTCAAGTTCCCTCTTGTTTCCAGGCATTCCCACCTGGTCAAGGGTAGTCAAGGTTTCAGGGGGAATACACTCTGTCCTGCCCCTCCACCAAATACTCAGGAACGCTACCTCTGAGGAAGTGGGTCGCACCCTCTCTGGTGCAATTTGGAGTCCTAAACTCTCCAGGTGAGTAATAATTTCTGTTTGTGTTTGTCCCACTACATTACTATATGGGCCACCAATCAATACATCATCAATATACTGATACACTTTAACCCCCTCCGCAGGAGTAATTTGGGCAAGCTCTTGTGCCAATGTACAATGAGCAGTGGTCGATGAATGACAGTATCCCTGCAGAAGGCGTGCAAAAGCAAACTGCCTGCTCTCCCATATCAAAGCAAAATGACCCCTGTCCACCTACGCAGGGGAACCACAAAGAATACATCTTTTACAGTGACAGCCACAAAGACTTGGTGGGCCCCTTCCTGCACAGCTGCAACCAACTTGGCCACGCCAGGCCCAGCAGCAGCCAAGGGGCCCTCACCAGCATCCAGCTGTCGACAATCAACTGTCAATTGCCACCCTCTGCTGGGTTCAGGGACTGGCCAGAGAGGGGAGTTAAAAGGTGCTGCTCTTGCAATTCAGTTATAACAGGGACCACCCCCCCACACCAGATCCCCAAGGGAAGGGGGCAGGGCCCAATAGCCACAATCCCAAAAGGGGGCACAACTCTGAAGCCAGATGGAGCAATTGCACATGAACAGCTGAAAGACAGAATACCCACCCCCACAAGCAGATCAAGCCCCAGAACACCTGCTGGAATTTCAGGGAGCAACATATGGCCACCCCCAGCAAGAGGCACCTTCCACACATACTCCGTTTCCAGCTCCTTAGGCCCCAGGGAAGATTTTTACTGAATTTTAGCCAAATCAGTAAGGGAATCGGGAACAGTACCAACAGGGACTTGTCGAGCTCCTCCATGACCATCATCAACACTTTTTGTTTTAATCAGAGGTCGCATTTTAGCTTCCTCTGTTCCAGGGAAAGGTATTTCTTTCATGTGTTCTGAATCTTAAAAAAGCATACAACAATTCTAATTCCCTTCTCATCAGACATTACATCCACCTTTCCCACATCAATTTGGGAATGGGTTTCATTCAGTTGCTCCCTTACTATCTTTTCCCGCTGGATCGTGGCAATTATTTCGGGCCCAAGTCACGCCAAAGGGGAGAAGGTCGGCTACTACAGCCCTCTAACTTCTCCAGGAGAAGTTACAACCTACAGCCCGACCTCCCTGGGAGGCCACAGGGAGCCCACAACTGCAGGGAACTGATCCCTGGTCAGGCCGCAGAGGCCCCTCAGAGAGGGGGCACAGTAAAGGCCTGGCCCTAACCGTCGCTTTAGGAGGGAGTCCTGTCCGTGACGCCCTTTTTTTGTTACGACCCAGGGCCGCAGCAGGCTCGTGATTCCCTCCGACTAAATTAAGCTCAAATGACACCAAACCATCGAGTTAACGCCGCAATGAACCCTAACGAGGAGCGGCAGAACCTCTGAAAACTTGGGAGGCACAAAGGGCTTGACAGCCGGGGCCCTTATCGCAACATTTCTAAGAAGGAAAAGGGGCAAATGGAAAAGAGCAAGAGAGACAAAGAGGTATCACCACTCTTGGGTCCAGCGACGACGATGACGGGCGGGCACACGTATGCTGCGGTGCCGGGGGCGTGGCCACGGGTGGCGGTGAGAATGGCCCGGCGGGGTGGGGAAGGGGGGGTGCGGGGGACCCGCAGGATCGGGGGGCAGAGGAGCGCTCACTGGCCGCCATGACGATCTCCCGCGGGGAAGCGCCACGCGGCTCCCTGCGGCGCTGCCTTTTATAGCCTAAGCCCCGCCCCCGGGCACGCCCCCTCAGCACTTGTATGGGCTGCTTCCAGAGCGTTCTGAGTCCTCTGCGCAGGCGCGAAACGGCGGGCGGGGGCCGAAGCCCCTTCCTCAGGTGAGCGCTGGGCGGCCCCCGCCCGCGCAGGGGCGGTCGCTGACGGGGACCTGCGGAGCCGCGCGTCCCCCACGCCGCCTCCGCCTCCTCTGTCACCGGACTCCCAGCGCCCCTGGCCGAACTGCAGCGGCCCCACAGCCGCGTCTGAGGCACCAGCGGACATTAACTCCGTCGGTGCCTGACACCATGCGCAGAGTCACACGCTAACGCCCGCCGCTGCCTGCAGCACAATTCCTCCAGTCAAAACAACAAAAAAAAGCTCCCACGAGTCAAAGACAGTAACCAACATACACAGGCACCCTCAGGACTTGAAGTGCACATGGAAGACATTTCACAGTCAGGTGAAAGGTGTTCCTGAGTTCCTACTGGATTATCAAAGGAGGTCCAGATAGGAATCCTAAAAGCTCTCCTCTTGCACGTGCCATTACAACTACGGATGGCTGAACTTTTAATATCCTTTGGGTCTTCCTTTCGTTTTGTTCTGGTTTTGTTAGTGAGGGGGGCCCTAAGGTGGTAGCTTCTGTAGGAAACTGCTAGAAGTCGCTCCCCTTTGTTCAGGGGACTCGGCCGGGCCTAGGGCAGACCCGCTGCTGGCCAGGGCCAAGCCAATTGGTAGCAGAATGTCCCGTGATAACGCCTCTGCGATAACGTATTTAAGTAGGGGAAAACAGGAAAAAGAGGAGAAGATGTGAAGCAGCTGAGCGGGGGGCAGAGCGGGGGAGGCGCGAGCCTCATGGGCCTTGCAGGCCTCACCCTCTGGCCTCCTGCCGGGCAGCCGACTGGGCCCAACTTGGCCTGGCCTGGCTGCAAGAAGTGGAGAGGAGATGAGAAGTGAATAAGATGTAGAAAGGATCCTGAGAGACGTCTGCCAGCCTGTTGTGAGGAACGGCTGCAGACGCCAAGGTCAGTGAAGAAGGAGGGGGAGGAGTAATGCGGCTCCTGGCCAAGATTTCCCTGCAGCCTGTGGTGAAGACCATGGTGGAGCGGGTTGTCCCCCTGCAGCCCATGGAGGTCCACGGAGGGACAGAGGTCCACCTGCAGCCCGTGGGGGACCCCACGCCAGAGCAGGTGGAGGCCTGAAGGAGGCTGTGGCCCATAGAGGGACCTCTGGGACAGCTGTTCTAGAGGGACTGCACCCCGTGGAAGAGATGACCCACGCCGGAGCAGTTCCACGAAGGACTGTGGCCCGTGGGAGGGACCCCACAATGGAGCAGGGGAGGAATGCGAGGAGTTCTTCCCCTGACGATGATACAGCGGCGTAAAACAACGCGTAATGAACTGACTGCGACCCCCATTCCCTTTGCCCCACCCCGTGCCGCTCGTGAGGGGAAGGTAGTAGAGATAATGTTAAGCCCGGGAAGAGGGAGGGGCGGGGGGAGGTTATCTTGTTCCCTGTCTCATTCTCCTGCTAATTTTAGAAATAAATGAATAGTTTTCCCCAAGTCGAGTCTGTTTTGCCCATGACGGTAACTTTAAGGATTTCTCCCCGTCCTTATCTCAAACCTTGAGCTGTTTTTCTTATATCATCTCCTCCTATTCTCTCGGAGGGTGGGGGGAGCGAGAGACAGACTGCGTAGTCTGGTCCTGATCGCGGCTGAACTACGACACGTTTCAGTGCAATTTCTAAAGAAAAACCTATCATCACCTAATGCCAGGCATGTCACCTGCACGCTAGTTGAATTACACACATGTAATCCTCCTCCTCCTCCCTTTGCTAAAAGACATGTGGGACACAAGACTCAATTCCTGCTTGTCTCAGGTACCATTTCGAGTTCACTGTTGATGCAGAATTCGGATCATGTAGCGTAAGCTGAAGTTCACGATAATAAAAACACCAATTCTCAAAGGGAATGGGTTTTTAAACATGTCACGTGAGCACTTCTAAGACAATTAAGGCTGGCAATAGAACTGACAATCCATCCAAATAAAGAACTATTTCCAAGGTCTGTTTCTGCCTCAAGCAACAAGTAAAAAGTTCAAAACATGCAGGCCATGTGTTTACTGTAAAGCATAACACAAATGTAGCTAAAATCTAGACAATGCTTCAAACCAGTCAACGGATAAAGGCCAGTCATTTGCATTACGCTTACATGAATGCTGCTAACGGGAGATAAGCAAACTGACCAGTCTACAACTGTGCAGGAGCTAAAACGGCTTTAACTGAACTGCTTCCTTGAATAAAATCTTCCCTGGCCTCCTTACCCGTTGCATCCTGCTGAGACCACCATACCGTTCTCATCCTTTAGGAAGCCACTGCGAGATCAACAGGCCAGACCAAAACAAACGGTTTTCCTGTGCCCTGGATTCCTAGGGTCATCTGTGCTCGTGCTGTCGGAGTTCACAGGAATCGCACACCTACTTCCTGCATCCTTCTCTCTCTCATTCTCTTTTAGGACTATGACTGTAGTATCAAAACGCCAGCGACCAGTCATTCACTCATCATTCATGCTTTAGGCTGGATTTAAACCAACCTCAACAGCAATGCGCACCACACCAGTGGCTGCTGGGGGATAAGCCTGCTCTTGAACCACGCCGGGCGACACACAGCCAGGGAGTGAGTGACCTGAACGGACGGACACGCCAGTAACAGGATCTTGCGTTTTTCCCTCTGTCTCTCATATTGGTCATCTGCATAGCACAGTCCTTTGGAAAACGCATTTTATTTTAGCAGCAGCTTTAGTTCAGAAGGAGGCACAGCACATTTATCTCCAAGCGTCTCAAAGAGACTCATTATCTTGAGTATGGATTGGCTTCTGCGGCCTCAAGTAAGGCTTGCATACTGGGCATGTCCTTGTAATATAGTCCATTAAAGCTCTTAATATTTTGCCCTGTCCCCATGGGCTTCTAGAGATGGATTCTGTGCCTGCCAAGAGATGTTGTGCCGCCTTCCGAGCACTTCTTCTAGGAGCAACAGGAAGCTTACATTCTGTGGGAGGAAGTAATGATTTAGGCAGATCAAGGTCAGAATTTTCTGAAACTTCTGAAACTTCTGATGAACTCCTCTTTCTTCTTTCGCCTCTTTTAGCTGGCACACGTAGGAGGAGTTGGTCACTCGGCTGCACCTCTTCATCCTTGACAACCGTTTCAGTAAATAGTAAATGAATGCTTTTCCCTTTTCTTGCACTTTTGCTGGGACCGACTGCTGCTGTTCTCTTCGGATTAGCGTCAATCCGGACAGATTCTGGACTGCATTCACCATCAGGCAAATCACAGGCTAACTGTTCCTCTAGAGTATCACAGCTGTCTTGAAGACTGCCTGATGGGTGTAGTTCCCTGCATGGTGATGCTTCAGGTGCTGCTTCTGATGTTTGTGGCTTAACCGCACTCTCTTCAAGAACCTAAAGTTAAAAAATGTCAGGTAACACCTTATTAGGTACCAAACAGACTAACCTGAAACTGAGCTAGCTCAAACTGCGGACACCAAAACGCTGCTTTTCCTTTCCGATCACCACTGAATGCAACATTAGAAACATACCATGTACTCCCTACTGCAGCTCCTAACACCGCTTGAGGAAAAACCGCCAAGGTCACCGGTAGTTATGACCACTATGTTCCTGCAGGCACGTGATGTTACAGAAGGTCTAGCGCAAGCTTTTTTGACCAGACTCAAGCCTGCTGCTCTGATTTGCAATTCCAGTTCTCAATAGGAGGAGTTTTGGCAACCTTTACAACATCTAAATCAAATCACACTCCAAAAAGCCTTTAGCTGTAGAAATCACTAACCACAGCCCAGCTTACCTCGACAGTCCATTTTGCATTGGAGCTCTCTTCCCTGAAAGATACTCCAGGTTCCTCCACACGTAGAGGAGGAGTAACTGATCCTCCTCCTGGAGATGCCGAGGGAGTTGCTCGGGGTGCGGTGGGAAGGCTGGCTCTGAGACCCGACTGAGGAGTAAACCCAGGAAAACCAGAAGCAGATGTCGCCAAAACTTTAGCTTTCTACGACAAGAAATAAAAACATTGAGTTTAAAACCAGTTACATCGTCAAAACAGAAGAGTGCACTTGTCAAAAGTATTACTTTAAATAACAAACTGAGTCTGTACCAGCAGAGAGGACAAAGTTTAGCCTCTGTGCTGCTCTTTTTCCAAAGGTACAAAAAACCTTGATGAGGAAAACACATGCTTTTTATGACTCTGTTGGCTTTTTTTTTTCTCATGCCAATATAAGATGTTGTTTTTCAAAGTAATTTCCAGCAGAAACCAGAATATGGCAGCTTGTTGTCTGCAATGTTACCTCCCATCCCAGTCACTCCAGCAACTTCTTACACTGCTCTTCGAAGAGCCATACAACTTCCAGTGTTACCCCGCATACAGTGACTGAAATCACTGCCGTGCAAACGGGCAACCAGCAAAGCAACAGCCATAGCCTCTTTCTTCACTAACTCAACAGTCAATCTGCACGCGAGGCTAAACGTAGTGACACTGCTGTAAAAATACCTACACATCTTCATCTAGAAGCGTTCAGCTCTTCCTACCTCAGCTCAAGAAAGATTTTACGCTGCTGGAAGTGTTTAAAAGGAGGATAAAGAAAGCAGCGGAATGAGATGGACAGTACCAAGGAAGAAGAAACGGGCTGTCATTCAGAGGGGTCACAACTACTTTGTTCAGGTAGGAAAAGGCAAAAAGATCAGCACCAAGATAGTTCAAATGTTATTTCATTGCGTGGTAAGTGTTTGAGGGCAGTGAATGATAATACAGCTTAACAATTAATAACAAAAATTAATGCAAAAAGCCATCACTGAACTGGACACAGAGTGACATCACTTAACTGACATCACTTAGCAGTCACTTGCCTAACTGGACTAACACACTGAAGCATATACATTCCCGCTCGCAGGTATGCAAGTCAAATGGTACAGAGCATACTGCAGCTGAATTAGAACTGAACTTTCCCTCCTCAAGACGGTTCCCAACGTACCGCTTCCAAAAGGACTGCGTATACAGTAACCGCATGCATACCGGACATATTGCACAACTGGAATCCAACAGTGCTCATGTTAAATCCTTTGGTGGCTTCCTTTCAAAGGGAGCTGACGGGCTTTTGGTTTGGTTGGTTTTGTTACTGGCTTTTTAAAATACAAACCTTGACCACAAGAGGAGTCTCTAGTAACTTCAGCTCTGACACTCCCAAAAAATTCCTTTGAGAGATGGAAGCATGCAGATTTGATCGCAATGGGCTGGCTGCCATGAATGAAGTAGAAGCTCTGCACGGTGACTGCGCTGCAGAATATGAAGGAACAGGACGAACCACTGAATCCAGCAATCTGTTAAGGGAATCAAACATAGAAATAACTCAATGAAAAAAGTCATGCTGTGAACAAGACATCTGACAGGATCCTTAACAAAAATATTTTCTTTTCTTTTTTTTTATTATTTCTCCACATTTCATCCTTGATTTCCTAAATCACTGCCTCTAAGGTAACAGTAAGCCACTTTTAAGTTGCACAAGCAATGGAATTCTCGCAGCAGAAGAAAATTCATCTACATTTCCCTGCATGGACCACTTCAGCTTCTCCACCTACTTGCTGACCTTTTCTTTAACAGATACAAAACTGAATGCAAACAGAACACTTTGAAAACACAGGAGGTATACACACACATGCGTACGTAGACATACATGTATACGAGAAGCAACACCTTTGTGAAGGATTCATTCTGTAGATCTACTGTACCTGGAACGTTCTCTTGATAGTTTTGTAACTGGTCTCCCAGTAAATGCATCATGCAACTCTGCATCGGGGAGCGGACGTGTTATGCCTGGCGGTTCTGTAATTCTAGGAGGAGAATTAAGAGGAAAATGTAACTGACCTTCATCCCCCTGAAGTCCAAACCTACCAGAAGTCCAGGTGATTTGACCCTACCACCTGCAGGAAAATCACCAGGCAACTACTAGCCTCTTTTCCGCTCTTTAGAATGCTGCCTCTTTTCAAGTAGAAAAGGCAGAAACTAAGCAGAAACTGGGCAGGAAGTGGTGAAACATTACTCTCTGATCACACTTGCACGTCTATCCAAATCTGTACACCAACAGCTTGATGGTAACCACAGTTTTGTTTCAGGTACCTTCAGTTCTGTAAACACGTGGACCATCACGCAAATATCTGTAGTTGCATAGATAAGGTTATCACAGCAGAAAAACTCTCGCTCCAAATATTGCTTAGGATGGATTGGTTCTTAAAGGTCATCAATTGTACATGCAAAACTGCCAAACAAAGCTTTACTCAGGTGCACCTTCCCTCCTAAACACTAACATCATTCACACGTATTTCTCGCGCTCTCTCCAAACACGGAGCTCAAGACTAAACTTGGTTAAAAGGCTGCTTACCTGCCATCTTGGGAGAAACTGGTTTTCTGCTCATTCCCTGCGCGTACTTCTGCAATTTTGGACAACACGTTACTGATGAAAGTTCCTGTTGGATCCACGTTTCCTGCATTAGCTTGTTTTGTTGCTGTTGACAATGGCTTTGGTCTTGCAACTGTAAAACAAGAGGGAATAAAGATCAGCCTTGTGGAATCAAAGTGATGGCTGGTTGTCCACTGGACTTCTTCCCCTAAAAATTACCTTCTCTGAAGGCCGGTGAAGACAAATGGTAAGGCTTGGCTCTCTCTGCAGCCAGCTTCCTGTAAACTCTAGGAAGGACCTTGCCATATTGGTCTAATAGGGAATTTCTGACACCCACTCTCTCTCTCAGGCCAGGATCACGATCATGCTGATGAAGGAGAAACGTAAAGCAAAAAGTTAACCAAGTACAAGAGACTCATTGCACAGAACTAGCTCTGCTCTTTCTAAGGAGTGAATAAATTTCCTCTACTGAGAGAGTAAAACACATCCAGCGCAAGTTGGAACCAGCAGCACACCCCAGTTTCACCCGCTCTTTTGAGCAAAGTGGAAGGAACACCAGAACCGACAACTGGAAGTTCAAACAGTTCTGGCACTCGGCGGAGCCTTGTTCTGATACACTTGTTATCACCTGCAGTTTTCAAACGGCTTACGAAACAGCAGGCGTTCCCGTGTTTCTCCTGAAACACCAATGTCCGACACGACCCAATACACAGGACAATTGCAAATTCTGCTGGACAGAACCATGTGAATACTAAAACCAGGAAAAAAAGGTTGCTTACACACACCTTCCTGCTGGAGGAAAGTGTTCACATGCAGGACCTAACACTTCCAAAACCAGCTTTGGAGTCCGATTCCCTGGAAAGCTATGGCTCCGGAAAACTGCAAATACATCGTAGATGCATAACAGAAGTTCACATAACCCAAAATTTCATCTGGCTATTTTGAGAAACAGAAGTTAGCTCAGAATTTCTGTCCTAAAAGTGGCAGAATGGAAGTTGTGGAATTGTAGAGCTCCCACTGTAACTTGAGGAAAGAAAACAAAAACAACCCACATGCAAACTTGACGTGGGGACTGGCATCCAGGCTGCTCTCAGCTAGAAAAAATGGTTGCGTGCAAGATACAAGAGATGACATACAACATACCCTTCATTCCACACAAAGGAATGGCACAAACAACTTTCAATGATCTAGACCCCACACAACAGACGCATCTGAATAACTGAATGGTAAGACTGGCCGATAGAAACGATAGACGTTTACTCCTCAGATGCAAACCAACTCGTTTACGTAGAGTCAACAACGGTCTGTCACATTTAATGGAGAAAGGCACAGAGTAGCTTTGGAGGAGTGAAATATTTTGTTCAACTTTGAGGTTCAGCTGTAACTTTACGTGTACAAACTTACTCCTAGTTTTTCAAAGAATGGTATCAAACACAAAGCAGGATTTTGACTGAGTGCTATGAAAACCACTTAGCGACACCTAACAGAAACTGGCACACTTGACAGAACTTGTCCGCTTACCAGAAGATTAACGTTCATTGACTGATTCAGGTGCAGTGCTGGGATATAGTTGGCACGCTGCAGATGGTGGACTAAGAGAAGTTCTTGATTCTGACCACCAGCACTGGTCTGTAAAAACTTCTCCAAACACTCCTACGAGAAATCACACGTTTCAAAACTCTCTTACGATTCTGCCTCTTCTCTTCTCAAAGAGACAATTAAGCTTTCTTTTCTTGTCCACACATACCTGCTCAGCGTTGGTGAAAGGCAGCTTCAGTAAGGCTCCCATCAGCCCCATCTCCTGACAGGTTTCAAACACGTGTTGTAACAGCTCGTCTCTGTTCAACTGAGTGGTATGTTGCCGCAGCAGACTCCAAGCCTCCACCACGCACCTGTAATTAATTTGTTGGAGGTGTAAAGGAATATCTGCACGATAACCAACAAGATGCCCCAAAATTATCGTATTCCAAGGATAAAGGCAACTTAGGGCACCGTGATTTGTAGCATTTGCTCTCCACCTTTCCTGACCCTTGGAGGCCAAAATGGTGGGACAGATTTCTTTACCTATTGGACAACAACACACTGAGGAAAAGCCGCACTTCGCTACTGCTTGACATCGATGGCCTCATCATCTGCATGTAGCTGAGGGCTTGCTTATGCTCTCCTCGGCACATGAGGGACTGAACAATTCTCGTGTGTTGCCATGACACAGGTCTGAGTGTAGCCGGATGACAGAGCAGGGCCAGCGCATTCTGTAAACGTTAGAGACCAGCTTTGTTACCATCTCTACAGACATGCATGCTACAAAAACAGCCAAAAGTTGCTTAAGTAAGGCTGAATGTGTGCTAAATAAACTTAGATGACTAACTAATGAAATGCACAATAACAACCAATGAAATACAGGACGTGTCAATAAAGATTCTGAAATCTTTGCAGAAAAAAAACTTCAGTTAGCCAGACACAACAAAACGAGTGTTTTAAAAGCAGCAATTCACACTTCTCGAGGTGAATCAAGTCTCTGCATACAAACATCACTTCTCTTAAACCCATCACTAAACAAGAAGTTGTTCTCCCAGACAAACAGATTCTATTAACATTGTGACAGGCAAAGAACAACCTGCAGCATCAGCAAGAACATGTATTAGGTTGAAAAGCCAGTTTGGCTGTCTCCTGTCTCAAATCTTGCTGCTATGATCAGAGGTTTAAGTACCCAAACCACTGGTTTTGAAAACTGATTTCTGAAAATTCAAGTATCGAGCAGCTGATTAGAGCTGATTTCTTCTTTGTTTTAATCCCTTTCCTGTCAAGGTAGTTAAGACACGAGATGATCGCTTTGTACTGTAACGCATGTCTAACTACCCTGCAACATACTTACTTGGTAATCATTGTGATCTAGAAGCCAGAAACCTTGAATCAGCTTAACAAGACCCCGAGGGATACCAAAGGCAGCTGGGAAGAAGTCGATTGAAGTTGCTGGTTTTGGAAAGGAATGTATGATGTCTAGCAGCAAATACAGGGTCTGATATCAAGTAATTAAGGCTAATAAACTTGTTAGGCCAAAAAGTAATCCCATTCCATTTAGAAAAACAGCATGAACCAAGAATATAAAACTGGCAGGAAGCAGAAAATACTCTGGTATTAGTCTTGCCACTTTAAGCTCTTCTAACCTGAAGATGGTCAGGTCCTAACCACAAAAATGCATTCTGAAGAAAGAGCCAAAAGGAAATACTCTTTGCTTTCTCTAAGGCATGCAAAAAGCTGGCCTGCAGATCTGTCAATACCTCCCTTTTAAACTCTGGCTCCCTCTTTAGTCACTGGAGCTACCGCCTGGACATTCAGAACATTTCAACATCCAGTGCTTCAGTATTAAAGCCAGCCAGTTCTATACCTGCTTTTTTCTCTCCTTTCCTCAGCACATACACCAATGTAAACTATGGTCTCCTTACAAGCCATCTTAGCTCAGAAGGATTACAACTGCATTTAAACCAGTGTTGGTACATCAGTCAATGGTAGTGTCGCTTTCCCTTTCTGACATCGGCTTCTAGGGACACGTTCTAAGAAGACAGCTCTGGGCTACAACCATTTTCACACCCCTCGCTCTCTACGCTCCCCTCTCGGCTTAGGCAGCAAACAGCACAAGCAATCCTGTCTATTTCAGCAGCTTCAGAGTTAAGTTTCTGCCCAATGACTTTTCTCTTTTCCCTCCTTATTATTCTGTGTGCCTGCACTTTTTAGCAGAAGAAACGCCAGCGCTGTTCGCTGTGCTGGAAAACGGATGATTTTGGCAAGAATCAGGCACTGGTATACCCCTGTTAGAAATCCTTCTGCTCTGAAGCACCACGTGGTAGCGCACCACTCCAGCAAGCAGCCATTCGCTACAGGTATGGCTGCTTTAAAAAAATTTAAACCTGGGTTAAATTTTGAGAAAAGGTACGGGAAGCTTTTAGCTTTAACACTGCTTAGCACACCTGTTTCCCCGTATCAGAAAGGACTTGGCAACAAAACACTTTAAAAGATCATAACCACGCCACAGGACAAAGAAAGAAAACAACGCTTCTATCTACAACTTAATTCCAAACTCCAGGTTTTCCCTTGCATTGTGTTTGAAGCACACATTCCAAGATGGTATTGACTACGTAGGTGACAAACATTTAAGAGCACTTATGTGCCTATACTGAAGCTGCAATAAAAACAGCCAGGAAGGATACAATCGCATGCTTGTCGCTTTCTTCAACGCTTTCGAGCAAATAGAGATCCAGCAGTGCCTGAAATGCAAAAGGAAAAGTTTTTTACATCTCCTGTCCTTCATCAATTGTTGGCTTCTGGGTGCGGCTTGGGAGCATTTGGTTGTCTTTGTTTTCAGGGAACATAGCACTCACGTGTAAACTAGCAGGCGGATATTTCCCAGTTCCTCCTTCATCTCTCCGCCACAGCTTCTCCACTTGGTCTCCCAGCTGGGACACCATTCCATCAATCATCAGGCAGTCAGAATCCCATTTTCCTCTGCAACAGAAGGTTGCAAGGATACGGACAGAGTAACACACTAATTCCAGCCTCTCTGTGGAACACATTTCCTCCAGTCAAAACAACAACAAAAAAAAGCTCCCACAAGTCAAAGAAAGTAACAAACATACAAAGGCACAGTTAGGACTTGAAATGCACATGGAAGACATTTCACAGGCAATCAAAAGTGTTCTTTGGTTCCTATTACATAATGAAAGGAGTTCAAAACACAAAGTGCAGACAAAGTTTTTTAAGTGCCAAAAATAACCGCTCTCCTCTCATGTAACAGAGGAAAGGTTAACAGTATCAAAACACCACGTCTATTCTTTATCACAAATCTAACGTTTCCAATTGGAGCGTTCCCGTACACAGCTGTGAGACAACATAACGGACATTGCAGGTTTTGTTCTCAGCATCTCACTTTGGTTCCCGGAAAAAAAGATACTTCCAGGCAGCTGAGCACACAGGTCAAGTTTAGGATCATCTTAAGCAGCATTTATGTTTCTATACACGTGCCATTACAACTACGGATGGCTGAGGTTTTTATCTCCTTTAGGTCTTTCTTTAGCTTTCAGTACCATTGCTGAAGAAAAACCTGTGATCACCTAATCCAAGGCGTATCACCTGCATGCTAGTTGAACTACACAGATGTACTTGTCAGGATGGAATTTAGGCCAATACAAGTATTACCATCTAGAACTAGTCAATAGAAGAGGCAATTTTTTTTTTTTTGGAAACCCACTTTCTTCTTTGTCCAAAAGAACTCTTCTGTGAGTCCCCTGCTTTGCTGAACTGGAGACCACTGATCCTAACCGAATCACGTGATCTTTTGCAGCAGGAACAAATTATGCTGATTAGCCAATGAATTAAGTACGCTACAGAAGAATGACGATACCAGCCAATGTCACTAAGCAGATGTACATACAAACATCTTAACACAGGAAAGCCACCTCTGCGTTCAACAGAACACAGGCATGACTGAAGCCAAGAGCATTGCCGGCCAACGCCTTGAGCATAGCAAATACAGCTGTTGACACAAAAGCCCTTCACTTCCACTTCTGAACTGGCACTCAAACTGTTCTGGAGTTTTCCTCTAAGTCTTACCTCGACAAACGCTCAAGTTTCTGTCGATGACCAGCGTAGTAGCTCTGAAGCAGAGCATAGTTGTAGAAAGGTCTAGAGAAATGCGTAGCATCATCTACAGGCAACAAAGTAAAAGCAAGTTACACAAGTCATATTGCTTTTTTAAAAGAAATGTTTTCACTAAAAAGACAAAGATCATACAAGCTAAGCATCAAGAAGCAGAGGCAAGCCTCCAGCTTTAAAAGAAGGGAATGGGTTTTTAAACATGTCACGTAACAATTAAGGCTGGCCATAGAACTGATAATCCATCCAAATAAAGAACTATTTCCAAGGGGCGTTTCTTCCTCAAGCAACCAGTAAAAAGTTCAAAACACGCGCATCATGCGTTTACTCTAAAAAGAAGCATTCCAGGATTTGTTGTTTAATAGTATTGTGTTTAAAATCCCAAGTGCTTCAAGCTGTGGACACAACCAGGTCCTTGAAGGCAAAAACTTATGGCTATTGCTAAGAAACATCCAGGAAAGGAACTGCTTGCATTATTCTACACTAGGTAATTGAAAAACCAGGACAATCTCCATTTCACCAAGAGACCTTCAGCATATGCCACCCGTGAAACAACACGACTTGTTCTTGATGAAACATCTACCAAGGCACGGCTAAGCATGTGTCCAGAGCAATCACTTACTGGAGAGCCTCCCTCTTACAAACGTCTCAGAGTTTATGCTTACCTAAACCCTCTGGAAGGAGACCGGATTGACAGAACCAGATGACCACTAGGGCGTACAAAGACATGAGGCTCGTTACCACCTGCTTATTGGTCAAGTCGGCAAAACCTGAAAAAAAAAGCATAAGATCATGTGTGTTACGCACTTCCTTTCATTTCTTCATCAGACTTAATAGAAAGGACCAAAATGTCAGGGCAGAAATCTTTGCCTTTTCCACTATCACTTTCTTACGTGAAGAAAAAACCCACCATCACCACCACAACAAAAAGCAACCCCTGCAAAGAACCAGATTCACTAAAGGTTACAATAAAAGAAAACAAAGCCTGAACTATTAAATACACTCATGAATAAGACCTTTGTGGCTCACGTAGCAGAGATTTTTACTATAGCAAAGGGATAGCCTTTTTATTTTCCGCAATATCCCAAGACAAATCCATCGTCTAAAAAGCTACAGAAACTCAAGTAACTTACAAGTGGCTCACCTATGCTTCCTTGATATTTTTAAGCAATTTGCAATACAATATTTGCCTGCAGTTATAAATAGCTAGCTAAGAACTGAAAAGAACAGTTTTCAGCATTACCACATTCAGCTGCGGTCATTCCAACCCAGTCACTTACAGGGCTTCCTGCTGAATGTGGCCTCCCCTACCCACTTGCACGGACCCCACAACAAACCATTTCCCTGCCCTCACTGCGCATGCAGTGCTAGTGCCAACCTCTCAGATTTAAGCCCCTTCTCCCACCTAAAGCTGACTCTCTTCCAGTCATCCAAAACAACAGCAGCTCGTGTTTCCACAATTACAACCCAAGCAATTTTCCAGGTCCTAAGAAAACATACCCAAGATTTAGCCATACTGTCACAAACCTTTTCCAGTAAGCTCCAGTGCTTCCCTTGGAAAATGGTTTAGGACTTTGCCGAGGTTGCCAAAAAGCAACTGGCAGTGCTGAAGAGACTGCAATGTCTGAGGGCCAAGGAAGTTGCACAAGCCATCAAACAGCGGAACACCTGCTCAAGAATAAATAGGAGATCATTAGCCTGCAGAGCAATTTCAGAGTTTCACAGGACACTTAATGAACCGCGTGCGAGTTCATGTACCCGCAGAGCACCCAATAAGCTCAACCAGGAAGCATGATTTTCTGGTTGCACAATGACTACACTAGTACTCACAGATCTGGTCAAATTCATCTTTTGTGTTGATCACCTTGTTCCATGTCCACTCAAGAACAAACCGTAAATTAGCAGCAGAACTTGGCCGCGCTTTAAAAAAAGAAAACAAACAAGGAATGTATCAGCCATTTCAAACTACAAAATAAAGAACAGAAAAACAATGGAAGAAGCATTACCTTCACATGTCCAGTGTTGAATGCATCCAGTCAGATGTGCTAATGACCCTGTCTGGACAGCAGCTGACAATATCGCTTCTAACTGCTCCTCCTAAACACAGCAGACAAAATACAATGAGAATCCTACACCCTTTCAAGAGCTGAACCATCACCAGTAAATGTTTGCTTCTAACTGCCTACTCCTTCAGACATCACAAAGTCAGCTCCTTACAGCACAGGAGGTTACAGCTAGGTTTGAAGACTACACTCTGGGAGCAGCACCAAGCTACGGAAGGGAAATGTTTCCAAATAAACACAGGTTATATGAATTGTACTTCTGTGGAGAAAGGTTATGCTCTAAAGCCTGGGCACTGGAATCTACTGTATTTCGCATCACAAGCACTCTACTGGAGATGGATGTTCCCGCTGTCATGCTAGAGCGTCAGGCACGCCCAGGTTTCCTCTAGTAAGCCCACAGGCGTTTTAAACATCTGTTGTCTAGACATCTGGCCTGGCAATGTGGAACTAGGACAGTAAAATCCATAAGAAACTATGAACCATTTATACAGTGGTCTGGCTATGAGGATGCTTTACTTGCATCATTCTGCTAGGTTAAACCAAGGATTACTGGGAAATCAAACCGGTCGGAACAGAGCTAGCTAGAGATAGGGTAAAGGCATGAAGCCTCTCCTCTAAGAGATACAGCCCACACTCACTGCATTTCTGCTCTCTTTGAAAACAATGACTACAATTTCATTCCTCTTTCTGGCTGTTAGAAACCAGATTACGGGAAAACACCACAGGCTTCCTCCGTGTTCAGGAGCAAACCAGAATGCAACCTCCCAGCTCTATCCCATACCAAACTGGTCTGTGGACAAGTTGCCAAAACTACCATTCTTCTTCACCCGAGGTACGTACGACTTCCAAACATCGTCACCTATTTCCAAAGAAAGGAACATGCCACTAGTCACAGAGTGATGATGGATTTTGGGATATAAAGCCCCAGCAAAAAAAATATATACTTATAATGAGAAATTACATGTTCAAGCAGAATCACGTACAGCCGAGGCAGAGTTCTAGGATGCCAGGTTTGACTGACAGTAGTACATGAAAATCACTTTCAAAGGCCAACCATGTTATGGGCTTACTGAAGAAAAAGCTGAACATATGGTCAGCCGCAGCTGAAGATAGGACATCACAAAACACGTGGACTTCACTGCCACCAAAAGAGAGGCCTTGCCGACGCCTCCCGTCTCGCCGGCTGCTCCTTTGTCCTACTCCTGTATTCCTCTGGCTTACCCTGCACTGACCTGAACACTTTCAGAGCCAAGCTCACTCCCTAAGCAGATGAGAAATTAACCCAAAAAGTAGATGGTTTTCCACCAGGTGAGAAAGTTGAACTGGCTTGCAGAGAGAAGTAGCAAGCATAAAAGACGGCACAAGGAAGGAGGCAGGCCAACACACTGGGAAGAAGGAGAGGGAATTCGTCCGTCTCCATCTTACGGCAGTACGCCGTCATGCTAGCTCATACATGTGTGAAACCACACACTCTGTTTGCAAGGAGACCTAAAATGCCCTTTACATTTAGAAAAGACACCACCCAAGACACAGTCCATCAACTGGCAACTCCCTTTCCAACACAGAGACTCGCTGTCTCCCTGAGAAAGGCTGCACCTGACAGGCGTCATTCTTTCATTCTGACAGATGTGGAAGCTAAAGGGATTTCAGGGAAGCGTTGCTTGGTCATCAGAGCATGGACAACACGGTGTGATGCTATTCAGATCACGTTTCCTAAGGAAACAGGACAGAGAGCGGGAAGAAGCCAGAGGAGAAGAAGAAATGGAAGAAAACCTATGTTCCTTTGAGAAAAACAGCATCCGCTTGCTTATTTACATCTTTAGAGACGACAAATATAGATCTTTTGGAGTTGTTATTAAGGACTGAGTCAATGACATTTTCCCCAGAAAAACAGGAAGCAACTCACAAGCATTGGAACAGCGGAGATGGAAAAGACCCTTTCTGCGCCTTAGCAGTCCGGTTCAGCGAACTGGCACTTTGCCGTACGTCACTCCTGCAGAAAGAGGATTTAGCGAGTGAGTTAGCAGGTGCTTTAGTGAGTACCACCGGGTCATTTCTTTCCCACTTCGGCAGAAAGCCTCCCCCTGACGGTTTAGGCAAAACCCCTACGCTTAATCCAAAACCTAACTTTTAGTCTAAAGGGCCACTAGCATAACAGAGGCGATCTGTGTCCAAACTCCACTATCAGCCTTATTTCACTCAAGTGCAGCCTACAGATTGTCGTGCAGAGTTTGCACGGAAGCTCCACAAGCTGTCAGAGAAGCACAGATCTACAGCAGAAGGTGAGAAGAAAAAAGAATTTCAGCTCTCTATCCCAACAGGCCCCAGCAGCTAAGATCCTGTATCTGATGCAGACCATAGGTTTGGTTTCCCTTGAAATGGAAAAAAATAAAACTAAACCAGCACAGATCAGAATTTGACACTAGCGCCAGTTTACCCAGCTACCTCCTATGGTTATTCTCTAAATCGACTAGACTTTCATTCAAGAGCTGCAGTCTAACGTGGCTAAGCTAGCAAAAGTTCCTAAAGTCCCTCCTGGAATGACGCTCTTTTTCACGTGGCTTGCCGCACCTGGACAGACAGACGTAGGCGCCAAGTGTCTCAGTACAAAACACGCACGCAGCCTCCCTAAGAGCGGGAGGCAGCAGCCAGCAAGACGTTTCCAGCACACCACGCCGGAATGCCACTGCGCAGGTATGCCACCAGAGTGCTGGGCCCTCCCAGCACGGGTTCTGGAATCACAGAATCACAATGAAGAGAAAGGCGGTCCAGAATCTCTGCAGGTCGTCTGGCCCAACCCCCCTGGAGACCCCAAGCAGGGTCACCTAGAGCAGGCTGTCAGCTAGAGCCAGGATCATCTCCAGATGCCTTTTGAATACCTAATTCCAAAACGGGCTTTTGCCAACAGCAGCCAGACAACCTGAACTGCAAAAACATTTGCAACACACACTACAGGCCCAGATTTTTGAGGGCGCTCTCCTGCCGATTCAAGGATGCTCTCCAGCACACAAGTGAGTGAAGGTGCGTGTTGAAGGATTTAGCAGTCAAGTCACCATCAGGGACTCCCACGTTGCCCGCATCCACCGCTCGTTCTCAGACAGCAAAAACCACAGATCAAGGTCACACCTTTCTGCAACTTCTGACAAACTCCTCTTTCTTTTTCTGCCTTCTTTTAGTTGGCAGATGTAGGAGGAGTTGGCAACTTGGCTGCACCTCTTCATCCTTGACAACCATTTTAGTGAATGGAAAAATATACTTTTCCATTTTCTTGCCCTTTTGCTGGGACTGATTGCTGTTTTTCTCTTAGGATCAATGTCAATCTGGCCAGCTTCTTGATTGCATTCACCATCTTTAGTATCAGGCAAATCACAGGCAAACTGGTGATCCAACTGCAGACAGCAAAATGCTGCTTTTCCTTTCCGATCACCACTGAATGCAACATTAGAAACATACCATGTACTCCCTACTGCAGCTCCTAACACCACTCGAGGAAAAACCGCCAAGGTCACCGGTAGTTATGACCACTATGTTCCTGCAGGCACGTGATGTTACAGAAGGTCTAGCGCAAGCTTTTTTGACCAGACTCAAGCCTGCTGCTCTGATTTGCAATTCCAGTTCTCAACAGGAGGAGTTTTGGCAACCTTTACAACATCTAAATCAAATCACACTCCAAAAAGCCTTTAGCTGTAGAAATCACTAACCACAGCCCAGCTTACCTCGACAGTCCATTTTTTCATTGGAGCTCTCTTTCCTGAAAGATACTCCAGGTTCCTCTGCGCGCAGAGGAGGAGTAACTGATCCTCCTCCTGGAGATGCCAAGGGAGTTGCTAGGGGTGCGGTGGGAAGGCTGGCTCTGAGACCGGACTGAGGAGTAAACCCAGGAAAACCAGAAGCAGATGTCGCCAAAACTTTAGCTTTCTACGACAAGAAATAAAAACATTGAGTTTAAAACCAGTTACCTCGTCAAAACAGAAGAGTGCACTTGTCAAAAGTATTACTTTAAATAACAAACTGAGTTTGTACCAGCAGAGAGGACAAAGTTTAGCCTCTGTGCTGCTCTTTTTCCAAAGGTACAAAAAACCTTGATGAGGAAAACACATGCTTTTTATGACTCTGTTGGCTTTTTTTTTTTCCTCATGCCAACATAAGATGTTGTTTTTCAAAGTAATTTCCAGCAGAAACCAGAACATGGCACCTTGTTGTCTGCAATGTTACCTCCCATCCCAGTCACTCCAGCAACTTCTACACTGCTCTTCAAAGAGCCATACAACTTCCAAGTGTTACCCCGCATACAGTGACTGAAATCACTGCCGTGCAAACGGGCAACCAGCAAAGCAACAGCCATAGCCTCTTTCTTCACTAACTCATCAGTCAATCTGCACGCGAGGCTAAACGTAGTGACACTGCTGTAAAAATACCTACACATCTTCATCTAGAAGCGTTCAGCTCTTCCTACCTCAGCTCAAGAAAGATTTTACGCTGCTGGAAGTGTTTAAAGGGAGGATAAAGAAACCAGCGGAATGAGATGGACAGTACCGAACAAGAAGAAACAGGCTGCCTAGAAGGTAAAGATAAGTTGAAATGAAATTAAGCCCAGGAGGAGAGCAGAAGTTGTTCTCTCATTATCCCACTTCTGTTTTATTAAGTTGAAATAGTTTTCCCCAAGTTGAGTCTGTTTTGCCCCGAACGGTAATGCCAATGACCTCTCCCTGCGCTTATCTCAAACCTCAAGCTTTTTTGGTGCATTCTCTCTCCCTCATTCCCTCAGAGAGCGGGGAGAGGGAGTGAGAGGCTGCGTAGCCTGGGACAAATGGCATCCCTGCATCAGTCTCGCTGGGGAGGCCGGTGAGGGAAAACAAAGGGCTCTTTCTTAAGGGGAGTAATACAGGAGTAAATCACAAGCAGCCTTCAGTAAGCAGGGTGGCATTTTTGTCGACAGAAGGCACTACTGCACGAGAGTGAAGCTTTCTTCTTTGCAGCAGCGCGAGGATCCACTGCACTACAAGTGGAGAAGGATGCTGATGGAGTGGTCCAGCAGCTACACAAGCTGTCCTGCAAGGCTAAAAACATCGCTCCTACTGTACAGAACAGGTACGGCACTACAAAGGTACTTCCATACGCTATAAAGGTGTACAGAAGAAAGCATTTGTGTTTTTGCTGAGGTGCTGGAAAGCCTTTCTCAACGCCCTGCGCAAGAGTGGCATGAGGAAGCGCAGCGGAGACTAAAGATCAGCTCACTTTATGGTAGGTAAAGGAAGATCAGGGTTTGACCAGTTGTTACAAAGCGTTTACTAAAACCTAATGTTTGGTTCTCATGTTAGAGATCAATTAATTACACCTGCGACAAGTTATCATTTCAGGGTTCATCTGTAAATCTAGCTGCATCACATCAGCTCTTGGTTCCACACTGATTTAGAGGATCCACTATGGCTTGTACCATAAGCAGCTCCGCAGAGTCACAGGTTCTATTTTTGTTAATTTGAACACCACTCGGTCTTCTAAAGTTGCACCTGGAAAGATCCTGGAAGGAAGTGACACTTCGTGCTAGTCTCACCTGCTCCTGCTTGTTCTTTTCCCAATTCCACGGGGCTTTGAAGAGCTCTTTGCACACAACACACACCAGACTTCTGTTTGCACCCTATCCGATCATCGGATCTACCTCTTCCCTGAGCTGGTCTCACCATACGCCAGCAGAGCAGTTATAACCTTGCCGGGCGTTCTCCAGCACTCCGTCACCAAGATCAGAAAAAACCTCTCTCTAGTAAACAACCAAGTGCATCCTCCTCATAGATGAGCAAGAAAACGCATACACAAGCACCGCCGTGCAGCAGTGGTTGCAGAAGCGCAAGACTGGAACGTATTCTGAAAACCAGCTTTTTAATGGTGTCAGAAAAGGGAAGGACACTCAGACCCGAGGAGTTTTCCTTGAACGGCGTTACCTGTGGCCTTAGTAGCACACTGGGCATGTACAAGTATTAAGGCAAACGAATTAAGTCAATAGGAATCAGTTAACGCTTTAAGCACTAAGTGGCTATCAAAAGGTGGATTTGCTTTGACTCTCCTTCATGTTGTAACCTGGAATCAATACTTTCTTTAGCCTTAATTTCTAAACATTCAAAGAAGAAAGTCTTAGGAACATTGGTGTTAACTCTCTGAGGTAACTCAGGGAACCACTGCTACTGCAACTTTTATTTATTTTACAAATTACCTTCTAACAACAGCCCTCAATCTCTGTGTTTCCTGTAAGTAAAATCTGCCATTACACCTCTTTTCATTCTTTTTGAAAGGTGACAGTCTGTTATCTCAAGGCAGTCAGTCTTCCAGTGGAACTTTCTCTGACATTACAACAAAGCAGATGCAGCAAAACACTCTTGAGAAATTCCAGCTTTTCTTTAGGGGGATAAAAACACACACCCCTCAAGGAATTAAATTTCCTCTAGAGAAACTTCAGAATTGCTGCGTTTCGTGATGAACTGTACCAAGTAGCTCCTAGGAAACTCTCATCTTGATCACTACAGAATTGCCGCTCTACGCCCCTAAAGCTTTCTGCACGCATCCACACCGATGCATCACCTTCTCCTGCTGTCACGGGCCCCTCGTGCCCTTCTCTGGCACCATGAATATTATCTTCCCCTCAGATATGTGCGCAAACACCTCCAATTCTCTGTTAAGACTCCTAGTCTGCTCAGCCACTCCGCCCCCAAGCCCTTTCAGTCTTTTAAAAGGCAGTCTCCTTCCCAATTCCTCCTCACCCTTAAGAAGCACTGACCGTGCACCGGCTCTCTCTCACCCTTCTGGAAATGATCTTTCCCACTCTAGCCTTTACATACTTGCAGCGCGACTACAAGTACAATCTATTTTCTCCACTTCATTATAAACTCATCCTTGAGTTGCCATCTTGATGCTGTTAGCTAGCTTCCCTTCCTTTTCTCAGGCTCCAACAACAACACCGCCAGTGCCTGGTCTTGCTTCCGCTTCCTTCTATGTCCTTCAACTTTCTCAAATCCCGTCCCTTGTTACGCATTACGCTTACACGCCCGTTCTTCGTCAACTGCTCCCTGGGTAACTGCCCAGCACCAAAGAACTATGCACTGAACCTAAGTTAATTGAAACACAAAATGGAGGAAAACATTTTAACATAGAATTGGATTAAAACTCCTTTAAACTAAAAAAAATCACTGGACTATTATAAACCTTTAGGAAGTTACTAAACCCCGTGCCAGTTTTCTTGTTATTGCTATTGCTTTCTTTTTTTCTCCAAAGCCCTGCCAAATGAGGGAAATGCAGCTGAGCTGGTTAAAAAATACAGAAGCTAAAAATCACTATAAATTATTAATTAAATCAGCTAATATCATGTTTTCATTTGTTCTAATTGATTTCCATACCAAAAGCCATACTGTAAGCAACAGAAGCATTGCTAGACCTTCCTCCTCTTTCATGGTATTTATACTGCAGTTCAAGTACAAAATAGTCAAGAACAAATAATTACTGATCTGACTGAAAAGGTCTCACTCGTGCTGCCACCTTCCCCTCTCAACGTTTGGCTTTTTTTATTTAAGCTTTCATTCAGCCATCAATATTCCAAAGAGAACAATATCCATGTGCATGCCACATCCATTCCCCAGAATGACCGGTTCTGAGGCAGAAAAATCACAGCCCCAGAAAAAACTCCAGAAACAGAACAAACAAATTATTTCTTAGAGTACCTGGAGTAGTTTTTACTAAGTGGAAAGTTTAATGTAGGTTTCACCATTCTGCAGTCTTCAAAGTCGCATCCACATATAAATTAACATACATAAAAATAATCCATTGTCTAAACGACTGCACATCAAAAGAATACTTCCATACCTGCTTTTAAAAGAATAGAAGAATAGGTTCTTGAATTGATTTTTACAAACTGAAGCTTTATAGGAACATTTACTCCATGAACCACGACTATTCATGAAATAATTACTCAAAAATGTGCTTTGTAACTAAGATTTCTGTACATTTTTGTACCTTTTTCAGATTACTATGTTGGCTTTACTCTCAGGTTTGCAGTGCTGCGATATGCAGGCTTCAAATACTGCAAAATACGTTTACAGGCAATTATTTCAACTACAGTGGCATTCCTAGTAAACTTACAAAAATAATTGTCTCCCCAATTTCAAAGTATGTGGGTAACATCCCCTTCAATTTGATATGCTCTTGTAAGCATCACACCCTCTCTACAGTTAATTTTTGGCTGACAACACATTGTAAAAACAGTGAATCATCCAACGTGCGATCTAGTTTTATGAACTGAAGAGCAGCTTTCCCAACGTTTAAAACAAATACCAAAAAAAAAAAAATATTGCACAGCTTAAAATACCATTGCTTATGTTCTGACTTCAATACAGTGTAAGATAACCGTGAATGTAAGAAGTTACCAGTTTGTACTGGGAGCCCAATTATTTGTGCCAGGAGATCAAACAGAATTTCCAAAATTTAAACTACTGTGTTCTAAATCTTTACTTGTTACAGGAGTTCTAAGCAAACTTTAAAAAGACTAGAAAGCTTTTGGCCTCACTTGTGAGGGCTCAAAATAATCTTGCAAACCAACATTAAAGTTGCTGAGCGCTCCAGGCCATTCAACCCACTATTTCCTCAAGAAGCTATCAGACAGTAAGCATATCGTGAAGTACACATTTTTATTTAACATTCCTAAAATAAGCTGTATTTACATATTATATAAATGTATGAAGGCTTAATATAAAATAGAAAACTGCATTGACTGAGGAAATCACACTCCATATGGAGTTACTTATTGAAGACCGTTTGTTTATGAAATTTTACAATAATTTATATAAATTATCTCTTCCAAATTAGATTTTTTTTTTTGCTAATCCGCACAATGCTGATGACTTTACAAACACCGGCGTACATCATAAACTTACAAAAGAGTTACAGCATCTTCCGGCGCACAACTGGCTTTGGAAAATTAGACAGTCTTTTTTTGTTCTTTCGTAGAGCCTTCTCTGCTGCCTCTGCAGTTTCTTTCTGTTTGCTTTTTGTTCCATCCACTGGACTTCCAAAAGGAGAGATGAATTTTAGTTCCACTGCTGGAGGTGACCAAGAACCTTCTTTTCTTGTGGTTCTGAAAAGAAAGAGAAGCATTAAACTCTTTTTTTTTTTTTTTTAAACAGCCAGCAGTTATTCAGTTGAAGAAAAAGAACCCCATGGAATTACAAAATCAGTGCCAAAGGATCATTTATGGGCTTCTTTGGGGACAGGACCAAGGCAGAAAAGGTACATAAATAACCTTCCTTTTGCTTTCATTCCTTACCAGACTGTCCCAAGCATTCCCAGTCACTATTCATATGAGCTTCTAGAGTCCCTCACCCCAGCTTTTAAGAGGCAAACGTCCCCAAAGAAACAGTGTTCCAGAAGGAACCAGAAAACCTGTCCAGAAACAAGAATTTCTCTTTACTCGTTGTCTGATCCCCTCCTGCCTTCTACGGGGACCTGAAGACCAGAAGAGCGTGGTTTCATAAGGTGGTGTAAAACAATTAGAAAAGCATGCCATCCCTGCAAACAGTAGCATCCGCTTGCCCTCTTCTGTCCCCACCCTCCTCTGTTTCCACTGGAGAACTAAACCATTAAGTGGGGAAGAAAAGGTGCCTATTAGACCAGCAAGCTGGACAGGCCTGTGAAGTCAGAGCAGAACTGCACAGCCAAGTGAGAAAGAGGAAATTATTGTGGTCATGATTCAGCTGCTAGCCACCTAAAGGAATGCAAATAAGTGCTCAGAAAGAATTTCATACTTGCTTCCTTTCGTCATTTTTGATTTTGCTGTTCTACCTCTCTCGATTTTTGCTTTCCCGCAGACTCTATGGACTTGGGATCCTCTTCCTATTTAGCCATGGCCTCCTACGTTAAGGCAACCAAAACGTTACTCATGCACAAGTTCTTACGCTTCTGCAGAATACAAGTGAATGTTTCTTTCACAAAGGAGTCATGAAAAGCCAAGGCAAGCTGAGTAAGTGCCCATTTAACTGGGCACTGAAAGCTGGGACACTAAAAAGCATTTTCTGTGACTTAAGACCAATCTATTTGTGGTACACCTACCACTCAGTTTGTATTTCCCTCTATTATTAATTCCCGTGAGTATAACCCTACAGGAAATTGACAGTAGACTCTGTCTGGTACTTAGAGAACATCCACAAGGAAGCCAAATAACTCATCAGCCCTAGTAGAAGTAAGAACCACAGGGAAAAACCTGGGACAGCTGGAGAAACTGGAGTTCTAATTTTCAGTTCATGTGAACAACCTTCTTACATTCATATTTTACAATGCTTAGGTGTTAAAAAAAATGTAGTTTTACACAAAAATAAAAAAAAATAAAATAAAAAAAAGAGCGAGCTTTAAATAGTTGGAAATACCTTGCCACTGAAATTAACTCGT
Organism: Chlamydotis macqueenii; assembly: GCF_036417535.1. Classification (NCBI taxonomy): domain Eukaryota; kingdom Metazoa; phylum Chordata; class Aves; order Otidiformes; family Otididae; genus Chlamydotis; species Chlamydotis macqueenii. The sequence goes on along the minus strand of NC_141558.1, from coordinate 91,102,860 downwards.
TCCTGCGAATTCTGTTTATCTTAATAAGGAACTAACAGTAAAGGATCGAAGCACCAAAATAATTCTGAAAATAGTTTGGTTGCCACATGATTTTGTCATTTGGTAACTGGCCGGCAGTATCAAAAAGCTGCACTCCCCAACTGCTCTTGCCACCTTTTAACGTTAAACCTACTCAGTTTTTAAGTCAACTAAGACACGTTTTAGTTCTAGTATACCAAATTCATGCATGGTTATTTTTAAAAATAGTCTAGGGTTTTTTTGGTACTACTACAGCTCTCCAAGGCCCCAGTCCTGACAGGTTCTATTCTGCATTACAGGCGCAGAAAATGCATGGGAGAAAAACATGTCTGCCCTTACATAATGAGATTTTAACTTGTGTTTATCAGCGAAAGAAACTGAGACATTTTTGTGCGCCTTCTAACTGTCAGTAAGACAGGCCTGTCCTTAATTTGCAAGTATTTTCTAGTTTGTAGAAAGTGGGAAAAGGAGTTTACTTATATCAATTTCCTCCGTTTTAGGAAGGCTGTGAGAAACAGTTATTTCTTCCTGCAGAAGAGGAGATTTTCTTCAACTTCAGCTGCTTCTAGGTTACATTCTTTAGGTAAATCCACACACTTCCCCTCAAGGTGGTTTTCTGAATGAGTAGTGACTACATCCCTGCTGAGAGGGAGAGAGAGGACAAGCAAAGGTTTTGACCCGTCTAACTAGAAACACTCGGTTCTGGAGAACCCCCCCTCTGACCCACGTACCCGGACTCCGTAACTGGGCACTGCTGTTATTTAACAAGAAAAGGAGCTGAGGAACTTCAATAGCAACCATCGCTCCCCAGGATCCTCCACAATCCTCTCAGACTTAGGACTGAATCAGGATGCAGATGACGCAGTGATCCTGGAGCACACGCTCACTGCTACAAACTTTCAAGGCCTCAGACACAGAACTCTGACACGTGCATACACGTCCCAGGACTAGCAACCCTTTTTCCCTGAAGTGCTGGACAGACAGAGCTCTGCTTGTCAAACACTGACTGCAGTCGTGTTTGCACATCTTCTCCCTGTTCCTGCACTACTTTCATTCCCAGCTCTTCATCGCTGCTCACCAGCTCGTGAGCTACATCTCATGGCAATCCCAGGCACAAATACAGGCTGGGCAGGGAATGGATCGAGAGCAGCCCTGAGGAGAAGGACTTGGGAGTGCTGGTGGACGAGAAGCTCAACATGAGCAGGCAATGCGCCCTTGCGGCCCAGAAGGCCAACCGCATCCTGGGCTGCACCAAGAGGAGCGTGGCCAGCAGGTCGAGGGAGGTGATTCTCCCCCTCTACTCTGCCCTGGTGAGACCCCACCTGGAGTGCTGTGTCCAGTTCTGGAGCCCCCAGCACAAGAAGGACATGGACCAGTTGGAGAAGGTCCAGAGGAGGGCCACAAAGATGATCAGAGGGCTGGAGCACCTCTTGTATGAGGACAGGCTGAGAGAGTTGGGGCTGTTCAGCCTGGAGAAGAGAAGGCTCCGGGGAGACCTGATAGCGGTCTTCCAGTACCTCAAGGGGGCCTACAAGAAAGATGGGGAGAGGCTGTTCAGTAGGGCCTGTTGTGTTAGGACAAGGAGTAATGGTTTTAAAATAGAGGGGGGTAGATTTAGATTGGATATTAGGAAAAAAATTTTTACAATGAGGGCTGTAGAACACTGGAACTGGTTTCCCAGAGAGGTCGTGGAAGCCCCATCCCTGGAAACGTTCAAGGCCAGGTTGGATGAGGCTCTGAGCAACCTGATCTAGTCGGGGATGTCTCTTGCAGGGGGGTTGGACTGGATGGCCTTTGAAGGTCCCTTCCAACCCTAACCATTCTATGATTCTATGATTCTTCTCGTCTGCCAGCAGACCTGCTCGTACAAACACAGCCTCAGCAGCTGGACTGTCTTGGATGAGTTGAACGGAGCTGAATTACCAAAGACCAACGGAAATAGGTCTGGAAAAGGCTGTGTAAGCCATTGAGCCAGCAAAATGAGCAAGTATAGCTGTAATGAGAAGCAAACACACAAGCAGACTGTGTTCCAGAAGAAAACTATTCAACTCAGTACTAATGAGCTGGTTTAAAAAATTAAAACAACAAAAAAACACAAATCTATCTGGTCAAAGCACACCATGCACTACACTTGCTGCAAAAAACCTGCAGCCTACAGCAGTATCCCTAAAACATAAGCAGAACCCTACGTTTCCAACTTTTATCAAAAAGGACTCAAGACACAGTGGCAATTTTAAAAGTCTAGGACAAGGAAGTGCCTGGGACACTTGTGAAAACTCATCAAGAACTGTTGCACTCATCAAAAGTTCAACCTCTTCACGACATTTCAAAAATTCAGAAATTTAGGTTATTACAGACCAAACACACCAGCTTTGCTTTTTAGTTCTGACAAACCTGGTTGTTCCATCTGGAAAGGTTTCTCTTCAACAACTTCGCTGTCTTCTTCCTTCTCAGATCCTTGAAAAGTGGCAGTTTCCTCAGTGGAAGAATGAGCTGGTTTAGCAGCTATGACATCATCTTCAAAATTGCCAGGTGATTGTGCATCTTGATACTCCAAAGTAGTTTGGTCTGACCTGGCAGAAAAGTTACTGTTTTCTTTGCTGACATCCATTTCCCCCAAACCATCTCCAGGTGTGCATTCTGAAGACTCTTCCATTTCAGCATCATCATCCTCAGGACTGCTCAGAGTAGACTGAGTTGGTTTTTCTCTACTCTCAGACCAAGCATCCTCCACCATTCCACGATGATGCTCAGGTGAAGCTCCAGACAGTGCTTTGTCATCTTCTGTTACCTTTAAAAAAAAAAAAACAAAAACAAAAAAACTGAACAAAAAACCAAAACCAGAAGTTTGCAATAAATAACAAGCATATGCCTTTTTGTGAAACTAAAAAAAAAAAAAAAAAAAAAGGAGAGTGCATGTCTTGTTACAGTTGAGTAGCTCCTTACAACAGTCAATAAAAGCCATAATAAAAACAGATGATGACAATTTGTCAGTACATGTACAGAAAGCTCGTACAGTTATATACTGGCACCTGTCCCTGCTCTGCCCGATTTTGGTACCTTACTTGGACAGCTGCATGATAAGCTGAATCAGGGAATCCAACTGACAGGAGAAAAGGAGAAGGAGGCAGCTTTCAGATGGACCACCTTGACAGCTAGACAAATACTATCACTGGTGCAAGGCAAGAAACAAAACTGAGAACTTTAGGACTAGAGAACAGCAGAGTTCTCTTCATCAGGGGTCTATTTCCACCATCATTTAAGTAAAGCCAGCCTTGTCAAAAGAGAGACTCAAAGTAAATGCAGCTCATGACTTTTCTTGCTTTCAAACATGTTTAATTCACAAAGCCTAAGAGACCCAAACAACTGGCTCAGCCTATACTCCTTACCTTCCTGCCACAACACCACTTACTAAGGTACAGCGGGAAGCTGAACTAGCAATTTGGAACAATGACAGCTTCTAACAACACTGACTAAAAACTGCCAAGATCACCGGTACTTATCACGACTATGTTCCCACAGGCACGTGATGTTACAGAAGGTCTAAAGCAAATCACAGTCTACAAAGCCTTTACCTGTGGAAACCACTAACCACAGCCCAGCTTACCCCGACAGTCCATTTCGCATTGGAGCTCGCTTCCCTGAAAGATATTCTAGACTCCTTTGCTTGTAGAGGAGGAGTAACTGACCGTCCTGGAGATGCAGAGGGTGTGGTGCAAAGGCTGGATCTGAGAGTGGACTGAGGAGTAAACCCAGGAAAACCAGCAGCAGATGTGGCCAAAACCTTAGCTCTCTACAACAAGAAATAAAAACATGGAGTTGAAAATCAGCTACATCTTCAAAACAGAAGACTACTCTTGCAAAAGCATTACTTTAGATTAGAAACAACACTCCTGTGTCTACACAACTACCTACACATCTTCATCTAGAAGCGTTAAGCTCGTCTTACCTCAGCTCAAAAAAGATTTTACGCTACTGCAAGGGTTTAAAAGAAGGATAAAGAAACTCGCATGATGACATGGACAGTAACAGAGAGATCACAACTATTATGTTCAGGTAGGAAAAGGAAAAAAGATCAGCACCAACAAGATAGCTCAAACAATGTTTCCTTGCGTGGTAAGAGTTTGAGGACAGTAGATGGAAATACAGCTTAACAATTAATAACAAAAATTAATGCAAAAAGTCATCACTGAACTGGACAGAGACTGACATCACTTAACTGACATCACTTCGCGGTCACTTGCCTAACTGGACTAACACACTGAAGCATATACATTCCCGCTCGCAGGTATGCAAGTCAAACGGTGCAGAGCTATTGGGCACTTAGATGATGAGGTGGTCAAGCTACAAATTGCATCTCTAAGTATCTCACTCTATTGAAACGTCCAATTTTAACTTACTTTGTTCCATGCAATACCAACAAGTGTCTCTCACAAAGCTACGGGACAACGTGCATACTACAGCTGAATTAGAACTGAACTTTCCCTCCTCAAGACGGCTCCCAACGTACCGCTTCCAAAAGGACTGCGTATACAGTAACCGCATGCATACCGGACATATTGCACAACTGGAATCCAACAGTGTTCGTGTTAAGTCCTTTGGTGGCTTCCTTTCAAAGGGAGCTCACAGGCTTTTGGTTTGGTTGGTTTTGTTACTGGCTTTTTAAAATACAAACCTTGACCACAAGAGGAGTCTCTAGTAACATCAGCTCTGACGCTCCCAAAAAATTCCTTTGAGAGATGGAAGCATTCAGATTTGATTGCAATGGGCTGGCTGCCGTGAATGAAGTAGAAGCTCTGCACGCTGACTGCGCTGCAGAATATGAAGGAACAGGACAAACCACCGAATCCAGCAATCTGTTAAGACAATCAAACATATCAAAAGAAATTACTAAATGAAAAAAAGTCATGCTGTGTACAAGGCATCTGACAGGATCCGTAAAAAAAAAAAAACCTTCACTGAAGAAGAAATCGGGATGAATGCTCAGTCTTGGGGTGCTGCATCAGGCCCATGAAACAAGCTACAGGCATTTTTTTTTTTTTTCATTATTTCTTCACATTTCATCCTTGATTTCCTAAATCACTGCCTCTAAGGTAACAGTAAGCCACTTATAAGTTGCACAGGCAATGGAATTCTCGCAGCAGAAGAAAATTCATCTACATTTCCCTGCATGGACCACTTCAGCTTCTCCACCTACTTGCTGACCTTTTCTTTAACAGAACACTTTGAAAACACAGGAGGTATACACACACATGCATACTTAGACATACAGGTATACGAGAAGCAACACCTTTGTGAAGGATTCATTCTGTAGATCTACTGTACCTGGAACGTTCTCTTGACAGTTTTGTAACTGGTCTCCCAGTAAATGCATCATGCAACTCTGCATCGGGGAGCGGACGTGTTATGCCTGGCGGTTCTGTAATTCTAGGAGGAGAATTAAGAGGAAAATGTAACTGACCTTCATCCCCCTGAAGTCCAAACCTACCAGAAGTCCAGGTGATTTGACCCTACCACCTGCAGGAAAATCACCGGGCAACTACTAGCCTCTTTTCCGCTCTTTAGAATGCTGCCTCTTTTCAAGTAGAAAAGGCAGAAACTAAGCAGAAACTGGGCAGGAAGTGGTGAAACATTACTCTCTGATCACACTTGCACGTCTATCCAAATCTGTACACCAACAGCTTGATGGTAACCACAGTTTTGTTTCAGCTACCTTCAGTTCTGTAAACACGTGGACCATCACGCAAATATCTGTAGTTGCATAGATAAGGTTATCACAGCAGAAAAACTCTCGCTCCAAATATTGCTTAGGATGGATTGGTTCTTAAAGGTCATCAATTGTACGTGCAAAACCGCCAAACAAAGCTTTACTCCGGTGCACCTTCCCTCCTAAACACTAACATCATTCACACGTATTTCTCGCGCTCTCTCCAAACACGGAGCTCAAGACTAAACTTGGTTAAAAGGCTGCTTACCTGCCATCTTGGGAGAAACTGGTTTTCTGCTCATTCCCTGCGCGTACTTCTGCAATTCTGGACAACACGTTACTGATGAAAGTTCCTGTTGGATCCACGTTTCCTGCATTAGCTTGTTTTGTTGCTGTTGACAATGGCTTTGGTCTTGCAACTGTAAAACAAGAGGGAATAAAGATCAGCCTTGTGGAATCAAAGTGATGGCTGGTTGTCCACTGGACTTCTTCCCCTAAAAATTACCTTCTCTGAAGGCCGGTGAAGACAAATGGTAAGGCTTGGCTCTCTCTGCAGCCAGCTTCCTGTAAACTCTAGGAAGGACCTTGCCATATTGGTCTAATAGGGAATTTCTGACACCCACTCTCTCTCTCAGGCCAGGATCACGATCATGCTGATGAAGGAAAAACGTAAAGCAAAAAGTTAACCAAGAGACTCATTGCACAGAACTAGCTCTGCTCTTTCTAAGGAGTGAATAAATTTCCCCTACTGAGAGAGTAAGACACATCCAGCGCACAGAGGAGCAGCAAGTTGGAACCAGCAGCACGCCCCAGTTTCACCCGCTCTTTTGAGCAAAGTGGAAGGAACACCAGAACCGACAACTGGAAGTTCAAACAGTTCTGGCACTCGGCGGAGCCTTGTTCTGATACACTTGTTATCACCTGCAGTTTTCAAACGGCTTACGAAACAGCAGGCGTTCCCCTGTCTCTCCTGAAACACCAATGTCCGACACGACCCAATACACAGGACAATTGCAAATTCTGCTGGACAGAACCATGTGAATACTAAAACCAGGAAGAAAAGCTTGCCTACACACACCTTCCTGCTGGAGGAAAGTGTTCACATGCAGGACCTAACACTTCCAAAACCAGCTTTGGAGTCCGATTCCCTGGAAAGCTATGGCTCCGGAAAACTGCAAATGCATCGTAGATGCATAACAGAAGTTCACATAACCCAAAATTTCATCTGGCTATTTTGAGAAACAGAAGTTAGCTCAGAATTTCTGTCCTAAAAGTGGCAGAATGGAAGTTGTGGAATTGTAGAGCTCCCACTGTAACTTGAGGAAAGAAAACAAAAACAACCCACATGCAAACTTGACGTGGGGACTGGCATCCAGGCTGCTCTCAGCTAGAAAAAATGGTTGCGTGCAAGATACAAGAGATGACATACAACATACCCTTCATTCCACACAAAGGAATGGCACAAACAACTTTCAATGATCTAGACCCCACACAACAGACGCATCTGAATAACTGAATGGTAAGACTGGCCGATAGAAACGATAGACGTTTACTCCTCAGATGCAAACCAACTCGTTTACGCGGAGTCAACAACGGTCGGTCACATTTAATGGAGAAAGGCACAGAGTAGCTTTGGAGGAGTGAAATATTTTGTTCAGCTTTGAGGTTCAGTTGTAACTTTAGGTGTACAAACTTACTCCTAGTTTTTCAAAGAATGGTATCAAAACCAAAGCAGGATTTTGACTGAGTGCTATGAAAACCAATTAGCGACACCTAACAGAAACTGGCACACTTGACAGAACTTGTCCTCTTACCAGAAGATTAACGTTCATTGACTGATTCAGGTGCAGTGCTGGGATATAGTTGGCACGCTGCAGATGGTGGACTAAGAGAAGTTCTTGATTCTGACCACCAGCACTGGTCTGTAAAAACTTCTCCAAACACTCCTACGAGAAATCACACGTTTCAAAACTCTCTTACGATTCTGCCTCTTCTCTTCTCAAAGAGACAATTAAGCTTTCTTTTCTTGTCCACACATACCTGCTCAGCGTTGGTGAAAGGCAGCTTCAGTAAGGCTCCCATCAGCCCCATCTCCTGACAGGTTTCAAACACGTGTTGTAACAGCTCGTCTCTGTTCAACTGAGTGGTATGTTGCCGCAGCAGACTCCAAGCCTCCACCACGCACCTGTAATTAATTTGTTGGAGGTGTAAAGGAATATCTGCAGGATAACCAACAAGATGCCCCAAAATTATCGTATTCCAAGGATAAAGGCAACTTAGGGCACCGTGATTTGTAGCGTTTGCTCTCCACCTTTCCTGACCCTTGAAGGCCAAAATGGTGGGACAGATTTCTTTACCTATTGGACAACAACACACTGAGGAAAAGCCACACTTCGCTACCGCTTGACATCGATGGCCTCATCATCTGCATGTAGCTGAGGGCTTGCTTATGCTCTCCTCGGCACATGAGGGACTGAACAATTCTCGTGTGTTGCCATGACACAGGTCTGAGTGTAGCCGGATGACAGAGCAGGGCCAGCGCATTCTGTAAACGTTAGAGACCAGCTTTATTACCATCTCTACGGACATGCACGCTACAAAAACAGCCAAAAGTTGCTTAAGTAAGGCTGAACGTGTGCTAAATAAACTTAGATGACTAACTAATGAAATGCACAATAACAACAAATTAAATACAGGACGTGTCAATAAAGATTCTGAAATCTTTGCAGAAAAAACTTCAGTTAGCCAGACACAACAAAACGAGTGTTTTAAAAGCAGCAATTCACACTTCTCGAGGTGAATCAAGTCTCTGCATACAAACATCACTTCTCTTAAACCCATCACTAAACAAGAAGTTGTTCTCCCAGACAAACAGATTCTATTAACGTTGTGACAGGCAAAGAACAACCTGCAGCATCAGCAAGAACATGAATTAGGTTGGAAAGCCAGTTTGGCCGTCTCCTGTCTCAAATCTTGCTGCTATGATCAGAGGTTTAAGTACCCAAACCACTGGTTTTGAAAACTGATTTCTGAAAATTCAAGTATCGAGCAGCTGATTAGAGCTGATTTCTTCTTTGTTTTAATCCCTTTCCTGTCAAGGTAGTTAAGACACGAGATGATCGCTTTGTACTGTAATGCATGTCTAACTACCCTGCAACATACTTACTTGGTAATCATTGTGATCTAGAAGCCAGAAACCTTGAATCAGCTTAACAAGACCCCGAGGGATACCAAAGGCAGCTGGGAAGAAGTCGATTGAAGTTGCTGGTTTTGGAAAGGAATGCATGATATCTAGCAGCAAATACATGGTCTGATATCAAGTAATTAAGGCTAATAAACTTGTTAGGCCAAAAAGTAATCCCATTCCATTTAGAAAAACAGCATGAACCAAGAATATAAAACTGGCAGGAGGCAGAAAATACTCTGGTCTTAGTCTTGCCACTTTAAGCTCTTCTAACCTGAAGACGGTCAGGTCCTAACCACAAAAGTGCGTTCTGGAGAAAGAGCCAAAAGGAAATACTCTTTGCTTTCTCTAAGGCATGCATAAAGCTGGCCTGCAGATCTGTCAATACCTCCCTTTTAAACTCTGGCTCCCTCTTTAGTCACTGGAGCTACCGCCTGGACATTCAGAACATTTCAACATCCAGTGCTTCAGTATTAAAGCCAGCCAGTTCTACCTCTGCTTTTTTCCCTCCTTTCCTCAGCATATACACCAATGTAAACTATGGTCTCCTTACAAGCCATCTTAGCTCAGAAGGATTACAACTGCATTTAAACCAGTGTTGGTACATCAGTCACTGGCAGCGTTGCTTTCCCTTTCTGATATCGACTTCTAGGGACACGTTCTAAGAAGACAGCTCTGGGCTACAACCATTTTCACACCCCTTGCTCTCTACGCTCCCCTCTCGGCTTAGGCAGCAAACAGCACAAGCAATCCTGTCTATTTCAGCAGCTTCAGAGTTAAGTTTCTGCCCAATGACTTTTCTCTTTTCCCTCCTTATTATTCTGTGTGCCTGCACTTTTTAGCAGAAGAAACGCCAGCGCTGTTCGCTGTGCTGGAAAACGGATGCTTTTGGCAAGAATCAGGCACTGGTATACCCCTGTTAGAAATCCTTCTGCTCTGAAGCACCACGTGGTAGCGCACCACTCCAGCAAGCAGCCATTCGCTACAGGTATGGCTGCTTTAAAAAAATTTAAACCTGGGTTAAATTTTGAGAAAAGCTACGGGAAGCTTTTAGCTTTAACACTGCTTAGCACACCTGCTTCCCCGTATCAGAAAGGACTTGGCAACAAAACACTTTAAAAGATCATAACCACGCCACAGGACAAAGAAAGAAAACAACGCTTCTATCTACAACTTAATTCCAAACTCCAGGTTTTCCCTTGCATTGTGTTTGAAGCACACATTCCAAGATGGATTGACTACGTAGGTGACAAACATTTAAGAGCACTTATGTGCCTATACTGAAGTTGCAATAAAAACAGCCAGGAAGGATACAATCGCATGCTTGTCGCTTTCTTCAACACTTTCGAGCAAATAGAGATCCAGCAGTGCCTGAAATGCAAAAGGAAAAGTTTTTTACATCTCCTGTCCTTCATGAGTCGACGGCTTCTGCGTGGGGCTTGGGGGCATTTGGTTGTCTTTGTTTTCAGGGAACATAGCACTCACGTGTAAACTAGCAGGCGGATATTTCCCAGTTCCTCCTTCATCTCTCCGCCACAGCTTCTCCACTTCATCTCCCAGCTGGGACACCATTCCATCAATCATCAGGCAGTCAGAATCCCATTTTCCTCTGCAACAGAAGGTAGCAAGGATACGGACAGAGTAACACACTAATTCCAGCCTCTCTGTGGAACACATTTCCTCCAGTCAAAACAACAAAAAAAAGCTCCCATGAGTCAAAACCAGTAACAAACATACAAAGGCACCGTTAGGACTTGAAATGCACATGGAAGACAGTTTAGAGTCAGGTGAAAGGTCTTCCTTAGTTCCTGCTGGATTATTAAAGGAGTTCAAAATAGAAATCCTAAAACCTCTCTTCTTAAGGGAACAGTTGCAATGACCTTTTAGTTGCTAGGGTTTCTTGTTCATTATATGACTTGTACGGCAATGGAAGAGCAGACAGAGATTTTTAAGTGCCAAAAATAACCGCTCTCCTCTCGTCTAACAGAAAATTATGGATGCCTGAGGTTTTTATCTCCTTTAGGTCGTTCTTTAGCTTTCAGTACCATTGCTGACGAAAAACCTGTGATCACCTAAGCCAAGGCGTATCACCTGCATGCTAGTTGAACTACACAGATGTACTTGTCAGGATGGAATTTAGGCCAATACAAGTATTACCATCTAGAACTAGTCAATACCAGAGGCTTTTTTTTTTTTATTTTTTTTGAAACCATGCTTTCTTCTGCGAGCTCCCTGCTTTGCTGAACTGGAGACCACTGATCCTAACCAAATCACGTGATCTTTTGCAGCAGGAACAAATTATGCCGCATAGCCAATGAATTAAGTACGCTTCAGAAGAATGACGATACCAGCCAATGTCACTAAGCAGATGTACATACAAACATCTTAACACACAAAAGCCACCTCTGCGTTCAACAGAACACAGGCATGACTGAAGCCAAGAGCATTGCCGGCCAACGCCTTGAGCATAGCAAATACAGCTGTTGACACAAAAGCCCTTCACTTCCACTTCTGAACTGGCACTCAAACTGTTCTGGAGTTTTCCTCTAAGTCTTACCTCGACAAACGCTCAAGTTTCTGTCGATGACCAGTGTAGTAGCTCTGAAGCAGAGCATAGTTGTAGAAAGGTCTAGAGAAATGTGTAGCAACATCTAAGGGGAACAAAGTAAAAGCAAGTTACACAAGTCATATTGCTTTTTTAAAAGAAATGTTTTCACTAAAAAGACAAAGATCATACAAGCTAAGCATCAAGAAGCAGAGGCAAGCCTCCAGCTTTAAAAGAAGGGAATGGGTTTTTAAACATGTCACATAACAATTAAGGCTGGCCATAGAACTGATAATCCATCCAAATAAAGAACTATTTCCAAGGGGTGTTTCTTCCTCAAGCAACCAGTAAAAAGTTCAAAACACACGCATCATGCGTTTACTCTAAAAACAAGCGTTCCAGGATTTGTTGTTTAATAGTACTGTGTTTAAAATCCCAAGTGCTTCAAGCTGTGGACACAACCACGTCCCTGAAGGCAAAAACTTACGGCTATTGTTAAGAAACATCCAGGAAAGGAACTGCTTGCATTATTCTACACTAGGTAATTGAAAAACCAGGACAATCTCCATTTCACCAAGAGACCTTCAGCAATCGCCATCCCTGAAACAACACGACTTGTTCTTGATGAAACATCTACCAAAGCACGGCTAAGCACGTGTCCAGAGCAATCACTTACTGGAGAGTCTCCCTCTTACAAACGTCTCAGAGTTTATGCTTACCTAAACCCTCTGGAAGGAGACCGGATCGACAGAACCAGATGACCACTTGGGCGTACAAAGACATGAGGCTCATTACCACCTGCTTATTGGTCAAGTCGGCAAAACCTGAAAAAAATGCATAAGATCATGTGTGTTACGCACTTCCTTTCATTTCTTCATCAGACTTAATAGAAAGGACCAAAATGTCAGGGCAGAAATCTTTGCCTTTTCCACTATCACTTTCTTACGTGAAGAAAAAACCCACCATCACCACCACAACAAAAAGCAACCCCTGCAAAGAACCAGATTCACTAAAGGTTACAATAAAAGAAAACAAAGCCTGAACTATTAAATACACTCATGAATAAGACCTTTGTGCCTCACGTAGCAGAGATTTTTACTATAGCCAGGGGATAGCCTTTTTATTTTCCGCAATATCCCAAGACAAATCCATCGTCTAAAAAGCTACAGAAACTCAAGTAACTTACAAGTGGCTCACCTATGCTTCCTTGATATTTTTAAGCAATTTGCAATACAATATTTGCCTGCAGTTATAAATAGCTAGCTAAGAACTGAAAAGAACAGTTTTCAGCATTACCACATTCAGCTGCGGTCATTCCAACCCAGTCACTTACAGGGCTTCCTGCTGAATGTGGCCTCCCCTACCCACTTGCACGGACCCCACAACAAACCATTTCCCTGCCCTCACTGCGCATTCAGTGCTAGTGCCAACCTCTCAGATTTAAGCCCCTTCTCCCACCTAAAGCTGACTCTCTTCCAGTCATCCAAAACAACAGCAGCTCGTGTTTCCACAATTACAACCCAAGCAATTTTCCAAGTCCTAACAAAACATACCCAAGATTTAGCCATACTGTCACAAACCTTTTCCAGTAAGCTCCAGTGCTTCCCTTGGAAAATGGTTTAGGACTTTGCCGAGGTTGCCGAAAAGCAACTGGCAGTGCTGAAGAGACTGCAATGTCTGAGGGCCAAGGAAGTTGCACAAGCCATCAAACAGCGGAACACCTGCTCAAGAATAAATAGGAGATCATTAGCCTGCAGAGCAATTTCAGAGTTTCACAGGACACTTAATGAACCGCGTGCGAGTTCATGTACCCGCAGAGCACCCAATAAGCTCAACCAGGAAGCATGATTTTCTGGTTGCACAATGACTACACTAGTACTCACAGATCTGGTCAAATTCATCTTTTGTGTTGATCACCTTGTTCCATGTCCACTCAAGAACAAACCGTAAATTAGCAGCAGAACTTGGCCGCGCTTTAAAAAAAGAAAACAAACAAGGAATGTATCAGCCATTTCAAACTACAAAACAGAGAACAGAAAAACAATGGAAGAAGTCTTACCTTCACATGTCCAGTGTTGAATGCATCCAGTCAGACGTACTAAAGACCCTGTCTGGACAGCAGCTGACAATATCGCTTCTAACTGCTCCTCCTAAACACAGCAGACAAAATACAATGAGAATCCTACACCCTTTCAAGATCTGAACCATCACCAGTAAATGTTTGCTTCTAACTGCCTACTCCTTCAGACATCACAAAGTCAGCTCCTTACAGCACAGGAGGTTACAGCTAGGTTTGAAGACTACACTCTGGGAGCAGCACCAAGCTACGGAAGGGAAATGTTTCCAAATAAACACAGGTTATATGAATTGTACTTCTGTGGAGAAAGGTTATGCTCTAAAGCCTGGGCACTGGAATCTACTGTATTTCGCATCACAGGCACTCTACTGGAGATGGATGTTCCCGCTCTCATGCTAGAGCGTCAGGCACGCCCAGGTTTCCTCTAGTAAGCCCACAGGCGTTTTAAACATCTGGTTTCTAGACATCTGTTGAGCTCCTCCATGACCACGATCAACACTTTTGTTTTAATCAGAGGTCGCGTTTTAGCTTCCTCTGTTCCAGGGAACGGCATTTCTTCTATGCGTTCTGAGTCTTCAAAAACATACTACAATTCCAATTCCTTTCCCGTCAGACATTACATCCACCTTTCCCACATCAATTTGGGAACGGGTTTCATTCTGTTGCTCCCTTACTATCTTTTCCTGCTGAAAGCCTCTGCCAAAGCCATGTGCAGCCTCTGGTTAGCTGCCCGCTCAGAAGAGAGACAACGCTGTTCAGACAGACCTTTATCTCATTCTCTACTTCTCTAGTTGTTCTTCTAGAGCTGTTACTTTGATTGATCCCCCGGCCCTGCTTCTCGGGTCAGACACCAGAGCCCCACCAGGGCAGCTCCTAAAACCCCCGCAAACCAACGCCTCTCCCTTTCCAACTTTAAGTCTTCCTTCCTTTGCCGGAATGGCAGCTGGTGGATCGTGCCAATTATTTCGGACCCAAGTCACGCCAAGGGGGAGAAGGTCGGCTACTACAGCCCTCTAACTTCTCCAGGAGAAGTTACAACCTACAGCCCGACCTCCCTGGGAGGCCACAGGGAGCCCACAACTGCAGGGAACTGATCCCTGGTCAGGCCGCAGAGGCCCCTCAGAGAGGGGGCACAGTAAAGGCCTGGCCCTAACCGTCGCTTTAGGAGGGAGTCCTGTCCGTGACGCCCTTTTTTTGTTACGACCCAGGGCCGCAGCAGGCTCGTGATTCCCTCCGACTAAATTAAGCTCAAATGACACCAAACCATCGAGTTAACGCCGCAATGAACCGTAACGAGGAGCGGCAGAACCTCTGAAAACTTGGGAGGCACAAAGGGCTTGACAGCCGGGGCCCTTATCGCAACATTTCTAAGAAGGAAAAGGGGCAAATGGAAAAGAGCAAGAGAGACAAAGAGGTATCACCACTCTTGGGTCCAGCGACGACGATGACGGGCGGGCACACGTATGCTGCGGTGCCGGGGGCGTGGCCACGGGTGGCGGTGAGAATGGCCCGGCGGGGTGGGGAAGGGGGGGTGCGGGGGACCCGCAGGATCGGGGGGCAGAGGAGCGCTCACTGGCCGCCATGACGATCTCCCGCGGGGAAGCGCCACGCGGCTCCCTGCGGCGCTGCCTTTTATAGCCTAAGCCCCGCCCCCGGGCACGCCCCCTCAGCACTTGTATGGGCTGCTTCCAGAGCGTTCTGAGTCCTCTGCGCAGGCGCGAAACGGCGGGCGGGGGCCGAAGCCCCTTCCTCAGGTGAGCGCTGGGCGGCCCCCGCCCGCGCAGGGGCGGTCGCTGACGGGGACCTGCGGAGCCGCGCGTCCCCCACGCCGCCTCCGCCTCCTCTGTCACCGGACTCCCAGCGCCCCTGGCCGAACTGCAGCGGCCCCACAGCCGCGTCTGAGGCACCAGCGGACATTAACTCCGTCGGTGCCTGACACCATGCGCAGAGTCACACGCTAACGCCCGCCGCTGCCTGCAGCACAATTCCTCCAGTCAAAACAACAAAAAAAAGCTCCCACGAGTCAAAGACAGTAACCAACATACACAGGCACCCTCAGGACTTGAAGTGCACATGGAAGACATTTCACAGTCAGGTGAAAGGTGTTCCTGAGTTCCTACTGGATTATCAAAGGAGGTCCAGATAGGAATCCTAAAAGCTCTCCTCTTGCACGTGCCATTACAACTACGGATGGCTGAACTTTTAATATCCTTTGGGTCTTCCTTTCGTTTTGTTCTGGTTTTGTTAATGAGGGGGGCCCTAAGGTGGTAGCTTCTGTAGGAAACTGCTAGAAGTCGCTCCCCTTTGTTCAGTGGACTCGGCCGGGCCTAGGGCAGACCTGCTGCTGGCCAGGGCCAAGCCAATTGGTAGCAGAATGTCCCGTGATAACGCCTCTGCGATAACGTATTTAAGTAGGGGAAAACAGGAAAAAAAGGAGGAGAAGATGTGAAGCAGCTGAGCGGGGGGCAGAGCGGGGGAGGCGCAAGCCTCATGGGCCTTGCAGGCCTCACCCTCTGGCCTCCTGCCGGGCAGCCGACTGGGCCCAACTTGGCCTGGCCTGGCTGCAAGAAGTGGAGAGGAGATGAGAAGTGAATAAGATGTAGAAAGGATCCTGAGAGACGTCTGCCAGCCTGTTGTGAGGAACGGCTGCAGACGCCAAGGTCAGTGAAGAAGGAGGGGGAGGAGTAATGCGGCTCCTGGCCAAGATTTCCCTGCAGCCTGTGGTGAAGACCATGGTGGAGCGGGTTGTCCCCCTGCAGCCCATGGAGGTCCACGGAGGGACAGAGGTCCACCTGCAGCCCGTGGGGGACCCCACGCCAGAGCAGGTGGAGGCCTGAAGGAGGCTGTGGCCCATAGAGGGACCTCTGGGACAGCTGTTCTAGAGGGACTGCACCCCGTGGAAGAGATGACCCACACCGGAGCAGTTCCACAAAGGACTGTGGCCCGTGGGAGGGACCCCACAATGGAGCAGAGGAGGAATGCGAGGAGTTCTTCCCCTGACGATGATACAGCGGCGTAAAACAACGCGTAATGAACTGACTGCGACCCCCATTCCCTTTGCCCCACCCCGTGCCGCTCGTGAGGGGAAGGTAGTAGAGATAATGTTAAGCCCGGGAAGAGGGAGGGGCGGGGGGAGGTTATCTTGTTCCCTGTCTCATTCTCCTGCTAATTTTAGAAATAAATGAATAGTTTTCCCCAAGTCGAGTCTGTTTTGCCCATGACGGTAACTTTAAGGATTTCTCCCCGTCCTTATCTCAAACCTTGAGCTGTTTTTCTTATATCATCTCCTCCTATTCTCTCGGAGGGTGGGGGGAGCGAGAGACAGACTGCGTAGTCTGGTCCTGATCGCGGCTGAACTACGACACGTTTCAGTGCAATTTCTAAAGAAAAACCTATCATCACCTAATGCCAGGCATGTCACCTGCACGCTAGTTGAATTACACACATGTAATCCTCCTCCTCCTCCCTTTGCTAAAAGACATGTGGGACACAAGACTCAATTCCTGCTTGTCTCAGGTACCATTTCGAGTTCACTGTTGATGCAGAATTCGGATCATGTAGCGTAAGCTGAAGTTCACGATAATAAAAACACCAATTCTCAAAGGGAATGGGTTTTTAAACATGTCACGTGAGCACTTCTAAGACAATTAAGGCTGGCAATAGAACTGACAATCCATCCAAATAAAGAACTATTTCCAAGGTCTGTTTCTGCCTCAAGCAACAAGTAAAAAGTTCAAAACATGCAGGCCATGTGTTTACTGTAAAGCATAACACAAATGTAGCTAAAATCTAGACAATGCTTCAAACCAGTCAACGGATAAAGGCCAGTCATTTGCATTACGCTTACATGAATGCTGCTAACGGGAGATAAGCAAACTGACCAGTCTACAACTGTGCAGGAGCTAAAACGGCTTTAACTGAACTGCTTCCTTGAATAAAATCTTCCCTGGCCTCCTTACCCGTTGCATCCTGCTGAGACCACCATACCGTTCTCATCCTTTAGGAAGCCACTGCGAGATCAACAGGCCAGACCAAAACAAACGGTTTTCCTGTGCCCTGGATTCCTAGGGTCATCTGTGCTCGTGCTGTCGGAGTTCACAGGAATCGCACACCTACTTCCTGCATCCTTCTCTCTCTCATTCTCTTTTAGGACTATGACTGTAGTATCAAAACGCCAGCGACCAGTCATTCACTCATCATTCATGCTTTAGGCTGGATTTAAACCAACCTCAACAGCAATGCGCACCACACCAGTGGCTGCTGGGGGATAAGCCTGCTCTTGAACCACGCCGGGCGACACACAGCCAGGGAGTGAGTGACCTGAACGGACGGACACGCCAGTAACAGGATCTTGCGTTTTTCCCTCTGTCTCTCATATTGGTCATCTGCATAGCACAGTCCTTTGGAAAACGCATTTTATTTTAGCAGCAGCTTTAGTTCAGAAGGAGGCACAGCACATTTATCTCCAAGCGTCTCAAAGAGACTCATTATCTTGAGTATGGATTGGCTTCTGCGGCCTCAAGTAAGGCTTGCATACTGGGCATGTCCTTGTAATATAGTCCATTAAAGCTCTTAATATTTTGCCCTGTCCCCATGGGCTTCTAGAGATGGATTCTGTGCCTGCCAAGAGATGTTGTGCCGCCTTCCGAGCACTTCTTCTAGGAGCAACAGGAAGCTTACATTCTGTGGGAGGAAGTAATGATTTAGGCAGATCAAGGTCAGAATTTTCTGAAACTTCTGAAACTTCTGATGAACTCCTCTTTCTTCTTTCGCCTCTTTTAGCTGGCACACGTAGGAGGAGTTGGTCACTCGGCTGCACCTCTTCATCCTTGACAACCGTTTCAGTAAATAGTAAATGAATGCTTTTCCCTTTTCTTGCACTTTTGCTGGGACCGACTGCTGCTGTTCTCTTCGGATTAGCGTCAATCCGGACAGATTCTGGACTGCATTCACCATCAGGCAAATCACAGGCTAACTGTTCCTCTAGAGTATCACAGCTGTCTTGAAGACTGCCTGATGGGTGTAGTTCCCTGCATGGTGATGCTTCAGGTGCTGCTTCTGATGTTTGTGGCTTAACCGCACTCTCTTCAAGAACCTAAAGTTAAAAAATGTCAGGTAACACCTTATTAGGTACCAAACAGACTAACCTGAAACTGAGCTAGCTCAAACTGCGGACACCAAAACGCTGCTTTTCCTTTCCGATCACCACTGAATGCAACATTAGAAACATACCATGTACTCCCTACTGCAGCTCCTAACACCGCTTGAGGAAAAACCGCCAAGGTCACCGGTAGTTATGACCACTATGTTCCTGCAGGCACGTGATGTTACAGAAGGTCTAGCGCAAGCTTTTTTGACCAGACTCAAGCCTGCTGCTCTGATTTGCAATTCCAGTTCTCAATAGGAGGAGTTTTGGCAACCTTTACAACATCTAAATCAAATCACACTCCAAAAAGCCTTTAGCTGTAGAAATCACTAACCACAGCCCAGCTTACCTCGACAGTCCATTTTGCATTGGAGCTCTCTTCCCTGAAAGATACTCCAGGTTCCTCCACACGTAGAGGAGGAGTAACTGATCCTCCTCCTGGAGATGCCGAGGGAGTTGCTCGGGGTGCGGTGGGAAGGCTGGCTCTGAGACCCGACTGAGGAGTAAACCCAGGAAAACCAGAAGCAGATGTCGCCAAAACTTTAGCTTTCTACGACAAGAAATAAAAACATTGAGTTTAAAACCAGTTACATCGTCAAAACAGAAGAGTGCACTTGTCAAAAGTATTACTTTAAATAACAAACTGAGTCTGTACCAGCAGAGAGGACAAAGTTTAGCCTCTGTGCTGCTCTTTTTCCAAAGGTACAAAAAACCTTGATGAGGAAAACACATGCTTTTTATGACTCTGTTGGCTTTTTTTTTTCTCATGCCAATATAAGATGTTGTTTTTCAAAGTAATTTCCAGCAGAAACCAGAATATGGCAGCTTGTTGTCTGCAATGTTACCTCCCATCCCAGTCACTCCAGCAACTTCTTACACTGCTCTTCGAAGAGCCATACAACTTCCAGTGTTACCCCGCATACAGTGACTGAAATCACTGCCGTGCAAACGGGCAACCAGCAAAGCAACAGCCATAGCCTCTTTCTTCACTAACTCAACAGTCAATCTGCACGCGAGGCTAAACGTAGTGACACTGCTGTAAAAATACCTACACATCTTCATCTAGAAGCGTTCAGCTCTTCCTACCTCAGCTCAAGAAAGATTTTACGCTGCTGGAAGTGTTTAAAAGGAGGATAAAGAAAGCAGCGGAATGAGATGGACAGTACCAAGGAAGAAGAAACGGGCTGTCATTCAGAGGGGTCACAACTACTTTGTTCAGGTAGGAAAAGGCAAAAAGATCAGCACCAAGATAGTTCAAATGTTATTTCATTGCGTGGTAAGTGTTTGAGGGCAGTGAATGATAATACAGCTTAACAATTAATAACAAAAATTAATGCAAAAAGCCATCACTGAACTGGACACAGAGTGACATCACTTAACTGACATCACTTAGCAGTCACTTGCCTAACTGGACTAACACACTGAAGCATATACATTCCCGCTCGCAGGTATGCAAGTCAAATGGTACAGAGCATACTGCAGCTGAATTAGAACTGAACTTTCCCTCCTCAAGACGGTTCCCAACGTACCGCTTCCAAAAGGACTGCGTATACAGTAACCGCATGCATACCGGACATATTGCACAACTGGAATCCAACAGTGCTCATGTTAAATCCTTTGGTGGCTTCCTTTCAAAGGGAGCTGACGGGCTTTTGGTTTGGTTGGTTTTGTTACTGGCTTTTTAAAATACAAACCTTGACCACAAGAGGAGTCTCTAGTAACTTCAGCTCTGACGCTCCCAAAAAATTCCTTTGAGAGATGGAAGCATGCAGATTTGATCGCAATGGGCTGGCTGCCATGAATGAAGTAGAAGCTCTGCACGGTGACTGCGCTGCAGAATATGAAGGAACAGGACGAACCACCGAATCCAGCAATCTGTTAAGGGAATCAAACATAGAAATAACTCAATGAAAAAAGTCATGCTGTGAACAAGACATCTGACAGGATCCTTAACAAAAATATTTTCTTTTCTTTTTTTTTATTATTTCTCCACATTTCATCCTTGATTTCCTAAATCACTGCCTCTAAGGTAACAGTAAGCCACTTTTAAGTTGCACAAGCAATGGAATTCTCGCAGCAGAAGAAAATTCATCTACATTTCCCTGCATGGACCACTTCAGCTTCTCCACCTACTTGCTGACCTTTTCTTTAACAGATACAAAACTGAATGCAAACAGAACACTTTGAAAACACAGGAGGTATACACACACATGCGTACGTAGACATACATGTATACGAGAAGCAACACCTTTGTGAAGGATTCATTCTGTAGATCTACTGTACCTGGAACGTTCTCTTGATAGTTTTGTAACTGGTCTCCCAGTAAATGCATCATGCAACTCTGCATCGGGGAGCGGACGTGTTATGCCTGGCGGTTCTGTAATTCTAGGAGGAGAATTAAGAGGAAAATGTAACTGACCTTCATCCCCCTGAAGTCCAAACCTACCAGAAGTCCAGGTGATTTGACCCTACCACCTGCAGGAAAATCACCAGGCAACTACTAGCCTCTTTTCCGCTCTTTAGAATGCTGCCTCTTTTCAAGTAGAAAAGGCAGAAACTAAGCAGAAACTGGGCAGGAAGTGGTGAAACATTACTCTCTGATCACACTTGCACGTCTATCCAAATCTGTACACCAACAGCTTGATGGTAACCACAGTTTTGTTTCAGGTACCTTCAGTTCTGTAAACACGTGGACCATCACGCAAATATCTGTAGTTGCATAGATAAGGTTATCACAGCAGAAAAACTCTCGCTCCAAATATTGCTTAGGATGGATTGGTTCTTAAAGGTCATCAATTGTACATGCAAAACTGCCAAACAAAGCTTTACTCAGGTGCACCTTCCCTCCTAAACACTAACATCATTCACACGTATTTCTCGCGCTCTCTCCAAACACGGAGCTCAAGACTAAACTTGGTTAAAAGGCTGCTTACCTGCCATCTTGGGAGAAACTGGTTTTCTGCTCATTCCCTGCGCGTACTTCTGCAATTTTGGACAACACGTTACTGATGAAAGTTCCTGTTGGATCCACGTTTCCTGCATTAGCTTGTTTTGTTGCTGTTGACAATGGCTTTGGTCTTGCAACTGTAAAACAAGAGGGAATAAAGATCAGCCTTGTGGAATCAAAGTGATGGCTGGTTGTCCACTGGACTTCTTCCCCTAAAAATTACCTTCTCTGAAGGCCGGTGAAGACAAATGGTAAGGCTTGGCTCTCTCTGCAGCCAGCTTCCTGTAAACTCTAGGAAGGACCTTGCCATATTGGTCTAATAGGGAATTTCTGACACCCACTCTCTCTCTCAGGCCAGGATCACGATCATGCTGATGAAGGAGAAACGTAAAGCAAAAAGTTAACCAAGTACAAGAGACTCATTGCACAGAACTAGCTCTGCTCTTTCTAAGGAGTGAATAAATTTCCTCTACTGAGAGAGTAAAACACATCCAGCGCAAGTTGGAACCAGCAGCACACCCCAGTTTCACCCGCTCTTTTGAGCAAAGTGGAAGGAACACCAGAACCGACAACTGGAAGTTCAAACAGTTCTGGCACTCGGCGGAGCCTTGTTCTGATACACTTGTTATCACCTGCAGTTTTCAAACGGCTTACGAAACAGCAGGCGTTCCCGTGTTTCTCCTGAAACACCAATGTCCGACACGACCCAATACACAGGACAATTGCAAATTCTGCTGGACAGAACCACGGGAATACTAAAACCAGGAAAAAAAGGTTGCTTACACACACCTTCCTGCTGGAGGAAAGTGTTCACATGCAGGACCTAACACTTCCAAAACCAGCTTTGGAGTCCGATTCCCTGGAAAGCTATGGCTCCGGAAAACTGCAAATACATCGTAGATGCATAACAGAAGTTCACATAACCCAAAATTTCATCTGGCTATTTTGAGAAACAGAAGTTAGCTCAGAATTTCTGTCCTAAAAGTGGCAGAATGGAAGTTGTGGAATTGTAGAGCTCCCACTGTAACTTGAGGAAAGAAAACAAAAACAACCCACATGCAAACTTGACGTGGGGACTGGCATCCAGGCTGCTCTCAGCTAGAAAAAATGGTTGCGTGCAAGATACAAGAGATGACATACAACATACCCTTCATTCCACACAAAGGAATGGCACAAACAACTTTCAATGATCTAGACCCCACACAACAGACGCATCTGAATAACTGAATGGTAAGACTGGCCGATAGAAACGATAGACGTTTACTCCTCAGATGCAAACCAACTCGTTTACGTAGAGTCAACAACGGTCTGTCACATTTAATGGAGAAAGGCACAGAGTAGCTTTGGAGGAGTGAAATATTTTGTTCAACTTTGAGGTTCAGCTGTAACTTTACGTGTACAAACTTACTCCTAGTTTTTCAAAGAATGGTATCAAACACAAAGCAGGATTTTGACTGAGTGCTATGAAAACCACTTAGCGACACCTAACAGAAACTGGCACACTTGACAGAACTTGTCCGCTTACCAGAAGATTAACGTTCATTGACTGATTCAGGTGCAGTGCTGGGATATAGTTGGCACGCTGCAGATGGTGGACTAAGAGAAGTTCTTGATTCTGACCACCAGCACTGGTCTGTAAAAACTTCTCCAAACACTCCTACGAGAAATCACACGTTTCAAAACTCTCTTACGATTCTGCCTCTTCTCTTCTCAAAGAGACAATTAAGCTTTCTTTTCTTGTCCACACATACCTGCTCAGCGTTGGTGAAAGGCAGCTTCAGTAAGGCTCCCATCAGCCCCATCTCCTGACAGGTTTCAAACACGTGTTGTAACAGCTCGCCTCTGTTCAACTGAGTGGTATGTTGCCGCAGCAGACTCCAAGCCTCCACCACGCACCTGTAATTAATTTGTTGGAGGTGTAAAGGAATATCTGCACGATAACCAACAAGATGCCCCAAAATTATCGTATTCCAAGGATAAAGGCAACTTAGGGCACCGTGATTTGTAGCATTTGCTCTCCACCTTTCCTGACCCTTGGAGGCCAAAATGGTGGGACAGATTTCTTTACCTATTGGACAACAACACACTGAGGAAAAGCCGCACTTCGCTACTGCTTGACATCGATGGCCTCATCATCTGCATGTAGCTGAGGGCTTGCTTATGCTCTCCTCGGCACATGAGGGACTGAACAATTCTCGTGTGTTGCCATGACACAGGTCTGAGTGTAGCCGGATGACAGAGCAGGGCCAGCGCATTCTGTAAACGTTAGAGACCAGCTTTGTTACCATCTCTACAGACATGCATGCTACAAAAACAGCCAAAAGTTGCTTAAGTAAGGCTGAATGTGTGCTAAATAAACTTAGATGACTAACTAATGAAATGCACAATAACAACCAATGAAATACAGGACGTGTCAATAAAGATTCTGAAATCTTTGCAGAAAAAAAACTTCAGTTAGCCAGACACAACAAAACGAGTGTTTTAAAAGCAGCAATTCACACTTCTCGAGGTGAATCAAGTCTCTGCATACAAACATCACTTCTCTTAAACCCATCACTAAACAAGAAGTTGTTCTCCCAGACAAACAGATTCTATTAACATTGTGACAGGCAAAGAACAACCTGCAGCATCAGCAAGAACATGTATTAGGTTGAAAAGCCAGTTTGGCTGTCTCCTGTCTCAAATCTTGCTGCTATGATCAGAGGTTTAAGTACCCAAACCACTGGTTTTGAAAACTGATTTCTGAAAATTCAAGTATCGAGCAGCTGATTAGAGCTGATTTCTTCTTTGTTTTAATCCCTTTCCTGTCAAGGTAGTTAAGACACGAGATGATCGCTTTGTACTGTAACGCATGTCTAACTACCCTGCAACATACTTACTTGGTAATCATTGTGATCTAGAAGCCAGAAACCTTGAATCAGCTTAACAAGACCCCGAGGGATACCAAAGGCAGCTGGGAAGAAGTCGATTGAAGTTGCTGGTTTTGGAAAGGAATGTATGATGTCTAGCAGCAAATACAGGGTCTGATATCAAGTAATTAAGGCTAATAAACTTGTTAGGCCAAAAAGTAATCCCATTCCATTTAGAAAAACAGCATGAACCAAGAATATAAAACTGGCAGGAAGCAGAAAATACTCTGGTATTAGTCTTGCCACTTTAAGCTCTTCTAACCTGAAGATGGTCAGGTCCTAACCACAAAAATGCATTCTGAAGAAAGAGCCAAAAGGAAATACTCTTTGCTTTCTCTAAGGCATGCAAAAAGCTGGCCTGCAGATCTGTCAATACCTCCCTTTTAAACTCTGGCTCCCTCTTTAGTCACTGGAGCTACCGCCTGGACATTCAGAACATTTCAACATCCAGTGCTTCAGTATTAAAGCCAGCCAGTTCTATACCTGCTTTTTTCTCTCCTTTCCTCAGCACATACACCAATGTAAACTATGGTCTCCTTACAAGCCATCTTAGCTCAGAAGGATTACAACTGCATTTAAACCAGTGTTGGTACATCAGTCAATGGTAGTGTCGCTTTCCCTTTCTGACATCGGCTTCTAGGGACACGTTCTAAGAAGACAGCTCTGGGCTACAACCATTTTCACACCCCTCGCTCTCTACGCTCCCCTCTCGGCTTAGGCAGCAAACAGCACAAGCAATCCTGTCTATTTCAGCAGCTTCAGAGTTAAGTTTCTGCCCAATGACTTTTCTCTTTTCCCTCCTTATTATTCTGTGTGCCTGCACTTTTTAGCAGAAGAAACGCCAGCGCTGTTCGCTGTGCTGGAAAACGGATGATTTTGGCAAGAATCAGGCACTGGTATACCCCTGTTAGAAATCCTTCTGCTCTGAAGCACCACGTGGTAGCGCACCACTCCAGCAAGCAGCCATTCGCTACAGGTATGGCTGCTTTAAAAAAATTTAAACCTGGGTTAAATTTTGAGAAAAGGTACGGGAAGCTTTTAGCTTTAACACTGCTTAGCACACCTGTTTCCCCGTATCAGAAAGGACTTGGCAACAAAACACTTTAAAAGATCATAACCACGCCACAGGACAAAGAAAGAAAACAACGCTTCTATCTACAACTTAATTCCAAACTCCAGGTTTTCCCTTGCATTGTGTTTGAAGCACACATTCCAAGATGGTATTGACTACGTAGGTGACAAACATTTAAGAGCACTTATGTGCCTATACTGAAGCTGCAATAAAAACAGCCAGGAAGGATACAATCGCATGCTTGTCGCTTTCTTCAACGCTTTCGAGCAAATAGAGATCCAGCAGTGCCTGAAATGCAAAAGGAAAAGTTTTTTACATCTCCTGTCCTTCATCAATTGTTGGCTTCTGGGTGCGGCTTGGGAGCATTTGGTTGTCTTTGTTTTCAGGGAACATAGCACTCACGTGTAAACTAGCAGGCGGATATTTCCCAGTTCCTCCTTCATCTCTCCGCCACAGCTTCTCCACTTGGTCTCCCAGCTGGGACACCATTCCATCAATCATCAGGCAGTCAGAATCCCATTTTCCTCTGCAACAGAAGGTTGCAAGGATACGGACAGAGTAACACACTAATTCCAGCCTCTCTGTGGAACACATTTCCTCCAGTCAAAACAACAACAAAAAAAAGCTCCCACAAGTCAAAGAAAGTAACAAACATACAAAGGCACAGTTAGGACTTGAAATGCACATGGAAGACATTTCACAGGCAATCAAAAGTGTTCTTTGGTTCCTATTACATAATGAAAGGAGTTCAAAACACAAAGTGCAGACAAAGTTTTTTAAGTGCCAAAAATAACCGCTCTCCTCTCATGTAACAGAGGAAAGGTTAACAGTATCAAAACACCACGTCTATTCTTTATCACAAATCTAACGTTTCCAATTGGAGCGTTCCCGTACACAGCTGTGAGACAACATAACGGACATTGCAGGTTTTGTTCTCAGCATCTCACTTTGGTTCCCGGAAAAAAAGATACTTCCAGGCAGCTGAGCACACAGGTCAAGTTTAGGATCATCTTAAGCAGCATTTATGTTTCTATACACGTGCCATTACAACTACGGATGGCTGAGGTTTTTATCTCCTTTAGGTCTTTCTTTAGCTTTCAGTACCATTGCTGAAGAAAAACCTGTGATCACCTAATCCAAGGCGTATCACCTGCATGCTAGTTGAACTACACAGATGTACTTGTCAGGATGGAATTTAGGCCAATACAAGTATTACCATCTAGAACTAGTCAATAGAAGAGGCAATTTTTTTTTTTTTGGAAACCCACTTTCTTCTTTGTCCAAAAGAACTCTTCTGTGAGTCCCCTGCTTTGCTGAACTGGAGACCACTGATCCTAACCGAATCACGTGATCTTTTGCAGCAGGAACAAATTATGCTGATTAGCCAATGAATTAAGTACGCTACAGAAGAATGACGATACCAGCCAATGTCACTAAGCAGATGTACATACAAACATCTTAACACAGGAAAGCCACCTCTGCGTTCAACAGAACACAGGCATGACTGAAGCCAAGAGCATTGCCGGCCAACGCCTTGAGCATAGCAAATACAGCTGTTGACACAAAAGCCCTTCACTTCCACTTCTGAACTGGCACTCAAACTGTTCTGGAGTTTTCCTCTAAGTCTTACCTCGACAAACGCTCAAGTTTCTGTCGATGACCAGCGTAGTAGCTCTGAAGCAGAGCATAGTTGTAGAAAGGTCTAGAGAAATGCGTAGCATCATCTACAGGCAACAAAGTAAAAGCAAGTTACACAAGTCATATTGCTTTTTTAAAAGAAATGTTTTCACTAAAAAGACAAAGATCATACAAGCTAAGCATCAAGAAGCAGAGGCAAGCCTCCAGCTTTAAAAGAAGGGAATGGGTTTTTAAACATGTCACGTAACAATTAAGGCTGGCCATAGAACTGATAATCCATCCAAATAAAGAACTATTTCCAAGGGGTGTTTCTTCCTCAAGCAACCAGTAAAAAGTTCAAAACACGCGCATCATGCGTTTACTCTAAAAAGAAGCATTCCAGGATTTGTTGTTTAATAGTATTGTGTTTAAAATCCCAAGTGCTTCAAGCTGTGGACACAACCAGGTCCTTGAAGGCAAAAACTTATGGCTATTGCTAAGAAACATCCAGGAAAGGAACTGCTTGCATTATTCTACACTAGGTAATTGAAAAACCAGGACAATCTCCATTTCACCAAGAGACCTTCAGCATATGCCACCCGTGAAACAACACGACTTGTTCTTGATGAAACATCTACCAAGGCACGGCTAAGCACGTGTCCAGAGCAATCACTTACTGGAGAGCCTCCCTCTTACAAACGTCTCAGAGTTTATGCTTACCTAAACCCTCTGGAAGGAGACCGGATTGACAGAACCAGATGACCACTAGGGCGTACAAAGACATGAGGCTCGTTACCACCTGCTTATTGGTCAAGTCGGCAAAACCTGAAAAAAAAAGCATAAGATCATGTGTGTTACGCACTTCCTTTCATTTCTTCATCAGACTTAATAGAAAGGACCAAAATGTCAGGGCAGAAATCTTTGCCTTTTCCACTATCACTTTCTTACGTGAAGAAAAAACCCACCATCACCACCACAACAAAAAGCAACCCCTGCAAAGAACCAGATTCACTAAAGGTTACAATAAAAGAAAACAAAGCCTGAACTATTAAATACACTCATGAATAAGACCTTTGTGGCTCACGTAGCAGAGATTTTTACTATAGCCAGGGGATAGCCTTTTTATTTTCCGCAATATCCCAAGACAAATCCATCGTCTAAAAAGCTACAGAAACTCAAGTAACTTACAAGTGGCTCACCTATGCTTCCTTGATATTTTTAAGCAATTTGCAATACAATATTTGCCTGCAGTTATAAATAGCTAGCTAAGAACTGAAAAGAACAGTTTTCAGCATTACCACATTCAGCTGCGGTCATTCCAACCCAGTCACTTACAGGGCTTCCTGCTGAATGTGGCCTCCCCTACCCACTTGCACGGACCCCACAACAAACCATTTCCCTGCCCTCACTGCGCATTCAGTGCTAGTGCCAACCTCTCAGATTTAAGCCCCTTCTCCCACCTAAATCTGACTCTCTTCCAGTCATCCAAAACAACAGCAGCTCGTGTTTCCACAATTACAACCCAAGCAATTTTCCAGGTCCTAAGAAAACATACCCAAGATTTAGCCATACTGTCACAAACCTTTTCCAGTAAGCTCCAGTGCTTCCCTTGGAAAATGGTTTAGGACTTTGCCGAGGTTGCCAAAAAGCAACTGGCAGTGCTGAAGAGACTGCAATGTCTGAGGGCCAAGGAAGTTGCACAAGCCATCAAACAGCGGAACACCTGCTCAAGAATAAATAGGAGATCATTAGCCTGCAGAGCAATTTCAGAGTTTCACAGGACACTTAATGAACCGCGTGCGAGTTCATGTACCCGCAGAGCACCCAATAAGCTCAACCAGGAAGCATGATTTTCTGGTTGCACAATGACTACACTAGTACTCACAGATCTGGTCAAATTCATCTTTTGTGTTGATCACCTTGTTCCATGTCCACTCAAGAACAAACCGTAAATTAGCAGCAGAACTTGGCCGCGCTTTAAAAAAAGAAAACAAACAAGGAATGTATCAGCCATTTCAAACTACAAAATAAAGAACAGAAAAACAATGGAAGAAGCATTACCTTCACATGTCCAGTGTTGAATGCATCCAGTCAGATGTGCTAATGACCCTGTCTGGACAGCAGCTGACAATATCGCTTCTAACTGCTCCTCCTAAACACAGCAGACAAAATACAATGAGAATCCTACACCCTTTCAAGAGCTGAACCATCACCAGTAAATGTTTGCTTCTAACTGCCTACTCCTTCAGACATCACAAAGTCAGCTCCTTACAGCACAGGAGGTTACAGCTAGGTTTGAAGACTACACTCTGGGAGCAGCACCAAGCTACGGAAGGGAAATGTTTCCAAATAAACACAGGTTATATGAATTGTACTTCTGTGGAGAAAGGTTATGCTCTAAAGCCTGGGCACTGGAATCTACTGTATTTCGCATCACAAGCACTCTACTGGAGATGGATGTTCCCGCTGTCATGCTAGAGCGTCAGGCACGCCCAGGTTTCCTCTAGTAAGCCCACAGGCGTTTTAAACATCTGTTGTCTAGACATCTGGCCTGGCAATGTGGAACTAGGACAGTAAAATCCATAAGAAACTATGAACCATTTATACAGTGGTCTGGCTATGAGGATGCTTTACTTGCATCATTCTGCTAGGTTAAACCAAGGATTACTGGGAAATCAAACCGGTCGGAACAGAGCTAGCTAGAGATAGGGTAAAGGCATGAAGCCTCTCCTCTAAGAGATACAGCCCACACTCACTGCATTTCTGCTCTCTTTGAAAACAATGACTACAATTTCATTCCTCTTTCTGGCTGTTAGAAACCAGATTACGGGAAAACACCACAGGCTTCCTCCGTGTTCAGGAGCAAACCAGAATGCAACCTCCCAGCTCTATCCCATACCAAACTGGTCTGTGGACAAGTTGCCAAAACTACCATTCTTCTTCACCCGAGGTACGTACGACTTCCAAACATCGTCACCTATTTCCAAAGAAAGGAACATGCCACTAGTCACAGAGTGATGATGGATTTTGGGATATAAAGCCCCAGCAAAAAAAATATATACTTATAATGAGAAATTACATGTTCAAGCAGAATCACGTACAGCCGAGGCAGAGTTCTAGGATGCCAGGTTTGACTGACAGTAGTACATGAAAATCACTTTCAAAGGCCAACCATGTTATGGGCTTACTGAAGAAAAAGCTGAACATATGGTCAGCCGCAGCTGAAGATAGGACATCACAAAACACGTGGACTTCACTGCCACCAAAAGAGAGGCCTTGCCGACGCCTCCCGTCTCGCCGGCTGCTCCTTTGTCCTACTCCTGTATTCCTCTGGCTTACCCTGCACTGACCTGAACACTTTCAGAGCCAAGCTCACTCCCTAAGCAGATGAGAAATTAACCCAAAAAGTAGATGGTTTTCCACCAGGTGAGAAAGTTGAACTGGCTTGCAGAGAGAAGTAGCAAGCATAAAAGACGGCACAAGGAAGGAGGCAGGCCAACACACTGGGAAGAAGGAGAGGGAATTCGTCCGTCTCCATCTTACGGCAGTACGCCGTCATGCTAGCTCATACATGTGTGAAACCACACACTCTGTTTGCAAGGAGACCTAAAATGCCCTTTACATTTAGAAAAGACACCACCCAAGACACAGTCCATCAACTGGCAACTCCCTTTCCAACACAGAGACTCGCTGTCTCCCTGAGAAAGGCTGCACCTGACAGGCGTCATTCTTTCATTCTGACAGATGTGGAAGCTAAAGGGATTTCAGGGAAGCGTTGCTTGGTCATCAGAGCATGGACAACACGGTGTGATGCTATTCAGATCACGTTTCCTAAGGAAACAGGACAGAGAGCGGGAAGAAGCCAGAGGAGAAGAAGAAATGGAAGAAAACCTATGTTCCTTTGAGAAAAACAGCATCCGCTTGCTTATTTACATCTTTAGAGACGACAAATATAGATCTTTTGGAGTTGTTATTAAGGACTGAGTCAATGACATTTTCCCCAGAAAAACAGGAAGCAACTCACAAGCATTGGAACAGCGGAGATGGAAAAGACCCTTTCTGCGCCTTAGCAGTCCGGTTCAGCGAACTGGCACTTTGCCGTACGTCACTCCTGCAGAAAGAGGATTTAGCGAGTGAGTTAGCAGGTGCTTTAGTGAGTACCACCGGGTCATTTCTTTCCCACTTCGGCAGAAAGCCTCCCCCTGACGGTTTAGGCAAAACCCCTACGCTTAATCCAAAACCTAACTTTTAGTCTAAAGGGCCACTAGCATAACAGAGGCGATCTGTGTCCAAACTCCACTATCAGCCTTATTTCACTCAAGTGCAGCCTACAGATTGTCGTGCAGAGTTTGCACGGAAGCTCCACAAGCTGTCAGAGAAGCACAGATCTACAGCAGAAGGTGAGAAGAAAAAAGAATTTCAGCTCTCTATCCCAACAGGCCCCAGCAGCTAAGATCCTGTATCTGATGCAGACCATAGGTTTGGTTTCCCTTGAAATGGAAAAAAATAAAACTAAACCAGCACAGATCAGAATTTGACACTAGCGCCAGTTTACCCAGCTACCTCCTATGGTTATTCTCTAAATCGACTAGACTTTCATTCAAGAGCTGCAGTCTAACGTGGCTAAGCTAGCAAAAGTTCCTAAAGTCCCTCCTGGAATGACGCTCTTTTTCACGTGGCTTGCCGCACCTGGACAGACAGACGTAGGCGCCAAGTGTCTCAGTACAAAACACGCACGCAGCCTCCCTAAGAGCGGGAGGCAGCAGCCAGCAAGACGTTTCCAGCACACCACGCCGGAATGCCACTGCGCAGGTATGCCACCAGAGTGCTGGGCCCTCCCAGCACGGGTTCTGGAATCACAGAATCACAATGAAGAGAAAGGCGGTCCAGAATCTCTGCAGGTCGTCTGGCCCAACCCCCCTGGAGACCCCAAGCAGGGTCACCTAGAGCAGGCTGTCAGCTAGAGCCAGGATCATCTCCAGATGCCTTTTGAATACCTAATTCCAAAACGGGCTTTTGCCAACAGCAGCCAGACAACCTGAACTGCAAAAACATTTGCAACACACACTACAGGCCCAGATTTTTGAGGGCGCTCTCCTGCCGATTCAAGGATGCTCTCCAGCACACAAGTGAGTGAAGGTGCGTGTTGAAGGATTTAGCAGTCAAGTCACCATCAGGGACTCCCACGTTGCCCGCATCCACCGCTCGTTCTCAGACAGCAAAAACCACAGATCAAGGTCACACCTTTCTGCAACTTCTGACAAACTCCTCTTTCTTTTTCTGCCTTCTTTTAGTTGGCAGATGTAGGAGGAGTTGGCAACTTGGCTGCACCTCTTCATCCTTGACAACCATTTTAGTGAATGGAAAAATATACTTTTCCATTTTCTTGCCCTTTTGCTGGGACTGATTGCTGTTTTTCTCTTAGGATCAATGTCAATCTGGCCAGCTTCTTGATTGCATTCACCATCTTTAGTATCAGGCAAATCACAGGCAAACTGGTGATCCAACTGCAGACAGCAAAATGCTGCTTTTCCTTTCCGATCACCACTGAATGCAACATTAGAAACATACCATGTACTCCCTACTGCAGCTCCTAACACCACTCGAGGAAAAACCGCCAAGGTCACCGGTAGTTATGACCACTATGTTCCTGCAGGCACGTGATGTTACAGAAGGTCTAGCGCAAGCTTTTTTGACCAGACTCAAGCCTGCTGCTCTGATTTGCAATTCCAGTTCTCAACAGGAGGAGTTTTGGCAACCTTTACAACATCTAAATCAAATCACACTCCAAAAAGCCTTTAGCTGTAGAAATCACTAACCACAGCCCAGCTTACCTCGACAGTCCATTTTTTCATTGGAGCTCTCTTTCCTGAAAGATACTCCAGGTTCCTCTGCGCGCAGAGGAGGAGTAACTGATCCTCCTCCTGGAGATGCCAAGGGAGTTGCTAGGGGTGCGGTGGGAAGGCTGGCTCTGAGACCGGACTGAGGAGTAAACCCAGGAAAACCAGAAGCAGATGTCGCCAAAACTTTAGCTTTCTACGACAAGAAATAAAAACATTGAGTTTAAAACCAGTTACCTCGTCAAAACAGAAGAGTGCACTTGTCAAAAGTATTACTTTAAATAACAAACTGAGTTTGTACCAGCAGAGAGGACAAAGTTTAGCCTCTGTGCTGCTCTTTTTCCAAAGGTACAAAAAACCTTGATGAGGAAAACACATGCTTTTTATGACTCTGTTGGCTTTTTTTTTTTCCTCATGCCAACATAAGATGTTGTTTTTCAAAGTAATTTCCAGCAGAAACCAGAACATGGCACCTTGTTGTCTGCAATGTTACCTCCCATCCCAGTCACTCCAGCAACTTCTACACTGCTCTTCAAAGAGCCATACAACTTCCAAGTGTTACCCCGCATACAGTGACTGAAATCACTGCCGTGCAAACGGGCAACCAGCAAAGCAACAGCCATAGCCTCTTTCTTC
Source organism: Chlamydotis macqueenii (assembly GCF_036417535.1). Taxonomy (NCBI): domain Eukaryota; kingdom Metazoa; phylum Chordata; class Aves; order Otidiformes; family Otididae; genus Chlamydotis; species Chlamydotis macqueenii. The sequence continues at coordinate 91,069,162 of NC_141558.1, read as the reverse complement.
ACTAACTCATCAGTCAATCTGCACGCGAGGCTAAACGTAGTGACACTGCTGTAAAAATACCTACACATCTTCATCTAGAAGCGTTCAGCTCTTCCTACCTCAGCTCAAGAAAGATTTTACGCTGCTGGAAGTGTTTAAAGGGAGGATAAAGAAACCAGCGGAATGAGATGGACAGTACCGAACAAGAAGAAACAGGCTGCCTAGAAGGTAAAGATAAGTTGAAATGAAATTAAGCCCAGGAGGAGAGCAGAAGTTGTTCTCTCATTATCCCACTTCTGTTTTATTAAGTTGAAATAGTTTTCCCCAAGTTGAGTCTGTTTTGCCCCGAACGGTAATGCCAATGACCTCTCCCTGCGCTTATCTCAAACCTCAAGCTTTTTTGGTGCATTCTCTCTCCCTCATTCCCTCAGAGAGCGGGGAGAGGGAGTGAGAGGCTGCGTAGCCTGGGACAAATGGCATCCCTGCATCAGTCTCGCTGGGGAGGCCGGTGAGGGAAAACAAAGGGCTCTTTCTTAAGGGGAGTAATACAGGAGTAAATCACAAGCAGCCTTCAGTAAGCAGGGTGGCATTTTTGTCGACAGAAGGCACTACTGCACGAGAGTGAAGCTTTCTTCTTTGCAGCAGCGCGAGGATCCACTGCACTACAAGTGGAGAAGGATGCTGATGGAGTGGTCCAGCAGCTACACAAGCTGTCCTGCAAGGCTAAAAACATCGCTCCTACTGTACAGAACAGGTACGGCACTACAAAGGTACTTCCATACGCTATAAAGGTGTACAGAAGAAAGCATTTGTGTTTTTGCTGAGGTGCTGGAAAGCCTTTCTCAACGCCCTGCGCAAGAGTGGCATGAGGAAGCGCAGCGGAGACTAAAGATCAGCTCACTTTATGGTAGGTAAAGGAAGATCAGGGTTTGACCAGTTGTTACAAAGCGTTTACTAAAACCTAATGTTTGGTTCTCATGTTAGAGATCAATTAATTACACCTGCGACAAGTTATCATTTCAGGGTTCATCTGTAAATCTAGCTGCATCACATCAGCTCTTGGTTCCACACTGATTTAGAGGATCCACTATGGCTTGTACCATAAGCAGCTCCGCAGAGTCACAGGTTCTATTTTTGTTAATTTGAACACCACTCGGTCTTCTAAAGTTGCACCTGGAAAGATCCTGGAAGGAAGTGACACTTCGTGCTAGTCTCACCTGCTCCTGCTTGTTCTTTTCCCAATTCCACGGGGCTTTGAAGAGCTCTTTGCACACAACACACACCAGACTTCTGTTTGCACCCTATCCGATCATCGGATCTACCTCTTCCCTGAGCTGGTCTCACCATACGCCAGCAGAGCAGTTATAACCTTGCCGGGCGTTCTCCAGCACTCCGTCACCAAGATCAGAAAAAACCTCTCTCTAGTAAACAACCAAGTGCATCCTCCTCATAGATGAGCAAGAAAACGCATACACAAGCACCGCCGTGCAGCAGTGGTTGCAGAAGCGCAAGACTGGAACGTATTCTGAAAACCAGCTTTTTAATGGTGTCAGAAAAGGGAAGGACACTCAGACCCGAGGAGTTTTCCTTGAACGGCGTTACCTGTGGCCTTAGTAGCACACTGGGCATGTACAAGTATTAAGGCAAACGAATTAAGTCAATAGGAATCAGTTAACGCTTTAAGCACTAAGTGGCTATCAAAAGGTGGATTTGCTTTGACTCTCCTTCATGTTGTAACCTGGAATCAATACTTTCTTTAGCCTTAATTTCTAAACATTCAAAGAAGAAAGTCTTAGGAACATTGGTGTTAACTCTCTGAGGTAACTCAGGGAACCACTGCTACTGCAACTTTTATTTATTTTACAAATTACCTTCTAACAACAGCCCTCAATCTCTGTGTTTCCTGTAAGTAAAATCTGCCATTACACCTCTTTTCATTCTTTTTGAAAGGTGACAGTCTGTTATCTCAAGGCAGTCAGTCTTCCAGTGGAACTTTCTCTGACATTACAACAAAGCAGATGCAGCAAAACACTCTTGAGAAATTCCAGCTTTTCTTTAGGGGGATAAAAACACACACCCCTCAAGGAATTAAATTTCCTCTAGAGAAACTTCAGAATTGCTGCGTTTCGTGATGAACTGTACCAAGTAGCTCCTAGGAAACTCTCATCTTGATCACTACAGAATTGCCGCTCTACGCCCCTAAAGCTTTCTGCACGCATCCACACCGATGCATCACCTTCTCCTGCTGTCACGGGCCCCTCGTGCCCTTCTCTGGCACCATGAATATTATCTTCCCCTCAGATATGTGCGCAAACACCTCCAATTCTCTGTTAAGACTCCTAGTCTGCTCAGCCACTCCGCCCCCAAGCCCTTTCAGTCTTTTAAAAGGCAGTCTCCTTCCCAATTCCTCCTCACCCTTAAGAAGCACTGACCGTGCACCGGCTCTCTCTCACCCTTCTGGAAATGATCTTTCCCACTCTAGCCTTTACATACTTGCAGCGCGACTACAAGTACAATCTATTTTCTCCACTTCATTATAAACTCATCCTTGAGTTGCCATCTTGATGCTGTTAGCTAGCTTCCCTTCCTTTTCTCAGGCTCCAACAACAACACCGCCAGTGCCTGGTCTTGCTTCCGCTTCCTTCTATGTCCTTCAACTTTCTCAAATCCCGTCCCTTGTTACGCATTACGCTTACACGCCCGTTCTTCGTCAACTGCTCCCTGGGTAACTGCCCAGCACCAAAGAACTATGCACTGAACCTAAGTTAATTGAAACACAAAATGGAGGAAAACATTTTAACATAGAATTGGATTAAAACTCCTTTAAACTAAAAAAAATCACTGGACTATTATAAACCTTTAGGAAGTTACTAAACCCCGTGCCAGTTTTCTTGTTATTGCTATTGCTTTCTTTTTTTCTCCAAAGCCCTGCCAAATGAGGGAAATGCAGCTGAGCTGGTTAAAAAATACAGAAGCTAAAAATCACTATAAATTATTAATTAAATCAGCTAATATCATGTTTTCATTTGTTCTAATTGATTTCCATACCAAAAGCCATACTGTAAGCAACAGAAGCATTGCTAGACCTTCCTCCTCTTTCATGGTATTTATACTGCAGTTCAAGTACAAAATAGTCAAGAACAAATAATTACTGATCTGACTGAAAAGGTCTCACTCGTGCTGCCACCTTCCCCTCTCAACGTTTGGCTTTTTTTATTTAAGCTTTCATTCAGCCATCAATATTCCAAAGAGAACAATATCCATGTGCATGCCACATCCATTCCCCAGAATGACCGGTTCTGAGGCAGAAAAATCACAGCCCCAGAAAAAACTCCAGAAACAGAACAAACAAATTATTTCTTAGAGTACCTGGAGTAGTTTTTACTAAGTGGAAAGTTTAATGTAGGTTTCACCATTCTGCAGTCTTCAAAGTCGCATCCACATATAAATTAACATACATAAAAATAATCCATTGTCTAAACGACTGCACATCAAAAGAATACTTCCATACCTGCTTTTAAAAGAATAGAAGAATAGGTTCTTGAATTGATTTTTACAAACTGAAGCTTTATAGGAACATTTACTCCATGAACCACGACTATTCATGAAATAATTACTCAAAAATGTGCTTTGTAACTAAGATTTCTGTACATTTTTGTACCTTTTTCAGATTACTATGTTGGCTTTACTCTCAGGTTTGCAGTGCTGCGATATGCAGGCTTCAAATACTGCAAAATACGTTTACAGGCAATTATTTCAACTACAGTGGCATTCCTAGTAAACTTACAAAAATAATTGTCTCCCCAATTTCAAAGTATGTGGGTAACATCCCCTTCAATTTGATATGCTCTTGTAAGCATCACACCCTCTCTACAGTTAATTTTTGGCTGACAACACATTGTAAAAACAGTGAATCATCCAACGTGCGATCTAGTTTTATGAACTGAAGAGCAGCTTTCCCAACGTTTAAAACAAATACCAAAAAAAAAAAATATTGCACAGCTTAAAATACCATTGCTTATGTTCTGACTTCAATACAGTGTAAGATAACCGTGAATGTAAGAAGTTACCAGTTTGTACTGGGAGCCCAATTATTTGTGCCAGGAGATCAAACAGAATTTCCAAAATTTAAACTACTGTGTTCTAAATCTTTACTTGTTACAGGAGTTCTAAGCAAACTTTAAAAAGACTAGAAAGCTTTTGGCCTCACTTGTGAGGGCTCAAAATAATCTTGCAAACCAACATTAAAGTTGCTGAGCGCTCCAGGCCATTCAACCCACTATTCCCTCAAGAAGCTATCAGACAGTAAGCATATCGTGAAGTATACATTTTTATTTAACATTCCTAAAATAAGCTGTATTTACATATTATATAAATGTATGAAGGCTTAATATAAAATAGAAAACTGCATTGACTGAGGAAATCACACTCCATATGGAGTTACTTATTGAAGACCGTTTGTTTATGAAATTTTACAATAATTTATATAAATTATCTCTTCCAAATTAGATTTATTTTTTTTTTTTTTTGCTAATCCGCACAATGCTGATGACTTTACAAACACCGGCGTACATTATAAACTTATAAAACAGTTACAGCATCTTCCGGCGCACAACTGGCTTTGGAAAATTAGACAGTCTTTTTTTGTTCTTTCGTAGAGCCTTCTCTGCTGCCTCTGCAGTTTCTTTCTGTTTGCTTTTTGTTCCATCCACTGGACTTCCAAAAGGAGAGATGAATTTTATTTCCACTGCTGGAGGTGACCAAGAACCTTCTTTTCTTGTGGTTCTGAAAAGAAAGAGAAGCATTAAACTCTTTTTTTTTTTTTTTTAAACAGCCAGCAGTTATTCAGTTGAAGAAAAAGAACCCCATGGAATTACAAAATCAGTGCCAAAGGATCATTTATGGGCTTCTTTGGAGACAGGACCAAGGCAGAAAAGGTACATAAATAACCTTCCTTTTGCTTTCATTCCTTACCAGACTGTCCCAAGCATTCCCAGTCACTATTCATATGAGCTTCTAGAGTCCCTCACCCCAGCTTTTAAGAGGCAAACGTCCCCAAAGAAACAGTGTTCCAGAAGGAACCAGAAAACCTGTCCAGAAACAAGAATTTCTCTTTACTCGTTGTCTGATCCCCTCCTGCCTTCTACGGGGACCTGAAGACCAGAAGAGCGTGGTTTCATAAGGTGGTGTAAAACAATTAGAAAAGCATGCCATCCCTGCAAACAGTAGCATCCGCTTGCCCTCTTCTGTCCCCACCCTCTTCTGTTTCCACTGGAGAACTAAACCATTAAGTGGGGAAGAAAAGGTGCCTATTAGACCAGCAAGCTGGACAGGCCTGTGAAGTCAGAGCAGAACTGCACAGCCAAGTGAGAAAGAGGAAATTATTGTGGTCATGATTCAGCTGCTAGCCACCTAAAGGAATGCAAATAAGTGCTCAAAAAGAATTTCATACTTGCTTCCTTTCTTCATTTTTGATTTGGCAGTTCTGCCTCTCTTCGATTTTTGTTTTCCCGCAGACTCTATGGATTTGGGATCCTCTTCCTCTTTAGTTATGGCCTCCTATGTTAAGGCAACCAAAACGTTAATCATGCACAAGTTCTTATGCTTCTACAGAATACAAGTGAATGTTTCTTTCATGAAGGAGTGATGACAAAGTCATTTCCAAAAGCATTACAGTTTCTCTTCGCAGAAACAAACCTTCTCTATCAAATTCTTGTACCATCCTAAAAGTTCGAATTCTGAAATTCGGAGATGACACATCAAGTAAGTTTAAAGAAAACCACTGTGCCTTTTGTTAAAGTCAGAGCAATATTTATTCATTTTTGACTTACATATATTCAAAATTGATTTTTGTAGCTACTTTTTATCAACTCAAAAAATTTTTAGTGGATTAATTTAAAGCTCTCTTTTTAAATATACTTTCAAGGAAAAAGGCAAGGCATTGCAAAGTATGATTTTAAAATTGGTACAGAGCCAAAATCAAGAACAGGAGACAACCAGGGTTTTTACTTACTGGTTCTTTCACAAATCGGGAAATGCTAGATCCAATTTTTCTCCTTGACCTCAAAAGAGGGGGTGAAAAGACAAATTGAGAAGTCAAGTCTGGGTCTAAATCCTTAAGCTGCACAGGATGGTCTGCTTTTCCAGCTAAAATGACAATGGATTGTTAACATGCACGTACACGGTTCATAAGCGACAGCAATGTTAAATTACAGCTGATAATGAAGAGCACAATAGCTTTCTGAAATAAAAGTTCCCATCAGGTTTATAGACACTCAGTATGGAGGTATTTTTCCCCTCTTAATCACCCCTTGGGATCCATTCTTTTACAGTAAATTGTGAAACAAAAATAAGCCAGTGCAGTGATTTTACCTGCACTTACATCAAAGATACTACGCTCAAGAGGCATCAACAGTCCTTATACATTTCAAAAAGTTTCTCTACCAGGTACTCTAATAAAAAGAACCCTATGCGTAGTAACTTCACTAACCAAGTATATGCCCATGGAAAACAATCACAAAATTAAACAGCTGTATGGTTTGTTGCAAGATGCAGTTCATTTAAGTTAAAAACTGAACAGAATTTGGAAGCATGTCTCCTTTCTTTCTCTGCTGGGGGAAAGGGATGGCAATCACATATTAACGAAAACCCTCCAGTTTTTTAAAGTGATAGAAATCAAGCTCATGACAAAACATCAGCTTAAATTTCATTGCACTCTACTCAAATCAGCCTCCTCATCTGTTTCCACCACAACTAGCCAGTCAGTTGTGTAGAGTTCAGAAAAAAGATTAATTGCTCTTTCCAATTTTTTTTTTATTTTTTATGGTTACATTCTTTACCATACTTGAAGTCATCCTCACAGTCTCTGCTCTGTGGTTTACAAAACAGCAATATGCCCCCATATAAGCAGAAACGCACCTACCTTTGAATTTCTTTGCCAGCTTTGTGAGAGGAGGAGAAAAAAGGAAGGACTCGTTTTCCTCAACAGACAGTTTCTGCTGCACAGCAGTTTTGCGAGATCTGGTTCTTGTAACACGATCTGTAAGAGTTCTTGATGTTTCATCATGTCCTGATGGATTTATGTCTCCAAGCAGCAAAGGACTGCCACCAGGTCCTTGAGGGAAGGCCTCCTCCCCTGTGCTCTCCTCCAATATTGATTGTCTCTTTCTACCCCGACGCCCTGTCCTTACTGTAGTCTTGGGTGTGGTTGATTCCTCATTTGACTGTGCAAGTGTTTGCTCATGAGTATCTGTTTTTTCTGGTTTAGCATGTGGAACTATTTTTCTCCTAGGAGTATCAAGGATTTCCACTTTCCTACCTGAAGGTGTATCTTCCTGAGTAGAGAGAGGTTCTCTGTCTGCCAAGAGATGCTGTGCTGCCTTCCGAGCACTTCTTCTGGGAGTGACAGGAAGCTTAAATTCTGTTGGAGGAAGTGATGATTTAGACAGATCAAGGTCAGAATTTTCTGAAACTTCTGATGAACTCTTCTTTCTTCTTCTGCCTCTTTTTGTTGGCACAGGTAGAAGGGGTTGGTCACTCGGCTGCACCTCTTCAGCTTTGACAATATTTTCAGTAAATTGTAAACTAATGCTTTTCTGTTTTCTTGCCCTTCTGCTGGGACTGCCTGCCATTTTTATCTTACAATCAGTGTCATTCTGGTCAGTTTCTTGATCACCTGCTGCAGTTTTTCCTCCTCTAGTCCTTCTGGAAGTAGCAGAAGCAAGAATGCTACCTTCAGCAAGAGAAGTTTTCTCATTAGCCTCTTCCAAGAGTTCAGACGCAGCTTCCTTTGCTCTCCTTAATCCTCTTCTTGGAGTAATGGCTATGGACTGTGTACTGATGGATGATCCTTGCCCATCAGAATGGCTGCTTTCTACTCTTTCTAAATTAGTTGGTTTAGGCTTCCTACCTCTCCTAGGAGTAACAGGTGTCACAGGTATTTGCTCCTCTTCAACACTTTCTTCTGGCTGAAGACTAGAAGTCTCAGATGCTTCTTTTGTTCGCCTAGTACTTCTCCTAGGAGACAGTCCAAACAGAACGGGTTTGTCTGTCTTCAGTAGTAGCTGATCACTTGCTGATGGAATACTTAGACTTCTACTCAGTTGTCCCCTTGTGCGTGCTCTAGGAGCAATGAAATACTGTACCTGAAGTCTGCTGGTTTCATCTTCCACTCCTTCTGGCATAGCTGTTAAGGGAGTGTTTGCCTTCTGGAATCTAGTTACCTTCTTACCTATGGTTTCATGAAGAGATTGTTCTACAGCTTCAGATGTAAATTCTTTACTTCTGGTGTCTTTGATTACATCCAGTAAGTTCTCAGCAATAGCTACTTTAATGGGTTCAGGCACATATGGGAGCGACTCCGCGATATTTTGAGATTCCTGATCGCTAGTTACAGTAGACACTGAGTTTGTAACATGTTCTGGGTTTTCAGTATTTTCTAAATTGTTCCTAAGTGTTTCCTCTGTTGTTGTACCAGCAGGTTGAGAAGCATCCACCAATGTAGGGTCTGCCGTCTCTGCTTCACCTTCCTCTCCTTCCAACACTAAAGTAAAATTACTCTGAGATATAAAAAGCTCTCCATCTCCTTCAGCTGCATCGCATTCAGCATCTTTAACACCAGGGAAATCACAGGCAAACTGTTGCTCTAGAGTAACATAGCTGTGCTGGAGACTGCCTGATGGATGTAGTTCTCTGTACGATGATGCTTCTGACATTTGTGCCTTAACTGCCGTCTCCTCAAGAACCTAAAGTTAAAAAAACGTCAGTTAATGCCTTATTAATTACCAAACTGACTAACATCAAACTGAGCTAGGTGAAAATGCGGACACCAAAATGCTGCTTTTCCTTTCCAATCACCACTGAACATAAAGTTAGAAACATACAATGTACTCTCTACTACAGAGGAAAGTTTATGCTTTTAAGTGACAGAGAAGAGAGTATTCAGTGTCTGCCATCACATGCTCCATTTCTGGTATTTCTGTTCATCACTAACTGTCAATAAAAGTTAACAGTTTTACAGTACAAGCTGTATACACAGCTGGCAGTGATCACCACATTGCAGCACTTTCTGGACCGACTACAAATTCACACAGAGTCACTGACTCTGCATCTAACAGGGTAAAATACAATTCCGTCCCCAGTGCTTGACCTTTCAGTCCTGGCAGCTGTGACTGCAACACTTACTCAAACTGGCCAGGTATCACATCCCACAACTCAACACCGCACTTCAAGGAATCCCTTGGATTGCATGAGACCACACATAATTTCAAAATAGCTCCATCTCATGTTTTGGAGTTCCAGTTCCCTGTACTGAGCAATTATTCTTTCCTTCTAGATCCACAGGAGATACTCAAGCTTTTATGTTGAGAAGCAGCATGTTATCAGTTAGATCAGCAAGAACCAGTTCTAATGAAAGCAGAAAAACCTGCACTGTACTGCTATGTGAATGACTGCAGAAGCTTTGTGACCATCTCATGTACCTACTCCCTTCTTCCCATTATAAACTGGAAATTGACAGTAGACTCTGTCTGGTACTTAGAGAACATCCACAAGGAAGCCAAACAACTCATCAGCCCTAGTGGAAGTAAGAACCACAGGGAAAAACCTGGGACAGCTGGAGAAACTGGAGTTCTAATTTTCAGTTCATGTGAACAACCTTCTTACATTCATATTTTACATTGCTTAGGTGTTAAAAAAATGTAGTTTTACACAAAAATAAAAATTAAAAAAAAAGAGCGAGCTTTAAGTAGTTGGAAATATCTTGCCATTGAAATTAACTTGTTCCTGGGAATTTTATTTACCTTAATAAGGAACTAACAGTAAAGGATCTAAGCACCAAAATAATTCTGAAAATGACTTATGAGTTGGGTTCCCACATCATTTTATCATTCGGTAAATGGTCAGCAGTATCAAATAGTTACACTCTCCAACTTTTCTTACTGTGTCTAACATTAAAACTATTTAGTTTTTAAGTCAACTAAGACACGTTTAAGTTCTAGTATACCAAATGCATGCATGGTTATTTTAAAAAATAGTCTAGGCTTTTTTTTTTGGTACTACTACAGCTCTCAAAGGCCCCAGTCCTGACAGGTTCTATTCTGTGTTACAGGCGCAGAAAATGCATGGGAGAAAAACATGTCTGCCCTTAAATAATGAGATTTTAACTTGTGTTAACCAGCTAAGAAATAGAAACATTTTTATGTGCCTTCTAACTGTCAGTAAGACAGGCCTGTCCTTAATTTGCAAAGTATTTTTCTATTTTGTAGAAAGTGGGAAAAGAGTTTACTTACATTAATTTCCTCAGTTTTATGGAGATTCTGAGAAACAGTTATTTCTTCCTGCAGAAAAGGAACATTTTCTTCAACTTCAGCTGCTTCTAGGTTACGTTCTTTAGGTAAATCCACACACTTCCCCTCAAGGTGGTCTTCTGAATGAGTAGCAACCACATCCCCACTGTCAAGGATCCTTAGCACAGCTAGAAGAGATTTATACAATTTTTACTTAACTGCAATATAAGTGACACAGGTTTAAGCAACAGAGAGAGCAGGAGTCAACAACACAATTCTCCATCCCGCCCCATCAACTGGGCTTCCTCCAAAAACTAGAAGCCAAAGCTATCTATCTGGTAAAGGAGGCAGCCTCACAACTAAACAAAAACAGAAAGAGCTACGGGAAAATCAGCTGGTAAGTCTGTTAGTCCATAGATCAAAAGAACAACAGAGGAAAGGGGGGCTGGAGAGGCACGCTGATCTACCCTTCACAGCCTGAATACCCGGGATGCATCATCTTTTAAAACTAAATCAAGCAGCTGATGCCATAGCACACAAATGAGCAGTGCTGTTCAATGCTGCAATAAATACTGACCTCTCCTTCATATTGTTTAAATTCTACCAGTTTTCTCAACATATCTATCATGAACAGAAGCACTCTCCATGCATTTTCTACAGGGACTTTCAAGGAGTTTAACCAAAGCAGCCATAACATGCTGGTAGAACTTCAGTCCGCAACACCTCTAGGGGTATGGCAAACTACACATTTTGACTTCAGGAGCTCAGCTACCTTAAATCACGCAACATCTCCAACATACTGTACATACGTTCACTGTCGGCCTTCGGGGATTCAGAAAGCTCTGCATTTGTTGCAACTGGTGGGGCTGCTTCTTCCAGTGAAGAGGACCTCTTGGACTCCTGCTGGTTTGTTTCACTTCATGAACAGAAAGAGAGAAATTCATCACAAAGCTTCAAAACAAACCTTGAAGGGCTTTACAAATTGCTTTCTCACTGTAAAATCTTCCAGTTTCAAACCAGAAAAATCAAAGAACAATTTGAAATTACGTTCCCAACATATCTACATTCACTTTGTGACTCATTTTATGCATTGCATCAAGTACTTGACATTCTTGCCCGCTCTCTAACATTAGGTGATAGCATAACAGAGTTGTCTGAAAGAATAATGTATTATTTGTCTTCTGCAGAAAGACTGCAACTGCTATATTGGAGGTTTAGAACAAACTAAAAAGTTTGTACCAGTGTAGGACCTCGCTTGCAATTAAGGGTTATTTCATTACTAACATTTTCTCTATCACTAGAGCAGTTGCAGCTTTTAAAGTATGCGGTGGGAAAACTGCTTCCCTTTCCATAACAAATAGATGCTAATTGAACACACATAGAAAACAGAAATTAAGCACATAAATGGAGCTATTTTAGAAACCCACCCTTCACTTGCAGTCCCGAAAGGAGCAGCCTCAGCAGCTTTAAGCACCAATTTACCATCCTCAGGAAGGGTAAGACAGTCAGCGTTTGATTCTTCCACAACTCCTACAAAAACAGACAGACAAATGACTTCTCTGTTGCACGTCACATCATTTCTTTTCAAACGCTCAGAGGACTCTGAAGTGAGCCTTTATGCATTTCATCCACCATAGCGATCTAACAAAACAGTGCTACCAAGACCTCAGACGCACACAAGGTCTGAATTCTTCTTTCCACTACAACAAGAACTCGGATGCCTAACTTCAGTCAACAAAAGGACCACTGATATTCTGTCTACAAACTAACCTTGCTATGTCACTGACCCGATACATAAAAACTTGCACATCTTCTCCCTGTTCCTGCACTACTTTCATTCCCAGCTCTTCATCGCTGCTCACCAGCTCATGAGCTACATCTCTTCTTGTCTGCCAGCAGACCTGCTCGTACAAACACAGCCTCAGCAGCTGGACTGTCCTGGATGAGTTGTACGGAGCTGAATTACCAAAGACCAACGGAAATAGGTCTGGAAAAGGCTGTGTAAGCCATTGAGCCAGCAAAATGAGCAAGTATAGCTGTAATGAGAAGCAAACACACAAGCAGACTCTCTTCCAGAAGAAAACTATTCAACTCAGTATTAATGAGCTGGTTTAAAAAATTAAAACAACAAAAAAACCAAACCTATCTGGTCAAAGCACACCATACACTACACTTGCTGTAAAAAACCTGCAGCCTACAGCAGTATCCCTAAAACATAAGCAGAACCCTACGTTTCCAACTTTCATCAAAAAGGACTCAAGACACAGTGGCAATTTTAAAAGTCTAGGACAAGGAAGTGCCTGGGACACTTGTGAAAACTCATCAAGAACTGTTGCACTCATCAAAAGTTCAACCTCTTCACGACATTTCAAAAATTCAGAAATTTAGGTTATTACAGACCAAACACACCAGCTTTGCTTTTTAGTTCTGACAAACCTGGTTGTTCCATCTGGAAAGGTTTCTCTTCGACAACTTCGCTGTCTTCTTCCTTCTCAGATTCTTGAAAAGTGGCAGTTTCCTCAGTGGAAGAATGAGCTGGTTTAGCAGCTATAAAGATGACATCATCTTCAAAATCGCCAGGTGATTGTGCATCTTGATACTCCAAAGTAGTTTGGTCTGACCTGGCAGAAAAGTTACTGTTTTCTTTGCTGACATCCATTTCCCCCAAACCATCTCCAGGTGTGCATTCTGAAGACTCTTCCATTTCAGCATCATCATCCTCAGGACTGCTCAGAGTAGACTGAGTTGGTTTTTCTCTACTCTCAGACCAAGCATCCTCCACCATTCCACGATGATGCTCAGGTGAAGCTCCAGACAGTGCTTTGTCATCTTCTGTTACCTTTTAAAAAAAAAACAAAACCAAAAAAACTGAACAAAAAAACAAAACCAGAAGTTTGCAATAAATAACAAGCATATGCTTTTTTGCCAAATTAAAAAAAAAAAAAAGCGCACCTCTTGTTACAGTTGAGTAGCTGTTTGTAACAGGCAATAGAAGTGATAATAAAGACTGATTATGACAGTTTGTCAGTACATGTACAGAAAGCTCGTACAGTTATATACTGGCACCTGTCCCTGCTCTGCCCGATTTTGGTACCTTACTTGGACAGCTGCATGATAAGCTGAATCAGGGAATCCAACTGACAGGAGAAAAGGAGAAGGAGGCAACTTTCAGATGGACCACCTTGACAGCTAGACAAATACTATCACTGGTGCAAGGCAAGAAACAAAACTGAGAACTTTAGGACTAGAGAACAGCAGAGTTCTCTTCATCAGGGGTCTATTTCCACCATCATTTAAGTAAAGCCAGCCTTGTCAAAAGAGAGACTCAAAGTAAACGCAGCTCATGACTTTTCTTGCTTTCAAACATGTTTAATTCACAAAGCCTAAGAGACCCAAACAACTGGCTCAGCCTATACTCCTTACCTTCCTGCCACAACACCACTTACTAAGGTACAGCGGGAAGCTGAACTAGCAATTTGGAACAATGACAGCTTCTAACACCACTGACTAAAAACTGCCAAGATCACCGGTACTTATCACGACTATGTTCCCACAGGCACGTGATGTTACAGAAGGTCTAAAGCAAATCACAGTCTACAAAGCCTTTACCTGTGGAAACCACTAACCACAGCCCAGCTTACCCCGACAGTCCATTTCGCATTGGAGCTCTCTTCCCTGAAAGATATTCTAGACTCCTTTGCTCGTAGAGGAGGAGTAACTGACCGTCCTGGAGATGCAGAGGGAGTTGCTAGGGGTGTGGTGCGAAGGCTGGATCTGAGAATGGACTGAGGAGTAAACTCAGGAAAACCAGCAGCAGATGTGGCCAAAACCTTAGCTCTCTACAACAAGAAATAAAAACATGGAGTTGAAAATCAGCTACATCTTCGAAACAGAAGACTACTCTTGCAAAAGCATTACTTTAGATTAGAAACAACACTCCTGTGTCTACACAACTACCTACACATCTTCATCTAGAAGCGTTCAGCTCGTCTTACCTCAGCTCAAAAAAGATTTTACGCTACTGCAAGGGTTTAAAAGAAGGATAAAGAAACTCGCATGATGACATGGACAGTAACAGAGAGATCACAACTATTATGTTCAGGTAGGAAAAGGAAAAAAGATCAGCACCAACAAGATAGCTCAAACAATGTTTCCTTGCGTGGTAAGAGTTTGAGGACAGTAAATGGAAATACAGCTTAACAATTAGCAACAAAAATTAATGCAAAAAGCCATCACTGAACTGGACAGAGACTGACATTACTTAACTGACATCACTTAGCGGTCACTTGCCTAACTGGACTAACACACTGAAGCATACACATTCCCGCTCGCAGGTATGCAAGTCAAACGGTGCAGAGCTATTGGGCACTTAGATGATGAGATGGTCAAGCTACAAATTACATCTCTAAGTATCTCACTCTATTGAAACGTCCAATTTTAACTTACTTTGTTCCATGCAATACCAAAAAGTGTCTCTCACAAAGCTACGGGACAACGTGCATACTGCAGCTGAATTAGAACTGAACTTTCCCTCCTCAAGACGGCTCCCAATGTACCGCTTCCAAAAGGACTGTGTATACAGTAACCGCATGCATACCGGACATATTGCACAACTGGAATCCAACAGTGCTCGTGTTAAGTCCTTTGGTGGCTTCCTTTCAAAGGGAGCTCACAGGCTTTTGGTTTGGTTGGTTTTGTTACTGGCTTTTTAAAATACAAACCTTGACCACAAGAGGAGTCTCTAGTAACTTCAGCTCTGACGCTCCCAAAAAATTCCTTTGAGAGATGGAAGCATGCAGATTTGATTGCAATGGGCTGGCTGCCGTGAATGAAGTAGAAGCTCTGCATGGTGACTGCGCTGCAGAATATGAAGGAACAGGACGAACCACCGAATCTAGCAATCTGTTAATATACACAATTTAACATATGATAAGAAAGAAATAAATGTTTTTTTAAATTATGCTGTGTACAAGACATCTGACAGGATACTTAACAAAAAACTTCATTGAAGAAAAAATCTGGGTGAACCCTCACTGTTGGGGTGTTGTACCAGGACAATTAACAAGACACAAGCATTATCTTTTTTTTTTTTTTCTCCATTATTTCTTTACATTTACAATCACAGAATCTTTAAGGTTGGAAAACACCTCCAAGATCATAAAGTTCAACCGTCAACGTAACACCAGCATGTCCACTAAACCATGTCCTGACCAGTCACACCCACATTTTTTTTTAACACCTCCAGGGCTGGTGACTCCACTACTTCCTTGGGCAGCCTGTTCCAGTGCCTGATCACTGATTCACTAAAGAAATGTTTCCCCAATATCCAATCTAAACTTCCCCTCTCACAACTTGAGGCCATTTCCTCTCATCCTATCACTAATTCCTTGGGAGAGGAGACCAACACCTGCCTCCCTACAACCTCCTTTCAGGTAGCTGTAGAGAGCAATGAGGGCTTCCCTGGCCCTCCTTTCTCCAGATTAAACAATTCCAATTCCCGCAGTTGCTTCTCATAAGATTTGTTCTCCAGGCCCTTCAACAGCTTCGTTGCCCTTCTCTGGATGTACTCCAGTCACTCAACATCCTACTTGTTACTCAGGGACCCAAAAATGAACACAGTATTTGAGGTGCGGCCTCACCAATGCCAAGAACATGGTCAGGATCACTTCCTTACTACTGCTGGCCACACTGCTCCTGATACAGCCTAGGATGCTCCTGGTCTTCTTGACCCCCTGGGCACACTGCTGACTCGTATTCATATCATCCTTGATTTGCTAAATCACTGCCTCTAAGGCAACAGTAAGCCACTTATAAGTTGCACAGGCAATGGAATTCTCACAGCAGAAGAAAATTCATCTACATTTCCCTGCACGGACCACTTCAGCTTCTCCACCTACTTGCTGACCTTTTCTTTAACAGACACGAAACTGAATGCAAACAGAACACTTTGAAAACACAGGAGGTATACACACACATGCGTACGTAGACATACAGGTATACGAGAAGCAACACCTTTGTGAAGGATTCATTCTGTAGATCTACTGTACCTGGAACGTTCTCTTGACAGTTTTGTAACTGGTCTCCCAGTAAATGCATCATGCAACTCTGCATCAGGGAGCGGACGTGTTATGCCTGGCGGTTCTGTAATTCTAGGAGGAGAATTGAGAGGAAAATGTAACTGACCTTCATCCCCCTGAAGTCCAAACCTACCAGAAGTCCAGGTGATTTGACCCTACCACCTGCAGGAAAATCACCAGGCAACTACTAGCCTCTTTTCCGCTCTTTAGAATGCTGCCTCTTTTCAAGTAGAAAAGGCAGAAACTAAGCAGAAACTGGGCAGGAAGTGGTGAAACATTACTCTCTGATCACACTTGCACGTCTATCCAAATCTGTACACCAACAGCTTGATGGCAACCACAGTTTTGTTTCAGCTACCTTCAGTTCTGTAAACACGTGGACCATCACACAAATATCTGTAGTTGCATAGATAAGGTTATCACAGCAGAAAAACTCTCGCTCCAAATATTGCTTAGGATGGATTGGTTCTTAAAGGTCATCAATTATACGTGCAAAACTGCCAAACAAAGCTTTACTCCGGTGCACCTTCCCTCCTAAACACTAACATCATTCACACGTATTTCTGGCTCTCTCTCCAAACACGGAGCTCAAGACTAAACTTGGTTAAAAGGCTGCTTACCTGCCATCTTGGGAGAAACTGGTTTTCTGCTCATTTCCTGTGAGTACTTCTCCAATTTTGGACAACACGTTACTGATGAAAGTTGCTCTTGAATGCACATTTCCTGCATTAGCTTGTTTTGTTGCTGTTGACAATGGCTTTGGTCTTGCAACTGTAAAACAAGAGGGAATAAAGATCAGCCTTGTGGAATCAAAGTGATGGCTGGTTGTCCACTGGACTTCTTCCCCTAAAAATTACCTTCTCTGAAGGCTGATGAAGACAAATGGTAAGGCTTGGCTCTCTCTGCAGCCAGCTTCCTTTGAACTCTAGGAAGGACCTTGCCATATTGGTCTAATAGGGAATTTCTGACACCCACTCTCTCTCTCAGGCGAGGATCACGATCATTCTGATGAAGGAAAAACGTAAAGCAAAAAGTTAACCAAGTACAAGAGACTCATTGCACAGAACTAGCTCTGCTCTTTCTAAGGAGTGAATAAATTTCCTCTACTGAGAGAGTAAAACACATCCAGCGCACAGAGGAGCAGCAAGTTGGAACCAGCAGCGCACCCCAGTTTCACCCGCTCTTTTGAGCAAAGTGGAAGGAACACCAGAACCGACAACTGGAAGTTCAAACAGTTCTGGCACTCGGCGGAGCCTTGTTCTGATACACTTGTTATCACCTGCAGTTTTCAAACGGCTTACGAAACAGCAGGCGTTCCCGTGTCTCTCCTGAAACACCAATGTCCGACACGACCCAATACACAGGACAATTGCAAATTCTGCTGGACAGAACCACGGGAATACTAAAACCAGGAAGAAAAGCTTGCCTACACACACCTTCCTGCTGGAGGAAAGTGTTCACATGCAGGACCTAACACTTCCAAAACCAGCTTTGGAGTCCGATTCCCTGGAAAGCTATGGCTCCGGAAAACTGCAAATGCATCGTAGATGCATAACAGAAGTTCATATAACCCAAAATTTCATCTGGCTATTTTGAGAAACAGAAGTTAGCTCAGAATTTCTGTCCTAAAAGTGGCAGAATGGAAGTTGTGGAATTGTAGAGCTCCCACTGTAACTTGAGGAAAGAAAACAAAAACAACCCACATGCAAACTTGACGTGGGGACTGGCATCCAGGCTGCTCTCAGCTAGAAAAAATGGTTGCGTGCAAGATACAAGAGATGACATACAACATACCCTTCATTCCACACAAAGGAATGGCACAAACAACTTTCAATGATCTAGACCCCACACAACAGACGCATCTGAATAACTGAATGGTAAGACTGGCCGATAGAAACGATAGACGTTTACTCCTCAGATGCAAACCAACTCGTTTACATGGAGCCAACAATGGTCTGTCACATTTAATGGAGAAAGGCACAGAGTAGCTTTGGAGGAGTGAAATATTTTGTTCAGCTTTGAGGTTCAGCTGTAACTTTAGGTGTACAAACTTACTCCTAGTTTTTCAAAGAATGGTATCAAACACAAAGCAGGATTTTGACTGAGTGCTATGAAAACCACTTAGCGACACCTAACAGAAACTGGCACACTTGACAGAACTTGTCCGCTTACCAGAAGATTAACGTTCATTGACTGATTCAGCTGCAGTGCTGGGATATAGTTGGCACGCTGCAGATGGTGGACTAAGAGAAGTTCTTGATTCTGACCACCAGCACTGGTCTGTAAAAACTTCTCCAAACACTCCTACGAGAAATCACACATTTCAAAACTCTCTTACGATTCTGCCTCTTCTCTTCTCAAAGACACAATTATCTTGTCCACACATACCTGCTCAGCGTTGGTGAAAGGCAGCTTCAGTAAGGCTCCCATCAGCCCCATCTCCTGACAGGTTTCAAACACGTGTTGTAACAGCTCGCCTCTGTTCAACTGAGTGGTATGTTGCCGCAGCAGACTCCAAGCCTCCACCACGCACCTGTAATTAATTTGTTGGAGGTGTAAAGGAATATCTGCACGATAACCAACAAGATGCCCCAAAATTATCGTATTCCAAGGATAAAGGCAACTTAGGGCACCGTGATTTGTAGCATTTGCTCTCCACCTTTCCTGACCCTTGAAGGCCAAAATGGTGGGACAGATTTCTTTACCTATTGGACAACAACACACTGAGGAAAAGCCGCACTTCGCTACTGCTTGACATCGATGGCCTCATCATCTGCATGTAGCTGAGGGCTTGCTTATGCTCTCCTTGGCACATGAGGGACTGAACAATTCTTGTGTGTTGCCATGACACAGGTCTGAGTGTAGCCGGATGACAGAGCAGGGCCAGCGCATTCTGTAGATGTTAGAGACCAGATTTATTACCATCTATACGGACATGCAGGCCGCAAAAAGAGTCAAAAGTTGCTTAAGTACGAACCAACGTGTGCTAAATAAACTTACATGACTGACTACTGAAATGCACAATAACAACAAATGAAACACAGGACGTGTCAATAAAGATTTTGAAGTCTTTGCAGAAAGAAAAACTTCAGTTAGCCAAACACGAGTGTTTTAAGAGCAGCAATTCACACTTCTCGAGGTGTATCAAGTCTCTGCATACAAACATCACTTCTCTTACATCCATCACTAAACAAGAAGTTGTTCTCCCAGACAAACAGATTCTATTAACATTGTGACAGGCAAAGAACAACCTGCAGCATCAGCAAGAACATGAATTAGGTTGAAAAGCCACTTTTGCCATCTCCTGTCTCAAATCTTGCTGCTATCATCACAGCTTTTAGCACATAAACTACTGTTTTTGAAAAAGCACTCAACTGATCTGCTGAAAAAAAAACCTGACGAATGGATCTGGAAATTCAAGTATTGAGCATTATTAAAACTTACTTGTTTTTTATTTTATTCCATTTCCTGTAAAAGCAGTTAAAATTCCAAATCCTAATTTCTTCCTGAAGATGCCATAGCAGTATCAACAAAAAGTTCTCATGTTTTAGCACTTGTTATTAGCTAAGCACCATTTTTAACAATCATTTACAGATGATAGCTTTGTACTGTAATATATATCTAACTCATCTATAACATACTTACTTCATAATCATTGTGATCTACAAGCCAGAAACCTTGAATCAACTTAACAAGGCCCCAAGGGACAGCAAAAGCAGTTGGGAAGGAGTCAATCGAAGATTCCGTTTTATTTGGAAAGGAATGCATGATATCTAGCAGCAAATAAATGGTCTGATATCAAGTAATTAAGGCTAATAAACTTGTTAGGCCAAAAAGTAATCCCATTCCATTTAGAAAAACAGCATGAACCAAGAATATAAAACTGGCAGGAAGCAGAAAATACTCTGGTATTAGTCTTGCCACTTTAAGCTCTTCTAACCTGAAGACGGTCAGGTCCTAACCACAAAAGTGCGTTCTGAAGAAAGAGCCAAAAGGAAATACTCTTTGCTTTCTCTAAGGCATGCAAAAAGCTGGCCTGCAGATCTGTCAATACCTCCCTTTTAAACTCTGGCTCCCTCTTTAGTCACTGGAGCTACCGCCTGGACATTCAGAACATTTCAACATCCAGTGCTTCAGTATTAAAGCCAGCCAGTTCTACCTCTGCTTTTTTCCCTCCTTTCCTCAGCACATACACCAATGTAAACTATGGTCTCCTTACAAGCCATCTTAGCTCAGAAGGATTACAACTGCATTTAAACCAGTGTTGGTACATCAGTCACTGGCAGTGTCACTTTCCCTTTCTGACATCGGCTTCTAGGGACACGTTCTAAGAAGACAGCTCTGGGCTACAACCATTTTCACACCCCTCACTCTCTACGCTCCCCTCTCGGCTTAGGCAGCAAACAGCACAAGCAATCCTGTCTATTTCAGCAGCTTCAGAATTAAGTTTCTGCCCAATGACTTTTCTCTTTTCCCTCCTTATTATTCTGTGTGCCTGCACTTTTTAGCAGAAAAACACCAGCGCTGTTCGCTGTGCTGGAAAACGGATGATTTTGGCAAGAATCAGGCACTGGTATACCCCTGTTAGAAATCCTTCTGCTCTGAAGCACCACGTGGTAGCGCACCACTCCAGCAAGCAGCCATTCGCTACAGGTATGGCTGCTTTAAAAAAATTTAAACCTGGGTTAAATTTTGAGAAAAGGTACGGGAAGCTTTTAGCTTTAACACTGCTTAGCACACCTGCTTCCCCGTATCAGAAAGAACTTGGCAACAAAACACTTTAAAAGATCATAACCACGCCACAGGACAAAGAAAGAAAACAACGCTTCTATCTACAACTTAATTCCAAACTCCAGGTTTTCCCTTGCATTGTGTTTGAAGCACACATTCCAAGATGGTATTGACTACGTAGGTGACAAACATTTAAGAGCACTTATGTGCCTATACTGAAGCTGCAATAAAAACAGCCAGGAAGGATACAATCGCATGCTTGTCGCTTTCTTCAACGCTTTCGAGCAAATAGAGATCCAGCAGTGCCTGAAATGCAAAAGGAAAAGTTTTTTACATCTCCTGTCCTTCATGAGTCGATGGCTTCTGGGTGCGGCTTGGGGGCATTTGGTTGTCTTTGTTTTCAGGGAACATAGCACTCACGTGTAAACTAGCAGGCGGATATTTCCCAGTTCCTCCTTCATCTCTCTGCCACAACTCTTCCACTTGGTCTCCCAGCTGGGACACCATTCCATCAATCATCAGGCAGTCAGAATCCCATTTTCCTCTGCAACAGAAGGTAGCAAGGATACGGACAGAGTAACACACTAATTCCAGCCTCTCTGTGGAACACATTTCCTCCAGTCAGAACAACAACAAAAAAAGCTCCCACGAGTCAAAACCAGTAACAAACATACAAAGGCACCGTTAGGACTTGAAATGCACATGGAAGATATTTCACAGTCACGTGAAAGGTGTTCCTTAGTTCCTACTGGATTATTAAAGGAGTTCTAAATAGAAATCCTAAAACCTCTCTTCTTAAAGGGAAAGTTGCAATGACCTTTTAGTTGCTAGGGTTTCTTTGTTGTATGACTTGTAGGGCAAAGGAAATGCAGACAAAGATTTTTAAGTGCCAAAAATGACGTCTCTCCTCTCGTGTAACAGAGGAAATGTTAACAGTATCAAAACACCAGGACTTTTCTGTGTCACAAATCTAACATCTCCAATTGGAGTATTCCAACACATTTCAGGTTTTGTTCTCAGCATGTCACTTTTCTTCCTGAAAAAATAAGTTATTTTTAGGCAGCTGAGCACACAGGTGAAGTTTAGGATCATCTTAAGCAGCATTTATGTTCCCATACACGTGCCATTACAACTACGGATAGCTGAACTTTTAAAAATTAGAGTCTTCAAAAGTCCATCACAGTCTTCTGCTGACTGCAATGCCTCTACTTTCCCAATGATATAAAGCAGAACAAGCACACTAGGTGTTGTGTGCTTCTAAGCAACACATGGGCCTGTCTGTAAGTTACTTGAGAAGCAAGCTAAGTAAGATTAACTTTAAAATCAACACCTAATAGGTGCAGCTTCCACTGTGACTCATCTTGCAGCATCTTGTTCACAGTGCCATAGCCTAAGCTTCTTTAGGTCTTTACTTTGTTTTCATAGAATCATGGAACTTGGAAGGTTGGAAAACATCTCCAAAATCATCAAGTTCAACCATCAAACTAACACCACAATGTCCACTAAACCATGTTCTAAAGTGCCATGTCTACGTGTTCTTTCAACACCTTCAGGGCTGGTGACTCCACCACTTCCTTGGGCAGCCTGTTCCAGTGCCTGACCACTGTTTCACTAAAGAAATGTTTCCTAATATCCAAGCTAAACCTCCCCTGCTGCAACTTGAGGCCTCTCATCCTATCACTAGTTAACCTGGGAGATGAGACCAACACCCGGCTCCATGCAACCTCCTGTCAGGTAGTTGTAGAGAGCAATGAGCTCTCCCCTTGGCCTCTTCTTCTCCAGACTAAACAATCCCAGTTCCCTCAGCCGCTCCTCATAAGACTTGTTCTCCAGACCCCTCACCAGCTTCACTACCCTTCTCTTGACATGCTCCAGCAACTCAACATCCTTCTTGTACTCAGAGGCAAAAAAGTAAACACAGTATTTGAGGTGTGGCCTCACCAATGCCAAGTACATGGGCAGAATCACTTCCTGTCCTGATGCAAGCCATGATGCTGTTGGCCTTCTTGGCCACCTGGGCACACTGCTGGCTCATGCGGAGCACTGCTTGTGACTGGCTGCCAACTAGATTTAACTCCATTCACCGTAAGTCTCTCGACTTGGCCATCCAGCCAGTTTTCAAACCCATCACAGGTCCAAGCTATGAGCCACCAGATTTTCTAGAAGAATGCTGTGAGAGACAGTATCAAAAGCTTTGCTAAAGTCCAGGTAGATCACATCCACAGCCTTTCTATCATCCACTAGATAGGTCACCTGGTCATAGCAGATCATTTCGGTCAAGCAGGACCTGTTCTTCATGACTCCATGCTGGCTGGGCCTGATCCCCT
Organism: Chlamydotis macqueenii; assembly: GCF_036417535.1. Lineage (NCBI taxonomy): Eukaryota > Metazoa > Chordata > Aves > Otidiformes > Otididae > Chlamydotis > Chlamydotis macqueenii. The sequence continues at coordinate 91,045,762 of NC_141558.1, read as the reverse complement.
GGTTGTCTTGCACATGCCTGGCAAGTACACTCAAGAATCACTACTCCATACTCTTCCCTGGCACCAAGGTCAGGCTGAAAGGCCTATAGTTTCCCAGATCCTCCTTCCAGCCCTTCTTGTAGATGCGCATCACACTGGCAAGCCTCCAGTCATCTGGGACCTCTCCTGTTAACCATGACTGCTGACAGATTATGCAGAGTGGCTTGGCAAGCTCCTCCACCAGTCCCCACAGTACCCTCAGGTGGATCCCATGCGGCCCCATAGACTTATGCGTATTCAGGTGGCAGAGCAGGTCAGTAACTGCTTCTTCCTGCATCGTGGGGGTTTCATTCCACTCTGTCCCCCACTTCCAGCTCAGGGGGATGAACACCCTGGGTATAACTGGTCTGACTATTAAACACTCCAGCAAGAAGGTATTAAGTACCTTAGCCCTTTCCTCATCCTTGCTGACAATCTTCCCCCTTGCATCCAATAAAAGATGGAGAGCATCTCTTTGGCACTCTTTTTATTGTTAATGTATATGTAAAAACATTTTGCAAAGAATATCTATTATCACCTAATTGAAGGTATATAACCTATATTCTTGCAAGGTAGTCCACGAAGAGAGATTATGTTAGGAAGTGACTTTTATTCCATAACCAGTAGAGTGCTAGTTGTGCCAATAACATGTAACATTGACTATCTTAATAAATTACACAAATGTACTTGTGAGGAGGGAATTTAGGCCAATACAAGTATTACCATCTAAAACTAGTAAAAAAAACCCTTTTTTTTAAAAAAACCAAACAAAACAAATCAAAAAATGCCACCTTTTTTGTCCAAAACAACTGTTCTGTGAGCTCCCTGCTTTGCTGAACTGGAGACCACTGATCCTAACCGAATCACGTGATCTTTTGCAGCAGGAACAAATTATGCTGAATAGCCAATGAATTAAGTACGCTACAGAACAATGACGATACCAGCCAACGTCACTAAGCAGATGTACATACAAACATCTTAACACACAAAAGCCACCTCTGCGTTCAACAGAACACAGGCATGACTGAAGCCAAGAGCATTGCCGGCCAACGCCTTGAGCATAGCAAATACAGCTGTTGACACAAAAGCCCTTCACTTCCACTTCTGAACTGGCACTCAAACTGTTCTGGAGTTTTCCTCTAAGTCTTACCTCGACAAACGCTCAAGTTTCTGTCGATGACCAGTGTAGTAGCTCTGAAGCAGAGCATAGTTGTAGAAAGGTCTAGAGAAATGCGTAGCAACATCTAAGGGGAACAAAGTAAAAGCAAGTTACAAAAGTCATATTGATTTTTTAAAAGAAATGTTTTGACTAAGAGACAGAAGATCATACAAGCTAAGCATCAAGAAGCACAGGCAAGCCTCCAGCTTTGAAAGAAGCCCATCCTCTTGCTGCCTTTGCTAAAAGACATGTGGGACAAAAGACTCCATTCCTGCTTGTCTCAGGTACCACTTCAGGTCCACAGTTGATGTAGCATTCCGAACACGTAGCGTAAGCTGAAGTTCACGATAAAAAAAAAAAAACCAACACTCAAAGGGAATGGGTTCTTAAACATGTCACATGAGCATTTCTAAGACAATTAAGGCTGGCCATAGAACTGATAATCCATCCAAATAAAGAACTATTTCCAAGGGGTGTTTCTTCCGCAAGCAACCAGCAAAAAGTTCAAAACACACGCATCATGCGTTTACTCTAAAAACAAGCGTTCCAGGATTTGTTGTTTAATAGTATTGTGTTTAAAATCCCAAGTGCTTCAAACTGTGGACACAACCAAGTCGTTGAAGGCAAAAACTTATGGCTATTGCTAAGAAACATCCAGGAAAGGAACTGCTTGCATTATTCTACACTAGGTAATTGAAAAACCAGGACAATCTCCATTTCACCAAGAGACCTTCAGCAATCGCCACCCCTGAAACAACACGACTTGTTCTTGATGAAACATCTACCAAAGCACGGCTAAGCACGTGTCCAGAGCAATCACTTACTGGAGAGCGTCCCTCTTACAAACATCTCAGAGTTTATGCTTACCTAAATCCTCTGGAAGGAGACCGGACTGACAGAACCAGATGACCACTTGGGCGTACAAAGAAATGAGGCTCGTTACCACCTGCTTATTGGTCAAGTCGGCAAAACCTGAAAAAAAGCATAAGATCATGTGTGTTACGCACTTCCTTTCATTTCTTCATCAGACTTAATAGAAAGGACCAAAATGTCAGGGCAGAAATCTTTGTCTTCGCCTTTTGCACTCACTATCAATTGCTTATGTGAAGAAAAAGCCCACCATCACCACCACAACAAAAAGCAACCTCTGCAAAGAACCAGATTCACTAAAGGTTACAAAAAAAAAAAAATATTAAAGCCTGAACTATTAAATACACTTGTAAGACCTTTTTTTCTCACATAGCAGAGATTTTTACTATAGCAAAGGGATAGCCTTTTTATTTTCCGCAATATCCCAAGACAAATCCATCGTCTAAAAAGCTACAGAAACTCAAGTAACTTACAAGTGGCTCACCTATGCTTCCTTGATATTTTTAAGCAATTTGCAATACAATATTTGCCTGCAGTTATAAATAGCTAGCTAAGAACTGAAAAGAACAGTTTTCAGCATTACCACATTCAGCTGCGGTCATTCCAACCCAGTCACTTACAGGGCTTCCTGCTGAATGTGGCCTCCCCTACCCACTTGCACGGACCCCACAACAAACCATTTCCCTGCCCTCACTGCGCATGCAGTGCTAGTGCCAACCTCTCAGATTTAAGCCCCTTCTCCCACCTAAAGCTGACTCTCTTCCAGTCATCCAAAACAACAGCAGCTCGTGTTTCCACAATTACAACCCAAGCAATTTTCCAAGTCCTAACAAAACATACCCAAGATTTAGCCATACTGTCACAAACCTTTTCCAGTAAGCTCTTGGGCTTCTCTTAGAAAACAGTTTAAGACAGTGTTGAGGTTGCTCAAAAGCAACTGGCAGTGCTGAAGAGACTGCAATGTCTGTGGGTCAAGGAAGTTGCAGGAGCCATCAAACAGCGGAACACCTGCTCAAGAATAAATAGGAGATCATTAGCCTGCAGAGCAATTTCAGAGTTTCACAGGACACTTAATGAACCGCGTGCGAGTTCATGTACCAGCAGAGCACCCAATAAGCTCAACCAGGAAGCATGATTTTCTGGTTGCACAATGACTACGCTAGTACTCACATCTTTGGTCAAATTCATCTTTTGTGTTGATCACCTTGTTCCATGTCCACTCAAGTACAAACCGTAAATTAGCAGCAGAACTTGGCTGCTCTATACAAGAGAAAACAAACAAGGAATGTATCAACCATTTCAAACTACAAAATAGAGAATAGAAAAACAATGGAAGAAGCATTACCTTCACACGTCCAATGTTTAATGCATCCAGTCAGAAGTTCTAAAGACCCTGTCTGGACAGCAGCTGACAGTATCGCTTCTAACTGCTCCTCCTAAACATGACAGACAAAATACTATGGGAATCTTACATACTTTCAAGATCTGAACCACCAACAGTAAATGTTTATTTCTAACTGTCTACTAATTCAGACATCACAAAGTCAATTAGTATACATGCAACTAAGTCCACCTTATTTTCCTTAATTGTAGCCACAGGCTGGACTTCTCGTTGGTCTGAGAAACACATGAACTTTTCCTCCAACATTTCAACTTACTGAAGGCTAGTTCTAATCTTTATTTGCATGCCTCTGCATTATAGTCCTAACTTACTGACTTCCAATTAACTATTTTCAGCAATCTCCACTGCCAATACTCATTATGCATTTTGTGCATATATGTTTACCATCATGAATGCATGAAGGGCACAGAAAAAATACAACTATGCAATGTCTGCATGGGAACACTGAAGCTAAGGTGAAGCAGCTCTCTAGACTATGAAGAAACAAAGCAGTTCTGACACCCAAAACATTAAGTTACCATTTTCTAAAATGGCAGAAAAGTAGTGAAGCTTTTAAATTCTGACAGGTTTAAATTTTAGGCTGTTCAAATACTGTATTATAATGCAGTGATATTTCTTTAGGATGATAATAACTATGCGCAGACGTGATATTAAGTAGTAGTTTATTTCAGCTAATGTTCTGATACTTCTTTCAAGTGAAATGATCCTTCATGAAATTTTACTTTTTTCTTCCTTTTATTTTTTAAAACATATTCAAAAGTATCTTTCCTTCTAGTTAAAACCATTACATTCAAAGCAATTTCTACACATTTGAATACACGTGTGATATTTCCATCTTTTCCTGAAAACTGGTTTCAGAGAAGGAAACACAACAAATAGTATTCACAGTGGCAAACAAAACTCCCAACCAAGCTTCTTGACTGTAATTCTGAAATTTGTTGTAGTAATATAAAAAAAAAAAAAATCCCTGCTCAAATGCATAACAAGTCTCTGAATAATAAAGTCACAATTCAGTAAATGTTATTACAAAATTTATTTCACAAGTTATTTCCAAATTGAAGCTGACATCAGAACACCTAATTTGAATGTAAGAGTCTACAGTAAACAGTCTATGGCCTAGGTCAACTTGGAAAGACATTTAGCTGCTACACTCTGCCAAGTGTTATTTGCCCACATGCACTTCCACAAATCTGGTGAATAATCCAGTACGTAAGAAGATGAGGGCAGTGGAAAGACTGCTTTCCATTTCCTACTAATTGCTCCACTGTATAAGGACTAGTCAATTTATCATAGAATCATTACTGTTGGAAAATACCTCCAAGATCACAAAGTCCAACCATCAACCCAACACCACTAAACCATGTCTTGAACAGCCATATCTACACGTTTTTTTTAACACCTCCAAGGATAGCGACACCACCACCTCCCTGGGCAGCCTGTTCTAATGCCTGACCACTGTTTCAGTAAATAAATTTTTCCCAATGTCCAATTTAAACCTCCCCTGACACAACTTGAGGCCATTTCCTCTCATCCTATCACTAGTTACCTGGGAGAGGAGACCAACACCTGCCTCCCTACAACCTCCTGTCAGGTAGTTGTAAAGAGCAATAAGGTCTCCCCTCGGCCTCCTCTTCTCCAGACTAAACAATCCCAGTTCCCAGACACTCCTCATAAGACTTGTTCTCCGGACCCTTCAACAGCTTTGTTACCCTTCTCTGGATGTGCTCCAGCACCTCAGTGTCCTTCTTGTACCCAGGGGCCTAAAACTGAACTGGCCTCACCAGTGCCTACTACAGGGGCAGGATCACTTCCCTACTCCTGCTGGCCACACTGTTCCTGATACAAGCAGGAATTTAGCTTAGATTTAGCTTAGATACTGCCTTGGTGAAGACGGGCTGTTCATCACTGAGGCTCCATCTTTCATGAAACTCTTCAGATGAGAGAGAAAAGCTGGTACATTGCACATGGAAAACCTATGAAAGAGGGAGGTGAGTTCACTATGCCGGGATAAAGCAGATAGAAGATAGTGGGTGTCATGAGATAAAGGTGATTAAAGTGTTGCAGCAACAAAAGGGCAGTTTAAAAGGAGGAAACTGGCCTACTGTAGCACAAGGCAAAGGCTACAGAGGTGAAGATCTGCTTTGAGATGATGTAGAAAAGCCTCCTGATGAAGGGAAAATGAGGGAAAGTGGTGATGAAATTGTCAGGTAGAGCTGACAACAGTAATTGTTTAGCACAGCCCACTTCCTTGGAAGTAAAGGATCACGTATGGTGCAGCAAGTTGATGTCTGCAATAGCTCACACCTGAGTGAGACGCCCCCACTGTCAGCAAATGCACGGAACCTAATGGTCTGAGAAACTCAAAGGGCGAAGGCTGTTCTGAGGAAAAGATACTTTATGTTGCACATGACCAGCACTGACTTAATGCTTCCTTGTGTGTATCTGTGGCACAGAATTAATAGATGGGTCTCTAAAGATAGATCTATTAGGCCTGTTCCCAAACTCAGTCATGTGCATCTAAGAGTATTATTACTTTGGTTAACTAAAGTCAACATCTGTATTTCAATGCAATTCGCAAATAAAAAGAAAATCAGATTATCACGTCTTGTAGCCTCTACAGCCCTGTCAGATAAGATAGATGTATTTCCCCCTTGATTCTCTGATATGCACTCACCTGACTCAAACTCGATGGCTGGACATCAACCAGTCTTGGAGACAGCAAGCCAGCTACAAGACACCTATTGTAGCTATCATGAATGGCTCCACTTATTGAAGGACCAGATTTTTTCAAAAAATTCAAGGTCTGAAAAATCAATCAAAAACTACAGATTAAGACAGCATTATAATTCAATCACTAAGGTTCTGGATAACCACTACGAGAAACAATATAAATGTTCACTTAAACTGTCAGAAAGGTTTCATCAGTAATATTCTTTAGGTTAGCAATCTGAGTAAGCATTCTTATGCAGAGTCTTAAAGACAGCAGCCAAACAGTTACAGTTTATTTTAAAAAAGCCTGTAAAACAAAATATCAGCACTTGTAATGCTTAATTAAGTATTTTCTAGCCTCCCTGTCAGTACATAGGCCTTTCTTTTTTCCTGAACATTGACACAAAATACATTCTTTATAAGCTAAAACCAACACACAAATTTAAATCACACTTTGGAAGAGTCTTTCTATGCTTGCTTGTGCAGAAGCTGATATTGTTGCCAATATTTAGTAAGCTGAAACTTAATTCAAAATTATTTGTCACAATCTGTGCAGTGGCTTGGAAGTTATGATCTGGCCAAGTCTGGAGAAAAAAAAAATCATTTCTTCTTAAACAGTTAAATAATTTTTCATTTTCTCCATTCTGTACTCTTCTTCAAGTTAATCAGGGACCAAAATCCTACCTCAAGACTATGCAGGCAGCTCAACTGATGGGTAATAAAGAAGTGATAGCTTCCCTGACTTCCACAACATTTTTGTTCTTGCTCCTAGAACAATGTGGTATTCCTTTCTGGACATCAAATCCCTGATCTTGCTTCAACAGTAGACAACTGTAATTTCACAGTCCCAAGAGTGGACTTAAAAACACTAGCACTTGCATAAAACTGGCAGGATACAATTGCAATTATGCGTGTGGATAAGAAGGATGAGTGCAAAATTGTCTCCTGACACTAAAAACAGTGCAAGAGAAAACTTAGAAAATGTACATCTCTTGACATTCACAAGAAAGATACAGTGAAAGATCACCTCCTTCTGGAAGCCGGTGCAAGTCATATGAACAACTCCAGAGTTCAGCAAGCATGTACCATCTGCAGAAACAATGAACATCTGACAACTTTCCATACTCTCACAGTTCTGTATAACCAGTTTACATTTTTTAAATAGCAGTATCTGGAAAGATACAACTAAGTACCCATTTTCTTCATCAGATCACTTACAAACTTTTTTTAAAAAATAATCATTGAGTGTAGAAATTTTATCTCTAGTGCTATCAAGCACTATCTAGTGCTGTGCTTTGAGTTTCAGTTCAAAGTAATTTCATTTTATAACCTCATGGGCTACATTACAAAAGCACCAAACCCTAAAGCCCAGCAGACTGTTAGATACATTTCACAATATTAAGTATCCTGTTAGTATAATGTAATCAGAGTTGCGCTGGGGGGGGGTTGCAGTTTTTTGTTTTGGTTTGAGTTCTGAGTGACAAACAATGAACAGGAGAACCAGTAAATGGCACTTGACCTCAATTTAAGCTTATCACTATTAAAAGCAGTGAAATACCTACCAAAATTATAGGTGCTTGGGTTAAAAAACTGTTCAGGTGGTGGATAAGAAGGAGGAACTCCTCGACTTAGACTCCGCTCATGTACCATTATATCCAAAATGACATTTGGAGAAGTCATGCTTATTACAGTATCCAGTGACCACAATGCAAAATAGGGACAATCATGAAGGAATTCTTCTGGTCTTAAAGAAAACAAGAGCATAAGCTAAACATCAACATTCAAATGAATTATTTGTAGGGATATTGAAAACAACTTAATAAAAATCTACCTTAGTGAATCTGGCATTTGAGCATGATACCAGCGATTAATGTCAAATACACCCAAATAAGTAGATGGTTTTCCCTGACCGTATGTATTCACTTGCCAACTGAAGATCGATACACTGGTGTCAGGAGATACTACTGTAAAAGATAAGACATTGTTTCTTATTTGTAGAAAATATATATTTGATTTTTTAAAACACCACTTCCTATTTTGGCTTAATTTTGTTCTATCACTCATGAAACATAACACTTACTAAGAAGAATTAAAAACAAAACACAGAATAGTAAACATTTCTGTGATAGGTTTCAGTCATACTGCCCCTTTTACCTCTTCAAATTTTATCAGTTCTAAGCCAAATAAAATACACATTTATTAGCTAATTAAGTTTTCCATACATTTAGAGTTGAACAAGACATTTAGCTAGATTAACAGTTTAGCAAAAAAAAAAAAATGCTAGGAACACACACTTTTATAATAGAATGCATACATGTATTTATCATAAACACTTGTATCACTCAGCTGGCATTATTAATTTCCAGATTTGATCCAATGACAGGTTTTAAGAATAGCTCCTTTCCAGCATATTCAGAATGAAAGAACTTAATTATCACACAAAATCAAATCAAACAAACAGGAAATTAGATTAAAGTTTTTAACATAAAACATTCACAATGTTAGACCATTCCACTTATTGAGAGAACTGGAGTATGTCTTCTCTGGGGAGAATGTATTCTCTAGATGTAAGCAAAGTATGTGTTCTATCATTTTCCCTAATACAGTAAGGAAGACAACAACTGTTTGGCAAAATGTTTCTCTGCTGAATTCATTATTATTGTTTAGAGATCCTCACACACTTTGCTATCTTTCATTGTGATCTTCTGTGCCATTTACATTTTGTTAGCTGCTGAAACTGCCTTTGAAGATACCAATTATTTTCATAATTCAGAAGACAATTCCATTGCTAGCCTCAGTCCACATCCAACAGAAGCTCATGTGTGCCTAAAACTTAACAGATTCTGAATAAAAGCTAATAAGAATTCATCAGAAAAATATGAAGTATTTCTCCATGGCTCACACTTCATAAGAAGGAGACAGAAAGGATTTTTTTCACTGCTGTTTTGTTTTGGTTTTTTTTCTGGGGGGTGGGGAGTGGGGGTGTTTGGTTTAAACAAGTTCTTAGAAGGCACTCTTCTCAGAAACATGACACAAGCGAAGAAAACCCAGAAGTGTTTCTATTAGATTTTAACACACTGTTGATAGAGGATGGCATCACTAAAGAGATGGAAGTTGCCACTTCAGGGCTAAATCAAAAGATAATAAACAGAAATAGCCCAGAAAGATCATGCAAGTATCGTCTTTGTCATATCAGAAAGAAGTTTTGACTAAGTATAAGGGCATGGAAAGCTATTGCCTTAAGAACTTGTAGATGTAGGAACATTAGATTTAGAGAGGAAAAAATGGAAAGGCAGATCAGAGAATCATTTAGGTTAGAAAACACCCTTAAGATCATCAACCTCAACCATAAATCTAACACTGCCAAGTCCACCACTTAACTAAATCCCTAAGCATCAGATCTACAGGTCTTTTAAATACCTCCAGGAATGGTGACTCAACCACTTCCCTGGGCAGCCTGTTCCAGTGCTTGATAACCAGCTTCGCTGCTCTTCTTTGGACATGCTCCAGCACTTCAATGTCTTTCTTGTAGTGAGGGGCCCAAAACAGAACACCATATTTGAGATCTGGCCTCACCAAGGCCGAGTACAGGGGGACAATCACTTCCCTACTCCTGCTGGCCACACTATTTCTCACACAACCCAGGATGCCTTCTTGGCCACCTGGGCACACTGCTGGTTCATATTCAGCTGGCTCCTGACCAATGGCCCCAGGTCCTTTTCCGCCAGGCAGCTTCCCTGCCACTCTTCCCCAAGCCTGTAGCATTGCACGGTGTTGCTGTAACCCAAATGCAGAACCTAGCACTTAGCCTTGTTGAATCTCATACAATTGGCCTCAGCCCAACGATTCAGCCTGCCCAGATCCCTCTGCAGAGCCCTTCTACCCAAGTGGACCAACGCTCCCACTCAATGTGGCATCGCCTGCAAGCTTACTGAGGATGCATTCAATCTCTTCATCCAGATCAGTGATAAAGGTATTAAAGAGAACTGGCCCCAACACTGAGCCCTGGGGAACACTACTTGTGACTAGTTGCCAACTGGATGCAGACATAGGTTTGGACACAGAAAAAAAAGATTTAGGTAACATTCCTAAGCAATGGAGAAAATGATCTTATTTTTCAAAGACAACAGGTGGAAGAATAAAACAACTGATAACCATTATACAAATGATCCCACCATGTCATAAAGTATAAAATAAAAACTATTTTTTTCCTTTAAAGAAGTCCCATATAACTTAAGCACCCAATTTTTCTTTTCAAGGCTGCCCAACAAGCTAGTCTATACAGATATTTAAGACTTTCAGACTGCGGATAGAGAACAGCATCCATTCATTGCTTAGATTCTACACCCATTTATGTTAGAATAACCAAACGTGGACATCAGAACAAACCTTCATTAATGCTATCCTCTCTGTCAACATGGTTGCGAAATTTTTCTACAGTCTGACAGCTGAGTAATTTGGTATTGCTGGTCTGCCCTCTCAGGGGAAAGACTCCACTCGTGAGATCTAAACTGTACCTTTCATCACAGTATTCCAAACCCTGGGGAAAAAATAAGAGAAAAGAGAAAAGGTCATTTTGAGATAAAAAACATAAATATACCTAAATATGAAATAATGTATATGTCTAATACAACATGTATATTATAGCTTATACAAAGTAAGCAAACTACTTTAAGAGATACAGAAACCCTGACAGGATTGTGTTCAACCTCTGATACCACCATTTTCTAAGTAAGCATTAACTGAAATACTGTCCTTCTCCAAATACAGCATTTGTTCAAACTGTCTACCATACAACACACGAACGTGCGTACTGTGAACAAACAGCAGCTCTACAATTAAAAATAAAAAACACCAAACAAAACCACCACCAACAAAAACCAATCAAAAAATTTATCACATCATATTCTACCCAAGTTTCCTAAATTTCCAAAATGAACTGGCATGACACAACACATTCTCGTATGATCTCACAGGATACATCTAATTCATCTAATTTGAGAAAAGACAAGCTTTCTCTTAACAGTTGTAGGAAGCGCTACAACTAAATATCACAGCTGTCTAAAAAAAAATTGAAAAAAATTAAGTCTTTCTTTACTAAAAAGAAAAGTACTTCTAAAGCAAAGCAGTGTATTTTAAATTTTACACATCGAGGCAAGCAAACTGACGTTAAAGAACTCCAGTGTAGGGAATATGTTAAGTAATTACTTTATCAACTAGCAAAATATGAAGACACTTTTCAAATGAGATGCACTGGTCAGACTCTGCTCTGAAAGTAGAGACTGTATGCTCTGTCCATCCACAAACATTGTGTAGGACAAAGGTAAAGATGTGCTCCATGACCATGACTCAATGCACTAGATTTAGCAACCGATGAGATAGTATGAAAAAAAAAAAAAAAATCTTTGAAAGTATAACTTAAACATGCCTTTATGTTTAATTACTTGAGCAGACTTGAACCAGCCTTGAAGGCAATGGAGACACAAGTTTGACACACATTTTAAAAACGCAGTGCTACATGTTCCAGAAGTCCTATTCATGACTTTTTACCACGATACAAAGTCAAAGATGCACTCTTTCATAGCCTGAAGTCTGATTCCTGTAAAGCAAAGCACTGCTGTAGCAGGTAACTCCTTCAAGCTCCTACAAACTCTATTCAATGAACAAGAGTCAACAATAGAGTCCTCCTTGTCTACTCAAATTTGGCCTGGCAAATGAGAACAACTCTTAAATTTCCTTCCACTGAAGACAGACAAGAAACTTGACTCAGCCAGCCATACAGCCAGCCAGCCATGTAGAACTAACCAACTCGTGAGTGCAAGGAAGTATTCCGAGACCAAAAGTGTCCACTGGAAAGCACACATCCTGTCCTAACACATCTTTTGGGGTTTTGGCGGGGGTTTGGGAGTTGTTTTTGTGTTTTGGCTTGGGGTTTTTTTTGTGGGATTTTTCGGGCAGTAGGTGTTATCAGATCTTGGTATGAAGGTACATATGTAAGTGGCTCATCCAGAAGCTAGCTGAAGAACCTGTCTTTTTTTCCCAGAGGGTCCACTCATTTAGTTGTCTCTTCAACTGCCTTTAAGATTCGTTCCTGCTTCATTCATCACAGGGAAGCAGAAACAGCACGGGAGTAAAATATCTCAAATCCAGAGACTGGTGCCTGACACCTCTTACAAGTCTGTGAATCCATTACTGATTGTATTGTCTGCAGAGGGTTTAAACTATTACATTAACTACACCACAGTTTTCTCAGGTCACAAACACAATAACATTATTTAACCATTTTGGATGGTTTTTTAAAAGAGTGTCAACTGGAATTTCTAGTAGACCTATATTTTAAAGGCTGATGAAACATTCCAGTCATCTGAAGGAAAAAACTGACACTCGTCACATCTTGTTCAGGAAAATAAGATGACCAAGACAAAGAATTGCCAAAGAGTTAAAGGTCCCACATTTTAACAGTAAAGTGTTGAGACAGAGCAAAGTAGACATGAGAAAAATGCATATAGACAAGTACTTTTTTTCCAAAGAAGCACACAGTACAAGGTATTGTCTTTGCCACTGCTAAGAATGTATCTACAAATAACTTTTAAAAGAGGATAAAACAAAGCAGAAGTTCAAGAAAGTGAAACTGGAGAAAGATTAAAGAATCTTCCTCCTATCAACCTGTCAACATGCTTAGAGTCCTACAAGAGATGCAGCAGTGAACAGCAATGAAAGTCCTTTTAAGATTAAAAAAAAAACACAACAGGGTACTCTCTTCCTCTAGCACACTGTATATTTATGTCATAAAAACACCACACATCAACAAAGATAAAGAGATTACATCCATATTTGGAAAACGCTGAATCACTTGAAGATACTTCTACTTTGTCACCATGATAGTGCATTTAAAAGAAACACAAATTCTTCCAAACATCTAACTTTTATCTATTCAAAAGCAACACTTACAAATGAGGAAGGAGCTTTCCTATATATAAGGAAAAAGGTAAAAATTTAATCTCATTCAAAAAAATCAATAAGCAGAGTCCCTATAAAAACAGAGGATCACAATACAAGAATCACCTCTATTTCATTCCACACTTATTAAGAATATGCAAGAGAAAGTATCAAAAAGGAGGAAAGACTTGCTCGGAATTAGGATTATTTTCCCCTCAAAAAGACTTTGGAAAAGTCTTCAAGCACACTACTGAACAGAATTATACATTATATAGATGCATCCTATATCTGTTAGATATCTGAAATATAATGATACCTCATCTACATTTTAAACACAACACCTTTGGAGCCAGTTCTAGAAATTTATGTATACTCTTTTGACCAAATCATACCAATGTTTACTGAATTTATGTATTTCGCTGGCTTTAAGAGTAAATTTCATAAGTAATCCAGCTAAAAAGTAGAAAGAGTTATCTTTACAGCTACTAAGTAGACACTCTAGAGACACTTAGGAGACACTCTAGGTACATTTCATTTGAAGTCCAGCTGACACAGCTCAAAAGAAAAACAAGAATATAAACCTGAAGATCTGAAAAGAACAAAAATATATGTGACTGTATTTTAAAAAAGAGAGACAGACAGAAGCTTATTCAAGTCTGCAGTTTGGTTAAACGAAGCTATTCAAAGCCCTATCTTCTCTTCCCACGTACCATTAATTTGGTGTTTAAATTAAGAATAACTTTATGTGTAAAAGCTTCTTCCTCTTCAGGAATAGAATTTATACGGGCTTTTTGCAGATCAATCTAGTTGGAAGACACAACATGGCAGTATAAAACTGTATTACTTGTTTTCAAAAAGTATGGACAAAAGCTGTGCCCAAGAAAACTCAGCAAGAGATTTTTCTGTCATCTCTGCATTTTGATGGTAAATATTACCACTGTCATCTTAACTGATACTCACTTAGAGAAAATTACTATTTTCATCTTTCCACATACATGCAGGTCTCACCTCATACATGACTTGTCCTGATGCCAAGCGTTTTCTGTCACCAAATGCTAACTGCAACAGATGTAAACTCACAACATCACCTTCACTGAAAAAGGTATAAATGATGAAATTTGATTACATAGCTGCTTTATAGTCCTCATTATCACTTTATTAGATCTAGAGTAACATTTTCTTAATAGCATACTCCTGTTGAAAAGAAAAACACCACTTCCCAAAACATGATCATTGGTTACACTTAGCCACTAAAACGTAAAGGAGGAGATTTTGACACTAACAGCTTCAAGGGCAAATGTTAATTATAAAATTCGAAAGCTTTAACATGTTCCATGGACTAAAAATTGTTGGAAATAGCTCTTCACATGTTCTCAATGAAAACTGTTTAAATCAAACTTTAAAAGATTGCCACTCTATGAACAGTTGAGCTGATTAAATAGCTTGCTGATGCTGAAAGATCTTTTTCCCCTTCTCCTTTACAAAGGAAATAATTTAAGAATGTGAGTACAAAAATATAGCCGATGCTGCTTTGCATTTTTTTCAGAAGGTAGGAACTAGTAGGTGCCTCTTCACATCTGTTAAATCCTGTAAAAATTGCACTGTAAACTTAACACCTTCCACCCCTGAGAGAATCTCCTGCACAGTAAAATAAACAAAACAAATATACAGGTAACTGTATGTGAACAAATATATTTTTAAAAAAATTAACTCAGTGGCTCATTTTAAGTTACTATTCACCTTTCCTGTGTAGACTGAACAGCCCACAAGTAGCAACAATTGCGAGGATCATTCTCAGGCTCTTGAAAAGTAACAGCATAGACGGGAATCCTTCCTCCTTCAAGTTGAGAGTGGTGCCTACGGGTTTAAAAAAAGAAAAAAGGAGAAAAAAAATAGAAAAAAAGGTGAGCCTTACTGGCCTTAACTGTTTGTAGAAGGGTAGAACCATCTTCTGAGAAAGGAGCTTATCCTTACATCTTCTAAGTACAGAAAGTCATACTTCCATCTCATATCTCAAACAAGTGAGTCAAGGAAGACACTACTTTCTATGCAACAGTCAAAAAGTGAGGAAATTACTGTCCATCAAATGCAATAACCTGGGTTTATGGCCTCCTCTGCCTGAGGAGGAACATAAATGATTACTTCAGCTACCAGGCAAAAGATTGTTCCTACTTCAGTACTGAAAACGGAGCATATCTTCTGAACAAATTTAAAACAGTGCCAAACAGAAGTAGTCTCTCATTTCTTTACTGGACTATGTAAAGCATTTTTCTTCCAGACTTCTGAACCTTATTTTTACCTTCACAATCTGTTTTTGCCACCTAATTACTCCTCCACTGTCTATTTATGTATCCAATAGTTTCTGGTGAGTCACTGCAGATTTGCTTAGGTGAATCGCTACCTGAATTTAGACAACTATTTCAAGTGAGATTGCTCTTTGGCAGATTTTTAATACTCTCTATTGCTTATAAATTTACATGTCCCTTATTCTAATCTTCAAGTGTTCCAAGCAAACTTTCATTCATATGAATGACCTAGAATGGGTCAATCTCCTACTTTGGTCAAGGCTGGAATGTAGGAAAGAATACAAGTTCAGGCTCAGATCAGCTATGGATATATCATGTCTCCCTAGTTTCATCCTGCACACTTTAAAGAACATTATCACCAAAATCACATTATTAACATACTTAAGCCTTTCAATTTATGCCCTAATTGCAGTAACTGTTTCTGAAAAATAATTTCTAAAATTTGTTTAATCGAAATAGACATATTTCCTGCTTTCACTGAATACTACTTAAGAGAACAAACTGCCTTATAGAAATCAGCTGTATCGCATCCTAACTGCTTGACATAACCCAAAGCAGCATGCTTTCCACAGTTCGTCAATCCACAGGCACAATAAAGAAAACAATTCCAGTCCACTGGGGAGAAGGCAGTCCACTT
The DNA here is from genome assembly GCF_036417535.1 of Chlamydotis macqueenii. Classification (NCBI taxonomy): domain Eukaryota; kingdom Metazoa; phylum Chordata; class Aves; order Otidiformes; family Otididae; genus Chlamydotis; species Chlamydotis macqueenii. The sequence goes on along the minus strand of NC_141558.1, from coordinate 91,029,722 downwards.
AATCCATGTATGACTTCACAGTTATTTCAGAAGAGGATTTCTAAACACTTCAAGATTATACTCAAAATTTCAGTCCCTGAAAAAGTTCTCTTTAAATTAACATACTTCCTTAAACAAAAAATTGAGACCCCTGCACCTCCAGGCATGGTCAAGTGTGAAGTCCTACTTACTCCCTCTTCAAAGTTTTCATATTCCATAGTGAAAGGTAGCCATCTGAAAAACCCACAACGAGCTGGTTGCTTCTGCTTATGTAGCACAGGGTTGATATTGCTGTTCCTGAAGGATTTTGTAATTGAAAACAGAGATGTCTCCCTTGTCTGGTCACAGTTTCTCTTCTTTGCGGAACTTCAGCAGGAATTCTAGTGACAACTTCTAGATCTATACACACAAAACCAGGCATGAATGTGTTATGCCACTTAGGTTGCATTTTAAACACCAACGTGATTCTATAATCTGATTCTACCATCCCAGGCAAAATACCCATTTACGTAACACTTTTTTTGCTACATCCATTTTGTATGTATTCAAAGAACATAAGAACTCTCTGATCGGACAGGTGTTCTTGCTCATATTTCAAAATCAGGAAGTGTAACCTTCATAGACAAATTCTTCTTGGACTCTGTAAATCAGGAGCTTGGGCCTCAAGATGAAGCTGTGTGAAGTGACATCAACTCCTGAACCCACTGTTATAATAACCAAAACAATTGTGTGCAATCTGAATACAAAAAATTGAGATTTCATTTATCCAAATGCATGATTTTTGGTAAGTCGGATTTATTTAAAAAAACAAACTCAAAATTTGCCCCAAGTCAATTAACAGAAGCAAAAGAACGTTCCCAAGAAATAGTGCACGTCCGACATTACATTCTATCAGACAGCTGCACTGACTCAGATGGTAAAATTCCTACACCTCCCTGGCAAGAATCATAGTGACATAGGACATAAGGAGGGGGCCATTTATAATATTAGAAGCAGTATTAAAGCCACTCTCATTTTTAATCCGTTCAGAACTCTATGATGTCAAACACCTATCTGTAATCAGTAGTCATAAATGTCTGCACACTAGTATCTTCAAAGTGAGATGTATATTGTTTATTTAAAAGACAACCGTTTTCTTACTTTTAAATTCAATTTTAAACACTGCAAGCTTACCTGATGCTTCTATTTCATTCTGACTGCAAGATAAATCATCCAAACAAAGGTCAACCAGAAGTAGATGACCAACATCTGTAGCCACTACTGCCACTCCAAAGAGCCATCGCAGACTCTGATGTAGGTGCCGAGTGCTCACGCTGGCTCCTCCATGATTAGTTACGGGTTCTATAGCAGTTACCTACAGGAAAACTACAAGTTAATATTTAAGCTGTTTGACAAGCTAAATAGAAATAATTTAAAAGTGAAACCAGAATTAGCACATCAGAAACAAGAAAATAAATACAGGATCATAAGACTTAAAAACAAAGCATTGTTTCCAATTATATCAATAAGAAAAGAATAAAATAAAAGCCCTGTACAAAAATCTGCTACTACCTTCCATTTACTATATTTCCTACAGTTATCTAACTGTATTAACATCAACTTAAATAGTGCATTCTATTGCTGCAGCTTACAAATTTTGATTTCCTACTTAGAAATAAATAACTCTAAGAAAACATAGAAAATCAGTTATACGCTAGAAACTTTACCATAATTAAGATAGTTAAGTAAGAAAGACAAGACTAAATCTAGTTCTTCCACTGCTCACAGTCCATCAGCTCTGTGACACAATCTATGCCTTCTTGTCAAACAAGTATTAGTACAAATCATGGCTGTAAGTCAGACAAGGCAGCAGTGGAGTTGCATAGTAGCCACATAATTTCTGTAGGAATTAAACATTCTTAGAAAATTTACACCTAATTTCATTTAGAATAAAAATAACAACTAGATAAAGTTTAAAAAGTTTTAAATGCACAGCAGCACCTCTATGAACGTTAACAAAAATTTTAAAAGCCCACCTAAAACAATGGCAAAAGGAACAGCAGTTAAATAAAAAGCTAACTCCAGCTGAGGAAGAAGTGCACATGGCTCTTTAACATGCAAAGCACTCTGCTCACAACTTTATCACAAGGTGAAGACAGACCCTTCAGCACATGTTGCAACACATCCCAGGACAATACTGACTGCTCTAGCAGCTACAAGCACATGAAAACTCCTGCACTAAAGCTATACAATAAAAGAACATAGGTTGTCATTTAGCCTTCTTACAAAATGCAACACAATGAAAACAGGAAGCTCTACATTAACAACAAAGTTTCACATCAAAATAAACAAAGAAGTGAGCATCACAAGGTAGTCCATTTTTTTTAATATATATATATTTATTTTTTTAACTCCCAGAAGTGGGGAAAAAATAACCAAACCCGTAAGCCCCAAAGTCCCCAAAGTTTTCTCCTCTCCCGTATCAATCACTTGCTATGACTACACTGCCTGGCAATCTACTTCAGAATTTACCTTTCACCTTGGTCACAAGAACTCTAATCTTAGAAGTACCTATCATAATTTAAACAACTTTGTTTTGTTTCAGATGTCTTATAAATCAAATTGAATTTCCAATCTTCTCTGCTACTCTAACAACTATCAAACGTGTTTTGATTATTCGAATTCTTGCTACTGCAAGTCTTTATGATTGTTATGAGGAAAGCAGAAATATTGTACATATCTTGCTGCAGAATTAGACAAAGTTCAAGTGTTGCTTCAAACTTCTATGATTTTTTTTTTTTGCATTATACAACTGGCTCCAAATGAATCTTTTCCATTTTTGCATACAGTCTTCCAAAAATGTTTCCCAGTTCTAACACTTCTATTTTCCATGTAGAAGCTCCTAAAACTGCATATTTTTCCACTGCGCTATGCACTGGCTTTTCATATTCTCCTAGACTACTGCCAACTCCTTCTGGGAATGAACAAAGAAAACTTTTCTCAGCTCACTGAATCTGAATGCAATCCTTCTCCCTTATACAAACCAGGAAAATTTGTGAAAATATCATTCAATAGTTCGGAAACATAGAACCATTATAAACCAATTTAATATAACTAATGTTTTTAATTCAGATTTGCTTTCACTAGAATCCAATTCAAATAATATTCCATTAACATCTTCAGTTTTCTGCTGCATTCCACATGTACATGCAGGGGGCAGTTAGGGATGCTTGCACCAAAATAAAGAAAAATAAAAAAAAAAAAAAACCCCAAATTCTTTCTAAGCTTGTGAACTTGTTTTTTTTTAACTCATTCATTTACTCTCTGAATCATTACACATCTACTCTTACACTAAAAGGCAGTCTGCATTAACATACTAATAGCTTGACACCTTGGACCAGAGTTTCTCTAAGTTAGTGTTAACGTGGGCAACTTAGTTGTCCACAGAAGATATACACACAGAAAATAGTCCATAAATTAAGGTGCTCAATAAAGCTTTAAAACTGTAATGATAAAAACTGCAGGAAGTGATGTTAAGAATAGATTTGCATTTTACTTCTAAAAATAATCAGTGTGAAAAATCAGAGAAACATTCAGGCAGATTAAAAATGCATATTATGTAATGTACAATTTGGAAGTATAAGTTACAGAATAAATTCAAAACATACAGACAGCGGCCAAGTGCAAGTTTTATCTTCCTGGTTTTGCCTACCCTTATTCCCATTCACAACTTAGAAGTCAACAGTCCAACTAGCAATATCTGTGTCCTGTCTCTGCTGATCTAACTAACAGCAAAAAGACAGGAAGGAAAATGAAAGGAACTGATCAAAAGTGCTTGTAATCAAGAGCATTCAGGGCATAAGAGCAAAAATTCAGAAAAGCTTTGGCTTTATTGTAAAATTCAACTTCCGCCACCTCAAGACTTCTTCATATTTTCTCCTGAACCACTTTTGTGGTATAGAAAAACTCCAACAGAACCGATACTTAAAACTACATTCTATTTGAATCACTTGTGTAGACACAGGCTCAAAATGGACATGATCCTTATTAATCTTTCCTTCTATTTGCAGTTTAGATTTAAGAAATAAACTTAACAAAGCTATGTCATTTTTCACAAATTTAATTTACTTGTTGATTATATGCTTATGTCAGCACACAGCTTGCCTTTCCATCTAAAACTCCAAGATTTTGTAAGATGATAGGCAAACTAACACAGTGGAGCACCAAGCTCCACTCATATCTTTAGAAATTACCACAATACAACTGCTTACTACTAGTAATCACACTGTAGCATTACAAACAAAACTCCACCTGTATTCTAGCAAGTCAAATCAAACAGCATTATGAAAGCTGAGTAATAAATAAGTATTTATTGTTGAAGATTCCAAAATGCTAAAAATATAGTTAATCTTGATGTTCTATTAACTTGATTCTTGTTTACATTAAGATAACGAGACTAGGGGACAGCGCATCATTTCAGTTTATGGGTTACAGAAGACAGAAAAAACAATACACCCATGTATCCCATCTACACAAACACAATATTCAATAAGCAAAGACTCAAAGATTGCAGATTGGAAGTCAGTCTCTCAACAATCTGACATAACTCACTAAAGGCTCTTTTTGCATACCCTAAGTCAACATAAAAAGCGTGTTCTGCCACCTGCTTGCTAGTCTGAGATTCATGGGAATGTGTCTAAGTCATGTGCAGCACAACTATTGAAGTATGAGATATTTTAAAGACAGTATTTCTGGCAGGAATTCCGCATTTAGGAAAGGTATATTACAGACACTTTAAAGAGTGGGGTTTTTTTCTTTTTCACTCTGGCCAAAAAAAGGATACTTTTCAATGCCTTTTTCTGGAACTAGAGAATTAGGTAATTATGTCCACTACAATAAAACCAGAAAACTTGGTGTACTATCAGTAAAATCAAAAGATAATGGTACCATTAAGCCCAAGATTTCACATCAAGGCTCTCTTGACTGGATACTCTGAAGTAATAGTACGTTAATGCAACATAGAAAAAATACCTCCTACAAAGAGACTTTTCCAGACTGTTCCAGAGCTTTTCCTGAAACAGGATTATGCAGCACCTAACAATGTAAAAGCTTCGTTTCTGTGATTAAAAAGTGCATACCCTTCCTGGAAGAACAACTGCTTTAACCACTCTTGATATTCCAAGGTCATACAGACAGAGAACACTTCCCTCTGCTTCTTCCAACCCAACCAGTAGTCCACTTCTCTTCTGCCAGGAAAACTCCTTTACCACACGAACAGTGGGAGGTTGTTCACTGACTCCACCAAAACGGTATGCTGAAAGACGCTCTCCTGTCACAGAGTTCACTACCTCAAGTTGAGGACCACATGCCAACCATGCCAGGCTGTTTCTCCCTGTAAGAGAAAAGAAAGCTGACTAAAGCAAATTTCCAATAGAAGACTGAAAACAACTGAAAAGTCAAGGCAGTCAATTCTGGTCAGTTGTTAAAATCACCCACTGAAATCCTCAAGCCATACATCTTAAAATGAACCACTTTGTTAGTTTGCATTTGTACCTGTCATTCCCGTACTGAAGAATTTTGATTGTTCGGGATAAAAATTAAAATATATTGATCTGTGGTCTTTACACCATATTTGGCTTGGTTTTGCTAGAAATCATCTAAGTGCACACAGGAATATAAGTCTTAAAGCATGCTTCAAATACAACATATCTAAACCAATTCATTCCTAGTTTATTAGTTTTACTCTGCACATGCCTACGTTGGGCAGAGATTTGGACTTCAACAAGAAATTATCTTAAAATGGGCACTCTGTAAGTAAATTTAAACTTTTACATGTGCTGATCACAGAAAGAATTTAACACATTTTGTTTCACTGAACTACTTCAAACTCAAAGAAGTATTAACTCAATCACTGTATTTACACTCAGGTAGACAGATTCTACCTGGTCTGAACAGAAGTCTAGACATCAAGGCAGGCACCCAGCTCTACTTTCAGATCACCTAAAAAGTCAACTACCTAATCTGCTTAGCCACTTTCAGCAACTCTCACTGGGTACTCATCTGCATCCTATTAAATACTTTGGAAATATGGCTGCAGCACTTAATGGTCTTATCCTCTTCCTTCTGGTTTTATTCAGACTAGAAAAGAAAAAGCAGGGGGTTTTGCCTCTGTAACACTGTAGAAGAATTATTTCTGCATGTGATGTTATGATGGTCATAGAGCTTGAGCTGGTACCAGTTGGAGAAGGTCCAGAGGGCCCCAAATATGATAAGAGGGCTGGAGCACCTCTCTTATGAGGACAGGCTGAGAGAGTTGGGGCTGTTCAGCCTGGAGAAGAGAAGGCTCTGGGGAGACCTTACAGCGGTCTTCCAGTACCTCAAGGGGGCCTACAGGAAAGATGGGGAGAGGCTGTTCAGTGGGGCCCGTTGTGACAGGACTAGGGGTAACAGTTTCAAAACAGAGGGAGGTAGATTTAGATTGGATATTAGGAAAAAAATTTTTACACTGAGGGTTGTAGAACACTGGCATAGGTTGCCCAGAGAGGCTGTTGATGCCCCATCCCTGGAAACGTTCAAGGCCAGGTTGAATGAGGCTCTGAGCAACCTGATCTGGTTGGGGATGTCCCTGCTCCTTACAGCAGGGTTGCACTAGTTGGCCTTTGAAGGTCCCTTCCAACCCTAACCATTCCATGATTCTATGAAATAAATATGATCCAAAACAATATTACTTTTTTGAAAACTGCCTTTTATTTTATTAACAATTGAGGAGGGCTCACTGACTCAGTATGTTTACGTAAATTATTTTACTAGCACAAGATTGGTGCAGGTTGTTGTAATTTCAAAGTTTAACTATACTAATGTTTTAATACTAGCGGTTTTAATTGTTAAAACACCATTTTTGTTCTCTCTAAACCTGATGCACCTTAATGGCACACACTTGACACAGCTGATACCATGACCTTATGCTTCAGGCAACCTCCAGGCAATCATGACTTTATACCAAGAAAAATTTAAAGGAAAATGCTCACCTCCAGAAAACTTCCCACACAGTACAGAATCTAGGGTTATCTCATCTTCCCCAAGTGCCTGAATAGTCACCTCTGGAAACTGTAGCAAACTGCTCGTTACTTGAGCTGTTAGGTCTCGCATTCTTCACTGTAAATAAAGGAAAAAAAAAAAGGGGCAAAAATAGATGCACATCAGCCATAAATATCTTTGAGACGGACAGAAGTTTCATCAGTATGCAGTAAAAAATCTCCTATACATCGCCTGTATACATCGCTCTTTTCCTAAAAAAAATGGTACTCAGGACAGTTTTTGATCTCTCAGCAGAGCAAAAGGAGAATCTTGCGCTTTTCTGATGTCTTTGAGATCATCAACAAAAACTGACATAGAGCTATTGACAAGATAAATAACAGGGAAAAAACCCAAGCCACTGAGTTCAAGTCTAGTCACATAAGTTAGTAAGATGCAACTTGAGAAAAATCGTATTTTAAAAATCTTCCCAGCAAGATGCATAAGTTTCCATTTCTCTCTTCCCTTGATTTTATAGATTATTTATTGTCAATTGTCTTCTAGCAGATTTCACACATCATTTATGTCTTGTTCACTTTTTACATATTTATTTTGAACATTAAGGAATACTAAGCTCTTAATCATCTTAATTCTCAAAATTCTTCCAGAAAATGTACTGTTGACATTTTCACATTATAAGCAATACAGACTTTCATAGGTCATCAATCAGAAAGTAGTTTTCCATATACTTACGATATAAATATAACACAGCACTTGAAAACACTGAATTATTTTTTTTTCTATATTAAATCCTCATCCTCCTTATTCCAATCCCTTCCTTTCTATTGCCTCTCTTTATCAGATCTCTGCAGTATTTTACAAAAATGCCTAGGCCTTTCAGACAGTTTCCACACTTCTGTAGGTGCTCCACAAACAGTTCACATTTCAGTATGTCAAGACAGATTTTGTTGTGGAAAAACCTGAAAGCTGAAGTGATTTAGAATATTAAATGGGAGGCTAAATAAGAGATATTCCATACACATGGAAATGCAAACTCCTTTAAGTAACTGTGTTTTGCAAGTTTAGTGGTCACCAAAAAATAGCCTCTGGAAGAAAGATTTAATTATCTTGTTTAAACAGCTTTCTTCACAAAGTCTGAAAAGGAAGATATTATACGTAGCACACTATTTTTAGGTGTTACACATGCTGACCAACTCAGGCATCAAACAGAACCCTTACTCTATGCTACAAACCAGTACAACCAGACACTTAAATGTACACAAAAAGCCTATTGCATTAACTGTACCATATGTGTTCTCCTGTAAATAAACCTTTAAGACTGTTTTTTCCAGTGTGCACTAATAACCTATTTTCCTTACATCATAGGATGTTACAGCTAGGTTTTGAAGCTTCCCACCAAGCTACGGAAGGGAAATGTTTCCAAATAAACACAGGTTATATGAATTGTACTTCTGTGGAGAAAGGTTATGCTCTAAAGCCTGGGCACTGGAATCTACTGTATTTCGCATCACAAGCACTCTACAGGAGATACATGTTCCCGCATCTTCTGCCAGCATGAAAGCAATGAACATGCGAAACTCAGCAAGTCTAAGTCAGGGTCCTGTACTAAGCACAAGTCAACATTTTGAAAAAAAAAGTTGCTGATGGCAAAGCCAGTATTGCAGGATGCTGCTGCAGTCAGCCAGCCTGACTGCTCTGCCAGCATTCACAACTAGCACAAATAAAGTTCCAACTGGGACAACTTATTTGCAGTAGTTGTGTTGGGTTTGCTTTTGGTACTTGTCATCATTTCAAAGTGACAGTGGGATGAACTTTTGCACTCTATCTAGGGGCTCCAGAGAACAAAAAGCCCCAGAACTTAACCAGTACTCTGGCTTAATTTAATTTGAATGGCTTAGTGAATATGTTTTATGAGTAACCCATAATACCAAATACTAATACAAATATATCGGGTTGGTGTATCTTTTAAATGTTTCATTTTGTGCCCACTGCCTCTGGTCCTCTCACTGGGAACCGCTGGAAAGTGCCTGGCTCCATCTTCTTTACACCCTCCCTTCAGGTATTTATCTGCATTCATGAGATCCCGCCGAGCCTTCTCTTCTCCAGGCTCAACAGTCCCAGCTCTCCCAGCCTTTCATCACAGGAGAGGTGCTCCAGTCCGCCCTAACTGTCTTTGCAGCCCTTTGCTGGACTCTCTCCAGTACCTCCATCTCTCTCTCCTGAGACTGCAGAGCCCCGACCTGTACAGAGCCCTTCAGGTGTGGCCCCACCAGTGCTCAGCAGAGAGGAAGGATAACCTCCCTCCATCCACTGGAGACACTCCTCCTTATGCAGCCCAGGATGCCCTAAGTCGCCTTTTCCACAAGGGCACGTTGCTGGCTCACTGTCAACTTGGTGTCCACCAGGACAGCCGGGGTCTTTTCTGCCAAGCTGCTTTCCCTCTTGGCAACCCCGAGCAAACACTGGGGCATGGGGTTGCTCCTTCCCAGGTGCAGGACTTTGCACTTTCCCTTGTTGAATTGCATGACGTTCCTCTCAGCCCTCTTCTCCAGCCTGTCAAGAGTCCCTCTGGATGGAAGCATAACCCATACGTGTATAACCACTCTTCTTAGTTTTGGATCATCAGACAGGTTGCTGAGGGTTCACTCTGCCCCATCATCCAGATCATTAATGAATACGTTGAACAATCAACACTTTCCTCCTCTAAAGTAGCCTATTTTAAAATATTTCATTGGTCAATACTCCTTTAAGAGAGAACATTGACAATAGCAACATCTATCAAGGAATTTTAGAAAACAGCACAAAATTCCAAAAAGAGCATATAGGATTATAGTGAATAAAAAAATACATCTTTTTGGTAATAAGCATGGAGATGTCTGAAAAACAAGTCTGTGTGGCAAGCACTTCATGATTACTGATACAATAGATGACAGCAGTAGCAAGATTGTTTTAAGAAAAAGAGTGAACAAGTATCTTCCAGTAGGGCAGGTCATAGCATTCAGGAAAACTTCTCATCTGCATACTCTCCAAGAGTCACCCTGAGTCACCTGCCTTTGCTGCTGCCTACCTGGACAGGCCAAGAGCACAGAACTTTGTGTGGTCAAATTGGAAATCAAATTTTAAGATGCTCTACTCAGGAGATTTGCAGTTAAAATCAAACCACTCACCACCCCAAAACTGCCCACCATCTCAGAAAGAATTCTTCTCTGGTGGAAAGCTCACACCTTGACACAGTGTAATCCTGTCTACAGTACACCTCAGACATGCTTATCCTCCCCGCAATGTTTTAGGTAAAACCCCTACACTTAATCCAAAACCTAACTTTTAGTCTAAAGGGCCACTAGCATAACAGAGGGGATCTGTGTCCAAACTCCACTATCAGCCTTATTTCACTCAAGTGCAGCCTACAGATTGTCTTGCAGAGTTTGCACGGAAGCTCCACAAGCTCTCAGAGAAGCACAGATCTACAGCAGAAGGTGAGAAGAAAAAAGAATTTCAGCTCTCTATCCCAACAGGCCCCAGCAGCTAAGATCCTGTATCTGATGCAGACCATAGGTTTGGTTTCCCTTGAAATGGAAAAAAATAAAACTAAACCAGCACAGATCAGAATTTGACACTAGCGCCAGTTTACCCAGCTACCTCCTATGGTTATTCTCTAAATCGACTAGACTTTCATTCAACAGCTGCAGTCCCTGTCTAACGTGGCTAAGGTAGCTCTACGGAGACAGCGAATTTCCCTCCTCCTGGAAAACGACACCAAGAGGGGGGAGAGGGGGAAAAAAAAAAAAAAGAAAATTAGAAGAAAGAAAAGAAAAATCCTCCAGCAAGTGACCGGAGGAGCGAGTGGCCGGGCAGAAGGAAAACCTCCCGGCGGCGGCCGCCCCATCTCCCACGCCCCCCAGCCGCGGAGCCTCCCACGCCGCCCCCGCCGGCTCCCATGTGCGCTGCCCAGGCCGCGCCGCCGGCCGCCCCGGCCTTCCCTGCCGCGGCCGGGCCACGGGTGCGGGGGCACGGGACCGCAAACCGGGGGGGGGTCACTTACATAAGGGGCCGGGCGACGGCGGCCAGGCCCGCCCAGGGGCCCCGTTGGGCCCGCGCTGCGCCAGCGCCGGCGGTGGCGGCCTACCCGCCTCAGGAGGGCCCGGTACCGGCTGGTACGAGGGACGGACGGAAGGAATGAAGGAAGGAAGGAAGGAAGGAAGGCGGGCGGGCGGGTGGCGTCGCCGCCGCCACGACCGCCGCCTCCGCGTCCTCCTCCTTCTCCCCGCGCCGCTCCCTGCTGCCCGCCCACCCCCCCAGCCCGTTTCCCCCCCGTACGTGCCGAGGAGGGCGCCGGCATCTCCCGCAACGGTTATAGCGGCCTCCGCCTGCCCCGCGAGCGGTTCCTGCGCTGCCGCGCGCACCCCGCGCCGTGCCCTGCCGTTCCGTTCCGTTCCGTTCCGCGCCGCTCCCCGCCCCCCCCCCCCGCGCTTCGCGCGCGCGCGCCCGGCACCCACCTCGCTCGCTCACGCGCCGGGCAGGGGGCGGGGCGGGGGGCGGAGTTCTCGCGAGAGCCTCCGCAGCCACCGCGGGAATTTTCAAATTCGTGGGACACGGCCCTGGGCGGTGGCCGCTTGCGGACTACGTGTCCCAGCGTGCTGGCGCAGCCAGATCCTTCCGCCCTCCGCTCCGGCCTCCTTCCGGTGCAGGCTGGCTTCGCGCGGGGCACGTCGGGAACTGTAGTTCCTAGCCGACGACAGCGCCTCTCTTTTTGCCGGGGTGTGAGGGAGGCACCGTTTTGTCTCGAGTCCCAGCGCTCTGGAAGGGGGGCGGTCGCAGAGCGCACTCCCACCCACGGCAAAACCACGCGCCCTGCAGAGCCCACTCTTGTCCCGAAGCACCGCACACTGTGGGCCTGAGCCTCCCGTGGAGAGGGAACCTGCTATGGCGGGGAGATGGGCTGCTCCGGCCAGCCCTGTGCGTGTCCCTCTCGTCGCAGAGGCCGCCTCTCCTTGTGCCAGCCCTCCCTACGCATGTCCCTCTGATGGCAGGGGCCACCTGTCCTCCCTGGGGCACTTGGTTGCTGCTGAAAATGGGTTTCAGAGGAGCTTGGCCCTCCCCAGGTGTGAGGCCCTGCTGGCATGGGCAGCATCCCTCGCCACTGGGCTCTGCTCCCAGCAAGCTTAGCCTGGAAGTCGCACTCCTCACTAGTAGTTTGCAGGCTTGGTTTGTGGTTTTTTTTACACCTCATTACAGACCCTTGCCAGTACAGCTGTTCCAGCAGCAGCTAGAATCTTGGCAATGTCGGTGAAAACTCGAGAGAAGATGCAACTGTATTTCAGTGGAGCTTAAGACTGGTACCAGTGTGTGAGGTGTCTGTAAAGGCAGTGGTTCTGTGTTAACATCCTTCAGCAGTCCAAGTGGGGTTTATGCCAGGAGTATTTGCTTGTAAAATATACTGAGTGCCCATGAGAAGAGGACTTTCTACATTTTGTAAATAAACAGGTTTCCATGCTCGATTCCTGGTCTCTAGCTTATTACAGTTGTTCCTACTTTGACTACAGGTCTAAACAGCAAGGAAGCAGAAACATAGGTAGGTTTGAATGAAATAACACTGGCAATTAAAAATACTTAAAATAGTTCAGCTGTAGAAATTAGATGAAGTTTTAGTCTAAAAAAATACCCATATGGCTGCATAAATAAGCATTTCTTTACAAATAGGAACCATGGCTATCGCACGCATTCACCACTGAAGAGAGGGCAGCTGGGACTACTTACCTACACAAAACTATTATTTACAACTGTCATGATGATAGTTCTTTGTGTCCATTTGCCAAGCTGAGTTGTGACCTTCTTTCCCTTTACTTTACAACACAAGGTAGGTGTCACCATCACCTTAGCAAGATACTTACCCTTTCTGATTTTGCCTCCTGAAGGTAGAACATCAGCAACATTAGGAGAGCGAAGTACCACTGTACTTGTGAATTACTGTTCGTTGAATCCTAGCTAATGACTTTTGATGTTCTGTATATTGTTTCAGTTAGGATGAAACGATGATGACAGACTAATGTATCTCTGGTGCCACACTGTTTATGTACAAAGAATGAGCAAAGTACCACTTTCTTGTACTGAGCAAGAATTAGATGACAGAAGATACTTCCAACCCACTTTCCACATAACAATTGCTGCTAGGACCCCATCTTTTTCTCTGGGTAGCCAAGAACCAGGCATTTTGTTCTTTTTTGTCATGTGTGTTCAAATCTCCATTAACACGTAGAATAGCGTTTTTAATCAGTCTGCATATGCCTGTTCAGAATATAGTACTCCTTTTATTTCAGCTACCAAAAGAGCTCAATTTATTTTATACTTATCTGAAATAAAAGAAATCTGTTAGCCATCTCAGCTTCAACAGAGCATGATGCAGTTACTAACACATTTAAATGGCAGCCACCTAATTTCGTTCTCATGAGCATTTTGCTGTTGTCACAAGTTAAATAAAGCTCACTGAACTTACAGTAGTGCCTGCAGCATAATTTCTTTCCATCCCTCAGTTTAAACTACGGAACTAAGTCTTCTGATTTCAACTTTAAAAACAAAAGGAGAGAATTTTGGTCTTAGGTATTTTAACAGAATTTTCATTTTCATGCAATTTTTTTCTCCAACCCATACAGTATCTTTCGCAAAGAGATTCATTGCACGACACATTCAAGATAATTTTCATTACAATTTACAGAGTCTCCAGAAAATACCAGAGCTATTAAATGTCACTCCAGCAGTTTAATACCTGCCTTTTCTCTCACACTCCCACATGTATGTCCTAAAATACTCTACCAATGGTGAGAGTGAAAATCAGAATACAAGCCAGTTTTTGCATTCCTGACCTCTTCAGCACATCTGTAATGAATTTAATTTATTTTAGAGCAAAGCAGCTAAACGTTGAGAAGAATGTTTAAACTCAGAACACAGTAATACATGCTCAAAAAGGTTTATGGAGAATAAAGAAAAAAACAAATCAGGCAATAGCACTGAATGATCTTACTTGAGATTCCCATATACTGTTTCAGAATAATAGCTTCTTGTAAGTAAGGACTGATCTGTCTGTGTTAGAGTTTCTGTAAGGATACAAATTTATTCAACACAACATTCAGAAGAAAAAACCCTCAATATAAACATTTCCACTGAACACTCCAGAATATAGTCTGTGCAGACTTCCTAAGGTGCATGATTCAAAGATGACTAGCAGACACCCACCTCTTTCTTCAGCTCCTCTTTCCCAGGAGAGGAAGCCCTTGCCACTATCCCAAACTAGTCTGATAACTGCTTGCCCCCTCCCCTAACCCTCTGGATTTTAAAGGGGTAGGCTATTTGGCTGCAGTTTTCCTCTTATATTTAATAAGAAAGCATATGTAAAAAATCAGCACGGTTAGCATAAAATTAAGGTTACACTGTTAGTCACTGCAAGAAGAGAAAGTAAGTGAAAAGTGCAAGTCTAAAGCTACCCCTTTAAGTGTGTGTTGTAACATGGTCAAAACACTATTTGACTTTAAAACAAACATTTTCAGATACTAATAAACTAACTTGCAATGCTTCTAAGAAGTGGCAGGATCATCAAAAGAGTGACAAATCCATTCGATTTCTCCCAGCACTATTAACAGCACACATTATCTCTGAATTACAGCTGTGCCTCTTAAGGTTAAGTCTACCATTTTTTATATTATTATGCAAATGCTGGTCGTGACTTGGTGGCTGCTGTTGCCATTTTAGATCTATTAATTTGTAGCATATAAAAGCACTGGTCATGGACAAGGAGCCGGACAGACACCATGCCAGACAGTGAAGTCGCATGGGACAGCCCGTCTCCTGACCTAATGGAGGAGGTGGTGCACACAGCCACGAGGCATCGGTGAGACAGTATTTGCCCACACAAAAGGAAGTCTAACCCCTGCCAAGTGTTTCTTGCGAGGAAAAGGGGAATTTTGAAGGTGCACTGGTTTTGCAGCTGTGCGCAGGCAGCTCCCTTACTAAGGGCAGGACATGCGCTTCGGCAGTAAACACGATTCAAAGTGTCAACAGCTTGGATGAGAGCCTTAGCTGTATGGATGGAGACAGAAAGACTTTGTGTCAGGAATTATTTGTAGAATAGACCTCGCAAGGCTCAGGCATGGCCTGAATAAGGACACAGGAAGAGGTCTGGACCAAAGATGTCCTCCCAGTTGTAGGCATATATGAACATTGGCCTAAACGGCAACTGAGGAGCAGCATGATGAAGTGGTCTGGTTTAGCCGAGCTTGAGCTTGAACTGGGAGCGAGGCTTGTCTGAGCAAACATCAGAGAGACGGGCAAGGCTATGTTTGGAAAGCAGATCTGCGATTCATCTTGCCCAGTTTTAAATGTCCACAGCGCGGTCATCACCATCAGCTCAGCTGGGCTCCCTTTTCAGGTAGGGGAGGGAAACAGGTTTTTTTCTGGATGCCATTCATCTGACCTGCTTTAGATATCTCCTATAGGATTAGCTGTAAAGGGAGTCTGGATTGCAGGTGGAAAAACCTACACTGTACCTTTTTCTTTTTGGTCAGGTTGATCTCACCTTGAGAGACTGATGTGAACATAGCACTGAATCTTTAAGTTGTTCATCAGCTGACTTTATGTTTGCAGTTGGGATTACCCAGAGATAAGGCATAAAAAAGAAAGAGGACAAGGACAGAGCTTTATACCACCTGTGCTGGAGTCTGGTGAGATAAAGAGCAATCTCCAGAGTCTGGAGATAAAGAGGAACCTCCAAAAGCCATGCTGGTTGAGTGAGGGAAGGGAAATGGGAGGGTAGAGCTGTGGAAAACAGAGGGAATAACCTCTCAGGGAGAGAAGCTCAATTGTGGCAAGTGCCTGCCAGGCAAACGGAGGTGTAGCGGAGAGCTGGCGCTGCCGAAGAGGAGGGCATTCGGGGCTCCCACAAAAGCAATGCTGACTGCAGGTGAGGGCAGAGGCCGGGCGAGGGAGAAGGAGCCGCAGGAGGAGGACTCCTGAGCTTATGTTTTCACTGAGCTTTCACTGAGCTTACAAAGCAACAAGAACTGACTTGCTTGCTGGTTAAAAGAAAGAGAAATGTATAATAAGTAGTTATTGGGAGGAAGGCGGAGGGGAGGTTGATTGATTGTAAGCAATAAGAGGATTAACAGATGCATTTATTGAAATGATAAAGAGCCAGACAAGAGTGAGCAATTAAAGACATAAAATGAGAATAAGGCAATTAAGGAGATAAGGGAAAGTGGAACCAGAAGCAAGCAGAGGAGTGAGAGGACAAAAACAAGGGGGAGAGCTCTGTCTATGACACCAGCTAAGAACTGGAGGGAGATAAATGGAAGTGGATGTGAGACAGTGTGGGGGGATCCAAAGTCAAAACGCTGGAAGAAAGCAGTGAGATCCTGTGCAAACAGAGGAGAAGGAAGGAAGGAAGATGCAGTGAAGAGGGGAGATGCTGCAACTGAAATTATATGGAAGTTGTATGCAAATTGAAAAGTTAAGCTAAGCTGGAAAAATCAGGCTGCTGGTGTAGAGCATGTCATCAGATTTCATGCGGTTGAGATTGTTGAAAACCTAGTGGACAAGCTATATTTGGAAGCTAATATTCTTACTTAGCTAAGTTAATGATTGCCAAGTCTAGGCTGGGTAAGGAACAAGTGAGGTCACCGCTGCAGCAGCACAGCGCATCTGAAATGGGGCCCCGGGGACCTGGACACTAACTCAGCCGGTCACCACCTGCAGCTGAACATGTCCCGTGGGCGCCTGGGCTCCGGCTGCTGATGCACCCCATGGGGGTACCTGGCCCTGGCGATACCCCATCCCTGGGGGACTGGGCAGCCTGGGAGCAGGGAAGGGCTCCAGCACTGCTGCCTTCCCCAGTGAGGCAGAGCCTCTCCTCTGGGAGAGCTGGGGCAAGAGCCCAAAAGGAGTTTTTTTAATTACAGGGAGCTGGAGGTGGGGCTCAGGCTCCCCGGTGGCATTCTGGGCAGCACAAGCTTCCTTCCAACAGTCAATAAGTCAATATCTAATTACAGGTGAGACTCTAGCATGGTCTGCTGCTCTGTGCCGCCCTGGCACTGCAGTGCATCTGTCACTCCAGTGTAACCAGTCGACATCCACTTTTGCCTTTGTGTTACATTCGAGTATCTGCAAATCTGCCTCAAAAAGCTAAAATGGAAAGTGATGCGTGCTTGATAATGTTTTTTTTTTCAAATCATTGTGTAGAATATAGAGTAGCATCCTTTACAAGCACTTCTTCGTTGGTGCTCACAGTCTGAAATTTTCAATAAGCTGTACCAAAATTAAGCAAATCCTCTGATGAAGGAAGCTCTGTGTTAAAATGAAGTTCAGACTGTAAGCATATGCCAGGGACATAAAGGTGAAACAAAAAAGAAAATGCTGCAGTGCTGTAATAATTATTTTCAAGCGCATGTTTGTTTATAAACACAGGCTGCTCAGAGATGCAGTTATACTTATCCAGATATGTAATTACAAATATATAAGTTTAAAAACAAGAATTAAATACTGCCCTTCAGTAATTACATAGGAGGAATCTATTTGGAAAGCATATCCCAGTGTCTTTAAAGCCAAATATTAAAAAGCCTCAGACACAACAGACAGGAGTTTGGGCTGTTTGAGAGGTTTCATCATTGTTTCAACTGAGATTTTTTTTTTTTATTTAGTCCATTTCATGGTTTTTAAAATACTCAGTTTAATTTTATGGATTCAGAATGCCTGGCTATGAGATACTAGCAATTAGTTCTATATATTTTTTAGTCTTAAGTGATTTATAAATATTCTCAGCCTTTAATTCTACTATATATTTCATTGGGAATAAATACTTTCTATTTTTCCTTTAAAATTGTATTAATTCAACTGTGGGGCATTACTAATATTACACATTAAAAGCATTAATTAGTGCTTTTCAATATCACAACCAAAGTAATTAGAAACTTAATGAACCAAAAATAGTATAAGGGGATCTCTTCTATTCTCCACTAGAGCGGCAATAATTTAATATAAGAGAGGCACTCCAGAATTTCCTAGAGAAAGAGAGAATTAAAGGGTGGTTGAAAGTGCAGTTGCTCCATTAAAAAGAGAGAGAGAGAGAGTGTCTGCATTTCAGTTCAAGCAGGAAAAGGGAACTTAGGAGACCTTGAAATCTGCTTTCTCGAGCAGCACACTGTGTGTTGGTCACATCTTGGTTTCATCTGTGAAAAATGTTACAGCTTGATTGTCAGAGCTACACCCAGCTACGAAGTTATATATTACAAAGTTCTGCTGTTCTTTTTTTTTTCATTGGGGGAAATTGTTTGAAGCCTAGAAATCTTCGTTTTGCTGATTTAAAATGTGGATTTTCTGTCCTCAAACCAAGTTGGGACAGGAAGGTGCTTTCTGGACCTGATCCTCTGTCAGTCCTCTGCTGTGCATGGCAATTGGGGAAGTACTGCAGTTAGCAGGTTCTGTGTGAGCTGTGGCACCAAAAAGACCTGTCTTTGCTGTAACGCTTAGGCTGTATATGCGTGTTCCTAACGGACCAGCAGAGAGAAGACAAACGCTGTAAAGTCTGGCTTCAGGGAGGTGGAAACTAATGGCATTAGTTTGACTAATGCCATTCAGGCTTTTAATTTCATAATTCAGGGACACCATGT
The DNA here is from genome assembly GCF_036417535.1 of Chlamydotis macqueenii. Lineage (NCBI taxonomy): Eukaryota > Metazoa > Chordata > Aves > Otidiformes > Otididae > Chlamydotis > Chlamydotis macqueenii. Next base: position 91,011,078 of record NC_141558.1, on the reverse strand, counting down.
CATCTTCTTAAAATCTACAAAAAAGCAGTCACTTACAAGTGAGGAAACAAGTTATTTCAAATATTTTACATTGCCCACATAAGCAGATTTTTCTCCTCAAGTACACACGTTTCTTTACAATGTAATAACCTTCATGTTAACCCAAAATTAGTATTGTTCTGTCAACAGCAAGGCTGAGAAGGACTGCAGATGTACCTTCAAGGGAGAGGATTACTTCTCGAAACAAACTGGTGAGTATGACAGAATTTCTCTTGTGTAACTTTAGCCACATGAAAGAAGAGTATCTAGTTTAAGTGTGCCCAAAAGACTGTTTTCCTTCAGCTATACTGAATGATCCGTAAGTCATATTTTCCTTGCTTACAACCCTGCAGTGCCCTGGAGCTTACACCCTCCCATCTACAGCACCACTGCCAATAAATTAAGGAAGTCGCCTGGGCTCCCTTAGTAGCTGGAGGAAAGAGTGTGCACTTCAGGAGACCTTGTTTGTCCCACCACAGGAGAGGCACCTGGGTGGGTCAGCATGAATGTCCCTCCGGGGTGCCTGGGTCTAACATTAGAGGGCACCTAGACAAATTGCAGGGAAGAGTGCTTCACTTTTAGATAGCTACTGACGGCTGGGAGGAATTGCTGTCTTCATCAAGGGCTGGGAAGCTGCTGCTGCTGCTACACCTTGTTTAGTGCATAGCCAATTAAATCTTAACGCCAGCTTCCTCCATATGTTGTGCTTGTTAGACTGCTCTAAGACCAGATAATTATCCATACTGATCATGAAATGAAAGGCAAAATAACTCCCCAGATTATAATTATAATATCACAGTTCTTTATAGGGAAGTTCATGGCCCACATTTGTTTACCCTTCCTTTTATGGTTCTTTATGTTCTTATGTTCTTGCAGGTGAAGGTAGGTGGTTGCTGCAATGTGTCTGAAATGACCAACATAACAATACAAACCAAGGGTAAGCTGTGCTAACACAGGTATACCTTACACAGTTAGTTCAGAGCAGACAGTTTCTTTCTTTTCATTTTTTTGTTGGCTGACTACACAAGAAAATCCCAGGTTCTCCAGCAGTGTTTCGCTTACCCAGCCTTCTTGATAACTGATGCCCCTCATTGTGCAACCTAAAGGTCACGCCACGAAAGTACCCACCAGTCAACAAAGTGGGACATTCACATTCTGGTGGTAGTACTTGGTCTACATTGTACATCTTGAGAAAACTGGGGTTTATACTTGATGGTGTAAACAACAGACCCTCCTTTATATAGGAAAGAATATAAGTTCCTGCATAGCATGTGTGCAATGTGGCTGAATTAATTGTACTGTTCAAGCGTGATGGTTTTTATGCCTACGGTATTGTTGATAAATCTCAATGGTCATTAGTCCAAGATCAAGCTTTTTCCACAAATAAGAAAGAGAATATAATCAGATCCAAGGATGCATTTCTGGTTTCTCTTACGGCTCTGACAAACCCCCATCACCTTTCATGCTGAAACAGAGGAGGAATGAGTTTGCACAGACAGTTGGAAAAAAAAAGAAATTAATCCTAACAGGTAAGGTCTTAAAATCTTACCTTGAAATACAGTTTCCCTGTGATTTCTGGTGCAGAGGGATGTTTGAACTCATTTTAGGCAGCACAGCGGCAACAGGCAGTGCACTGGAACTGAAAAGTGGGCTGATATGCTGAGGTGCTGCAAACTAGCCCGCAGGTGCTTTCTGAGGTCTAAAATAAAAACACTCCAGTAATTAAGAGGGAGGTTGTTCCACTGGCACCAAAATCACTCTGCTGACTCTGGTTCATTATCACTATGCAAATACTGCATGCATAAGGTGTTTTACACTGTGTTCAAATTTGGAGTGCTCTAATTTGACAAAACTTGAGCTGGGAAAGGATCAGTTTGAGATTCTTGTCATTAGGCATTTTCTTTGGTGGTCATAGTCTCCGTGTGTGACCTTAGGTCAAAATACCAAAAGGTGTAAACTAGACAACTTGGAAGCAATCAAATCCAAACTTATGTAGTGAAAACCCAAATGATGGAAAATACAATCTGAAAAATGAAAATAAATCAGACTGGCTTCTTTTCATAGGAAATGTGGTCACAAAAGTGAAATGACTGTCAAGTACTGATTTTTTAAAAGCATGCAGTATTCAGCAGTTCCTCTCTAAGCAGACAAAGCAAATTATAGAAGTTCCTCGTGGCCATGTGCAGGGGAGTGCAGGATATCCATATTTCCTCAAACCATCTGCAACAGACTGGGTCTTGAAAATATTTGAGAGAAAGAGTCATTTCCCTGTGCAAGTAAGGTTTAATGCCAGTTTGCTCAGTGGTGCAAGAAGCACTGCTGAGTGTGAGTGACTAATACATTTGCCAGCACAGCAACTGCAATGTCTAATTTATTGCTGTGTGAGCTGTCTGGGTAGCTTACCCCTGCAGGCTTTTATTTTGCCAGATGCTGGTCACCTCCTGAGAGGTGCTAAGACTCCTCATTTGTCAGTGGGTGCTTGGTGCCTTGCAGAAAGTGATCAGCGCCTTGTTGGGTTTGACCCATGAGCACTGAAAATTAAAGGTTATCCATCCTCTTGCGTACAGAGACAGCTAACAAAGCCAGTGCCCTTGAAAGAGCCACTGTGCCCTCTGGTGTGAGCAATTTAGAGGAGGAGGCATCACTCAGTCTGCTGAATCTGCTCATCAGCTGTTAGAACAAAGATTCACTGTGAATAAATAGTGCTGTCGGCTTCTCCTACTCCACCATTTCAAAGCTAGAAAGTATTTTTCTGAAAGTGGCATCATGGAAATGAACTGAGTACCACCAGCTTGAAGGTCCCCAGGCAACCTCAGGCATGGGGCAGCGCCCAGCTGGGCTCTGGGGGAGACTGTGGAGGTTAGCCCCCATGCTTCAACCTCCTGCCTGGCTGCTCCTGTCTGCATGCATCGGTTGGTTTGTACTGGGATCATGTCTCTGACACGGCTGGGGCAGCTCCCAGCACTGGTACTACCTGACCTGCATCAGACTTTGCTTCCTTGCCTGGAGCTCCCACAGGCTTTCTGGGGAGGGGTCTTTTCCCTGCCAGAGAGCCCCAGTTTGTATGTGGCACCAACTCCATTGGAACACATCACTTGAGGCAGGGATCAGCTGGATCGTCTCCCCATCTCCACTAGAAACTACACCAGCAGCTCGTACCATGCTAATTGAACAAGCCAGTGCAGCTTTCAGGAACAAACTGGAGGCTGATGTGCTACAAGGAGCATTTAAAATGACTTTGTTTGCCAACTTGTGTTGCTGTTCCTTTGCTGATTGTAAGAAAATATTTCTTTTAAGTGAGGAAACAAAGAGGTATATTTACTATTTTCTCCCTTCTACTCGCAAACGTTTCTGCCGCAGGTTGTATGGCTTTCAGCATCAGCCAGTGGGAAAAACATGGGGTTCCCTGAAAAAATGCTGACAAAGGAGTAATTTATTTTCCTGTTTCTTTGCCCTCTCCTTGCACTCTAAGCCTCAAACAGTGGATGAACCGAGGAATTATTTTAATAGCTTAGTAGGGACGCAGGGCAGGGTGCTGTCCCCCTGCTGCCAGCGCCTTTAGCAGAGCCAGCTCCTCCTCCTGGGTGCCACCGCATGCAGCACGCCTGCATGGGACCAGCCATGCTGCAGCACCAAGGCTGGGACCTGCATAGTGTCTAGCTTCTTCCCATAGAGGGTTATTTCCATCCAGAATTTCACAGGATTCGGCAGAGGACTGAATATTTAAAGGCTAGCAGGGATTTCCAGAGCAAGGAAGAAAAGCCAGTACGTGTGTCCTGTTAGGCGCATCACCAGTTGTGTGATCCACAACTGGTTGTGAGCAAGTTGTATGATTTCATTTACAATCCTTTATATTACAGTAGTGTCTAAACCAGCACCAGTCAGTGAGAGGACTGTGGTCAGGGATCTCACTGAAAGCAAGTTTTCCCTGATCTCGCTATGTGACTTTTCCCGCAGTCCTAGAGGTGGTCCCAGATTTCTTTGCAGTCTCCCAGTTACTTCAGTGTGCCCCTGGCTCTGCTGCTGCTGGCAAACAGGCTGCTGAGCCCTTCTTTTTTTTTTTTTTTTTAATGTATCTAGCGAAGAAAATGAAGTTCAACAAGTTTGGTCTAGATGCACTGGCTGAGATCAGAGTCCTGTTTCCTTAGGCTTCATATAAAGACAGGATTATACTCAGCCCGTCTCACAAAGTGCTTGCAACTCGACAAGCTGGAAGGGAAACAGCTGTAATGAGGAATGCCTTGCCAAAATTCATGCAACAGGTCAAAGCTAGAAACTTTAGCCAGGTATCCTAGTTCTTGCCATCACTTGTTCGAGTAGACCTGCTTCAGACCAGGTAGCAGGCAGATCTGTGTATTTATTCATACCAGTGGCTGCTGCCTCTTAAGAAATATGCTCAAAATATTATGCTGCAAAATTAAATAGACTTTGGAGGAATTGCTGGCCGCTGGCTGAGCAGCACTTCAGCCAAGGAACAGCTCCAGCGCAGCTGCTCGTGCTGGATGATTAACATCGCCCGCCTTGAATTTTGCAAAGCATACAAGGACCTACCGAAGGGCCAGATGGCACCGTTGACTTCTAGCCCACATTTGCCCTTGATTTCAACAGAGAATTCTACCTGAAAATAATAGCTGTGACTTGGCCCTGGCTTTGGAGAATAAAGATGCATAGATTTGTCAAGCTCTAAGAGGCTAATTCAGTATTCTAATCCCTCTTTCTGTACAAGAACAAATCACTGGATTTTACCTACTCATTTCCACATCAAGATCGTGACTTTTGGTCAAATGACAAATTATACTGCTATAGTACGCATGCTAGCAGAGAGCCTCTCACTTCAGCTGGAATTAAACTGTGGGAGTGGGAGTCCTCCTCCCCAGCCCCTCGCCCTTTGGAGCAAATGTGGTTTTTCCCAAAGTATCACAAATTACTTTAGCTCCTTGTGTATATGATAGATTCTAGCTGCTCTGCACCTTCTGCTTTATTAATCAAAATAAGCTCCCTGTGAAAGAGGATTAAGTCTAGAATTTGCTTTTGACTGTGCTGCCCATTAGGTCTGCCAGAAAAAAGTACTGCTGTAAATCAAGAAACACAACCCTGGAGATTGATACCCTGGATCCCTGGGCATGCACTTACAGTTATGTACTTAAGAGTTCTGTTGTGGTTAACCCGCTGCATTTTTAATAAGGGAATTCAAAGTCCTTAATACTAGTCAATCTCTTTTCAGACTATTTTGCGGTGAGCTGATCCAAATGGTTTCACCTCAGCCTGAAGCCTTTTTGGACAGTGCTAGGATATAGTGCAATGTACCAGACAGAGGGACAAACGTGAGGTCCTCAGAACGAAAAGGAGAGAAATAAGGAACCGAGCTGTGGGGGTTTGGTATGGTGTTAAAACCCCACAGCTGGCTGAGGGAAGTCAGTGATGCTGAAGACAGTAACTGAGCAGGTTGGCTGCAAAAAAAAAGAAGAAAAATCAGAACTCACCAATTACCTGTACTGAGAAGGTGATTTTTTTTTTTTTTATCTGTGATACATAGTACTAGGGATTGGGTTTGCTCAGCAAAGGTTTAGCTGCCCTGTAGGGCTAGCACTATATGGGTTGCTAGTTGCTGCCTTGACAGAGCTTGCCCTGAGAAAACTGTTCTTGTGGCCATGACACTGAACAATTACAAGAAAAAGCTGTGTGCACCACCAGAATTATGTGTTTCTATCTATTTTATCAGCTCAGGTAAACAGACATCGTATTTCTGAACCAGAGCTTGCAAGTGCCTGCCAGCAGCATAGAGCAGAGCAGGCGAGCAGCCACGCACAGGGGAGCCCCGTCGTGCCCTTTCATTGTCACGAGCCGGGTGTTTTCTCATGGCTCAACGTGGAACAAATAAATAAAAGTTTTTATCAAGGGAGCAACTTGCCGCCAAGAGGGAAAAGGAACGCAGTTGTTAATACAGCAACAGAAAAGGACTTGTAGGAAATCTGAGGCATTGCCCCACCAAGTGACAAGCGGTGATGACTTCTGCTGCTGCTGCCCTTCTTCCTAGGTTAGTGAAAGGGACAGGTCCGGTTTCAGGGCCATTACATCTTCAGATTATTCTTTTTTCTTATTTAGGTGCCAATCATGGGAAATGAGGTTAATTCATTGCACAACTTTTACCATTTGGTGGGGGGAGGGGGTTTCGTCTGTTATAAAATTCTGTACGGGATGAGCGTCAATAGGGTAAAAATTACACTTGCCAGAGGCAACAGCTGTTATACTTGTGGTTGAAGAGGATGAAAGAAAATCTTTTTGTGATGACTGCCAACAACTTCTTCATGCTTTTTGGATAAGAGTGAAACAACAGCTGGTACAGGCACGTGTTCCTCTCCCTCTCCATCTTGCATTATTAGTAACTGTTAGTGTAAGTCAAAATAATAGTCATTTACTGGTAATAAGTAATTTTATCTGAAAATAGTTAATGGCCTACATGTGTGAGCACGGTCTCAAATGGAAAGATGCAAATTAGTCATGGTAATTTTATTGAAGTAAATGGAGTTTTAGGCTGTTTGGACTGAAACTTGCAGAGCATCTGATGTTTATGGCTATAGCAATAGAAGAATCATGATATTTTCATCAAATAATTTGAATGAGAGGTTAGAAATTTGTAATGCTCTGTCTGAGAAACGAGTAATGTGACAACACTCTGCATTAAGCAATTCCAGCATTGCAGTTAGTAGGAAGCGAGACTGTTGATGTCCCCTCAGATTGACGGACAAGGACATCACCAAAACACACTTTGCTGCAACCGAGAAATCCTTCCAGTGAAGAGAAATAAAAGATGATACCAAAGGGTTTCAAACCCAGCATCAAAAGCAAGTCACACATAGCACTTGGCCTGACTCAAGTGTTGTGCTATTGAGGAGCTGCTCCTCCAGCTACCTGCCTTCTTCACTCCTTGCTCCTTGGAGAAGAAGAGTCCCGAAACACCTTTGCTTTCACCATTTCCACTCAGGATAATGTATCATTCCTTCTGTTACCTTCTTTAACTCAGGGAAGAGGGGCAGAAATAAATCTGTGCCCTATCTTTGATACATTTTTTTTTTCCAGGGGAAGGAGTCTGCTTTACTCTTTAAGCTCTTCTGAATATGGTTGTTAGCCCTTCCTGCCATTTCCCACAATAGTAGCTGGGCAACATGTTCTCATACAGAAGGACTGTCTCCAGCAGGATGAGGAAGCCATTGTATCCATCTCAGGAGAGCAAGTGTGCACCCGTCTCTCACAACAGCTTCCCTACGACAGCTCTGGCTGGAGGGTGGTGCCAAGAGCTGCTTCTTGCAGGGATCAGCTGCTAAAGCTGAGCAGTTCTCCAGGCTGGACAAAGCCTCCACAGGAGGTCCTTCCAAGGCCCACAGGGATCCCTTGAGCAGGTGTCATGGGTGCTCACCATGATGCATTAATCAACCACAGGACTATGATGAGTCCCCGGTGTGATACAGACATGAAACAAGGCAAATATAGTTGTTGTATGTGTCACGCCAGGCATTTGCAACAGGCTTTGGTGCTATCACATAAGGGCAGAGGTTGACCCCTTGCCTGCAATCCTGTGACAAAGGTGCCGAGAACACAGCCACTGCATCCTTTGTCGGGGTTGCTGGTGAGTAGGGTGTACTGAGATCCTGTCCAGCCCCATCACTGCTTGAGTCGACCACACCAGCCCTGTGATACAAGGCTGCAGCAGGCCTGTGAGCCAGCTCCACCTCTGAGTCATTGCCCGGTCTCCAGCATGGCCCTGAGTCATCCCTCCTTGGCTATTCCTCTCAGAGTCTCAGCATGGCAGAAAACCCCAAACAAAAGTGTGTTGGGTAGAGGAAGCTCGGTGCTTTCGTCAGAAACCGTCACAAGCTTGTTACCCTCCTGGGGGATGCCCAGGCAGGCCCGCTGCTGCGGTTAAGATCTTTCACTCTTTGTAATGCACTAATTGCCCAGGGCATCTGGCATAATCAAAACCATTCCTTTGATTTACTCAAATTCCAGTTTACTCAGTTCCCAGTCAGTGCTTCAGCCGGGGGAGTAGGCATGGCTGGGGCTGACAAAGAGCTCGTCGTGTCCTCTGATCAGCAGCAGTGACACAGACAGATAGACCTCAGACAAAATGTGCTCACAGCTAGAAAAACTGAGGAAACACGGTGCTATGGCACCAGACCGTAAAGCCAGGGCTTGTCCAGAAAGTGTGGATCAATTTCACTAAATATTGGTTGCAAATTAATGATAACGATTCATTAGATAAACCCAGATGATGTCTGGATTACAAGAACAGAAGAAATTTAGACAAATGGGTAAGTTTGGGGCAGCATCAGAATCCATTTTATCTTATAATGGAAGCCCAATTAATAAACTTTTGGTAGCCTTTCTAGCCAGGAGTCATTCATCCAGTCTGGAATAAGTCAGAGGTAGACTGGGTCTAAACAGAGCCCTGGCCAGCAGAGAGTCCCGGGGGACTCACAGCACAGCATCAAACACTAGCATCACCCCACTTCAGGGAACATAACACCGTGCTCAGAGCAAGGATTACAGCCTGAATATGTGGAGCTGTCTGCTGCTACCCATCATTAAAGGTGCTCCTTCATCCTTAGCCTGAAGAGCGAAGTCCGGGGGTGACTTCTCTGGGCAGGGAGCACCAGCCCTACTATTGCCTTCATGCCATTCTAACCTCAATCCTCAAAGTCCCCAGTGACGCTCCCAGCCAAAGGCTTTCCTGTTTCTTACTGTCATTGAACCTTATATGGAGCTCTTCATCTGACCTGGGCTGACCTCCCAAGCAAGCTGATCCTGTCACGGACCCCCTGCCCTAGTCCAGGAGCCAACCCTTTTGTCCCTTCCAGGGGGTACAAGGAAATCACCCCGTGTTAACCTCCTCCATGACCTTCTGAAGGGTGGAAATTCAGCTCTCTTCTGGACTCTTCTGACTTCACTTGCTTTCAGAGCAGGAAATTCCACCAGTTTTCTTTCCTCCACTGGCTTGAGATTGTAGGCTGCACATTGGGTAGGTACATGATGGAAGTATGCAGGGTACAGGCTTGCATTTCCCAGGGTGGCAAAATCCCAACTGCAGCATCTCAGAGAGCCTGAAGCTCAAATCCTCCAAATGGAGGGCAAATGCTGGGATCCACTTTAAAGGCAGCAGAGGAAAAGCCCAAGAGGAGTGGGAAGAGATGGCAGAGCATTAACCCCATGAAGCCAAGCCACAGCTCCCACAGCTCAGGGACTGCCAGCTCAGGTGGGCTCTGAAGGTTGACACTGGACTTGCTGAGACAAACCCCAACAACACACCACACATTTCAGAAGACTTCAGAAACCTTGGAGGGCATTGAAGGAGAGGAAACTCTTCAAGAAGGTTTTCTTGGCACATGAACAAGAGAAAAGTAATGCAAACTGTAAGTTAATCAAATGGGATCAAATAGCACAAGGTTTTGCCATCATGAGGGGGAAGAGCTGTGTGAGTTGGCCTCCATCCTGCCAGAAGCACAGATACTCTCAGCTGGCTGCAGGAGTGGCAGTCCCTGCTTAAGCTGGTGGCTAAACCAGACTGGAAAGCATTACTCTGATAACAAAAAGAAGGGAAAGGCATAGGGGTGCAAACTCAGTCTATTCTACTCCCCCTTGTAGGTAATGCATTGAGAGCCCAAGACCTAGAGAAGAAATACTGAAAATACCTGTCCAACAGGTATTTTCAGTAAGAAATGGGGGAAAATGGCAACATTGCTCTATGAAAAGAGGCTTGCTTGAGTTGCTATGGCTAACACATGGCTGGATGCTGGGTAGGAACAGTGCTGGAGATCACTGGCTGCAGGCCACTAATATGTCTGAACAGAGAAAACGTGGGTGAAACCAGAGCTTTGCTGAAGTCGGGGAGAATTTTGCCATTTGTTGTGCTGCGAAGTGCCAGTTGCCAAACCTGAGTTCAGACCAATGTTATTAGCACAGTGCCAGGGCATCCATCTCATTTCTGGGACAGTCATCGCGTTTTGCTCTTTATGACTTTGTCTACAGGTAGAGAATGCGAGTAACTACTTGGGCTTGGGCTCTAGCTTGCTGGCTGTGAAGCCAAAGTTGTATCACACATCAGAGGGCTGCCTGACATAGCTCAGTTAACACCCCCAGAAACATTTCTTGGTGTGCAAGGCTGCCAGGATGCATGAGGGTAAGGTTTCACCCTGCTACACAGAAGGCAGGATTAGTATTTTCAGTGTTAAAATACACATTTTCCTATTTACTACCAGAGTGCCAGTTCAAAATTCCCATCAGAGGGAAGAGAGGATTTAGACTGGGCAGCTCTATTGATGCAAATGTATTTTAATTCCTCCAAACCAGCTTTCTATCCCAAGAGTGGTGTTTGCTGGTATTTTAAGATTGTCTCTAGGTCTGCCAGAGCCAGCTTCCCACACCTCTAGAAATCCACTGTGAACAACATATTCTTGGTTTCCTGTACTTGAATGCCTTCCAAGTTTGTAATTGGTGAAAGGAGAGGTTTTCTGTTCCTGAGGAAATCTGAAACGCAGATTTTTCTGGTCAAATGGCAGAGATACTATTTTGGCAGAGGCAGATTTCTACATCATCTGCGAGCTCCTCTCTTGCCGGGGAGACAAGAGTCATTTCAGGAATTTCCATCCCAAAAACAAGATTCACTGTGTTGAATCACTGCCTGGAAGAGCCAATATCTCCATTGACTCTGCTGGGGGAGAGGCCTCCGCACCTAACTGAAAGGCATGATGGTGGGCTTATTCCAAACATTACATCAGTTAAGCTCAATCTGTTCTCTTCCGAATATGCAAAGGAACTAAATGAACTTCTGAAAACTGTGTTGTTTTCTTTTACCTTTTGGACTTACAGCGCTAAAGACAGGTTCATTGGAAAGGCTTTTGTAACTTGTGGTAACATAAACAAGAACCAGACCTGAACGTCTTCCTTTACTTTTCCAGGTGTTACCATTAGGCACTTCTTGGTGTCTGCCCACTGACTTTGCTCCCACAGAGATCAAACTTGCTACTTCTGTTTGTAGTGAACAATTGCATATTCTTGAGCAGCTCAGTGGCCACCAGTGGCCACCACAGAGTATGGTACTACTCATGAGGAACTGACAGGCCCTGGCCCTGAATTAGTATCAGATGTTTGTGTTTCCTAGATCACATTACTCATGCAAGGACAACAGCATTTGGGTTTGAGAGGAGACATTTCTAGAAAATCCTGCTGGGAGAAATAAGATCGGTTCAGGAGGACCCCAGAGGTGGCAGAAGAGAGGATATGAGGCTTCCAGGACTATGCTTGAATTTAAATCATAGAATCATAGAATGGTTAGAGTTGGAAGCGACCTTCAAAGGTCATCTAGTCCAACCCCCCTGCAAGGAGCAGGGACATCCCTGACTAGATCAGGTTGCTCAGAGCTTCATCCAACCTGGCCTTGAACGTTTCCAGGGATGGGGCCTCCACCACCTCTCTGGGCAACCTGTTCCAGTGTTCCACCACCCTCAGTGTAAAAAATTTTTTCCTAATATCCAATCTAAATCTACCCCCCTCTATTTTAAAACCATTACCCCTAGTCCTATCACAACAGGCCCTACTGAACAGCCTCTCCCCATCTTTCTTGTAGGCCCCCTTGAGGTACTGGAAGACCACTATCAGGTGTCCCCGGAGCCTCCTCTTCTCCAGGCTGAACAGCCCCAACTCTCTCAGCCTGTCCTCATAAGAGAGGTGCTCCAGCCCTCTGATCATCTTCGTGGCCCTCCTCTGCACCTTCTCCAACTGGTCCATGTCCTTCTTGTGTTGGGGGCTCCAGAACTGGACACAGCACTCCAGGTGGGGTCTCACCAGGGCAGAGTAGAGGGGGAGAATCACCTCCCTCAACCTGCTGGCCACGCTCCTCTTGGTGCAGCCCAGGATGCGGTTGGCCTTCTGGGCCGCAAGGGAGCATTGCCTGCTCATGTTGAGCTTCTCATCCACCAGCACTCCCAAGTCCTTCTCCTCAGGGCTGCTCTCAATCCATTCTCCGCCCAGCCTGTATTTGTGCCTGGGATTGCCACGACCCAGGTGCAGGACCTTGCACTTGGCCTGGTTGAACTTCATGAGGTTGGCATGGGCCCACCTCTCCAGTCTGTCAAGGTCCCTCTGGATGGCATCCCTCCCTTCCAGCGTGTCGACGGCACCACACAGCTTGGTGTCATCGGCGAACTTGCTGAGGGTGCACTCTATCCCACTGTCCATGTCGCCGACAAAGATGTTGAACAGGGTCGGGCCCAACACAGACCCCTGAGGGACGCCACTCATGACCAGTCTCCACTTGGACATCGAGCTGTTGACCACCACTTTCTGAGTGCGGAGAGACCCTATGGTGATTTGCATTTAAAAATTTGATAAGTGAATCAAATACAAGCAGGCAATCCCTCTGCTGTCAGCAAATGATCCTAAGGTTCAATGGGTGACATGTATTAGCCTTTTTCTGCGATGAAGTATCTCCTTAGATGTATTTCAGTGCATTTGGATATCTTATATATCTTTAGAATATTTTGCAATATTATAATAACTCCGCCTCCTAAGAATATGCAACAGGCTGTATCTTATTTTTGTTGGATCTCTATCTACAGGCCTCAACTGAGTTTGGGACTGCTTTGCCAAGTACTATGAAAACAAATCCTGGCCCTTAAGACCATTCCCATTGACAAGCAATAGAATGGAAAACAACCTCCAAAGTGGCGAGTAACTTGCTGAAGTTTGTCAGTCAGTGACAACATCAAGGGTACAAACCAGATATTCTTGAGCCCAAGCCATTAGAGCACTCCACCTGCCTAGGGTACGTTCCTCGGTATTTGTGGTTCCAGGACGCATGGTGGTTTGGTATTTCTGCAGAAACATTCAGAGCGTCTGGCCAAGCGTAACAGGCTTCATGTTCCAAGAGAGCAATGGGAGCAAGAGCGCAGCTCCCAGATGAGTGCTCTCCCTAAAAACAGTCACTCGAGGGCCAAAATTGTGGGTTTTGTGCATTTTATGTAAATATATTATGTAAAATATGTACTTTAAAACAATAGCTACAAATGCCTTACGTTGCCTGGAGCTGTTTTTTTATTGTCTTGAGTGACCTCTCTTCTGAAGCATGGACTGAAGCCAGGCAAAGGCTGAAGTGTGTGTGGCACACAGAGATGGGAATGAGGGCTGGCAAGTGCCATTGTTCTCCTCTTTGCCTCCCCGTGAACAGCATTTAATTCTGTTTTCGGTTGTCAGAAGATATTAGATATCTAAATGCTGGTATCAATAAGTGGTCTGTCTGATCACTTAGGTGCAGAAAACGTGTTTCACAGAAGAAACTGCCAGATGCATTATTAAGCCATTTGTGTATTACCACAGCGGTATTGCATGTGTTTACAGAAAGTCAGCTTTTGACAAAAGCACTCGAACAATACAGAAATAATTAAATTAACAAGAGTCCTGGGGATAAAGGATTCATTTTCCTAGCAGGCTGCCAGCAGGGATGAAGGCTGGGTTATCAGCTCCATGTAAGGGAGGTCTTTCTAGCGGAGCAGCAACAGTCAGAGCTGTCCTCAGGAAGGCCCTCTCCACGGCAACAGCACCCAAACATATATGTTCCTCAAAGATAAATGAAAAATAAAATGTGGAGGAAACCAAACAGAAAAACAGTATTGCAAAACGGGGAGAAAAGGAATGACCTATTATTTTAGATGCTTACCAGCAGAGGACACTTCTGTGAGCTTTTGGCAGAACAAAAGGACGTTGCAAAGAAAGTCAGAAAGTTCAAAACACTTTACAGTCAACTCTGAAATCGTTTGTGTACATAGCCTCCAGAGGCTTGAGCAGAGGGATATGAAAATGCCCATTGTTTTTCTCCCAGAGACAAGAGGAATGTATTTTTCCTCATAAAAATAAGGGATGATGAAATAAATTTCTCAGCAGCATTGTGTCCCTAGGTGTGCTGCCCCAAGGCAGACTGGTGTCCCAGCAGCGGGGGTGACAGCCACCAGTCCCAGAGAGGAACTCAACACGGAGAGAGCATGTGTCTCTTCTCTATCACTATTAGCTGCAGTCATTGCTTATAGGGGATTTAAAGGACTTGTTGCTCCTGCTCTCCAAAAACACTACAGGGCAGGGCAGAAGGAAGACATGCTCCTTTTCTAGCTGCAGCCCCTTTCCATGCAGCATGTCTAAAGTTCATGACAGAGAGGATGGACTTGCTCCTGCAAGTGTCCGGCACCCTGAAGCACCCTGTGCTCAGGAACACAGGGCTGCAGGGCCCCCCAGCCTGCAGGCAGGCCAGCTCCCACCTCTGGCCAACGCCAGATCTCCCACCCTGATCCCTGGCTCCTTGCAGCAGGTATCCGATCCCAGAACCGATAGTGCCAATAGTAACTGTCCATCTAGTGCAAATATTAAGCGAAATAAAATAAATGCAGAGAATAGTCCTGTTTTGACAGAAGGGGTAGGTAGGAGGGACAGAGAAGTCTGCACAAACCCCGTTCTGTTCCCTGCTCACTCCCCAGGCTCAGCAATAGATGGAGGAGACAGCAGCTAAGGACACTGGCACCCACAGGCTATTTGTTCACTTGTGAGGCTTTCTGGGGAAAAAAGCACAGAAACAAATCACCAAGGAGACTCTGCTGAGGCAGGGAGCGCTGGGAAACGTGGCCACTGCTCACTCTCAGCATCTGCTCCCTGAGGAAGAGACCGTTCCCTCCCACTCGGCGTCCTCATCGCCTCCAGCCTTTCTATCCCTGACTTCACACCCAACAACCCCCTTGCCAGTGTGTTTCCATGTGTAGGATTCAAATAAGGAAACAAAAGGAAAATATGTTTGTGGTGCTGATGTGAAACTCATGGCCCGTGCAACGACAATTCTGCTTGCGCCTTATGTCACCCCTCCCTTATCTTTGCCTACACCTGGCCAAGGGTCCGGCTCTCCTGTGTGCTGTATGGGGACTAGCGCAATGGGACACAGCCTCACCTGGCTGCTCTGCTTTCCAGTAATGAAGACAATTAGTAACAGGAGCAAAGAAGGGAGGGTTTGCCCAGAAGGAGGAAGCCAGCGTGAGCAGGACTTGGTACACAACATCACAGAGACTTGTTTCTGCCAACAGTAAGTTATAGGCTAGCACAGCTCTGTGTTTTACATACATTTTATTGTGTTTTGGAGAAACTTGTGTACAGTCAATCAGGTTACTCCAGCAGCAGGTAGTATGTTTAGTATGTGCAGCCTGGTCTTTTTCTTTCCAGCTACTCAGCATAATTCTCAGCAGGTTTTATGCTCTAAAGGGTAACTAAAGCTACCAGCATCCGTGGGGGCATCTCCTCCTTATTGAGGTTAATGACATTTTTGAGAAAATTCCTAAATGTATTCTGAAATTAAGAAGAGACATCCTGTGTTTTTGTGAAAATTTAATAATGTATCTGTATCATTTCCTAATACGAGTATCTGAAAATGTTCTCTGTAGACAAAATGTACCGCCAGTGTTGCAGAACATTTTCTTCAACTCAGAGCTTTTTATTTGTTGCAATTTTTGTCATACATCACCATCTCAAGTGTTTTTATTAATAACAATTGAGTGGTTTTAAGTAAACAAATTTTTATTCTGAAAAGACCTCTGGATTTGCAAGAGAAAAAAAAATCCTAGTGGAGCTGCAATTGCTTTAACATGGTACACTCAAAAAAAAACCCTGATGGCTGGAGATTAATCATCTGACAGTGAGGAGAGTATTGCTTAACGAAGGAACACAGACATTGTGCTTGTGAGTGCCAGCTTACAATATTCCCATTTCCACATACTTCACATCGCCTCTGTGCCATGGCACACGGCTCCCAGCCTTGTGCTGGCACAACTCTCCTCTTGTTGCATTATGGTTCTGGGAGCTTTTAGATGAAAAATAACGGGCTGAGTTATTTTCCTGGCAAAGGAGACCTCTACTCCAGTTTAAAGTGTGGCAACACCTAGGGCAGTGCCAGCAGAACAAGGGCACGTGTGCTACAGCGTGGAGGCAGAAGAAGCAGCTGTAGAAGTGCTATAAATTGGAATGGCTGCTGAAGACTTCTTCTGAAGTCATGGTCTTACTTTCTACTTTTCTGCATCACTTTTTAACCAATGCTTTTTCTCTGAAATTAGTGCAGCTATATATCCATTTTCCATAGGTAGGATTCCACTGACAAGCAAACATGTTGTTTGGGGAGTCTCTTTGCCCACAACTATCTGCAATTTCCCCTATAATTAAAACCGAGAACTTCAGTTCCAAATTACCTTCTTGTCTGTTACAACCCCAGGTTATCATTTGTACAATTAATTATAGTCAGACCTAACATTAAAACTAGGAATTGAAAAAAGCTCTATAAAAACAGAACACAGAGTCCATATTTCAGTCATTAAAAAACAAAAGGAATCAAGGCTTTCCTTGATTTTGGATAGTCCGTAAATGTCTTGAGATAGTACCTGAAAGAAAATAAGCAAGAGAGTGAACCTGCATACAGACAAGGAAACTGCACAGTTTCAATACAGCTCAGCTGAGGAACCTTAAAATTCCAAAGTGCCTTGCTTTGTAACCTCTGCAAAAGAGCATTCTGAAACTATTTACACCAGGTTATTTAAATAAGTGAAAGCTAACAATACTGTTAAGGTTCTAACAGACCTAAAGTAGAAATTTTAGGAATTCAGAGAAGGGGACCATATCTAGTCCAAAGACTGCAGAGGTTGCAATGAAACCCTTAGGAAAGGTTCACATCTACAAGGCTCCATAAAAAGTGGCTTTAACATGGTGGAAGCAGTGATGTAACGCATGTCAGATTAAAGGACTATAGACGGTTGGACTAGATGATCTTATAGGTCCCATCCAACCATGTGATTCTATGATTCTATGATTCTATGATTCTATAAGGTCCGCTTGACTTAACAGGGGCTCCAGTCGACTGCCTTACTTTCACCCGGTCACAAATAAGCCAATATACTTGTACATAGTAATAAATTTCGATTTTGTCTTGAATCCTGGCCCTGCTCCTCCGCCCCTCCCTGGCATTTTGCGAACTGCACTCCAAAAGCCAGCAGCAGCACATGGCAAGAAACAGTTTGATACCTGTGATGGTGATAAGCACGTGGCCCAATGCAGCAAAGAGTAAAAAAGGCAAAGGCGAAGGCTGGTAGGGACCAGGTTGCTATGGCAAAACCAAACCATTCCACGATTTCTCCAAAGTAGTTGGCTCCAGAAACATAGGTGAACAGTCCCCCTGCATTGACAGACAAAATATGTAATTTTTACAGTCAGCTCATGCACATGGAAAGTTCTTTCCCATAAAGTCAGCAGCTGAATATGCTGGCTTTCTTATTCAGAGCCCATAACAGCAACCTAAACCCAGTGCCCTGAAGCCAGTGGAGCCATGCCAAATGACGAGGATCTTGTACAAGACTTTTGTACAAGTACAAGAATCAAAGGTGATTCTCACCCAGAGGATTCCAGCACTTTTACAATCATTTGTTTTCATTTGGAGAAGGACGTAAGAAAGCCCATTATTAGACTTAAATTAAAATTATTAACATTAGTCAATTCTCTTCAGGCCCTAAAAAATATATCGCAACTCCACTGCCCTCAGGGAATGCAAAATCTGGATCTCGGTTTTGCATCTTAGCTAATCACAACATGTACAAGAGGCAGGTAAGTGTTGGAGGTGAGAAACTCTGGGGAGAGATATTACCATCCATAGCAAGTCAGCAGGAGTCAACACCAAAACCAGGAAACTCCTGGATCCCCATCCATATTGCTCTACAGAGCGAGACAGTTCCTGGTTCACCGCTCTGGCCCACGGCCACTCTTCCTCACCAAGCCTCACCTTGAAGGAGACGGAAAGGAAGTTCTGCACCTTGCATCCTTAGGGTTTTTTTTTCTCCTAAAGTTTACACTTTGAATCTCCGTTTTGCAGTGTAAGAAGTCCACTACTTCTTCCTGGGCACGGAGAATAATATTTCCTTCTTTGCAGCTGCCGTTTACAAGGCTAAAATCCTCTTCCTTTGTCCCACTTCAATATTCTCTAAATTACCCAGTGCATTTCCTAAAACCTCTACTCACAGCTCATGTTTTCCAGATACTCTCGTTGCTTCTCATGGACTGTCTGCAGCCAGCTCACACTAGTCCCTGCAGCTCAGAGGGGCACCTGAATCGAGTACTTGTGCGATACTGGCATCTCCACTGTTATTGTCGCTTTGCTGTGAATTCAGTCAGAAAACATTATCTATCCTGCTGCCCTACTTTCTCCAACGAGATGGAGGATAAGAATATACCTTGAGGAATCTTGTAAGTGACTTCCCCGGGTTTCCTCAGCTGGCGCAGCAGGAGATCACTGTGAATGTTGATTCCCATTCCCAGCAGAAATAAGAGGAGACCTAAGAAACAAACAAGAAATGAATTAGAAAGAGAGCTCTACCTCATTATCCCTACTCAAGTACATATGTGAGGTTTATCTTTGGAGCAGGGAGACAGGAGACCTAATGTGAGGTAGCTGGATTATTTTTGAAGTCAAAAGATGCGCTGCTACTGAGAAAACAACTGAACTGAAGAAGTGTAGGTGACTGGTGACAAATAACCCTATATCTCTGTGTCAGTTGTGGGATCACAGTCCTCTGGCATCACCCACATTAGGTAGCTTCAGTGTGGAGAGCAACTCTGCATGGACCGATGATCATCCTGACTACGCTGTTTTGTCAGTGAGACCAGAGCACTTTCAGCTGGTGTGAGAAAAAGCTGAACTTCCCAGGTGTGAGTAAAAGCTGAACTTCCCAGCTGGCCATAGTCATCATTTCTTGAACATCAAGGAGGGAATAAAGTATCCAACTGCCACTACTGGCTGATGGCAGCCAGCCACAGCTGTGGACATTACTGCATAGTAACCACCGAGCTGTAGGCAAGGACCATTAACCTTATTTTACAGCTGGGGAAAGAGTAGCACAGCAAACACAAACTTATCCAGCACATCACAGGGGCCAGGAAGAGAACCTTGCATCTGGGCACAGCTCCGTCCCCTGCCAGCGAGGCCGCTTGGACAGAGCTATGGCATGCACACTTGCTGAAGGATGCTGACAGCTTCTGGCCAGAATAATTCATTGACCATATTCTATTTAGCTGAAAAAACAGAGGCTTTTAATTGAGAAGCTCTGCAGGTGACATGCCCTACATTTCATGCCACATTAGACCCTGAGAAAACCACCTGACAGTGATTGGGAAGAAAGGAAAAAAATAGAGGTGGCATGTGCTACGAAGTATAGAAAAAAGACTGAGTACCGACAAAACCTCAACACTTCCAATAGCAACAGAAAGTTGGTAAGAGTCCACAGAGCAAGATATATGCAAATATACTGTTTGGTTTTTATATAACATTTCAGCTGCTAATGCTGGTTTCCTTTTTTTTCATTAAATATATATTTATCGTGCAAATTATGTGATGTGGTGTTTTCCTTGTTGGGTACGGGAGCTCTTACTAAACGATGTCTAGGATTTTTAATATGTGATGCCGTCTGAAAAGACTGAACTTGCATCCACAGTCTGAAACAGGGTACAGAAAGTACCTTGGTTATTTTATACTTGTCATATCCAATATATTTCCTCAGACCTCCATGTTAATCTTCATTTGTATTAAAAAAAAATCCTCCGTGCAGCACCAAATGTGTAATGCCACCTAGCTGCTCTTGCTCAGTTATTCTCTCAGGGATTTTACAGGGTGAAATTCAGCTAGGCTATTAAGTTACGGAATATAAAGGAACCATACTAACATAAAACCAGACTGTGTGTGATCTCTAATCTTCCCATGTGCCTTACATGCGAAAAAAAAAAGAGCCCTTTGTCTCTAAAGCCTCATTTATGCTGGGGTTTTGCCCTTCTTTTCTCTCTCGGTTGGAATAGCTGCATCAAGCACAAAGCTCTCCGGCGAGGAAGAGAAAGCCACAGTTTGCGCTTGCACATGGCCACTGCTGGGTGAACACTTCTGGCTGAGCCAGGGCACATCCCTGCTCAGCTGAGGCCTGAGATTGCAGCTCCGCAGCCCGTAGCAGCGGAGGCTCTAGAGCAGCATCAGTAAAACAAGACTGGTGATTTCAGACTAGGACATTTCATCGTACACCTTCAAAGGTGGCTGCCTAGCGAAAAGAAAAAAAAAAGTCACTGCACATTTTTGTTTTATCTGGGCCACCAGGCAGGTTTTATGTCGATTTCCATCACAACTGATTTGACTCACATGTTCGGTGAAGATTAGGATGTAATTCAAAACACTTACAAATTGCTTGGAGATTAGATCTGGGGAATCCTGCAGCTGTAATTACCTGATGTAAATCTGATGTCGGTGCACCAATCGTTTGGATATTCAGCGCAGTAAATCAGGTAGTACCCCTGAAGGAAGCCATTATAGATACAGAATAATGTGCCAAAGAAAAGCAATTGCAGTGGGAAAGGTCTGCCTCTAGTGAAGAAGGGGTAAATAAATGTCCTAAGGTAGATAAGAAAACAAAGTCAGCACATCACTCACTATAATGTTGTATTTGCAATTTCTCTGCTCTAGGAAAAAAAGCCTTTAACAAAACACAAAATATAAAAAAAGGTCAATAAAGATTTAGAAAATGAAAAAAACTGTGACAAAATAAGATCAGCAATTAATGGGAACAAGAAATACTGCAGATACCCACATTTTTCTGATCCTTCAGGACCGAACACAAGGTGGGAAGCTAGAAATCTCATCCAGAGTCACTGCCACCTCAGAAATGTCTCGCTGCCTTCCTTTTCCCTTGTTGGTAAAATGGGGAACTGGTGCCCACAAACAGTATTTTTGTTTTAAGTCCTTGGCTGCCCTTCGCCGTAACACTGCAGAGGGCCGAGCGGATACTGTGGAGGCACAGGGGCACAATGATGTTCAAACCAAAGCATTGCGGGGCAGCACCAATTGCAATGTTGATTCCCCACATGAGTATTGCAATGCCAGAAGCACTGTGGAGGAGCTTTGTTATGGAGAAGACGTTTCTGATCCCACTACGAGGACCGATCCCTGATGGCTTTAGCCCATGGTACCAAATGGAGTTGAAGGCAGTGGTGAGACCCTCCTAGTGCTCTCATTACCTGCAGTGTAGAGTGTGAGGTGTAATCCCCTTTCCTAGCTCCACTCAGAGACCTCTGCTCCTCCCCAACACGCAGCAGCTCAGTCCTGCTCTGCTTGGATGCTTCAACACAGAGGCAGAGCAATGTTGTTGGCTGCCTGGGTGAGCTGCTTTGCCTGCAGTCCCTGCTTCTCCTTCCTGCTTTCAAACTCTTTTTTAAAATAAGAAGAGCTAAAAACCTAAGGTTCATATGCTCATTGCCAAGATTTCTATGCAGCTCCAGCAGCTCGCTGGCTTCTTTAGACAGAAGCTGTGCTAACACTAGCATTGACATTAGCAGGAACAAACAAATTGTGCTGGTATAGTTTTAATTTTCACATATCTTTGGTTCGGGTGAGTGTATCGCTGTTGACACTGTGGACAAGTTATGAAAAGGAGAAGTTATATTCGTATTTGTTAGGCATTTTCTTACCTGGCCAATTAAGTTCTGTATGTGGTAAAATCTACACTCTTAATTTCTTTCTTTTGCCCCCTTGGACTTCGGATGGTGCTCATCATACCAATATATAAGCACTGTTGATAAGTAATCCACATCCTGGGTTGGCAATATCAACTTAAGCTGAGGCATAAAATATCATAACATTATAAATCTAGATTAAATCATACTGAATATGTCTAAAAATGAGTAAGCAGAGTGCAAGCCACAACGTGTTAATGTATTCACCGCTTTCCAAAGCAAGATAAGTCAGATTTCCAGCAATTAAGACAGTTGTAATCCAGAAGTGCTAAATATTTCTAAATATAGTGAAACCTAAGAGGTATGGAAAATATTTTTCACATTTGTCATATTTGTTACAGTACAGAAAGGAATACTTTTTCGAGTAATGTTACCAATAATTATTGGTTTTGCCCTTTGGGAATGGGATGCTGGAGTTATGAGTAGGCCAGGCAGCCTTAGCAATCCGACCTGCCTGTTGAAGTGATACTGACAAACTGGACCTGAACAGCTATGAGAAAAAGTGGGAAACTTGCAAATGGAAAATCGGAGAAAGCAAACCCTACAGACGAGAGAATTATATCAGACAACACAAAGTAAGTTTAGGAGGGGAATTTATGCAGCAGATTGGAGTGAGACTTGCGCTGCTTTATCCTATGTCAAAACCAGTTATGTTTGAGAGTCTTTCCATTTTTACAGCTGATGCAAATGGAAGTTTCTAGCACGAGCTGGCATTTCTCAGCTCCCAGCAAAGTTGATGATTGCCATGGTGCTTCCCGATGCTGCTGTTGCAGGATAAAGGTTACAGGCCCTTGAAAGGTGACTTACCCTGCAGTAACAGAAGGGGAAAAATCAGACGTAGACCTATCTACAGATGTGATGGATGCAAGACAGAAAGAACTTGCATGCAATCACAGGGGAGCCAGGAGGCATCAGCTTTTTTTTTTTTGTCGAGGGAGTGAAATCCTGGCATCACTGAAATCCCACCTCATAGCAGTTTTGAAAATCCAAGTTAGGACTTCATCCAAGAATCTTTGTTGTGGAGCAACTTCTCCAAGGAAATCTCCTTGGGTCTGTAAATCCAGAGGACAGATTCGGTTGTCTGTATCCAAACAATGCCCTAAGTCTCTGTTTTAATACAGCACTTGTCAGCTTGTTCTGCATGGCTTCTTGAGAGCGCACAAACTATTCCTGATGGGTTTCGAAAAAGGAATGCAGACAAAGTGGGGACATTTAATAGGTTTAAATATTCCATAGAAAAGTCTGCATCTCTACTGGAATTATTTTGCAGCATGAAAATTAAAGGGGGGCTGAAGGCCACCATTTTAGAATAACAGAACAAAACTCGGCCTTTTGGATTTAGACCAATGACAAATTTGACCTTTTTCTTTCAATGCAGTATTGATGACTAAGCCTTTACTCCTTTATTAACTTTATTGGCCAAAGGCACTGCATCTGACTAAACCATTGCCAACTGCTTCTTTTTAAATGAGTGAATAATAAATTATTCATCTTCTTCTCCATCATTTATTTTTCAGAAGAACAGGTTTTGAAGATAAAATCATTTGACATTGCATCAAATTTCATCTTAAAGGTGTTAGTCCAACTCCTTGAAAACTCCAAAAACCCCCACCCAAATGGGAGAAAATGATAGGTTTGTTCTTTCCACAGAAGTTGGAAGTATTTTCACAAATGTTACCATAATCCAGTAAGAGTGGGCTCTCAGTCCTCCTCTAACAGCTTGTTCATTGGAGACGTTTGTGCTGCTGCTGTGTCTTCTCCTCTCCAGGGCCCAGATGCAGTAGGTCAGACAGTAGCAGCTCATGTTTTCCAGTCTGGAAACTCGAGGTGTTTCCAGTGCTCATGAGGTGTTTTACACCTGGTGCAACTGGGTCAAGGGCTCAGGGCTGGTGGCTAAGAGTGGGGGGCACCTGGCTCCCTCCCACCCTGTGGGACATCAGCCCGCTGCTGCATCTGCCCATCCACCCCTCTGCCACCAGGACACCCCCCCATCTTCTTTCCCCTCAGTCCCTGGCCTCATCAGCTCTCCAGGGCACCCAGAGAGGGAAGGCTGATGGCAGCCATCCTGGTGGGCGCAGGCCTGATTTCCTGTCCCTGTCCTGCCTCTGCCTGGTCACTCCTTGGATGCTTTCAGGAAGGGATGGGTACTGCTGTGGGCACTCAGCTCCGATTTCACCTTTGGTGCTCTGTTTTTAGTTTTGACCCCTTGACTCTCAACCAGTCCTTTTTCTTGTCACCGTTTGGCAATCCATCATTATCTGGCCTCTCTCTAGATTCTTTGCTGTAGCTCCCTTCTTAGGGGAATGCTTTTGGTGTTCTTAGCTTGGACAAATATCTCTACCCCAGGTGATGAGTAAAACTCCATGATTTGTGTTACGCTAACTGCAGACCAATCAAACCTGAAAGGACTTCTCTGCTACAAAACAGTGGAGTTCCCCTTGATCTGTCTTGTGCACAGGTTGAAAAGATTGCTGTCCAAACCTGGAAAGACTACACCAATCTCAAACCAGTTTTGTTTCCACTGATAATTAACAGCATAGGAGTCTTTGCCATAGGTTGCCATTGGAATCACAATGATGACATACCTGACTACTAGGATGAAGGCTCAAGATGTTCACAAACATGATAGACTTCTACCTGGGGTATCTCTGATGTCCTGCACAAAGCCTCTAATTATTCTGGAGACTTACGGATGTCAAATGACATCTCTCAAAAACATCTCTGCTGAAGACTCTGTGCTAAAATCTGCACATACTTTCTTTTTTTGAGCTCAATCCTGTAGGTTATTTGTGGATTGCACTCTGAGGCAATTTTTAACTTTTACTATTTTTGAGTTGTGTTACATTGATTCTTATTCAATGCTTAAAGGAGAAGACTGTTAAGTCTGTTCTCCATGTATAGTCAACACCAGGGCACAATCTGGCACCTGATTTCTCTGTGCCCAACTCAAAATTTTTCAGTTAACCCAGACTGGATTTAAACATATGTAACAGTTAAAATGTCAGTTCCAAGCAGCAGGCACTCTTTCCCTTCAAAGGGAATGTAAAACAAAATACTCCAAAGTACCTTCAAAAGTGAAGCAAAGCATTTTAACCCTCCCTCATCATGACATCTACAAATGCCCCAGCATCACAAACTGGAGTAGAGCCTCCTCACCCCTCATATTCCTCTCCTCAAACATCCTACCCTGAGATGCTTTGCCCTTCCCCACTGACTCTTAGGGACTCTGCGGTAGTCCAAAAAGGTCAGCAAGCCAGGAATATTTGAACAAGGAGAGCAAGTAGGTTATCAGCAGCCACTTGTACTGCACAAGTGGACCATGTCCCTTTTGCTAAGAAGATGTGCACAGTGAGGCATGCTGTGGCACAGCCTCAGGAATAAAACCTGAGCTATGGCCCAAGTCACACACACACAGGCAATGACGGCAGGCAGGAATGCCAGATTGGCCATTGAGCCTCTGGCAATACCCACTGCAGGTACAGGACGGAGGGCAAATCTCTTGACGGCAGTATTGCAGTTGTATCTTATCTCCTGATGTAAGGAAAGCTGTAAGTTTGGGAGCTGAGCTCTTCTGCTGGAGCCGATGTCTACCTGCAGCTGCCTGCGGAGCCCACCAACGCAGAGGGGGCACAGTGGCTGTGCGTGCCACAGGGTGACTGCCAGCTGCAGGGCATGTCTGCTTCGCCGGGGCGGGGGGCCGCTCCATGCCTGCTTCCTGCATCTCTGGGAGTGTGTGAAACCATCAGATAATCATAATAATTTGCTGGTCCACAGCCCAGTTTGTAAACTCATCTTAAATCATTTCCAGTGACTGTGATGGGAGCAAGATAACTCCCTCCTTATTTTAATCATGCAGATTTACAGATCTAGTCCTGACTAACACAAAGTTGGAATTAGCTCTCCTTTCCAAGCCACATGCAAAACATCCTACTTCCATGCTCCTCCAAGGATCTTTGGACAAAGTTTTGATGACTATAATTTAAGGAACAAGAAAGATATGCCTATTACTGAAAAGCTTTCAATTCAGCTGTATAAAACAATAGTAAACCTGTCATGTTACATTAATTTCTGAGTATTCTGTCTAACAAATTTCCTCAGTCTACACTCCTTGGGCTGTTTGTGGCCTACTTATGAAATTCATCCAACCTGAAGCCTGTTCGTAGGGAGACTTTCCTTGTGATCTCTCAGTAGCAGGTTCAGGGCTGGACAGACTTCTGGCAGGAGCAGACTCATCTTTCCTGGGCAAAAGACATAGGCACACATCTGACCAAAGGATGGGAGAAGGACTGAGGAAACCCTGAGACAGACAGTGCCATGCTTGGTTTTGAGGAGTTCTTGAGAAGAAGGGCAATGAAGAGTAGAAAGTCTGGGCAGCACTGATTTAAGGCAAAGACAGCAGAAATGCAAAAGGATTCAGTGTCAAAATACAAAGAGGCAGGGCAGAGAATGCCATACTGAACCACTGAGACTACTGAATTTGGACTGGAGATTAATAAGAACAGACATATTAGAGATAAAAAATAACACTCAATATTAGAAAAGAATTTATTTGGGAGAGCTCAACAGCTGTGACTGAGAGTTTTCACGATACTGAAAGGAAGTAAGTTTGAATGCAATGAAAAGAAATGTCTGTTAAATGTAATATAGAAACAACATTGAAGTAAAGAGCTTGGTAGGACTGGGAGAAAAAGGGGGATAACCACAGGTTACAGACACAGGTAGGTCCTTTAATAAAGAGAAGAGAAAGTCTAAAGGTTTGGAATGCATATACATTTTCATATTTCAGGGGATAAATTGTATTTCATTTAAGATAGGCAGAAGGTAGCAGCTGCCCTGGGCAACACCATCATTTACTGCACTTTCTTTTGAATGACCCAATATTGGCTTCTGCCAAGACAGAGTACTGACTGTGAAGGACCTCTGCTCTAATCCAGCGTGATCACTTCAAGGTTTCATAATGTCTCACAACTCATCTAACAACATTACATACAAATGGAACAAGTTGAAAATGATAGAGTAAACTCTCTAGAATAGATAAGCAACTGCTTACTGCTTAACACCAGCATTTACGAGCAAAGCTCCAGAGTGATACTTGCTATCCCAGGAAAGCTGACACGGTGGATGGCAGCACTTGCAGAAGCCAACTCCATCAAAGACTGACAGTCAAAGGGAATCAGCAACTGCACTTGAATTCTGGCCACAGAGTTAAATACAGACTTCAGGCTGAATTCTTGGTGCTGGGTCAGAAAAGCTCAGTTGCTCGCAACTGTATTTGAGTAAAGTGTGATTACAGGAAAAAAAAAATCCCGACATCTGCAAAAAGCATGTGCATCTGATGTGAATGCCTAAAGAAAAAATGTTGCCTCTACATTACTGTCAATCATTGCTGAAAAAAAAACCTTGGAAAAAAATTCAGGAATCTGAGCTATGTAACACTCAGTCCCAACATTCTGAACATCTAGCACTACATGTGCCTCATTGATTCCTACAGATTCTAGGTGTGCTATACACTTAGCAAATTAAGAAGGGCAAATACAGTTTATAGATGAAACTGAGTCCTCTTCACATTGCATACAAGAATTATTAGGTGTGCTCTACTTAAGAAAATATAAGTGGTTGAAAAAAGGAAAGAAAAGGAAAGGAACAGGACCTAAGAATGGGTATTTGGCTTTAATTAGTACAGAAGAACTGTGTAGGCTGAACTCCAAGGCAAAAATTTTTGCTCTTCTAAATTCACTACAACAGCAGGCAGTTTTCAAAAGTGCTCTGCAAGTTTTTTTAAAAATTACTTCTTTACTCCTCTTGTTCTTCTTCCATTGTTTCTGAAACTGTGACTGAAAAAATCTGGTATCTCCCAGTGATTACCAGCATCCAGTTAGAACCAACAAAGAAGAATTCTTCCTTGTCACTGGTAGAAAAGGCATCAAATAATGAAAAGTATTGATCTTTTCTACTGGCTTTAGCAGGTATAGAAACAAAACCCTATACTTCAATTATTATATATTTTCTAAAGGGAAACCAAGAACAGAATTGTTGAGTTCGGAATATTAACAAGCTGCATCAGCAAGTCACAAACCATCAGCAAGTTACACTCAGTACACATTGAAATTGGTATATTTTTTTCTCAAATTTTGGTGTACAAATACCAAATAGGTTTTAAATACCCCCAATTACAAAATATTACTTTATTTATATTTGCTATTAGCTAACCACTTATTTATTCCTTTTTGTTTGTGATGTGGAAAGGAGATCTGAATGACAGCTGAACTAAACATTGGGAAAAATTGATTGAATATCCATAATCAAAGGCGACTGAGGCAAGAGCCTAGAACCAGCTGTTAATATCTTTCTCACCATCACCTGCCAAACTAGGCAAATTCATTGGAAAGATGGGGATTTGTTTTTTAAATATTTTGCTCTTTCATAGACAAAGAAGGTAAAGTGAAGCTAACAGAGCAAAGGAAATATGTTCTCTGTACAGATCCCTGTTGAATCACAACAGTTTGTCCTCATACACTACAAAGCCAGGATCTTGGTGTCCAGGATGTACGGCATGATGGACTTTTTGTCTGAAAAGCCAAATGCTAATACTTGTAGCAGCCTCCTTGACGGGGAGTGCTACATATCTACAACAGCAGGAGGCAGGACTCATTTCTATATTTAACTTAGATAATCTTATTTTCTTAAAATAGGTTTGTAGAGTGAACGAATGGAAATAAATTGGATATATTATAGGAGAGGAATGGTAGCAGCAGAAAGTGTCGCATGTCTTGACCTTAGTAAGATTTTTTACACTGTCTCACTCGCCCAACTTATAAGTAACTTGAGGTTTCCTGGTTTAGAGGATGTTATTTCAAGTGGCTGCAAAATTGATTGATAAATTATATCAAGGGATAGTTAACAATTCCTCACTATCAAACTAGAAGGATATTTTGAAAGAAGTTCTGCAAAATAATTTTCTGGTACTACTCAGGTTTTTTTTTTTTAATGAATTATATGCTTCTGGGGAAAAAAAATAATATTCCTAATGTTTGTGGCTGGCACAACTCTGGGAAATGCTGAGCACACCAAGAGTGAGGGCTAGAGTTTACAATAATCTTGAAATATCGGTTTCATAGTTTTAAACCAGGAGATTTGATTCAATAAAGATAATGGCAAAATACTACACTTGGGTAAGACTGACCAAATGTAAAAGACAAGCTGGAGAACAGGCGGGATAGCAGAGGGAGTGCTGACAGGTAGCAAACTGAGCATGAGGTAATGGTGTCAGGCTGTTGTGAAAAAGGCAAATGTTAACACGTAATGTGGGAATGGAAGTACCATTGGAGACACCTGAAGTAATCTTGCCCCTTTGCATGGTGTTAATAGGAACTTAAGTTATACTGTGCACAACTGAACCACTTTGTAGAAGACAAGGGCAAAGTGGAGGCAACCCAGAGAAAAACAACTGTCCTCTAGGAAATGTGACATGTAGAAAGACTGAAGGATTCAAGATTGTTTAAGCTAACTAAGAGAAGACCATTGGAAAACATTATAACAATGTACAACTGTATAAAAAGTTGCTGCAAAGAAGAAAGGAGTAAAACGTTCTCCTTGTCTACCGGGAACACAATAAGAAGTAACAGGCCTGAACAGCTGTATAGAAAACGCAGCTTAGAGATTAGGGAAGGACAGAGGAGTACTGGAACATATGAGCCGAAGGGTTGGAGGAATCTCCGTCTGTTAAGGACAGACTGTTAAGGACAGACCAGACAAACATCCATCAGGAATGGCATACGCAGTCCTTAGACTGATTATCTTTCCTTATTCTATGTACTTACCCAGCTGTTGGAATTCTGAGCTGTTGCAGGCTTGGTTGTTACAGAGCTCTGGAGCTCATGGAGCCCTCCCCTGCACTAATTTCATCTGCACAGGCCAAAACACTGAGAACAAAATTTGAGGACTATATGTGGCCAGGAACTATCTGGGAATGGGAACTTGGAGCTATCTTGGTGAGAAAAAGGCTCTGAAGATCTGGAATTAGCTGAGCAAAAGAACTAGGGCGAGCAAAACCTTTTGCTAAGGCTGCAGACTGAACTCAATGTCAGGCCAGCTATCTCATTTGAAACTCTAACTAAACTTGGTCCAGATTCATACTCATATGAGTATTAGCGGACAGAACAAGGGTCAATATGACTAGATGGATTGTGGTGATGACAAATGTGCAAATCTCATTCATGGTGCTTCATGCTTACCTCTACTACTTGATAGTATCTAAAGTGCAGCAGAACTCAAAGATTATGAGAATGTTTGTTGTTTTATCTAAGCAATGGTGTGTCAAAGGCTTAGCCAGCCAAAGCATATATTTCAGCGAGGTATCTCACTCTTTTCTTCTCCAGAAATAACCACTTGATATTTTTGAAGACAGATCACTTTTTTCCTATTGCTAAACTGCATGTCTGCCAAAAGCATGAAACGTGTGCCAGAGCAACTTAACCAGACACTACACTACACACTTCAAAAAGCTCACTGCTCCACTGGAGCAGAGAGTGCAAAGCATTCACAGAGGCTGAGAGTGTGAGCAGAACAAAAGGATGCATCTACAAGAAAAATGGTACAAAAGCCAAGGATGCACAAACCTATGCTTTTACACTTCAAGAAACGGCACTCAGAGAAAGTGTAATTGTTTTCCATAAGTGATCTACATGAGGCTGAGAAATGACCAAAGGAAGCCAGACATTGGTAAGCTATCCCTCTCCAAAGCTAAATCAGACTGTATCCAACCAACATACACTAGAGTTGCAAGTAGAGTTGCAAGGCACATTACTGATAGTCTTTAAAATACTCTTAACTGGCTTTTCCCACTCTAGTAATTCCTTCTTTTCCTCTTTTATGCCTAAATTTCTGCTCATCTCCATTTCGCTCTTCCAGCCTTCCTGACTTTGTCCTTTCTTTGTCCTTCCTTCTACAGATTCTCACCTCCTCTGTGGCTCTTCATGTGCTTTTTTTCCTAAAGTTGTCCCTCTCGCTGCCCTACCACTACACTCTACCTTTCTCATTGTAGTTCTTTTGCCTTTGTCCCTCTCCTTTTGCAGTTACGGCTGTGTATCTTTAGCAACAGGATTGCTCCTCCTGGGCTTCCTAACAGGTCTTTGTTCCCTCTGCACAGCTTTCTGGATCCTGTACCTGGAAAGGACTCAGCAATGACACAAGATTAGTATGGTTTATATTGACCTGTATGTGAAATACATCGTGCTTCCCGTACTCTTTAATTCCACATTCTGTTGGCTTTGCACTGCCTCCATAGTGTCATGTTTCAATAAACTACAAACTCTTTGCATAATTGGGGCATGTAACAGCATTGATCTACACAGTTGCTGCAACTGAAGCTGGCTCTTTGTTCCAGAGCAACATTGGGCACTTTGTGGACACAAGCAGAGGTGCAGACCTCCTGGGCTTCCTCTCTCCCAAGTGCCCATGCAATTGGTTTGCGTGAGCGAGGAACAGGCCAGGTGCCTGGTGGCGGAAGGTTTCTGGTGCCAGTCGCTAGCTGAGGAGCATGTCCACCCTCAGGGACCGGTGAGCATGTGTTCAGAGTCAGAGGCAGCACATTCACATCCCATGCACAGCGAGCAGGCTCCCAGCTGCTTTGCTGGCCAGCCTCAGCAGCCGTATCTGGCAGAGGGGGTCACAGAGCAGAAGCGATGCTTTGGGGCTACAGGAGACTGAGATACACACCTGGGTGCATGAGGTGACAGCCAGCTGCAGGAATCTCCCCCTCAGCACATGAGACTTGACACATCTGGGTTGTTTGTTCTGCTACATGAAATTGTTTGAGATTGTAAAAAAAACCAAAAAAACAAACCTATCTGTGAGAAAACTGAAGTTGTAAACTAAAGCAGTTTCTCTCTAGCACTGCTTTATAGATGCTCCTGTCAAAAACAGTTCCTGCCTCTGCTGAGAGTGCTTTTTTCACCATGCAGCAGGGTAACAGTAGAAGCATTTTTGACCGTTTCACCACAGTGCACAGAGTTCAGAAATGCAGCACCGGGTCATCTTCTTCCTTACTTGTTACTATGCAGAGAAATGCTCTAAGAAATTGAAAAATTCAACCTCTGCAGCAGTTTAGACCTGTTGTGTGTTGAGAAAGTCTTCTTCATAACTGAAGTGGCCAGAAACACTGCATACATTTTTTTTCCAAAACAGTAAAAAAATGTTAAACCTGAAAATTATATTTTTTAAATCCTTAGGCTCACATTTGAAGACCATTGGTTGAAATGTCTCACATTTGGAACAGTAGTAATCCAAATTTCTTCTGAACCTGTATGACCTCATGGCATCTGTGGCAGTACATACACACACAGAGAGGACCACAATTCAAAATCATAGAATCATAGAATCATCAGGGTTGAAGGGACCTTGGCCATGGCAGGTCTCAAGTTTGTGCTCCCATTAAAATGATCATAGGGCTTAACATCTTCTTTTTTTCCTAGGGAAAACCACTGCCATGGGCTGACTCTGAGACACAGCCATCTTTGCTCCCTCCCAAAATGTGTCAAAAGATTTCCTAACACTGAAAGTAGCTAAGCAAAACACTCAACACAAAGAAGGTGTCAGTATTAAAGCATCCCTTGATCCTTGAATTTACCCTGATACTGCCCTCTCACATAATCTCGTTTTCCCTTCCATTTCTTCTCACTCCTGCCCCAGCTTCTGCCCTAGCTGTTTTTAACAATTCTGCTTGTCCCTTCCTGTGCTACTTTGTCCTACCTGACTTTTTTATCTCTTCCCACCTTCTAGCCATGACTGTAAGGCTCACAGTGTTTTTTATTTCTCTGCATTCATGACAACTTATATTTTCCTAATCCATGCTGCCAGGACTCCAGCTAGGAGACCACTTCTTCCCTGTTGAGTACCATACCAGCCAGAAATGCATTAAAAGTCCTGCAGTGCCAGCCTGGACAATATTTGGCTGGGTTGCAGGCTTACACACTTGGGTCCCGCTTTAGCCTCAGATGAACCAGAGGAACAGCTCTGCACGGGCAGACTCCAAGGATATTAGCTGACAAACTTTATGTTTGAACAGATACAAACACATTTCTCAGAAACAATACTGTCAAGTTCAAATTACCTTTCCCAGGAACAGACAGAGACACATCTCTACACTTTAGTAACCTTAGCCCAGGCCACGTTTGAAAACATGAATGCTTTAATGATTCTTTCTTTTAAAAAAGGTTCTAAAGACAATCAACCAAACAAAAAGAACTCAGTAGCCTAATGTAGATACAATGGGTTTTTTCCCTCTCCTTCATTGTTCACAGGAGCATCAAAAATTTTATAGAAGCACTTGCATTGTCCTGCCCCAGATGTGTGACAGGAGTCACTGGAAGGTTTGCTTAGAACAACAGCCTTCAGACATTTTTTTATGTGCATCTCTAGCAGGAGACCATGCTAATGTCACTAGACTGTTTGAGTAGCCTAGCTAGGTTATTCAGAGTGCTCTTTAGCCTTCCTGCCCCACATCAAGTGATGACACTAAGGCCTAGCTCAAGGGGATTTGGCTTTCTAGGAAAGCCGCCCAGCCCATCCTTAACAGTACGTCAAAGTGCTACACATCATCACTCTGCCCCAGGATCTGCTCCAGCATAGTCCTGCCTGGGAATTGATCTGTTCCTTAACATCTCTGATAGGCAAACCCTCTTTCTATAGTAGATAGCGCATCTCTTTGCAGACAACCTTGATGTAGTGGCATTTTCCAAAGACATTTCTGGGAGGCACTCTCCAGCATGGAAAGTGTTGAATTAAGTTGGTGAAGTCCAGCACAATTATAAGCAAAACAGTATCTTATATATGGCAAAAGTTAACTGTGGGTGTTGCTACTCTACTGCATGTTTACAAAGAGTAAATAGGAAGGAGGAGGTCAAAACCAACTTCCTTCAAATGTGAACTTTTTTTCATTGTTGTTGCAGGTCACATGAGCCTTTCTAGAAATGGTGAAATTTTCTCCCCTTCCTTACGTATTAACACAGATTCATACTCATATGAGTATTAGCAGACAGAACAAGGGTCAATATGACTAGATGGATTGTGGTGATGACAAACGTGCAAATCTCACTCACGGTGCTTCATGCTTACCTCTACTACTTGCTAGTATCTAAAGTGCAGCAGAACTCAAAGATTATGAGAATGTTTGTTGTTTTATCTAAGCAATGGTGTGTCAAAGGCTTAGCCAGCCAAAGCATATATTTCAGCGAGGTATCTCACTCTTTTCTTCTCCAGAAATAACCACTTGATATTTTTGAAGACAGTATCAACAGCAGGAATCTGTAATACAAATCCAGATCTTTACATCCTCATCAGTCTTACCAAAGCCCAGTAGAGTTCAGTGCTCAGAATGTATCTTCCAATAAGGCTTTAAACTCCCAGGATATCAAGTGTTGTAACTTTCTCAGTGGGCCCAAACCTCACCTAGGTGAGATCAGAAGGACCTACTCATACCCTGGTGACAGCCTCATGGCTGGGACTTCAGGTCTCTGCCCTGGGACTGCAATTTGAACAGTTCCGTGTGTGAAGCTCAGGCTAGCAGACTGACTGCAAGACAACAAACATTGTCTGGAATTACAAATTGCAATACTGTGCAGCACACAAGCATACAAAACCTTCTCGAACAACCAGATTAGGGAATTGCATCCTTAATTGGCACAGTAGGAGCAGTGGGTGTGATGGGGAATGGAGAGCTGAAGCACAGCACACAGTAATGCCTATATGGGAAGAAAACTTGGAGTATAAATACAAAACCATAAAGGACTGTAAAGCTGCCTGGTAATGACAAAATAGCAGAAATGAATTAGCATCAGATAGAAACATACTGTTAACAGGCATGTTGTCTTGAAAAGAAGTGAAGAAAGATAAAAGTCTGAAGTTATTGCTGCAGAAATTCTTCCAGTCCAAGAGAAAAAAAAAGGAAAAATTATGTGGGTACACTTTGGGCTGGGCAAAATCTGTAGGTTTCTGTAATGTTAACCCACTTTCCAATGGGAAAGGAATGTACAGATAGGATTATTTGTGCTAATAGGTAGGAAGGCAATCAGCTAGTATTCTATTATGAGAGTGTAATTAGGAAGGTATTTAATAATGCGAAAGGAGACTGCAAGGAAGCAAACTCCATACCAGCACTGGGTACGTGAACATTTTACACTTCTGTGGCGAAGCATACAAGGAGATATTTTTGTTGACTATTCATACATTAATTTGAGGAAGCTGGCAAAACCAGCAATGAACCTAGTGTTTTCACTGAAGAGAAGAAATTAGATATTAGCATTGCTGAAACTCACTGGGATGAACTGCAAAAAGTTCAACTCATTGACTGGGGAGCAAGGAACGCACAACAGAGGCAGAGCCAATGGCCAGCCTCCGTCAAGGACATCGCTACCAGCTCTAGAGTTTCTGGTAAGTCCAAAGAGCAGGAGAGAGGATGCAAATGTGCTACTGTGTAGCTGGTGAAGGCCAAAAGGAATCTGGTTAGGGTCTACTGCAAAGCATTGAGGTGAAGCAAAACAGAGAATGGAATTCATTGCTTGTCAAATACCTCCGTGTTGTGCATTGGGAGATTAATGATAGAGGTTTCATGAGGCCAATAATGAAAACATCTTTAGTTATTGATGCTTAATTATAGTGATTTTCTAAGACAAAAGGATAACATAACTATTTTGATGGGGAAAAAAAATCATCTCTAAAACTAAAAATCCTACAACTCCTTATGAACCAATACAAAATACCTTCAAAAACTATGAGCAAATTAATTTATAAATTACTGACTCTTTGGGGGCCCGCATTTACCTGCATTTTCTCTGGAAGCCTGAGCTGCTTTTCTTACTGATCACAAGTCAGCACATCTAGATTTAAAAATGATCAGGTAATGTCCAGGTAAATGCTACACCCATCTGACCAGCCAGGCAGTACAGGTGGGCTTAAAAAGGGACTACATGAGCCACATTCTGCAGAGCCTGGGGAGAGGAAGAGTCTTTTTCTTTCTTCCCCCAACTTAGTTTTGGAGAGAGAGGAACTGGCCCAAAGAGCTGGCCAAAAAACCCTAGGCAGGGATATTGTTTTCAAATGTGCCTGCTTTCCCTGATCTTTTTAGAAATATGTCAATTTGGAGAAAACCAAGTACAGGCACACCAGATGGGTCACCTGCAACCAAAGGGGTTTGGGCATCCAGCTGTGTCTGAAAGAGCAGCTGCGTAATGTCTGGCAGATGTGCCAGAGTGCACTTCAGAAATGAAAACAGCAATTTTTAAAAATATATACTAACAGAGTAAAAGATTATGGGTTTGACTGGAATCAAAGTTGCAAGAGAAGAAAATAAATAACTAAATGTAACTCCAGCTGGCATTTAAAACTGAAATGCCTATTTAAATTGCTGGTGCCTCAGCTATTATGGGCCTCAGAACGGGGGGCAGATGCAGCACCCTATCTTTCACACCGGTATCTCCAGGAGCAGCTTTTTAGGTCAATGAGACAAGGCCTTCCTGCCCACCACTGTGAAAGGTGCCACCTCCTCTGCTCGCTTGGCCACTCTCTTTCTCACTTCTAAGAGAAATGCAGCATTAAGTTTTATATGGGATTTGATTGCCATGGCTTCCTCTCCATCATCATATATTTTGTTTCCCAGCTTTGGGTTTTGAAGCTGGACTGCAAAATGGAAATGCAGCAAACTCTTTCATATAAGCGTGAATGACACCACAAGCTGGAACATGGACAGAATCAAGGAAGAACACAAAGCCCCGGGGGGTGCAAACGAGATGTATTGGTATCCAGGTTATCTTTTCTTTCATCTTGACAGATAGAGGAAAGGGTGCAGCCAGAAATAGATACATAATGCAAATCAACTTCTGGCTTCATGGCTGGTGCTGTTGTGAGGGTTTTGGCTTTTATGACAATGAGATGTTCTTCAATGACTACAACCTGTTACAGAGGGATGGGATCCACCTGTCTAGAAGAGGCAAGGGAACCTTTGGCAGCAGGCTGGCCAACTTGGTCAGGCAGTCTTTAAACTGAAGGACTTGGGGGGCGGCATCCAAAGTGGTAACACTCACAGCATTGCATCCAGCTGGGGAATAAGCCAGGCCAGCCAGAACAGTGACAAATGCTCCTTAGCTGCCTCCCAAGATAAGAACCAGAAGACCAACCACCCCAAGTATGTGTATACCAGTGCACGCAGCCTGCAGAACAAACAGGAGGAACTGGAGCTCCGTGCCTGGTCAGAAAGTTATGATATCATAGGAATAACTGAAACATGGTAGGACAACTCGCATGACTGGAGGACGGCGATGGATGGCTATAGGCTGTTTCGTAAAGACAGGCAGAGAAGAAGAGGAGGAGGAGTCAAGCTCTATGTTAAGGAGAACCTTGAATGCAGAGAAGTCAACTATGGTGATCATGGAAGCCCTATTGAATGCCTCTGAGTCAAGATCACAGGGGTTGTCTCCAAGGGGGACCTTACAGTAGGCACCTGCTACTGACCTCCAAACCAAGACGATAAGGTCAATGAAACAATATTTGGATCACTTAAGCAAGCTTTGCATCAACAGAACCCGGTTCTTATGAGTGACTTCAACTACCCAGACATTTGTTAGAAGAACAATACAGCAGCTCACATGTCATCCATCAAGTTCCTGAATGTGTACAGGACTGCCTCCTCATACAAATGTTAAATGTGCCAACCAGGAATAAGGCACTGCTGGACTTTGTAACATCTTGGTTAGTGATAGCCTTGGCTGCAGTGATCACAGTATTGTGGAGTCTGAGATCCTGCTGAGCATGCTGAAGGTTAGTTAGTACTAAGTCAAAGGTTTTAGATTTTAGAAGAGCAAACTTCACCTCGCTCGGAGCTTAGTTGGGATGGATTGCATGGGAAGATTCCATGGAGAATAGAGGAGCTAGAAAATGCTGGGAATTTTTCAAGAACAAGCACAAAAACAGTTCATCCCCTTTAAAAGTAAGGGAAGTAAGCAGAGCAAGAGACTCCCTTGGCG
The DNA here is from genome assembly GCF_036417535.1 of Chlamydotis macqueenii. Lineage (NCBI taxonomy): Eukaryota > Metazoa > Chordata > Aves > Otidiformes > Otididae > Chlamydotis > Chlamydotis macqueenii. The sequence continues at coordinate 90,973,444 of NC_141558.1, read as the reverse complement.
TACAGTGCGAGTTTCAGAGTCTGCTCAAAACCAAAACAGAAACATACCAAAGATGTAAAAGCAGACTAGTATCCATTGTGAACTAGAAGGGCACTGCCAGGATGTGCAGAGATGCTGTTAGAAAAGCAAAAACTCAACTCGAATTGAAATTGGCCAGAGATGTCAAACACTACAAGAAAGAGTTATTTCAGCTATGTAAACAACAAGCAGAAACAGAAGGGAAATATTGGCCCGCTGTTAAACAGGAGAGGTGAATCAGCCACAGCAGTGCTGAAAAGGTAGAGGTTCTCAACACTTTCTTCACCTCTGTCTTTACGAGCACTGTTGGGGCCCAGGCCTTAGGAACAGAAATCCAGATTGATACAAACACAGACCCGCCATCAGTAAAGGAGAAGTTGGTATGCGAACTATTACAGGAGCTTGACCCCTACAAATCGATAGGTGCTGATATTATCCACCCAAGGGTGTTAAGAGAACTGGCTGACGTTGTTGTGAGGCCACTATCCATAATCTTTGAGAAGTCGTGGAAATCGGGAAATGTCCCAGAAGACTGGAAGAATGCTAATCTCATCTGGTATTCTGTACCCTCATCTACAAGAAGGGCTTAAAGGAGGATCCAGGAAATTATAGGCCCATCAGTCTTACTTCAGTCCCTGGGAAAGTTATGGAATGAATCCTCCTGGGGGCTATCACAAGTCAAATGAAGCACATGATTGGGAGAAGCCAGCACGGATTCACTAAAGGCAAATCATGCTTGGTAAACCTGATCACCTTCCATGACAAACTAACCTGCTTGGTTGATGCGGGGTGAGCGGTGGACATTGTCTACCTGGATTTCTCCAAGGCTTTCAATACAGTTTCCCACAGCCTCCTCCTAGAGAAAGTGATTGCGTTACGGTCTAGGCAAGTGGTCTGTGGGGAACTGGCTGACAGGCTGCACCAAGAGAGTGGTAGTAATTATCTCCCTTTCAAACCGGCAACCTGTCATAAGTGGGGTCTGCCAGGGATTAATATTGGGCCCAACGCTGTTTAGGATCTTCATAAGTGATCTGGATGATGGGATCAAGTGTACCTTCATGAAGTTTGCCAGTCAGTCAGTTTGAAGTTTGAACAATCAGTCATTGGAATAATCGACCCAGGGAAGTGGTGGATTCTCCATCTTCTCTAGACAGTGCTTCTGCCAAGAAAGGTTGGACCAGATGATGTGTGAGGTCCCTTTCAACCTGGTATTCTATGATTCAAACAGGTTTCTCCCCACCACCTGAGGGCTTCAGCTGGCATTCTCGCTGTATTCCTTAACCAGCACAGCCTCTCTAGCAGGAAAGGCTGTATTATAAACTACATTCCAAAGCAAAATACCTTGCAAGTCATTTATCACAAGAAGTATTCCTGTACATACATGTTATGCCACTCATCATTTTCAGCTCACGGCCAGCTTTTCAGAGAGATTGCATATACAGATGGCAGGCTTGGCATTCAGTGCTTTTCTCACTTTCTTCTTCCTTTTCTCTGCCCTCCTACCCCATCCCTCTTGGAGGCCCTACCACCACAGGCTCTACGTTATGAAAGTGAAGAAGCAATGAGCTCACCTAAACAGTGATAAATTCATATTTTTACAGGATGCTTGCCTTAGCACCATAGAGCATTTGGATGTCATTAAATTCACACCATGCTGCGGTAATAAAGCGCGCATTGAGAGGTGAAGAGCTAGCTAACTAAGGATAGGAGATAAAAAGGCTGGGGGGGCGGGACTGGGGATTCCTCCCTTCCCTTTCCTCCCGTCAGCAGCAGCAGCAGCCTGCCCTTAGCCCTCGCTGAAAGCCTCAGGGAGCATCATCTTGCGCTTGCCGCAAAGAGAGAGGCTGCTGCCTAGTGGTGGCTGAGAAATCGAAGAGCGTACTGCTGTCACGGGTCACCACAGGCCACTGGACTGCTGCTCCTGGGCCAAGGCGGGAAGAGGGGAAGGTCTTCTGGCTGCATCCACCTCCCTCTTGCATCCCCTTGGGCAGCAGATCTTTGTGTTGGATTGCGCTAGGGGAGGGCTGGCTCTCTGGCCAGCAGTTGGTACTGGGATGAGCATCTTCCTTCTCTTTCAGCAGTGGGTTAGATGGGAGGACACCACCTGCCAGACCTGGCTGAGGGGGCTCCACTGGTCAAGTACAGAGATCCTACAAAGTCCTTGTCAATGAGGAGCCATCAGCATTAACCCAGGGAGTTTACAGAAGAGGATTACAGTGCTCCTTACGACACTCCAGCATATTCCTCAATGACCTGACAATAAATACAAAATCACCTCTGATAAAGTTGGCACATGGCACAAATTCTAGACAACTGGTGAAGAGCAATGTGGGTAGGATTAATGAGTACTGAGACCATACAGTAAAATTACTTTAACATCAAAGAAATGCAGCCATACAAACACAAACCATTCCTAAGGATCGGTAGATTGTATTGTGGCTACACCAGCTCCAGGATGCTCAAAGTAGTCTGGAAACACAGAGCTTCCTAGTGCGACTCCAAAACAAAAAGCACTCTTCCGATCCATAAGCATGGGAGTAGCATACAGGAGCAGGAAGGTGATGCTGTCTCTACATACGCTACTACAACTCTAGTATTGTATTCTATATCCAACACAGATGTCTTCATTTTAAAATGCATGTAGGAAAAAAGGAGAGGAAAAAAGCCACTGAAATTATCCAAGGGCTGAGGGAAAAGTCTTTCTTGCATTGAGGGCCTTCAGCTGTGGTTCAGAGACATGATAAATCTGGTTTAGGATACCTCAGATCAAATAAAAAATGTTGCAGCTACTTGACACCGTGTTCAAAAGCAGGACAAATTAATTTTGCTGGTTTAAACCTGCTCCTAAATTTATGAAAAGGTAATTCTATCCTGACCAAGTTCATGCTGGATGAAGTATCATGGGTCTGCACCACTTTAACTCCATGTCAGATCAGGTAAGGTCTGTTCCCCTGTAGCTGGCATAAAGCCACCGTAAAAACATAAATCCAGCATAAACACTATGTCATGTGCAGTAACTAATTCATCAGAAACATGACTGTATGCTGCTGTAGCATCTGGATCACACTGGTGCAGACAGACCTGACAGCTCTGCAACAAGCAAACTGAAAGATGATCTGATTACTGTAAAAGTGATATCATGGTAAGAAAATACTAAAGGATACTAAGGAGTGCTTTAAATTAGCACAGAGCGAGAAACAGCAAGCACCACCGGGAGGAAATCAAGGCAAGTCAAATTCAAGCAAGACATTTTAAACTCATTGTTCAAGAGACTACACTACCAAAGGAAATAGTGGATTCTCCATAGAAAATGATGGATTCTCCATCTTCTGGGGTCTTCAGAGCAAGACTTCAAGTTACTACAAAATACGTGCTTCAGTCAAACACAAGCTACAGCTGGTCACAATGCATAGGAAGGCAGAACAGCTAGCACAGCGGTCCTTTAAAAATCTATGTTTCTCCAGTATGGACTACATTGTCCTTCTGAGCACACCTCTAATCAGAACTTCCCTCCTGCATGCATGTTTGGCGTAATAGATGAGAGAAAATTAGGAATTATAAAAGCTTCCCTGTGGAGAGAAAGAAGTCACTACATTATGCAACAACATACGAAGAAACTTTTCTCTGTTTCATACAAACATAGAGGAATGCGTAAATACAGATGTCAGATAATTAGTAGCACAAGTAAAAGAAGATTAACAAAATATATTTATAATTAAAAGTGGAATGCCTGTATTCACTTCAAAATTTTAAAGCCAGAAAAAACTTCAGTAGGCTACATCTGTTAAGTAAATGTCATTTTATTATGTATGTTTTACTCATTATACTTGCAGTCAAGTTTAAACACAAAAGTACTTAAAACTGTTGTTAGATTATTCCTAGTAAAGATAATAAATTAAAAAATAACAAGATAAAGTCTGGCTGTTGTATCAAAGTACTGAACCTTTTTTCAAACGCTGTATGCCAATGAAACGCCCAGTGTGACCAGTACCCCCTGCTCCTAACGCCTCGTAATACAGTTAGCATAACCAATGCCATTTTGTAAGGCAAATGGCTGGAATATGTAAGCGCACTGATCATGTATCACACCCCTCCCGCTTCTTTCTGCCTCTCTGTCAGCGTTGCGATAAGACGGTTTGCCCACTAGTGTTGGTGACACCCGTTATGGAACGGGGAAGAGTAACGGCACATGAGGCACTGCCTATAAAATCCAGCAGCTGCAAAGGGGCTTAGACGGGAGCTGCTGCTGAACGGCAAAGCCGTGATTAGCCGGTGGTCGAGGACGCCTCCTTGTCATCTTCTTCCTCCAAGGACTGTGTGAGTAACTTACATTCTTTTATGGTAAAGTCTGAGTCTAGATTGCAATTATTGTATCATGTGCTGATTATTAAGAATCTGACCTGATCTGCAGTGGGTCCAGGTGACTAAAAAGTTTTAGTAAATACAAATTCCAGATAATAAGAAAGCTATGCAAATTATTAGAAATGCTGTTTAACTATAAGCTCTGCTAATTGCTAAAAATTCTATGTAACAATATGCTATGCTAACTACTAGAAACTGTACATAGCAATAAGCTATGCTGATTGTGACAATTTCATTACGCAATAATAAAGCTCTAATTATAACCACAAACCTGTGGCCATTGGTCATTCTACCAAGGATCCCTCAAAGAACCTGCCTGGTTACATAGCGTCAGGTGACACTCAGAAAAACTCCTAATTTGCAATTTTTGTTGCTCTTTTGCATAACAGTAGAGCACTAATATTTAATGCAACATTTCAACTATTAATTGATTCAGTAGCATCTCAGACGGGCTTGCATGAGAAGAGGCTGCACACTGTAAGAATAATACTGGAGTAACACGCAGTACTAGAAACAGAATCCTTTGTTATACAGATTTTGTTAGAACGAGGGTGGGCTTTTATTTTTACAAGGGAAAAAGTATACTCCAGCCACAGATGAGGAGTCCCGCAAATTATTTGTGAAAGAAAATGTATGAAAACACGGCGCTTCCGCCTGAGTCTAGCAGTAATGTTGAAAAAGAACCCACTGACCCAAAAGATGTATGCTTACTGGCGGGGTAACATTTCTTTCGGCTGTCTAGAGGTGCTTGTTGATTTCTGTGTTTCTGAAACAATCAGAAATTCTTGAGAATAGCAGAATGCATTAAATTAAATTGAGAATCACTACATCCAGTTAATACATCTAGCTTTCTGGGAGCCAAATGTGTGGTAGGTAGCGTCCTCCAGCTGACTTAGCACAGCAAAGAAAAGACAATGTTGGTGATAACGAATATATCTCTAACATAGTGTTTTAGCAATGTAAACCGTTCTCTGTTTTAAATTTCTCTACAGTGGCCTAGCATTTCTATCCCTAAACTATAGATATTGCAGCTGGATTTTCAAAATCGATTTTGGTTGAGTTGCAAATAATAATTTCTGATAAATCATTACATGCATATTTTCTATTTCTAGGCAGCAAAATAAAAAGTAGAAATAGGAATTGGGGTAAAAAATGGCAAACCGAGTCAGAAAAAGTTTTGCCTCAGCAGTAATGGTGTGATGTTGCCACAGGCACTTGCCATTTGTGAAAGGCCAGTTTTTTCCATGAGCAAAGAAGCAAAAGTCAAATTCCTCATGAAAGAGCTCCACAGAAAATGGATGTGGAGCAGAAGGTAAAAGACACTCGGGTCGATCTGTCAGAAGATGCATTCCTGTGACATACACCAGAACCAAGTCCCACCACCTGCAGAACCAGGTGACAACTGTAGAGCTATGGCACTTCCAAGTTTTCAGCAAGTGAGTCAAAACTTTACTTTTTTCTTTGAGCTCCCGATTAGCGAATACAGAATCAGTTAGACTTACAGCGTTCGACATCTGATAATGACAAAGTTTATCTAAAAATAAAAATAAAACGGGAAAAAGAAAAAAAAAAGAGATGGATTGGTGCTTTGGCAGTGAGGTGGGAACGACGCATGGAGCGCTGAGGACCAATCCTTCTGCCGCGGCACAGCAAACCTGCGGCCGCTCCGCTTCCCCCCCGCCGGCGCCGCAAGCCCCGCGCTCCCCTGCCCCGCAACGCTCGGGTGGGCTTCACCCAAAACTTTGCTCCAGCTTAGCGCAACCTCGTTCTGGTTTCGTTTTTTTTTTAATTTTATTTATTTAATTAATTTTTTAAGCTAATATTTCAGCGCGTACATCCTCTCCCCCGCTTCAGGCACCCGAGCACCACCTGCTCCTTCCCCCCGGTGTCCAGGGCGGGGGTAGTGCGGCGAGAGCCGAGGGGGGGGGGGGGGGGGAAGCGGTGAGACACAAGCACACACAGAAAGACCCCCGGCGGCGGTACCTGTAGAAGTAGTGCCAGCAGAAGAGGCAGCAGAGGAGGCGGCAGCCGAGGGGTTCGAGGCGGGGGGGGCTGCGCAGCGCCAGCAGCAGCGCGGGCACCAGGAAGGAGGGCAGCTCCTGCAGGAACCAGGCGCAGCGCGCCGGCAGCCGCCCCCGCGGCCGGCACAGCCGCTCCTCGTGCTTCCCGTAGCGGGACGGCACCCGCAGGTACAGCGACAGCTGCAGCAGCGCCAGGGCGCCCAGCAGCGAGCTGAGGGCCAGCACCAGGCTGGGGAAGCACTGCATGCTGGGGGGGGGGTAGGTCGGGGGGCGGGGGGCAGCGGGCGGGGGCGCCGGGGCAGCCAGGCAGGCGGCCCTCGGCCAGCGCCGGCCCCAGCCTTAAGAGAGCGGCGGCCGGTCACCCCGCCCCGCCGCGCTGCCTCCCATCGCCCGGGCTCGTCAGAGGGCGCAGCCCCCAGTGCCGGAGCGGGCCAGGCGCCCCAGTCCGCCCCGAGGGGAGCTGCCCGCCGCGGAGCCCGCTCCCACCCCTCGCCCTCCTTCCGCCCGCCCGCTTCGGCCCCGCGGTGACGGGAGGGAGCGGCGGGGGGGCGGGCAGGGCGCAGCCCGGAGGTGCGTGATTCTCAGCGGGAGGCGGCGGTGCCGTGCCGCTGCCCCCGGGAGGTGCCGGGCGGCTTGGCTCGCCCTGGGTCGCGGCGGGACTGGGTGGGCAGCGGGCGGTGGGACGGGAGCTCGGCCCTCAGCGCTTCTGTCGCCGTGAATGCCGCGCCGTGGCCAGCCCGGCGATCGGCGGGGCAGCGGCTGAGCAGCCTCCCGGCAGCGGGGAGTGCCGCTCCCCTCGCCTGCGGGCAGAGAGGTGCCAAAGGCCAGCTGCTGAAAACTAACAGCCCTGGATGCCCGCGGTAGGACTGGCGAAACCCCGTCCAAAACCTACGAGTCTGACAACTCCAGCGCCTATTTGGCACAACTAGAGGATGCCCAAACTTTAAGTGCCCCAAGTTTTTAGGTATTAATGTAAGTCCTTGCTTTGGGGTGTGCTCACAATCCTTCAGTCTCAACCACATGGAGCAGTTTTAGAATCATAGAATCACAGAATGGTTTGAGTTGGAAGGGACCTTTAAAGGTCATCTGGTCCAACCCCCCTGCAAGAAGCAGGGACATCTCCAACCAGATCAGGTTGCTCAGAGCCCCGTCCAACCTGGCCTTGAATGTTTCCAGGGATGGGGCATCAACAGCCTCTCTAGGCAACCTGTTCCACTACCCTTGTTGTAGAATTTTTTTTCCTTAAGTCTAGTCTGAATCTACCTCCCTTTATTTTAAAACCATTACTCCTCAGCCTACCACAACAGGCCCTGATGAAGAGTTCCCCCCCATCTTTCCTGTAGGCCCCCTTTAGGTACTGGAAGACTGCTATAAGGTCTCTCTGGAGCCGCCTCTTCTCCAGACTGAACATCTCCAACTCTCTCAGCCTGTCTTCACAGGAGAGTTTTGACAACAGCTTGCCTAAAACTACAGTCTGGGAATTAGGCTTTCCTTTGCCTGTTTTCTCAAGGATCTTCATTTGGTAAGGACTGTTGGGGTGTTGAATTACTGCAGGAGGGCTAGCAGAACTTTAAACTCTGTGCTGTTAACTGGCCATTACAGCATATCACCTCAAGGCCACAAATTACAGTTGCATCTGTGACATCTCAGCTTTGCTGAGAAAGGAGTTGGATCCAACTCCACAAAGGACTGGACGCCATGCAAAACACTCTTGTGGAGCAGAGGTGGTCATTGATTCTTATTCAAGGTCTGAGTGGTGCTAATCTAGGATGTGGGAGACTTGGGTTCAGTGTAAGGGGATTCTGTCTGCAGAGGCTGACCAAACCAGCAGCCTACAGACTGTCCCGTACTCCAGGAGGCCCTTGTACTGTTAGGCTGGCTATTCTAAGGGGCAGTTACTTAAAACAGAGGAGTGGAGCTCTTTCAGCTGAGGACCATTTCTCCCTTATCCTCATAGAGCGCTGGAATGACTAAGGTCCTGTTCATTGCAGTAAGTAAGACAGATTAAGGCTTGTCTGGCCTCGGAGATGTGTGGCATATTATGGCTGTCACGCACATGCCGGAGCACGCTTCCCCCACAGAAGATGCCTGTCTGCCTCCACGCTGCCTGCTGGAGACCGCCTCTGGCACACGCCGTCTCCCAGCTGTGTGTAAGAGAGGGCTAGCTGGGCTGGACCAGAACTGTGCCAGGTATGCTAGCCGTAAAACAGTGTAGGTGATGGGAGGCTAGTGGCATAGGCCTCTGTGTTTGAGAAACGGTTGTATATACCATCAACGGAGGAAGGTGCCTGCTTCGTGAAGCAAACCAAAGCTCAGCAGTTATTTGAGGATGATTGTGGGGATCACTTCAAAAGTATGCTTTGGATTCAAACTTAAAACTATAAAGAAGGCACAACATAAGAATGGCAGGGGGCTGTGATCTCAAACACAGCGCTGGTAGCTTCAGGTAGTCCCCTGCTCATCATCCTGGTTGGTTGGATTCAAGTGGAAGGGGCCAAGTTCTACTTGTTTACAGGGGAAGACAAATGGGAATTCTTCTAGTGTTTAAAAAATGAGCTAGTCACATTTAAACCATTGCCAGTCCACAGAGAGAAGGAGGCACTTTTAAGGTGAGATTCATCTCATCCAAGGAGGTAATAAAACAGATACATTAATCATAATGTAGAAAAGCCCATTTCTTTCAATTGGCTCTAAAAGATGTCTAGACAAATGTATCAGGAGAACTGAATCTCACTTTTGCTCTGTAGGTTTGAGCACTGAAGTAATTTCTGTGGACAGATACTCCTCTTAAGTACCACGGTGGTTAACGTTTGTTGTTGGAAACTAACACCACATGACTATTCATCACATTCAACCGCTGGACAAGTCTTCCCTGAGTATTCCTTCTTCTTGCCTAAGTACCATGTCAGGGCTTGTGATGAGACAGGTGAAAGCGGTGCTGCAGAAGTATTTTTGGTACACATCAGCGGGCTTTGAGAAGGAGGCAAGGTGCAGCACTGAAAGCGCATGGTTCCTGTAGGATCACCAAAACTTTATTTTAAACCAAACTTTATTTTTCCTTTAGGTGCATCTGTGAAGCAAAGGAGCACCAGGCAGAAATTTGTCTTGCCCTGAAATTGTCTCGAGCCAGCACGATCAAGCTACAAAACATGGACCGTTTAATCCAGACTTTTTCTCTTCCAGTAACTTACAGATGTTCTGAATGCTTTTTTATGTCTCAACAGTAAATAATTCCGTGGGAGTATTTGTTGGAAAAAAATACTTCAACAATAAAGTGTTTGCAGGCCTGCTGAATTTGAAGGGAGGGGGGAAAGGCATGCAGTCTAAGCCCTGGTTGCATATCTGATAAAACTTCAGAACTCTTGGCTTATTTTCTTTGAAGAGAAAAGTCAAACTCATCTGTAGAACTGAATTGTACAAAATGTACAGGAGGTATACAATGAGGTATGCCAGAGGTATAACTTTATAAATAGGAATCATCTAGAGAAAAACTGTAGGTCATTTATAAATCTGGAGCTCAGTGGATGCAAGAGGCTTTTCAGAAGAAAATTAGAGATGGAAATCAAGGTGGCTTTGTACTACTGCGGGTCTCTTCCCTGAGTTCAGGAGGTAGCCAAGAATCGGTGTGGCCCACTGCAGAATCTCAGAATGGCTGGAGTGTCGCCTTCCCAAAGCACAGCCTGCCTTCTTCTGGCACTCCTCTGATCCCACGGTCTATGTCCCTGCTCTGGTAGCTCTGGGTGAGAAGAGCTGGCCTTTCTACGGTCCAGAGAAGTTTCTTACCTAAGAGAGCTCCTGTAAACCAGCATCAGAGCACAGTGGAAGTAAGAAGCGGTCTGTCACTTTTACCCAAAAGGACCTGGAGCTTGGGTGTGTAAAGAGGACCATTAGGGATGCAGTCCTTGCAATTGCACATATGTAATCTTTAGGAAGGGCTGCAGGATTAAGTTCTGAAGGAGAACACTCAGTGAGATGAACAGTTGCCTAAGGTAGTTCCTTAGATGTCCCAGAAGTTACATGTGCACTGGTGCAATTTTGATTAAATGTCTTTCCAGTGCTGACATGAATGCAGCTAGACTGGAGTTAAGAAACACTGGGAGCTATCAGCTGCTGTTGACTCTTTGTTATACATCATACGTCTCCTGTGCTGAGTAAGAAACTGTTCATTTCCTCATGGTTCATTTCCTAATGTGTTATCCTGATATGATTTTTAATGCTGCAAAAGCACAGAGTCTCCAATATAGACATTTCCCTTTCAGTCACAAGTCGTCTTTTACTACTTAGCAGGAATTGTCATCTACTGACATAAGAAGCTGCATGACTGTCACTTTGTATCACATGTTAGATCCAGCAAGTGAAATTTAAAACATTTAAGAAAAGAGAAAATTCTTTTCATTTTCCTTCAGTCAAAGATGTTGGTGCATAGAAAGAGTAGGAACCAAACTCTGTAGTAAACCTACATTTCTAAAGGCCTGTTCTGTCACTTGTGCAAGCAACTGTAGAAAAGCAATTAGAACTGCAGAAAAGTGCATTAACTTGGCTTGTGAAATTTAATAAATAAGGCGCTGCCGTTGCTTATACTCCTAGCGCTGCTGGAAGTCTGAGAATAGGTTTTGAGGAAGACAGGGCAAATTACTCCAGTGTGGATGTGAAGAAGGAGGAATAAGTTTCCTGCAGGATTAACTTTAACCTCGTGCACACAGAGTTTTGCAGCCAGTTATTTTTAATAATGTGTTCACATCGTTGCTGGGATGAATATAAAAAACTATGACAAACAAAAGCCCACAAACAATAGGGAGAGACTTAGTATTTTAAGGCTGGCTTTCCTTTTACTTCAGATTTTCTTGAATAGCATCTGTAGAAATTGGCCAGGAGATTGGAATCTGAACCCCAGTTCTCTCCTTTAATTCATCTTATTTTATCTAGTGACCTTTTTGCTGTGTTGTCTGGGTTTCCTATTCTGATCCCTGAGAATGCAGTTCTTCCAGCAGAGAAGGAAGATCCATTTACACCCACACTGTCCCACTTATTCCAGTTTGTGAGGACTAAAACATCCTAGCCACCCAATGTTACAAGAAGATGAGGAAACACTCTCAAGGTAACTGGCTCATTGAAGCGGAGCCAGAGAATCACAGAATGAAAAGCAGGGGGAGCTTGAGGAGCACGAGAGAATCTTCCTCATCTGGTGTCTGGTGTAAAGTACTGAGTCCACGCAGCACAGAACTGCAGTTTCCGTGCTCACCAGAAGCAGGGACATTGTCATTCCAGACAGTCTCTCCTGAGAAATTAGCTATAAACTCTAACATGTTTCTCCTGATCATTGCAAACCACGTATTTTCAAAGACTTCTTGCTCAACATGTCCCAGACGGGAAGGCCACCTCCTGACAAATTTCATGTGAATGCTCTAAAGCCTGGGGGTGCCAGAGCAGCTCAAAGAAAAAGTCACATTTTTTTTTTTAACATGGTTAGTTACTTTCTTTTCAGAAACAGTTGAATTGTGGCTGATCTTCTCCAAAAACTTTGAGCAGGCACCAAACTGGGGAAACTGTGGACTGTATGGTTAGAGCTGGCAAAGTTATAAACAACATAAGATGGGGCCTAACAATGGGAAATGCGAGGCATTGTTAATGATTTGGGGTATTTTTTTCCCCCACCTGCCATGCATAGGAGTAACAAATGAGGCAGAGCACCCTCTATGCTGCTGTGTTTCCCTGCCTGGATCCCAGCAGCAGGGGTTGCCACCGTACCACTGCTGTGGCCAGCCCAGCTTTCGACTCAGTGGTGTGGGTGGTCTGAGCCAGCAGTGCAGGCACTCCAGCTATGCTGGGTTGCGGGGCAGATGCCTTCCCTGAAGGTCCTAGGCCCCTTCCTGTTAAAAATCAGGGACCTGCCTGGAGCATGCCACAGCTTCCAGCTGATGCAGCTGGGTTTCTCCTCCATGGAAATGGGGAATCCAGGAAGGGGACAGGACCTGAACAGAATGGGGCTGGTGTACTTATACAGAGCTGGCTGGGTAATAAATTTTGAGTGCCCAGGTCCTGCAGATACATATTTATGGCTCAGTTGCCTGCCTAGAGTCTGTTTCCAACTGTGTAAATTGGAGAGGTTTTGGGTTTTCTGAGCTCTTATGATGGTCAGCAAGTTCAGAAACAGGAAATGTGATGAATACTTTAGGTCTGTGGCTTGCTAAAACATCTAGCAATTGTTTTGTGTGACTGGGAGGCATGGAAAGTTTTCTTTTCTCATCAGCAAGCATCCTCCTTCCTAGCTGGCTGCACTGCTTCATTCTGCCTGTTTGCTCTGCACGGAGACAGCAGTTCCACTCTGGCTTCTCTGAGCCACTCCGGTATCCAAATTACCTCCTGAAGGCTCTCCATAGCTAAGGAGACTCCACAAGTGGAGTGTGAACTGCAGCAATTCTCAGATGCTAGAAAACCGTAGGTACCCTGTTACAAAAGAGGGTAGCCCAAAACCTTACACAAAGGCAGAATGGGCTGCTTGAGGTAATTCAGTGTGATGCACAAGACCATTGTCATTCATATCTCTATATCATTGACTGTTGGTATCATGTAGTATCTTGAACTCTCAGAACCGTGAGAGCACAGCAGTATTAGCGTCTGCCTGTCAGTACTTTATGGCAAGTCAGCTCTAAATTTGGCCCTTGCAGCAAAGGCGGCTTACGGCATCCGGGCCTGCATGAGGAGGAGCGTTGCTGGCAGGTGGAGGGAGGTGATCTTTCCTCTCTGGTCAGCACTGGTGAGGCCATACCTGGAGTGCTGTGTCCATGTCTGGGCTCCACAGTGGCATAGACAGATGGAAGTACTGGAGAGAGTCCAGCAAAGGGCAGCTAAGGTGATGAAGGGACTGGAGCACCTCTCCTGTGATGAAAGGCTGGGAGAGCTGGGACTGTTGAGCCTGGAGAAGAGAAGGCTCAGGGGGGATCTCATCAATGCAGATAAATACCTGAAGGGAGGGTGTAAAGAAGATGGAGCCAGCCAGATGGTGCCCAGTGAGAGGACCGGAGGCAGTGGGCACAAACTGAAACACAGGAGGCTCCATCCAAACATCAAGAAACACTTTTTCACTGTGAGCGTGACCGAGCACTGGCACAGGTTGCCCAGAAAGGTTGTGGAAATATCTGTCCTTGGAGATAGATATTCAAAAGCCATCTGGATGTGGTCCTGGGCAGCCTGCTCTAGGTGACCCTGCTTGAGCAAGGCGGGTGGACCAGATGACCTCCAGAGGTCCCTTCCAACCTCAACTGTTCTGTGATTCTGTTAAATCCTGTGGCAATTTCTTTTAAACTGAGGTAGGGAAGTTGCCAAGTGAACCATTTACTATTTCAATGTTGCTAACACATCCATTTCAGTAACTGGATGGACTTGTTTGTGCTTTCAGTGCATTTTCATTTTACCATAGATTTTGAAATTATAATCACAGTATATGTAATCGCATCTATATATAAAGGTCACTAGTCTTTCACAGTATTTTGTTTTCCATTTCCAGTTGTTTACTCTGTCAGAATTACAGGGCTTGAATGAAGCTAAGGTCTTCATGTAGTCTCTTGATCCTAATATTTAGGGCATTACAGTAAACTTCAATTAAAGTAAAAGTTGCAATAAAATTAAGATAATAATGCTGTATCACCAATGTAAGTTGTTTAGTTCGGGTGAGCCTCATCTAAACCAGGACAGAAACAACCATTGGTGAAGCAGCTGAGAATACTGGCATGTGAATTGCTATCTCAAAGTACAGCTTGGAGTATGACATGTCCCATTGAGAGGAATGGAACAGGTCACATCTTTCAGTGATGATGCTCCAGACAGTCTGCAGGCTCCATGACCTATTTTGCACGCATGCTGTCTATAGAGAACAGACCCTTGCCAATACTAACTGCCAAAGCATGCATTATAATCCCAGCTGAGAGTTATTTGGTTTAGGCCAAAATTGTGCCGAGGATTATTCTAGCAATTTAACAGTTTCCCCCTTCATGGCATTGTCCAGTTCAGCAGAGTAGATGCAGCCAAAGGTTTCCAGAACGTATTTATTTTTAATGAAAGACTGAATTCCTCTACAACAGTCTGAAGCCAGTAACAGTTTCTAAAACAAATTTGATACTCACAAAATCAACATGTTCTTGTTTGTTATGTTTCTAAAGAGGTGAGACAATTGACAATTCAGTAAGCCAAATCAGCAGAGTGCAAATAGCAAAAGAGAAATTTCTCCTTGAACCAGGTATCTGAGCAAGAAGGGTAATTCTGAGTGTCTGTCATTCCAGCCTCAACTTCTGCAGAGCCACTGAGGCCTCATCCATCAAGTTGACTTTTGGAACCTGGATATCCTCTCTCACCTGGTAAGATAGCTCCTTGCTGATTTTTGGCTTCTTGTCTTCTTTTGCAAGTTTGGTCTTCACAAGCTGCATAAGATCAGCACCTCACTTGTTTCTCTAAAGCAAATGTAAACAACTGCTTCAAATAAATTTCCTTTCTCTTCATGAGTCCTAATGGGATGCCTTGAAACCTTCATTTCCTGACCTCGCATGAAACAGAGCAGAGTTTTATTTTCACCTTCGCAACTCTTTCCACCCTCCTCTGAGTTACTTTGGGTACTTTTAAGTCTGTGTGATATTTACAAGTGACAGTGCCAGTTACAAGGGGAGTTCTGTTTCCAAATCTGCCATTGACATTATTACAAAGAATGTTTCCAAAAGTGCTGAAATGAGCTATAAAATTATTCTAGGACTGAAAAAAAAATCATGCAGCAATATTTTAAGATTTCTTGTTTTTTAAGATCGAGAGATGACTTTATATATATGAAAGTACCTTCATAAGGGTAGAATACTCAGTACCAAATGACTCTTTAGCTGATCAGAAAAATATGTAACTAAAACCAGTGTCTGGAGTTAAAAAAAAATCAGCCAACTGCAATTAAAAAGTCATATATTTTGAGAGGTGGAGGTGACTACCATAGAATAAACTTTCAGAGAGAAGCAGTTGATTCTCCATTGTTTAATGCTTTGCAAGTAAGCCTGGCTGCATTTCCAGGAGGTGTACTTCCAGTCAGTGTAACTGCTGAGTTCCATACATGAGTAGCTGGATAAAATAAAGTGGCCTCTGTTAGGTACTCAGATAAGGTGAATTAGGTTCTTGCTGGCCTTAAAATGAGTGAGTCTATGAGAAGCAAGAAGAAGCCGTTGCTGGATCTATTAAACCTACTTCTGTTCTGATTGGCAGGATGAGCTTGCGAAGGTGTACTGCTCATACAAGAAACCCTGTTCACTTCTTTGGCCATTCAAGAAGTCATGATACAGCCTTGAAATAAAGTGCTCTGCAGACCAGTGTGACATGCTAACAATACCCAGCCACCTCCACCTGTCACATGGAGCATGGATGAGCTTCTCCAACAGAAGCCAGAGAAATTAAATAGAGGAACAGAGCCACCAACGCAACTACTGACACATACCCTTAGCAGCCCAGCCTCTAGAGTTCAGTTTTTCACATACTACATTAGATGAGTCACCTAGATTTGCAGCAACAGTAAAGATAATATGATATTAGATTATTAAAGAAAGGTTACCTGATGAAGTAAGCATGTGGATTGTTGCATGTTTATGGTTATACACCTAGTTGTAAATAATTGAATGTATTTAACTTAAAAAGGCCAGTGGTGACAGAAAAGACTGTGCGATGTCAAAGCTGGGAAAACAGTCTAGTTTGACTTGGTCTGCTACAAGCTGATATCCTTGATTATACCTCTAATTGTTTCTTGGTGTATTTTGTAATCCTCACAGTTTGTTTTAATTTTGGCTCATTCACTATTTGGCACTGATCTAGGAACAGGACACCACATGTTGCTGTGCTGTGATTTCTAAAAGCCTGGCTGGAGAATCACGGTTTGCCAATTTCTACTAACTTTCACTTCTGTCAATATAATAAGCAGTGGATAGACCCTTACGAAAGCACCACGCAGAATGAGAATCAGTTGTGTTTGGCAGCAGTAGTAAGAATATGGGTAACATGCCATCTGGATAATAAGAGGCACCTAGTCCCTTGTGTTACCTTTATATAAAAACCTGGGAAAAGCAATTAGATTTCTGTCATTACAGCTAAAGACCTACAGTCCAGCATCTGAAGTGCCAGCAGGAACTGGAGGGGAGACGCAAGGAGGGCTGGTCATGGACTGAGCAGAGAGCAGTGGCTGCCAGATCTGCAAGGGGTAAATGTGAGGAGGGAAATGTGTGTGACATGGAGGCAGAGCATCTGTGTACTGAACATAGGATTAAACATGGTTGTGGATTCAAGCAGAACATTTGAAGTACCTGGTATGTATGAAGTGCTCAGTACAGGGTTAACAGGTGACATGATGTAGCCAAAAGGACTGTTGTCTGAACTGTAAGCTAACACCAAACACTGTGGCTTTTTTTTTTATGTACATGTCTGTGGTTTTTATATTTTAATCAGCATAGCATCTGTTTAACATGTGCTTAATCTCTTTTTGCTACATGACTCCTCCCTGCCTCCATAAATTCATTGTAAATTCATTGAGATTACTTGGGAAGGCTCCTATTGACTTCAGAAAGGTTGGATGGCCTTTTCTTAGATTTCAAGGGAATATTATGCTAGTCATTGGCTACCATTTTGTGTTAGATTTAATCAGAACCATTTGAGAGGAGACCCTGAGGACATGTATTTTCTCGTATTGTTTCTTCAGACTTTGCTGTTGTCCTAAATATACACTTGAGCAGACAATAGAAGTTCAGCAGGAGAAAGAATGGTTCAATATTTTACCCAGCACTTGGGAGATCTACGTTCACTTCTCAGATCTGCCAGAAACTCCCCAGGTAGTTTTGAGCAAGTTATTCAGTCACTTTTTCCCTCAGTCCCTGGTTTGTGAAATGGTATTAAGTCATGATTCCCTTGTTTGTAAAAAGCATAGTGTGTTCAGGACTATGTGTTTCTTGCACACTACAATACTATGAGCTACCTGCTTCAAATAGACCACAAGGAGCTAAAACAAAGTTAGCCTGCATCACCAACCCTGAAATGCCTTGTCATTGGCAGCAGTGCTTCATGGCACAGCCCGTCCATGTGCCTTGGTGCGCAAAGCAAGCTGTGCCGGTGATGAAGCATTTCTGAATCCACGGGATGTCAGGCTGACATATTCCTGGCACGACCTTAAACAACATGGGCCACACTGAATTGTGGCTCTACTATTGAAACATAATTCTTTTATTTTACCCTGGCAGTATTCTTTTTGGAATAGTTCAACATTTTTCTAACTTATGTTATAAGCAGCTTTGGTTGTTCTGTTTCAGCATTTCCTTTTTGTACGCTTGCAAGCCTGGTGTACAAGTAGTTGTAATAGAGGGTCCGTAATACTGTTTACCTCTGTTTCGCCAGGCTGCTCTGACTGTCATACAGGAAGTAGAAATCTAGGTTTTTGCTACTTCGAGCATTTGATTGCTTTCTGGTTGCTCCCTTTTTGGAGCTGCTGAGCACGCCTACCTAAAGGATTGGTTGTAGCTAATGGAGGTGCCAAGCTTACACCGACTGCTCAGGTTGCTGTTTTGTTTAATGTGCTCCTGCTGTGTCTCACGAGGGTCTCCCATGACACCATCCATCCTGCTGTCCATTTGGGAACCAAAAACTGCCCCAACTCTTTCTACCCAACACTAACATCCTATACTCCCAGAAACCACGCTGCAGAGCCCTGGGTAAGGTTCACGGCCCGATTCCTTCCACTAACCCCCAAGGACTTGTAGTGAAGGTGGAGTGAGTGAAAAGGAACAGGAGAGAGGAAGCATGTGAAACAAAAATTGCATCTCTGCTGGAGTAGTAGCTTCCAAGTCACATTGTCCCTTGTAAGCAGATTTTCTCTCATGTAAAGCAGGGTTGCCAACAGCCATCCTCAGGGGCTTGGCCTAGCTTGAATGCCTGAACAGAGCAGGGAAACCCTTCCTCCCAGGCTTCCTCTTGGGTCACAGTGGCAGGATCTGTGGCTTTCCTCCATCATCTCCCTGTCGGCTGCCCTCTCCCTCACAGCTTACAAGCCTGGTCCAAAACCAACACAACTCAACCGCACACTGAGTCTTGGCATGGGCTGGGGGAAGAGAATGGGACATGACCTCTTCTTAGGGGTATTCTGGCAGCATTTTCTTTAAGTTGCATCTCTTCCATGATTGCAGACAGGGACTTGCTATTTAGGAGTACTTGAATCTAGGCTCAGTTTCAGAAATGTGACATTTGCCATTCTCTTTAAGATCCACATACATTTGTTCAAGTTAGAAGTATTGTTATTGTTAACTAGAGTTAAAATCAAAATTTATGTCTTATTAAGAGAATTAGAATAAGATCAACATGATTCTGACAGAATTAGAGGACAACTGTAGCTGAAGTGCTGACCTACACAAAGAACAAGAACAAACTGAGAACATTTTCACTTGGTGTCAGTGACAGGAAAGAAGAAACCTTGCCTGTGCTAAGCCATATGCCAAGTCCCATAACTCAGAAGTTCTACATATTGGCAAGTATACAGAACTCACACACTTTTAAAACTTAGCAAATGTCTACTCACAGCTTTATAGAAACTCTAAAAATGTCTAATTGTAATAACAAGTGGAATATGAATTCAAATGGACTAAAATTAAATTTCTGAAACTAGAATGAGCACTTAAACTAGTGCATACCCAGGAACAATTCAGGACAAATTTTAGTTTCTCTTAGGAAAACATTCTGAAATCCTGTATTATATATCAAAATAACATGTATTTTTACAAATATGCTGGCCATTAAACATATATGAAATTGTAGATATGTGTATCTACATTTTAAATTCATATCTCATTGAATTTTGTCAAATGGTTTACTGTTATCAAGTGACTGACTGATTGACCTGCAGACTTGCTGTATTGACTCAGTATGAAACGATGCCTTTTCCTTGCTGTAAGACAGAACTGGATACAGAAATGTCTACTTTTCTTGGACAGGCAGAGACTGGCTGTTCAGTCACCAGTCAGCTGTCTGACTGTATATATCAGCTGTAGTTTAGTTACTGCACATAGCTAATAGGTAGCTTCTGGTTGCATTAAGAACTGAAGGAGAACTGATCTGCACACAAGATAGAATATAAACTGGAACCAGTTCATTACTCTGGAATTAAAAGGCTATAATTGGAAGCCTTTGGGGAAAAAAAAAAAAATCTGATTTAAACATCCCATTCTATCTTGGACACGGAAAAAGACAAGAACTTTTCATGTGGAACTAACCAAGTTGCTGCAAAGGCAATCAGCGCAATTAGGATCTACAGAGCCATGGTAACTGAGCATGCCTTTGATGCTTGAGTTGATGGAACTGGTGTTACAAGTAGCAGATTGTTTTCCGTGTTGACCTGCTGCATGCTGAGAAGGGATGGAGGTACCCACACTGCTCTCGCACAGCCTAGGTGTTCGGGAAACTCTGTGAGAAGCGTGAGAAAGACTCTACTTAATTTTCAGGCATGGGATGGAGGCCATTCAGCCATTTGGTGGAAATCAAGTGTATTCAGCCTGCTGGAAGGAACTAGGCCATAG
This sequence comes from Chlamydotis macqueenii, assembly GCF_036417535.1. Taxonomy (NCBI): domain Eukaryota; kingdom Metazoa; phylum Chordata; class Aves; order Otidiformes; family Otididae; genus Chlamydotis; species Chlamydotis macqueenii. The sequence continues at coordinate 90,953,475 of NC_141558.1, read as the reverse complement.
TCATTACAGATGGGTGTTTGGAGAATCAGCTGGGAAATTTTAAAAAGTTTCTAAAGAGCATACAAGTAATCTGAAGTGTGAAATTGGGCCATATTTCACTATATTTTAGTGCGGATTGGCACCAGGTTAAATCACTGCCAAGTGAAAGCTGTCAGCTCTAAAATGTGGACATGTTTTCTCTATTTAGCAAACTAGTTTTAAGAATTTTCTATGAGGGAAAAGATAGTCATTTTCCCTTCACCTCATCCTCAGAAAGGCTAGTATCTTTCTCAGAATTAATTTTTGAATGATTTTACTTTGAATTACCATATTTGAAGTCAAATATTTTCATTTTCCTAAAACTGGAGGGAAATATATTGTTTTTCCCATGTGAGTGATGTCCTCCCAAATGCTGAACATTTCACCTATTCTTTTAACCAGTCTTAGGCAGATACTAAGCAGGGAAAATATAGGAAGGAAGAAAATAGTGAAGTGTCAGCAATATTAAGCAGAGTCATTATTATTGGCACTGCTTATAATGGCTTCTGGAATAGTGGAAACAAATTGGGTCTATTTTTCCACTATGCTTATTTTATTTTATTTAGGCAAATTGGTTTTCTCCATCTATGTTATAATATGAACATTTGAACGGAGACGAGATACTGCTGAAATGCTATAGGCAACTTAAAAGGAACACAGTGCTAACTGTGGATTGTTTTTTTCCTGTGGGGGGAAAAAAAATTGCTGATATTGTCCCTTTTTTTTTTTCCAATTTAACCCATATTTTTTCTCAAAATAATTGGGAAAAAAAGTTTGCTGCTTTGCTAGAAGTTGAAAGCAAAATATGTAAGAATGTCATGCTGAGGTATCTCCAAGCTTGAGTAACTGCTGCTGCAGTTATTCCTGCCTCTGCCATCTCACAAGGCTTTAGCTTGTACTAGGCTTGCCCTGCCTAGTCACATTGTTCTGGCACAGACTGGGCTGGATGTCTCACTTTTCTCTGAATGTTGTTGGCATATGCCAAAGAGCTCATGGAGGAACTTGCAGAAGCTCACACTCTATCATAATAACTTGTTGAGGGATCTTTCCATGGAGACGTACCTCTCCATTGGCTTCTTCCCGGCAATCACAGAATGCTAAAATATATCAAGAGCAGTAAACCATATGTAGGAAAAAACTCATTCCTGAAATGCACCAGGTGTTGTGGAATAACCAGTGAATTGCATTAGATCTGTACAAAAAAAAAAGGGATAATGTCATCTAATCATCATCATCAGAACTCATCTCCAATAGAACTCATCTGACAAAGGAGTGTTAAATTAGGGCACATAACAATGGTACAAGAAGCTTGCCAGGAGATTTAACTGGAAAAATGCCTTTCCATTTTCAAGCACTCCCTACAATGGCAAGAGCAAAAAGAATTAAATTCCAAAACCGAAAAAAAATTAAGGGAAAATAACATTTTATCTATGCTGGCGGTTGGCTAACATTGTTATGCCATTTAACTATGTGGTTTCTCTGTTCTGGTAACCCCTGCCTGGGCATGGCCTATATAGAAATGCTTGTTGATCCCATGAGTCATTCCCAGGAGATGGCAAACATGACTAAAACACTGGAAGACAAGACACATGCTACAGGATGAGAACTGAAAGAACTGGAGGATGATTGAAAAGCTGTCAAGAGAATATCTATGCAGTATCCATGCAAAGAAAAGGACACGAATAAAAGATGCGGAACATGATCACAACACCCTTTTTCTCCCATTCCGTTGCAGGAATCCCTTGCAATCCCGCATAGAGCTGGGAGGAGAGACAGTTGTCCCGCTGGTCCCAGCCCTAAGACAAGGAGACCAGTAGTGGTCCTCCTGGCATATACCTAACATACACACATACCGTAGCACTTCAGTAAGCTGTACAATGGTTTGCTTGGCTCAGGGTTGACACTGTCTTGCTATTTATGAAATATTAAAAGCTTTTTCTTTATTGAGCATATGTTCTTGGTTAAAAGGTTTATTGAAGCACACTCGTCCTTCATAAAACATGTGGATGCCTTTTGGGACTGACAGTCAAATTTTTAATGTCACAGGAGGTCATATTCAATTACAAATACCATAGCATATTAACAACATATGTATGGCAGCTTCAGAATTGATAATGTGCCATAACAATCTATTAAAGTTCATTAGAAGGATGGGCGGCCTTTTGTGAATCGATGCATGAAGAAGTACTGGGTCACATATAATGCCCCTGCACCCTGCTTTTGAAGATAAAAGTGTCTCCACACACTTGCCCAGCTGATGGAGGTGCTGAGCCATTACCTCTCCTTCTCTCCTTCTGTACTCTGCTAGGAAGAGCTTTCTGCTATTCTGCCACCCACTGAGTAGGCATTTGCCTTTATAAACTTCTAAAGCACAATATGCAGAAATTTCTCAAATGCTTCAAGCTATGTCCTGATATGTTTCCATTTTTCTTTCCCTCTTCCAGAATTGATGGCCATTCTTCAGACATTAGTACTGTAGCTCAGAAGATATTTTTCTCAGATTTCCACTTACTGAAAAGCCTATCACCCTGAGAACAGATAAAATCAGATTTCTCAAAATAACAGTACTATTAGCATACCATTCATGTCTACAATATAAAGACATAGAAAGTGTGGGTATGCAATATTTATGCAATCAAAGTAGAGTTTTGAAACATCTTGGCATCAGAGACTATTCCAGTACTTTGTAGACCATGTAGCTTAAAGCATTTCAGGGAGAGAAATGCGAAAACGTTCAGTTCAGCATTTCAACAAAAGAGAAGCAAATGAAGAGAAAAAAAATAGCCAATATAAGTCAATTATGCATGTCAAAAGAATGCTCTCATTTAAAAAAATAATATTAATACTACATTCGCTTAAATCTACAAAGCATAAGCTAATATATCATTCAAAATGAACAAAAAATCCAATTTTTCCTAGGTTTTTTTTTTAAAAAGAAAAGCCACTCATCAATTATTTGTATAGCTCTATCTGAGGCTGGCTGCTGTACAACATTTCCTGTTCCCTTTGCTTCAGTTTTAACACCTTTTTGTGCTTTCATGCACACCATCTTATTATCTCCATCTCATTCTGCACCTTTCCTTTTAGATAAAAAAATTGAATTTTCTTACTTACTTTGAATCTAGCAGTGAAAGATGATAAGAAAAAGGTATTTTATATAGATTTGTGTAGAGATAACATTCTCAGCTATGTTCTTTAACAACAGTTACTGACCCCGAATTCTGTGTAAAAAAGCAAGATAAAAGTTGGCATTGAAAATTAATTCTACATTACCAAAACCAAGTTTTAAAAACACAGCAGCCTATTCCATAATACGCTATCACATCGAATAACTTCAGCCAATGTGGGTTGTTGATTGTGTTAGAAGCTTTTGAGAGGTGAAAAAGTACACTAAGCGTATTAGAGATAAACATATTACCATTGATGTATTAATGTAAAAATGTGGATCAGTTGGCAAATGGTAATTTTCTCTTTCTTGGTGCAAAACTTAATAAGAACAAATTGTAGTACATCTAAGCACCTGCTGTGTTTTGTTTGTTAGCTCAATTACGTTCAAACCTTTGTCTTCATTTCCTGAAGACGAAGTTATACATACATTCAGCCATGGTGTCACTGAATTTCCACTTTTTTCAGTAGCACAATCAATTGAAACATCACCACATTCTTGCATTTTTCTTGGTGGAAGAAAGAAAAGCAGGTTTGGCAGTAAAGGAATGTTGCAGCAGAAAGGTTCACAAGCTAGTAAGGGCTGATTGAAAACAGGACTGTTATTGTGCGAAAAAAGTAATGTAAATTGTTTTTATTTTAAATTTCAAATGTGTTTTAAATAGAATTGCAATTTCAGGGCAGAATTTTTTTTGCTTTATGTAACAGTGGCTGGTAATAGTGAGTTTTACTTTGGGTTTGTGAAGAATTTTTTTCCTTATCATAGCACTGTTGGTATGGTCTGAATTCAATTTCCTTTTGTATTTTTCCACAGAATCATAGAATGGTTTTGGTTGGAAGGGACCTTCAAAGGTCATCTAGTCCAACCCCCCTGCAAGGAGCAGGGACATCTCCCACCAGATCAGGTTGCTCAGAGCCCTGTCCAACCTGGCCTTGAATGTTTCCATGGATGGGGCATCCACCACCTCTCTGGGCAACCTGTTCCAGTGTTCCACCACCCTCAGTGTAAAAAATTTCTTCCTTATATCTAGTCTGAATCTACCTCCTTCTATTTTAAAACCATTACCCCTAGTCCTGTCACAACAGGCCCTACTGAACAGCCTCTCCCCATCTTTCCTGTAGGCCCCCTTTAGATACTGGAAGGCCACAATAAGGTCTCCGTGGAGCCTTCTCTTCTCCAGGCTGAACAGCCCCAACTCCCTCAGCCTGTCCTCATACGAGAGGTGCTTCAGCCCTCTCATCACTTTTGTGGCCCTCCTCTGGACCCACTCCAACAGGTCCACATCCTTCTTATGTTGGAGGCTCCAGAACTGGACACAGCACTCCAGGTGGGGTCTCACCAGAGCAGAGTAGAGGGGGAGAATCACCTCCCTTGACCTGCTGGCCACACTCCTTTTGATGCAGCTCAGGATGCGGTTGGCCTTCTGGGCTGCAAGCATGCATGGCTGGCTCATGTTGAGCTTCTCATCCACCAGCACTCCCAAGTCCTTCTCCTCAGGGCTGCTCTTGATCCATTCTCTGCCATGCTCTTCACTCATTTGAAAGTGTCAAAGAAATTGTCATTTCTTGAGAGACTGGCATCTAATGGTCACTGTTACAAGTCAAATGTTAAAGAAACTCCTTGTTGTAGTTCAGCCCCAAGCAGGCCAGACTATGCAGTCTCTCTCTCACTCCCCCCACCCTCCGAGAGAACAGGGTAAGATGATATAAGAAAAACGGCTCAAGGTTTGAGATAAGGACAGGGAGAAATCCTTAAACTTACCGTCACCGGGAAAACAGACTCGACTTGGGGAAAAACACTCATTTATTTCTAAAATTAGCAGGAGAATGAGACAGGGAACAAGATAACATCCCCCCACCCCTCCCTCTTCCCGGGCTTAACATTATCTCTACTACCTCCCCTCCCGAGCAGCACGGGGTGAGGAAAAGGGAATGGGGGTTGCAGTCAGTTCATCACGCGTTGTTTTACGCCGCTGTGTCAACAAGGGGGAAAAACTCCTCGCATTCCTCCTCTGCTCCAGCGTGGGGTCTCTCCCACGGGCCACAGTCTTTTGTGAAACTGCTCCAGCGTGGGTCATCTCTTCCACGGGTGCAGTCCCTCCAGAACAGCTGTCCCAGCGGGCCCTCCATGGGCCACAGCCTCCTTCAGGCCTCCACCTGCTCCGGTGTGGGGTCCTCCACAGGCTGCAGGTGGATCTCTGCCCCTCCATGGACCTCCATGGGCTGCAGGGGGACAACCTGCTCCACCATGGTCTTCACCACAGGCTGCAGAGGAATTTTGGCCAGGAGCCGCGTTACTCCTCCCCCTCCTTCTGAACTGACCTTGGCGTCTGCAGCCATTCCTTACAACAGGCTGGCAGACGCCTCTCAGGATCCTTTTTACATCTTATTCACTCCTCATCTCCTCTCCACTTCTTGCAGCCAGGCCGGGCCGAGTTGGGCCCAGTCGGCTGCCCGGCGGGAGGCCAGAGGGTGAGGCCTGCAAGGCCCACAAGGCTCACGCCTCCCCCTCTCTGTCCCTGCTCAGCTGCTTCACATCTTCTCCTCTTTTTTTTTCTGTTTTCCCCTACTTAAATACGTTATTGCAGAGGTGTTATCACGGGACATTCTGCTACCAATTGGCTCGGCCTTGGCCAGCAGCGGGTCCGCCCTAGGCCCGGCCGAGTCCACTGAACAAAGGGGAGCAACAGTTTCCTACAGAAGCTACCACCTTAGGCCCCCCTCACTAACAAAACCAGAACACTCCTCAACATAGAAGTTTAATTTTTCTAATTGCAGTGATTTCTGTGATGTGTATGGTAGGATGCTCAAGTAAGATCTGGGAAGACTTCCTAGCTCTAGCAGATGTTAGACACAGGGTGACTTTACATCTTTTGTTTGTTTCTGAAATTACAGTCCTTTTAAAAGTATTTTCTTTTGAATTTTTAGAAAACTCTGAGAAACTCTGACCTGAGTCCAGCAGGGATACCTGTGTGGGAGGAGGCATTGGTGTACTTCGGCTTTGTATTCCTGTTGCCTGAAGCAGTGATTCATGAAATACAGGTACAGTATGCTGGCTTCTGTGGAAACCTTGCTGACTTCTGCCCTGCGAAGCCCTCAGTGGGTGGCCGTCCCAGTGGGCTGTGGAGTCCCAGGGCTGCCCAGGCCTGAGGTGTGGGGTCAGACGTGGGATAATGCAGCGACCACAGCTCTCTATGTTGACCAATGGACACTGCAGGCCCTTGGATGTGGGGCGCCTTGGCAACCGAGCTGTCTGAGATCCATGTGGCTTTACCTCCCTTTGACGAGAATATTTTAAGGCCGTATTCCTTCCCATGTCAGAAGGAAACAGGTTCCTCCCTCAAAAAATGTATTGCCTCTTTCCGATATTAGAGATATTGAAAGGAGTGCAACATACCGGAGTCCCAGTGGACACCAGTGAGAAGTGGTTACCTAAGCACTCGAGGTGCCTTAGAAAATCCCAGACAATTAAGAAATCAAGCAACCCTCAGCTGTCATCAGACATTCCGGCAAAGGCTGCGTGTCCCTCACTCACAGGCTCCAGACTGTCTCTAACAATGTGTGTCTCTCTTTTTAGCATGGGAACAGTGCTGCTTCAAGGAACAAAGACACGTTCCTGGTGCATTACAAAGTAAACCCCTTGCTGCTCTGAAAGCGCCCATGGCCTGCACTGTGGGGACAACAGATCCTGCTGAAGATAGGTTCATACTCTGGGTGTCAAAATGTTTCTCAAGGACTGGGCTTCCTGTTCAAGCTTTTGCTATATTCCCTGGTTTGCATTTTGCCACTCATTTTTTCCATTCTTCTGCTGCTAGCTATTTTTCATGAATATCTAGTCAGCAGGAACCTACCCTGCTTCAACTTTACAAGAATTTTGACAATTGAAATTCACCCCATCATGTGTTTCAAAGCAAATCTCAACAATTCTTCATCTATTCCTAACTGTGAATTGCCCAGACATCTGACCCAAATTATGGCTTCAGCTGGCAAGAACAGGAATTTGCTCAATGCAAATCAATCGCTTCCAAAGAGCCTATTTCATCCATACAATATTTTTAAATGCAAGTTTAAGGACCAGATTGGTAAGAACTCTTTGTTATCATCTATTACCAACTAAAGACTGATTTCCTCTACTATTTTCAAAACAGATGGAAAATTAATTTCCCTGAAATTTGATGTATCGATTCTGATGCAAAATTTCAAAAGAATAATACAGGAATGACTTAAAATGAAAATGGGAGATTACAACCCAATTCTCTCAATTTATTTTCATCCTTCTAGTTTCCCTTTCATTGCTACATTGCAATTTTTTAATGTTAGAAATGCTATTACAAGGTGGTTTCTATGTCTTTGGGTACATTTTTCTTTCTCTCAAAATTTTTATTCTAGATTTTGTTTATTCACTTAAATTTTGACTTTTCATCCTAACTTAGAATGAAAACAAGATGCAAAATGCAAATAATTTGTCTTGGGTTTGAATTACTTTCTTTCACCAGCTCAGAATGTGATCACAGCTGAATCATCCCAGTAGCAGGTCCTGTATCACACATCAGATTCCAAAGAACTGACTGCAAGTCATCTCCATCTCCAGACAGATGCACTATCTTCATCTCAGGCTGTCTGAACCTGAGTTGGTACCCATCTGCCATACTGAGGAAGTTTTACTGAGGGCCCACGTGCCTCTAGGCAGATGGAGTGCAGTTGTAGCTCATCACTGATTTCATCTCTAGGGAGCCTTCTGCCAGCCTTTCTTTAGGATGTGAAACCCCATATTCAATCTCTCCCAGGTACTGAAGCTAGTGGCACCAGTCACTCAGTGCCCTTCTTGCCTAATCTCATTTCTTGGAGATCCACCTGTGCATGGGAACTCACATCTCACCACTTATTTCCTCCAGGATAAGAGAGTAAAAAAGGATGCAAGGCAGGTGCAAGAAAGGATGCCTTAGCCACTTTAATATCCTAGGGAATTGTACACAAAAGTATCCTGAGTTGTGATGCAAGTCTGAGACAGCAAAACCAGCAAGAGTTGTGATGGAGGCCTCGCTGCAATGTAAAGCCCCGCTTACATGCCCTGTGGATACGCACAAGCTCACTGAAAAGTAAATACAGTTCTGCAATGACTGTTCATGCCCTCAGGGTTTGGCTGTGTCCTGCATCTTTTTTTTATTGGCAGCTCAGAGTCTTGATATTTTGTCCTGGGTTTTCACAGAAGAGTTCACGTCTTGCTCAAACACGATGCTTTGTGACAGCAAACAACTCTTAACAACACCTTGTAAAGTCTTGTGAAAGCAATACTGTCAGATGCACCTCATTAGCTGTTCTGACAGCCGTAGCCTTAGGAATAGACTTGATCCAGCTGCCAAAAATACTAATGTAAACAGAGCAGGGGCTGCCACAGCGTGCAGCCAGAGTGAGATGGGGTTGCTGGGAGGGCCACCCGTGCCCAGAAGTGGAGTAACATAAGCACTGGCGTTTTTTAGCTCGTTCCCTTCTCCAAGTCAGGAAATTATCTGAGGTTAGAGGAAACCACAAAGGTTGGGATGCAGATCCCTAAACATAGGTGTCTACACACCTACATGTGTTTTACACATAGGACCTACATGGGCTTGTGCACGGCAAACAGACACAGAGTTTGTATGTTTCTCCTCCTCTCTAGTGCGCCTGTCACTCCCATTTGGCTTTAATCCGTCTGCACCAAACTCTAGCCACATGCCATCCCCTGTGCTTTCACAGCATGAATCCTCTACCAGTGGTAATGGCCTCCTGGTGCCAGATCAGGAGCTCATCAATACTCTCCTGGCCTGCATGGGATCAAATCTTTCCATATCATGGCTTATCTGCCAAGGATAGTCATCCAAACAACAAACACATCGTGGATGGCACAAGGAATGGTATTTGGTGGCACCACTTACATTTCTCTCTTTCCAACCCTCCTCAGAGTTTCTGAATGCCTGCTTTGAAGCATGTGGTTATCCTCAAACCTATTTCAGAAAAGCAGTTACACTAAGCAGGGATTTAAGAGCTATTAATTTACTTGTTGCTGCAATGGATAAGCTTTAAAATTAATTTGCTCAAGCAAATCCTTGTACCGACACATCAGCATAATGTTTTAACCAACAACTGGTGCCCCATGTCTGACCTAGATCTCCAAGGCAAATTTCCAGCATTTTATGTAGGAGTGAAGGAATTGCCACATGGAAGAAGGTCCAGAGTCCCTTGGCCTCCAACAGCAGCTGGTGCTGAGGGCATCAGAGAAACCTTTCAGTTGTCACTCCTCCCCACCCACTCAGGGCTTCTCTTGACACGTGAGATGAGAGAGGTCTGATTTTAATGGCAAGACCCAAGGATGCTCCTTTAGAAACTTCTCTTTTCATTAATGTTAATGAAAGTATTTTCCACGTGTCCACTCAGTGTCTAATTTCTGTATGAGTTGTGCGTTGTTGGTCTGAGTGACAACTGTCTTGGCAGTGGGTTACAAGTCTGAGCTTGGGAGTAGGGAATCAGGGATGCTTTTGGTCCCACCACGCCCTCAGGAGGATATGCTTGGTTGGGGTTTTTTTTTTATGGCTCTGAAGTTGGGGTAGGGATGATATTTGTTTCTGGATTTCACCTTGTTTTACTTGTCTGATCGATGTATTGTGGGGCATGTCTCTATACCTAAAGCCTGGCAACTGGAAATGATACAGGCTAAAGAGAAGGATAGCTGCTGTGCGTGTTGGGCCAGTGGTGATGCTGGGGATTAGTGACTACGAACCGTTTTAGTTTCAGTAGTTTGTCTGAGGCTTGGCAGTTGGCTCCTTTTTAGTCTCTGTAAAAAGTGTCTTGTGAATAATTCAAAGTGTAGGTCTCTGCACATATGTCTCTTTAGGGAGACTCTTCTTTTCATAGTGCACGTTCCAAGAGATGATAGATTTATGTTTTGTGCCAGAGGTGCACTTGGGTAAAGACAGTTACACTGACTGCTTTACTGAGTACGGAAGGGAAGATTTTCTTAGTTGTGTAAAGATTGCAGCTCTGGCTTGATTTGATTTCTGTTCAGGAAGTTATTCCAGGTTGTTTATTGGTCTTCAGAGTTCTTCTTTTGATCAACACAATCTTTTCTTTAATTAATGTTTATGTTTCTTCCATAGGGATAATTTGTTCTTTTGGCAAATTGTTTAATGACTGACCTTTTGTTCTGGAGGAGTGATTTGAAATACTCTTAACTAGATGTTACATGGGAAACATTTGGAACTGCATCCTTTCTGCTCAGTGATTTAGTCTTGGCTGATGTTTGGTGACATTTCCACCCTGAGGAAAGACAGTATAACTCACAGAGTTTTAGTGCCACTCTCTTTGTAGCCCTTTGGACAGGTTTTACTGCAATGGCAGACAATTTATTTTCTACCTTTATTGTCTCTAACAGAGCTGTAGATAAGAGTTTGAACTGGTACTTCATAGCTCACATTTTCTTTCAACCCTTTTCCTCCCATGACTTTCTAAGACTCACCTTATATAAAACAGGTAATTGTGGTAGTGTTGGGATTTCTCCTAAAGAGATGGATTTGCTCTGAGGGATGGCTTTTTCTCCATTTAAGCAGTGCTGGGAAGTCAGAAAGTGAATATTAATTTTCTGTAAGCAACACATGGACTAGACAGCCCTGGGCCTTTGCCACCATGTAGAGAAGTTCTGGGACCCACAGAGCTAACAATACCCATTTTTGACATAGCCTTAGCCACTAGCAAGAGTACGAAATAGCAAAACCCAATCTTAGAGGAGGTGTGGGGTGACAAAGTTTGGGGTAAGTGGTCTGGGCTTGATCCCCTCAAATCTCTGCACAAGCTCCCTTCTGCTTTGCTCTGAGCTGAAGTGTGAGACACAGAAGGCAAATGGCAGTGTCAAGGGCCTTGGGAGAACAGCTCTTCTTGGACATACATTTTGCAGAATGTCTGTCCACTGGTGACTCACCAGATCTCATCAAGATTCTCACACTATCTCAGCTTTGGACCTGGAATGATTAGACAGGAGTTGATTCTCTCCACATTGACCCTTGACTCAAGCAGCACCCAGCACCAGCAGTTTGCCACTTGAGTTTCACAAGTTCTGTTAGTCTCTTTTTTCAGGCCATATGAAAGAGACTTGGGGAAAAGTTTTGCCACTTATTTATCACCAGGCCTTTATCCTGAGGCTTAAGGAAGATGGAGAAACCTCTGGGGATGAGGCAGTGAAGGGTTTCATCCCTTCTCTGGTTGTCATCTTGAGGCAAAGAATTTGGCAAATAGACTGCAAACTGCCTGTGGTTTGGCTATGAATTCTCATCGTTCTTCCTTTATTCTCAGTTGGGTTTTCTCTCGGGAGCACACAACTTTTGCCTAAAACACATGTGGTTCTTCCACTGGGTTAATTTCTGTTGATGGGGGATGTGTTTTAATTATGAGGTCTGAGGGTTCTTGATCTGTATTCCAGGTCTGTGTTCCTCGGAGTAAAGGCTGTATTTGTCTCCTATGTTCAGTTATTGTATAATGCCTAGGAAATGAGACAGGGCTTGGCCCTCACTGAGTTATTACAGTCTCTTTTTAACTGAATGTTGGTTAGGGATATTGTAAAATTGCCTTTCCAGCGTTTTCATATTGTTCATTTTAGGCTGCATCTGAGTGAGCAAAAGTGTCTGAAGCAGGTATCTGAATAAATCCATGTCAGCTCCAAAGGAGAAAGTTTTCACTCTTAAATAGGCAAAGAATGAGTTAGAAATTATTCAGATAATCTAGAAGTTTTCAAATGGACTAGGACTGGTAAACTTCAGCCTGAGATCCTGAAGACCTGATGGAAGTTAACTCAGAGTGATGCAATCTCTGCAAACCCACAGAGGGCAAACAAGGTGGACTGCAGACGAGAAAATTGAGATTGTATAGTGCATAACTTTAAAAAGTGTAGAATGGAGATGGGAAATTATCAACTGACCAAAGGAAATTTTCTCTGAAAAGATCTTGATGGAAAAAATTGAATAAACTGTATCTGGAAGACAAAGAAGACAAGCATCAGCTAAGATAGGTTTGTCAAGTATAAATAATGTTAAACCAGTTTGTTTTCCTTCTGAAATAGGGATAACAAGTCTTGTGGAAAAGGCAAAAGCAAGACTTTCCACATTTCATTATTCTAGCCAGGCCTTCCATAGCGCTGTTTCATTTCATATTCTCATTATCATTTAGGGAAGCATGGTTTAGATGAGTGGTTTTCAGTCCTTTCTAATGTAGATCCATGAGGAACCTCACAGTTCCCTGTAATAAATTTTTATTACTGAAAATATGCCTACTTCTCTTTGCTAAGGTAGCCCATATCAAAGCCTAAGGACAGTCATTTCTAAATTACTGGTTTACACAAAACTGCAGAAACAGTAAAAAACTGGTTGCACACACGACTACAGAGCAGCCACTGGTGTCCACTATTAAAGCGTAAAACATACAGAGGTGGTTTCTTTGGAATCTCTTCTAGATTTGCTCTGTCACTAGGTAATGAACCAAAAGTACACAAGTCTCTAGAGTCACAAATTGTAGCTGGGAATGTTACAAAGCATTCTCCAGAAAATGATCTGAGAGGATTAACAAGCTAATTGAAGAGGCTGAACTCGTATTAAAAGTGTTGTTCTGGTGGCAATAAAGCAAATACCGTTCTTGTAAAAGCAAGACTGCAAGACACAAGGAATGACCATTCTGCTCTACCCAGTGCTTGGTAACAACTCAGCTGGAATATTGTTTGTGCTGGTCTGGCTTACATCCCTGCAGATGGAGAAAGTCAAGAGAAGAGCAGCACAAATGACTAATGATCTAGAAAATACCACTTAAGAAGAAAGATTGAATAAACTGGGTTCTTAGGCCAACGGAAAAGAAGACCAAAGAAGTCAGGAAGTTATTTTGTGTCCTTGAATAAGTATAAGGTTGCTGTACAAAGGAAAGAAATAATCTGTTTCCCATATTCACAATGAAAAATAATAGGCTTAAGTTACTGCAAAGGATATTCAAGATAAACATTAAGGAAAACACTACAATATTAGGGGTTACAAAGTGGAGCCTTTGGGTTCCCCAGTGCTGCAGGTCTTTGAAACATCAGTCTTTCAGGAAAAGGTTCAAGTACACATGGTGCAGCCTAAGGGCAATGGTCCGACCGGCCTCAGAAGTCCCTTGACAGCCTTTATTTCTAGGAGCCTGTGAAGTTATCCAGTACAAGCTAAGATAACATCTGACAGTGGATTTCAGCTAGCCCGTGCGGCCAGCTGTCTCCCGTTTGAAGAGACAGGTTAATTTAGAATAGGCGGTTCTTCATAATACTGATTTATAGTGCTACAGTCAGGTTTATATATGATTTTACTCAAAAATTACATAGATGAGACTATTTATAAATCCAAATTGTAGCTGCTATTTGTTTTGCACCTGGGTTGTATTTCAGTTATGTCTTGAACTTTTTATTTGTGCATTTTCACTGTTAAGGATCTGCTTGTAAATTTTATATGCCTTGAAAAGCTTGACTGAACTCAGATGGGCATAGTCCATCTGAAGAGCTTTTATAAGCAACGAACTTTGTTGCCTCACTGTTCACACACTTCTGATTGTTGCTGTATATGCTGAAGAGCACAGGCCCTACCACTGAATCCTGAGGGATTCCACTAATGTCCTTTCTGCCTTGAGAAAACTTTGTTTTCTATTATTCAACCAGTTATTAATACAAAAAATTATCTTCCTTCTAACCCCCTGGCAATTTAATTCTTTTTAAAAGCTTCAAAGGAATCTAACACACGTTATGGCTTTTCCTTACACAGTATGGGACCTTTCCCAACACACGACATTTATCTATGTCACTACTTCTAGCCGTAGCCTGTGCCATGTCCCAGAGTGGAAGTCAGGATTGCTGATCTGCTTCCTGGGTTAAAAATCTGTCACCTTCCATTCCTGTGGCAGCACAGCTGAGGTATTATGTCTGGATGTATTACATATCCAAGCAGTAGTTTCATGACTTTATATCTGAGTTCCAGCTATATTCAGAACACCGGTGTGAATACCATCTGGCCCTGCCAATCAGCCATTATTCATATTATCAGCTCTGAAGTCTCATTTATTCATTCTTTAGTTTATTTGCCATAAAGAAAATCTAAATCCAACACAGTGGACACCAAACCTTTTCTGCTAACCTTATCAGCATGGTCTGTTACCTATCTTGTTTGATCCTTTTACTTCTTGATACCATATCAGCCCCACAGACTTCTGTCTTGTATCTGTTAGAGGGAAATAGATCATGCTGGATCTGACAGCGTGAGAGAGGCGAGGCTGCCACAGCTCCGTGCCCCAGGTCAGACCAGTAGTGATGCTGAAAACGTATTCCCAGTATGTACATGCACACAAAGCGCTCCAAGTCCCCTAAATCCCTGCCTTTTCTCATCTTTGGTTCCTCCCCTAAATATCTCATAAGAAGTCTCATGCAATTTCAAACTGCTCTTCCCCCGCATCCCAAAATGTGCCCTACAGTCTCAGGCAGTGACCCCCACAGTCCAAAAGTTGATCCAAAGAGTTGGTCCCAATGACACCTTGTGATGGGTTTCAAGCCTGGACATTGGGGCTGAGGACAGCCCTGGGAGGGGTCTGGAGAAGTTAGTCCCTCATTCCTTGGGGATCCTTGATTTGGGTTCCTGCCTGCGGTTGTGCCTCTGCGCTCCTCTGGCATGTGGAGATGGGCCTTTGGTGGGCTGATGGCCCCTGTGAGGGCGCCAGGCCTGGAAGGATTTGGGCAGGGTGTTGTATGCCCCCCTGCCTCATCTGTCTGTGCTCCTTTGTGGGTGTGCAGACAAACTTTTATTACATAACCCAATATTTTCCTGCTTCTGATGTGTTTAAAACATTTACTATTAGCTTTTGCCTTTAGCAACTTGCTCTTTAAAATCTTTTATCTGGTCCAACTTTTTTTTTGTTTTAACATTTAGCTTGACAGACATCATGCTTTATTCCTTGTTTGAAATAACCTAATCTCTTTTAATTTTTGTAAACTTTTGTTAGCTTCTGTTGTTTAACCACACTGACTTCTTTGGCTTATCAGGTGTCTTTCAGAGTTTTTATTCATTAGAGAGACACATTTATTGTCAGCTTCTAAAATGATGCCCTTTTAACCGACCTCTGGGATGCCTATAAGCATGTTATCCTCAGTTTCCTTTTATTTTCTCATCAAACAGCATCTTCATTTTACATTAATTTCTTTTTTTAAAAAAAGTTTTAAGTCATTGTTGTGGGGTTTGTGTGTGTGCTTATCTTTTTTGTTCCTGCCAGAAGGCTGGATTTAATACTTTATGATCCCTTGTATGGAATACTTCTTAAATAGTTACCTACTGAACCACATGCACTGCTCAGGACTGAATCAAGAGCTGTGTCTTTGCTGCAGGTTCTCCTAGGTCATGGCTACAGGGTGACTTTAATCACTTTAATTAGTTTGTGCTGCCACTGAAGAGGATGGTCTTGCCTTTTCTGCCTGCTCCTGCTCCTCCCCTCCGGATCAGGAAATGGAGACCTCACTCACTGATGCTACGAGACACTTAACAGCACCTTTTAAAACCTCCTGTCTTTCACTTTGGGAACAGCGCGTTAAGCAGGGAGTTGAGTCGTCAAAAGCTCCAGCTCAGCTCCCTTTCAGGTTTGGCTGGGGCTGAAAGTGCTGCCAACAGCAAAACTTTAAAGACATGGCTTAGGCTCAACTCTGGTCCAGGTTCCTGGTCCCAGCTTACCACAGATCTGGGCAACATGTCCTATGATCTATGTCCTAGCTTCATCAGGGATGAAGCTAATTTTCTTCCCAGTAGCTGCTGTGTTTTGGATTTAGTGTGGTGAAGGACGTTGATAATACGCTGATGTTGTTAGTTGTTGCTAGGAGATCAAAGACTTTTTCCAGCTTCCCAGGTTTCATTAATGTGCACGTGCAAGAAGCTGGGAGGGGTATAGTCAGAACGGTTGACCAAAACTGGCCAAAGGAAGTATTTCATACAATGGACATCATGCTTGTATAAGTGGGAGTTGGCTAGTGGGCAGCATGCTCGCTGTGTCTCAGGAAATTGCAGTTCTGAGATCACTGCTCAGGAAATCGCTGTTCTGGTTGCTGCTTGGGATCATTCCAAGGTCGCTTTCGGTTCTGTTCTGTGATCGCTGCTTGGGACAGGCTGAATAGGTCATTGGGTCATTGGGCAGTGAGAAATTGTGCATCATTCATTTTATATATTTTAGTATCATTATATTTTAAAATTATTTCTATTATCTTTATTAATATATATTATTATCTTTTCCTTTACTGTCTGAGTAAACTGTCTTTCTCTCAACCTGTGAGTTTTCCTTTCTTACTGATTCTCTCTGCCATCTCACCTAGGAGGGGGGAGAGTGAGTGAGTGGGTGCGTGGTTCTTAGCTTCTGGCTGGGGTTAAACTACGACAATCTATCACCTGCCATGCTTAAGCAAGAGTGCCTATAACTGGCTTCTGAACAGCCAGTATACAAGTAAAGCAGGTTTATCGAGAAAAGGTTCAGCACCTGTTGGAGGAGCAGCCTTTTGCACTCTTCCACAGTTCTCAGGGAAAGGCTTTGGCCTCTGCAGCTGGTAATTTTATTTCAAGAGAAGGAGATAGAAAACATCGCAATTTTTATCATCTTTGCCAAAAGCACTTGAAAACAACTTCAAAGAAGGATTCTCCCCCTCCATGCTCAGAGTGTAAAACATCCCTTTGTAGGGAGTTAAACCAGACCAATGAAAGGGGGACGAGACATCTTCTTTGATCATTTGTTGCTCAGACAAACTCCTCAGTAACACTTTCTAGGTTAATCAAATATTACTTTGTACTGACAACAGCTGAGCTTGTGTTCAAGCCTCAGAATGTGTTTCTGTGGCTGAAAGCTTGCTCTCCCTCATTGTCACAGTGTAAGACACAAACCTTTCAGTCAAATAACACAGAAACGTAACAGCAAGCAGCAAGGTAGGAGACCTGCCTTCCTGACTTAGGGATGAGAAGTGGGAGAATGAGCTGCCCATGTCCAGAGCATTGGTTATTTTCTCAAGTTTAGAATCATGGGAGCATAACTCTCCAAATCAATTTATTTTCTTTAAGGGAAAGAAGCATGCACTCAGTTTTCATGAACTTTCCCTTTTTTTTTCCAGCTGCTCCATGATCAGACTGGCTTGGTCAACTCACTTTCTCTACACAAAGGAAGAAATGGGGAAGGAAATAAAAACAAGTCTTGCCTACTCTTCTTTATGATTAAGAGTACAAGAAATGAGCGGATTATGTATGGAGGGCTCTGGTTGCTCTGTTACTTTCCTGTTGCTTTCCCATGCCTGTATGTCAAGTCTTGCAAAGCTTAACGGTAGTACAAAAATCCTGCTGTCATGGGAAAACCATTATTTCTATGAAGTGCTCCTATCCTCTATCTGAAATAGTTCCTGGAACGCTGAAGACAGAAGTTCAGCTGTTACTTGGGCAGCCTCTCTCTTACCTGTACTTTGTTCTGGGCAGTTTTTCCAAAAACTGCAAAAGGTTTCAACTACAGGAATCAACTGAGCTTTAAAATACCTTCTGGTGCTATGAATGTCAAGCCCCTGTATTGACAAGCCTGACTGTGAATGCTGCCCCTGGAAAAGTGTTTCTTTCTATAGCTAGAGACACTGCAGAGAGCATCAGATGCTGCAATGCAAATCCTAACTAATGCCCGGCAGCATCTCCAGAACAGATCCAATGCAGCTGGATCTGGGGAGGTTTAGCTGACAAATGGGCATCAGGGTCCTAATTTCTAAAATGTGCACATGGTGGAGCACACACTAACTGCGCTAGCATATGCAGGGTAGTTCTAGTCACAGAATTGCCAGCTACACATGTCTGAAAATCACAAATCAGGCTTTTCCTTTCTATAAAGTGGCTATTTTTGAAATAATGAGATTTAAAAAGAAAATAGCCATGGCCTTTTGCTTGTTTGAACCCTTTAACCAAAACCAAGTAACAATTTCCAGCTTCTCTCTAGCCCATGACAGCTAGAAATTGAATTATTACTTTTAATCAATTCTGGGATTTTCCTGTGCGCCCTGGACTGTGGGAGTCAGGGCTCTGAGAGACACTCTGGTAGTGTGATAACTGCAATAAAATGCCTCGGTTACACAGAGCTCACCCTTGGCAGCGGAAGGGCCGATCTACTTATGAATTTTGTTCTAAATAGCTCTTGGATGAAATTCTCCTCTTCTTCAGTTACTTAAGTTTAGGAAACTCTGTGCGTCCCCAGGGATGGGCTCAGGCCTCTCACAGTCCCAGTTTCAGCCTGACCAGCAAGGGTGAGGGAAAACCATTACCGGGGTTTGCCCCCACTACAACGCAGGATTTCTGCTGTCTTTGCACTCGGGAGGACAGGAATAGCTGACAGCGTATCCGAGTGCTTTGCAACCCTTTTGAGCTAGCATTTCCAGAGAGAAGAACTGCAAGTCAGCTTTTAAATCAGCATGTGGAGAATGAAAGCCTGCTGATGTTGTGACCACCACTTGTGTTTTTACATAGAGACACTGAGCTCAGGACATCTGTTTCAGTGGAGGTGAAGCGCTAGTAGTTTTTACCGTAAAGGTGACAGATGAAGGTAAAAAGGAGGCTGTGAGCATGTGGCCAACCTCAATAACTCATACTCAGTTACAAAGCACTTGTGCCTTGACTCTGTGAGGTTTCTATCAGGGCAGTTTTATTCCAAGGTAGTAATTTTAAGTATCTGTCACAGGGTCAGGAGCCACCTCCCTTGGGCAGAGGCAGTACAAATGCAGCTCTCCAAAGCACAGGCAGGAGTAATTATGACTCAGGAGGCCATCGAGGCTCCAATCTGTGTTCCTAAAATTATTTTCGCTTTTCGTCCAAAGACTAGAGAGGAATGTGTAAGCAGACCTGCCCTCTGTGCCCCGAGTGCATTCTCTCATCCCTCGGCTACAGGCTCTTCCTTGCTAATTCTCTCTGATGTGGGTTTGAACATCCTCCAGCTGAGAAAGGCTTAAAACTCATGTGTCTCATTTCCTGAGCATGCATTCAAACCACTCATTTAAAATTTAGGCATTAACACCAATGCCTTTTTTTTTTTTTTTTTTTTTATTTTAAAGGATGCAATGAGCATTCATGGTTCTGAAAAGGCAAGATGTTACCTGTTACCACCAGCCCTCAAGACAGGACCTGGGTTTGGGTGCCCAAGGTCTGAAGAAGGGCACAAACTCTGGACCTTTCCCAATACACCTCCTGGTGGCAAGCTGTAGAGGCTCCCTGACTCACAGTATGCCTGGTTTCCAGTCCTCTTGAAAGGGTGGCAAACTTCCCATGTCTCCTGGATCAAAACTATGAGCTCCAGCTTCTGGCTTTCACGTTGGTAGCCCTGACTGACTACTGCAACCTCACAGTCCTGTAATGCACTCAGGAGTTTAGAGACCGTCATGCAGGCGGGGTATAATGGATCCACTTCCAGCTCCTCCAATTCACAGGCCAGCACCCTGACGGCTTTCCCTCAACATCCACCATGAAGTGAGGACTGGCTTTGAAGCGGGCAACCTGGAGCTATCACCTCTCACTGCTAGGGAATAATCACAGAGCATTTAAAATGAAATAAAGTGTGTTCTAGAGCTTTTAAAATAATCCCATTGAATTTTAACAGAAATGATGCTTCTGCTGTCAGGTACTCCATGATTAAAATACCACCAGAAAATACATGTTTAGTGAAGTTATACATTTTAGTAGATTGCTATTGCATAGCAAGAGTCTGATTAGTTTCCCTTTTAATAAATCACCTAAGAATTCTATACGGATTTAGGAGGTTAACCTCACTTGGACATCTCTGAAGAGAAAGCGCTTTTTTAATGCAAAGCAGTCTTGTCTATGGATTTAATTTTAGAACAGTGTTTTTGTAGGAAAAAGATTTACCATTGCTAAGAAAACTTTGTGTGTTGTCACTCTAAAGATATAGATCTGCTTGCTGGAGGAATAGTGAATACTGTGTTCTGATCTTGAGGACAATATAATATTTTTACTTCAGCATGAAACAATAGTCAGTCTTCAACAATGGTTCAACCTGGCTCGTTGCAGACAGAAAAAAACCACGTTTTCTCAACTGACATGGAATGATGTTTTCTCATTCCAGGACAAATTTACAAATGGTACTCCTTCTCAGGTTGAGTAATTGATTATGCTAAAAGAGGAAAAAATAACAGGTAAATGTTTGTTTTGTCACAGACAATGTGTTGCTTTATTCTCCGGGCATGACAGCACATCCAAATAACGTTTCAGGTTCCCAGAGAAACGTAGCAACACAGTTCAGTCAAGATCCCCAAAAATCCAAGAAAATTCACCACACAGGCCACTATGGAAGTGGGAGTATGCTTTAAAGATGCCAAATTCAGTGTTTTATTAAAACTTCCTGTGCAACTGTTTGTTACAGGGCCTCTCCTGCCTTTTAATTTTTTCTGAAGTTCATACCTGCACAAGTAACATGGTTCCATGAGCAGCAGGATTGATAAAGCCTGGTTTCTTGTGGATTCACCTCGCTACTTCAACCACTGCAGACTTTCTAGAGGGTCCCCACCTCCTCCTCCTCCTTCCTCTTCTCCCATAGGGCTGGCGTGCAGCCCTGCTTTCCCCTGCTGGGGCCACACTTGGCTTCCCCTCGCTGCCTGCTCCAGGCAATGCCCTTGGCATCCCAGGTTGTTGGGGCAGCTGGCAAGAGCTTCAGCCTTTTTGCAGAAGGCTGGATGGGTAACAAATTGCTAGTCTGGTGGGGGAAGCAGTGACAATGGTCCATCATCACTCCTTCAGGTGTTGCGCTGAGTTGGGCATGCTGGCAGCCAGAATCTCCAACTCTGCCTTTCTACCAAGGATGCCCTCCCTCATACCAGAGGCCGAGGCAGACATTGATATGGTGCCTTCCTTCAGCATAAGCCAGAGCCCGTGTGAATTTGTCTGTGAGGGATATTGTGCTTTGTTTGCAGGATTTTTTTCCTTAGAAATATTTCACAACTATGAAAGGAGAAAAATTGCTCATGCCATGAGTTCTGTCTGCAAGCTCTCTCCCACTTCTTGACAGTGGAATTTATTAGTGGTGCTTTGGCACCACCATGCACTCCCAGGATGAAAAGATCAGTTGTTTTAGTTGTTTCGAATGAATATACAATTTTAAATAAGTTTTCCACATAAATTAGGCTTTTACACTCTTCACTAGTGCCAGATGGACAGAGCCATCTGTCTGAGATTAATACTCATTAAAGGACCACTTAGTATTAAAAAAACCAACAATAATGTAGCATTCCAATAAAATTTTTGGTTTGTACATTGGTAGTACTAAACAATTGCATGTGAAGCTGCTCTTGTTTTCAAAGATCAGCATTTATGACTGCTTGTATAATACTTTACTGGATTCGGAGCAAGAGATCGTTGGATGATTAACCCATTTTTGCAGCTTGAGGACATTTCTGAGGGTCTCTGATCTGGGATGATGCTGCAAATGCTGAAAAAAAATCCTAAAGAGTGAGAGACAGCATAGTCGTCATACAGCCATGGGCAAGTCACAAGCAAATCAGGGATTGTTGCAGGAAAGGGTGAAGCCCTGAATAAAGTGTCTTTCGCTTTGAATTGAGAACAAGAACCTGTGCAAAAGTTAGCAAGAGCATTGTTTAGCTGATGAGCATTGCTGTTATCCTGCAGAATTCCTCCCGCAGATCTCGTTTGTATTTTCCCTCTCACTGTCCCACCACCAGTCCAAAGCCTTGCACCAAGGGAGCCTACAACCAAGCCTTGCACCTCTCTCCCTTTCTACCAAGGGCTGGGGCAGACACCTTACGCTGGGGCCGCACTCCTCAGGCCACTGCAGCCACCTCCTGCCTTGGGGACTGTTCCCCCTGGCCTCCCTTTCCAGCTACCCTGCCTTGTTGCCACCCAGATACTGGTGCCTGGGGGCTTGTGGAGGCTGTCCAGCCCACAGGGCAGCAGCCCAGAGCATGCTGGTGCTGCAGCAATTCGTATGAGCACAATTCTTAGTAATAAGGAAAGGCAAAAGGTGGACCCCCACGTCTCCAAAAGCTCAGCCTGCCTTCTCAGTGTTAGTGGTGCAGGGGAACAGCTTCCTGGCAGGATTTTGTTAAAGGAGTTTGGCTTGTTAGGCACAGAGATTTGCAAAGACTCTACATTATGTTATACTTTATGGCCACTGGAGATGGGACTTACTAAACCAGGTAGTCCTTTCCCTTCCCACGTTTCTATCACTTAAATCTATCAATGCCGGTAATGACAGTGTTTAATGTATTTTTCTTCTTTTTCCACTGAAAGGGCCAAGTGTGATTGGGCAGCTGACAGAACTGCCATCAAAAGACTGAAATTTCAGGGTACTAAAAAAAAAAGGAAGTTATCTAAACTTATCTAAAAATACCGTTTAGATAAATCACATGTTTTCAAACTGGTTGTGCCTAATTGAATTCCCCATAGGTATTGCTGCAGCTGGCAGAAGCTATCTCAGATCTGGCTGAGGTTACCTGAGAATTTGGGGAAGGTAATCAAGGTCACGCAAGACTGACCAAGAGCAAACACAGTGCCTAGCTTTATAAAGGGAGGACAGATGAGCAAGACAACTGGAGACCTGTTGGCTTAACTTCAGTGCCCAGAAAAACACTGTAAGAACAAACCAGGCTACTTACAAATACATTAAAGATGCCAAGCAGATGAGTGATGGCAAATGCAGATTGATGAGGAACTAGTATGAAACCCATTTCAGATTCCTCCTGTGAGAGGATAAAAGTGGAAACCATCATTCTACATAGCAACAGATGTGCTTTGACTACAGCAAAGCTTTGGCATTTTCTCACATGGTGTGCTTGTAATGGGAAGTGACTTGAACCAACATGACACTATTGTAAGGGAAGTTCAGAACTGATTAGAAAACTTGTTTCAAAAACTCATTATCAGTAAATCCCTGGTCAAACTGAAAGAGTGTTCCAAGCACAGATTTCACTGAAGCCAGTCCATGGTACTATGCTGTATCTTCAGTTATGTTTTGGATACCGAAAGCCTGGAGTACAATTATTAAATTTGCAGATGATGGCTAGGGTGGAAGGACTGCCAGTACAGAGGAGACAGTCTAGGAATTCAAAATGATCTAGCCAAACTGGAGAAACTATCTAAAAAAAAGAAGGCAGTTTGATAAAGATTCCAAAGAAATTGCAAACCTGGCACAGGTTTCCGGATGAGCAGACATTTGACAAGGCAACATTTGGCCACACAGCTGTTCTGCTGAATTTAGGTGTTAGCATGTGCCACAGCACCTTGCTGCTGTGGGGAAGGGTGAGCATCATACTGGGTCTCACCATGCAGCAGTGAGGTGTGTGAAAACATGAAGTGATGCTCCCCCCGTTTGGCACCAGTCTGGCCTCAGTAAGAATGAGCCATTTGGAAAGCTATGGTTTGAGGAAATGTTGACCAGCAGCCTGGAGGAAAGAAGCAAGAGCAGCTAGTCATGCTGTAGGGATGGAGAGAATTAGAGCTGCTCCTGTCAGAACAGAAAACTGAGGAGAGATGTAATAAAGGTTTTCACATTTGAAAACAGTAGCTGCAAAGGAGATGGGGGACTTGAACAAGTCTGCTGGGATAGGAAGACAAACGGGATTAAATTGCAGAGAGGAGACCCCAACTCAAGTGCCCCTCAGGAAGGGCAGCAAATCCCTGGCAGGACCATGCCAGGGGGCTGTGAGTCACCACACCAGAGGCTTTTCACGGGCACATTGGAAAAACATCTGCCAAGGGCAATTTAAATGTGTACTCTCTGAATTGAGAGATGGAGTGGCAGACCTCCCAGCTGTCACACCATATAACACTGCTATCTCTCCAAGTGTCTGCAAGCAAGAAAAAGACCCTGACAGCTGTGGTGGAGGTCACTAACATTTCTCTCTTGCTGCTACCAAAAGGAAGCCAAGTACCATGGTTTCTGTTTTAAAGATTAGGAAACTGAGGCACATATCTCTGCTTGGATGAAAGGTTGGCATTTGGTTGAGCACAGAGCTGGGCGAGAAGGCCCGTGCGCTCTCCTCCAGAACGTGCAACCCTGTTGCCAGGGATCTAGTGGAGCAGTCGTCCAGCTGGAATATGCTTTTTGATAACACTACAAGGATTAGATCCAGGGCTCATTTTTGTGTTTATATTATGTTGCTCAGGGAGATAGTTCAGAAAAGCATTGTCTTTCATTTATAGAACAATTTAGAAAGAAATTAATCTCTTTCATGAAGTGTATGCGTAAGAGAAACTTAAGATTTCATTGCACTTCTTTTATCTGTAAAATTGACGCATCCTTCTTACTCCCCAAGGGTGTCTCTCCCTGTAATTTTCTTTCTGCAGAGGGTGATGGATTTGACTGCTATGCCAAAAGGAAGAGGGCAGTTAAAACAACAGATGACTTCTGATCTGTAGATGGGAGAGCTCCTTTGAAAAATCTCAGGAGGGCAGAAACCGAGAGCTATTCCTAAAACATCCTTACAAAGCATTTTGAAATCCCTTGATGAAAAAAAACAACACATGGCAGTAACTATATCAGTACCTAACTGTGCTGTATCAGCAAGAGGGCAGCCAGCGGATCAAGGGATGTGACTATTCCACATCACACCTGGGTACTGTGTCCAGTTCTGGTCTCCTAAGGTCAAGAGGGATGTTGAAAAACTAGGGAGAGCCCAGCAGAGCTGGAGGGGTAAGAGCACTAATGAGAGAAGGAGTTAAATAAATTTTAGTAGATATGGCATTGATTAATTATTGCTGTGCATACTAAGGAATCAAGTTGATAAATAGTGCTTAATGTTTGGCCAACCACTTGCTTAACGATTTGCTAACCATTGTGCAAACTCTCTGAAGCAGAAAGTCTTGTGATTCTTCACGAAAGACAGTTCCTGGTAAGGACTAGAGGGTCGCTTCAAGAACCAGCTAAAGCCAACCCTGCAGCCTGAATAAAAGCCAAGGGATAACTGAGTTTGCGCAAGAACCAAAGGTTACTAGTGGTGATGAAGAGGAGTCACCTACCTTCATCCCCACGACCCCCGACGACCACCACCAGGAGGCACTGCGCAAGCACAGATGGGAGGAGTTTATGAAAATGACCCCTTGGGACTAATTTTAATACAAAGTGGGGATAGGTCATGCATATGTATAGGCGCATTGCAAAACTTTATGTATATGTAACACTTGGTTATATAAATTTAAAATGAGTTGCCGCGTCAGGTGCACATGGTTTTGGTGGGACTTCCCCCCCGTGCTGCCCAGCACTGAATAAACATACCTACTTTACAATCTTATAGATTGTGGAGTCCGTTTTCCGCACATCACTAAGATGGTCATAGGGATGGAGACCGTGGCATGTGAAGAAAGGCTGAAGGAATTGGGTTCATTCAACCTAGAGAAACAAGAGCTTGGTGGCTCCCGGTCTTCAGTGCTGGAAATATAGAGATGGTGAAGGCACTCCCTTTGTGAGGGTGCACTGTGATGGGAAAGTCAAGTCATTTCAGGACAAATTTTGTCTCCAGATACAAGAAATTGTTCTCCACATGAGACCAACTAAAGGCTGGGATAGGTTGCCTGGGGGTGTGTGAAATTTCCCTTGATGGAAATATGCAGGACCTGGCTTGGCAACGCCATGGATCACCTAAGCTAAGGCCCTGCTTCCAACACGCATTGGCTGAGCTGCTCTCTGTGGCCCCAGCCAAGCTGGGCTTCTCCCCAGTTTTTTCTTCTCTCAGGACGGTGAGTTGCTGGAGAGTCAAAGGAGCAGCGCCTTTACGAGAAGGGCTTTTACATCCCCCCCAACCCTTTACCTCTCCTTGTACGGAGATACAGCTCCTCAGCAGCCAGCAGCAGAAGTGCATCTTTAGCATCCTGCCAGCTACACCTGTGCAGAGCAGCTGTGTACAACACAGACACAGTAGCTGCACCACCCATTTTAGCATACATCTCCCTGACACTGGAGGTAGAGCTACGCTGGTGCTAGCTCTGCAGTGGCGTGTCCCTGGAAAGAAACTACTGGCAGCACGCTCCAGTCATATGAGATGCCAGGGCCTGGATGCTCACCACTGGCAAAACCAATTCAGCAATGGAAAGTGAAGACTATGCATTTCAAAATGTCTTCACTGGCCCAACTCTGCTCCGGCTGGAGTGAGTTGGAAAAAGGTGGACATAGTCTTTTTTTATTCTTTTCTTTTCCAGCCTGACTTTTTAGACCCTCACCTTCTGACTTCATTTTGGAACATTGCTTAGTTATAAAATAAGCTGGATCCAGCCTGAGATTCCTCTTTCAGATAAGATTAGTTCAGCTAAGAGAAACTCTAGTCATGGAAAAACTCATATGTCAAGAAAATGGAACCTAGCAGTATTGAAAATAAAAAGAAAAGAAAAAAAGAAGGGAAAAAAAGAAAAGCAGCAGCTTGGCTCCTATTCCTTTTTTTAATGAGCAAAATAATATTGTAAAATCAACTAGCAGATCAGATAAATGAAACTTCTGCTTGGGGTTAGAAAGCATGGACATTTGTCTCCAGATACAATTTGAGTGCATCTTCTTCATCTCTGGTTTTGTTCCACTGCAGCAGCTGCCAGCTGCGTCCTTCCACAGCCTCTCCCCAGGTTACAACGGCTGAGACCTGGCTCCCTCACCACCTTCTTGAGCAACTCCATATCTCCTTAAGAATGTGAAGTTTGATCCGTCTCCTATTGACTTCAGTGAGAGCTTGGTCAGACGCAGAGGTATTTTTTCAAGCTTTGAAAAAAATAAGTACCTGTGCAGAGGTAGGATGCTTTAACGCATATGGCCCAGTGGGTGCCCCTCCGGGTGGCTGGCCCTCTGCTTGCCAGGCCAAACCAAAGCACAAGGACCAAAGCTTGGGGACCATTCTGTCCCTGAGCATGAGGGCGGGAGGTGCCATGGAGTACGTTCACATCCGTCCTGCTGGCCCCAGGTGGGGTAGGGCAACGGCTCCAGCTGCCATCTTGGGCCCACTCGGCTGAAACCCACTAGGCCTTTGCCACTGCCACCTTTTACGCGAACAGGAGCGCATCCACAACAGTTTACCTGCCACGTCACTTCTGGTGGAGCTTTGGGGAAACCTTTCCCTTTCCTCACACAACTTGTAGGGTGGGAGTAGGTTCAGCTTTTAGCCCAAGCTCCTACCTCGCCCCTACCTGAAGAGATACCAGACCAACCCAGAGAAGTAATTTTGCATCCCTTGCGACGTACCGAGAGATTTCAAGAAGGTCTGTGTCCCGAGACACAGCTGGAGGTGCGCCACCGCTTCACCTTTAGATGTTTGCTCACGAGCAAACAGAAATATCTGTATGTAATAGCTGCTGTTGCAGCTATCTGTTTGTGACAGATAGCTCAGTAGGTGATGATCTCCAATAGCGTTTTATTTCCCCTAAAAACGTATAGAATCATAGAATCATAGAATGGTTAGGGTTGGAAGGGACCTTCAAAGGTCATCTAGTCCAACCCCCCCTGCAAGGAGCAGGGACATCCCTGACTAGGTCAGGTTGCTCAGAGCCTCATCCAGCCTGGCCTTGAACGTTTCCAGGGATGGGGCCTCCACCACCTTTCTGGGCAACCTGTTCCAGTGTTCTATAACTCACATCGTAAAAAATTTTTTCCTAATTTCCAATCTAAATCTACCCCCCTCTATTTTAAAACCATTACCTTTCGTCCTATCACAACAGGCCCTACTAAACAGCCTTTCCCCATCTTTCTTGTAGGCCCCCTTGAGGTACTGGAAGACCACTATCAGGTGTCCCCGGAGCCTCCTCTTGTCCAGGCTGAAGAGCCCCAACTCTCTCAGCCTGTCCTCATAAGAGAGGTGCTCCAGCCCTCTGATCATCTTTGTGGCCCTCCTCTGGACCTTCTCCAACTGGTCCATGTCCTTCTTGTGCTGGGGGCTCCAGAACTGGACACAGTACTCCAGGTGGGGTCTCACCAGGGCAGAGTAGAGGGGGAGAATCACCTCCCTCCCCCTGCTGGCCACGCTCCTCTTGATGCAGCCCAGGATGTGGTTGGCCTTCTGGGCCGCAAGGGCGCATTGCCGGCTCATGTTAAGCTTCTCATCCACCAGCACTCCCAAGTCCTTCTCCTCAGGGCTGCTCTCAATCCATTCCCCACCCAGCCTGTATTTGTGCCTGGGATTGCCATGACCCAGGTGCAGGACCTTGCACTTGGCCCGGTTGAACTTCATGAGGTTGGCACGGGCCCACCTCTCCAGCCTGTCAAGGTCCCTCTGGGTGGCATCCCTCCCTTCCAGCGTGTCGACGGCACCACACAACTTGGTGTCATCGGCAAACTTGCTGAGGGTGCACTCTATCCCACTGTCCATGTCGCCGACAAAGATGTTGAACAGGGCCGGGCCCAGCACGGACCCCTGAGGGACGCCACTCGTGACCAGTCTCCACATGGACATTGAGCCGTTGACCACCACTCTCTGAGTGTGGCCATCCAGCCAACTCCTTATCCACCGAGTGGTCCGTCCATCAAACCCATGTCTCTCTAGTTTAGAGAGAAGGATGTCGTGCGGGACGGTGTCAAAAGCTTTGCACAAGTCCAGGTAGATGATGTCTGTTGCTCGTCCCTTGTCCACCGATGCCATCACCCCGTCATAGAAGGCCACCAAGTTGGTCAGGCACGATCTGCCCTTGGTGAAGCCATGTTGGCTGTCACCAACCACCTCCTTGCTCTCCGTGTGCCTTAGCATGGTTTCCAGGAGAATCTGCTCCATGACCTTGCCAGGCACAGAGGTGAGGCTGACCGGCCTGTAGTTACCTGGGTCTTCCTTATTCCCCTTTTTAAAAATTGGGGTTACGTTCCCTCTCTTCTCTTTTTTTAAGCACAGTATTGTAAAGTGCCTGTCAGAGAAGAGGCTTTTGGATGCGGCCACCAAGTTCAGGTCAAACTGTAAAGCGAAAGGCTCTACCCAGTATTTAAAAACCACGGCAGCCACTGCTGACTTCTCGGGGCTGGAGCCGCCGCCGCCGCCTCTCGCCAGGCCGCTCCGGTTCGCGCGGCCGGGCAGCTGCGGGCGAGGCGGGGCCGAGGGAAGCCCGACACTGACACCTAGTGTCGGCCAGCGCCCCCCCCCCCCCAAAATAACCCCTGGTTAGCGACGGACAAACACACCCCCTGCCCCGTTCCGGAGCGATTTTCAAGGCGGGCGGCCGAGGAGGGGTGGACTCAGGGCGGCCTCGGCGGCGGGACAGCGTCTGGTCGGGAGAGCCAGAGGAGGTGAGGGCAGCAGGAAACTCCCATTTTCCAGTCAAGGGCTGGGCAGTGATGGGAACACATCCCTGACCCCCAGCGCTTTCTGGTACAGAACTCTGCTCGCAGGAAAGGAGGCTCTTGGAGAGACTCTTTTTGTATGAGCAAGGGCTGTTTTGCAAAAAGCTTGCTGATCAGAAGAGACTTCACCTTAGCACAAAAGGCCCTGCCCTCTGGCCCAGGAGCCCTCAGAAGGAAGAGAAAGCTTCACACCCCAGGTTTGGCCCAGCCTTCGTGAGGAGGTGAACCTTCTGGGGAGTTTTTGCTGCTGTTTGTATAAATAGGCTACTTTTTTTTTTTTTAGTTGTGGGGGGTTGGTGTTTTTTTTTTTTTTTTTTAAAGTGAATACGAGAATACCCTTGTAGTTTCCATAAAATACAGGTTTACACCTGCCACAGCACATCTGTTGCCCACTTTACTGGAATTATTTTCCCACACAACCCTAGTGCTTTGAAGTTGGCTTGGAAAGAGATTGGGCACATCACATGTCAGTAACACATCCTGTTTCCCTGAGGCCCAGGTGATTTCTCTGAGGATGAAACGCTGAGCATGTATCAGAGCTAAGTGCTCTGGTACCATTTCTCACAATGCAGAAAGTGTGATTTCTCCCCAAAAGTAGTTTTGATGCCAGTCAGCATTTCCACACCAGCCCTTTATTGCAGACATCCTACTGACAAGTTATTTCTAACACCAGCTCTTTGAACTGTGATCACAAAGGAAAATAGATTTTTATAATTAAAAAACCATGCACAAGCTCAACGCTGATTCATCACAGCTGAGCTTAAAGGCTCACTCTTCACATCTTTGTAACAATTCCTGGAGACAAATGGAAAGTGATTTAAGTATTTCAGTATCAGCTGACGCATCCCAGGGAACACCTTTCCCTACCTGCCCATGCAACCCAGCAGTTCAGTCAAGCCTCTGCAGCCCAGGCACTAAGATGCTAATATTCCACTCTGTACTGCAAGAGTTAATCATAAAAATATAAACACCTTTACCAAGAGCACTGCTGTTTTCAGTCTTGTGAAGCTGCAGTCACAGGCTCAGAGAAGTCATTTCTCACTGTTCTAAAATTCACTAGAGAAAAAAAAGAAGTTTAGTTTCAGAGAGTTCCTAGTTTAATGCTTAACAGAATGTTTTATTCCTCTTGTCATTTAGGCCTTTGTCATATACAGGGCAGATACTGTATTACCCAAGTCTAAAGTTTCATTACTGGCTTCACTCACCAAAGATTTGAGGCCCTGGATAATTCTTTAACAGGATTTTTGTTTGAAAACAGTAATTAAATAACTTTGGTTTCAGAAGCTTTGAAAAAGTTATCTAGAACTGTATGTAGGGCATACATATGTACTTCAAAGTCAATGGAGATCACAGGGCTGAGATAATTATTTACTTCTCTTAAATCCACTGAGAACCAAACACATCACCTCAGAAACCTGGGGAGTGTGAGGGTCAATCTGTGGTCACCTCTGTGTAAAGGCCAAGACACTTTTATTTACCTGTAACTTAAAGACATCAGTATAGGATTCTCACACTTGAGCTCCAACAAATTGAGCTACACTTGACAAAATACCTTCAACATTTCTTCTCTTTGAAGTAGCACTAACAAGCTGCCCACTATTGCATCCAGCCCATGGCTGCACTGGGCAATATTTTGCAGCATGTCAGCTCCCAAACAGGACAGTAGAACAGCTGTTGACATTAAATTGGAAAAGCGACCATTTTCTTCCCCATCTGTGTCCATTCTGCTCATATCTCTGCCCTTTCCAAGAAGATCCAAGCCTCTACCACCCCCCCAACCAACCAACACCAAAAAAAAACAGTCACAAGCAAGCAAACAAACTGACATAATCTCTTTCTTAATTTATAGAAATATCACTACCATGGCATCTTCATTCCTGGGGTATAAGCAATAGGAGAGATATCTCGGACCCTGCTTTTAGAGAAAGTACATACTAAATAGGTTCCAGAAAGACAGGAAGAAGCCAATACTGAGTTATCAGCTAATGGGGGGATAACCCCCAAATGACATGAGGCATCTGGAAGTTGTCTGCAGCATGCACAAATTGTTTTCAGAATTAGACAAAATCAAATAAAGAAAACTGAAATAAAAAAAAAACCTCTAGAGAGAATTAGAGGCAATAAATTTTGTATTACTGAAAGAGTAAAGTCAGTTCATCCCTACAGACGAATTCCAAATCATGTTTTACAACCATCTATTGAAAAGGCCATCTGGCTGCACTGTGGGCCCTGAACCAAAACTCTCACGTCTTTGAGGTGCACTAAACTGGATCCTGAAATTCAGTTTTTCTTCACACTGAAGATCTTTTCATAGGCTGACTTCAAGGGTTAATTTCAGAAAGTTTCTCACAGAAGTAGGAAGGCAAAAGGTCACCTATACAAGGGACTTTAAACATTTCTCCATGAACATAATAGTTTGGGCAATTTCTGAAAGCGG
Organism: Chlamydotis macqueenii; assembly: GCF_036417535.1. NCBI lineage: Eukaryota > Metazoa > Chordata > Aves > Otidiformes > Otididae > Chlamydotis > Chlamydotis macqueenii. The sequence goes on along the minus strand of NC_141558.1, from coordinate 90,921,533 downwards.
ATCAGATGCTAGTTAGCACACTAAACTCAGCCCAAGGAAATAACAATCGCAAGTCATGGTGACTGATGTCATTTGAAAGCAAAGCTTCTTTTGATTCAGAGGAGAGCATTTTTCCTGAGGGAATAAGGGGAAAAGGACAAACATGAAACAGAAAAACCTTACACCAACCACTGAAGTGACATGCCAAAGTACCAGGAGACTCTGTGTGCAGGCATCAAATGGCAACTCCCCATTTCAATGCTTGAGATTTCAGTCCCGAATTCCCGAGTAAAGCCTGCAGCAATATCCAGAACCCCCAAGACACAGCAAAGAGCCCCCATCTGGGAAAGAGCAAGAGCAAGAGCTGGGTCTAAAAATACCCAGGCAAACTCAGCATTTCCAAAGGCTCCAAGAAAGGAGACTGCACTGGAGTAAGAGTTCAGTTCAAATAATAACATTGGATCAAAGCCACTCAAGTAATTACTTAAAAAATAAATAAATAAATGAAGCCAAACAGTCATCATGAAGTGATGAAGGGTGAAAGCTGAAGTAGCTACACCTAACTCGCACCATACAGAGAGCTCCCAGGTGCCGCAAGGGGCATGTGTTTTCAGGCTCAGATAAAAGCAAGAAGAGGCTCCCGATGCCCACAGACGCATTCACCACCCAGCAGCAGGGATGCTGCTTACGCCTGTGCTTTCTCCTGCTTCTGCTGATCTAAACTGAAGCAGTGGAAGATCCAGTGCTCCATTTCAATGTCAAAACCATTAAGCTGAACAATTAAGAATTCAGCAGACAGTACTTTAAAAGCACTTTTTAAAGACAGTATTTAAAAAAAAAAAAAAAAAAAACAAACCCAAATCCATGAAGCTCTTTCATGAATAACATGAGAACAGAAAAACAAAGGAGTATTTTAATCAACATTTTCACACATTACACATTTCTCTAAAATGCCAAAATTTTAAAATGAGAATCACATCTCTGGCTGGATTTATTGCACCAGAAGAGTGGTCAAAGCTCAGTCATCCTACGCACAGAAGAAACCTCCACAAAAGTGAACAGGACTGAGTATTCGATATTGTCTAAACCAGACACTCTTCATCCAAAAATGTTATCTTCAAGTATATATTTAAGTGAGGATAAAACGTGTGGTAAAGCTAAAATAATGAAACTATAGTCCTGAGTGAAGATCTTTTCACGAGATTATTTGCTTTTCCAACTGACACAACAGGAAACTGAGCACTGAAGTCAACTCCCTCCAACCCCCTCCCCCCCAAAAAAAAAACCAACCAAAAAAAAAAAAAAAAAAGGAGAAGAGTTCTTTGAAGTCAAGTGTTTTCTGCTTTCAAACAAACAAGGTTTTTACAACAAATCTTTCTAAGTTAGTGCAGATTTTTACAAAGCTTTAAATTTTTCTGAGTGGGCTTCTGAACTGTCATTGCTGATTATTATTAGTAGGCACAGAAATTCCCATTTTAATTCAAAACTTTATTTTGAAATACATTACACAGTTTACATGTGAAGTGCTTTCACTGTAAGATATCTCATAACATTGTGCTAAGCAAAATGGCTGACCAATTTCCTTGAATCTCTTCCAGTTATTTGTTGTTTTTATTAAGCTATCTTACAGAACTAAGATGCAACTTAGCCAGTTGTATTCAGAAGTTAATTATCTGAGGGAGAAAGTATACTTAACTGTTCCAATTAACTATGTGTTTCAGTAATGACGTTAAGCATTTGGCATAAGACTGAAAGAAACCTCAGCCCTAATTAAACTTGTATTCACCAAATATTTAAAAAAAATAAGTCTTCATGATCAAACTACTTTTTTAATAAGGCACAGTCAGACAAGTATTTATAAAGACTGGCTACCAATTCAGTTTTACCTGTACAGCCTTCCTGCTGGTCTGCCAAAAGTAATCTGAAAGCTGTTTTCCCTGTCTGCTGCTGAGACTTTCCAAGAACAAGGGAGAGCATTAAGGCAACTAAAAGAACGGACAAGCAAAGGAATTTGGTATTTGAGATGGATTTTGAACATCTGCAAAGTAGTTCATTTTGTAAATGGAGCATTCATCTGTTACTATTAAAATGGTGGCCAAGTGTGATAAGGAAAACAGAACTGGTGCAAGCAGTGCCTGTTTGCAAAGGGGTATTTTAATAGGAATAAACAAGATGTCTGGTGTGCTCTCAGGTGAACACTTTGCATGCAGCAATTCCCACAGCTTTCAAATATAATCTGAATTGAATTCTGAAATTCCCCTCTGCCACTCAGAAAAGCTGAATGTACCAGGAGGTTGCTTCACAGCAGGTAAAATATCAGGGAATGAAATCTCCATTTAGATAATGAGCCAGTACTGCCATCCTACTTTGCATTTCTTATTAGAATGAAAGGAAGTCTTCAGGAATGGTAACTCAAATAATTACACCATTATTTTGGCTGGAAGAAATTTCAAGAACTCTTAAAATGTGATGATGTTTAAAGAACATGAAACAATTCTACCCACAGTCAAAGAATAAAAAATAAATAAAAATTTTAAAAGAGAAGCCTTACCTTCCTCTCCCAATTAAATATTTGAGGAATAATTGCTTGACCTTAGTTCTGTATGGCTTCGGTGACCTATAAATGCTTGACACTCTAAGAATTATCATTTTCAAGCTACTGTTTGTTTTCAATTTTAAGTAATTAAAAAAAAAAATACTACATCTTTTTAACTTTAATAACCAAACTGAGCATAAAAATCATTAAAAGTGTATTTCTGATACAAATTTGTATCACATACTAAAAGATACTATTTTATAGATAATTTTAAAACAAAGAATTAGAATATACAAAAGGTTTTTAAAATTCTTTTGCACAGTTGAACTCATAGTGCAGGTTTCAGATTAAAAAAAAATCTGTAAATAGAGTAGTCACAAGAAATGTTGAATAAAAAATACATTCTGAAGTATTTTACAGAATGGCTGAATTATCAAGCATAAGAAATGAGGATAAAGAATGTTAATGACAAGCAGCCACATACAGAACACAAAGCAATAAGTTTAAATCAGACTATTTTGGTTTGTGTAGCCCTTTATTAGCAACTAAAATAGAAGATATCTGTTGTACATCACTGGTAGTAACTGACTATACTGGAGTTTTATTATATTCTAATACAGGATCATTTATAAATGCGTTGTTTTCCTTTTTTTTCTTTTATTAAAAAGCTTCCACCCTTTTTTCTGTTTACATCTTGCAAAACTATTCTGAAAGCTGAGTACATGTGCACAGATCTGCAAAGAGTGCAAATTTAGAATATGGTAAATGCTTTACATGTTGTATTTGTAAGGACTGTCTGTCACCATGCCTTCATAGCCATTATCTTAAAAAAAAAATTAATAAAAATAAAATAATAATAAAAAAAAAAAAATCACAAAATGTTTCGATACCAGCCTTCCTTCCATTGTCCTAAACAATAAAGCATTTTAAAATAAATTGAAACTAAGGAAGGACTACACCTACTAGAAAAGAAGAGAGTTCTATTAGTTTGAGGTTTCAGTATACCCAAAGACCAAGGACTGTATCTTTGTAAGGGCTAGGCTGGGACCCCGTATACAGAGTGTGTGCAGGTGCCATCCCTGAGCATTCAGCGGGTTCAGTGGACCATAAGTGCTCCAGCTGCATAACTCACTGAGCTGTCTTGCCAGTTTCGACACTGGCTTGACTGAGCATAATTCAAAAATGAAAAGCTCATATTCATTCCATTCTTCTGGAGCTCATTGATAGCCTGAAGAGAGGAAAAAAAAGCTGTTAAAAAAAAAGGTATCAGTGAAATTACGACATTTTCTAGATCTCAGTCCTCTTCCCTCCTCTCAAGGGTCCTTGCACCATCTCTCATAATCATATAAGCACCTCCAAATAACTGGCCATTTCACTCACTGATGCTCCTCCCACTGCACTACGTACATCCATGCAGCTCTATAAAGCAATACTAAACAACCTTTCAAAATAGATCCTTTACAATGTTACACAGATGTAACAGAAAAAAAACCCAATGCTATTAACACTTTTTAGATCATATCTCTTCCATTAAAGAAAAAGAATGTACCATGATAATTTATTCAAGTGTGACAGACAATTGGCAAAAGTGAATGAACAGAACTTAGCTCAGTATTCACTGCAAAACTAATAATTATCTGAAGTTAAGAGTTGGATATTTTTGCAGAGTTGTCATAGTACTGAATTTTGCTACATGCATCCCCAATATTGGTATTGCTCATACAAACTTTTATAGACTCCGCTTAAAAAAAAAAGTCTGTATGTTCCATATAGACAACATTTCCAGTGAATTAAGTTTTCCCTTTTAAAAAGGTTAACATGCTTCCTGTTTCAGATTTGAACTACAGTAAAAATACAGTGAGATTCACTCAAGCAATGTGACAAATCTGCAGCACTCCACCAGTGCTGTAAAGCAGCTGTGACCCAATTTAGACAACTAAGTTAAGCCAGGTTTGTATCTGTACTGCATCACCGTAACAGAATACGGTAACTAGAAAGTATCAGTTAATCCAAATTCTAATTGCCATTAATTTATGAGTTAATAGTGCACCGCACCAATACTTACAGAGGCAACCTCTCATCATATTTGCAAAACTGAAAAACACTGCCAGACATCACAAGGCACTCACACTAGCTAGCTACGATTCAAAAGAGTAAGGATACACTTCTTCAGGGAGATGGATTTATTTGTTTGTTTACTTAGGGGCAAGAGAAAGTGAATTATTGTATTCCATTGAAATTCAAAATGAACATGGTATCTCATCTGCCTTAGGGAACTGAAAACCCTCTGCCCTTGTAAGAGCTTACATTTCTCTGTATGCAAGACACAGAAATTGGAGACCAAATTGAGAACACTTGGAAAAAATACATTAATTCAAGACTTGCCATTTTAGAACTAATGAATATTTTAGTAATACTGTGTTCAAAACAAATGTAAGCATCTTGCTAAAAGTTACATTTTTCAACAGAGCAAAAGTTACTTACGTTTAATAATACACCAATAGGATGTCTTCCACATATTGTATTATGGTATTTCTTCAAGTAATTGCTAAAAGATACAGGATCTAGCTGCTCTATAATGCTCATACCCTGAAAAAGAATCGATAGCAATGATCACTTCACACATTCATAAGCAGGCGTTTATACATCACCTATTTATGACAACACAGAATACTTCAGGACTAAAAAACCTCTAATTCGTATCAAGGGTATCAAGGTAATCTCAGCACGTGAGCTTTAGCTTGTACTCATCTTGTTGCCATCCCTTGCCAAACTAAAAGTGCAGGAGCTCTTCCAAAGCTGTCAATGATCCACAGATCTGTGGAGCTATCTTTGCAGATATCAGTGAAGTTCATGTTAGAAAAGCTCCTCCAGCAGACTAGCCGATCCCCACCTCCAAGGGTGCCCTACTTCCATAGGATTTTATACAGCAATAACCAGACAAATTTACTAAAAGGGCCAAGCAGGAAGAAGTTTTGCCTCCATCTCTCCCTGGCAACAGAGCTCAGGGCTCCCACTTGCCTGGGACTTCTGGATGTCCAAAAACTCTAGACAAATCATCAAAATACACGCATGCAATTCAAGCATGTAGCAAGCGTAATGTATCCTAGAGACATCAGGCACGCAAGGCAATTGATCTGGGCACCGGCTGGTCATCTGCTCACAGCATAATAAGGGGATCCAGCACATATCTAAAGCACTAGAAATTTGGTGCAGAAGAGCAAGGAGATGATGCTTCTACTTTACATGAGGCTGTCACATATACACATCCTTTTCTCCATCCACAGTGAGACCTATGATCCCATGGAGTCATACTATGAAAACCAGTACATGTATGGAAAACAAAACCTTCCACATATACAAACATTTGTATTCTTAAAAGCAGAAAGAATCCTACAACTCCAGATACAGCCTACTCTTACCCCATCCCACAGAGCAGATCAAATACAATGAAAGTAGCTTAAAGCAAGTCTACATAATTTATTGTCTGGCTTTTATCATGGCTTTGCTATTTTGCCTGTGTTAGACTCTATCCTCTTGTGTTTTTCCTTCCTCCGAAAATTATTAATTCCCTTCACCAGGTAAATGAGCTCCAGACACTCACTAATTCAGTTCTTTTGCATAGCTCATGTAACAGGAAGATTTTCCTTAGAGACTGGGAAAAAAAAGAGACATACACTTTGCACGGGAACAATGGGAGGTTGATATTAGAGAGGGAGATAATTTCTCCTAAGGTTTCTGCAATTGTCCCAGCTTCTTCCCCTGCTTTTGGGAAAGTGTGTGTGATAAAAGCAGAAGTCACAATGCAGGAAGCAGTCTGTCTGGAGTCTCTACCTAAAGAGTGAAACCTCTTGAATACTTTGCAAGGGTGTTGGCTGCTCTGGCAGATACACTAATTATTCAGACTGGATCACAACTTACAATGGAGGAGCTGGAGATTCCCAGGAGAGTCAGGGAGAATTAGAAAACAGCAACCATAACCACCACTTTTAATTAAAACCAGACATAAGATTAATTCATAAAGAGATTAACTTTATGGAAAAGTAAAACCAAACTATGCTGACCAATTCCTGGCAAGAGCTCAGTTCTTCCAGGGTTATGGAGAGGGTGTTTGGAGACCCGGCTGGTAATTACAGCTGTTACTCACTCCAGATCTACAGAACCTAAATGAGTCCCCAGAAAATAAAGGTAGCTATTCTTTAACTAGCAATGACTACATAGATATAATTGTATTTCTAAAGTTTAAGCAGCATACCTTTGAACCATCCATTTACTTGTAAATTGTACATGTCAATACACAGCTAAAGAAAGCAGAACCAAACTTAACTGTATAGTCAAGTGAAAATAAACATGCATAAGGCACTTAGATACTGAACAGCTCATAAGAATGTATTTTCTCCATTTGTAAACCCTTTCTCAGCTTTTTTTTTTTTAAATGAAAATGGCTGCTCAATAGAAAGACTCATTTTATAGCTGTAAGTCACTGGAACATACTGGGCAGAGGCATTTGAGCATTTGTCTTAAATGAATGGACATGGATTTATCAGAATGCCTAGTAAGCTTATTTCAATGCACAGTTCAGCACTGCAAAACATTTAGAGCTATGCAGTTCATCCCAGCAAATGACAACAGAGCTCCATACATCACAGACTGGAGAAAATCCATAGGAAACTGGTATTAACACATATCCTATAAGCATTCATCTGTACTGAATTTTTCAATCTTCTGTATTTAAAAATTGTTGTGGCAGAGGAGCAAAGACTACCAAGTTTGTTTCTCATTAAAAAATGGTGTTGAGGAACCAAGGAAATGTTTGTCAAGTTGTGTTTTATTTTTCTAAAAAGCAGAAGTATGAAGCTAATAATTTGCAACATTCAAAATAACTCAGCTGGGCATAGTTTAGAACAGAGTTAAAATACATGACAAAACCCACATGATAAAAATGCATCACATAGTTCTGCCAGTTTATCACATGGTTATTAAGGCATCGCATGGAAATTGCATATCTCAGTTAACCAGACACTCTAAATGGCATCTAAAATATCCTAGCACAGTGCACTTAATATGATTAAAAGCAGTTACAATCTTAAATGTCATCCCCTATAGGATCAAGTATCTACAAGCTTACAAAAAAACCATACCAACCCACAGGTTTATTTTATACTACACTCCAATAATCCTTCAGCTGGTCAAGTTTAAGTTTGCAATCAGTTACTTCAGATGCTTCTTCACACAAAATAAGCAGTAGTAGCGCACTTATGGAAGTAGAAGCAAATGTCTAGCACTAGCCAGTCCAATTGTCTTTGCATGTGTGAGTCCCTCAGACTGGAAGACAAACAACCAACAAGAAAATTACTGGCTGCGCACAGCAGGGAGCTGGGCATCCAGGCAGAGAGTCGTGGTCTTGCATTATGCCCGAGCTAAGAAGCCTTCCCAGGCTGGAGCACTGTGCAAGGTGCCGGCATACCATAGCAGCACTGCAGAAGCCACCAGAACTCAGCAGTTCATTAGAGCCACCTGAGAAGCCACCCCATGTGATGCAGAGCTCCTGCACAGTTAACTGCTGGCTGTTCTGCACAGCTGTCCTCATTGCCTGCATTATCCTCCCTTTCCAGCGCTCGGGGTAACAGAATCCTCCTGTTGATTCAAGGCATAAGGTTTCACAAAGAGACACAAAATGAGCAATCTGGCACTGAAGATTGAAGTGAGCAGTTTGCATTTTCTGGCTAGCCATAATAAAAAAATAATTATTTTTCAACGATGTCTTACAGAATACTCCTCCACTTCCATTTAAAAAGATGGTAAGTATCAGGTTATGATATATAAACAAATTATTGCACATCAGCTGCTCAACTCTAACTCTTCATTTAAGAATCATTCCCTAAGGTACCCCTATTAACCACGGGGCTGTTTACTCTGTTCACAAGGTACACTGTTGTACTCCCAGGGTAACAGAGCAGTCACATTAAGAGTTACCATGGAGAAACTGATGTCTGCCCAGCAATATTTACTACTCTGTATTTTTTTTTATGCTGGAGTCTAAGGGCTCTAACTTAAAATCACAGCAAATAAAATTTCTTAGTGGTTACCAGGTTAGTAAATCTTCAATGCCCAAAGCGTTTAGTGTTTTTTATGCACTAGCCAGGAAAAATCTTCGTGCATCTGTACTTAAGGTCCAGACTAAATAAGGAAGAGACCATTGTCCTCCCACAAGGGTATTTCTAAGGAAAAGTAATTTCATCTTAACCCAGAATATCTTCCTGCTTACAAAGCACTCAGCCAACTGCTTTACTACTTAGGTCCAATGAAATTATTGGGTCAGCAATAGTAGAGGTTAAAACCTCTCTGATGGTTTTAGTACAGTTATGTCTCTATCTTAATGCTATTTTCTCTGTCAAGAGGCCTAGTGGTTACAACAATATAAGTTTATTTAGCATGCCAAATGACATTAAAAATTCAATATTTATCTAAGGAAAAAAGAAGTAGCTGAGTAGGGCATATAAAATTGAATCAACTCCTTCCAAAAGCTGGAGAAACTTACAAGGGAGATCATTGTGGAAAGTGTCCCATGTGTACCCACAATACTGCTAAACAGAAATTGCTGAAATTCACCAAAAGCACAACCTAGTCAGTACAGAGTTTGAATATAGAGTAATGTGTTCACATATGTCATGATATCAACAGGCAATAAAATAAATACAGTATACTGCTATGCAGCATGTTTAGTTTTCCAGTTAAACTTAAGATTGAAAAGTATTTTCACAGTTATTAAACAGCACACATCATCTTCAATGTTACAAAAAATGTCATTTCCTTTTGGCTGAATAACTGCCAAAATGAAAGAGCTAGTGCCACAACATACCCACTAAAAGTAATTAAATGCCAAAGTCCAGTCTTCCTACAAGCTTTCACCACAGACATTAATGGGGGAAACTAATGTTTGCTAATGCACCTTAATCTGCTGTCCTGCAAAAACATGCAAGAGCTGCAAATTCTGGGACTCCGTAGAAAAACATTTCTCTCTATAGAGAAAACTCTCAACTGACAACAAGAATTATTAGAAGTGGGATAAATAGAATGAAGGCAAATTATTTACTATTTCTATTCCAGTGATGAATAGTGGAAAAACAAAGAGGTTAATATGGATACACAAAGCAAAAAACTCGAGATCCCTCTGGCAGATAGAATTTATTCCTTCAAGACAAGGAAAAAAAATTATCATGCCCTGAACAACAGTTCTTTCTTCTAACAGATTTTACAGAAGTTACATAAATGATCCAAACAGTTTTAAAATAAATTTTAAGGTTACGTATTTCTAGAGGAATTACTTCTATTCTGTGCCTTAAGTATACTCTTGAACGTTAACACAATTTTTTCATTCAAAAAGAAATCCTCGGCTCCTGTGGCTGCAAGGAAAATGCAGCATAATTGGCATAATGATCTTCATGTATTTAGCACTCTTTTCAGCCATTTGCCAAACCCAGAATGAAGTATGGTCTATTGCTTTTCCCCTCCACTTACTACAGAGTAAGGGGTAGGGGGAAGGCTACTCCCAAGGAAACATAGACTTTCATTTTCCCGACTGGCACAATCCCATACAGCCTTTCCTCCTCAAAATGGATGTTGCTGAAACCATCTGAGTAATCACAATGCTGTTTCGATAAGCAGGTATCATAGCTATCAAACCTGAACTACCATAGTACTCATTTCATAATTCTTACTGCTTCTTGAAAAATTTAAGAGGGTATGTGGATAGGAATTACACATTACACTACGGGATTTTAGATAGGTGAACATGCATTTATTCTCGTTAATTATGCTTACTAGATTATACTTGCAAATATTGTGCGCAGTCAGTAAAATGGCGGATATTAGCTAAAAACCAACAGCTAAGTTCTTATTGTGGTAAACAAAGGAAAAGTATACATTCAATAAAATAGCTAATCTATAATATATTTTGTTAGAGAAATGTCTAAAGTATTAAAGAAATGTAATGTACAGGAGAAATTTGTTAGTTATTTCCACCAAATCTGAAAACTTACCATTTTATCTAGGTGCTCAATGGATCTATAAATTTCTCCTTGGGATTCATCATAGTAACTGTAACGGAACCTCTGACCTTGAAACAAAAATCATGTATAAAATAAAAAAGGGAAAAACCGTAGCTAAAACACTCCCTAGTATTTACTAAATAATTGAAATTATAATATTTGTAAAGTAGTAATCTTCATTTATTTTATACTTTTTAGCTCCACTGAGGAAATTCTAGGGCAAAGGAGCAGCCCAGAAGCGAAGTAAAAAATACATGACGAGCAGCTACAATCCTAAAGAAAAACCTACTATGTAAAACTGACCCTGTAGTATCACTCGTTAATTGTCTGTTATTGCTTTGGAATCCAATTCTGTAAATTAAAAAGTAAAGCAACATTTCTTTTTGCTATCCCTCTTTACAAAGTCAGCCCTGGAGTCAAGCTACTTCTGCTCGTACAACAATACCCACAGTAAATGAATGTTAAAAGAAAAAGTTCATGATAATTCAGTGAACAGTTCTAGATGGTTCATTAGCCACAACAGAACCCAGGTCATTCTTATATATCCCCACCTATTCCACAATTCAAAGACGAGTAAAATATGCACTTAATTACATAAGTTGACCAAAGATTACAATGAAAAAAGGGAAGAAGGTCTGTTGTGTAACATAAAACATATCTTTCTGAAGCAGTCCCTTTTCCAGCTATTATCACACTTAGAAGAAAAATAAAGTGTTAAAACAGGACAGAAGTCAAGGCTTCTGGAGTCTTTATAGCTCTGCCACCAAGATGAACTGGGATAGCTCTGATGAATTGGCATAAATACTCTTGCTATCTTACCCAGCAGTAAAATGTACAAAACTTATTTCCATCACAGGGATGTTGCCATGTCCAGTGAATTTTTACCTAGTTTTGCAAGTTGCTTTGAGGTGCTTAAAGTAAGAGTAAAAAGAGCAAGAAACTTCAAACACTTACTTCATTGTAACACTAAAGAGATGCATATAAACCCATACACTTTCACCATTTAGCTCCTCCACTACACTGAAAACATATTACCACATTAATATTTTTCATCTATTGTTTGAGATTAAAAGAAAAAAAAAAACCCTTTTTTAGCTTTACAGCAGCATTTACATTTCAAAAATACATTTAACCAGAAGTTTAAGAGTTCAATGTTTAATAAAATACATTATTTGAAAACCACTAAAAAATATTCATCATACTGCTACAATGAAAAGATGTGAAACTTACCCCAATGGCAAAAGTCAGAAGAAACCACAAAGAGGTTACTAGGATCAGCTAGGTATTTACTGAAGAGTTTTCCAAATTCCTGCTCTTTTGACTCACTCAGTGCTCCGACCAACACAGGAATAATAGTAAACTCATCCTTATGGCTTATAAGCAAAAGAAAAGAGGTTGTAATTCAAGTAACATCTGAAGTTTTTTTAGGGCTTGCTAACTGAAATTGCAGAATGTTTTCAAAGGGCACTATTGAAGATACAGTTAATTTGGTAAGGACACACTTAGGAAGTTGTTTTAGAACCTGAAACTACTTCAATTTCAGAAAAGAAAACCCTCTCCCCCAAAACAGTATTTATCTTTGCTGCAACATGAAAATACCAGGCAAACAAACAGACAAGACACAATGAAATCAGCACTACAAGTAAGAATTAAATTCTCCCTCTATAGATGCTGCACAAATGTTAGGTAATTTTCCAACATATAAAAAACTCACCACGAATTGACAAAAGTTTTCACCCTTAAAGAAAAATTATTCTAAATACTCATCTGAAATAGCACATGTAAATAGAAGCCTATTTTCAAAATTAGTATTAAGGCTCCAAACAAACTTAAAATTTCACAGAACGCACCTATTAGTATTTTAACTTCTTTCAGAGATGCCTTGAAAAAAAAAAAAATCAGCTATTGAGAAAGATTCATGAAACCATGCTACTATTAATTCTATTAAGTCAATATAAACATCTAAACCTGTTTATAAGAGGTGTTACAATTTTATCATTCAGGTATTTGCTCCACTCATAGTTTCTATTATAGCAACTAATTCTAGTCTCTGACCCTCTCTTCCTCAAAATTTTTATTAGGGGGTGAGTGTGTGGTTATTGTACACCATATAGGGTAATATATACCACAAAGAGTATTATTACTTCCTACTGCACTTTACATGTAGTTCAAACATTTAATGTACACAACACTCATTCTTGCAGAAGTAGTAATTAGCCCGAGTACCTTTCCATGGCTTTAGCAGTATAAGGCAAATGCATTTCAATGCTGTGTTCATCTTCATCTGTCTGTAGGGACATACGCTCAAACATTCCAGTCTTCCACAATTCTCCATAAACTGAAATGAATTAAAGATCAACATTTACTACTTTTGTTTGTTTTGTTTTGTTTTGTTTGTTTGTTTAAACACTGTAAAGCAAGCGACAGTGCATCTTTATCAGGACAAGCCCACTATAATAAATTACTTGCCTCCAAGGGCTGTCATTGTAAATCACTTGTTTTTAAATAAGTTCAGGATTAAAATTATGTTCAGGTCATTAAGATACAAACATAATTGATTCAGTTTACAAAATAAGTGTGTTAAATCAGTGACCTTGTTAGTATATAGAAAGATTTTCAGTTATGATACAAATCTTAAGTAACACAAATAAAACACATTTCAAAATATGCATGCATTTGCCCATTCACTAAATTCTTATTTTCCCAAAACTACACCATCATGTTTAAAAAAAAAAATTAAAAATTGCTGATCAGCTGAGCCATTACTGGATGTGTTACTATTTAATACAATTTATTATTAACTGAATCACGAAATCTAGAGATAGTGACAAGTTATGAAGTAATCCACATATATATTTTCTACTCTCAAGTGTGCTTGGTGGTATGCACAGTAATCTCTACATTTCAAAAACTCCCCACTGGATGAAAAATTTGAGGCCTGTGCCTCCTTCTCTACGCCATAAAGGAGTTCTACAGAAACAAAAACATTTGTTACCTAAGGAAATTTCTGCAAGCACTGTGTAGAAATCCTGAACTAGCTTGCTTAATCACAGTCATGACGAAACAGCAACGCATCTATGCTAATTAACCCTTCTGAAAAAGTTATTGTATTATTTAGGTGTACCTCAAAACACATCGAAGTCAAAATACCACCTTCATCACACCTTTAAGTTTAGTCTGAAAGACTGGTATTTCATGGACTAACAGTGTTTAAGTTCTGTATGTACTCTGCCAGTTTAAAAAAGTCACATGCAATAATGCATCCAAATAAAAGCAGTGTTTTCATAGTTTGTGTTGGAAGGGACCTTCAAAGGCCATCTAGTCCAACCTCCCTGCAAGGAGCAGGGACATCTTCAACCAGATCAGGTTGCTTAGAGCCTCTGTTTTACTCCTCTGTTATTCCTCTATCTGAAATAAACTCAAAACAACTAAAGCACTGATTTTTTTTTTTGCAGACTACTTCACAGAATAATGGAGCAGGTGTGTAGTGAGCTATTATTCAAATGTAATACTTTTAAATTTTGAGATCCCTTTTAAAGTTCACTTGTCAAGAGGCACACGCTTGTAATTTAAAAAAAGATAAGCAAAGACTGAGAATTCTTTACTTGCAGGACCAAAAGAGACACTAAGGTTATAATACAGCAATGTCTGCAACCACCAGGCTCTTTCAGACGTTAGCTTTCACTGGAATAAAAACAGTTTTACATTTGTATGCCACTTAAAAGCAACAAAGCATCCAACAACAAGCGCTGTAGTACCATAGTTAAAACTAAAGCCTCAGCAATCTTCAAGATGTACGTTTGATCATGCACTTACTCTTTTGGTCAATTCGGAGATCATACAAAGGTGTTCTATAAATGTCCACACTGGAAAGCGCACATCGGGAAAGGGGCACATGATGGGAAGGCCCAAGAATGAAAATTTTTCGGCTACAACAGTTAACACAAAAGCCCACAATTTAGACAAATGCAATTGTACAGAGACTTGGTTTAGAGTAACAAGTTTAATAAAAACATACAAAGTGATATTTTCTGGCGGTTACCAATAGAGTTTTACTCTGCTGTGTGTACGACCACAGGTCAGCCCACGGCCTAGCCTTGCTTAGTATCTCAGAAACGATCATGCGATCTGTTCAGGAATGCTTCCTGTAGCCTTAAACCTCTTAAGCAGGTTATATACCAGAGGGCACTCATTAGCTGGAAATCTGTCTGGACTCATTTGGAGGCAGAATTATGTGTTATAGCCCCTTAGAACAGATTTATGGGTTCCCTGCTTGGACCAACACACCCTTCAGTTACGCACCACCTTCAACGACTACAGGTATGTGCCCTCAAATGAGGATTATGGATTTATCATCTATTCAGAGCTTTTCACTTATTTGCTTGGTCAGCCTTACTTCAGATTTCACCAAATTCAAATTTAAGTCATTCTTAAATGCTGGTTTTATCCAGTTGTTGCATCAACAACAGGGACTTGGCCCTGCACATTCATAGCGTTAGCTGATACTGCAAGCTTTCACATGTCATCATGATGTTATTTCATCAAGTCCTCAGTTCCTGGCTCTTGAGTAGATGTTGAGTGTCCTGCTGAAGGACTTAAAGAAGAAAAAAAACTTATAGGGAATTCAGCTTTTCAGATTCAGCATCACATCATCTTGTTCCTGGCACTGAATTAAAGGGCTGGGAAACATGTAAAGATTTTTTTTCCCTCCTTTTACACATGGAGTGCTATAGTAAGCTATACTAATATATTAAAGCTTTTTACAGAGCTCAAAACCAAAATATCGAAACATGCAGTACTTCAGCTAAAAGCTGCATGGCTGGCCAATTCTAAACATCTTGTGGTAAAACAGTAAACGATCCAAAAAGTTCAATCAACTCCACGTCACTGAACCTGGGGAATGCAACTCGTTCCAGAGATTTTAGAAGAACTAGTTACCTGTCACATTGTAAGTTACCTTAATTTTGTTTACAATAGTTTAGAAAGAATCAAAGCCATTGTCGTTGGAGAGCATTATTACATGTTATCTCATAAGCAACTGATAGATTTAGTCAGTTTTTATATTAACATTGCAAAATACATACTTTGAGTAAATACTGGAGATGTTTTAAATTTTTGTCATTCAAAAAAACATTGCAGTCAGCGGAACACAAAAATTATCTTCCTTTACCCTAGAATGACTGGATTCATATTTTCAGAGGCAGGCACAGACTACAGTAGCATTTTGTTTTTTTTTTTTTAACTTTTTCTTTTTTTTAAAATGTCGTGCTGTTAGAAACAAGTCCATTTAAAATTATTACAGCAAGTAACTTTCACTGACTTCAAATATTATATACACACACTGGTCACTTTCTCCACAGCAGAAGAGAATCCTGGTTGCATTCAGCCCATAATCCTGCACTGAAAAACCAATGCAGAATCATGATCAAATATTTTAATACACTTTAAAAAACCCCAAAACCTCCCAACAAAAAAAAAAAACCAAAACAAGAGAGAAACAAAAATACTCTGCGACCAGTTAAAAAAAAAAAACAAAACAAATACAAAAACAACCCAGCTTGGGTTAGTTACCATAATTATTAATAATTTTTTAAAATACTGCTTTACATTTTCACTTTTGACAATACTACTTTTTTTTTTTGTAACATCCAAACACTTTGAACATTTATGATGTTAAAACAGAAGGGATGCATAAAAGGCTAAAAAGAGTACAAAATTAAAATTTGAGTACTTATGACGTGTAAGAATGTAAAAAGACTATTCAACTTCTCAGAAAATTGCAATGGCATTGTCTTACACTTTGTAAAGCGAAACTTTAATACTTACGTAATATTAGGATCCACTTGTTTGTAAGCATGGGCTGCACAAGATCCACAATAGGTATATCCTGCATGGCTGCAAATCAAGGTGTACAAAAAACGTTAACATGTTAAATGTTGTTTAACATCTTAAATATGTTGATATCGCTATTAAATGTTAATCTCGTAGATATTATTTTTCCCCAATAAGATAAAAATAGTAAGAGTGATCCAAAAATCAACTCCTGAAGCAGATGGAGAGCACTGTTCCAGGACTGAACGTACAAGGGACATATTTGTTAAAGAACTATCAGTGACCATTTACTTGAAAGTTAGTATGTAAACCTCCAGACCAAAGCACCTTTCATTACATGTAAAAGATACTAGTAGGCAGGCGCGTATTATCAGAAGTTCATGATAGTGCCAAGAGTGCAGCCAGGGGACAAGGGAACAGCAAGCTGCTAGAGAAAGCTCTTTTAACCACATTACAGTAACTGACAACCTCCAGAGTTCATATGGAGCACCTGTGACCCTAGGTCAATAGTTATAATTTATTTTGAGTCAAGTAGGTGCAGCAGCACAACTACAGCTTTCCAGATAGTGTTTTTATACAATGACACTGAGAATGATATGTGCTCCAAGTTTTGTGACATATACGATATTTGAAGATGCCGAGCTCCCCATTGACAGCACTGGAAGATTTTACATTTATTTATATGTATGTATGCATACATGCATGTATATGCATCCACGGAATGACACCTGGAGCAAGTTATCCTGAAAATTACCCTGGGGTTTTACTTCAACATCACTTACCTCAGTCATTTTGAAGAGCTCAAAAAGGTACTAACATACATACTAAGGAGATCAACAGGAGACTGAAACTTAGTGAACCAGCGAGGTATGTTATATGACAATGTCAACAGACTCTTCTGAAAGGTTGCCTCTGCTACAGGCTTCTTCAGTCTTTCACAAAAATATTATTAGCCATATCCCACTTTACAGGTGAGAAAACAAAGGCATGGTTAATGAAACAATTTCGTGAGATCATGGGAAGACCTCCAGCAGTTCTGGAAAAGGACCCAGGTTACCTAATCCACAGCTAAAATGCCTCTTTCCAGACATTGCTATGAAAAAGACTTAATGCAGATTTGGGACAATTTCTTCTGCACATTCAATACTATTATGGAATACTTCAGACATTATGTCAGTGCTATGTTAGCACAGGAAAAACATCATTTTTAAGGTGCTTTTTCTAGCGTTTCCTTCCAACTCACAATAAATTGGAATGACCAACATATTTTTCCCATTACATGTCTCAGTCATCTTCAGTGAACTGAATTCCACCTAAGTCATTTAGATGGTCCCTATTTCTCCTATGGACAAAAAAAAAAAAAAAAACTGAACGGAACCAAACTAAAAATAACAAAAGCAAACAATTTGGAATAGTTGAATACTGTTTCATTACTTTGTTATAAGCTTTGCTGACTTGTGATTTGGAGGTGATGTTGGTGTTTTGTTTATTTGTTTTGTGGGGGTGTTGGGTTAGTTTTTTGGGCCTTTTTTTTTTTTAAATATGTGTAGCTGTTCTATACTAGAAGTGTGTGAAAGAGCTGTCATCTTTAGATTATAATTCACTAATACATGTCTTATCCGTCTTACTGGATCACAAATGAATGTCATGTCTTCAGTCCATCAGCAAAAGGAAATTAATCATATACCAAAACGAGCACAGATTTCTTCCATTCTATACCATATCCAAAATTCTTAGTTAGAAACCACCAGTTTTCAAAATCACTCAAAATAAAGAAGAATTTAACTCATCAGCTATTAGGTACACTAAAAACGTATTTCAATCTTACGGTGCAATAATGGCTCTAGCAGGTCTCTTTGTGGACTGTACTTGAGAAAGCCAGCCTTCTAGTTGTGCATTCAGCTGGGGTCCTATGAAGAGACAAGGAAATACTGAAGGTATAAAATAATCTAAAAATACCTCAAAAATTAGCAAATAAACTCCAACAGATTTAAAATAATCTTACAACATCAAAGCTTGTGTTTAAATCTTAAAAACACAAATAAACAAAAAACAAAAACACACCCCCCCCCCCCCCAAAACCCCCACCAAACCACAACATGCCTGTAATGTTGAAGGTTACACTAGGAGGGTGTCAATCTCCTAGCCCAGGAAGTTAATTTATTGCATATCGAAACACACACTTATTGTCTCCTGCTCTGTGGACAGATGCACATATCATTTCATCACTAGAAAGAATGGCTGCTTATCTCAAAAGAGAGGCTAACAGATAATTGATTCTTCTGATAACCATATTTGCAGAATTCAGAATTAAAGAGTTAACATGACCTATGCCAAGAGGGCCCAATATGGGAAGAAGATATAATACAAAGACCTTACATACTGAGATGATGGCCAATGGCTATGGTATTTAGTCCTTTATTATTATCAAGCAAGCATAAGAGCAGAACACAAAGCACACTAAGCTGGAAAAACTGTAAATACACAGGAAACAGCTAAAAGAGAGAAAACATCATGCTTATATTAATTCTTTAACAACTTCTGATGAATCAACATATACTGTAAGAACTTTAATGTTGTCAGGAATTATAACTTTAATAATTGATCAAGTCAATATTTAACTAAGTAAATCCTGTACCTCAGCAAGTGAGAAATAATTCAATTAGCTGACAGGTGATAAACATGCTTTCTAGAAATATAACATTTTAAAAAATGCATTCTGGTATTTCCCCATCACAAAGAAAAAACTTTTTGATGTAAAGCTATTCCTGAAGAAGCAAGTCTGGCAAATACAGCACAACATTCTTTAATATAAAGAAAACAAAACAAACTTTCAAGTAAAACTGCTTCAACTGCTATTGTTAGAAGTAACACGCCATTAACAAAGCGAAAGAACGATGCACTTTTTTTCACTTGACACCATGCTTTTGACAAACTCTGCTGACATATGCTATATCTAAAGTTTGCTTTTCTTCTACTACACATTGTATATTTTGTATCTTCCTCACGGAAGTGTAAAACCACCAGCTGCCAGGAAAAGTCAATACTAAATTAATCACCTAAACCTATTACACAGCTCTCCAAAGAACTGATGAGAGCTACAGAGAACCAGAGAAAAGATATCAACTTTTACAGAATCCAATCAGTCACTCACCAGTGGTGGCTGAAAAGCTTTCTCTAGAAAGCAGGGGGGCAGGGGGGAGGGGGGCTTAAAGTAACCTTTTTAAATAGAAAATTTTAATTTATGCTTTAAATTAAAAAAAAAAAGTATTTCCTGTATGGTTGTAAAGACTCTACCTTCTTACACAAAGAAGGTGAACTAGTGCAATGCTGTTTTTCTAAGCCTACAGTCATCTTGAATGCTTTAGGTGCCATCTATAGCTCTAACAAGGCAAAAAAGTGACATTGATTACATTATCATGGTTGCAATACTTTGTGAAATGATGACATTGTCAAAAAAAAAAACCACAAGCCACACACCAATTTTATTCTGCTGCTTCTGTTGTTTGGGGAAATTACAAGCAGCAGAGATGTGCAACAGAGATAAGAGATAATGACATCTTAGAAAATGGAGGCTGTTGGCAAAGCTAACAAAAAAAAAAAAAAAAAAAAAAGATCTCTATTTCCATCCTCTTTCTCAGCTATGAAGAGACTAACAAAACAGTAGTCTTAACACTTTTATTTTTTATATACTTAAAACTGAAGACACAAATCACTTAAAATCTTGACTTCTGAATTCTCCCGAAGTATGTAGAAGGATAAAGTACTTCCTGAATTAAGCTCTTTACGAGAAGAGAATTTATTTTCTCCAACATCTACTACCTAGAGAGTTAGAGAAAACAGGACTTTGCCCCACCTGACCTCTCTTCCTCAAAGATGATGATCCACATGCAGTACAAGAGCAGAGAGGCCAGAACCTCTCAAGCAAAGCAAGACAGTCTTGGGACTCTTCTCTAAGAAGGCACGGTGCTTGGCCTTCCTCCATCCCTTCTTTAGCAGGGATTTTTGATTAAGAAGGTGGTTGAGGTGATTTGTTTTTGTCTTTAAACTGCTTAACAAGTTAAAAAATTTGTCTTTACCCGAGATTCTGAACTTTGATTATTTCCTAAAATTCCGTATGATTGTTCAAATGTGGCCAAAACTTCTGATCTTACAGTGTAGTAACAGAGCAAGATGCCCAGGTTTGCTTAGTCTGCTATTACAGAGACACACTCTGACAAAGTATCATTTATTTCCTGGAGGCAGTAAAATAGCAGATTTGTATGACCCAAGGGATGAAACTTCTGTCTATGTTTAAGGACCACGTAACACACGAGTTCAGATTTTTTTCCATTTAATGCAACTACAAGGTGCCTTTTTAGATCATTAACTCCAACCTAATGCAAGTATCAGTTGATACGGAATCTTATTTGTACTATTTTAATAAAAGATGTAATAAAATCTCTCTCTCCAAAGGACTAATGGAAGGAGAGGATGGAGAGTGGAACATAGGCCCCTGACCTTTTAGCTAAAGAAGAGGGGAGAGGGAAAAAAAAAAAAAAAAAAAAAAAAAAAAGGGAAAAAAAAAAAGAAAAAGAAAAAGAAAAAAAATCAAACAGCACCCATGTGAACTTGAACTGTCAGGAGTATAGCCTACCTGCAGCTTCCTATTCGTACAAATACTTTAAGGGAAATATTCTAAAACTGTAATTTTCTTGTTACCAAATTAGCATCAACTTTTTGTTAAAGTGTTCAGAGAGGTTTTTCTTGCAATGTATCAATCATGACAGTGCTTAAGGCTAAGTTAAAATATTTGAATTGAATATAACAAATATAAATAAACCCACGTTATTAGAGTAGATATGCTCTGCCATATGGAATTGCATTACAGGAGATGAGTAGTTTCTTCATGAAGAGCTCATAAGTAAGTTTCGTTCATATGTAAATTTAAATTAAGCTGGAGGAAAGTCTTTGCAAATAGTCACTGAGGTTAACTGCACTAAATACCCATCTCCTAAGCTGATAACCTATGTATCCTCCTGCAGTAGTGGTGGGAAGTAGGAGAAGTCCCTGCCCCTCGAGCCACAGGCGGGACGCCCAGCTTGAGAAAACCAGCAGGATGAGCGCAGCGGGGATTTTAAGGCTAACCTGGGCAGAAGGACAGAAAGCCTTATGGATGCAACAATCAATACGCTTTAGCATTAATACTGTAAGACCAGACCTTTTATTGATTAAAGGAAGATTAGGCAGCAAAACGTAAGCTTCACTGAAGCACAAAACATTAAGATCTGCACTTCAATCCTATGAAGTCAGGTATAAGTATAGGTATGTAACTAAAGAATGCTGACATTATGTGTGGATATTTCACATCCTGTTTTGTTCTGGAAACTGGCACAAGTTATGCCAAATTAAAAATAATTGCAAGCACAAACCAAGACTCCACCAGACAAATTTATGGACACAGCTACAGGCAGAATTTATTCAAACACTTTGCTTAAAAAGACAAATTATTTATTTTTACAAACAACATTATCCCCTCACAAAACACTAAAGTAAGAAAGAAGGAATTCTTCCACGTTAAATGCATGAGAGTGTTGCCTACTGAATAATAACACAAAGACATCTGGTAGTCACACGCTTAGGTTCTTCACCTCAATTTACAGCTGTCGTGGTCCAGGCTTTGTGGGTTAAGCCAAACCAGCACATTCTTTCCACAGCCAAGCTCACCTCATTGCATGAGGCTGAAGCGCTTATACGCCAAGTGTTAACACAACATAATGGGAACATGCTCCTGTCCCAGCAGCCACCATTACTAGTGCAAAACCTACCTTTTCAGATTGGTAACAAAGACACGGTGCTTGGTCCAAATCCTCAGTCTCAGTGACTGTTTTTTTACTGGAAGTGCATAAGCCTCAAACAAAATTCTGAGCAGCGCCAGGGAAAACTGCTCAGGTCTCCCTCAGCTGAATGAATACAGCACTTAAGGAACTTGCAGCAATGCAAGTAATGCTGGAGC
Organism: Chlamydotis macqueenii; assembly: GCF_036417535.1. Classification (NCBI taxonomy): domain Eukaryota; kingdom Metazoa; phylum Chordata; class Aves; order Otidiformes; family Otididae; genus Chlamydotis; species Chlamydotis macqueenii. The sequence continues at coordinate 90,899,140 of NC_141558.1, read as the reverse complement.
ACAGTAACAGTAATGCTGCAGTCCCCAGCTTTTACACTTTTACTTAGCAGCTTTTACTTGTCTAAGCATGTTTCCTACCCTCTAAGAGCCAACATCTTTTACTGAGCCTTACTCCTTTTATCTTTTCATTGCCTTTACCCATAGAATAAAAAGTCTACAGCTCGAAAATACTTCTAATAAATATTACAGTGTATGTACTACAAAGTAAATAAGCCCTTATTCTTACAGGGTGTTAGAAAAAAAGTAACAATGAAACCTTGGGGGCTGGAACACAATTAGTTTAATAACTGGAACTAAGGGAACTCCTGTCTCCACAACTTTGAAGATTAATCCAGAACATTTAATTCAGGTGAACTCCAATCTGAAACATGAAAGAGGAGTAACTAGTTTCTCTTCTCAGTTAAAATTGCAGAAAGTATAATGATTGTTTTAAGGAACACAGGTCTCACTTGAAAACAATATTTTTTTTCCTCACTGCAATAAAAGCTAAATCCTTGAATAAAGAACAAGTTTTATCTGTGCAAAGACTAGGATGTGTCAAGAATAGAAGGTGATTTCCAACACTCTTGTTGATGAGCTCAGTCTCTACTGCTAGCATATACTCTCTTCCAACAGTGAATACTGACGAAACTGTGAAATCAGTCTATAAGCAAAGCAAAAAAAATGTACTTATGCAAACTATAGGAGTGGGGGGGGGGGAACCACAAATAAAGATTATACCGATGCTACCTAAAGTCCTATTATACACATCGTAAGACGAACATAAAACAGCAGGTAATGCTTGAACAGGGGAAAATAAAACTGAAGCCACAACAGAAACACTGAAGTCTGCTTTGATAGCAGTTCTCACTTGCATGTCCTAATTTTCCAGTATTCCACTAGCTTTTATTTCCTTTACTGAAAGTTATCAGGAAATAAATAATAAAACTGTAACTCCACTCATTAAGAATATCAAACAACAACATAAGAATATCAAAGCACCTACCGAGCTTTATAAAATACCTTCCCGGTTAGGTCATTCAGAGATCCAAACAAATGACCTGTTTTATAGCTCTGAGAAGTTATTTTGGCTCTAACACTTGCTAAATGTCACCTGAATTTGTGAAAGTATTCACTAGGTGATACTTGAAGGCCTGTTTTAATAATAGCAGGACTGCACCAAATGTAAAGCTTTTTTTCAATTCCAATTGTACAGTAAAAGTTGAATCCACATTCTTTACTTGGAGTATCTTGATTCTCACTGTATTTAAGTGATTCAGCTAGAAATAATAGTCTGGAATTGTATTTTAATTTATTCTAGTATACTTTTGGACTATACAATGTTAAATAACACAGTCTGTATATTAATATTGCGTCTTATGATTAATTCATGAAAGAGCCAGCAATGACACATCCACTTTCCCAACAAAATGTCTAAAAAAGATAGAAGATCAATGGGAGATAAACATTACATTTAGCATTTAACATTAGAATCATAAAATGCTTAGGGTTGGAAGCAGCCTTTAAAGATGATCTAGTCCTTGCAAGGAGCAGGGTCATCACCAACACTGCAAAGCAAATACTTACAAATTCCCAAGACACTATGATTAGTTGTTCACAGATTGCAAGGTAAGAATTTGAGTTAATAGTTGTATTTGCTAAGCTCCAACTAATGTCACAACATTAAGATTTCATAATCAGTACATTAATTACCCTGCTACTGCAGAAAGTTCTTTCACTACAACAGAGATCAGGTCAAAACTTTCTCTCATTTCAGTGACCTTTGCATGCTCTTTACATTTTTTCCTGGATCCATTTGTCTGTGACCATCTACAAACAGCACAGTGATTCATTACTTGTACATTACATTTATGAATGGGCTGTGATGAGTTATTCCAATTTTGGGGAACACACCAGGGTTCTTGGCACACCTGAGCTAAGCACTTTCAAAAAAACTCTTTTATGATATAGTGACCAATACCACATCTGCATTCATAGTCTAACAACACACAAGATTGAACATATCTCCTCCTAGTCACTTCAGCTATATTCAGACACGTCATGACAGAGCAGAAACAGCTGTTACCGATGCACATGCTTCCTCTAATGCTCATGAGAAGTTCTAGCTCCTGTCAGCAAGCATGTAAGTGCTAGGATTACATCATTATTCATGAAAATGGACACTTTACAGGGACCCCAAGCCCCAGAAGGTGCAAGTGAGAAAAGCTATACTAGCTGTACTGTCTCAGAATTACACTGCTACTGCACATTGAAGCTAGCTACCTCAAAGAGCTAGTAACAGAAAGTTAGTGGGTTTTGGCACAAGAAAAATCAGTATTTGGTACATAGGCAGTAAAAAAGTATTAATGCAGGTCTTACTGGGGATTACAAAGGAGTAGAAGAGACTGTAAACATGCTAAAATTTGGCCCAACTTTGAGAGAAACAATTTCTAAACAGATCTTTTATGGCACACAACTGCCTTTTTATTTATTTTCTGATCTGTAGAAGTTCTTCGAAGTATTATCCTTTCCAGCTGACCTAGACACCATCACACAGACCTCGGCCTGAAAGACAAGTCTGAACATCCCTGGCCGCATGACAGCCAATTATTTGGCAGTTCTGGAGTTTCTCGTCCAAACCAGTTAGATGCGTAATCCTTACAAATACCAGCAACAAGATGTCAGTGCCTATTTCCTTTGGAGTTCCTTTACTTACAAGCCAGGGCAGCAGAAAAACTCTGAACACAAGAAGTACCATGAGGTTTCAACTCTCTTCAAACATTTATGTGGAGACACACCACTCACTTGGCTGATCGTAAAAAAAAATAGTTTGGAAGACAGTAAGCGCAATGGCCTTTCAAGTCAATATAGCAATTACTCTGTCGACTCACATTTGCACTAATAAGTGTATGGAGATTAAGGCTCTCCTAGTTTGGCATAGGCTACCAGAAAGCACACCTCTGACCACTATGGCATAGACAAGGAAAATAGAAATAAGCCACACCTAATACAATGACAAACTCATCTTGCAGGGCATGTTTCAGATCATATAGTATGTTATTCACACACACTCTCAATTTTATTTTACTTATATGATTTGCAATAGCTTACTAAAACCCTTTTGTGTTTTGTCTGTATCAGCATGCCACTGACTGGGGAAAAGTTGAGACAAGAAGACTTAGCAAACACTTTAATAAAGAGTGGTACAGTATTCAATTAGCACTTCCAGGAGCCAGGCAAGGCAGGCCAGCTGCCAGTGAACAAGCCATGTTAAGCACCCTAATGTGTGACATCTCACTTGTAATGGCATGCTATACAAAAATATGCACATGGGCTAATGTTTATTTTCATTTTGGGAACGTATGGATTGATTCCCCACAGAACTGCCCAGCACCTACAGAACCTACTCATATGGAGGAGTAAATTAGAGAGCACATCACACCCTGTCCTGCAAATAGTCCATGCTCAGGATAGTGTGTCATTCCTGTTATATTTCAGCTGCTCCTTTTGTATCTAGGAAAGTATCTGTCCTGCATTCAAAACCATGGAAAATTATGCCATTTTTGTTTCAAGTTGTCCTTAATCTTTCCCTTCCCCCTGCTGGTCAAAATCAATTTCTCCAGAGGTCTGGACACTAGGTGGTTGAATTAACCCAGCAGGAGTGGAACTTTGTTCCAAAAATAAATCAGAGTATAACTTTTTCACCATGCAAGTGATTGTTTTTAAAAAAAAAAAAAAAAAAAAAAGTACATGACAGCAGTGCAACAGGGTGATACTTTTATTTACATAGTATGCCTTTATCTCATTTTTGCAAGTGTTTTTAGCAGCTACCATACACTAAGTTGCTACTCCACAGAACCAATAGCATGCCACATACCTTTTTTTTTTTTAAAGCAGACATAGAGATCAAGGTTTGCAAGTGAAAGAAATAGGTTATTTAGACTACTGGCCTACTATTAACAATGGTCATAGCACTATTTTGGAAGCTCAGCTGTAAAGCTTCCCATATTCAGTGCTGCTGCTAAGTAGGAGGAGGAACAACTGACCAAACAGACCTCATTGTTAGTTTGCTGCCAGACAAATGCTCCACATCTAAAGTTCATTAATATGCTACACAGACTGATGCGGAAAAATGTGAACTTCCCTATACCAAGAATTCTAGAGCAGAAGAGATTATGATAGATTTGGTCATATTTTTCATACTGAACTCGGCTGCAGAAACTTATTCAGGAACTTTCTTTTTAAATTTGTCTTTACAACAGCACATTATGGACGAAGAACACATGGGAAGTTAAATGCCAACACGACTGTGAAGCCTACCTTCCTGTCCCCCTTCTCAGCTTCATCAAGTGAGTAGAAAGTAGTGAGCTTTCTGCCTGGGACCCCACTTTCCCTCTACCAACAAAGTTCTAACTTGTGAACATGCCTGGATGGGCATAATTGCATAGCCAGTCTCAAAAAAGTTAATTAGCATCATACAATTAGGTGATGTATTCACACTAGAATGCATTGTGTATTTATATTTTCCAAGGCAGAACCTAAGCAGTGTATATCCTACAGCTGGAGAAAAGAGGGGAACAAGGGTCTATTTTCAGCTGAAGCAACTGCTGTCCCACAGAAACGAGCAGTCTTGAAAGACAAGAAGTGGCATTTCTTCTAAACTCTCTTACATACATTACATTGACCCTCCACGAAGAGTAGTGGCTCCCTCTTAGTTGGTTGTGGCTTCACCTCTGATATTGCTTCCACTCCTGGAGCGCAGAGGAGCCAGCTAATCCAGTTCAAGGATATCCTCTGGCCACAAAAGCTGGTTTGCATTCTGGATCCATCCTTTGCCATCTTCTCCCTCAGCCAGCTTCGGCTCCTCTTTCCTAGAGCTGAGTTCTACAGCCAGATCTCACAGATGCAGGTTTTTTTAAGCATGGCAATGGATTCTCTACTTTTGCAGTCAACCCTGCTGTGACCCAGGGCCCCGTACATCATCCTGAGTGTTTTGTTGATGTTTTACCCTCAGGTACCAGGCACCTGGGGACAAACTGCAATTTAACTGATGTCATCCTCATACAGCCTCTTTAAAATGCTTTCAGATGCCATGATTTTGAATACAACCTTCAAAAATCATGCTTCTCATTGCCCTTTCAGACAGGTAGAGAATATTAATGCAGCCATCTTAACTATGGAGCAGGATGAGGGTTTCCAGGGCATCCGTTTGCCCTGTGTAATCAAACTCAGCTCTGTAGAAAGAGAGCAGGAAACGGGAAGCTTAAATGCTACCCAGTTTATATATAACCCAGCCAATCACTTCTGGGCCGAGACGGTAAGCACAAAGAGAACAGGTAGGAGGACTTGACAACACAATCCCCAGAGAATCATGGGAAGGCATTGAAGAACTATCACAATTCAAACTCTAATCCCTGCCTCAGCTCCATCCTTGAAGCTATGCAGGTGGTAAAATCCAGACTTTCTTCAAATAGCGCAGCTGAGGAAAGAGCCTATGTTACAAGTTTGAAACGGCAGTTCACATGTGAGTTTGGCCTAAAATACAGCAAGAATTTAAGTTAAAGCTATGATGAACAGACACCCTCTTGGTCCCCCCCATCTGCTTCCTCTTGAGTTTTGAGAGACTCTCCTAAATGGCACACAAAAATTAGTTTCCCAGCAGCAAATGACAGGTAGTCTCTGTCTTGCTAAACAGGGACAATTCCTGCTCTCACATAAACAGCACAAGACAGTTCTATAGAGAGAGACATAAATAGTGCTCTCCTCTTCAGGAAAACCCTAGCGCAGGAAAACAAAACACACTCCCCGAAACTCCAGCCTATGCAACATCCAACTGCTTACCCCCACCACAGACACTGTAGCAGTTACAATTTAACTTGTCAGAAGTACAGTCACCATAACCCATTACAATATGATTCAGTTTGGTTTTTTTTTCATGCAGTGTAAATGTCTAAGCAACCACCCCACACCTCCTCAATAAGGATTACCCAGAGGGCTGCCCAAAAGCAATGGGAGCAACATGCTTTTGGATGTCTTATTACAGACAAATAGTACTGGCCTAACTAGTCACACAGACTTACCAGGGTGTAGTCTAACAAAATTACACACTTTATCTGTATGGATAATAAAACAGCCAGACACCGCATCCATGCCTCTTAATTTAATTATTAAAAAAAAAAAAATTAAATTCTTATTTGCAAGTATCCAGCAGTAACTTGGTATGAAGTCCAATATCAAACAAACTACAACACTTATGTGCAAGGTCACCTAGCCATTCCACATCACAAGTAAATTTTCTGCCTTTTTCATACATGAAAATACAAATAGCACAATGAAGTTGGGAAGTGTTACCACAAAGCTTCAATGTTTCGATGTCTTTGCACGTGTTTAAATCTATACCTTTGTTTAAAGAAAGCAACAAAATCATGTCAAAGTACCACCTACCTTCCTAGACCATTGGAAAAAAAAAACCTGTAATTGCAAACTATTGACAATGCATGAAGATTTGAGATCAGTTTTGTAATGGACACAACAGTTATGCTTGGAATATTAAACTCGGAAGGAAAACAATCATCCTCTATTGTTGTCTGGAAACTGCCTACTCTCTATTTGAAGCCCAGCAACTTATCTCACAATCTGCCTCCTCCCTCCTTACAGCCCACCTCCCCTATTTCTTTTCTTCCCTTTCAATTTTTGCCTCATACCTTGATCATTAATTTGTGGAGGAGAGGGAAAACTGCACCTATTACAGACAAGAGAATTGTATGACTTTTCCCATCTAGCTCTTACATGTCAGTTTAGGATCCTGAATGCATCTCTTTATTAATACTTTTTTTTTTAATTGCATTCCATTCCTCCCCTCTCTCTGAGCTATTCTTTACAACAGCCTCTTGTTCAGATAAGCTTGTTCACCTGCAGTTTCGTAATGATCTTTACTCCTGAGGCCAGTAAAAGACCATCACTTACAAATCTCATTAACAGCTCTGAAAATACAAATGTACATCCTATCCACAGCAGCAAAGTTCTGCCCCAAAACCCAACAAAACTCATTTCCAACACAGCTCTATCAAGCCAGGTTTCTGTCTTTTTCTGGGAGAGTGAGAGGAGCAGTAGCCCTCTCTCCAATGCACCATGTCTTTCTTCTATTCTTTTTTTGCACATACTGGATTTTTAAGTGGACAAAGCCCGTTCTGTACTACTGCTTTATAACTTCTCACTACTGCTAGAGAAAGCGCTCTGGAAGAAAAGACAGAAGCTCATCTTGGACTACAAGCAATGAAATGAACCTCTACTTCCCCTCCACCCCATCACCTGCCTTCTAACCCTAAACACACCCCAGATATCCCAGATTCTCTCAGGAAATAAACACACATACAAAAAAAAAATAAAAACCAACCAAGCCCCACAAGAGCACTCCAAAATACCGAAACCCGTCCGCGTGCTCTCACGCCGATTAAGAGCGGTATTCGGTACGAGGCACAATGCCCTGGCCGGCTCTACCGCCGCCGCCTTGAGACATGCAGTCGCAGCAATGCGCGTCTCGAAGGCAGGGGCAGGCACACCAGGAACGCCCAGGGGCACCGACCCGGCCCCGGCCGCGCTCAAACACCGGAAAGCCGGTGTTTGAGCCGGTGCAGGCTCCCGGGCCGGGCCGGAGGGGCCGGCGGCGGCTCCGCTCCGCGATACAGAGGCTATGGCCGCCAGAGGGACAGTGGCACCCCCTCCCCGGCTCTGCCCGCCCCACCGCTCTCTGCCAGCGGCCGAACCCGGCAGCCGCCCGGGCCCCCACCCGCTCACCGGGCCCGTGAGGGCCGCGGCCCCTGGCACCCCCCCCCGCCATGTGCCGGCCGCGCCGACGGGGGCGGAGCCGGCGGCCCCTCCCCGCGCCCGGTACCGGCTCCGGCCGCGGCTGCGGCCCCGGCAACGGGAAGTGCTGATTCAGCCCCCGCCCCCCGCGGCGCTGCGGGCCGCGGCGCCGGTACCTGAGGCTGTGTACCAGCTGCCGGCGTGGCTGGCCTCCCGGCAGAGCACCCGGTTGGACATCTTGGTGCCGGAGCCGCCTATGGTGTTCGGGGGAGGCGGTGGGGGACGGGCCCGGCCGCGGCGGCGGCGGCGGCAGCGCTGCTCCCCCTCCTCCCCCAGCACAGCCCGGGCCCCGCGGGCGGAGGCGGCGCTGCCTCCGGGCGAGCGGGCGGGCGGCGAGCGGGAGGGGGGCGCGCGAAGGCGGCGGGCGGGGCGGCGCGGGCCGGGGGCGCGGTGCCGGGCTCGGCCGCAGGCGGTCGCCCCGCGGGGGGGGGCGCGGAGCGGGGACGCAGGGACAAAGCCCGAGGCCGCCGCCGCCAACTCCGCGCTGGCAGGTGAGGGGGCGCGAAGAGGAGGAGGCCGCGGCGGCAACTGGGTTTGGCCCGACCCGGCTCCCGTGGACTAGGAGCCGCACAGGCGCCGCTCCCCCATTGGGCACGAAAGCAAAAGCCTCGCTGCCATTGGTCGTTCTCCCTCGCCGCTCCCGCCCACCGCTTTGACAGGCCCGGAATGGAGTGGCACCGCCTCGCGGGGGAGGAGGGGGGGGAGAAGGCGGGGTCCGGAGGGAGAGTCCCCCTCGGATTGGCCGGCCGCGTTGCCGTGGCGATCGCTTCTGGCCTCGCTGATTGGCGGGACCGTGTCTCCGTGGTAGAAGGGAAGATTACGAGCGCAGGTCAGGCGAGGGGAGGCCGGTCGGGGGGGAGAGGGGCAGGACGAGCGGGGGCTTAGTGGCAGCTCCGCCCCCCCCCCCCCCCCCCCCCCCCTCCTCCGGGCCACGAGGGGCGGTGGCCGTTACCGTCACGCGACGTCGCCGTTAGGTGCGCCCTCCCCGCCTCGGCGGGTCAGGCTGCAGCCGGGGGTGGGGGGCGGCTGCGCAGGGGCGGCTGCTGGGGTCCCCCTGCTCCGGTGCGGCGGGCCCGTGCCTCCCGGGCCGGAGCCGGGTGCGAGGTGTTAGCGGGAGCGAAGCTGCTCTGCTTGGTGCCGGCCGTGGTCCCCTTGCTGTGGGGAGAAAGCGGTGCAGCCGCCGGCGCCGCCTCTGCCTCCCCCGTCCCCGGTAGGGGCGGTGGGAGCAGGTCGGATTTTGAGGGCCGGAGGGGCAGGGCGTCGTTTCCCGAAAGCAGCCGCTTCGGGCCGAGAGAACGGGGGCTTTCCCGGGCTGAAGCTCCTCGTTTCTGAGGTAGCACCGTTCCTTTCCTACGCCTCCCTGCCCGTACCGGTCTGTGGTACCGTGGCAGGCAGCAAGAGCTGTGGGAGTATATTTGTGTACAGGTCTCTAATTCGCACCTTAATCCTTCCCCACCTCTTTGGTTCTTTTTTTTTTTTATTATTATTATTAGTTTGGTGAATGGACTGCCATAGAGACATCAAGCAGAGCTCAAAATAGCTAGTAAGGCAAAACTGGAAAGTATGGCCAGTACAAAAGTGGGGGAAGGGAAGAAGCAATTTCAGCCCTTGGACTGACACATGAGATGCAACCAGGAGAGAGGGAAGCCACAAGAGGAAAGATGAGTGAGGGGCTGCAGCCATTAAGGTATTAAGGCAGACTGATGCTTTCTGAGGTAGAAAATGTCTGGGCCAGGTTAGGAAGCACCTTCTCCTTTTATAATTTTATTCTTCAAAAAGTCCTCCAAACAGTTATAAACGCATGCAAAATACAGAGCTTTTGTTATTTTTTTAAACAGTAAAATAAAGGAAACCGGAACAAAGGCATTGTTTGCAGTATGTATTGAAGATCAAAAGGGCTCGTGCTGCAGAGATACGGCTGATGACATTTTTATCAGTGAGGATCCTCCTCTCCACCCGTGACCCTGGCCTCCCCAGTGCAGCTGAGGGGCAACCAGGACCAGAGTCCCCAATTAATAATATTTCAAATAGGTTGTCATGAGGAAATGGAGCCTGACTATTCTAGCAAGTATCTAATGTTTTATGTAGCTTTCACTGCCCTATCTGGCCTTATAGTATTCCATTGTTATTTTACTAATAGTGTGTTGAAAAAAGTTAATGGGAGAACTATCCCACCTGACTGCTTTAACATAAAACTATGTTGGCAGCTGTGTACCCATTTATAACTCTCCAATCTTTTACATAAACTTCAGTACTGGGAATAATTCCTGAACTGACTACTAATCCCTCAATAAAGTTAACTAAATGTAGCAGAGGATAAATTTTACTCCATAGGGAAAAAGAAATGTGATTACATACTGACAGAAAAGGTCACGCTAGCATATAGTTCAAGTGTTTGATGCACTGCTGTTCCCACAATCCACCAAGAACAGTCAGAGGAGGCTGCTAGGAGGAACATCTTAGGGAAATTGGAGGTTAAAATAACTTTTAATCATCTGGTATTCCTTTCTGCTATTTAGAAGAAGAGTTTTCATCTCCTATAAGCACTTCCCCTCCAACGAAAATAAAATATAAGAACTTTTCATTGAATATAAGTGGTAATCTAGATGGTTTAATGAATAAAAACATTTAATAAGTATTTTCTTACAGGTTTACTACCTTTCTTTATGTAGTGTTTTTTTTTTCTTTTTCAGCTCGTCTTTTAACATTTGTTAAATATATTTCTTTTTTGTTGTTGTTGCTTCATAACTCTTAGTCTAGATCCCTTTTCTCCTTGTGCTTCCTTGCTTTCCTCATTAACCTTTCTTTCCTTGTATGTTGTTTTTTTCTCACCTAGATGAGGTGTACTTTAGGATGAAGGTTTTACTTTATGTTATGTGAACATAGTGTCCGTATAGATGCAGAGGAACAACTGCAGCTCAGTGTTGGCAGGTCACAGAAAGCACAGGCTTTTTTGCTAATCCTTAGATTATGGCACGTGCCACAAACACTGCCAGCCTGCTTTCCTGTCCTTCTCTGTTATCTACTAGCTCTCTCAATCCAGAGCTCAGTGAAGCTGGAGGACACCCTCCTCAGTTTCTGCCCATTCCTGCCAAAGCTTGTCATCCATAGGCCTACAAGAGGAATTTCTGCTGTTTCCACTGGCAAGGGTGACAGAAGGCTTTTTTTTCCTTTGTTTCCTATCATGGGTGGACATAATAGCACTGTGCAGTGTTTAGTGATTTATGGGTTACTCTTTTTTAACTTCGATCACATCCCAGTTATGGATTGTTTCTTTGTTTAAGGGCTGGTGAAACGCTCCCTCAGTACCACATAATTGAAATGAAAGACGCAGAAACAGAAAAGCAGGCAGGTCTTCAGTTGAATAGAAGACCTTGGTGCTGGGCTTACTGGTGCTCAGGCCTGGCCATGGAGGTATGGAAGTGTTCTAGCCACAGGCTGAGAAACTGGGCTCAGCTCTCAGTGCGTGCTCTGAAACATGGGTTAGGTTGGGAGACCCTCCTGCTTTGTAATTCTTCTGCGCGCTGTTTGTATGGGGAGAAGTAACAGGTTCAGAGCTATTTCAGTCATTTCCTGAGGGGCAGGGGAGGGTTGACACAAAGCATGGACAATCCCCCAACACAGCATAGTCCTGAAGCACAGACCACTGCTACACATGCACGTCTGCTGGCAGTTTGTTCCTTACTTGGAAGAAAAGCATGACGGCAGATTGTGGCAAGAGTGACTTGCCAGTTTGTGTGCCCTTAGCTTGCAGGGTTTTCCTTGAGTAACATCCCGTGCCCAGCTTGGGTGGCACATGTCTTCAGCTGGCCCAGCTTTTGAGGTTTGTTGCTTTCTTGGATTTTTGTTCTTGTCGTTCTCTTGCACATGGTTTAATTTGCCTCTTCCCTATCATGCTTTTCACATTGTACACTTCCTGTCTCCTCCCTTCTCAGGAAGCTGTTCACTGCCACTGTTATTCTAGGTTTCTCTCTTTACAAACTGTCATTCTCTATCTGAGGAACCTGCTGGTCCTACCAGTTCTTGCTTCTGCTGTTAAAAGCAGTACCCCCAAAACTTCATGCCCCTTACAAGGGAAGTTTCTCCACTTCCTGTATAATAGCATCTGAGATAGTATCACTGGGTAATTGTCCATCTTGTAAATACCTCAGTGTGCATCAGAGCAAAAGGAAGGTCATATGCTCTCCAGCATCCAGCAGCCTTTTATCAATTTCGGCTCCTCTCAGAAAACTGGTTTATTATGCACAATTGCAAAACAAACTTTGAGAGGAGAAAAAAAAAGCACTTTGGGAAGAGGAATATGACACATTCCTAGTCAGTGTTGCACTAGCACTGCTGTAAACTGCCCTGCAATTACTCACACAGCATTTGTATTTTAAGTCCTCACTTAAAACTCTATTTGAATACTGAACATTAGCAGAAGCCAGTACTTTTTTCATCATGGTAAAATGCCTCTTTCTGTAACAGCTGGCATTCTGTACATCTGTGATCTAGGCTATGTAATCACTCTTAAAATGAATTCTGACTATGAAATAGAATATGGAACACAAGCTAAGGCTTGGCTAAGAATAATTTGTTACGTAATTAGTACAATGATAAGAATAAATCAAAATCTGTATTCTATTAAGCGTGGTAGGCATAGGGATTCTTCTCATGTTTCCTTTCCAACCTACTGGTTTCAACTGCTTCTGTCAGAATTTTTCAGATTTTTCATTTGTTTGAAAGCAGATGTTTTATTTTTAGAAAGACTGATGAGGAGAGAGAAGTTCTTTTGATCAGACTGCATTTACAATAGTGACAGCGCTTCAGAAAATAAAATTGATAGGTCAGAGACCTGTACTGATTTGGGAGAAAGTCCTTGATAAATTTGAGATTAAAAAAAAAAAAAAAAAAAAGATTTGGCAAGTCAAACTGTATTTTTAGGTGGTAACAGGCTTCAGAGTATGAGGATGTAGAACCCTTTGATCAGAATTGCTTTCAGTGGGAAATCCTTTCTTCTGTCACTGTCCGCTTGAAGATAAAAGATAATGTTCTCAGTGGAAGCATTTAAAAAGGCAGACTTCAAAATACTGCACATGAGTCATATATAATTCTTTCACAGTTACTTCTGGATTTTGGACCTAAAATAGTCATCTTGAAAGGTGTGCTGTGGCATTAACCAGGTCTTTCATTTTATTTTCTGCTTAATTTTACTGCCTTTCAGAGCATATACTTGACTCAGTTACCTAGGGTAGCATGGAGAAAACTGAAAAATAATTGTTCAAGAATCAAGAGATAAAGCCTTTCAGTCACTTAGCAGTGGCCTGTCATACATCTAAAGTTGACATTTTCAATTTTTTCTTCAAGCTTTTATTCTGTATCTGTTAATAAGTTGTAGCCCTTTACATCTGTTCTCCATTTTATTGATGAGTTCATCATTTTTATAAATGTAAAATCACTTGGTTTTTAATTTGTAGTTCAAAATTAAATACAATTATCTTGAAGCCCTCGGAACTGGTGTTTCTTGTGGAAAAACACTACTGCTTTCTGGATTAAATTGGGATAGCAAGCATCTGCCAAGTCTCGTCACAGAATTTTCATTGTTTTATAGTGGGGAGAGTTAAAACAAGTGAATATTTTGAAACTTTGGACTTTATAATTACTTCCCTAACTTTGAGAACTGGATTATTCAGGTATCATCTGATTATTCAGGTAGTAACTTGCCTTTTTCTTCCTGTTACAGATTATTCTTTATGCAACAGATCCTAATTGGTGAAGCCAATTTTACAAGTAAAGGAATATGGTTGCACTTTTTTTTTGTTGACTTGTCATATCTTTGTAAGAATCACTAATTTTTTTTTTTTCTTGGAGCTGGTGAGTTCACTGCTGCTACTAACATTTCAAGTTATTTTCTTGGACAAAGCTGCTAGAGTAAATTTCCTGACATCATCACCTTGTGAACATGGCTTTTTCATTCTCTTGAACTAGCCTAGATGGGAAGACAACAGCAGGTGACACCGCGTAGGAAACAGTGGCTCCAACAGCTGAATACGTGGCATGCTGCTGGCAGGGACAGCTCACCTTAAGACTGGTACTGATGCTTTGAGACTTTAGGTTGATGCAGGAGCTGTGTGGAAAACCAGAGTGTTTACAAGTTTTGTGCAGCTGCTTGATGGGTGTGAAGCGTAAGCTGAGAAATCAGATTGTATTCTAAATTCAGGCATGGTGATATATTATACGAAAATTGCTCTGTCAAGGGAAGATTAATAGTTGAACGGCTTCTTTTTGTATAGTCTTGTACAAATCTCAATTTAGAAATCGAGGAGCAGCATATTTTTTTTTTCACCATTTAACAATTCTTACAGTCTTGCGATGTTGTCGCATATGGATGAAGCCTTGGAATGCTGCTGTAGCAATAAAAATAGCAGTACCAAGTCTTTATGGTGTCCCCCGTGTCTTCACTTAAATGTTGTTATTCATTCCAGAAAGTCAAAACACTGTTGTTAAAATGCTTTCAATGTCTTTTTCAAGTGTCAATGTTCGATGGAGACTCTGTTCACCACAATGCAACAGAACTAGTAATCTCATTCCACCATTTCTGTAAGTTTTCCAAAATTGAGCTTTTTAGGCTTGGTTTTGGGTTTGCAGGTTTCTTTCAGCTTTTTTTTTTATTCCCCAATCTTATTGCTCTCAGACCATGCTAACTCAATGTCTCCCTCTTAGGATATTAAAAAATATGTAAAATACTGAGAGCCATCCTACTAAGAGTAACAGCCAGATCTCATTCCAGCCCCTGCAAGTTAGCAGACAATTGAAAAGTTAATGTTTTTTCCTCTGAAGAATCTATCTTCGAGCCACTCTTACACCCATGTATCTAAGCTGTTAAAGAAGAAAAGCTATGTTAAAACAAGTTTAAACAAAAAAATCTTCAGGTGACCATAGGAAAGTCATCTAGATGTCGGAGAACTAAGGGAAAATACTATTTCTGCAGTGGGCCACCTAATATACTGCAAATGCAGTATATCTTTAAGTCATCACAGGAACAAGTTAAATGAGAGTCCTAAGTCTCCTTTTTAATTAATTTATGCGTAATTACAAAACAAATTATGCAGCCTTTACTGTCACACAGAAAAAAAACCTCTAACTCTTGCAGCAAAGAATTTACAAGGTTTTAACTGCTGGCTATGTTAAAGCACTTAGCTAAGAGACACAGAATGGAGATGGGAATGGTAAGATGGCAATACTGAGGTTTAACTGAATAAAAATTTAGGATTTTGGTTAATCGAGCAACTGTTGGAAGTCAAGTTTACCATTTCTGTGACTGTCAAACAAATTCTGGTTATTTTCCTGTCTGTTAAAAACTGAGCTATGCTTAATCTGGATTCCAGTATCCAGTGCTAGTGAACAACATTGATTATGCTCCTTGTTACAAGTTTCAGAAAACAAAAATAGGAATTCCGAGGGCTGGGTCTAGTCCCTGTACCCATTGCCAATAACCTACTAAAACAGTTCTCCAGGTAAAATGTTCCTATTTTCAGAGCTTTTCTAGTATTTTTTTTCACAACATATTGTTTACTGTCTTAATTCTAGCTTTTTCTTCTGATCCCCAGTCTTCTATTGCGGCTTCTTATATTGTACCCCAACATCTGTGACCTTTACCACTACTGAGGTTACAGGACAAATAGACAAGGGGTCAGAAAAAGATGTTAAGAATGGTAAAAACAACCAAAAACAGGTGTTAGTAAACCCATGGGAAAAAAATGAGAATACTTGGTATTTTACTGGGTAGATTAGGATTGTTTTGGACATTAGGAAAAGGTTCTTCACTGAGAGGGTTGGTCAGTCACTGGAACAGGCTCCCCAGGGAAGTGGTCACGGCACCAAGCCTGTCAGAGTTTACGGAGTGCCTGGATGACACTCTCAGTCATATGGTTTCATTTTAGGTAGTCCTGTGAGGAGCAGTGAGTTGACCTCAACGATTCTTATGGCTCCATTCCAGCTTGAGATATTCTATGATTCTATCCTTGACAGAGAAAGAACGCTCCAGCTAGGGGTAGCAGTACAGAGAGTTGAATTACAGAACCTTTGTAAGTCCCTTCAAACTCTATTCTGTGTTTCAGTTAAATCCAGCGCACCAGTGACAGGAGATCAATGACAAACGCTGAACGGCACACCTCATGAATGTAAGTATCTGAAATGCTGGACACCGTCTGCAGGTGATCTGTTCAGCTGCTGAATCTAATTGTTTGTTTTAACTAAACCCATTTCCTGGTGGTCTGAAGCAAGTTCTCTCCCTTCTGCTTAATGAATACTTCCTCAAAATAAATTCTAACTGGTCTTAATTTGTTTGCTTTCTGTTTAGGCGTGTTGCATATGGAGGGTGCTATACAAAAATCGAGTGAAGTTACATACGTTATCACCCATGTGATTCCCAAAATAAATTGTTCCTCTTTGTTTCATGTGTTCAGGTGATGTAGCCCTACGGAATTATTCAGACTTTCATCCAGCAGTGCCATTCCAGTACTTTATTTTGAAAGTCTCTTAATAACTAGTTTAAAACAAGTGAACAAATTAAATGTAAAGTGTTCTTTATTAAATAACTCAAAAGGTAAAGCAAATTGTGCTATTAAGAAAGACAACATCATAGTTCCAAAGGATTTTTACAGCAGAAAACAAATTGCGGCAAATGAACATTTCAGTCTAGCAGCCAAATTGTCCTCATTTTTATGGAGTTAATTTCGGTCCTCAAATTGTGACTTGTTTTTTAAAAGATATGCTGCTAGAAATTCAATGGGATTTGGCGGTCTGTAAAGAAAAAAGTAAACCAAAAGCAATTATTTTCTGTTAGATGAAATGAGGCAGCTGAAGAACTCATCACCTTCCCTTAAAAGCAACATAACTCCTCCCAAACACCTATAAGCACTGATTTAGGGATGACCAACTACCTAGAGTTACCCTGTAAATTTCCAGTTTGTCTGATGAGAATTTTTTTAATGAGTCGTCTTGGTTGCCATTGGATCAATATTACTAAATTGCTAGAACAGTTACATACCTAGAACTAGGGTGTGGTCTATAAGTGTAAATACCGTAGGTACATCATTGGAAGTTACATGCATTTGCCTCTTTCGTTAACTCATGCTAAATAAAGTAAAAGTTAATCTGTCAGTGCTTTCTTGCTTCATTTTCTTCAAATGGTTATTGTGTGGCTTTGTGTATTAGAGCTGTTTTCATGGTTTCTGACAACTGAAATGCATGCAGCAAAATGTCAACGAAAACTTCAAGTTTGAGAACTGCTGTAACTTACAAGTAGTCAATAATAAAGTTTTGATCACTGGCCTCAGTCTGGAAGTTTCTTTTTAAAAAAGCTCCTCCAGCTACAGTGCATGAATCCTGCTAATCTGGATTCTGTCTGCAGAATAAATGAGAAACTCACTCCACACTGGGTCAGACTAAAGGTCTGGCAGTGAGCAAATATGCCTATGAGAGCATTAAAAAAAAAAAAACAAAACACTGAAGGAGTGCACAGAGTACTTCTCCGGACCATCCTTTCGGCTTCCAAGTGTGTACCGGCTTTCTGAGCTAGCACCTTTATTAGTCCTGGGTGGATTCCTCTACAACTCTGATCAGTTGCCCCTTGAGGCCAAATAAAATGTTTATGTCCTCAACCAGAGGCAAAAAAATTATATAGCTTAATTATGTGACCTGTGAAGGATCACCTCCTTCTGTTCATTATGAATTTGCTACCTGCTACACTTAATTTGATTAGTGTATCAGAAGAGATACTAAACAATCCATCCCAATTAATCATCTTTATGCTATTCGTGATTTAACAGATTCCTATTACATTCTCTAATAGAAGTACCTTTTCTAGGTATCATCTATTCAGTCACTCCCTATACAGGGAGCATTCCACACTTCTGACCACCTTGTCACTCTTCTTACTTTTTCACGAGAAATATTCTACCAGAATACAGGGGAACTGGAACTGCACACAATATTAAAAATACAAGAACATTGTAAATTTAAATGGTGACATTATGCTTGTTTTCACCCCTTCAATTTCTAAGTCCTACAATTCAGAATTTATTTTTGATTGAGCAATGCACTGACATATACATTTAATAGTGTAAAGATTATTTTTTTTTCACAAGGGTGATTGTCAACTCATAACCTATCATCTTGTCACTAACATCAGGGTATTTATTACCCTCCTAGGTGCATAATTTTCTGTTTGTTTGTATTCAATCTTTCACTTTTTATCATAGTTTCAATTTTTCAGAGCAGTCCCCCATAGTTTCACATCAAGTTTATAAAGTTCCTGTGCAATTATTTACAATTGATTAACTTAAAAAAAACCCAAACAAAACAAAACAGAAAACAAAACACAGAAACCCCCAACCTATTCTGTAAAACTCAGTATCATTAACAAATTTTGTCAGCCACTTCTTCAAATTGTTATAAATTATCCTTTCCAGGATTCTAGTGTTGAGCTCATTTCACTGTGAAAATTCACCGTTAACGTCTACTCTCTGTCTCATATCTTCTAACCAGTTCCTCATCCCTATAAAGGCTTTTCCTTTAATCCCCCAGCAACTAACTCTCTTTAATGGCTTCCAGTGAATGACTGTGCCAGAAACCTTTTGGAAATTTAAACAGATTGTATTATCTGGGCTCCTGTTTGTGTGTGCTCACTGACTCCTTCAGTGAACTCTACGAGATGTACAAGCCCTGACAAAAGTTGTGTTGACTTCTCTCAAAGATGTCATTTACCCATACGCTCACTACCCGAGATTACAATTTCTACGGAATTCCAGGCATAGCCATCAGAGGTACTGGGCTGTTCCCTGAACATCTCTATATTCCTTAGAAAAATAAATTAGCATCCATTAGTTACTTTCCAGTTCAATTTTAAGCAGAAGATTATACAGCAGAGCTGGTAGTTCAGCTTTTTCACCCCTGAGGTTTTAATATGCTCAACCAAATTGCCAATTTAACCCTGCCAGTTTGATACTGTTAGGTTTTTTCCCCTCGATGTTCCCCAGCCTCTTCTATCAGTATTCCAATTTCACTCCTGTGATAAGTCCCCGTCAAGAACAGCTCCTTCCATAGTGAAGAAAGACTTTTTTAAAGAAAGTTTGTCTGTAACGCAAGTATCTAGACTGTAAGTGTGGGCTCACATACCCACCTTAGGGTATGTTTTACATCCAGTCTGCAGCAGAACTTCCACAGATGTCAAGCGAATGTGAATGTACACACAGGGAGTACCTTCCTAGGTCTCTTTTGCCTAATGAGCTGTCTGGACAACGCAGTTCAGATTTGCAACTCCTTTTGAGGTTGAGACACTTCTGATGGTTGTTCTGGCTGTAGGTACTGTGATGCGATTACGGCCATCCATGCCAGCTTCTGATTATGTTATTTTGGCAAAATTGAGATGTTCACATGCAGTATGACTTGTCAATAATTCGGATACACCAAAAGGCTAGAAATTCATCTGTGTGAGATGAACAACTGTTCGCTACAATTGAAGAATACGCTTCTACATTGACTGACAAGAGATTCAGGGCACCTTGACAGCATAATCCTTACTCAAAGGATAACCTATCAGTTTGCTTCTTACTGTTTTGGCAGTGCAGAGTCAGCCTCATCCTGTAGGAAGTGTTTTAATCTCTGACAAAGATGCACGTATTTGTCTCCCTGTCTTTCTTTTAAATGGCAAGCAGAACTCTTTACAATTCCACACTACAAAAATCTTGTTCAAAACTAGTACAACTTCTTGCTTTCCTTCTGTAAGGTGAATTACCTGATAAAATTCATTTAAAAATACCCTTTTCCTCCCAAAACCTTTGCAGCAGCATACCTCATTGGGAGATCACAAATTCAATAAATAATTCTTTTCATGCCATATGCACCTAAGTGAGGAACAGATCCTGTGTTGTCAGCCATAGTAATGCACAGGTTCATAAACCTGTTGTAGTGACTTTCTTACAACTAGCAAACTAGGAAAAGAACAGAAGGAACGTTGAAGCATCTTACCTCTCTTTTGCAAGAACAGCAAGTCCCTGTAGCAAGATAGGTACAACTGTCTGGTCCAAGTAGGCACGTGTGGGTAATGACTGAAGGTCCACCTTCTGCTTTGATGTTTTCTCTGCATTTATTTTCTCATTTTCTACTATCCTCTGAAGTAGGAAAAAAAGAAAAAGTGAGTGAACATTGGTAATAGAAGCCATATCTACTTTGAAGTGTGAGTGCAATCAAAGTACCCGCTTATTATGTTTTGGGGAAATAATGTTAGGGAGTCATAGGTTTTCCAAAACAGAAGACACTCAACCTCTTATCATTTTTATTTCTGCTTTTGCATCAGATGTAAATTCTACAGCACAGAGACAGGAATGACTGCTACCAAGTATGGTCCCAATTAAATGGTTCCAGCATGCATGCATTTCTAACACAAAATGCTAAAAGCACTAGAAACTGAGATATGCCTCAGCTTCTGCTACAGAACCAGAACACATGGGATACGTTGGTCCCATATTGGTAGATTCGTGTACGTTGCATTGAGTACGTTTTGGTTTCCTGACAGTGGCAGGGTATCCTTTTTGAACTACAGTTCAGGGAGATGAGTCAAAAAGGACATCTACGAAAAGTTTCTGCAAAAGCTTAGCTTAGTGTAGGAGCTTATAATGGAGGGAGACTGAAGGCATTCATTAAATAAGGAATAGTAAATAAATGTCACGGAGTTGTTATTCTAACCCACGCTGTTATCAAGAGCAGAGAGAATAGATTCTGTCTACTCTTCCTCAGCGTAATTAAAAATAACTTGGATTATTCCAATCCAATATTTCTATTTACAAGAGTACGATACTTTTATAGAAATCCCACCAACTCCTCCCATTCCCCTCCCTGTAATAAAAGTCTGCCTGGCTTTTTGTGGCATAATATATTAATGGAACATAGGATACTTCCAAAAAACGTCATCTCATTAAAAGGTTCATTATTTACTTCAGTACCACTCAGTTAATGGAAGCAACATAACAGAAAATACATTAATTAAGAGCCAGCTATGCAAGGGAGTAGCATCTCTTGGTTTAGTTTCCATCTAACTTTCCTGAGAACATGACGTTTGCTGAAGTTAGACTCAAGACTCAACATTTTCCCCTTTGGTCACTAATGTGACTTCCATTGTACTCTACAGCAACAAAATCTTTGTTACCTCAACATTTTCAGTGAGGCCATATTCAGAATGGGGATTTTCTGGAACCTGTAAAATAGCACACAGTCAACAAAGTGGAAGTGTTCCTTTTATGCATGTAGCATGATGCACGTAGAACGTTTCTTGCCATACCTGCGGCTGTCCCTCCATAATCTGTTCTGCCTCCATGATTTGAAAAGCGGAATTTGCTGGACGCACAGTAATCTTGGGAAGCAATAAAAAAAAAATCGGTCAGCAGGTTGAGGCGAAGACCAGTGCTAGCCGACTGGCACTGCATCGCTTGCGTTACTACGGCGCGATTACTGGAGAGCAAACGGGGTTGCTCTGCGTTCCCCCCCCTGCCAAACTTGTG
The DNA here is from genome assembly GCF_036417535.1 of Chlamydotis macqueenii. NCBI lineage: Eukaryota > Metazoa > Chordata > Aves > Otidiformes > Otididae > Chlamydotis > Chlamydotis macqueenii. The sequence goes on along the minus strand of NC_141558.1, from coordinate 90,877,754 downwards.
CGCGTTTTTCCCGCACAAAGAACTCAGCAGCGTCCTGAGGCTCGCGTTACGACAGCTGAAGAAAACGGCGCCGGGATTAGAACATACGGCAGTCGGGGTTTAAAACAAGAGACCCCTGCGACGACCCGCTCCCCTGCCCGGCCGGGACCGCCCGCGGGAAGGCGGAGACACCCCCCTCCCCTTGCCCGCCGCGCCGCGTTACCGCGCCAGTGCCTCGGGACCCCTTCCCGCCCCCCGCGGCGGGGCCGGGCCGGGCCCGGTCCCCGCCGCCCTGCACCACTCCGCACCGTGGCCCCAGCCACGCCCCAACCGCCCCGCGGGGAAGAGGCGACCCCCCCAGCGCCGCTCTCACCCGCCGGTGGGTCCGGGGCTCGGCGGAGCACCGAGAGCTTCTCCACAGCAACCACGGCGGCTGGGGGAGCTGTCGTAAATTGTTTTGACGTAAGTGAAAGGGTCGCGCTGCCGCCGCCGATCATCGGCGCACTGCGCCTGCGCAGGGCGGGGCCCCGCCATCGCTGCCCCGAGGGGCCCGTTCCGGGCCAAGCGGCTCTGAGTGAGGTGTGGTGGTTTTGTTTTTTCTTTTTTTTTGAGGTAATTTTCCTCACCGAAGCAGAGGCTCTGCCCTGACCTCTGTTAACCGCTTTGAGGCGTAGCCCGCGGGGCCTTGGTTAAGGCCGGTTGTGGGGAGCAGGCCGGCGGTTCCGCTGGTCGGTTCCCCCGTCGGGGCTAAAACTGGCGAGATCCTTCTCATTTCCGAACAAACCTTCGGAAAACACTGGCACCTGAAAGTTTGGTGGTACAGAAACCTGCCCGTAATCAGTGCACTCTGGCACCTGAGGGGTTCACTGCGATCTTTAAGCGGAATAACTTTGCTGGAACTAACTTTGAACTGAAAAGGGGGTTTTGTTAGTGAAATAACCCTTCAGAGCTGCGTGGAGTACAGTTTGCAGAACAGTGACTGGTGGCCATCAATTTTCTCTCGTTGTCTCTGTGTCAGGAGAAGTGCAGATGCTCAGCTTTCTCTAGGTATCGGCTTTAATCATCCCGTCTTGACCTGAAGCTGTCAAGGAACGAAAAACCTACTGCTTCTTTGTTCTTGTACTGTTACAAATTGCACCAGTGTTTGAACATGTATGTCTGATTTCTTTGTTTTATTTTGTTGGGTTTTTTTTCATTGGGAATTAAATTCTGTGTCTGGTAACATTGTGCTGGTATATTAAAAAGGCCTCACTAAGCCAGCAGAAAACCATCCATTGCTCTGATTTGTTTTTTTTTTTAAAGCTTTTTTTTTTTTTAAATTTTATGCCAGATTTTCAATTAGAACAGTTCACATTCAAGTCCCAATGAATGCTAGAGCCAGCTTAATATAGGAGGGGAGGGTGATTTGACTCACAGGTCACCCGAATGTTTAATAGTTGCAGTAGGAAATTGATTCTGTAGGCTCTCACTAAAAGCATTATAATTTGCTCACAATTCCTGACTGATGTCTACTTCTGAAGCTGTGTTTTGGCTTAACAAGTTGTTACTCCCCTAACAGATGCACTGCTTCCAGTGCATGAGTCTACATTTTATTGCCACTATACAGACTTACAAAGGTGTCATTCTAATTTTTTTTTTTTTAAAGTGAAAATAACTGAACAGATTGAGTAGTCAGGATTGTTTGAGACTCATTGTCTTCCTATTGTCATTCAATCTGTCCTTTAATTTATTAATAACTTATTTCTTCACCAGCTTTTCTACTATTTTGCTCAGGAATGCGATGGTACTTTAGACAGCAGATGGATAATAGAGATTGTAGATGGGTAATCTGTTGTCACGTGGCTTATTTCACTTGACATTTTTGAATGCTACATAGTATTAACACTGTGTGAAGTTTCTGGAATTCCTTTGGTATTCCAAAATCTGTTAAACTTTGATATCAGTAAACAAGGTGAGTTTTGTGGTTTTTTTTTTTTTTTTAAAGGACAGTTAGGTATATTGAAAAACAAAATTAGGTACTGAACTTTTTCTGGTCATAAGTGGACTGAAAAATACTTTATGGTATTTTCAGAACAGAAGTACATCATCCTTCTTACAAAATACAGAAGAAAAATACTTAATGAACCTTGCTGGATTTTTTCGGCACTGATAGGTTTGCTGTCTCTGTCTAAGAATTAATTATATTAATAATATATTATTAATTTATAAAATGTAATATGTTAATAAAATTCTTTATTTTATACAGTAACAAAACTAATACTTGGCTCTCTTGTTAAAACACTCTCCTCAACCATTTAAGAAAAACAATACACTTTACCAGGGAGAACTTTTTGTACTAAAAGTAACTACATGTGGCGTAAGCAAACAAGGAAAAAAACCCAGTTTTACAGTAATTTAGGAGAAGACAATAAAACATTAGGGACAGTCCTAATTTCAGTTAGGCATATCCTTTTAGTTAACACACCCCACAACTTAATTCGCTGAATTAGTTCATAGTATATCTCTCCGTACTTTTGGGACAGCCTAGGCTGGGAATGCACTTGTGGGGTACGGGAGAGGGATGACGTGTCCTCACGTAACATCCGCAGCTCTCAGTATTTTATCTGTAGAACCAAAGGTACCAAAGCATTTTAAGATTGGAAATAGCCAAAAGAGGAGGGAGCTGGAGGATCTGTCTCATCAGGGAAGACTCAAATAAATAAATAAACGTTATAGTTGGGGAAATAATTTGTAATTTGGGACAACTGGGTATTCATATTTGTAATGAGGGTGGAAGAAGAGTTCATTTTTTTTTTTCCCCAAATGATGCTTCTGTAATGCATGTTCAATCACATTAGTTTCCTCCGTGAGAGGCGACAGCCTGTCACCTCAATTACAGAAACAGGGAGCAGACAAGGCGCCGGAGGATTCTCCCGGGCGCAGTTCTCCAGCGGAGGGAGGATGGACGTGGTAAATTTTCTAGGTGCTGCACCTCTCTGTAAATGAGAGGCCTGCGGGGCTGAAAAAAGAGGGGATTCCCCTCAGCCCTGCTGATCTGCCTCCACAAACGGTGGCGGGCGGGGAGCGGTGCGAGGTGCCGGCGGGGACGGCTGGCAGCTCCGCTCGGAGCAATTCACGGCAGCGCGCTCCCGACCGCCTGGCCGCTGGCCGCCCCTCGGGCTGCGGGCCGCACCGCGCCGACAGGGCGCCCCCTGCCGGCCGGCCGGCCGCCCCGCCGCAGCCCAGCCAGCTGCCGCCCTCCTTGCACCGCCCCAGGACCACGCCTCCCAGCGCGCGCCCCTCGGCCGGCGCGGAACGGAGCGCCGCCACCGCCCGCCCCGGCGTACGCTGGGAGTTGTAGGCGCTCCCCCTCCCCGCGGCGCCGCCCCCGCCTCCTATTGTCGCTGTCGCTGCGGCGCCTTCACAATAGCGGCGCGGGGGGCGCCGCTCCGCGCTCGCCGCGCGCTCCTCCCCCTGGGGCCGAGCGAAAGGGGCGTCGCCGCCGCCGCCGCCATGGCCGGTTGTTGTCAGTCCCTGGCAGCGGGTTATGGCGACGGCGGTGAATGAATTCTCCGGGCGGCCGAGGGAAGAAGAAGGGCTCAGCCGGCTCCAGCTCCGCGACCCCGGCCGCCGGGGCCTCACCTTCCTCGCCGCCCGGGCCGGCCCCCCCCGTGCCACCGCCGGCGGGGGCGGCCGCGGCGGCGTCCCCCCACAAGCGGAACCTGTACTACTTCTCGTACCCGCTCTTCGCCGCCTTCGCCCTGCTCCGCTTCGTCGCCTTCCAGCTCGGGCTGCTCTTCGCCTGGCTCTGCGAGCGCCTCTCCCGCGGCGCCCTCATGGCCGCCAAGGGCAGCAGGGCCGGGGCCGGCGGGGCGCCCGAGCCCGGCGGGGCGCCCGAGACGGTGCGGGCCTGTCACAAGCGGGCCTTCGAGTGCATCTCCATGGCCCTCCGCATCGACGAGGACGAGAGAGGTAGGGGAGAGCCGGCGGCCGCTGGGGGGGGGCGGGCCGGGCCCGGCAGGCCGGTGTCGGGGAAAGGGGGGGGGGGGCGGGAAGGGCCTCCCGGCCGTGCGGCGGGGGAGCGGGGGCCGCCGCCTTGAGGTAAAAACAAACAAAACCGGCTCCTGTCAGACGTACGGATTGCCAGGGATCGGTGCGGGAGGGCGGGCGGCATCTGCATGCGGTTGCCCCCAGCCGGGCCCGGCCCGGCCCTGCCTCGCCGCAGCCGGCGGGCGCGGGTTGGGTCAAAACCGCGCGGCTCAGACCGGTTTCCCAGGCAAAGCGGGTCTCTGCGCTTCGCTCGAATAGCTTTCAAGTTTTCCATGCGGAGATCTGGGTGAGGCCATTAAAAATCGGGGGGTGTGACCTTAACTAGCTTTCGGTCTAACCAGGGCACCCGGACAACAAAAGCGCCGGGGACAATAATAAGGGTGCATCCTTATTGTTGTTATTACTGTTAGCGTACTGTCTGACAGACGATGGAAGTGCTGAAGTGAGTCTTCAGGAAATTTGTCTCTCAAACTGCACATTTGGCATCCTCTGACTTCTTAGGAAAGAAATACTCATATTTTGGCAGTTGCTTTTTAAAAGTCTTTTTATTAAACTGATTGACATGTTTACTGTTGAAAAAAACTCACTAGAAGACATTAAGGAGGGTGTTTAGGGTTCAATTAAATAAGGTACAGAAGGGAGGATTTTTTTTTTCTGTCTAGAGAATAATAATTAAAAAAAAAGTAATTGCTCGTGCATTCAATTTAGCCATTTGGTCCAAATGCAGCAGCGCAACTCTGTCAGCATCCAAAAGGTAGTCCTTATGGGCACGCTGTGCTGGGTTTTTAAATCCTCTGGAAACATCAGAATACTTTATTACCCTCTTTCAGTTGAGCTCTAGTGAAACTGCTGTCCTAGAGGAGGAGGTTAAAAATACAGGAGTAGGCCTTCAATAGAAACTGCATGTTGAGAGCACCATGAAAGCGAGGGATATGTCTTCCTTCGCGTTGACAATTTGGGAGTGGCAGTGGGAAGCTCTGGGAGAAAAAAACCCACCATGTGCAGCATGGTTAGTTCAGAACAGATGTACAGTATAAGAGCATTGAGGGTCATAGGAGCAAAGCATGAAAGAACGTGAGGTAGCTTGAAGCTTCAGTGTTGTTGATGATTGCTGTGTGAAGAGTAGCTGAGTCTTAAATTATCAGGTGCCAGTTTCCACGGCTGTGGCTTGTAACTGTTGGTGGTTTCAAGGGTAAGCCTTCAAATACTGATTTTAATCATGGCCTTGCTTTATAGATCTTAGAGTTGTCATATATTAATTAGCTGCACAGGTCATACATTTAGTAAGAAAAAAAATCTTTGCTACTAACACAAGCAGTTGCAAAGCTGTTATAACCCTGCAAATGCAATATTAATTTCACTGAGAAAAAAAAACTCACTTTGCTTTAATATATAGATTTGTTATTCGCTTACCTGTTTTTACTGGAATACATACATACCTTTGAATTTACTTGATATGTAAACAAGTTTTTTTTTTTTTTATAACTTCCAACAGAAAGCAATTTATTAAGTGTAATATGTGAAATGGTTGGGATTTCTGGATTGTCCAATATCCTATTAATGATGTGGCGTTTTTGCTGTTCTGGAAGTTATGCGCGCTTCAGTAATTATGATAGCATTTCTGGTAATTTTTATGCTTCTGAATTATTGGGAAAATTAATATTCTTGTTTTGGTATTTTCAAAATCAAGTTTAACATCTCTTCCTGTGACTGAGAAGGCACATATGGTGGGTTGACCCCAGCCAGCAGCAAGCACCTGCACAGCTGCTTGTTTGCTCCCTTTGACAGCAGAGGAGAGAGAATAGGAAAAGCAAAAGTGAGAAAACTTGTGGTTCAGCATAAAGACACGTTAGTAAGTGAAGGGAAGAGGTGAAGAGGAAGACAAGTGATGCAAAGGCAGTTGCTTACCCATGCCCAGCCGGTTCGTCAGCAATGGCTGCCTTGGAAGACAGCCCCCATGCTGTTCATCCTCTACCCGAGTTGTTATTGCTGAGCGTGATGTTGTATGATATGGAATGTCCCTTTGGCCTGTTTGGGTCAGTCGTCTTGCCCGTGAATGCCCATTCTTGTGCACCACCAGCCTATTTGCTGGGGATGTAGAGTAGGAAAAAGAAAACCTTGAGGCTGTGCAAGCTGTTCAGCAATAGCCAAAACATTGGTGTGTTACCAACACTGTTTTAGTCGCAAATCCAAAACACAGCACCGTAGGGACTGCTATTAACTCTATCCCAACCAGACCCAGTACAGCAAACCAATGACTTCTAAGGAATGTGGTTTTTTTATTGTACTTTCAATGTCTTCATCACTGATAACTATGATAACTAGTAAACAGTTCTGTGTGGATTCAGAGCACTACCTTTGTGAACAGCTTGGCTGGTATATTGCTTTTAAAACTTCTCCAGTTAAAAGGTGGAAGTGAGATTTTAATGATGATCTTAGCATATTTGCAGCCACTCTTCAAAATGGCAAAGAAATTCAGGCAATAGCAGGGGTGGCTGGAATAATCTCAAATTTGATTTCTAATAGCCATAGTCAGCATTAGATTTACACTGCAGTCAAAACTGCTTCTATAGGTGATGGGCAGAAGCTTAAAGAAAAAAAGGTTACAGAGAAGATCAACGTCACTCAGCTTCGCTGATTTAATTTATCTGGCTTTGTCCTTAACAGTCAGGATGTATGAGGCTGGTGGAGAAAGGGCAGTAATAAAATTATTCCCAAGGTGTGTGATGTACCCAACTGTAGGAAGGTGCTGCTCCTGTGGTTTGTGTTGGGAAGAAGAACAAAGTGTGGAATTACCTGCACAGGGTAACTTGCCAAATGTTATTGAAAGATTTTGCATCTGGAGAGGAGCAAGGGAAAACTCTTAAGACGATATTAGAACTATATTGAAATATTTTCACTGGCACTAAAATTTTCTAAAATATAGATTTGGGAGTGAAATTATAAAAATATTTTAGTGCAAAAGGAACACAATCACTGGTAAATGACACTTAGGAATAGCTTTGTGAAACATTCTCTCTTATGAAACTAAGGTAATGATACCTGAAGGTTTAATTCTAGGCATTTTTTGTTTTTCTAGCACTAGCAGCTTGTTAATGCTAACCAGATTTAGATTGTAATACCTAATGTGCTGTATTCCTGTGTGGAAAGGCATGCTTGGTGTGACATAGCTAACTTGCACACGTATGTTTCCATATGCAGGCAAGTATCTTTGTAATGTAGAGTATTTAAACAGGGGGAGCACTGTGAAGTAGATAGGAATATCTCTTCAATGGGTTATTTGCTGTCGTGGTGTCAGATAGTATAGGTTAGGCATAGGCAATGTTCATGGTTGTGTTTGCTGTAGTATCCATTTAGGACATTGTTAGTACAGACATTTACTCTAATTGTACATGTATTGTACTTCATGTGAAAATTGACATAAGCCTGCAATACAGCAGTTTCATGGTAAGATGAACAAAGAAATGCTCCCATGATAAGCGAGCTGCTCTGTACAGAAGTTAACCAGAGGAAAAGTGTCTTTTGTCTCACTCATCTTGGACTCCTTGGTTTTCTTCTTGAGTTCCAGTGCTTCTAGTGTTACTTTGGTATTGGCTGTCACTGCAAGGCTGAGAGATGTCTCGATCTGCTGTTCTGGAAAGAAAAACTGTTAATCTGACCATTTCTGTTGTGAATGAATATGTATAGGCTAGCTTTTTAACCTTTATTTTTTTTGTGGTTGGATTTTTGTTTGTTTCTTTTTAGGGGATGGATGGAGAAGTATTCCTAAAACAGGGAAAAGTGATTTGAGGCTGGTATAGTACCCGTTTTTAATAGAAAAGCTTATTTGAAACTAAGTCGATATAAAGTTGACAGTGTCCCTTTAAAGTGTTTCTTTAAATCATAGACTTATGTTCAAATACCTCTTCTGTCCTCTTACTTGTTTTACACAGCATTATATGGAACCATTCCTAAGCTTTAATTCGTTACAGAAAATAATGGGTTCACTTCCTTTTTAAGCAGGACAAAAGGAACAAGCTGTTGAATGGTATAAGAAAGGAATTGAAGAACTGGAAAAAGGAATAGCTGTCTTAGTAATTGGTCAAGGTAAGCCAGTTTTGAGTTTTGCGGAAATTATTTTGATTTATGGCTTCTTCAAAGTGAGGAGTTGATATTGCTAATAATGGTAAGTGCTAGGAATAGTGTGCTGTATGTATTAATTCATAAGTGTTTCTTATTCCTCTTTTAGCCATAGGTGAACACTGGTCCATTTCTCTGTCACACCTTAATGTTCTAGTTCATAACACATGCAAATCTTGCTTCGAATATTTTCATACTTTCCAAAATCATAATCAGTTCATGAAAATTGTGAAGTAAAACACTTGATTTCCTGTATAATGGGAATGCCAAAATATTGAGTTCTGAATTGATTTGCCAAAGATGACAGTTCTTGTTCTCACTTACGCAGAATTTTATATTCCCTTCAGTATAACTAAAAAAGAAACACCCCAGATTGGAACTGTCTAGCATTGTGTTTCTGGATGTCTTATGCCAAAATAGCTGAATGTTTCCAACAAAGGAAGAGAGCCATCTGTGTATATGTATACAGCATTTTAAGCTGTAGTGTAGAAGCAGGTATGCACCATAGAGAAATACATGTAGTGAAGGACTTGTGAAGAATTTCTGTCCTCAAAATAGTACAATAGTAATAATAACCCAACCCCGCCCCACCACCCCCCCCAAACCCAGACCTGTAACTGCTTTTGCAGTCTGCTGGTTTGTTACTCAGCTCTGTTTAGAAATGTTTGTGAACTGTATATGGTGACATATTACTTACACTGCAATACCAGTGGCATTTGATACAACCTGTCTAAATAGCACAGTTTAAAAAAAAAAAAAAAAAGCTTGACTTGAACAGACATTATTTTTTAGCAAGTGATGATGTTAATGTCTGTAATTCTGTGTGTTTTGAAATGTAAAGGGACACAGTCAACTGAATTTATACATGTTAATTTTGCCAAAGAAAATTATTTCAAATTGTACTTGCCTCTTAGTCACTTTTCAAGCTTTTAAAAAATCTTTTTATTTCCCTTCTGTTTAGACAACTGCAGTGTCAAGGAACATGTATTAGGTCAGCATGAGATGTTAGAGAATATGCAAAGCAATGCTTGAGTTCCCACCACTCTGAGCAATATTCTAAATGAGATAGTGTCAACTAACTTTAAATTATTGATTAAATAGACAGCTTTAGGGTTTTTTCATCAGTTTTGCAACAATGTTCCTTAGTGGAGGGGATAGATAAGGGGCGGGAGGAAGAGGAGGGAAGGCTGGGCGTTAGTATTTTAGCACTTAAAGTTAATTTTCCAAATTGTGTTTTAACATTGATTTTTCTTTGTAAGGTGATCAGTGTGAACGGGCTCGACGTCTGCAATCTAAAATGATGACAAATTTGGCAATGGCCAAGGATCGCTTGCAGCTTTTAGGTACCAGTTACAATTCATGACTTTGGAAAGTTTGACATTATTTGCCCAACTTCATGTAATGCCTTCTTCTAAAATATTACTTTGATTTTTAAAGTGAAGGAGTCATTATCTGTGTAGGGTCTCTTAAATTTGTTTTTTAGTTGAGAGTAAGTAATAATTTTTTCAATGCCGTTGATAAGTTTTGAAATTAGAATCTCATGACCCGCTTCCCTGTGCTTTAAGAAATAAGTGTGAAAGTAACTGAGAAGTCTTTATACCCTAACACCCTTTACTTATAAACTGAGGAAGTCTTGACTAACTCTTGCTGGAGCTACTTTAGAATTTCTGTGTTAGAACTGTAGTAAAACGATATATTGCTGGTCGTGAGTGCGAAGAGTGCCTTCTGTAAGTGTGACTACTTTGTGTTCTTGTTAATTCTGCTGTCACTTATATAACAATTTTCCTGATTATTGGTATGTACTGTAATAATAATTCTTTAGCACTATGTAGGCCATAAGGTTGTGAAATCCTAATTCTCGTAATTTTTATCTAGCAGTGTTCTATTTTAGGGCTAGCAGGTAAGATCACTTCTTTTCAGATGCATAGTGTTGTATAGTTTTAGCATTATCTAAGTTAAGTGGTATACATAAGCTCTTAATTGGCAGCAAAACAGGCAGGATCAAAAATGGTATCTTACTGTGCATGATAAACAAAGGTCCTCCCATCAAGGAACAAACCCACAGTTTTGTGTAGTTCATCCTCTAAATTGAAAACTTTGGAAATGCTTTCAGTTCAGGGAGTGAAATGAAAATAAAGTGGTGGGTTTTGGTTTGTGTTTTTTTTTTTTTTTTTTAATTGCTCTTTAAGGGAGAACTAATAAATGTACTTGAGTTTAACTTACATATTTGCAGCTTTAATCTTGCATTGTGTTGTTCTGAGTTCTACTAATTCCCTCTCCTAGAAGCGTATAGAACAGACAGGAAAACTCATGTTCTTTTCTTCTGTTACACTTTGATTCTGTGGTCCTGATTGGTGATTGGCCAGGAAGTTGAGATGACCACAAGAAAGTGAATCTCTTTTGTTTCCCTTGAGTTCCTGGTGTCCTTAGTTCTTTCAGAAAGAAAAGTGAAGGGAACGTGGAGTGAAAGAGGCTTCTGGCTTCTGTGCTTTAGGTGTTGGTCAGTAGAACTGTAGTATACACAGAAAAGACATTTTCTACTGATTAGGGTTAAAGGCTGACTTCCAGAGGTAATATAAGCTAGGGAGCAAAAGAGGGAAAGTGATTACATGCTAACAGTTTTTGATAAGGTATGGCTTGTTGCTGATACCCTAATTGCAAGTAGCTAGGATTTCTTTAAAAAATCTGCTCTTCTTTTGAACCTTGAAGTAGTAATGGTTGTATTTTGTGGGTAGTGCTTCATCCTTGCCTGTGTTACTGTAGTAGCACTTGTGATGTTGGTAAGTTGCTTGCTTGCTGTGCTCTGATTTAAAAGATAAAAAGGGTAAACGTTGCAGAAAAACTAAAGTTGAAGTCAAGCTGGTACATTCTTCTCTGCTACCAGAATCTGTGATGACATGCTATTTGTATTCTTCATTCAGATTGCAAATTGAAAGGTAAATAGATAGACTAGTGTTTATTGCTTAAGGTGATAGCAAATGTGACAGATTTTTACTTCGAAATTATCAGAAGTCTAGTACTTTGTTCTACTTAGGCTCTTATTCTGTTTGCACTAGGGATCTGCCTCAAACAATATACCTGAGAGCAAAATTTGGATAGGAAGGAGCAAGTCAAGTCATCTGCCTTTTAGGAAGGAAAAAGACATTCTTTGGAGAGATATTCCAATGGATTTAAATCCCTGTGAGCTTGGTCATTATGGATCTATTTGAGTAATATTTGTTATACCATCTAACCAACTTTCAAGTATTGACAGCATCTGGTTCTATTACTTTATATGTCATTTACATCTTTTTTTTTGGTGGAAATTTAACGTAATCTGGAGTTCAATTGCATGTGCAATTACAAACATAGCTTTTAGCTTGTTACTTATGGTAACAGATATTTTGAGGTGTTTAAGTGATGTAGAGGTGCTTTTGTAGTTGAACTACACCTGAAGCTCTTGAAGCTCTTAAGGTTCAATAAAGTGATTTCTCCTATGAATCCAGCTTTTAAGATGAAAGCATATTATCCTCCAGCCCTGTGGAATTTCTCCATTTCTTAAGGGAGAATGGACAAGTCCTTTATTGCATTAGCTGTCAGGATAGAACAGACTTAAAGTAGACAAAATTATCAAATACTTCATCCTGCGTGCTAGAAAGAGATGTAATTGCAGACTGCCTAACTGAAATGCCATCCACTTCAGCAATTTACATAGATAATACATAGAAAGTGACAATTAAATCATATGGATTATAACTGTCCCTTAAAAGTGCTCAGTGCTTTGATTTTTTTTTGAAGCATGTTGGGTCATCAGTGTAAGTTTAAGTTGCATGACACCACTGATGGGGATGTGATGTCACACCGCTAATGCATTTTAATGTTAGACCAAGGGGATGTAGCTACTTACTTTGGATCATGGCTTTACTATTTTGAGCCCTGTTTTCATCTTGAGTCTAAATTACTGTATTGTATTCTGTTTAAAGCTGTACTATGACACAGCCTGAAAGCTGAAATTGTTCCAGGTCTGTTTCAGAGCATCTCAAGATGACTTGCTCACTCTGGCAGCCCAGTGACAATATTGAGTTGTGCTAGCTGTCAGGGGACTTCCAAATTCTACCATTTGAATCGGTGGCAGCCCTTGTTTTTGCCATGGTTTAGAGTGTGTTAGCTATGCAGTTATTTAGATGAGTGGATAAATCTTGCTCTGATGGTCTTCATAGACCTGACCTCTCCTGGATGACTGATCACACATGTTAGAAAAAGTATATTTGATATATTTAGAATCACAGGAGTGTGAGGTTTGTTTTCTGCAGTTGATACATAAAACTCAGCAATTTGCCTTTCCTAAAGATAAATAACCACAATGTCCAGTGCAATGGTTCAACTCTAGCACTATGTATGTTGTACCAATCCGTTTTCTCACGTTGCAGAGAGACTTTCTGTAGAGGGACAGATTTCCATCACACCTTTCTGTGTGCTACGTGTAGCTTCAGTATTTTGGTTGAAGGATGTACATGACACATAATTCAAATATCTTTCTTCAGTATCCTCTTTAGTAAAAAATCTGCCTGTGTATAGATACAGGCTTCAATGGGTGCCTTTTGGGATTCTTGACTGTCTTGAAGGTGATGGTGTTTTCGCTTCATGCTTGTGTTAGAGTAATGTTGGGGTTTTTTATTTAGAAATGAGTTACCTTGAACTCAAGATCTAGTGTGGCCTAAATAAGACCATGGCTGCCGTGGTGTTTTTTTGCTAGGTTTATGTCAACTTTGTATCATCAAGGAGAAATAATAACTTAAGTTCTATAAACTCCCCCTCCCGCCCCCCCCCCCCCCAAAATGTCTGGAGGCATAGGGAGAAAGCATTTAAATGTAACATGATAGGGTGTTAATTCCCTGGAATAATATTTAATAGCTCAGTTTATTTGCTTTATTCCAGAAGGCTGTACAGCTACCCTGGCTCTCTAGAAAAGTGATGTTTGCTTTATGTAATTTTATGTGCAATATTAAAATTACATGTTAATGTAACAACATGATGCGAAGATAGTGTGTGAACTGAAACTGAACAACAGTTGGATTACATTTTTTTTTGTTGCAGTTTTGGAGTTCCTGAATATGTGGAACTTGCTAAGCTGTTGATAATTGTAAAAGCACAGTTTCAAACTGTAGTGTTGAAGCATTTCCTGAATTCTTGCCAGAGCCAATTGATTTTATTATGGTCACTCACTAGAAAGTTTTGGTGGTGGTTTGTTTTTTTTTTTTTTTTTTCGTAAAATTCAGAAATGTTCTCCAAAAAGTAACTGATTATCTAATATCTTACCAAGTCTATTAATACTAATTTTGTTTCCTAAGCTGCTCTATGTACTTTCCATTCAGATTGCATGCACTGGGCAGGGAGTAGACTATAGTGCTGCACCCACTAAAACAGTACACTGTGCTTGCAGTCGGTCATACTGAAAGTACTTTTCTTAGACTTCTTTAGAGGGAGATTTCTTAGGGTAGCTTCTTGCAAGTTACAGAGCTTGTGGTTGTTTGTAGGCTGTTCTTGTGTGACTAACACTTTTTTGTTTTACTGTACCCAACTCTTCAATGCTTTCAGTTTACACCAAAGTAAACCCTGGGTGCACATACTAATCTTGAGTTTTAGCTTTTCGTATTTGCCTGTGGCTGCTGAGTTTTCACTCTAAACTGCATCTTGTTCAGTCTGGATATTATTATTAAACCATGACTTAAACTATTGAGTCTAAGGGTACTTTTCAGGGAAGCTAAGGGGCAAGTAATCAGGAGCAGGGAAAAGAAGAAAGGAATGAAGCAGAAAGTCTGGGAAAAGATCTGTAATAGACAAAGAAGCAGAAGCAAGGAAGTCTTTATGCCTGTTGGTTGTACAGTCTGCAAGCTCTGAATGGTAGTTTTTCCTCCAGTCAGGGCGTTTGTGATCTTTCTGTGCACATTTTCAGTAGAATTCGGCTTCTTTTGCAGTATGTCCTTTAATGTTGCCAGAGGACATCACCCCTCTACGTGGCCATCTGTTTTCCTGCAGCTTCTTGGTACTGTTATCTCTTGCGGGAGAGGAGCAAAAAAGAAAAAAAGGAGGAGGAGGGGGAGTGTGACAATGTATGCCTTCATCCTTACAAACTGTGTTTTGTTTGTTTTTACATAAAAAGGTGTTTATGTGTGAAATAAAGGTGAGAGAGGCTGTAAAGTGCCCGAGAAGTAAGTCCTAGAGATTTTTAACTACAGTGGGAAAAGCAGGAGCGGTAGGTGAGGTGCAGAGAACAAATAGCCCTGTGTCATTTGTAGCTTTATACCTCTTTGACTTGTGCATCGGCATCATGACTTCTTAGAGTTAATTTCTTTCTCCTTAATCTTTAACCTTACAAATCCTGTGTTCAGATGTTTCTGAAGTCAGTCCTCTTAAAGAACACAGCTTGCATGACACTGTTATTGACCTAATTTCAAGGCAATTGTATTTCTAAATAGAGATCTTGAAAGACATCATCATAATGTATATATGGTGTTTTGCTTAAACAGTTGAGGTTTCTGTAAAATGCTGACTGGCTATTGCTATTTAAGTGAAACATTTCATACGAAGGAAAGTGATGACTTTTTGCAGTTGGTTAAAAGTAACATCTTGGGGAGGACTTTCAGAAATGGATTATCAACACAAATATTTAGTAAATGAAAATGGATTAATCCTGACCATTGCTTTTGGGAAGCAACTACAATCACTAGACTGAAAAGACTGTTGTAATTAACTCTGCTGCAAGTGGCTAGTTTTAAAGTGGATTTCAGTCGTGCTTAGATTGACAGAATTTTACAAATTTGCTAAACGTGTAGAATAGCTAGAAATACTCTATCTTTATCTTTAACCCTGTATCAGGTATAACAAAGCCAAACTTGACATTTGTGTGTTCAACATACATAAATTTTCTTGGATCATTTTTATTTTTTGTTTGTTTATTTTGTTCTTTTTCCTCCCTCCCCCTCTGTCTACTATGTAGAGAAGCTGCAGGCAGTTTTGCAAATTTCCAAGCCGCAAATGGAGGTCTATAATGACAGTACTAACCTGGCATGCCGCAATGGACATCTCCAGTCAGGTGGGTTTGGTTTTACCAGCGCCTATTGAGGGGATGTCTCTCAGTTTCTGGTGTATTACAGGGAAAAATTGTGTAATGCTATGTTCTGGCCCCACCAACTTTTAAATGTTGGTTTATATGTGTGGTTTTAAAGGCTTTATATAAAATACATGCCATCCTTTCTGTGACTTTGACAACACTGTTTTATTTTGTAGTATTCAGTTCTCTCTTACAATAACTATCCTAGAATCTAGAACTATTTACTAAGACAACATTTTAAAAAATATTTATTGTGTTATATTATGTAAAGGAATTAAATTAAACCTATTTTAGAAAATGTCAAAGTCAGCATAGGATATGTAGGTTATATCTTGTGCCTACGTAAGTAGTTCTTCCTTTATGATATTGTGAGAGTGAATGTGCATTTGCATTAAGTTGCTTTAAATTTCAGGGTGTTTCACTGTAAGAAAGTGATACACGATTAAAAGAAGGGGGGAACAAAAACAGCTCTTGCTTTTTGTCAAAAAAGTTGTGGTTTTTTTTTTTTTTTTTCTCCTTTCCTAGAAGACTGTATGAGGGATACTAGAATACCAGAAGTAAACTTGTTTGTATGTATACAAGCAGTAAAGTTACTGTGAGGTTTATGAATTGTCTTCAGGGAATGTTTCAAGCCAGCAGTAAACTATTTTCACAACTGTGATTTCAACTGATAATTCATACAGTAGACTGTAATGAAGCTAAATAAATTAGAGCGCTAACAAGCAATGGAATTCATAAAGCTTGTCTACTGAGTCAAGAACAGTATTCAGTTTTTAAAGTAACTAAACTTGAAACAGTGTAAACCACGTGGGTTTTTTTAGCTCCATTTCTAGTTCTGAAGTCATCTTACTGTTTGGTTTTATTCTTTCTAATGTATGAGAAGTTAAAGTAGTGAAACTATGTCATGTTAGGCACCATTAGATTACTGTATGTGTGGTATTTTTGTTAACTGTATGTGTCAAAAAGATACAGTTAAAATGGCTCTTCAGTATAAGTTCCTGTGTAGATTGAGCTTGAGAAGTCTTTACCTTAAATGATCCAGTACAACTCTTATCTTACCTGGCTGGCTAGTGACTGAATGAACAAATACATACATATGCACAGAAAAGTTGGTAACATGCTCTCTGTTTCAATATGAACAGCTTTTTCTTTAAACTCTTTCCTTTATGTGTTTTTGTGCCTTTTTCCCAACGTACCTCAGAATTGGATGCTGCAAGGGAGGGTTAGACTGAACTTTCACTCTTAAAACTTAATTTAGTTTGTTATTTAGTTAAATCTGTTAGTAGCAAAGCGTAGAATATCCATTGGCATCTACAGGGAATGAAGAAACATTTTGCCAGTTCTGTGGCAGGTGTTTTTATTTACAGAAACTACTGTAGCTGGAGATGGTCACCGTTGGTAAACTTGTGGAAATTGGTATTAGTCAGTTTACCTATTTGGAGTCATATTCCTGGTGACTTATAGAAGATGGATGACAACTACTTCTGCAGAACTGCGGAGGAAAAGGTAGCGAAACAACTGCAAAGGGCTGTGGTCTTCTGGGGATGCTTTTTTCTGAAAAAGTGTCTTCCGACTTTCTGAAAAGGAATAAAGGCTAACGGATAAATTTTATTTATAATGGTTTTAAAATAGAGGGAGGTATATTTAGATTGGATATTAGGAAAAAAATTTTTACAATGCGAGTCGTAGAACACTGGAACAGGTTGCCCTGTTCCAGGGTGGATGCCCCGTCCCTGGAAACGTTCAAGGCCAGGCTGGATGAGGCTCTGAGCAACCTGATCTAGTTGGGGATGTCCCTGCTCCATGCAGGGGGGTTGGACTGGATGACCTTTAAGGGTCCCTTCCAACCCTAACCGTTCTATGATTCTGTGATTTACCAGGCTCAGTGGGATCTGAGAAGAGACAGCAGGAATAAAGAGTAGGTTATAAAAAAGAGTTAGATACCAGTCATCTAGTGATTACTCTGAACAAGACTTCAAGAGGCTTGTTCCATTTCCATTTGCATTGTCAAAGGTAAACTTTAGATTCACAACTTGTGGGAGTTAGAGGTTTACCCAAAGTACTGAACTTCTCCTGTAGCTGTGGAGTCCCTGATAGTACCTGGGAAGTCACCCTCTTAATTGACATCTGAATTTCTTAATTGGCTGATGCCTGTGCTCGCATGCTTTCTCTCATGCTCTTTTTTTTTGAGTGTAGGGACAGGGAGACTTGTTTGTAAGAACATGTTGGTGCTACGCTTTTTTCTTAAAAGTACTTTTCATACATGTTGTAGTAGAGATGGTATTTTCACATAGACAGCTGCAGTAATTTGAAAACACAAAGCAGATGACAAATTCTTAGAAAATTGTACAAAATCAGCTTGCAGACTACTTGAGATAAGAAGACTGCTGTTACTGAGAAAGTAGATGTACTGAGCCTCATGGCTCTAGCATAAGGTTCATTTTTCTATCTACATAATGTGTTACCTATGCTCTTGCCTGGTCAGGCTGGGCTTTTTAAAAGTCTGGGATTTTATGAAGTATGAAACATGGTCATTCATAGTTTTAACATCAAGAAAGTGCCTTTTTGCCTGTTCTTTGCGGTGCTTTCTTTTATTTGCCTTTAAAGGCCAGAGACTTCAAAGATATTTTTGCTTCTTAATTCTGACTTGTGTTCTGTTCTCACAGCTGTAAGGCACACTTATATTCTTCATTCTTTCCAGTTATTATGTGTCAGCCTTTCAGACCAATTAACTTGATTTTAGCACAAATGGCTACCTATCCCTGTCTTCTTCATTCATAGTTTCCTAACTTACCTGAATAGCTAGAGATTTTTCTTTAAAATTTGGTAGCTTTGTAATGAGGTTTTACAAGACCTCATTACAGTAGTATCACCTGCCCTTCAGTTGCAGAAGGCTACACAGTAACTTAAGTATCATAATAAGTCGCCTTGCCTGAGAATTTTAATTTGAAATACATATTTATTAATATCCATTACTCTTGTTCTCATAGCAGTCTTAAATTAGATGTAAAACAATTTAGCTGGGTTTTTGTTTGGGTGGGGTTTTTTTTTTGCCTCAGACATCAATCTTTTTCTTCGCATTGTGGGTTGCTGGTTTTTTTTGTTTGTTTGTTTTAAACTAGCCTGGGAAGGAGATTATGTTAATCTTGTCAAAGGCAGTGTTTGAGCTTTATGAACTCATTTACTGGCCATGTAATACTGACAGTATTACAGTAATTCCAGTGTACCATTTTACATTTAACCTGTAAATCTCAGCATAATATAAAATCAGAGAAAGCATTACATTTCTCTTTCTTACCACAACATTAGCACTGTGCAAGTAGCTAGGATTTTATCTTAGTTTTCGCTTAGAAGGATTTCCTGGCATGTCTTTAACAGTAGGCATATATTGGCAATGTTTTTCAAGTTGCAAAAGTTCTACTCTTAATACTGAAGTTTTAAAAGGAGTTTCCCAAGTAGAAGAACAAGTAACAATAAGATTTGATTTTTAACATCCTAATTTGGCAACAGCGGATCTTTGACTGACATAATTCCGTCAATTCAAAAAGGAGAACAACTGTGTCCCTGCTCTGTATAGCTGTGCTGCCATGGAACAGATCATGTTAGTTCCTGAAGTTTTCTGTTAGGTAGTTTTTATTACTTGAATGTACCTGTTTCAAAAATCTGAATATAATCTTTGATGGAATTGCTGGTTTTGAGGGTATTGTGATTGCTGACCCTGAATAACTATCCATCTTGTAATTGCTGCGTGTATTTCGCTATGCAATATTTGCAGGAGAAGTATAGCTAAGCAGAGTAAAGAGTGTTTTGAATAAAACTACATTCATAAAGTTACAGACAATTCTAGACTGGAGAATTTTCCAACTTGGGGTGCCCACATATAATAACTTCTCTTAGTCACTTTACATCAGTTATTAATAGGCATAAGTAAGGAATTTCTGAGGAATATTCCCTGATGATTTTTAAGGTTTCACAAATAAAGGCTGGAAACTGTTCTGCAATATTGGAGCTGCTGCTGCTAATTTAAATTTAAACTCTTTTTTTGGATGCTTAAGAAGTTATAAAAGAGCAGAAACTTGTTTGTTAAGATGTGCCTTAATCTGTTTTAGATGCACAAAATAAAATATGATTGGTTTGCTTCTTAGACATAAAAAGCATGCTCTTATCTTTATTAATTAAATAAGCTAGAGCTGCATGTTTCCCAGATTGTTCCTGTGTTTCCAGGTGTGTAGTATAATCAAGCTTCTCTTAAAGATGTTCAAAGATATCCTTACTTCGTTTTCCTTTAAAACAGTTAAATGCATTTTAACATTTCTTCCTGTAAGGGACTCTGAAATTGGGCAGCTGTGTCTGCAGTTTATCACAATTTAACCAATAGAAAACCTCAGACAAAATTTTGCTCCTTTTTTGTAATTTGGTTTTTATGTATGTATTTGGGTGACAGACTAAAATTGCAGGGATGCTTTCAGGACCAGGTAGTCATTATTTCTGTATGATCTAGTAGCATTAGTTTAGAGCTTTGAAGTAGATTATTCTCTCCAGTCAAGAATTAGTGAAATCAAAATGATCAAGCCCCTATTACTGTCCTGTAAGTATATATGAAGTAGACAGTTGAATTGATCAATGTTTCCAATGCAGTTGAAAAAATACCATGGTCTGTCTTCATGATTAGAACGTGTTTTAGGCACTTCCTTACTGTTTTATACAGAATGGTGAAACATTTGGCAAAAGGCTGCTGGAGGTAAGATAAAAGTTTTAAGGCCACTTGCAACATATTTTCCATCTTTCAGCAGATTATAAATAAAAATAGATAAGAAATGTGTTTTGGGGGTTTTGTATTTGTTACAGCAAACTATGTATTTTACATAACAAAATAATAGGAGCTGTCAGTTTGACAAGAGACGTACATATGCTTTTAAACACTTCACCCTTTAGAAATAGGTAAACCTCAGATAAACTGTAATTCTGAAAAGCTGGATCACATTTTTATTTGCTTCTTCAATGAAAATTTGTATATAAAATGATGTTTCCTTTTGGAGTTGACACTGAACAACTATGTTCCAGAGGAGTTCATCAGTGCTTCTTTCTGTGCTATCCATCAGGACTGACCACAGAACATATGTAAACTTAGTGGTCTTAATTACTGGAGGTACAGCTAGAGTAAAATGTAATTTATATTTAAACTTTCTCTTTTCCCTTCCCCCCACCCTGTATTTCTAGCTTCCTGAAATACTCCTTACTTGTGCCACTTAATGATACTCAAAATTGCAATGTGCCTGATTGTTCTCAATAGATGGAGGTAGTTCTGGGAAAGTGTGATAATTGAGCAACATATTAGGGTGAAGGAGATGGAGAAAAACTATTTTAACTTTTTGAAGCCCTTCCCATGTTGACTTTAAGGCAGCTGTGCAAATTAGACTGAAGTAGAAAAAAAAAAAAGCAAAACAACACACTAACCAACCACAGTGTTTTTTATTAAATTGGACCAGTCAAAGTGTTCAGTAGTTAGGCTTTTTAGTCAATTCATACACTACTTTCTGAACTTGAAAGTTACTAAGTATGCCTAATTTTGAAGAGGCTGGGAAGTTCCTGTGCAGGAATGAGTAACTAAACTTAACCAGCTCTAGATCTGTGTGTGATTTAATAAGTAGCCAGATTTGTTGTGTGTGGTTGTAGTGATTTTGTTTGTTTGGTTGGTTTTTTTTTTTTATTTACTAGAAATATCTTACAGGTAAATGTAGTTAATTATCTTCTTCAAGTTCCTTTGGGTTTTGCATATTGATACATCTGCATTGTTTATGATGATACCTGCAGAGTTTCTGTAACCCTTAAAAGGGCTAGACTTTTGACTGAAGAAAGGCTTTAGAAGCTTGTTAGCCAAGTAGTTCAATACATGGATAACTGCAGACCATGTAAAGATTCACTCCTGGTAGCATGCAAGGCTTAATGTTTAAAGAGGCTGAGAACATGGTAGTAATTCGTTGATCCCTCCACAATACTGTTTCAGTGAAGTATTCTTAATTGGATTTTTTAAACACAACATTCAAAATGATGAGGCTTTCTACTTAAAGTATTTTTCACTGAACGGAATATTATAAATTAAAAATTCTTTGTAGAGTCATTAACTTCCTTAAAAATCAGAGTTCTTTGGCCCATTGCTTAAGACTAACAAGTCAAATTGAGTTGTAGATCTCTAAAACCTTAGTGAAGAAACTTAGAGCTGAAATCCATCTTGAGCTTCCTTACCTCTGACCCCATTTTTCTCCTATCTAATTAAACGGCTCCTTAATCCTTTTCAAAGGATATAAAAGAAGGCAGTATTTGCAGTTTCTATCACAGACAACAGTGCTGTACTATACAGCTTCCAGTACTATATTCCCACTACAAAAAAAAAAAAACAGTCTGATCCCGTGCTCCAATCATTAACCAGCCTGACCAACCTGTGTGCTCACTGTAGCACATTCTTACATCTCTGTCTCTGTTTTGATGTTTTACACTTGCTGTTTCTGTGCCAGGGAATCTTATTTTGTTATGTACCCCATATACAGAATGTAGAAGTCAAATGCTATTTGACTTACTCAGGGCCAAAATGGCCTTTTGTAGTTTAATCCTGTGTGGCCAATATGTTAAGTTTTATCTGTCACCTCATTTGAGACTTTCCTGCTCCATCATGGAGGTGAACTAGAGTAAGTGTCAACGGAATGTGTGGTGGGGTTTGAATTCAGTGGTATAATGTAATATTATATGATTTAATTTTAAATGTGGGAGGGTAGGCTGCTTCAGAGCTGTCTATTCAGAATTTACTTACACTTTGAGATTGCTGGAGTGAAAGAAAGTTGTAAGAAAAAGCTCCTGGTAGTTGCTTGCAGGTATAACTATTTTAATTTTCCCAAATTGAAGTGCCTTATTGACGCTTCTGTGTGGAAGGTGCTAAATAGTGTAAGCTAGCATCCAAAGTAACTAGCCTGCCAGCATCACTTAAGGAATGAATGCTCTGAATCTAATGGCTTGAAATGTAGAGGTTATGATCGTGATTATTTTTAGGAGTTACTGGGAAAGACGCTTTTCTGGCTGGTGTTCTGTTTGAAGGAATAGATGGTGTTCTTCCCTTTTTATAGGACTTAGCCATCTCCAGCTTTTCTAAGACGGCTAACTAGTGTTGGTTTTGAGAGCTCCTAAAAATTCAAAACTTAACTTTAGAGAAAGCTACAGTTAATTTACACTTAAAAATACTAAACCTCTTTAAAAACTTGTACTATTCAGCTATAATACTGTATTGTATGCGTCAACAATACTATCTTCAGGTTAGAATTGATGGTAAAAGTGTGACTGCTGAAATTGTTCTCATGACATTGGTTTTCTTTATAGAAAGTGGAGCGGTTCCAAAAAAGAAGGATCCCTTGACACACACGAGTAATTCCCTTCCTCGTTCAAAAACTGCTGCAAAAACTGCATCCACAGGCCTTTCGGGTCACCATAGAACACCTAGCTACAGTGGGATATCAACTTCTGTGTCTAGACCAGCACCTAATCCTGCAGCTTCAACTCATAAGGTGTGGTAAGGATAAATATAGCAGTGTGCACTTGGAAAGTCAACGTAAATTCCAGAACAAACTTTGAATTTACTGCCTTTATTGCAATACTGAAGTAACAGAAAGTTGTTTTGTTTTTTTTTTAAAAAAAAACCAAAACAAAACAAAATGTAAACTTCTAAATTTTAGGCCAAGTCACTTGAGCTAGGCTGCAGAGTGGATTTTAGAAAATGGGAGGCATCAGGTGGCTGCATGGGCAAATGGATTTTAATTGTGATCACATTAAAAAACACTGATACTTGTTTTGAAAATTGCATGGGAAACTGAAGGAAGTTTATCTAGGAGAAAAATAAATGTTACTCCCAATATGTAAAAGATGGAGGAAAACACCCCTTTTACTCCAGAACTACAGATTTTCCCCCACACATTCCTTCTCTTCCAAAGCATGTGTGCACAGGTTTTATTGCAACCACATTGAAAAGCAAATTACGGTTAGATTGTGATTGAAATAGAAAAGTAAGTCCTGTACTAATAAGAAACAAAAATGCTGCGTTCCTTTTGACCCATCTCTTTTCCTTACATCCTTATCTCTGCACTGCTTCTTCCACAGTAAAGGAGAATAAAGAGCAGAATGGACAGAACATAAATGTGGTTAAGCATTATTGCTGCTGTAATATGAAGGCTTTTAAGTGGCATGTTAGCAAAGTATGACAGCAGTAGGAATTCATGCTTATAGGTATGGAGAATCTGAAACAGTTTGTGATACTCTAGAGTATGCTGGTGGAAAATATGTTAGTTAAATATAATGAGTTATCTTAAAAAAAAAAAAAAAAAAAAAACCAAACAAACCCAAAATTCTGAAACCAAAATCGAACCAAAAAAACCCTCTCTGCTAGAGCCTAAGATGTTCTGCCTGTGACTGAATACAATAGTACGGTTTGTAGCAAAATACAGCATCAGAATATGTGGTATGTGTAAATGTATTAGGTTTTACTGGAGCATATGAAATGTACAAGTAACTTTTTTAACAGTATGCCTTGAAAGTATCAAGTTGTTTTTTTGGTTTTTTTTGTTTGTTTGGTTCCCCCCTTCTCCAGGCTGCTTCTAAAAATAGCAGAACAAATAAGCCTTCTACTCCTACCCCTGCTCCTCGAAAAAAGAAAGACTTGAAGATATTTAGAAATGTGGACAGTAACCTTGCTAATCTCATCCTGAATGAAATTGTTGATAGGTAAGTCTGAAAAAAAGTAAGCTTTTCAATGCAGAAAACCAGTTTGGTGTTTTTTTGTTTGGTGGGTTTTTTTTTTTTTGGTTTTTTTTGGTTTTGTTTTTTTTTTTGTTCAGTACAGTCTTGGTCCATTTGAAATGAAAATTAGTAGGTTTTGTTTGTGGTGGATTTTTGTGAGGTTTTTCTTTGTTGTTACTTTGGCAAAAGGACGAAAATTCAAATCAGAAATGCTTGTCTTTTTAAATGCTTAGTGATACAAGTTATAGATTTCCTCAAAAGGATTCTGTATAAATAGTCAAATGCATTAAATTAGTCAGCTGCAGCTGAAAAAGAGTATCTCATTGTTAGACTAATTAGTATTCCATCTCTTTGTTAGTGGGCCAGCTGTCAAATTTGATGATATCGCAGGGCAGGAACTGGCTAAACAAGCTTTACAAGAAATTGTTATCCTTCCTTCTCTTAGACCTGAGGTAAGCAACTGGATGTTGTTATCACTCTGTCACAGAATCAAAGAAACGTATTGTGCTTCACACATGCAATGGTGATTCTTGAATCCTGTCTGTGCTGGTTATGATTGCTATTGATAGCTGCGTGGTGATAGCCGTCTTGGAAAAAGGAGGATGGAGAATTTATGTTAAAATATTGCCATGAAACTCCTTGTTTTCTGGTTAGTTGATGTTCGAGAAAGTGACTATGGCAATAGCTTAAAAAAAAAAACAAAAAAAAACCAAAACCAAAACAACCTTAACAAACCACAAACTCCTAAAAAAAACCCAAACAAACAAGAAAATCCCGAAAATTTGTGAAGCTTGCTGTTCCAGATAGCTATAGCTGTGTGTCCAACCTTATATGGAGATGTAAAGTACAAAGCCCATAATTGGAACGGTGAAACAGATGAGATTTGTGGAGGTAAATTACGTACTGATTTGAAAAATATTAAATTGGTATTGTGGTCATGTTCTCTGTGTGGATGTTGGTTAGACATTTTGAATAGTCTGTTTGCAGCAGGAGAGAATGCGAAGAAGTGCCATGTTTCGTATGATTAGTCCGTTAATAAAACCTTTAAAAGTCTAGTGTGTCACAGTGATAAATGGCAGTTGCAGCTGAACTGTGTAGGTGATGACCAAAGTGAGGGAGAGTTGTAGATTTGGCCTGGGCTGTCTTTAGAATGAGGGAACTCCCACAGAATGAGTCCAAACAAAAGGAGTCAGGCAGGCAATGCACAATGTGATGTTTAACACAGAAGGCAGAAACAGTTGAGGAGTGTAGTTATCCAGGTTAAAACCCTGCGATACGTTTGTAACGTAGGTGGTATGTATTAGTGAATAGGATCATGCTGGATAACTTTTTATGATCAAGCAGAGTCAAGCACAAACAAAATGCTGTGAATGATGGAATAATAGAGAAAATGCGTATTGGTTGATCGTCTTAGAAACACTATATTGGTAATGGTGCCATTTGTTATCATGGGTATTGTGGAAAGGAGTGCCTGCCAACAATGGTGTTTAGACATGGTGTCTGTATATATGAGAGACTCCTTACTATTCCTTTTGGTTGTTTGTTGGAGTTACTGCAAGCTGGAATGGAGAGGTGAGTTTGAGGCCAAAAAAGGAACTCCAAAACTCTTGAGGAAAGTACTAACAACAAAATGCTAGTGAAAAAAGGCTACAGGAATCACTAAAAATATGTACTCATATGAGTACTTGTAGATTTGCTTGTTCTGATGCTACATATGATGGGCGCAATTTTATAGCGTAGGAAAGATGAAAACAATGCGAAGTGAGAGGGAAGAGATTATTATCAGTAGCACTTAGAGAAAGTAGGTGGTTGTTAAGTAATACTTTAAATAGTTTCAGTCAAAGCTCGTCTTCTCAAGTTTCATGTAATAAAAAAAAAAAAGATGAAGGAGTTTTTCCATATGGAGTTAGTAGGAACAGTTCTTTAACTCTCCTACTACACACCTGCAAATCCCCCTTTCTAAATGCAGTTGGTGCTTTAAACTTGTTAGGCTGCTCTATCTTGTGGAATGTGTTACTGCTTTTTATACTCCTTTCACAGTGCCTCTATGTACAGAATGATCATGATGTAATTTAACTGTTGTGTGGGAAACAATAGTGATGTGCATTAGGTCAAGTCAGTAATAGAATGTAGTTCTCTAAAAGACCTGGACTGTTGTAGCAGTGCTGCTATTGCTGCAAGTGCTAGCCAGTGAGTCATTCCTCAATCTTAAACCATTTTCTTACAAAGGTAAATCAACGCTTTCTTTACGTCTTTGAAGGTCCCTTATGATGATGTACTTTTCAGTTGTTTACAGGACTCAGAGCTCCTGCACGTGGTTTATTGCTGTTTGGCCCACCAGGAAATGGGAAGACAATGTTGGTGAGAAAATTTCTTCACGCCTGAGTTGATGGGCTTAAAACGTAACTGTGAGGGGTGGCTTTTAGTTTGAGTATTGTAGTAATAAACTGTATATTCTTCCTGGATGTGTGTTATGGTGTCAGATTAATAGAAAAATGCGAAATTGTTCTTACCTGTGGATTTTATGAGGGAGGGAATTGCTAAACTGTTCTCTATTTATTTCTCTTCAATATCACAAGTAATATTTTACAACTTAAAGTAGCAAGTCCAAGTTTCATTTTCAGAGAGAGTAAAAGTAACATGGTTAATTGTTTGTGTGCAGCAGTAGTTATTAAAAAATGATCTGCTCTCCACTAAAATATACTAGAAGTACACTTTGGAAATGGAGAAGGAGCACATAGCAAGAAAGGGGGTTGTCTGCTTCCATACTGATAGGCAAGGAGCCGAAGCGCTGTGGAACTGTCTGCCTGCTGCTTGTTTTCTCAACCTGATGTACTGGTTCAGGGAACTGGAGGGAAATGCCTGTGCATCAGCCAGGGAGTGTCGCGTGTCCTGAAGCAGCTGAGCTGGGCACATCGTTGTGCATCACATGGCATGGCTGCAGCTGCACACTCCCTCTGCAAATAGTGAAGCTGGATCAGCTCTGAAGTGCAGGAGTGTGAATGCCGAGCAGCTCACTTGGGCTCATCTGTTATGTTTCACATACTGGAACATAACTGCTAATCACATTAAAAAAAAAAATAAAATGCATAATCAAAGAATCATGATTTCTTTAATAAGGTGAAACTGTTAAGAAAGAGGGTATTCTCTATGAGCATTCTGGCAGAACTGATTCTTTTTCCCTAGCTTTCCTCTAAAAACAGATTTTTTTTTTTTTTTTTTTTAATAGATAGGGTAAGGAAGAAAAAAAACCACATGACTTTTAATATGATTTGATCCAACTGCTACTCTAAATTACCATCCTAAATTAGAATCATAGAATTGTTTGGATTGGAAGGGACCCTTAAAGGCCATCTAGTCCAACCCCCCTGCAAGAAGCAGGGACATCTCCCACCAGATCAGGTTGCTCAGAGCCGCGTCCAACCCGGCCTTGAATGTTTCCAGGGATGGGGCATCCACCACCTCTCTGGGCAACCTGTTCCGGTGTTCCACCATCCTCATTGTAAAAAATTTCTTCCTTATATCCAATCTGAATCTGCCTCCTTCCGTTTTAAAACCATTACCCCTCATCCTATCGCAACAGGCCCTGCTGAAGAGTTTCTCCCTGTCTTTCCTATAGGCCCCCTTTAGGTTCTGGAAGGCCTCTGTAAGGTCTCCCCAGAGCCTTCTCTTCTCCAGGCTGAACAGCCCCAACTCTCTCAGCCATAGGAGGGGTGGTCCAGCCCTCTGATCATTTTTGTGTCCCTCCTCTGGACTCATTCCAACAGGTCCACATCCTTCTTATGCTGGGGGCTCCAGAGCAAAATTAGTTAACTGTTGATTTAGTTAACTGTTTCAGATGTCTACTCAGGATACATTGAAAGGGGCTGGAGACTTGTATTCTTCAGTAAGCAAGTTGTCATTGGCTATGGAGGTGATGTAATTAGTGAAGTATAAGGGAGTCTGGAAACTTTTCTAGTGAAGTCCAGCTACTTATCCAATCCTATTTGTAAGTGGCCGTGGCCTGTAGAGAAGTTTTCTGTAGCATCTACAGGGTGTTCCCATTGAAGGAATAGAAGAGTTTTCAAAATCAGCAATCAGGATACGAGTGCTAGCTACAGAAGCTTAGAAGTATCTTTAGTATGATGTTTTTAAAAGTACTTTTTTTTTTTTTTTTTCCCCCTCCCTCTCCTAGGCCAAAGCAGTTGCTGCAGAATCAAATGCTACTTTCTTTAATATAAGTGCAGCAAGCCTAACTTCAAAATATGTAAGTAGCAGCTGTAAATTATATTGATCTGAAAACACACATGCTGTAACTGGGGCTTAAAAAGGCCAGAGACTTCTGATGAGTTTGTGGTGAACTGTTAGCCTATAGTGAATGTGAAGCTTTAGAAAAGTGACTTGTGAAGTGAAAATTTTGTTTTATGCTTGTGATAACTCAATGTCAATGGCTTTTGCAGTTCAGGATGATCCTGGCTGTCATACAGATACATATGACAGATATATATCATACAGATGAGTATGGTTGTGGGTTTTTTCTTCTCCTTTATAAAGAAAATGAAGTGGGTCTTGGCTCCCTTTCAGTCTGATAATTTAGGCACTAAAGTCTCTTGACCTCTCGGTCGTGAACGTAAGTGAAGTTGTAATGCTTCTTTTAAGATGGAAACAGTGCTGCCATATGTAATGCTGAACTAGTGATAATTTGCGTGTGTATGAATGGACTGAGTGTGATTGGTCGTCAGCAAGATTTTCTGTAGGTCCTTATGTTAGTTTGCTTGTAATAAACACTTTCTAAACCCTCTCTAAAAACTGTTTACTGTTGTTTTAGGTGGGTGAAGGGGAGAAACTGGTGCGTGCTCTATTTGCAGTAGCCAGAGAACTTCAACCTTCTATAATTTTTATTGGTGAGACCTTAAATGTTGTTGACCTTGATGTATTTTCTTAAATATTTTGGCTTTTTGAATTGGAATAATCAAGTAAACTTCTTCAGATAATTCTGCAGTGTAGACCAAGTGTCTTGGGTATGACCTGCTGGCTAATCAGTAGTTCTGTACAGAGTATGCTAGATTACTGCTATTTCATTGGTATTAATAGTGGGGAAAAAACGCCCTCAAAAACTTGCATGCTGTACCAACTTTACAGAGTAAGTCTGTTTAATATATTAAACTTCAAACATGTAAATGGGCTTTGCTTGTCCTGAGTTGCAATTTGTTATCTAGTAGGATAAATTTTTTCCCATCTGTGGTTGGTGTTGCATATTCAAAGGACAACACATGGTAGCGTGATAAATCAGAAAATTATACAAGCTTTTAAACTTTCCTTAGGAGACAGACAGATCTTAGTAATAAAGATCTGATCTCTCACTGGAGCCATTTATTAGTAAAAGGACTTAGGCAAATACGAAGATTTTAATGTCGTATGCTTAATTAAGATGTGTTTCTTTGTTTTTTAGATGAAGTTGATAGCCTTTTGTGTGAAAGGCGAGAAGGTGAACATGATGCTAGTAGGCGTCTAAAAACAGAATTTTTAATAGAATTTGATGGTGTAAGTATTTAGTCTTATATATTGTTTGATTTTAGCTGAATTGACTAATGTAGTGGTGTAGTGGATGCCAGTGCAAGCTACAGATGAAGCACAAATAGGATTTGGCTGCTGGGGCTTAGCTCTGTCTATCTGTGTGTCATCTTCCACTCCCCACCAACCTTGGTTGGCAAACAGCTTTTTTTTTTTTTTTTATTGCTTTTTTTTTGTTTTTTTTGCCTTCTTACTGCAGTAATCTGGACAGAGAAGAAAGGATAACAAATGGCAATAGTAAAGGAGTTGTGAGACAAAATATTCTTGCAGGGCAAGAGAGTCACTTGAGAGTTAGGCAGACTTGAATCCTTGTCTGTAAGATAGATTCAGCACGTTGTGGTGAAGTGCATCTCTTCATGCTGGCAAAATAGAAGAAGATTAAACGACTTTTAAATAGTATCTTTTTGGTTTTCAGGGATATGTGTCACAAAAGTATGCACTGTCAAGGGGTAAGGTGAGACTTGAGGAATGAGGATTTCGTATTAGTTCAGGTCAAGGGTGTATACATCTTCTGACACATCAGAAGGATTCATTTCTGTGTTAGTATGCTTTTTATTAAGCTATAATTTTTTTTTTTCTTGACATCGTGACCTAGAGATGACAAGATATGTAATACCCAGGACAAGGATGGCTTTCATAGTTGTGTATGAGAGCAGGAACAAATTAATATCAGAATATTTTTCTGTCACACAGAACTGTTTTTTGTAGTTCATATTCCACTAGCACAGTGGAATATTGCTACAGTGGTGAAGCAGTAGTAATGAGGTACTGAAGGAGAAGATAAGTGTATAGAGAGACAGCAAGATCTGGAAAAACTTCTCCAAAGTGAGATGAATCAGGATAAATAACACCGTGTGACAGTATGCAGAAATTATTGCACACAACACACACTTTTATCTGAAAATGAAAAGGAGAAAATGAAACATAATTAGTAAGTTAGCAAACTTTCTGGACTCAGTAAGGCAGCAATGAACTTAAGTCTATGAAGGGTTGGACACTAGGTGAATAATAACACATCTCTGATACTCAAATGTTTTATCTGAAGGTTGGAAGCTGTAAGTCTCCATATTCTTGGGTATAAAATCAAGTCTTGCAGCTGAGTGAATTGAGGGAGGAAATTAGGGTGTCTGTGTACTATTGAATAGCTTCTCATTTTGATTGCTAGCTTCTTGTGAGACCCACATTACATGAATCTCTGATCTGATTTTGTGGTTCTAGCGATACCTTAGTCTAAAGTTTTGGTTCCCTCTTTCTCTGTAGGCTTCAGAACAATGTTTGGTGTTAAAACTCACAACAGCAGAAAGTCTCTGGCTTTTTAAATGTAATTTTTTCTGGATGACTGAACTTCTGAGTGCTGTTTGTAGTTTCAGTTTCCTCCAGCATTGTAACTTGCAATTGCACAGCAACATTTGTGCTCTTGCAGGAGTGTCTTTGAGGAACTCAAGCATAGCTTTCTGTTTCTTTTTCTTTTTCCCAGTTTGACTTTAAAACATTCTTTAGATAAATGCAAAGCTAACTGCATTAAAAAAAAAAAAGAAGTATACCCAGTAGGATCTCATCAGTGCACTGACTGCATGGCAAGTCTCTTAACTGGTTTTGTTGTATGACTACTTGATATAAACTGAAAGCTGACTTGCCTTCCTATGTTATATAGGTGCAGTCTTCCGGAGAGGACAGAATACTTGTGATGGGAGCAACAAACAGGCCACAGGAGCTTGATGATGCTGTTCTTAGGTACACAAATGTCTTTTCCTTTGTTTGACTACAATAATATGTTAATTATGAACAGCAGGTTTTGCTACTTAGTCCAAAACTTAAAACAACCAAGACACCAAGAAGCAGAAGTTGTTTGGCAGGTTTAAATTGTTTAACTTCAGAGGTGCCTGTCTCTTCTCTTTCGGGATACATCTGCACAAGCATGATGGCCTTGGAACGGTCTTAAACAGCAGTGCCTGTTGAGAACAAGACAGCATTTTATAAGCCTCTTTTATCTTATATATTGCTTTTTTTATTATTTGAATCTTAATGACAGGATGAAGGAAGAAATTTGACCAGTGAAATCCAGTATTTCTTCCTTGTGAATATTGGA
Source organism: Chlamydotis macqueenii (assembly GCF_036417535.1). Lineage (NCBI taxonomy): Eukaryota > Metazoa > Chordata > Aves > Otidiformes > Otididae > Chlamydotis > Chlamydotis macqueenii. The sequence continues at coordinate 90,846,114 of NC_141558.1, read as the reverse complement.
CTTCTGATGTCCCATGCAATTACACATCTTCCTGTAGATTTGCCTTAGGCCTTTTTTTTTCTACAGGTTCTCATCCTTGCTTCTCTTTTCATTCTAGATTGAGGAAAATAGGCATGTCAGCACTGTCTGAACAAATAAAACACATTTTTAATTATTTTGAAGACTTTCTGTGTGCAGTGAAGAGATGCTTCATTTTGTTGCTGGTAGTCAGTGATCCTTTTTATCTTTAGAGTATTTCCTCTCTGGGAGGAGTTTCGTAACTTCAGTAAGAGTAAGGTGACACAAGTGCCTCATGCTGTTTACTTGGGTTTTTTTTTAAGTCTGTAGTTCTACTCCCTAGAATTTGATGAAGTACATAACATTTGGTTTTATAAATGCCAAAATTTCAGATCTGTATGCGCTAAAAAGTTCTAAAAGTCTGTGTATGTATATGTGTATATGTTGGGTTTTTGTTTCCTAGACGATTCACCAAACGGGTATATGTGTCTTTACCAAATGAGGAAGTAAGTATTGATTTCCATGCATTTTCTTCATTTTAAGATTAATTTTATTAAAAAAGATAATAGAATGTATTTCATAGACTATTCTTATCTTGCTTTAGTGGATGATAACAATTGTTACAAATTAACTTCTGGCCCAGCTGCGCTTTAATTCTGGCGACTATCTTAAGTCGTTGCATTTTTTTATGCGTCTAGTAGCAAGTCTAGTAGCCACTATTCAGTATTTCTTGGCTAGCAAGGTGTTGCTACTGGCAGGCATGGACAAGTCTGAAGTAGGGCTTGCAGGAGCATATTTTAGTTGGCTGGAAAAGTGTTTATTGCAAAAGATGAAAGCAGCTTTATTTAATGTTTTTCAGCTCGATGGCAGATTAGGGCTTTCGATGAGGATTTTAACATATTATTCTTGTTTAGTGCCTCTCTAGAAGTAGTTTGACTCCTGATTTCATTATTACCAAATCTCCCTCCGTTCCCCTGAAGAGGTGGTAGTGCACAGTCTAATCACAAAAGCACTATAGGCAAGTTTAAACTAGTGAAGCACAAAAGCTGACCTGACAAAGATGTTGCAACAGAATTTTAAGTGTACTGTGAAAATGAGATTTACACCTGCTAACTGTATCTTCTTCTCAGACAAGATTTATTTTGCTAAAAAATCTTCTAAGCAAGCAAGGAAGTCCATTGACCCAAAAAGAGCTGGCACAACTAGCTAGGTAAGTATTTTGTAACTATACTAATTAAATATAAATAAATACTTATCTACTCCATTCATTTAGACTGCTTTATTCATTCAAAATGCAGCTAATGTCAATCATCAGACAGTGAAAACACTTGCTGAGAACGTATTGCCTGTGTTTTGGGAAGATGGTCTCCTGTCACGCTGTGTGAAAGTGGATTTGTATATGCTTATATATATATGTGCTTGTTTTTCTCTGCACCACCTGGCTGGGTTTCTGTTGTTGAAACATGCTCATGAGTGCTTTTCTTTCTGAGGAGGTGGGAGGGGGATGCTTCTCTCCACCCATCCCCCAGGCAGTCCAGCTCTCCTCCCTAATGTAAAAAGGTAGTACCAGTTTTGCACCTGGGATGCATTTCAAATTAAAAGTAATTTTTCTTTGCTTGTCCATTGCTGGGTGTGTTGAAGGTACTACTAACATAGCAGAGGAAGCACTGGATAATTTTAGATTTTTCTAAATCTCATATTTGTTTGGGAAAATGTCGGCTAAATGTCCTTCTTATTATGAAATTAAGTTGTTTTCTGTTTTTCATCATTAAGATTCACATAGTACTGCTATTTGTCACCCTGGGAAATGAAATGTAATAGATGTGGAGGAAGTTAGACTAAAAAACAGGTAGAGCACCTAGGGCATGAAGGAATGAAAACAGAGCATGAGCTATCAAAAATACACAAGTGGATGTACTTTAATCCGTTTGTGTTTGTGATAATACACAGGAGATGAGTACAGTCTCGGATGTAGCATTTGTCAGACTCTTAGTAACATTACAGAAATTTGATATATTATCCAACTGAATAAATTCTCTATGTACGTGAAGGATGAAGTACACCTCTTAAAAAAAAGGGTTTAGCAAAAATATAAAAGTTGAGGGTCCTGTCTGCTTCATCTGTCATGTTTCTTTGTTTCGAAAGAGATGGGTATTTAACCTTCTTCGTGATTTTGTGGTCCTTCACTCCTCTGCAACTTTTTCTGTAAACTATAACAGAATTAATGATCTCCAGAAGACTGAGCTATGAAGCTCTTACTGCTGCAGCCAGGCACTGCTCTACAAGCTGAGTGGAGGGTTTTTTTTGTTTTTAAATTTTTCTTTAGGTAACCCTTACTGCTTCTTTTCACTTATGTTGGCACTATGTGTTGGTGGGTTCCTAGTTCAGTGGAGACCTTTAATCTGTAAAATACTTAATGGGTTAAATTGGAAATTAAGTCTAATTCTGGAAAAGCTCCTGTAGAGATTGTGTCCTTGGTTGTTTTCTTTGTGTGGTTTTTTTGTTGTTTTGTTTTTAGGGTTTTTTAATTTGTTTGGTTTGTTTGTTTGTTTCTTTTTTTTTCCCCTTCATGTGGTTCTGAGGATTTGAATGACCTGTATGTCTGCCAGTTTTATAATAAAAATTAAAAAAAAAAAAAAAACACAGAAAACCAACCAAACCCCAGTAGATAACACAGTTTATCTTCCTTTCAGTTCACTTAGAGAATACCTGCACATTTACACCATATTATTTCCCAAATCAATGGGAACTGTGTGTGCAAGACACACTTACAGAACCTGTAAGTGACCTGTCCACTGTATTTCACTTCCAGGCTGGATTATAATCCTTATTTAAAGCTACATGCGTAAAATGTTCAGGCTTCTGCAGATAACCACTGAGGCTGTGGCTCAGGTTGTTGCAGTCATCTCAAGTCCCTCAGTTGGTTCTTGGTGGTTAGCAATTCCAGGTGTAGGCCTTAACATTGGAATCAGTTGGTGAGTCAGACTTAGCTGTGCCAGGTATCATTTTCCACATGTAAACTATAGGAGGCTTTTTTAGTACTCTGCTAAAATGCAGGCTGTAAATTCTGAGAGTTGAGAAGCTTGCTAGGTACCTTGAGAGTATAGTCTATCTGTTACCAAACCTTCAACACTGAAAAAGTCTTCTACCAGAAAGAATACTGTCTGTACTGTAACTTGCTAAGCAAAGCAGTGCTGCTTTTCTGATTTGTATTTACTCTTAGAATTAGTAGAATTTTGTACTCTCGAGAGTCCACTGGTCAACTGCTACCATGGCTTTCCATTAAAGGCATACTGTAAAACTATGACTTACTTCAAAACCAAACACTACTGTTAGGTTTTTTATAATGCCTGCTTTTGCCATTTGTATGGCCCTGATGTCAAGTAAAAGTGCTCATAGTTTTATTCAGGAAACTGGTCATCTGATCAAATCACTATAAATGTGTGGGGTGTTGGGTTCTCATTGTATTGATCAGGTTGAAAGAGCGTAGGACAGTTGAGTTTTTGGTTTTATATTCATCTACAACAAATTATGACAAACTAGTGGTAGAGCATTCTTCTAACAGGAATGGTAAATGTGCTTGAGGTTAGTTTTCATCTACAAATCCAAGCTGGTTGCTCTTACTGCTTTTCCTAGCATGTTATTTGAGACTTGAATATCTGTACTTTAAATTCAGTCTGGGAACAACTTAAATATAGATCACCTGCATTGAATGCACCTCTGATTTATTAACTTGCAAAACAAGATCAGAATAATACTTCTGATTAAGTAGCATTTTAATCATCTACAATTAAATTGATATGGTTTGAAGCAGATTTTTGCTTTTGTTTTTCCTTCTTCCTTTCCCCCACTTTTTCCTTTGACAAAGAATGACAGATGGATACTCCGGAAGTGATTTAACCGCATTAGCAAAGGATGCAGCGCTGGGCCCTATTCGAGGTAAGCTGCATAGCTTTTTATTTAGGTTTTGGAAGAACTCAGTGCCCTTAATATTAGAAAGATTATCTTTTTCTACATCTTTTATAGCTCTTAAACCTCTGAAAATAAGCTTTTTAGATTGGATTTTGGTCTGCTTCTCATAATAGCATCTTTATAAGATGTACCTTACACAAAAGCCTTCAGTATCTTACCATGTGAAATGGACTATTTTTGTGTCTTAAGAGAAAAGCAGAGTGAAGTTTTTTTTCACAAATTTGTGGGATTTTAAACTAGTGCATCTTTCCTACGCTGGTGTCAGTTCTGTTGTATCTAAATTACTATTTGAATAGTAGTCTCTGACTGCGTTACTTATCTTATAAAGTGAGCAGATCTCTTTCAAGTCTAAAGGAAGGAAATACCGAAACAGAAGCAATTTTGTGTTTTAGGGTGTTTTTTAGATATAGTTTGAATGGCATAGCTTCTTTATTTTTAAGTCGTCTTAATGTTGAATTGTGATGCAGATTATAATGGTGACTCAAGTAGAGTTTTACCTATATTTGTTCTTCCTCTGATATTTCCGACTTTGAAAAAATACAATTTTAATGGGAAGTGAATACTTTTAAAAAAAAAAAAAAAATCCCAATCCTAACAACCCCTCCACTTTGTTCTGTTTCACTAGCTAGTCATTATGTGTCCACTAGCCACATCTGAAGGAGATTATTTCATTTAGTGGAGATCAGTAGTGGGATTTTTGTGAAGAAAAGATCATGAAGATTTGATGTTAGTTTTCCATTTGCAGATCTATTGTCTTAGCTGACAGAAAGGTACCAACGGCAGCCAGAGCAGAAGTGTTCTGTAATATCAGCCTATTATGTGTAAATAAAAATTGTTGCAACTTTTTCAAATAATTTAGGAGGAGGAGAGGCCTGAGCATGTTTTGTGGGTGTGTTTGATTTATTATTTTTTAAATTGAGTTAAAAATCCTATAGCATGCGGTTTTGCCAGTGAACTCTCTCTTTTAGAGTGGCTGCTGGAAAGTAGTGGATTTTTTTACCCACTTACTTTCATCTGTTGAGATTGTAAGGCACATCTTCCTGCATAATAACTGTGAACCAGGGTTGCATTAAATAGCCCTCACAGGAGATGGTCTCCTAAGACTTTGAATACATTTATTTAGAGTGGCTGAATTAATAATGTATGCCTTTACGTTGCTGACAGATCACTTCACATGCAAGTCCATTTTGAGAAGAGACCATGAAATGTTGTGCAAACCTATTTCTTCCACCTACTCCTGGTTTTTATATAAACCAATTTATTTTATTTTTTTTAATGTCAGCCTTGCCAATCCTGCCTAGGTTCTTTTTCTTGCACCTTCAGTGCAAAAAGTTTGCTGTAGTATGTTGATGTCATAGCAGTATTGCAAGTAAACAAAAAACAAACCAACAACCAAAGAAACCAACACCCCAAAAAACCTAAAATGGTGACGGATATGGGAATTATTAGATCCCACCAGTACCCTATAGGGCAAGAAGCACTCCTGTGTGTCCTGCATGATTTTATTTCTATGTTCTTAGCTGATGGTACCTTTCTGTTTCCCAAAAATTGTGTATGTTTGAGGGGTAGGAGGGTTGAAAGTACCAGGAATAACAGGGGGAAAGGCAGCTCTGTTATGCTTGTGTACTGTTCCCCATAGTTTATAAAGAAGGAAGTAGTTCTGTTGCCACTTTGTACTGTGTCTGCAATGATGAGTGTGGGAGCAGCCTGGTTGAGAAGCTGATAAATGGGGAGAAGGAGGTAAAAACACCATGTATTTTTCTGTACAGGAGATTATGTTGAAGCAGAAAGGTGTAATTTTTAGCTGTGGGATTGTTTTTTCAGATTAGAAGTGCTTTCAACATTCTTTAGTTGTCAGAAGGGATGAAAGTTTTCTTTTGAAACTTGCTGATCTTCCTTTATTTTACAGAATTAAAACCAGAACAGGTGAAGAACATGTCTGCCAGTGAGGTATGCTGTTCTAGCAATTGTATTTTCCCCTTTGGATAGAATGCATGCTCACCAGAAACTCAACGTCCTTTATTTACACATAGTATCATACAAAATACCTAGCATAATGTGGGGGGGGTATTGTCCTTTTTGATTACTTCTTCAATGAAGAAAATTATTTACAAACAATGATTGAGAAGAAAATCTGTCCTCTGATGTCTGAGGTTCTTTGATAACCAACAAACTACACAGACTTAAGAGCACCTCTCTTTCTGATAGTGAGTCTCTGCTGGTCTTAGCTTCAGCTGACTGTCCTATCTTTTCCCTCGCACTGAACTGCAACTTGATCTGTTACCTATCAGATGATGTCAGAAACCTGGCTTTTATTTTCTCACAGTGTACTCCCCCAGAACATTCCCAGAAGAATTATGTAAAATCATTTATTTTATTCCCCCCTCCCATCTTTAGATAAACCAAGTAATCTTAGGGAGAACCTCTGAGGTATTTTAAAACAGATTTGTTTGTGTGTATGTATAATACTTACACTCATTCGCGTGGACCATCATAAGGCAAAAAAAAAAAAAAGATTTAAGTAAGTTCCTCACCACAAATTGCATCTGTAAACATAAAAGAAAGAGGTTGGTCCTGCATATAAAAGTTTCTGTTCAAATGTGTGTGCAAACCACAGTTACATAGGGGAAAATGAAGCAAAACTGGCTGACAGCATACTGTGGTGTGAATACAGTTGTGGTAAGGGCAGGAACATACTCATGGTATGCAGAGATATGCCATAAATGTGTGGAAAAAAAAAAATCCTATGTCTTACTTTTCACTCAGTTCTGTGCCCTCGCATGCACCAGCTGGCACCACCTAGTGAAATAGGAAGTAATGACACAATCTCATGGGCTATTAAATAACAAGGCAGACGTTATGACTACCAAATGTTAGTTTATTAAAAATGGGAAATACTGATAGTCTTACATTACAAGACATCAGGTCATAGAATTGCAGAACAGCCCAAGTTGGAAGGGACCTGGAAAGGTCATCTGGTCCAACCTTTCATGGGAAAGAGAACCTAGATGAGATTATCTAGCACCCTGCCCAATCGCATCTTGCAAAGCTCCAGCAGTGGGAACTCTACCATGTCCGCGGGGAGGTTGTTGAAATTTCTTTCTTGTATCAAGATGAAGCACTCATAGAATATGCTTTGTTAAAAGTGAGTACTGAAGTGCTTCCTGAATAAACTGAAGTACATAAACCACTTGTGATCCTGATGTCTTTCACTTTTTGTTTAGATGAGAAATATCAAACTGTCAGATTTCACCGAGTCTTTGAAGAAGATAAAGCGCAGTTTGAGCCCGCAGACCTTGGAAGCGTATATTCGCTGGAACAAGGACTTTGGAGATACCACGGTGTGAAACACTACTTGAAGTGAAACAAAGTGCTGCCTAAGGAGCAATTGGTACAGACTGGAAAGCAGCCAGAGTTTACAGGACTTTACAGATCTTTAAGTATCTGCATTAAAACTTGAGATTAAGAAAAACTTATACAATGTGAAATGTGTTCATCAAAGCCTCCTTGCCGTTTAGTGAGGATTCACACACTGTAAGTAAGAGCACAATAGGACTTGAGATAAGATTCCTAGCAATCTGATTATGGTTTGAACAATAATATATGTATTTTGTTTCAGCTAGAAGGCTCTGATGATATTGATCATTGGAAAACCTTTTCCCTATGTTGTGTGTGTTGTTTTTTGTTTTTAATTTTGCCATGATGTTGATGTCTGGCTTTCTTCCTTAAAACTACTAACTTACAACTGGACGTTTGTAAACCTTGGTTCAGTTTTTGACTTTTTTATCCTTAATGTGCCAAATAAAACAATTTCCCTATGCAGAAAGGAAAAGCAGCACTGGGGAATTATTATTATTAAAATGTAAAAAGCAGCTGGTCTGTTATTATTTGTCTTTTTGTTTAGTTGTAATGTGACTGTATTGTTCACAGAACCATTTCAAAGAAGACCTTTGATAGCAGAACAGCAAAAAAACCCAACCCTATAAAACCAGTTCAAACTATCTTTTAAAAAAAATAAATTACTAAATAAAAAATAGACTAAGACATTCATGTACTGTCAGTATTTTCTCTTAATGCATTTTGTAATGCTTCCATTGGTAGAATGTTAGCTTACGCTTATGGTGTACAACTTGAAGCCCAGCTGATGTTTGAAAGAGTAAGTGATGCTAATTGTCAAGTTTCAGAAATGACATGTTTCTACTCTGTATTTTGGTCTGTTTATGATAATTGAAAGTAAAATTTCCATTGTGATAATTTTTTTTAATCTACACATGTAAGTATTAAAATATGAGGCTACATGTTTAATACATGGCACACATTAATGTTTTTATAGCTTTCATATGTTTTGGTTTATATATTAAAGTATGAAACACTCAACTGATCTGCTTTTTTAAAAAGAAAATCCATCTTTGTACAAATACTTGTTTTTATTATATAAGTGACAAGCTTTAAAAAACCCCACTTAAGTAATAACCTTTAAATACTGTAATAAAGGAAAACACCTTTGCCTTTACTTCTAAAGGCCTGAAATGATGTTCACAAATTCTACGTGGATTAAACACAACAGATGTTTGCAATGTAGAACACTAGTTCCTTGTTAAAGCAGGTTCGTGGGTTTTTTGGTTTTGTTTTGTGGGGTTTTGGTTTTGGGTTTTTTTTTTTAAAGACAACTCTCCCAACTCTAGTGATACTGCAAAAATGCATATTGCTTACAGTTGTGTTAACTAAATTGAGTTATAAGCTTTGTTTGCTTTTGGTCTTAACAGAAAACTTTGTTCTTAATTTTTCACTTAACTTATTTTTTATTGGTAAGAGTAAGTAAAATATTTCTGGGAATACCCACCTGAAAGTTGACATTTATTTTATATATATACATATATATGTGAAAAAAAAACCCCTAGCTGACAAATGCACTGTAAGTATAGTAATACTCAGAGAGGACTCTGTGCTCACTGTGTAGTATTGGGTACTAAGTAGCAGAAACTGTGTCAAACTTGAGACGCACAGATGCAATATGTTTGGGATTCTGTTTTTTTTTTAACCAGAGATGCTTTTAACTGGTCTTAAGATTAAAACCAATTAAATAAGAGAAGATTGTGTTACACTAGTATGCCTTCTGAAATAGTCTAACCAAACTATTTCTGGCCTTCTGAGGGTTTAATGTAAATGAAACGTGACTTCTGTTCCCCTAATACACCTTCCTGGAGAAGTGAGAAATGCTGAAAGATTTCTGTTTGTTCAATCTTATGTCTTGCTCGCTTTGCCTTAGTTCTGCCTTCAGTAGACCGTCTGTTTTGTTGGAGATTCCTGGCTGACTTGATCCATATTTGTCACAGACTTCATAACACTAAGCCCAAATATTACTCTTTTGATTAGCATCTGCCAAATAGCTGAACAGCTAAGAAAGGCCCTTGGTCTTCCTGTGCATGAGGCTTGTAAACTTTCCCTGAGATCCTTTGCAAATGAGAACTTTGAGGGTAATACTTCTGGTTTTGAATCTTCCTAAGTATTTGTTATCAAACTCTCTGTTTTCCTCCACTTAATTTTGAGGAATATACTGGTATTTATTTCAAATAAATACCTATTAGCATGTGATAAGTACCTGAAATGTAGAGGTAAAAGTTCACATCTCCTAAAACGCCACCAGTAAGCAGCACAAAGGTTCACAACTCTGAGCTGCTACTTCAGACAGAAAAAGGACTGGCCCTTTTGCTTCTCTGTACAACCAGTTCAGGTCAAGAGAACCTGTGACTGGTACCACTTTTTTTTGTTATCTGTTCTGCCCTGTTTTCTGCATAATGGAGGAACTACAGCTCTGTAAATTTATTCTATAACGCAGTAGTAAGAACTTAATCTTGTTCTGCAACATCAGTTTGCCCCACAGCTGCTGGATTTTTAGGCTGTGACCAAGGGCCTTTTGGTTCATAAATCTTTAAATGTCTTTTGTAGCTATTTTCTGAATAGTATCTTTTCAGAATGATTCTGTTTCCTTTAAGGCATTATCTCACATCTTCTGGTTTCTTGTTTTACATGTACTGAGTAAGTCTTCGCTCAGCGATTTTCATCTATGTGTTGGATTAACTATGTGTAAAAGCAGATCTGGGGAAAAAAACCCAAAACCCCAAACCGAACACTCCCTCCCCCCCAAAAAACCCAAATACCTTTATTTCCCAAATCTGTGGTATTTTATATAAACTTTGCAACTATATTTGCTGTAAAAGCAGGTGTTAACCATTTTATTCACCATAGTATTTACCATTATAAGCAGAAAACGCACCTTTTGTCTTTCTGTGTGTTGGAAGGACAATGTCTTCTCAGGCTGCAGGTTGCTGCTTTTGGTGGCATAACAGGAGGGAGAAACTGAAGCACTGTGTTTTGCTCTTTCTCCTTAAAATGAGAATTTGTCATGTGTTATAATGTCCCTTTTACTAATGTTGACTATTCTGTAGAGTACACTAAATCTGTACAGGTTCTGTCCTTGCAGCTAAAACAAAACCAACACTGAATATTAAAGATAAGCCTTAAGCTACGATATTTATGCACATATAAGTCTCTGTCCTGTTAGTTTCTTAAACTCTACAGAGTTCAGTGTACTGGAAATAGGCATTCTGCCCCTCAGACGTCTTAACCGACTCTAATTCAGAAAGTCGGTCGCTAATACAGTTTTGTTGAATATGGCCCTGCAGCTTACTTTATGTAGATAATAAATGTGACAGTGACACTTTAAAATGGAGAAGAGTGGTATTTCTAAACTGAGAAGGAATTTGTTGTCACCACACTAACTGGAGGCTGTTGCTGATTTCACTGTTAGATTCTCTCAAGTGTCTTTAAAAATGTCCGTTTTTATACATACAACTTACTCAGAGAATTAATTAATTATTTCTACCTTCTGGTGTAGAATAAATATTTTTTCTGTTCTAAACAAGCGGTTTTTAGCACTGCTGCCAAGTCCATCTTGTGAAATGTTAAGTATTTTGCACTGGGAATACAGAAGTCAGATATGCTAGCAAATTTAACTGAGATGTCTGTTCTGCTTAGGCTTCCTTAACTACCTACAGTGAAAGTTTGTGCCCTGCGCTCTTACAGTGCTTTCCTACCCAAAATGTGGATAATGCATAGTTGTGCCTAAGACACGCTTACCTAGCTGCTCCAGGGCTTTAGTGATGCTTCGGCAAGTGACGGCTTTAGGAGGTGGCAGGCGCTGTTCTAAGTTACAGATTTTCATTCATTGTCTGTGGTGGTCTCAAGCTTCTGTGATGTTTTTAGTTGTTAGGGACTTCTACCAGGTATCAAAAATTGAATGACAAATAGCAAGCAGGTAGTGAATGCAACTAGTCAGTCATTGTGCTAATTAGATGCAATTGCTGATTTCAGTGTTAGGTTCTCTTGAGTTGCTACTTGGTGTTGAAGGATGTTTTGCTTACCTACGTGAGTTTTCATGCTTAGGGTCATCTGCTGGTCGTCCTAAGAGATGACCAGTAGATCAGTTATTTTCTTTTAGAATTTGTTTTCATTATGTTAAACATTTTTTTTCTTTTAAATATTGTAACTATAATTCCACAGGATGAGGAAGTTAAAACTGTTAGTTCCTGCAAATATAAAATAATCTTCTGAAGTATGGGGAAATGTGTATTGTGTTTTTCCTGCTTCTTATGTAAATCATGAACTGTCTTAGAGTGGAAACTGTTTACTTTGTCAATAACTACCTCCCAAGTTTGGCAATAATTGGCAAGGTATCCACTCCTCCAGTGGATTAAATATATTGGCTAAACACTGTGGGTTCTTCAGAGTTTGCTCTTCTGATTTGCTAATTCTTGACACACTGTTTGGAAACCGTGGTGATCAGCCTTGTTTTGCTGTAAGACTTGCCTTGCCATCATAAGATAACGCGTCTTAAAATCCTGTTTCAGAGAAGTGGCTTTGAGAAAGAAGGTCAGCGTTCTTTGTAGTCAGTTAATATAGGCGTATTCTTCTAAGATGCTAGGGGTGTAGCCTCTCAGTTCTGCAGGTTTTTTTTACCATTAGAAGTGGGAAAGAAAGATATCTAATTATCTGACACTCGCACACCTGTCAAAGGGACTAGAAACAGAAATGGTTTTGCCACATGATTCAAATGTTTATTCATGTGAAGGGCTAGTCAGTATTTTTCAGAAATCTGGATTAAAGTGACAAAAACCAAAGGTGGAGACAAAACACTATACCCCACCCCCATTAAATATATTGGATGACTCCAGTCTGGGATGGGGTTAATTCTTGTATTTTGTTGTTTTGAAGCACTTTTGTTTCATTGTTCTTTTAAGAATGTTTTCTGAAATGTTAAACACCCTTTTACTAATAAGCAATGTAAAAAGCATGATGAGCAGTCACATAGCTTTAGCTTCACAATAAAATGTTGCATTTGTACTGTTCTTCCTGTTTTCTTGTCTGTTTATCAGATAAAATGTCCAAAACTAAGAGCCTTTTCATTAAACCTGAAGCCTATTAAATTGCTGCTGGTTTAAAAAAAAAAAAAATTAAAAATCAGGTGTTGTATACCAGATGATGGAACAATAAATATGTAAACACCTCCTCTGAAGGACGTAACTCAAGTTCTTAAAACTAATGTAAACAGAAGTGCTACTTCCTAAATAAATGTGCTGAAACTGAAAGTGTGTGCTTATCCTAGTCTTGCTAAATCACAGTAAAAACCAGGAGGTGTCACATAACTAAGTCAGGTAGTCATGGTGATATCCTGAAATAGCTATGTGGAGCCAATTTGCTTGGTTTGAAAATGGCAACTTTTCTTCTGCTGGGGTGAGAGTGCTGCTGTTATTTTTGAGGTAACAATCTAAATTATTCAGTTATCCCCATCTCCTTATTGTTTGTAATTTTTTTCTAGCCATTGTCCTGAGGCTGCATCTGGGCTGCTAACAGCTACTGGGGCTTTCTGTGCTTACAGTTATATCCTGAAGATAAGATTTTAAAAAAAAAAAAAAAAAAAGTTGGATTACAGTAACTTTAATATTACATATCTGGCAGCATTAGGGGTCTCTCAAAAAGCAGCCATGACCACTGCCTTCAATACATCATTGTATCAATCGCTATTAAAGCAAGCAAAGCAAATGAAAAGGAATACAGCAACCAGGAAAAAAACCCCAATGTTTTGGACTGAAGCATAAGAGCTATTACTGCTTCTGTCAAGCATTGATTCCTTGGGATAGAAAGACACCAGTGTTGTCTATGTGAGGTAATTATCCAGTATCTCTCCTTAGCTACTGCTACTCCAAGCTACTGCTTGGAGGCAAGATTCTGAACCACTGAAGTTTATTTCAATTAGCAATTTGAATACCTGTAACCTATACACAAAATAGACTTTTATTCTTGTAGAGGAGATGCTCAGATAAATCCAGTGAAGAAGGAAGAGCCTGGAAACAAAATCCCGGCACTTGCTATATTGAAGTCTACAGAGGTTATGGACTTGGCAGCGTACCCTGGACTGAAGTATGCTGGACTCCTTAAAAGAGAGATCTTTCCCCATTCCAGCCAAGACGGTGTGAAACAAGGCTCCATGCCTAGTGTAAGATGCAGGCATATTTCAGATGAAAATCTGTTTATTTCTGGATTTTAATGTTTTAAGTTTGCCAGAAAAAAGGGACACATACTAGTTTAAAGTTGGGTTGTTTGTTTTTTTTCGTTTTGTTTTTATCACTTGAGCCACTTTTCTGCAAATTTACAAATATATTGTGAACTTGTGAAATCCAGCCTGTTTCCTACAAGGGTGCATATGGCTCTGGAACAGAGTTATGCAAACTTCTCTTAAGTATTTTTTTTATTCTGTATGTAGTGATAATATAGAAAATATTACGTAGTGGTGAAGGCAGAAAGATATAATTTAACTAAAATCCATCTCTCAACACATGTGATTTATCCCAGGTGCTGTGGTGTAGCTAGAAAAAAAAAAGCTGGGAATTTCACAAGCCTACAAACAACCTAATGAACAAAGTGTGCTGTTTTTACCAAATGCCTTTGAAGATGCCACTTATTTGGAAAATATATATTGTGAGCAAATATGTTCTTTCTAATATTGTAACTTCTATTATTTTCAAGTCTCATTTTAGTAATTTCTGAAAGGTCTCAAACTTGCCTCAGTTGTACGACATCCTTGAAGACTGTTAGTTTTGTTACATGCAGGCAGCAAGGATCAGCTGTGCTATTAATTGTAGTATTTATCTTCTGCAAATTGTAGAAGTGCAGTTTCTTATAACTAGCTGCCTCTTCTGGGAATAAATACCGTAAGACATGAAATAATCAAAAAGCCTAATAATGTGTCAATAATGAAATAACCAAACAACTTTGTATTTGTGGAGCGTATCATACAGATAAAATGTTACCCCTGTGGTTCGCCTGACTTCTGATTTCCTGGATAATTTGAGTGAAGGCAGAAGCTGCAGTTTGAATTCTCTTTATCTGTTATGCAAATTTTAAAGGGTGCAAATGGATTTTGTTTTAAATTGTTCCCAAAACTACTCCTGTACTCTGGAAAGAATGTATTCATTACAGCCAACAGCTTACAATGAGGTCTGAGACATTAAACGTGTCATTTGAAATACAATTATTTGTCCAGTCTGATAGTTGTTCTTAATTAATGATGCTGTGTCATATAAGGACCAGATACGCTCAAAATCTGGAGAAGAAAAAGGGTATTTTTTTCTCAATAATGAAATTGTATACTCTGCAAATGCACAGGAACCAGAGACAATACACACCTAAAATTTATCTAGCGTAGCTGGGAACCAGATTAATTTTCAACACCATGGCTTGTTTCTCGTTTCGGTTGATGTATAGGTCTCTCTTCCAACCACAGTCAGGTTAAGTCGTTTGGTATGTTTCACAGAACAGATTAGATGCAAACAACATTTTTAACCACTTTAACTATGGGTACTGGACAACTGAGTAGACCATTAAAAGACCAAAGACAGGGAAGTGTTATAGAAAGCTGTTTTGAGTATCTTTCTAGGCACAATAATTGGCCTTAATAAAATATCTAGCTTCAATTTTTATTCCTACCTCTTTTCCACTTATTTCCTGAACCCTGTAATAACTCTCTCTGTGTTCGGATAGCTCCATGCAAGTGTTTGGATAACTCCTTAACAGAGCTATCCTAACTTCCAAGATAACTTCAGTTCTCTATTTTGTTCCTAGTGACGCTGGTTCCATGTGAAGTGATCTTACCGTCCGTGTTCCTTCTGACAGAAATTACTGGGCATTGTTTAGCGGCCTGCTAGCCAGGCCACACAAGGGGACTGTTGTCACCTCGCAGCCCTCACGTCCCCGTGCTCCAGAGCCTCAGCAGCAGCAGCAGCCCCCGCAGTATCCGAAGCGTGCCTCCGGGTTTTTCCTCCCACCGAGTCGGCTTTGTTTTGCACCACAACAGCCTTCGGGCTGCCGTTAGACTGACTGTGGATCACTGCTCTGAGCAGCAACGCTTCTCATGTCTTAACGTATTCCGACCAACGGGAGCAGAGGGGCAGCGGCCTGTCCCCGGGGAAGCCGGCGGGTTGCCGCCTACTGCTCAGCGTGCGGGGAGGGGGGCACTAACGGCCTTACCGTGACGCGTCACATCCGCTGCCGCGCGTGGCCTCACGGGTCCGTTGGTTGCCGTAGTGACGGAAGCCTCCTCCCCCTCTTCCGGCTTCGCATGGCGTCGTCTCTTCCGGTGCGAGGAGTAATATGGTGAGTGGCCCCTGCCGCGGGGAGGGGGCGGGAGGGAAGTCACGCGTGGGAGCGGGGCGAGGAGGCTGGTGGAGCTGCTGCTTCAGGGCGGGGGGGTGGATCCCGCCACCAGCACCGCCACCGCAGTGGGGCAGAGCAGAGCGGCCCAGGCCCGATGCCGGCCCGGTCTGGAGCGCGCCGTGCCCCCCGTCCCCCGCCCCGCTCCCTGGCGCGAGCCCCGCCGGGCCGGCGGTGACGTGGCTGCGCGCGAAGGTCCGCCCCGCCCGGCCGGGCCTCCGCTGCGTTCAGCCGCGGGCGGCGTGACCCCGTCACCGTTACCGTTAGCCAGGGGCCGGGGAAGTGCCCGTGGGCAGCGCCCCTGCGCCGGGGAGGCCGTTAACGGCTCCGGGGCCCGGGGGGAGCGCGCGCGCGCGCTGTGGCTTTCCGTGTGGCACTTCCCCTCTGCTCCTCCCACCCCGGGACAGGTGGCACTGCGGCCGGGGGCCGGGGGTGGCGGAGAGCGCGACTCGAAGGGGTGACGGGCACTCGCCCATGTGGCGGGGCCGTGGTTCGAGTGGCAGCCTTGCCAAAGGAGTTTTCCTTTAACACCAAATCAGGCAGGGAACAGAAATCTGCATCAGGACAAACCGGCTGCCTCGCCCCTGCTCCCCTGTGTCACTGAAGGTAGAGGGCTGTCACTCCTGGTACCTGTGGCTCGCTTCCCAAGGAAGAAGAGTCATTCTCCTGGGAATGACCGCTGCGTGTGCTTGTCCTGCTGGTGTCTAAACTCTCCATTGTTATGCTGAGGGCAAATGAATTGACATCAGTATCAGTAGCAGATACAGTCACCTGTTGGCGTCGTCAGAGCAGATGCTCACGCTCACAGAAATACTTCTTGTACAGCTGTTCTAGCACCACATGGGGACCTTCAGTGGCTGAGGTATAGGGTACCTGCCCTCCTGCTCAGCACAGAGGCATTTCTTTCCATCGCATTCCTAGAATTTTAGGAGATAGGGAAGCTTTAATGCCAAAGTGCGGCATCCCCCAATGTAAGAAGGATGTGGACCAGTTGGAGAGAGTCCAGAGCAG
The DNA here is from genome assembly GCF_036417535.1 of Chlamydotis macqueenii. Lineage (NCBI taxonomy): Eukaryota > Metazoa > Chordata > Aves > Otidiformes > Otididae > Chlamydotis > Chlamydotis macqueenii. The sequence goes on along the minus strand of NC_141558.1, from coordinate 90,829,365 downwards.
GGCCACAAAGATGATCAGAGGGCTGGAGCACCTCTCCTATAAGGACAGGCTGAGAGGGTTGGGGCTGTTCAGCCTGGAGAAGAGGAGGCTCTGGGGAGACCTGATAGGGGTCTTCCAGTACCTCAAGGGGGCCTGTAGGAAAGACGGGGAGAAACTTTTTAGCAGGGTCTGTTGTGATAGGACAAGGGGTAGTGGTTTTAAAATAGAGGGAGGAAGGTTCAGACTGGACATAAGGAATTTATTTTTTTTTTACAATGAGGGTGCTGGAACACTGGCACAGGTTGCCCAGAGAGGTGGTGGATGCCCCATCCCTGGAAACATTCAAGGCCAGGCTGGATGAGGCTCTGAGCAACCTGATCTGGTTGGAGATGTCCCTGCTCCTTGCAGGGGGTTTGGACTAGATGGCCTTTAAAGGTCCCTTCCAACCCAAACCATTCTGTGATTCTATGATCTGCTCAGGTAGAGCTTGCTTCCAGGGGTGAGGGTGAGCTATGGCTAGCATAGGTTTGCATGGGTTCTCCTTTGTAGTGCAGAATACACAGCTCTAATGCACAGCATCCTTAGTGTAAGCAGGGAAGTGTGGCACAGTGCGGTTAGACAGCGGACATAGTGCTGACAGCATGGGAAAGCAATGGGTGCTAAGGTGATAGGGCAGCCTTCGTAAGCAGGCAGTCCACTAACTGTTAGAAAAGTTTTCCAAAGTTTTCTATCATCCTATATGTCTCTGAAGAAAGAAATCATAATGTAATGATTTGCCAGTAAAGTAAATAGTAAGTGCCAGCCTTTTGCCCCAGGTGAGCTAAACTTGAGATCTATAATACTGCTTTTTAAATTCATGGCATGCTTTTATTTCTACAGATAATACGAAATACAGCTGTGTTGACAAGTGTGTCTGTACGTTAATTGAGTCTGTTTTGGTGACCAGCCTGTTAGTATGTCTTTTTGTTACAGTTACAGATGCAATAGCTTACAATTAAGCCTGATTTCATCCAGCCCAAAATCACTGCATATGACAGATTACAAATCCACATATTTCTTTTGCAAATCAGAAGGGCTTTTCATGTGGGAAGCTTACTTCTTTGTGGGCAGAGTAGAATGGAGGACAACTAACTAGAAGCTTGGACCTTCTGAGGAAGGAGAGCAAGTGGCGTGGTGGATTAATTTTTCTGGTAGTCTGCTCTCTGTCACACTTTCAGGAGACCCACATAGCACCCCCTCGCTCCCATCCCCTACAGGCACTTGCGTCCTCTCCACCTCAGGAAAGTGACTGCATCTACTGCGCCCATTTAGGTTAAGCCATGACCGAGGTTGTGTGTGTCTCGCCATGTTACTGGCCTTGTGTCCACCACTTTGCAGATGATACCAGTATTGTTTTTATTTCTCTGGTTTGGCTCTCATATATATATATATGTGTGTGTGTGTGTGTGTGTGTGTGTGTGTGTATGTGGGAAATGTGCTTTGATAAAGAAAAAGACTGGTGTTTTCAGAACATCTGTGGTAGTTTTATTGAAATAAAAGTAAAAAAACACTCTTTAAATGGTATTTTGATATGTTTTACAGTAAGCTTGAATTCTGAATTAGATCTAAAGTCATTATTCATTTTCCAGTATAACAACCATGTGAAATGGTTACAGAAAACATTCTTGTATTTAATGTTTATGGGCTATCTCTAGTTAACAAAAAACTCATTCTGATTCTTTGATATAATTATGAAAATAGTTCATAAATGAAGATTTCTTTTTTGCTAATTTAAACTACTGTTTAAGTAACATTTTTAGTTAAACTGTTCTTTTTTTTTTAATTTTTAAGGGGACAATACACCTATTCCGCAAATCACAGAGATCACTGGTTGGAAAGTTAACACATGAATTTAGGCTGGTTGCAGCAGATAGGAGGGTAAGTATTTCTTTTAAAAATGAATAATAATTTAAAAATACATTAGCTGTGATAAGTTAAAATACATTAGTAACTTGAATATATTTTTAGAAATTTTTTTTTTATTTTCTAGCTGTTCAAAAAAAAAAAAAAACAACAAAACCAAAAACCAACCAAAAAACAGCTGTGAAGCTGGATTCCTTCCTGTGCATTGTCCCTGTCAATTAGTGTTCTCCAGAATTTAAATTATATTTAATGTGTTCGGTAGAACTGTAAAGTGAATATGTTCAGATGTTTTAGGGACCTAATGCAGCACAAAGAAAGGAACCCACTAATATAAAGTTGTGTAACTCTGTCTTCAAAAGTCAGATGGTATGTGCTGTAGTGAAATGCAAATATCATACAGAGGTGATTTTTTTAGACCAAAAAGGTATTTTAAGCATGCTGCACAAGCACTGTTTATAAATGAGTTTTGAGACAGTCTGTAAAGTTAAAAATAGAATATGGGCTTGTTGGTCTGAAATGAGTTGTAAATTTTTGGGAGGGAGTAGAAGCCAGTTAAGCTTGCATGATGGAGTACTGCAGTATTGTTTTTTAAAACCAAATAGATATTTTTTTTCTGTTGTAAATTTTAGAAGATGTAAAATACATATTTATTCTCATCAACAGTCCTGGAAGATCTTGCTGTTTGGTGCTATAAATTTAATATGTATTGGCTTCCTGCTAATGTGGTGCAGCTCTACAAACAGCATAGGTAGGTGGCTCTCTTGTACTGAAAGTACAACCAACTACCATGTTTTTCTTAGCTTGTAAAGTTCCAACATACTAAAAAAACAAGTTCAGCTCATAATGGAGTTAGGTGGCTGCACAGCCAGGTTTGGAAAGTGCTTCCTTTTGATTTGCCACAGTCAGTTTAGAGGCATTTCTTGCAGGCAGGCATGGATGGGTGAAAGTCCTTCAAAGTCTGCAAGGTTTTACAGACCTGCTGGTCATTTTCTTCCTGCAGTACCCTCTTTGAGATTGCAAAAAAAGTAGACTTTTAGGCTAGTCCACAAACCTGATCCTTATATAAATAGTGCCAGTGACATATAGAGACCCTCACTTGCAGTTTAATGAAGATGTTTGTAGTGTGACAAAAGGCATCTCCAATTCCAGGAATGGCCTTTTTCAGTATTTTATATGTCTTCTACTTTTGAATAGGGGCTCCAAGATGCTTCTCATCATCTGTACTGAAAGTAGAATGCCTTACATTTTTTGATTTGTGACACAGGCTTTCTTGCAGTTTCAAGATGGGTCAGAGAAGCAAAAAGAGTAAAAAATTCAGTTGAACCTACTTTTCACTGCAATAATGCACGTAAGAGATCTCTTGCTTTGGCGGATGATGTGTTACTAGAACATCTCAGTTTCTGTATTTAAATTCTTAGTCACAACTTAGTCACAAACTTGATAGCTTTTGTATCTGGGCATTGTTACATGTGTTATTAGAATAAGGATTGCCATAATCAATATGTTTATGAAGTGGAATATATTAGTGTGTTTAGGACATTCACGTTATATACGTATACAAAAGACAGAGAGGCTTGCTCTATCAGCAGGGATGGTGTATGTGGATAGAGGATGGAAAAGAGCTACACAAGAGGGTTTTAGAAGAATACAATTGATTTCTGCATTGAAAAATTATATTAAGTTTTAATATTTGGTTTTTTTTTACAGCTTTAACTGCTTACACATATTTGACAATCTTTGACCTTTTCAGGTGAGGTTTTTTCCCATTTAGACCTACTGTTCATTTGTGCCTGTATTTGTATATTTCTATACATATAAAATTTATTTACAGATGCAAACACATGGTATTTAGAGTCATCAGTATAGAAACACTAACTGTTTTAAATATAGCTTAAATGAATATAAAACTGTGTATCACAATAAATAGATTATGAGAAACACTATAGCTGTATTGAGAATGACTAGTAATACATCAGCTCAGTCATGGATTTCTCTGTGGAGATGTCTAACAACATAAAACAGAATCTAGCATCAAACTGTTATCTGGTGGTTCACTCAGAACATTTCCCTAGTGCCACAGTCATTAATTCTGAAGTCTCCCTCAGTTTTAGCATCAGGAAACAAGGAGAATGTAACCCTATTTCTGTTTCAGAATTTCAAGAGCTAGATCCCATGCACTCCCATACAGACATTAAATATATACAGTTTTTACCTGAGATGCAAATTGGTGGCAGTGATTAGGAAATAAACTGCATAAAATGCATGGGTTTGTTTTTTTTTTTTTTTTAATTATTAACCTACATTATCTTCTTTGCTAGCTCACTAGCTTATAAAAAGTGTGGATGAGCTGTCTGCAGGCTGTTTTGTCCAGCTTATCTGGCTGGTGGTAAAACATTTATAAATAACAGCAGCAAACATGCAGAAAGGAAAATCAATGGTTGATACAGGCACAAAAATATTTGACTTGATGTGTCACTGTGTTAAAATTGTGATACAAAATTCTAAGAGTAATGTGAGATTCATTGAAGTTATATCTGCTGAGTTTTGTCATCTTGACTCAAAATACCTTTTTCACCTTGAGGAAAGTTTTGATGTTGTATTTTGTATTTGTATTTTTTTATTATTATTTTAGGAGAATATGGAATACTTCTGGCACTCATATATTAGGTTAATTAGGGGATGGACTAGAAGAGTATTCTAACTCACAGCAATCTCTTTCAAGAGTTTTGATTTGTTCTAAGGGAGAACAATGCTTAGTAATTCTGCTGCAAAAATCAGTTTCTGGTTCTTTAATTTCTGTCATCTTCCTGATCATTTATAATAGTCTTACTGAGTATGTGAACTTACTGTTTTGTATTATGAGCAGTATTATTTTCTCTTGCTTTTGCTTTTACTCCACACAGCTGTGGATCAGGTTGTAAGGATGTGATTGTTCAGCAGCTATGAGGATGAGTTCTTGATCCAGTCTGACTTAACATTGCCAGTAATAAAGAAAGGGCTGCATACAGGCACAGATGGGACAGAATCCGGGGAGGGGGGGTTCCCATTAAAAATAAAATCATCCAAAGGGAACAATAGAAGAAAAATAGGCAAAGGAAATGGGGCTTATCCTAGAAAAATTCAGGCTAGTACCATGGGGATAAAATAATTGGAATTTCAGATGTTCAGAATGAGACAAAAACTTGGAAAGAAAATAGCAAGAGAGACCCGTGGCTGTAAGTGAATGGCCAATTACATGGGAGCTTGTGTAGATGAATGGCCAGAAAAAATAAATCTGTTTTGGCCATGTATGTAGGCAAATTACACTATGGAAAAGAAAAGGAAGTGACATAAACATGACAGTCTTGTCATCTTGCTTATAATGTTCCTTTTCATTTAAATGGACTTTCTCTGGTTATTCTAGGCAAATTTATAAAGCACATGTAAGAAGACCATTTACTGGTCTAGTGTCTAGTCTGATATTTTCACAGGCTTCTGCCTTGTGCTTTTCATTACTATGTGTGACATTACTATGTGTGATACCAGACAGTATTAAAAGGATTTTCTCAAACCACCTTTGCCTGTTAGTCAGATTCTGAGGTACCTGGTCTCATGTGCTCCAGGTCCCTTTCAGAAAAATTAATAGAGTACCTGCAGATTAAACACTGGTTGTGCTGTTTTCTGTCAGGGCCGCAGTGTACAAATGCATTGCATCTGGAGTTGTGGTAAACTTGATTTAGGCTGAGTGATGTTCTGTATTGAAAATGGTTGGTGGTAGCCTTTGTAAGCAGAGCATGCCGTAAGTACAGCATTAAGCTGTCTCCTGGTGGAAGGAATTAGAGCGACTACCATTCTGCTAAAATTGTTTGCTGCCCTTTTTATGGGAACAGCTGAGACATCCTCGTGCAGTCTCAATTTTATTCCCAAGCACAACCTTTTCTGCGTTCACTGGAACCCTCATTGTGACAGTGATGGAGGGGTTGAGTTCATGGTAAGATGTGGTTATATTCATTTGTGCAGTTCTGATGGCTGGAGTATATATTTGTAGATGATCCAGTTTGTAATGGCTGCAGTTATTTATCATAGTCTGATTCTCCCCCTTTTTTCAGTTTGGTAACATGTCTAATAAGCTACTGGGTAATGATGAAGAAACCGAGCCCCGTCTATTCATTTGGGTAAGTACTAATAACAAGATCCAGTGTTTGATAATAAAATATTTGACATGTTGTTGACTGTCATTGCCTGTATCCCCTAACGTCCATGACAACAATCTGTGTGTAAAAGAGCCTAAAAATAAGGAGACCGAAGACTGATGCTCTAAAGAACAGTTACAGAATAGGGAAGGAGAGGAAAGGGGAGGGACAGGAAAAAGAATTAAGAAATGCTTAATTTTAAGCTGTTTGTGATAAGTGGAGTAAAAGAAAGAATTTATTTGGCTTAAAAGAAATTGAAAATAATGTCTGTTCCATAAAACTTCCAGTTTCTTGCCATCTGTCTGCTCTTGAAAGAATTGGAAATAGTAGGTCTATCCTGCTGGTTCCTACGCAGACCAGAATGCATTTGATGCATTGTTCAATGTTCAGTGTTTCTAAACTTAATTCTTAAATTTCAGGTTTGAAAGGTTTGAAGTTCTAGCTGTATTTGCATCTACGGTTCTGGCACAGCTCGGTGCTCTTTTTATACTGAAAGAAAGGTAATTTTTTGTTACGTACAAAGATATTCCAGATTGAGGAAAAGCATATGCGTTTTACAAATGCCATCTGTAGAGAGATATTGTAGAAAAAACTTTTTTTTTTTTTAATATTGCTAAACCTGACTGCTCATTTATATTGATTACACTACATGTAGACTTCAGATGAACTTATAAGAATTGCTAAATGTAATTAAACAGCTTTCAAGGAAAAAACTCAATGTTCTTAAGAATCGTATTTTCCAAAATGTTAGATATTTCATTTAATGCATTTCCCTATCCATCTTGGCTTTTAAAGTTCATTAGTAAAGAAAACTTACTTGATTTTTTTTTTTTTTGTTCAGTTACTTCATGAAGTAAAGCAGCTTCAGAATATATTAAGGATCTGAATCTTTAAACTATCAGCTTCATTAGTCCCTCAAAAATTTGCTCAGGTATTAATTTGACATACCATCTATGTGCTGGAATGAATTCTAGTAATGAGGCACTGTCAATGCCTCCAAGTTTTCACACATCAGAAATTCCCAAAACTTACTAGAGATTTTCTCTGCTAGAGCTGAAACTCATTTCTTACTTTACTGATGGGTAAAAAAAGATTTGTCTTCACCACAGTATCAAACATGTACTTTATTTGGCCTTGCTTTGTCAGAGGCTGTAAGTCAGGGATTTCAGATTTCAGACTTAATTTGTTATGGTTACCGACACTGGTGGTGCCAGTAGTGGTATTTTTTGGCATGTTCATTTACAAGTATTTTTTACTGTGTAGGTGGCATTCATGACAGCTAGCACCTATGTGGCACAGTTTGGAAATAGCTGGAAAATCTAAATTACACCCTGCTTCATTTCAGTGTTAAATGCTTTCATCACTTATAAAAAACTGCTGTGCTTATTTAAGCAATTCATTTTTTGCAGCACTGTATCTGTCAGTTTTTGTTTGTAAATGACAGCTAATTCTTCAGAACTGAAAAAATATGCTTCAGGTGTCAAGGTTTTATTGTATGAATATAACTCAAATTTTCAATTATTTTTGTAGTGCAGAGCGGTTTCTGGAACAACCTGAGATACACACGTAAGAAACTACTTTGACATGTAAAATGATGTTTTCTTCCGTGTCTCTTTGTGTTTCTATTCTTAATCTAGCATGTATTGATTATGCAAGTACATTCAACATCAGATTCATTTTCATAGAATCATAGAATTGTTCAGTTTGGAAAAGACTTTTAAGATCTTTTCTTATAAGGACATTTTTAAGAAAATTTTTTTACAATGAGGGTAGTGAAACCCTGTAACAGGTTGCCCAGAGAGGTGGTGGATGTCCCATCCCTGGAAACATTCGAGGCCAGGTTGGAGGAGGCTCTGAGCAACCTGATCTGGTTGGAGGTGTCCCTGCTCCTTGCAGCGGGGATTGGACTGGATGGCCTTTGAAGGTCCCTTCCAACCCTAACTATTCTATGATTCTATGATCATTGAATCCAAGCGTTAAGCTGTCATTTTTTTCAAACTATGTGCAAGCTATACTGCAAACAGTTTTCTCAAGGTATTGAAATGGAATCCAGATGCTCTCTTAAATAATGATTTAACTCTACATTGCTGGTTTTGGTAGTTTAGTTACTCTTAATTTCTTATGGAGGCCTCTTAAGAGGCCTCGTATGTGAGGAGGAAAGACGCTAGGATCATTAGGGATCTGGAGGTGTTGCAACGATGATGAAGACTATAAAGAACATGGGAAAAGGAAAAGAAGGCATTATGGTACAAAAGACTGTGACATGTTATGTATGGTGAAATTCTTCTAGGAAAGGCATAGGGCATAATTCCATAGGAAACTAAGCTTTTTTAGCTCTACTGGCAGTGGCACAATGTATTTATACCTTCAAAGGACAAACATGTATGTGTGTGCATATATGCAATTAGTTAAGAACTGTTACTCAATATTATAAATATTATGTACAGCCTAGTGTGATAATACTAATGTAGGAAGTGCAGTCGTCCCGTATAACACTTCAAATGATAATACTCTGCCAGTTATTAAGCATTACACTAGTTTATCTTACTCTTGTTTTCAGTCTCAATGACAGATACCAAGCAAAGTATTTTGATACTGTTACTAGTAATTACAGCTTGATTTCATGTTTTGTGAATTAAAGATACATTTGTTTGGGGTTTTTTTTCTCTCCCTAGGGGGCGACTCCTGGTTGGTACTTTCGTGGCTCTCTTTTTCAACTTATTTACAATGCTTTCCATTAGGAATAAGCCTTTTGCTTATGTCTCTGAAGGTATGTGATAAATGAATCTATAACAAGAATTGGGAAAATATTTTAATGTTCCTATTTTTATGAAGGTATAACTTGTCTGGTAACTTTCTTAGCTAGCAGGTATATACTACTCTTACCTCCATTAATATGACTTCATGTGGTTTAGAATTGCCATCTGAATTTCAACTCTAGTTTGCTTATAGGGCTCTCTGAGTAGTATGTAGTCATTAATATGATAAACTGAGTATCATTTTAATGCTGAAGTACCCTTTATTTTCAGTCTTGAGTTCAACCAGTGAAGGTCATCTGACAGATATCAGAACATTGAAGACATTTTATAGATACATGGCTTAGAAATAAATTAATGTAAAAATTCTTCTTAATAGCTCTTTTACCTGGGACTTTTTCACTGTGAAGTAGGCTTGCAGTCATTCCCGCTAACTTTTGTGAGACCATTGAGCATCGTGAAAACTAATTGATTGAGAGAAGCCATCTTTTTTTTCATGGCTTTCTGTGTATCTTACCATAAATAATGCTTCATTTCAGTGAATATAGTTTTACTTAAATGGTTTATAGTCATATATAATATTTACATTATATAAAATATAATCGTGATTGTTATAATTTGCAATTATATTTGTATTTCATCACTTCAGATTATTATGAGAGACAGATATTTTACTGCCTGGAAAAGTCAGATGGTGTTTTTTTCACAAGTGACAGTGAATCTGTTGAGATACATTTATTCATTCACAATGTTTTGAGTTCTTCCCTTAAAATAAAGCTTTTAAGTGTACTTTGAAATGGATTCCTTTACTCAAAGTAATTTTATTACCTTCTTTTTCAGCTGCCAGTACAAGTTGGCTTCAAGAGCATGTTGCAGATCTTAGTAGAAGGTAAAGCTTTATAATGTTTTTCAAAATTGTTAGTTTCTGGAAGGCAGTGTTGTGGTTTTGTGTATAATAATGATTTGGATGGGTATTGAGGCATAAACTGTTGTGTATTCGAGCTTTTAAAATAACTTTACCTACTCTAGACCTAGTGTGTGAACTCTAGAGCGAACATTGTCTCTCGTATTTCCCAGATACATCAGTCTAATAGAAATACATCTTTCTGTGTAACTTTCCCTTTGAATGTGTTCAGTACAGTGTATGTAATTCTCCTTGTATAAGGTGAGGTAAGCCAGCTTTGTCCTGTACAGACTTGAACATGTTTCTCAACAATCATTACCTGAGTGACTTATTTTGTAGTAATTTGTGTTTATGTACTCTGTGGAGTAGGCAAATGACTAGGATGGTTGCTGTTTAAATGTGATATATGAAACAAGTTACTCACTGAAACATAGCTATGGAAAATCCTTCTGTCCAGCAGGAAACTAGAAAGTCTGTGTCTTCCAGGGGCTGAAGCAGTGTTGCTTATTCATCTTGTCTGTTAACTCTCTTGCTTGTATGGGATGTCTGAATGCGAGATAACATTGTTTGCAAATAATTTTGTCAGATGTCAGAAATGTTTATTTTGAGCCATACATGTTCTTCCAAGTACTTATGGTGTCAATATAAAAATAAGAATGCTAAACCATATTGTGTAACGTGTGAAGTCTGCTGCGGAGCCCATCTGTTTCTGTGTGTTGTGATTTTTGTATACAGTTGAGAAAAGCAGAGGACACTGGCTTGTTAAACAGAATAATTGATTTTAGATGGTTAGATGCAGATCCAAATTCTGCAAAACAGCTTTGGAAGACTAATAATAGGGCTGCCCAAATACCTGGAGTTTAAGTTTTAAAAAACCCACATGGATAGCAATCACAGACACTAGGAGAGTTTTTCTTTAATGATGTGGTAATATACTGTTAGGGGGAAGGACTTGGACTACTTGAAGGGCTACCAGATCAAGAGTCTAGAATTACTACTAGGTTTTGAGATAACCTGTAGATAATTATGCCAACAATTGTTTAAAAATTATTAAATTTGGATAGCACATATACAGTTATTTTAGATGTGTTCTGTGAAGCAGTGCTGATTACAAAATATCGGCACCTGTATATAATTATGTTGATTAAAATACAGGAGCAGAACAGCACATGATGTCTAAGCATAGGTTGGTTTTAAATAGAGCAACAAAACATTTCATGTTGTCTTTTCCTTTTAATTTTTGCAATATGCGACATGCACTTATGTTCATTGGCCAGTTCAGGAATCGTTTTCTGTCTTCCTGGACCCATTGACAGGAGTTAACAATACATAAATAAATAACTTTCCCAAAGTTCCGTCATGGGTTTTTTGGTCTCCTCTTATTCAGCTAGCTGGTCTCCTCCATCTTTTCAGACTCCACTAATGAGTTAGCTTTGGCTTTAGAACACTTTTACACACCAAGGTGGCAGATGGATTGAAGACGAGATATGCAAACCCCCCAAGTCTTACATATATGTAAAAGCCATATCTGAACCTGTAAAGTACTTGTGTTGTGTGCAGCTGCCACAGGTAGCTGTGTTATCAGAAAACAGGAAGTAGCACAAGATACGTGCAGAGAAACTGTATGAAGATCAGTGTAGTATAATGTTTTGCAGATGGGAAGATAGGCTTAAAGCAAATTTAAGATGCAAGAGGTAAGTATTAGTTTTAGGGATGAGAGAGAATGTGACATGGATCTAAAGTTGATTAATTTTTCCTGACATCAGACTATTACAGAACTTTGAGTAGATTTAAAGGGCCTTTTCAGTCCTCAGAGACATCATTTGCTGTGACTGCAAAGGTGCATTTGAAGTCAAATGCCGAAATAGTGGGTGTAACTCTTTTGTGTTTTGAAGTAATGATGAACAGCTAGCTGACAACTACTTTTTCTATTTTGTTACAGTATTTGTGGAATCATCCCAGGATTGAGTAGCATCTTTTTGCCACGAATGAACCCTTTTGTCTTGATTGATATTGCTGGAGCTCTAGCTCTTTGCATTACATATATGCTCATTGAAATCAAGTATGTACAGTTCTTTAAAAAAAAGTAACTCTTTTGTATCCAGTCTGTGGGAAATTGCATTTTTTACGTGAAAGGAATGATCTCATCAAAAGCTGTATTTTGTATGAATGGGATTGCAACTCCATGAATATGTTTGTCTTTTTTTCAAAGATGTATAGCGCAGATAAGATTAGTATGTGAATATTCTGTATGTAATTTAAAAGAATGAAAAAGAATCAAAAGAAAATTCTTATGCCTTTCAAAAATGTAAATACCTGTTTTTCTTGAAAATTGTTCTTTCTCTTTAGCAATTATTTTGCTGTAGATACAGCCTCTGCTATAGCAATTGCTTTGATGACATTTGGTACCATGTATCCCATGAGTGTCTACAGTGGGAAAGTACTACTACAGGTAAGGTGATGTCACAAAACAAGTTTCTTGGTGGTTTTGGTTTTGTTAAATTTCTTTTATTTTTAAAAAAACATAAATTTTAAACGTTTGAATAGGAAGTGTTCCAAGGGGAATTTGCTATGTGCTAGAAGAATTTTAAGGGCAGTAGAAATGTGCATCATGAAGTCATAAGAATTTATTGTGTAATGCCATTTGTCTCTTGGGCATTTAGACCGGACTTAAAGGCTCTCTTACTTAAACAGGGGCAGTTATTTTTTTATGGTAACATTTTTATTCTTCATTTTTTTCTTCTTAAAGACAACTCCACCTCATGTGATTGGCCAGTTAGATAAACTTCTTAGAGAGGTAAGTCATTGTATAATTCATGACAAAGTGTGCACAGCTAACATTAAATAAGCATTCAGGAATATGAAGAACTTCTGTGAGCAGTCCAAGAAGATTGCTAAAGAATTATTTTTTTAATATTCTTTTTTAGCTGCATGTAGAAAATACGGACCTTACTATCTAAGAAGAATAGTGTCATTCAGGTATCTGGAACAAATCTATTAAAGTAGTGCAGGCTGGTGTTTCTCTTAACTAAATTCGAGCTACGGTTGAAGAGGTTTACAAATGTAAGTGGGGGGAGGAAAAGGAGTACAAATAGTATATCAAGTTGAGAAAATATTGCAATTTGACAGCAAGAGTTACTTGAAATGAGTTACTTAAATCCATTTTTTAATGGATTTGGATGTTTAAGGGTAGCAAAAGCATAGTAGATAAGCATTAGTGGCATCATTAACAGACATCATCCATTCTGTAGTATGGAAGTTTTTATTTCACTACAGGAAATGCTGTGTTATTCAGCTATGTGTAAAAGTACATTTCTAAAAGAATTTGAAACATTATTTCCAATTTATTTTCATATTTCTGGATATTTGTGTAAAATTAGGTTTCAACTTTGGATGGTGTCTTAGAAGTTCGAAATGAGCATTTCTGGACATTAGGTTTTGGCACTTTGGTAAGTTATGTCTGTTGTCTTTTTAGTCTTTAACATAGAGTTGTCAGTTACTACTTTAAATTTTTTATTTAAATAAAGTAAGATATTTCTTCTGAAATCTTAAATATAAAAAAAACCTGATGGACTCAGTACTCAGTCCTTGTGATTTATTGCAAAACTTCTCTTCCCTTGTCCTGTATATTTTTTTAAAGCTTTGTTGTTGGTTAATATTATTTATGTATATTGCTGCTCTGGATTAAAGCATGCATTTCACAACTGTAGAACTTCTTTTGTATTTTGGCAGTGAAGAAAACACTAAACAGTAGTAAAGATATTTTTCAAATGGTGTATTATTGTAAATTGTCTCAGAGGGGAGAAAAAGAATATTGTAAACCTTCAGGTACCAAAGGTCTATAGTAGAATCACGTTTTCAGTATTTCTGGGGGAGGGAGTGAAAAAAGACAACTACAGTTGTGTACTGATGTTTTGTAAGCTGAAAGAAACAAAGGGGTTTTTTGTGATATGATCACACAGAACTCGGTTATTCATGAGTTAATGCAGGTATGTTGTGACAGCTGGAAAATTAAGACTTAGAATTTTTCTCTATTTCTGAATTCATCCAGTATGCTACCCTTCTTAAAAAGAGAAAAAGGCAGCAGCTCTGCCTTGCTGATGTGAAAATAGCTTTCAGTTTACTGTCCTGCCACCCAAAATACTAGATCACAGCACTGTTGGACTAATAAGATATTTACAAAATCTTTGTATCCCTGTTTACCTATTGGCATATTCTAGATTGTAGTAGAAACTTCCTGGGACCTGGGTATGTTGCAGCTGCACCATCTGATGTAAAAATGGCTTCTGTAGCACAAGTGGTGAACCACGTTCTTTATTAAATACAAACTGAAAAAGCGTGTGAGGGATTCTGGTTTGTGTCCTGTTCTCTTCTGCAGCAGTAGTTCAAGGTAAATGAGGCAGTGTTACTGAGAGGGACGCAGGGGCAGCCTGCAGTTAAATATGTACATCCAAGAGAAAGTAGTCCGAGTTCCGTAAGGGGCATTGCTTCTGTTCTTGCTAATGGTACCGACTTGAGCATGTCTGCCATGCTTGTTGTCCTCTTGTCTGCTCCAACAGCACAGTAATGACAATTTTTCCTAAAATTTGGAATATGGAGTGTGTCTGCACTTTGTTCTTCTTTTGGGCCACTTTTTTTTCCCCAGCTGTTGTGTTGCCTTTCCTTTCCTGCCATCACATGTTGTATTTACAGTTTGGTTTTAAGGCTCACTTTTCCTGAATGATGATCTTGATATGTTCATGAGAGGTCAACGCATTAGGAAAAATCAAAACGTATCCTAACTATGGAATTATTTAATAAGTTTCTCAATTTAGTCAGTAGTCTCCACTGCTAAAGGTCTCTGCATAATTCTCTGCAGGATAACTTACCTCTTCTTCAATGCATATGGAGACTCTTTATTGAAGTAACAGCTAACTTATTTTTGTCACTTTCTAGGCTGGATCGGTACATGTGCGAATTCGGCGAGATGCAAATGAACAAATGGTACTTGCCCATGTCACTAACAGATTATACACATTGGTGTCTACCTTGACTGTTCAGATTTTCAAAGATGACTGGATCAGACCTACTTTATCATCTGTGCCTATTGCAAACAATATCCTGAACCTTTCGGATCATCATATTATTCCAATGCCATCTTTGAAAGCTGCTGATAATTTGAACCCTGCTACATCCACCCCAGCTAAGCCCAGCAGCCCACCGCCAGAATTTTCTTTTAATACACCAGGCAAAAACGTGAGTCCAGTCATCCTTTTAAACACTCAGACAAGGCCCTACGGATTGGGCTTTAATCACGGATCAGCGCCCTACAGCAGTATGCTCAGTCAAGGATTTCAAATACCGGGAATGGGAGCAACTCAAGGATTCAGAACTGGTTTTACAAATGTCCCAAGCAGATACGGAACAAACGCTCGTGGTCAACCTCGACCATAATAAACACCGTTATTTATTATACTTAAGGGTATTGACTTAATTCTTTTATTACCCAATTTTTATAAACATTTGGAATGTCAGATCATTCTGAATGGCTGGGAACAAGTGCATTGTTCATATTCATGAAATGGTTAAATTGCAATTTTTTTCTTTGCATCAGCAGTAGCCTGTGTAATGCCACAAATATTTTCCAGACTTATGATACTTCACAGGTAGTTTTTATAGACTGTCTATTTCTATTCCGCTTTTTATTCACATTTCTTTATTTTCCCAAGAATGTATTGAGATAATAGCACAACTCCATAAGAGAGTAAAGTTATGACCAGGTAGCATTTGTTTGTTTGTTTGTTTTGTTTCTAATGAGAATTGCTTACTGAATGCTGAATAGCTGAGAGAATACAAGTCACAGTTCTTAGAGATTCTTTGGTGTATTAAACGATCTTTTGGCAAAGTCACAATTAGTTTTTGGTTGCAAAAATCCATCAGTATTCATATTGTGGCCATTCTGAAGACAATCTGGCATTTCAGTTTCTAATTAATTTTGTGAAACCATGTCTTTACATTTTTATTGATGCTTTTATAGAAATTCAGATGGTTCAACAGCCATATTCTAGTTGTAAGTATTCCATATTCATCTCTGGTATTTCTTCCTTTTTGATTTAACAGCAAAATTATTTAGCAATATACTGGGAAATAAAATATTTCGAACTTAAGATTTTACAAGCACCTCTTTTTTTATCATTAACCCTGTTTAAGATACAGAGCAGATGGCTGTATTATTTCTGAAGCCAGTATTTAACTGTTGACTATGGAAAGTATTCTCTGATTCGATTGTGACTTTGTATTTTTCCTCTTTATATTTTTTTTTTTGTGATTTCAGGGGAAAAGTATCTATTTATATTCCTGGTTTATATCCAGAGTACAGGTCAGTGATCACTGACAGTTCTTATTGCTAGAGTGTTTAACCTTTGGGGCACACTTGGAACAAGACTGCCTAACTTGTCTCTGCTTTTGCATTATCCTTCTACTGTACATCTAGAAGGCCAAATTTCTTCAGGGCCTTTCTCTTCCCTCTGACTGCCGTCCTTTTCTTCACTGCTCTGATAACAGGGAAAGGCCTTTTAGAAATACTTCCAGTTTTTTTCTCTTTTCCTGTGCAGTATGTATCTCTTAATTCCCTAGCCAATACCTCCTCTGCCCTTTCTTCTGCATCTCTCAGCTGTTGAGGAGTGGGTTGCCCGTGCCTATTGTTTCACTCGCAACTCAGGGTGCTATATATTGGTCCACCTTGTTAATCTGTATACTAAGTCAGTCTCTCCATTTGTCCAGGGTGGTTATATGGAGCTGTAGTATCTCAGGGACTCCAAAGATACTAATGTTACCTGAAGATAATGGGTTTGGTAGAGCAATCTTTCTGTTGTAGAACTGAATTGAGAAAAACAGCCTTCATTTGAATTTTGGAGATCTGTGGCCTCTTCACGCTGGCTGAGGATTTGTTTTTCTGCATAAGGACATTGCTTTCATCTTTTTTCTTTTTTTTTTTCTTTTTCTTTTTCCCCTCCACTACCTGTGTTTCTTGCTCCAATGCATGGTGGAGGGCATCACTCTTGCAAACAAAGCAAGGTGACATTCTGCCTGATGGTATCTTGCCGGAATGTTTTAGGCTGAGGGTAGTGTTCAGACTGCCACTGGTATACCATCCATGTAAGCTACAAGTAAGGAATCTAGTTCTGTACTTCATTTGCAGCAAGAATAATAGTTTTGTTGCTATGTTAGAAAATCTAATGACTTGGAAAACTTGCATTTAAAGATTACAACGAACTTGTAACAATTGGCTATGTTTCTGAGGTCAGTATTAGCTCAGTAATCACCTCTGTTTCATTACTCTGTCTTTATGTGTAGTCTATTACATGTGCCATTGCTGCATGGAAATTCACTGAAGTACAGAACACTTGAACAGATTCTCTGTACCTCTTGGGTGCTGATCTAGACTGCACACTCTACAGCATCTGCAACACCTTAGAGCCAGCAGAATGTTTACAATATACTACTTTCGTGTGGCCTATTTGAGAATTGTTCCTTACTCCGGTTTCACAACCAAACATTTGCCCTTTTTCTGACATTTTAAATACATTGTATTATATTGATTGCATGCCTGCTTGTTTTTAGTAGAAAATTAAAGCTCCATTTTATTAAAAAATGAAGCTGATTGTTCATTTAAAATCAGAAGGGAGAATGAGAATCCCAGAATTCTGAGTGCAATATAATCACTTTAACAAAATTATTTTTTTGGAGTGATTGTTTACAATATATATCATATGTGCAGATGATAAAGATTCTTTTAGAAATTAGAACAGCTTTTTAGCTGCTTTATTGTTATAAAGATATTAAGGATATTTGTTAAATCAGTACAGAGTAAAGTGTCTCCTTTTATATGAGGAAAATAAAATCAGTGTAATCCTTAAATGACAAGGAAAAAGTGGTAATTTGTGTACAAGATTTTATAGTTATCTTTTTATATATATTGGTTGTTTAAGTGATGCTTTCAGGTGATACTTCAATCTCAATGAGCAGATGTGTGAAATTTCAGAACTGTTTTGCTGGGTCTGCTACTAATGTAGACTGGGTTTTTATAATAATTCTACAGAAAGCATTTTTACGGCATTTTGTCTTTTCTAATTGTATTTTGCTGTTAGGTGGTCACAGTCTAAATGTTTATTTGAAATGTGAATAAGAATTGCTAATTTACATCATCTTCGTTCCTAGTGATAGGAATGCTGCCCCAGCTACAGAAAGAAGAGGACTGGTACTCGCTATCATTTCTGTCTCCAGAGGATGTGGCATTGTTACTCCCTTTGATTGTTCCAAATGTGCATAGGATCACTTCACTTGTAGGTAAATGCATCAAGCTTTAGAGAATTTGAGGGGTGTGTACTATTACTTAGGCTTAAGATTCTTGTGAAAAACTGCATTGTCCTGCTATAAAAGGAGCTAGAGTGCCTCCTACAATACAAATAACTAATTTAATATGGGGGTTTTTTTGCAGCTTTACCTATTGAGTAATGGCTCTTGAGTTCTTTCTGTTCTGCATTCCCTTCACCCAGGTACTAACCACATACACCTTCAGGAGGGGACTCTGAGAAGCCAAAAACAGCCTCTTGTGGGTGGTAGATTGATTATTTTTATCCCCCCTCCCCTCCTTCCTCCCCCCACCTTTGACTGAGATGTGACAAATCCTATTCAAGCAAAGAAACTAATCTAATAATTACACAAATCAGCAGAATTGCTGCACAGGTTAAGTCTCTTGGTTGATTTCTGTCCCCTGCTGCCACCATCCAGGAGGGACAGAGAAACTGTCCAGGGATACGTTTAACATAAAGCCTGTCTCTGAATTCTGAAGTGATTATCTGTACTGTGCACATCGAGATCCTATGGATGTGGATACGTAGTGATATGAGACTGGAAGAGATACCAGTCCTGGTCTTTTCACTTGAATGTTTTGTTTTCTGTATTTTATCAAATAGCTAGACTTTCTCATAGCTGCTTGTTCTCCTCTGCCTTAGTAGTAGTCAGAACCCACCTTGCACCATGTCTTTGCTTTACTACTTCAGGTTCTTAGATTCTTACATCCACATGGTTACTGGGCTGATGTTCCAGCCTTTATTTTTTTAAATGAATGATGGATCATATAAATTGCTATGATGACGACCCTCTCCTCTTTTAAGTAAACCCTCTCTAGGGCTCACATCCAGTTGAGAGATGCCCCTCTTTTCCTGTACCAAAAAAAAAAGCAAAAACCAACAACAACCAAAAACCCAAGGGAAAAAAAAAGAAAGCCTCTTCATGTTTTCTTAATGTTTTGAGAACCATTGAATCATAGTACACCAACCTGCATCTCATTTCTTTGAACTAAGGGGGTCAGACTAGATGACCTTTAAAGGTCCCTTCCACCCCAAACCATTCTATGATTCTATAACTCAAGAAAGCTGTGTGTTCAGGCTGTGAGGAGTTGGTGACAAAATTGCCATGCCAGAGATTTTGTGTACTACGTGGTCAAATTATGGTTTGAACTAACTCTATTAGAGATTTTTTTAAATTAGGCTTTTCCCAGTTAGAACAACCCTCCGATCTCCCATTTCATAATGAAGTCTATTTTAAGTTATCTTTGAAATTCTTGAAGAAACAGAGTAGCAGTGCACACTGCAAACACGTACTGCATTTTTCAGAAGCCCTGCAAAGTATGAAGTACCACAAGAGTTCACCTGTAAAAATGAAATTAGCCGCACAAACTCATGTTTAATGTTTCTGTATATAGCCATTTTGTTACCTTTTCTCGACACTTAGAAGGGTGCAGTAGATGCCTTATACTGCTCAGAGTATTCAAATGTCGGAAGATTTAATTTAGTTGTTTAGAATGTATTTGTACGGGCTGAAGTAGAGGAGAATATGATAGCAAAGAGTTCAAATAGCTTTGATGTATCTACACAGATGTACAGTAATACCTGAAAATAAACACACCTGTCCAATTTGTAGAATTTTCATTCTATTCTGTTTCAGAAGTCACATGCAAAATAACATTTCTCACAAATGTTAAAGTGATGGGAAAACAAAATGCTTTTGTTTCATCTTGAGCAACAAAACCAGTCTGAATTTCATTTTCAGGCTGTCCTGTAATAGTAAAATTTTACAAATTTGCAGTGCTGTAAATACATATCTCTATTGTGACTTTAAAATATGTATGTAAATATTGTCTTAGGTTCAGAAATGTTTGCTTTAGGAAAATGGTAGAACACAGGCCAAATCTGACATGCCTACAATTCCATAGCTTATTTCCTTTATAAATCTCTTTGCCCAGGATAGAACTTTCTAATGGAAGAAGTTCGGAGCAGTAAAATACTGCCTTGTTTTTTCTCAGTTCTCTCTACCAGCTTGTTTTTTGGTTTTGTTTTCTTTTTTTTTTTTCCTTCAAATGCTCTCATCTTTTTCTCACCAGTGGAAACTGTAATTCTGTAGGTAGCTTTTGAATACTGTTCTTCTGGCTTCTCCAGTTGGTTTCATTCCAGGCTAGATTTTTGCCACAGTGTTGTACTAAATTTATTGAATAATTCCAGTAAGGAATGTAAATGCACAGGATTGTTAAACTGGTGAGTATCTTTTCCTGATATAGGCTACGGCTTGTCCTTACTTTTTGGTGCTTAAACTGTCTTCTTGCTTCTGACTGTTATACTTCTTTTACTCTTGATAGATGGCACTTCGCCTTTAAAATTATATTTATATAAAACTGTAGTTGCTAAAGTGATCACTTTCCTAGTATGATTACTTCTGATGTAATCTGTATTAAAAACACAGGTTGGTTTTTTTTTTATTTTGGGTAAAATTGTGAATGATCTCACATGAATGAATCGTGTGCTGGGGTGTTGCTCTCGCACACCACCTACTCTGTTTGTATCTCCTGTGCTGCGGTTCAAAGCACAGTGGAAACCCTCAGATATCTTCCTCTTACCATCACTCCCCACCACCCTTCTCCATCAAAAAGTATCCAAAAAACAAGAGGGAGAAAATTGAATTTGAGTTATTTCTTTTTTTCTGGTGGCCTGCTGTCTGCAGACAAGACTCCTTGCAGCTCTCCTTGCAGAGGAAGAAGGAAAGGGAGCAGAGTAGATTAAAAAATCCTTCTGTGTGTCAGGAGTTCTAGCAACTCATTTCAGGATGAGGTGGTTTAGTTCAACCCAAAGCAGAAGTTTTAGTGCGATTTTTGCCTCTTTTGATAATGTGGTATAAATTTCCATTGACGAACACTGCAAAAGTCAGTCACACCTTGTAAAAACTGTAGCTAATGATTAAGCTGGGAGGCATTCCCACCGGGGATCTTAATGTGTGACATAAAACACAGTGATAACAATCTGGAAAAATTCTGGAGTTTTTTATTCAGAGGTAAGACATGGAAAGGTGAAATTCTTTCCAGGCGGAAACTAATTCTTACTTGCTGCTATCTTATTTGGCTACATGGAACACTGGGCCAGGGACAGCTGAATCAATCAATACTCGGTCTAGCAAGAGCTGTCATATTCTCTTTGCTCTAGTGCTCTCCAATGCAATTAAATAGCAAATGTGAAGGTGAGTGAACAGTATTTAAAATGGAGTACGATTTGTTGCCATTTTGTCTGTCACAGGTTTAGATATTCCAGTACAAACACTTGCAGGATTTTGCTGAGATTGTCAATAGTGGTTTTGTCAAGGTTTTCTTCTGTGTCCTCCATGGTATGCCATACTGCAGGAAAAGGGGATGGAATCAGATGTAGGACTGGAACGCCTATAAAGGAGGAAAGTGAAATTTGAAGAAGAAATATTAGAGAAGTTCTGTTAGGCCAATTGATATGTTGCCATTTAGCAAGAGAGTCAGGTAACTACTCAATAAGCTTACTTTATAGAGGAGTGTGCGTCACTGCAGCTTCCTTTTACCTTCTCTCTTTTCTTTTTTGAAGCCTGTGACTGCAGCCCATCCATTTCATATTGGCACCTTCCTTTCCTTTGAGTACTTTTCTCTCTATTTTTTCAGGCACCTGTAGCTAGTAGTTTTACTTTGATACTTGCTTTTTTTTTGCATTGTAGTTGTTGATACCGTGTTTAGGAGCTACAGAAGGGCAGAGAAACCACTGCAGCTCCCCATACTGAAAAGTGATTACCATGTTCTTGTGATAATGTTAAGACTGACCACTTTTTGAAGCATTTTTTTAGTCCTCTCCATAAAAGGTAAAACACAGTGTCTAGATTTTCACTTTGTAAAACAGAACCACTGTTATCCTCAGATAAAAGAACTTCCACTTGAAAGGATCTGTATCATTGCATATATATATATACACACACACACACATCAAGCCGCCTATACATACTGCAACTTTTAGGAAAAAGAGGAGTTAAATCAGTCTTCTGCTTCCTGATTGCTTTTTCAGGGGTGCCTTGTTTCTCTCCAGCCTTTCCTGTTTTACTGCTTTTCCTCTCTCATTTTTCAGCTGCATACCACTAAGAAATGTGTTTTCTTTACTAAGCGTTAATCATGTTATTAGAAAAGGTTTTGAGGTGTAGTCATTGTTCTCCCCCATCGGCTTCTCCTGTGTAGGATTTTCTTATATCCCTTGTATCCCTTATATCCACGATATGATGGCTGTGTTGGTTTCGTTGGACTTGGGCCCTGCCTTGGTGTGAAGAATGAAAGATTGATGAAGGAGACAGTAACCATAGCTCAGTGAAGAGAGCACTGGCTTAGAAGTGGAGAAGTGTAGCTGCCCGTCTGCCCGCTTCCAGAGCTGCGTGCACATTTTACATTACTCAACAGTTAAAAGAGCATAAGCAATGGTAAAATTAGAGGCTGGATATGAAGATACCTCCCTCTTTTCCTGGGTAGATAGCTTCTTCATTGAACTAGTGTTACAGTCCTTTTTGGTTAACCCTTCTTTAGCAATATGACCCTTTTAGTCCATGCTGTATAGTGGAAAACTTAAATCAGAAGAGTTTGCTGTATCTACTACTCTTCTTTGGCTCACCTTAGTTTTGAAGATGCTCTTCTGAGTGCTTGAACCGAGAACAACATAAAATGCACCTCTTGAACTTAGATAAGTGCTTTAATCACTGACCTGCAGCTTGACAAGGTGGCAGCAGTAGTACAATTGCTTTCCCTTTCTTTGACTGCATCCCAAAGGAAAAGAATGAATACAAACTCAGAGGCTATGCCGTAGGTGTCTGCCAGGAGAAATGCTTAGGCACAGAATCCCAGTTTCAGGTACGTGCCTAATTCCATGAGGGATTTCAGGCATATTGTGTCCTTTGCTATTTCTGCTGGTTGCTCTATGCACTTTTCCCACTCCTTGAGCTAACAGCTGTGAAATCTCCATTTAGGGAATGAAGATGTCTAACTTGAGTATAAGAGTTTTGCAGGAGACAGTGCCTTCAAATTTAAACAAGTAATAGTGAGCATTACTGTAAATTTTAAAACTTCTTCAGAGATTTTTGTAGTGTTTGAAGATACGACCCTTGACTGTTTCACTGCTTCTAGAAATAGTAACTAGCTTGCTAGTGTGGTATGTAGTGATATCACAGTGGATCACTTGCTTATCTTTGTAGGACACTATTGGTGACAAATTTCCATTATCTCTGTGCCATTGGAGCTGCACTGGTGCAAAATGATGACAGGTATGTTTTATCACTGCTTTTGTTTGGGTATGTTTTTTCAAAGCTGTGACTCTTGGCTTGCGTAAAGTTGGATTTGGAAGCCTCAACTTGATGCAAATAAGCTTGAAAAACAGGATCATGTGTACTTGCTCATTCAATAAATGATGCATTTGCTACTGAACTTATACTTCAAAATATAAGAGCTTCCAGTACCTCTTAATAAAAATGGAACGTGGTCATCTTCAACCAAGCCTCGATGTAAAGTAGTCTGGAAATACTGCCTTTCAACGAGGTGATTCTTCAGCATATTCATGTTGTGTAGCTTTTGCTCTGTAATTCACAGTGAAAGTGATTATTACAACATTTGGACAATATGAGGCATGTTTAGCACATTTGAGTTCTTTTTCCTCTCACACAGAACCATTTTCCATCAAAGAAGAAAAAGGAAGGAGACGGTGATTGTCTTTCGCCTTTGTTTACTACTTAGAAGACCTCAGCATTGGTGCTATTACCATCATTTTACAGAAGTGAGAACTAAAACACAGAAGTGAAGCAATTCCCAAGAATCATAGAGTGACAATCAGTAACAGAACCCGTTTCATGGCTTTCAAGTGTCTAGGAATCTTTCTCACTTGTTTTATTAGTTAAATATTATATTAAAATCTCCATATAGGTTTAGGATGCACTGAATTTACATTATTAAATATTATAACTGTAAACCAGAAAAGTAATCTAAAAATCTGATTTACAGGACTTAATACATTCAGAAACTAAAGACTAAATTTTCAAATTAATTAAAAGCCCACACCCCTCTCCTTACCAATTGCTTGAAGCCTCTGAAACCATCGAATAGTGTTTGGAAAATAATTGGGAAAGACTGGGTTTGGTGCACCAATTAAATCCAGTAGTACAAGCAGGTCCTACAGAAGAAAGAAACTTTAATACAGAATTCTTTACATTACTGCAATACCAGCAGCAGCAGCAATTAAACCTCTTGGTTCCTGTATAGGTCATGACTAGGTTTTTGATAGCTCTGGCCAAAGATCTGGCTTTTCCACCATGGTGCCTGAGAAGAACTCATTAGCAGAACCCAATTCCAATCTGATGCATTTTGCTGTCTTTCTGAGGAGGAAAAAGGCAGACTGTTTCTCTGCTCCTCAAGCTGAAGCAGGCTGCATCGCTTTGTTTGCAGTTTCTGTGTTATATCCCTTTAAAAGAAAAACTGTGGTAGGTGGGGAAAAAGAAGAGGAAATTGCTTCTTCCCCAGGGAACAACAAAGTCTGTCAAGGGAAAGACATTTTATGAGTCACAAGATACAGTGACAGAAGAAAAGTGTCTCAGCAGTGACTAGGGAAACTGGAAGGCAGTAGGGAGAAGGGAGCAGACAACCAGAATGTTAGTAAGAATCAAAGGGAAATAATTTGCTGTAGCTTCGTGCTGAGCTAGGAGAGAGTTCTTCATAGGCTGATAATATGTCTGTGCTCTTTCCTAATCACTTTGAATTCTCTCTCTTGAAAAAGATGGATATTCTAGTTTATATTCTAATAAATTTGTGTATTTTGGTTTTTCTATGACTCCTCGTACTTGCATGGGGAAGGTCTAAGCAGATTCACCTGAAAAGTTCTTGCTAATTCTCTTATCACATCACAAAATTTCCACAACTCTGCTTCTTCCTTTAACTTTGGTGGCGTTCGTGGTTTCTTGGGAGTTTGGCCAATTACTTACTAATTAAATATTATTTTAAAATGCACCTTACTATTACTCATTAGGAGGTAAAAGCCACTTACTATGCCTTGCAGCTGATTTGTGGTTGTTGAACCAGGTGGATGAGGAGTAGATACCATTTTTTGAGCTAAGTGTTGAGATCCATAGAGGGAATCAGAAGGGGACCACCGGACAAAGGCTTCTTCACCATCAAAAAAAATCAGCTGTAGTGAAAGGTCTGGTCTTGATCTTGAGCTGGTCTGTCGAGGAAGTTAAAAGTAACATAACTGATTCTGGCCAGAACATTAAATAAAGGACAAATACTGTAGTCAAATAAGCAACATCAGTAGGGGGTCTATTTTCAAGATACCCTATGTAAACCTTCCTATGACTGTTAAGCACATGTTATTGTGTAATAGTGATCAGTCTTTATTATTTATCTAGCACAGTGACATGCTCTCCAGTATGGTATCAGCTTGGTTCTGGTTAAAAGTTTCATTGCTAACTTTAGTGGACATGAGCTGGGAATGCTGAGACAGGTCTGCAAGACCAGGTAGCAGAAACATCATCTCAAATAATGAAGAGGCACATTGGCAACACCTGATTTGAGTGCTGATATTATTACTTGATAGCGCCACAAAGGAGTACTATCTCTGCTACTGCTGTGCGCCAGTGGAGGTGAACTATATATTTGTAAAGTTGATGGTTCCTTGAGGGACAAAGAGCAGCCAGTCATGAGAAGAGTGACCATTTTTTTTCCTTCATGGGGACTCTCAGCCACCAAGGCAACTTTACCCTAAAACCAAAGCACAGGGTGCGGAGTAGATACACCCTTCCCTTTCAACAACCAGAAATACCACAGCAGTAAAACCTAAGAATATATATGATGAATGTATTTAAGTTCATGAAGGAGACAACTGTGTGAAATTTCTTCCCGATGTAGAAGGAGCCTTTTTTCTCTCTGTTTACTAACTGAAGCCTTGTTTGCACTGGCAGCGTTTCCTAATAATCTACAACATGGCTAAACCCCATTCAGTTCCGCTATATGAACAGTTTTGGGAACTGCAGTCCTGGCAGTTGCCATAAATATTTTAACCCCTCTATGAGTTAATGTTACTTCAAGTGAAATTGCATTATGTGGTTAAAAAGGTGGGGTCACTGGCAACAGCCATGTCCTGTATGGGCTACAACTCCCAGCTCGCTGGAGCTGATCCAATACAAACAGTAGTGGAAAGCTTCTATAACATGTCCCTCACGTAGGCAAGATGATATTGATTATGCTTACAGTGATACATGGATTTCTGTAATGGCAATGCTTTGCTGCCCTTTGTCCTCTGCACAGAACAGAGCTCTTTTGCCAGCAGTCATTTTGTATAACGTTCTGGAGGAAACTGTATTAATGCCATTTGAATTTTAGAAAGTACTATTTGTAATTATTATTACTGTTTAACACATTCCCAGGTCTGAATAATGTAGAGAGATTCCTCTGCCCTTTAATTTTAAGCGTACCCTATATAACTGGAGAAACATCAAGATAAAAATCACGGCTTCAAGTCAAAGTATAAATAGACTTGGCTGAAAACATAACAAACTCTGTTATGGCACTATGAGCAGAACAAAAAGGTCAGAGCTAATGTATTAAGCAGATGGATCCCAAAGTATATTTTGTTAGCAGACTGTACAAATGGTAGCCTGTGCAAAGTCATTAGATTGCCTTTTTGTCAAATGCTGTCAGCTTACGTCAGCAAATTAATCAAAAAACAATTTATTACTTGCCTAAAATTCCAGTCTTTAAGTCAGTGTGCAGATTATTCCATAAATAACCACCAGGCAAATTTATTCTAAATGAAAGCATATGTATTACAAGACTGACTTGTTTTGTGATTAAAAACAGTGGGATATTCATAATCTTCTAATTCTTAAATATTCTGATGTCAGGAGGCACCAAATCAGTTCCTGGAAGCAACTGCAGAGAAGTAATTCTGAGTGTATTGCTGACACTTTGTAAAGCATCTGAGAGACCTTTCCCTGTGAAAGCTCTGTTAGTGTATGAGACCTGTTCTTCTGTAAATAGTAAATACTGAACCAGTAGATGGCACTCATGAATCTGTAATCCTACAAGCTTTTAGAGCTTGTAGGATCCACAGATTTTTCTGCCTAGCAATGGCAGCACTTTGAAGCAGATTTTCATAGCATAGCATAGGTAACGCAAACTTACAATATTATAATATTACTCAACTGTTTTCCTGTACTCAGCCATCACTTGTTTCATAAATAAACCATTCAAATTGATAAAGGAAAACAAGAAGAAAAGCCTGAAATCATTATGGGATAGAGGGATGTGAGTGGAGCTCTCTTGCACAGCAATTATTTGATCTGTCTCCCAAAACAGAATACAACTGAGACATTTTAAAAATGCAAGATTCAGAAAGGAACAAAACTTTGTCAGTGACCGTAGATGTTACTGGATATGATAGGAGGTTCCAAGTACGGTTCTGTGCCTTCTGGATAGAAAGTAGGATTATATCTCGCAGAGTCTATGAAACATGTATTATTCATGTATAGTTATTTTTACAGAGTATATATTTATTAGATAATTTTTAGATAGCCACCCTTTGCATAAGGGGTTTTCATGTGATAAAGTACTCAAAGTAGTAGATACAGATCTCTGTTCTGTTCTTCTTGAAGTCAATGGGAGTTTTATAGGCACAGCAATCAGAGAATCAGGCACACAGGCCGTGGAAGAGAACATGGAAGTGCCCTAAGGCCTACTGCTATTGCAAAAACAAACGAAAATGAAACAAGCAAACTACCTGGATTAACTGAAGCTTGTTATCCAGGGCACGTGCCAGCTCCAGTATCATAGCACAAGGCACAGCTGAATCAGTTGCTCCTACAAACACTCTCTCCTGCCATTGTTGTCCAAAGAATTTTGAGTCATAGTGGCAAGCAAGTACTAGATGACGTTTTGCAGAGGGGTTGAGAGTGCTGATAATATTTGAAAATGTTTGATATCCATATGGTGTGTATCTCTGAAAGGTATCTTCTTCAATTTCCCAACCAGCCTGTAATCTTTGAAGACGGTGCTTGATATGCTGCAATTAAAAAAAAAATATCAGATTAATATTGCTTGCTTCAGAAAGATGTTGCAGACATATTCTCATCAGCTAATTAATAGTGGGACTTAAGCTTATTCCATTAAGTTCAGGGTATTTTTAAAAATAAATTTTATAGCAAAAAATGTAATGTCACTATATAAAGTGTGCCACCTTAGCCTCCGACTGGCTCACTTGCTTTTTCATTTCTCCCTTTTTGTCTCTTGTCTTTGGAGTCTGAGGGTGCTTTGAATGATTGCCCGTTAATATGACACATTAAGATCTTAATCTCTGAAGTTTCCAGGCCAGTGTTTTTTTTTCATGTAACCAGGAGAGATTTAACAATTACCTCTTCAAATCTAAACTCAGCTGCGGCCTTAAATGTCAGAATTGACTGCAGAGAACTTGGTGTGGCTATTTTGACAATTACCATATATAGATGCCACAGCAATATTAAAAAAAAAATAGATGGGTTTGTTTGTTTGTTGAGGGGTTTTTTGATTTTTTTTTTTTTTTTTTAGCTTCTGTGGAAAATCTGCCTTTTAGGTGACTTAAGTTGTTTACAAAGCTGTAAAAGACAGTCTGATTCCTAAATTAAAGAAAGAATTAAACATTTCAGAACAATGTCTTAAAAGTAAAATCCTGTAAGTGTAGGTCATTTAAATATAAAAATTAAGACAATGACTCTATAAAAAAAAAGATAATTCATTTTAGGTAACTAAAAAGAATACCTCTAACAACTCCAGTTATACTTAGTAGAGAGGTCTGGCTAATTCTTATTAGAGGGCCATCTCTGTTGAGCGACTTACTTTTATGAGTCCCTAGAGTGCTTCTTCAAGGCAGATTCCTCTCTCTTTAAACAAACATTAGAAAAAGCCTCTAAAGGGAAAAAATAAAATAGACTTTGAAGACCCATCCTGCTCTTTGTGAAGTCAGTGGGAATACTGCTGTAAATTTTAGTGCTAGAACAAACTTCCATTTCGTTTGTGGTCACCTTCTGAAAGCTTTTATGGTGCTGTATGGTCTATCCGCTATCTGCAGGCAGAGAAAAGGATGTCTGTTATGGATCAAGGACAAATATATAAGCCTGGATGGAGTTTCCAGTGCGCACTAGCCGTGACTGGCAGTAGCCTTCTCCCTTAAAGGAGTCTGATGCCTTTCTGTCTTAACAAAGGAATACCAGACTTTTCAAACTCCATCGTGCTTTAACAGTGGAGGACTCTTCTTTTTTTTCCTTTGGTGGGGATCTACTTTAGTACATGCTGTTACCTTGTAACAGGATGATCCTGTTTTGAACATGATTTGCGGTTTTCTAGCCTACGCTCAGCTTTTTTTTTTGTTTTTCTTACTTCTTCCCCTTTCATTTGGCTGCTTTCCAGGGTATCACTAAAGAAACCATAAAACTAAATCTGTAAAGACACATACACAGACACACATACACAGACACACACACACACACAAAGCATAAAAAAAAAGCTGCATTTTTCCAGTCTACCAATTGCATAGTGGCAAATGAACTTATTGTAGTTAGGGCTAGCTTGGAGCTGTTGAGTCACTGCCTAAACGGTAGATGAAGGCTAGTGAGATGTTGTGAATGTCTTCCAGTAGACTCAGCCATGTTTTGGTCTCGTGCTTGGCTACTGTAATCCAGAGCCAGTATGGCACAAAGTCCTGATGCTGCCCACGCCATGAGCGCAGAGCAGAGATGCTGACAGGGCAGCAAGCCAGTCGTGTGGTAGCACCCTGTGGCTCAGATACAATGTGCTGGAGCTTTCACTGGCTTGGGAACAGGAGCAGACCGGCTATGTTAGCCCAGCATTAACACACTGCTGTGCTTGGGCCAGCAGAGCTAGCGTGGTACTTGTCCCAGTGCTGCACTTTGTCATACTGACCACTTCATCTGCCTGCTCTTTGGGGCCCCTCTGATCCCTTTTTGTGTTGATACACACATCTGAAGCAAAGCTACAGCGGAGTACAACAACACAAGACCTCTCCAGAAAAAGGGCAGAGGAGAGTAATTTATTTAATTCCCATGTATGGTGCCAGAGTGTTTGAATCAGTGACCAAAAACTTGCTCACGTGAGGGAGATGACAACAGTCGTGTTGTACTTTGGGTACCAAATCTGAGGCAAGCTTTTTAATTTAAAAAATAAATGTTAAAATTGGTATTTTTTTTTCATCGTGCTATGCAGTCCTAGGAAATAATGTCAGCTAAAGTGCAAGCTGTGTCATGTAGGCTCTATGCAGTCTAGACTTGAACAATGATAGAGTTCATCCTACCGAATGAAAGGAATGTGTTTGTCTCTTCAGTGGTCACTAAAGGCACTACCAAAATAACAGATATTTTTAGAGGTTTTCAGGAAATGTTGTCTTACCTGTCGTACGACATAATTTCCTGGTGATCCTGAGTATCGTTCTATCAGGATAGGGCGCAAATCATTCTCCCACATTTCAGAAACATCTGTGTTTGCCACAACTTCTTGAATAGCATCAGAATGTAAAATTCTTGGTTGGTGAGAATACTGTAGAAAGAGGGAAAGATTACTATAACTATTACTAGACCTTTTTAGCCACAGTTTTCTTCAGAATTACAGTAAATGTGATATATTGTGCTATTTTGATTTACTGACAACAAAATGTAATCTTAAGAAAAGCTTTTATCTGAAAAATTATTGACATTTTTAAGTTCTGTGGCTTCTGTATCTTTGCTTTCTGTGCAAAATATACCAGTATTAAAAACATGGGAGAAAATTTTACCTTCCAGCTGTAAAAACTCAACCCACAATTGAGTTCTCTCTTTTCTAGTATCTTCATTCTACATGCATACAGACATGTCTGCAACTATGCCACCTTCAAATGAGGTTTCCATTGAAACAAACACCAGAAGCTTTGTTTTTAGTAGTAAGAGTATTCAGCTTTATGCTGTGTGTCTACATTACGAGATGCAGTACTGCAAGGAAATGCGTAAGCTAGCTCAGTCCCGGAAAGAACGAAGCTGTGTCATTGTGGCCTCTGCACACAGTGGTGGTACTGGTGTGACCACACAGCACAGTGCTGCTCATGTGGGGCTAGCTGGGCTACACATCAGCTTTGTGACACATGGGTTAACCTCAGAATTGGCAGCTTGTCTCCTGTGATAACAGCAGTAGGCTAGCTACCTCCCAAGCGGCTGCTTTTCCGTTGCCTAAGCAACGGAAAAGCAGCTATTTCAGGTAACCTAGAATACTGGAGGCATCCTGCTGGGGATGGCAAATGCATGTCAAAGATGTGCAAGAGCCTTGTGCTGTTCTGCAGCGGTAGCTGAATGCCAGGTGGGATTCCCCAAGGACACCTCAAAAGCCCCTTTGGGCACCTGATTTGAAGCTACCCAGTCACTAGCAATTGTCTCTTCAGGAACTTCCTAAGCCACTTGTTTTTATAGATTCCTATTTTAGGTATTATCATAGGATGCTCATATCATATCCATTCCTTATTTCTATCATAGAGGCTTCCCTCTGAAGGACTTGCTGTCCTGCAGTGTACCCTATCTACCTCATTCTTTTTCAGATGAGGAAAGGGGGGGAAACTAGAACATGAGTGCAGCATAGCTTATAGTATAGGATAATGGTATTTCTATTTTATTCTTTTCCTTTCTTACAACTGTTGAACAACCTACTTGCTTCTGGGCTGCTGCTGCATCAAACTGACATTTTCATAGATGTATCTGCTCTAACTCCATCATTGTATATGTTAACAAAAAATAATCATTCCCCCTCCTTTCCCACTCACTCATGTGCATCATTTCACATTTGTCTGAAATGATTGCTGAAACTCATTACCTGGCCAGAAAGTGTACTGACCTTGAGATCTTCTGCAGTTCTGTATAATGACATTATCTTAATTACCGTGACTGACAAATATTTTGTTAAAAAAGTTTTTTGCCTCACTATTTGCAACCTTTTCTACTTCATTTATGTGTGTGCTGAGCAAGGCAGGCACAAGCACAAATATTTTATAGACTTCACTGTAAGCACTTCATTCTACCCTTCTCTCTTCTTCTAGCTATGTATCTACGTGTGGACCTTTCCTCTGATTCCACTTCATTTTACTCAGTGAAATTAAGTAGAGTGGAGACAGAAAGACACTGAATCCTACAATGCCAATTTTGATAGTCTGTGAGTTTAAAGCTGAATTTTAAGCCTATAAGGACACCAAAATTTATGAGATGCAATTAACATTTTTAACGCTAGCAAATTTAGACATGGGTGAAAGAAAAATCACATTTCATCTGATATAAAAAAGAACTTCTACAAATTTGGAAGTTCTATTGTAGAAGATGCACAAACTGTCTTTCGAAAGGCTAAACCTTTAATGTGGTGGAATTTACACCAATGTAGAAAAGGCACAGACAAGAGAAAACGTTGTCAGGGAGCTGTTCTGTTTAGGAGGAACAGGCTGTAAGAGGAGAGAGAAAGTCCAACGCTACACACTTCAGAAGAGTGTAGGAGCACAGTTTCATGAAGGAAGTGCAGAAAATATGCCTTCAGTTGAACAAGTGAAGGGCTCAAGTAGGACATGGAATCATCTCGCTTCTAACGTAGAGCACGCCTGGTAATTGTGGTCATTGAATCACTTTGCAAAGAAACATTATTATTATTGAAGTACAAATGTATGAAAACATTTCAGAAGAGAGGAATACATTCCCATTTCTAATAAGAGATATCTTCAAATTTGGGAAGTGAAAGGAATTACAGAAGTCGTCATGGAATAGAAGCAGAATGAGATCTGTAGCTGGCTTGTTCCTTACAGCGTTGGTCGATCTCTATTTCCTCCATGGCCACAGCAGGGAGGCGGAACAATCTATGACAGGGCTACCACTAAGCCTTTTTTACTAAGCTGCATAAAACTGCAAGACTTCAACTTCTACAAGTAGCCCACACTTACCTTGCTGATTTTGGTATATTTCAGCTTGGTGTCAATGGAAGTTAGCTTCTAAGAACTCTTAAGTTTAGAACCCGATTCTTCCTCCTCAATGAGAGAAGGAGGGGGTGGTCTGTACACTATAAGTCTTGCAACTTCTGGCTCACACACCCCTTTAGCGAGAAGGAACAAAAGTTGTCAAGGGACAAGAATTTGATGAAAAAGAGGAAGTGATTCTTGGTTAGTGTCTGCAGGGACAGAGGAGTTCAGATGCTGTGGTTCTGTGGTTAGATGATACTACTGACATCACTGGGAAGTAGATTGACGAGCTGGAATGGAAAGAGGTAAAGAGTGTGTGGTGTGGCTCAAGGGGGCTGAAAAAAGGAGCACTGGGGCTACACGCTTGCATGTTGACTATGACTGGAGATTTTGCCTCGGGTATTCCTACAGATGTATTATATATGTACATATACATGTCTTATGCATATTATAGATTTATTATGTTACAGATATGTAGTCTATATAAGATAGATGTCACATATATATATAGTAAGATACAACTAATAAAACAGAATGATGAGGTTTCTCTTTTTTACAAAAAAAAAAAAACAACAACAAAACCAATGGAGAGTGAATAAAATAAAGGATAAAGCTAAGGGGACGTGAGTGGAAACATACGAGTGCAGTTTTATTTTGCCATTTTGTCCTGGACTCTGATCTACTGGTGAAGAGAACGGTGCACTGGATTAGTGGAGTTCAGGCAGTTCTGGCTGAACTTTGAGTTCAGCTCTTCTACAGACATCTGGGGATGGGGCCTAAAAGTATATTTTCCATTTGGAAGTTCCTGGATCCTTTAATTGAATGAAATCTGCAGTTGTGTGCTCTCCCATGTTCCATGTGGTTTGGTTCTTCATGCAGAAACTATGTTAGTGTTTTCATAATTGGCCACTAAGAGTTGTTACACGGGGAAATCAGAGGTTTACTACTTATTAATGTTTCATTAAGCATTATCTCGAGACTGCTTTTTTCACTAGTTCACACCACATTTTGAATGAAAAACAATATAGTATGGCTCTATGACATATTAAAATATTACGTCCTTTCAAGACAATTATGCAGCAGCTATCAACACCACCCCTACTTGTTTTTCCTAGGTAAATGTTCATCACTGCCGGAAGAGCTATTTGATTTCTCAGACTAAGAGGCTGTCCCCTGAATCACCATAATCACGTTGAAAACTGGAGTACAGCAGAAATTTAGATGGAGCACAATGTCGGATTTCGATCCCTCTTGTGCTGGCTGGGTCTCCTCTTACATTCCCCAGCCGCCCCGGACAGAGCTCCCCGCCCCGGCCGCCCCTTGCCGGGCGGTGTGAGGGGCACCGCCAAGGCCCCAGGGGCCCGAAGAAGAGCCGCTCTCTGCAGCCATGAGGGCGGGGGGCGAGGGAAGCCATGTTACCCTCCGCCACCTGCGCTCCCCCGCGGGGGGGACCGGCCCCGCGGCTCAGGGAGCCGTGACCCTGGGCTGAAATTCTCCTTCCCGCCCGAGGCAGGCTCACGCCGGGACGGCCGAGCGAGGCCCGCTGACCCCTGCCTCCCGGAAAGGTGCTGCCCCCCGTAGCCACGCGGAGAGGCAACGAGGGCCGGATGAAGGCCACCGCCACCCACCTTCGCCAGGGTCCAGTCGGCTCCGGACTCGCTGCCGTGCGCCGGGGGAAGGCAGGCGGCGGCGCAGAGGCACAGAGCCCCGAGCAGGCGGCAGGCGCCCGCCGCCCCCTCGCCCCCGCCTGCCCCCATCCCTCTCCTCTCCTCTCCTCTCACGGTTCTCCCCGCGGGCCCCTTCCCTCTGCCTTTCCGAGGCCCGGGGATGGACACGGGAGAGCCTGGGCGGGTGCCGCCGGAGGAGGGAGGGAGGTGGCTGCTGCTGCTGCAGAAGCGGGCGCTGGCTGTCGCCGCCGCAGCTCCGCCAGCCTCTCCCAGCTCGTCTCCCCTCCGAAATGAGCCCCGTCCCTGGCACCACGTCAGCAGCGCCCGGAGGGCTGCCTGTGACCGGCCTCGGGC
Organism: Chlamydotis macqueenii; assembly: GCF_036417535.1. NCBI lineage: Eukaryota > Metazoa > Chordata > Aves > Otidiformes > Otididae > Chlamydotis > Chlamydotis macqueenii. The sequence goes on along the minus strand of NC_141558.1, from coordinate 90,794,292 downwards.
CCGCCGCCCCCCCTCTCCTTCTCTCCCTTCCCCTCCTCCCCCGGGACCGCGCCGTTGCCGGAGGAGGCTCGCCGGGACTCGTGATGTCCGCCCGCGGTTTCCCCTGAAAACGCGTTTTGTGTTTCGAGGGGCGGCTTTGCAATGGGCTGGGGCTCGGCGGCGCCCCGCGATCTCGGCGCCCGAACGCAGCCCCAGGCACCGGGACACGAGGGCTCTGACCGGCGGCGTCGGGCCCCTGCTGCCAACGGGCCTTGGCCGGCGCGCCTTACTGGGGACCAGTGTGAAAGGAGTGTTCCTCAGGGGCCCTGAAAGGCAAAGACCGATAGAATTGCTAAGCAGTTTAATTTCTTACTTTACAAGTTCTTCCTGCGATCTGTTTTAGGCCTAAACCGACAATACTTTCTAAAATGACATCCTGTCTTAAGGCTTTTAAAATCCTCTAACTACCAATGAAGCAAAATTTGTGGTCAGCTGATGTTTTGCAGTAGGCCAGTTAAAATTATTAATCCAAAGTCGTAAGCTTCTGAGCACACAAGCCCTTCTTTAGGTCATTTGACATCACCATCCTTGCTCTGCAGTGTTGTAGGAAACATCTGACTGCTCGGCATCACAGAAGTTCCACTTGAAGTCTCCAATTTTTACATCGTTCTTAAAGTTCAGACTTAATGCTAAAACAAATTGAAAGAAAAAAAATGAAGAAAGAAAGGAACAAAAGAGAGAGGGAGGGAAGGAGCAGGAGTAATCATCTTACTGCTCTTCAGCCTTGTGCTGGAAAGCCGCATCCTGGAAACTACAGCTTTGCAAGTATTCAAAGTGCCTGCGAGAGTAATATTAGAGAAGTGGAGCAATTTGTTGATTTGCAGATTCTTGACCCAGATTCCACAGATTTCCTAGAAAAGCTGGTGGATCTGCTGCCTAGCATACAGATGGGTTCTCCAGTGGTGATAGTTTTACTGCAGGTTCAGCATCCTTCTAGCTGATACTCAGAATGATCTGAATTTTTTTTCGTATAAGGGGAAACAAAGAGTTAATTTAAATCAGTGCATTTTTTTTTCCCTCACAAAAGTCCACACATTGCCAGAGCAAAACCCCCAGCATATCAGCGGAGATCAAGTCACAGGAAATTAGTCTGAATCCACCTACCAAGATGACAGTGATCCCAACAGGACTACACAACAGAACAAAAATCTGTTGCCCCTCCATCAGATTTCCTGTGGTTGACTATAAAATCCAGATGCTGGACAAAATTTCTGGCTGATGTGCCAGGGTTCTCACACAGTTTAGCAGAAAAAAAAAAACCCAAACAATAGCTACAGCAGAAATTTGCCAAGAATATAAGCTTGATTCAGGACTAGTTAACACTGTTTTCCCCTAAGGGATTGTGGTCCCACCAAGGGCTACAGTTCTTCGATAGATTATGAATTTGGCAAGCATAAAGACAGTGTCGATCTCACCTGCATAGGAAACAGAAAAAAATAAAAAAGTAAGTGCTGGACCAGATGCATAGAGAGATTGAACAGGATTTTTAAAAAGATTTTATTTTCAAAATTTGGGGAGACCTTCTTCCCCTCACCTTCATAACCACACCAGAAAGTTCCTTGTCCAATGATATAAAGAAGACTGGGAAAATAAAAGAGAAAAAAAGAATCTATTGCAATGTAACAGAAATCAGACCAGTTCACAGCTGAAAATAGAATTACGTAACTATTTTTAAAGTAATACAGAAAGTTAAAAAAAGATTAATGAAAGGTGATGAACATTTTGGTTTTTTTCCAGGGATTTATAAAGGAAAAACATGTTGTTTAGTCCTGCTCCATACTACCAAACTGAAACGATGTCAACAAATTGCTCAGTGGTCAGCTGTTCTATTTTATAGATTTAAAATAGTTTTTTTATTATCCTGAAAAATCAAATAGATGTAACCAGATATCATCTAGAGGATAAAAAAAAAAACAAAGGTAGATTATTTGAAGAAAAGCATACATTATCTGTGAAAATATAATCTGCACATCGTTCCTTTCCTGTAACTCAGTTGATGTGACAGTGCCATCTACTGAAGTCCCGAAGGACAGACCTTAGAGGCAGCGCTGTCAAAAGCTTTTTCCTTCAGCTGACACTACAGCATGTGAGCGTCTCAGCCCAAACCGCCTCTCGGAAGCTGAGGCTGCATGCTCTGCCATTACCTTGGTTATCAACTATGCAGAAATGCACCGTCAGATGCTGCGGACTTAATGCACTCCTGTTTTCTCAAACAGCGGGATACCTGCACCTTCCCCCGTTTCAAATACAATTTTGATGCTCAGCTCTTCCAACTGGCAGGCCCATGGCAGGGAGAGGAGAGTAAGTGTGGTTTGTTGTGTTTTCAATCCACCTGACAGAAGGCAATTTTGTGCCTGAGCTGTGGCTGATTTGCCCGCAGCGGTAAGCCAGCAGTTAGAATATACAGTCTGAGATTTCCAGTGCTCAGCAGCCTGGGCTACTGCATATTCAGAAATCCGTAGGCAGCTCTTAGAGCCCAGAGGGAAGGGGTTGTGGGGCTGATGTTCAGAAAGAAGCACACGGGTCTGCAGGTGCCCGGTGCTCACATGAATCCTGTGAACTTGAGCAACTGTTCATCCCAGTCAACTTGTCCATCTCCTTTGGGGTTTGGAACAGAGCCTTTATCAGGCTGTGGAAGTAGCATGCTTGGTGATTCATGTTTAAGAGATTCTGTTTCCTTGGGCAGACGCATTCACAGACAAAGTTTTAATAAGTGAAATCTGCAGGTTAGCCCTAAGCCCTTATTTAGGGAAATAACTTTATGTTTATTTCAGAGTCAGTACGGTAGGATTATATGATGTGAATGAGGCTACCCACCTGGCAGGCGCAAGGATCTGTGAGATTATTCTTTAGACTAGGGGGGAGTAAGTGAATTCCAAAAATCCAGTTACATATAATTAAAAATATAAATAGATATTTTTGTTTTCTGTGGATTTATACCAAGGTAAATTTTGATTCCATGTATTTTAAGCCTATAATAAATTTTTCACTATTTTGTTGGAGGTGGATTTTGGGACAAAGTTCAGCTAAGGGCTCAAACCGAGACGATGAGGTAATTCAGAGACACATCCACATTTCAGGATTTTATCCAAACCAAACCTGAACTCCTAACTTTTTTTCAGTTCTTCTTTTTTTTTTTTTTGGGGGGGGGGAGGCAGTGAAGAAAGGACACCATGAACTGCAAAAAATAATGGGAAAAGAAAAGCATTTTGATGTTTTTGTCCATAGAGATATTAGTTCCTCTTTCTGCAATAATTTATTGCAGATCTTGCAAATCCAGAATGGGGGTATTTGCTATGCAAGATCAGTGTCAAAAGCAGTGAAAAATAATCATGGCAGCACACGCTTATTGAATTTGACAGACAAATGCACCAGTCAGGTCCCCCAGGATGTTGCCTTCTTTGTAACCCAGTTAGATGATGGGAAAATGCCCCAAACATCAGATTGATTAAAAAAAAAAAGGAATATATTATGTTTCCATTTTCAGAAACAAAATATTCAAATGCTATTGGTGTTAATTTCAAACTGTAAAAATTTGAGTTATAAAGTTGTTCCAAATGCAGTTTGTCTTTATAGACTTAGTGGTCCATATAGAATGAAAACTAGTTTGTTTTGTTTTGTTTTTTTTTTTTTATAAAAGCAAATAAATACGATCTTACCCATATTTCCTGGTATCTTGTAGCTCTAAGAGAGAGCAATTTGTAAAGTGCAGCTAGCTTCAGTAGGGAAAGCTCTGAGCTGCGAAAATAAGCCAACCATCTGAGGGAATGATGTGAGCTCAGAAAAAAAAAAATATTAAGAACTTTGATGAAATCCACAGGAAATCACTAATTATGGTAGTCATAAAAATAACAAACCAGAATGCTCACCCTGTCAGTTGGTGCAGAGAGGGCTGATGCTGTCATGATGCTGCGTTGTGTAGTCACACAAAGTCAGTTGTGCATATGCACAGATGTATGTGCTGCTCTATAGATAGATGCTGAAATGCAAAAACTGCTTTCAGATGTGTTTTACTCAGAGGTCTTTACAAACAGAACAGTTTTGGGATGCTTCAGGAGTATTTGTTTAGTAGAAAGTACTGTTGCACAAATACTGTTAGCAGTTTGCTTCGTTTTGGCTGGTGCTTTCCTGTGTTCCACAATAAATTAATTTTAACTAATCCATCTTCTGTTCTGATTTATGAAAAAGCAGCTATTATGGCTTAGGGCAGCAAATTAAATGGCACCAACCCTATTGGATGGTATAAAGCTGAGCTTCTTTACAAAGAAGTATAATCGTTGCCCAGTGACTGTGGTAATACCTAATATCCATCTGGTATTGTCCATAAACAGTTATTTTTTAGGGCTGTTACTCAGAATGTGAGAAGCTCGCTGCACTTTAAATACCCTAGAGTATGACTGCTTGCTGTGCCAAACATCAAAAATCATGTTTATGGAGGCAAGCTCTGTGTTTACAGTGGTGGCGTGTGGGAGTCCCACTTTAGAGGAAAAAGGAAACGAAGATTGCTCAGTTATCTGGTGCAGAGCTTTGGCAAGAACATCCTCTATTCATGGAATAGCCTTCATTAAAAAGTCCCAGGGTGTTTTTAGCATTCAAAACCAGTTAAAAGCAGAATCCACCATTAACTGCTACAGTTTTATTTTAAAGTAGTTCCAGATTTCGACAAGAAGCTGCAGGCTAATTATCAAATAAACTGGCTCCAGGCAGAACACGGGCCTGGCTACAGTCTGTATCAGCTGCACTGTGTAAAGGTTTGATGCAAAATAGGGTGAAGAAAGCGGAAAAACTCCACTCAGCCTCAGTGGGTTTTAGGCCAGGCCTCAGGAGTGCAAGATGAAGGAAATGAGAAACGTACGTTATAAAGAGCACTATAAATGACAAAACACTAATCTTATTCTCCATCTGTGTCTCGCTGAGCTGAGAATTACAAGCCTTTGAATTTCTGTCGACAGTTTCTCTTTTCCAAGTGTTTTCGGTCTGCTATATAATTTAAAGTTCATTAACTTCTTATGGTAGTGGATATTATTTTAAGACTCGTACACAGAAATTGAATCCAAATTCAAGAAGGAAGATTACGGGTTGTCTTTTTAACAGGGGGCTTTTGAGCGGGAAGCAGGTTACAAACGCAGTTTCACCTTGTGACCAGTTTTATTTTGTATTTTTGCTAAATGCGTCCTTGCTAAACATCTCGTGTGCAGAGATTTGCTGATGATGCAAGAGCGGCATCGTTAACGCAGAGCAGGAAGACGAGATTTGGGTGAATCAGAGTATTAGAAGGGGGGGCTGCAGTGTAGTAGCAGATGGGCACAGCCATGTCTGAAAGGGCCTGGACAACTGCGGTAAGCTACGAGCTCATCACCGGGGGCCACCAAGAGGAGCACGGGGCCCGGGAGGCATCTGTCCGCAGAAAGCCCTTTTCAGCTACTGGCTCAGAGCGGCCACAAAAAAGACCAACGCGATCCTGTGACACACTGGGTCAAGTTATTTCCTGTGCAGAGATGGAGGGCTTCGTCCGAGGCCCTGGGGAGAGCTCCGTGGGGCTGCGCTGCGCCACCCCCGCCCCGGAAAGGTGAACTGAAAGTGGCGCACATGGAGAGAAGCGCTGCGGCGGCCCCGGGAGCAGGAAGGCCCCGGGCGCTCCCTGAAGTACAGCGGGGAGGGCGGAGGAGCCGTCGAAACTCGAGGCCCGGCGCTGGCACAACAGTCAGAGGGTGCGAGCTGGCGCGGACCCAGGTTTTGGGGAGGCGAAGGCGGCGGCACAGGACGGGGAGGGGATAGCAGCTGCAAAATGGAGCACAAGCGACCGCTGAAGGCGCCTCCCCACCGCGCCGCGCCCCGCCGTCCCGTTAGCAGCTGAGGGCAGCAACCGCCACAGGCAAGAAAACTAACGGAAACTCTTTCGGGCAGGCCCGCACATGCGCCGCCTCGCTCTCTGAGCCCCCGCTGGCGCGGGGCGTGCCGGGGCTTGTAGTTCACCTGGTCGCGGCGCCGCTGGCCAGAGCGGGGCTGCGGGACTACAGCTCCCGGCAGCCCCCGCGGCGCAGCCCGTCCCGGGGCGGCTCTGGTGTGTGCGGGGAGTCGCGGGGCTGCGCGGCGGGTGAGATGCGCGCGAGGCAGCCGCGGCCCGCGGGCAACCGGCGTCTGGCGTGGCCGCAGGTGAGGGCGGTGGGGCGCGCGCCGCCGCCGCTGCCGTTGGGGCCAGGAGCTGGCTTGCGGGGGAGGGGTGCGGGGGGCCGAGGCCGCCGCGCCGGGGAAGGGCGGGGACGGGTTCGGAAAGTTCCTGCCGCGGCGGGAGAGGCGACGTCGCCGCCGTCGACCACGGGAAAGGGCCCTGCCCCGAAGCGGGGGTGGGTGTAGGGGGGGTGCTCCCGCCGCCCCCCGCGTTGGGAAGCGCCGTCGCTGGCGGCAGCTCCGCCCTGGCGCGGGGGTGCTCCCGGGTGAGGGTGACGGGCCGAGGCCACATCATCTCCGGAGAGCGGCGCCGCGAGGGGATTTAAACCTGGGAGGGACGGGACGGGCGGCTGCCAGCGCCGGCACGGACGGGGCTGCGTGACCCGCGGCAGGCGGGGCGCATCCCGCCGGCAGCTCGTCCGCCGCTCCCGCCCGTCCCGGCCCGTGGCGGCGGGGAGGCCGCTCGCCCGCAGCCCCAACCCAGGCACCTGCGGGCGGCCCCGAGGTCCGGCGGCGGGGGCTGCAGCCCCACCCGGCGGGAACCGGCAAAGCGACCGGCTCCCGCGGGGGTAAGGAGGGCGGGGGGGGGAAGCCGCTTGGAGCGGGGCTCGGAGTCCGGGTGGTGCTTTGCAGAGGGAGAGCAGGGCGACTGAAGGGCCAGATGCTGGAGAAGCTGCCTGAGGGCTGCTCGGTTTGGGAGCAGCCCCAAAGGAAGGGGAGGGTCAGCGCTTCAGCGGCCAGAGCAGGCTGGAAAGTAGCCTGCGAGCTGTGCTGCAGGAGAGGGGGGCGGACGGACTCTCTTCATAGCCCTTGTGCCTCCCTGCTTTTTGAGGTGTAGGAGTTTTATATACACAGAAAAACATAGAAATGTAAGATTGGATATGCATTTCAATATACACTTACTTTATTTGATATTCGGAATCAGTTTATCCTGACTACAAAGTGAGCAGTTTCTATAGTTTTCCTTTCTTAGAACCGTTCTTTCCTACCAAGTAGCAAAAATAAACTTCATTATTTGCATGAAAAGGCTTTGTAAATGCAAATGCATCATGCTTGTGGTAAATATACTTCACATTCTAATTAGACAGTTGTAGGTGAGCTTTTGCAGCATGTTTTCACTGTCTAAATTAGACTCATTAGTAGATTTGTTAATTCTTTCACATCATGTGGCTTTTCCATTTTCCATTATGTTGGTTAGGCATTACTGTTTTTTAATTCATATCCACCCCTAAGGCTTGGTATCTGTGAGAAGTGAGGGAGAAAAAAGCAATCTGTAGAAAAGAAAAATAAGTTATCTTCAAGCAAAGTTGAAGGCGCTGTGAAGCAGCTTTCTTGAGAAAGGTGCTTAAACGTTACTGTTGCTGCCCTTATTCTTCATGTTTATGACCTTCATCTGTATTGTCTTATTTAAGGCAGAAGCAGTCTTTTTGGATGTTGTTGGTAAATGTCCAGCAACTCTTGAGCGTTTTAAGACAACAATTTGCAGATACCTGTACTGAAAATCCAGAAGATTTCAATTTGTTCTCTCTTCTGGAGCCTCTGTTAGGAATTTTTATCACAGAATCAAGAGCTTGTTTTCCTTCCGGTACTGTAATTCATGTACCTCTCTTTCCTTATCTACCTCTTAGAATGCAATAGCAGGGGGGTTTTGAGTTACTTACACTGGTAAATACCAGGAGTGTGTAATCTATTAAATGGACTGTTTTACCAGTTATCAGCCTTATTTCTGGTGAGGACAGTTTATATTGTGTGTGAGAAACTGTGGCATTTCTTTTCTAAAATTTAATTTCATTTAATCTTAATAATATTCTTTCTGAGTTTTTTGTTTTGTTTTGTTTTGTTTTTATACGTAAGGGAAGGAAAAAATATGTGAGCATATTGACTTTGGTGTCATGTATGGATCTATTCTCCTTTAAAAACTGTTAGCAATACATAGTATCTGTGTACTGGAACCACTTTTGCATTCAGGGGGTAACTTTTTCTGTGAAAGAAGTTCCATGGGGAATCTAAAAATGATTCAAGTATTTCAGTTGTTCATGCAATGCTCTGCTGTTTTGCTCTGCTAAATTACTCTTAATTAAAAGATGTGGTTACATATTGGGCAGTGTTAGGTCTGATTTGTCTTGTGTATCATACAGTGGGAAAACAGTTAAATTCAAGTTATAACTACAAAATGTTACTAATGTAACGTATTTGAGTACAAGGAATTGCTGATCCTGCTTTTTCAAAGCAGAGTGGTTATGACATTGCTATGCAGTTTTATGTGTTTCATGTGAAAGAACAACGTTATCTTTTTCTCTACAGGCAGAGTACAACGTTTCAAAATGCTGGAGATTATCTGGGTGAAGCTAGAGATTACATTTAATGTGATTGTGTCTTCAGGCATTCTGCTCCTGCATTTCATGAACTAAAATATTTTTATAAAAATGAAATCGGATACTTTCACTGATCTCCAAGTTAACAGTGTCCTGTGAATTCAGAGAAGCCTTTCTAAGGAGGAACAGATTCATCACGTACGTGGACTTCTGTTGTTGCTCAAGGATACTTCTCCCCCCCCCCCCCCATTCTAAAAGGCTATTTACATGAAGATAAATCTGCGTTTAAGAGATGCTCTTTGGAATTAGGTGAATGAGGATACTTCTAATGAGTTACCAACGTTTATTTTCATCAGTGTTTCCAGCTTTTTTTTTTTTTTTTTTTTACTACATAAAAATGAAGGACAAGTATAAAACAGCAGAGCTGATGTATTGCTGTGAGGCCTTTATGTAAGCCTCTGTTGTCCGGACGTGGTGCTAAAGGACAGGCAATCTGCTTTTGATCAGCTGATTGTAACTGCGGGAAAAGAACCTTTAATTTAAAGTAACTTACAGCTGAAATTATTTTATTCTTTGGCTTGCACGGAATGAAAGGGAAAATTAAGTTTTACTGATCAGGGGTGTTTTACTGAACTAAGAAAGGGAAACTTACATTATCCTTGTGTTCCTTTCAAACCAAGAACTGACAACATATTTTTCTTAGAATTTGACTACTAGGGGAATCTTGACAGAGTAAAGCAAGTCAGATGTCAGCGAACGACTATTCTCCCCCATCCTTACAGAAGTTTTCCCCACCTACGTGTCATGCTGCTGCACCACAAACCCCGACTTTGTCTTCAAGTCCCCAGTCGGGACTCTCCAGTCGACTCTCCAATGGCAGTTTCAGTACCCAGAGCCTCACCAACTCCCGGGGCTCTATGCATGGGATCTCCTTCCTTCTGCAGATTGGCCTCACTCGAGAGACTGTCACCATTGAAGCTCAGGACCTGTCCCTCTCTGCTGTTAAAGACCTCGTGTGCTCTATAGTTTACCAGAAGGTATGGTATAACACAACCACGTTCTGCTGATGGCCACAGTGTTGTTTTTTTTTTGTAACAGACTGCTTAATAATAATAACATGTGACTGGAAGATGCCAGAAAGTTTGGTAGAGTGACTGAGATCCGTCTTAGATACCTGCAGTTATGCGCAAAGAAATTTTGCTAAATCTCAAGATAGAAGCTTTTAATTTACAGGGAGTAAACTCTCCTGTTACTTTCTTGCTTGTGAAATCTGCTAAAAAAGATGTAGTAGTAAATTTTCAGCAAGAATTAGTTTTCACAATATTGAGGACATGTTTTTTCCTTTCAGTGATTGTCGCCGGTATCTTAGTTTTTTACTAGTTTATGCTTAGTACTGTTAAGGAGTGTTTCTGGGAGCTGTAGAGCCAGCCCTGATGAAAGGACCAATTGTGGCTACAGAAATGTACTGCAGGCCTGTAGACTTGCATGCTACTAGCTTTTCTTTTTCTTTCTAGTTAATAAGTAAAAACACTACCAAACAGCTAATACTGTTGTAGTATTGTTTTTCCATATAAGGAATACATGTGTTACTCTTTTATGAGAGGACTATTGTCAGTATAATTTCTATTAAGAGAGGGTTGACCGAGAAATACAAAAATCTTAGCGTATTTTTCGAATGTGTCTTGGTTAAGCTGTTGCAAGTTCTGACTCTCTAGGAAGGAAATAACATTGATCTTGTGGTTTTTGCATCCAAGTTTTATCTTTATTTAGGTTAGGTAGGTTAAATCCTACTAAACAACCTGAAAAGTAGTTAATATTGTTTCACAAAATAATTAAGAAATAATTGCTCTTTTCCCTCAAGGCCAGAGGTGGGAGAGAGGGAGCGAGTTAAAGGTAGATTATTTTGTAGGAAACTGTTTTCTCCATGTCTTTCATTATTGTGATTGGTATTTATGGTTGATTAGTTTTATTAGATGATTCTTTTAAACTTAATAGCTTGAAAGAACGTAATTGAAAACTTTGTATGAACTCTCATTTGCATATGCTTGTGTATCTTTTTCCCCATCTCATAACTTACTACTTCTTCCGTATTTTTACAAACTCGTTGTCAAGCAAGCTAATTTCATAATAACTTTATGGGCTATCAAAATGTAGTTCTGCATGTTAGTTTCCTTCTGAAGAGACAAGTTATTTGGGTTAACTTTTTTTTTTTGTGTGTATCGTGTGTGTTAGGTGTACTTTTTCGCAGCCATTTTAGGGGCCGCTTTTTCTTTCTGTATCCACTCCTTCTCTTTGCATCTGCATATTTCCTGTCTTCTGTCTTAAAGAAAGATGAAAACATTCACACTTACTTTTCTTTTTCCTTTCTGTTCTTTTGAGCTAAAAGTTTAGCTCAAGTTCTTGTTATAGCTCAAGAAAATTCTTGAATGCTGAGCCTCATTTACTGCAAAACTGATGAGTATTTCATGATCAGTTTTCCTCTTTTTTTCTGGCTTTGTTTCAGTCTGTGCTCTCCTGCAACTGATCCAACCAGTAAATAACTGTTTAATGAGAGCATGTTTGCAGGAGCAAACCGATCGGGAAACAACCTTGTGTGGTGGATTCATCTTTCATAAGTAGTTTTGCAGCTAGTGCCGCGCAAGTGGCAATATCCTCCCTCCACTCTCTATTTGACAGCAATGCATCCTGCTCTGACTTTTTTTTTCTCTTAGATCTGGTGACTGTTGTGAGCATATTAAATATACTAGTATTAATATATAGATCATTTTGTATTTATGTAAAAACTGTAAACTGTGTTCTGTGTACTGTTGTGCATATGGTTGCGTGTTTATCCAATTGAAAGCTTTGAAGCTACTGGTTATCAGTTGAGATTCAACAATGGTAAAGCTTCCCTTTTCCGCTGATATTCCACAGCTTGCTTAATCTGCCTTTTTTTGGCTGGTTCCTGGCTTTCAACTTCAGGGTACTGTATAATTTGTTCTTGTGATAAGTCTGTGGTTGGCAGTATTTATTTACTCTTGCACTTCTTTTATGAAAAAGGAGAAATACCTTTTTTTTTTGTGTGTGACATCATTTATAGCTTTTCTACTTATTTGAGTGTTATCTTTACTAGAATTAAATGGCAGTTTCCTTACTTATTTTTAATAGTGTTTTTAAATCACATTTCAGACTTGTATTTCTCTACATGTCTGGAACAAAAAAAAAGTTTCAGATGTCCTTCCTTATTTGCTTGGGAGCTTGAACTGCCTGCCTAACTCTATTTTGAGGCTACAATTACAGTATCAAAAATGTTAATTAGGACTTAGAGCAGATCTCTGAGGAGGCTGGATTTTAACCTTTCTAAAAGTAATTATAACATACTCAGAAGTTTTCAGAAAAATAACTTTATGCATTACCTTTGTTTCTTTCAGGGGAAATTAGTCAACTGAGGGGAAAACAATCCTGCAAAAGCCTGTGCTGGAGAGCAGTTTAGCTAGGAAATAAGTACTGTGTTTACCTAATGTGTTTTCATAGCACTTTCTGTATTGCCAGTCTTGCTGTATTGTTGATGGTCAGTTGTGCTTCCTGCTTCAGACACTGCTGTTCAGTGTAGCTTGTTCAGGTTTTGCAGATGGGTAATTAAAAGTAGCATCAGCAGAACTGAAACTAAAGAGGCATGTGTCTGCAAGGAGAGCAAGTTGAATAATGCAAATATTTGATGTGTCTCTTAGCTCTGTTAAAAATGTCCTAAACATCAGGAGAGGAGCAAAAACTATTTTCAAGTTTAAAGTTAAATTTGGGGAACATTATGTTAAGGGTAATATATATTTGAATGCTTAATAGAAGTCTTCAGAAAAAACAAACTTTAGACTTTATAGGGATGCTTCAGAAGATTCTTGGTTATAGTCTTAATCTATCTTCTCCGTTCATTCCTTATCTAGATTGCTGTATAGTAAAGTACCAGACATACAGTTCTCAGGGGGAGTTTGAAGAGGAACCAAGGCATGAAGAGATAACTGCTGGAATAGAGAGTGTGTGTTTAGAAGCAGAAAAATGCGTAGCATAAGTTGCAGATGGTCAGTGTGTGTCCTTGGACAACAATCAGATATCACAGGGGCAAGTTCTTAATCCTGTTTTGTGATAAATGCTATTTCTTCATTCCTTACATGAGAGGACATGAAGTAGAACATAGGGTTTAGTAGCTTAAAACTAGAAACTCACCTGCGGTGATTCTCCACTGCCTGCAAACTGAAAATTGCATAAGACAGCATGCTATAAAATGCTTTATTCTAGCTTATTTATTTTGGTCTAGTTACTAATAGCTGTAAATGAATAACATTTGATTGTTCTGTGCTTTTACTTGTGTAGTATCAGTACCTGCAAGATTTATCATAACATTTTTCTTAAACTTACAAATCTTTACTTTTCATGACTCTGAAACTTCCCTTGTCTACCGTTTTCATCTACAAACCCGTCCTTCATCCTTTTCACTTTCAGTCATAATCAGCATTCTCCTTCTTTACATACTTTTCCTCCAATGGCTTTGCTACATTTCGCTCTGAAATAGGCCAGTTGCCCTACTGCCTTAGGATGTTTGTCTGAAATTCCTGTGATCCTTTCTAACCATTGCCTTCTCTTTGACTTGAGTAGTGATAGACTGTTTACTGGTACTATTTCTTAATCTTCCAAACTAGTTTTTCATTTTCTGCTTCACTGAACCCACCAAGCAGTCACCACTTAGCAAAGCTCAAGGACTATTTCTTATGTCTTGTGGATTAATAAACCTGTATTTTCTTCTGTATTTTCATAATATGGTGCTTTTATATGTCTTAAATTAAAAAAAAAAAAGGTAAGACAAACCAAATTTATTTTCTCACTTTCTTCTTCTTTCTGTGCTCTTTATATATTTCTAGTGTTTCATTCATGTTTTCTGCACTTGTTTCCTGCCTATTTATCTTTTTCTTATTGAACTTGATCCAGCCTATTATTTTTTGGTCTATCTTGTGTCTTATTTAGTTCACCTCCGAAAGTAATTTTTCCTTCTATGGCCTGCCTGTTCCAGGTTTGCTCTTAAACCTTCTTCATCACCAAAGTTTACAATTGTGCTATTGCTGAACTCTTTCATATGTAGTACGTTGTTTGTTTTTTTTTAATTTCTTTCTTCAAAGCAGTCTCAAAATTGTCTTGCTTGTGTATAGAGTTGAAACCCTTATATAGCACCTGTTGCTTTCATCTTGATTCCTGTTAACTCTTGTGTGTTTGGTGTCTTTGCTTTTGCTAGTAGTAATATTTGTTGTCTTCACTTTTCTTCATTCTAATGATCTCTCTCTTTCAACTGCATGTATAATCTGTCTTGAATGAATTTGTGACTATGTATATTCTCTTTTCTACTTGATTACTGGTTTTCTTTGTGCTTCTTTTGTTTTTAATCTTATTTTTTGCCTATTTTTTCCATGTTGGGTTTTTTTGCCATCTTTCTATAGGCAGTCTTTCTCTCCTTAATGTGTCATTGTTTGTCTTAAATTTTGTCTTCTCTTCTGACAGTACTTAGTCTTTCTTACTAGTGTTAATTCCCTGATTGTTTGCTGCCACATTATGCTGTTTTAACTTGCATGAATTCAGGCCTTAATTTGTTAATAGCCACTTACACAGGTACTTAACATGTACACACTTGTATTTTTTTCTTCAAGACTCTGAACTCTGTAAGGTGTTGAGAACACGATCACTGGAAGTATAGCTGTGTTTAAAAGGAGTTAAGTTTTGCATATTGCACCTGCTTGTGAGTGTTTCTTCTGTTTTGTAGTTTCATACTTTCATTGTTTTTATAAATGTTGTAGTCCTAGTATTTTGTATTCCCTGGTCAGTACTTTGAATGATCTGAATTGAGTGTGATCCTATCAGCGTGTATGCACTTTTTTGATACTCCTGCCTATTATTTTTATTAGACTAGGTGGGATTTCATTTTTGATAATTGGAATATGACTGAAGTCCTTGGATTGTTTGTAAAACTTGCCAGTTTCCTCTGAAGATGAAGTAGACTAGGGAGCAAAGGGGAAGGAGATGAGGAGCTGTGTTCAAACATTTTTCTTTGATAATTGGGATAAAAAAAAGGCCTGATATGAAGAACATGCAAATATATCTGTAGAATTTTCTAACCAAGTAACAGTTAACTGTATACCTGTATTATTCATACACCTAAGAATTCGAGTTTTAATGAGGCTGAATTAAAGTAGTTTGGATAGCTAGCTCTGCAGTGAGGGCTGCTTGAAGGGGAAATAAGTGTTTATTTTAAGATACTTTAAGTTGTCGTGTTGTGAAAAGACCAGAACATGTGGGATTAATGTGAGCTGTCTTAGAGGTTTGGACACTGTCATGGCAATGCGGAACTATCTAACCAAACTGTGGCAGAGGTGTTGTCTTGAAGCTTAATGTGATTTACCAAGTGTTATCAGATATTTTACTAATAAAATATTGAGAAGTAAAAGAATCCTTTTACGGGATCATATTACAATCCATCCATATTACAAATGGGTCTCTACAGCTCATGCAGTAACAACTTAATTTGGTGTGATGAATAGGTAACAGTACTGTAACCGCTCATCTGGGTTTTTCTCCAGGTTAAGCTTGTAATAGGTCATGGTGCTTATTTTTGAATGGCTCTAAAATTAATGCAAGTCATGTTTTGTATTCATCAGCTGTGCTCAAATCTTTTTTTCCCCTTTTTGATCTGCCTTCTTGACTTGCCATCTGCCATCTTCATATGAGCTAAATAAGGCAGCAGAGTAATAGAGAGTTGAGGCATGAGAAGCAAACATGCCTGTGAGAAGATGGGAGCTGGGGATTACTGGGAGCATGGAGCTGGTGTATGCAGGGCAGATAAGCATTTCCAGCATGGTAACAGGTTTGTATTTTAGAAAACCTAGCCAAGCAGTAGTCCAAGTATGTCCGTACTGTGGCATCAGATGAGGGAAAGATCTCATGCAACATGTTTGAAGCTAATTGTTTGTGTGATAATGTGATTTGGCACGCTATTCTAAGGAGTGGGAGTGAATAGCTGAGTAGGGATGTAGGATAATACATTGGATGATTTCAGTGAACGAAGAGACTTTCCAAGGTAATGAGTGTTTTGCATTTGGATTTAACTTTCAGTGTTTTGAAGCATTTGTTTTGAGTTATGATGGGTCATGAGATATTGGACCTTGAAACAATATCCGCCTACACTTTTCCCTAGTGTGAATTTTTGGCAACTGGTCCAGAATTTTGTAAAGTAAGTCCTGGAACTTGAAGTAGAGGGATTTTTCAGTTACTGCCAAGATAGAAAGAAGCCTCAGTTGTGTTTGACTCTGGCAATACTGGCCCCTGTATATTGAGTTCTGAGTAAAAAGAACAGTGTCATGCGCTGTCACTTAAAACTAGACATACTGTAATACTTGCTGTATAAGCATTCTAAATAATGCCGATTGTTTTTGGTGGAACTGCAGTAACGCACTAATAGTGTTACTTGTGCTAGTACTGCCCAGGTACAAAGGATTGTGATTGTATTCATTCTTTACATAAGTTGATGATATTGATGTACTAGAGATTAATTTTGGCACAGTCTGTTGCATGCATAGATTTCCCACAAATGATTTCCTGTAGTTAGATGCTCTTTTGGAACTGTTAACACTGGGAATGGTCTCCTTTTTGCTTTTAGGAAGCATAGTAATACTGGGATTAGCAGTTTATATGTTCTGAGTCACTGTGCAAATACTTTCGTCTTTTATGCAGGAAAGTAATAGCTGTATAATCCCGTAAGATAAAACAGGCTTTAAAAAAAATCTGCTTTGAGTTTTGTTTTCAAGTTTATATTGTGAGCTCTTAACACTTCAAAGGAACTGGATAGTGTTCTTCCTTAACAGTTTCATGTAATTGACTGTAAGGAAGACTATGAAAGCTGTACTTTGCTGCAGTACAAGAGAAAAAAATTTGATAGTGTACAACTTGAACATAGTTTAAGCTTTATGTAAAAATTCTGTTAAAAGATACCACTTGACATGAAACTCTTGTTAATCGATGAGGTTATTCTTGGCCAGCAGTCCGCACATAGTTTTCTGGCTAAGGTGCTAGCAAGGAATGTTGTATTCCCGAATGTATTGGGGGGCGGAAGGGAGAGTAGGGCGCTGCACGTCTGTAAGGAGGCAAGCTGTTTGCACAGTTCCCCCCATCGAAGCCTGGCCAAGTGCCTTAGACACGGGCTCTGACGGGCCACCTGCAGCTCATCAGGCCCGGCCATGCAGAGGGCAGCCAGCCAGTGCTTCCATTGCTTGAGCGCACAGGACTGTAGTGGGGGCAGAGAAGAGTAATCTGAGCTGAAGTGTGTGGAAAGGAGTGGTCAGAGAGGCATCTTTTTGTTGGGATCTGTTCTTTTATAACAGGGGAGTCCTAGTGGGGGGTGCATGAGGAAAGGGCAGGACTTGTTCATCAAACTTGAAAAGTTTTGTTAGGCACACCTAGCAGAGGCGAGGCTGCTGCAGCTCCATGCCACAGGTCCAAACAGGAGCAAGACTGACCGTGTCTTCCCAGTAGGCACAGGCACTTGTATACAGGTGTACAACATACACACACAAATGGACACAGGCAGACACGCAGACTGTTCACATGAACGTAAACAGCACCAATGGTGTCATATTGTATCCTTCTCTGGTGGTTCAGGATGAAGGTCTGGTAGTGGGAACACCACCCCGACCCCACCACCAAAAACCACCACTGCCAAAAAGTGAATGTCTCCAGCAGCTTGGCTCAGGCACTTGCTGCTCAGTAGCAGCTGCTGGATCTTGGTCTTTCCAGTTGCTAGCACCTGGATATTCAACGTCTTGATTTCACTCAGTCTGGTCTCTCCAGTTGCTGGCACCACAGACGTGTGGGTCCTCTGACCTGTGATCTGACTCCAGTTGCTGGCACTCACACCTCCCATACACATACATGTGCTCAGAATAAGAACTTATTATCCAGAAAAATAGTTAGAAATGGAACTTAATGAAAAGATAGGACAGATGGTGCTGATCAGGCATCGGCCACAGCCAGACAGTTGTTTTGACCAGCCACTGTTTACAGGTGACTAGCCTTTTTTTTTTCTTTTTTGGTCATCTTATCCCTCTGTTTTTTCTTCATGTTTATTCATGCCTGAATCACCTCTTCCCTTGCCTTTTTTTCCCTCCATAAACATCTCATAATGAGCCTTGTACAATCTTAATTCCCCAACATTTTTTGTGTCCCATACCATTGGGCAGCAACCCATCTCAGTCCAAAAGGTGCCCTAGTGTTAACTTATCTTGATGGGTTTTATGGCTGGAAACTGGGGCTGAGGCTCTCCTGTGACAGCCCTGGGAGGTGCCTGGACAGAGTATCCTTTCCTTAGACTCCTCAATTTGGGTTCCCCTCCTGCCCTTGTGCCTCTGTGCTCCTCTGGCATGTGAAGATGGGCCTTTGGTGGGCTGATGGCTCCTCTAATGGCCCTGTGAGCAGCCAGGCAGCGTATGGGCTGCCCCACCTGCATTGTTCCTCTGCCCTCCTTTGTGGCCATGCAGACAAGCACATAACCTAACAGGCAGGATAGGTGCGGGAGCTGTTGCAAGGTTCCAGGTCTATGCCTGTCCCTGTTGTGGATTGAGGAAACTGCAGCTCTGTAGTACCAATGAACAGGTTATCTCTATTGTAATGCTTTTCAGTTTTGGAATTATTGTTTCAGAAATGGAGATTAGGCATGCATAATGCATAGAAAAGTGTGTCCTGGGTGAAGTCTGTTACATGTATCTATAGAAACTGTTTACAGAGTTGTTTAACGAAAGACTTCTTGCAATAAATACTAGTGTAGATTATTGTTGGACTTGTTAGGCCTGGGATTGTGGTTCTGCATCTTAGTCTAGAAGCTGTGGATCAAGCTGAAGCTTGTAAATAGAGGAATTATCTTTTAGGAGGTTAAATATTACAGTTACAAAATGGACAGCCTTTCACAGTCATTTCATCCATGTGTATGTATACTTGTTTTGAGGGAAGAGGATAGTAAAACAGTTTAACTTTGAAGCAAATGAGGGTGTTGGTGTCAACAGTTCTAACAATCTGTAATAGATGGTTTTGCTGGTTTTTTTACAATACTTTTATTCCATAGAAAATTCCATATAAATTAATTTAGCCTTTCTCTGAAATTTATTTGAAAACAAAATCTTATTTATAGACATTATATTATTATTTAAAAACTTTGGAATTAATGTTGATGCTGCTTTCTAAGGAATGTAATAGAATCATAGAATCATAGAATAGTTAGAGTTGGAAGGGACCTTCAACGGTCATCTAGTCCAACCCCCCTGCAAGGAGCAGGGACATCCCTGACTAGATCAGGTTGCTCAGAGCCTCATCCAGCCTGGCCTTGAATGTTTCCAGGGATGGGGCATCCACCACCTCTCTGGGCAACCTGTTCCAGTGCCTCATTTTTAATGACTACTTGCTGTCACAAAGAGGATTTGAGTATTCATCTGTAACTTTTGTTTATTGTGTCAACTAATGCTTTTTAGTCACCAAAATTAATGTAGTACATTTTAAACATTTTAATAAATCCAAGATTTGTACATAAGAATGGGTAAATGGTGCACATGCAGAATACATGTAGTCATAGCATTTAAAATAAGTGCTTCCTGGTATGTGATTACGTCACCTCTGGTTACTGGGCTGGGAGTTTACGTGTAGGTATGTTCTGGCAGTTGCATGATAGGTTTATGGTCTCAAAAAATGAAAAATAGAGAAACAGAGACATACTTTCTTCAAAAGAAGGAGACTTAAACCAGTGAAATATCTTAGAGATTCCTTAAAATCTGTGATTGTAGGTGGTTCTGAGAACTTAATATAAAGAGACAGTAGTTCACACTGATTCTCTGAATCATCAGAGAGCGATGAGGAGCTCAACATGAGCTGGCAGTGTGCGCTTGCAGCTAAGAAGGCCAACCGCATCCTGGCCTGCATCAAAAGAAGCGTGGCCAGCAGGTCGAGGGAGGTGATTCTCCCCCTCTGCTCTGCTCTGGTGAGACCCCACCTGGAATGCTGCATCCAGCTCTGGAGCCCCCAACATAAGAAGGATGTGAACCAGTTGCAGCAGGCACGGAGGAAGGCCACAAAGATGATGAAAGGGCTGGAGCACCTGTTCTATGAGAGCAGGCCAAGAGAGTTGGGGCTGTTCAGCCTGGAGAATAGAAGGATTCGGGGAGACCTTATAGTGGTCTTCCAGTACCTCAAGGGGACCTACAAGAAAACTAGGGAGGGACTTTTGACAAAGGCATGAAGTGATAGGACAAGGGGTAATGGCTTTAAACTGAAAGAGAGTAGATTTAGACCAGATATAAGGAAGAAAATCTTTACTGTGAGGATGGTGAGGCACTGGAACAGGTTGCCCAGAGAAGTCATGGATGCCCCATCCCTGGAAACATTCAAGGCCAGGTTGGATGGGGCTTTGAGTGACCTGGTCTAGTGGAAAGTGTCCCTGCCCATGGCAGAGTGGTTGGAACTAGATGATCTTTTATGGTCCCTTCCAACCCAAACCATTCTATGATTCTATGATCAGTTGTCTCTCCTGGCAGCTGAAATTAGTATCAGCCTTAATAGAAAGTGTCACATTCATCTGCAGTCAGATACATACCATGTTCATGTTGATTTTCTCTCCCTTTTGTTAAGTTTTTCAGCAGCATGATGCAATTTTTATACTATAAATAGAAGTTCTCTTGAGGATGCAATTGGTTGTAGCATTGATGTGGTAGCTTCATCTTATTGATCCTAGCATTAAGATGTAATACCTGGCTAAACAGTGTATCAAGGAATAAAACCTCACAGCACTTATTAAAAAAAAATGTAAATATAACTTGTTTTCTTGTTAATTGAGGCACAGTTAAGTTTTGAGGTAGATCTTAAAGTAGATTTGTGCACTGTTTCAGGTATGAAGAACTGTCAGTTTCCTTGGAAGAGTTGCTAGCATGCTGTATCTATGCGTGTTTTGAATATAAAGGCAAGTCCTGTGCATACTTGCAGAGATACTAAGGCGCTTATTTTGGCAGCACGGCTAATTCTCAAATGTGTTATTTGATTTATTAATACAAATAATCTTTGAGAGATTGGAAAAATGTAATTCTCAGAATATTCATGGATATTTGCTATTTATCGAGATGAACAGATGAGTATACTGAAATATAGTATGAAATAAGAGATGAGTTCTTACAGGTAATTCCAGTTGACCTGAGGGATTTTAAGCAATAGCATTTTATTGTATAAAGGTTTAAAAAGCATCTCGTTTAGGGTAATATAATGCTACTATCGTATCTGTACCATCATGGGTACTGTGCCGTGTACAAGAGAGTATCAAATTTATATAGAGAACCTAAGAGTGAGTTGGGAGACAGAGGAAGCAGCTTGCTGCTTTGACATCAGCCCAGTAAATCAGTTTCTTGGTGCTGTGGATTAAATATCTACTGGTGTCCATGTAATTCTGTCAGATGCATCTTTTGCTTTTGCATGGGTTAAATGGCACAAATTCTGCCTCTCTTTGTGACCACCCA
This sequence comes from Chlamydotis macqueenii, assembly GCF_036417535.1. NCBI lineage: Eukaryota > Metazoa > Chordata > Aves > Otidiformes > Otididae > Chlamydotis > Chlamydotis macqueenii. The sequence continues at coordinate 90,773,213 of NC_141558.1, read as the reverse complement.
AGTAGATAGTATGCTTTCTAGAGCATGGGGATTCTTCAGTGTTATGTGTAATGTAAATGTGTAGGGTGTACACAAAACAGAGAAGGCCAACTTAGTATTTTAGATAAAATTGCTACTGGAAAGAGGAAATTATTTTCTCTCTGAATGGGAAGGGAGTGTGAAAACAATGGGTGTGACAGATACCTTCATTGTGTCTTTGATTTAGTAGAAACAAGTCTGTGAGTACTTTAGTTAAACATAACTGATATACCACAAGCTTCATGCAGTTAAGACTTACTGACTGTGCAAGATCTAAATTAACAAACTCTAGTCTGTTACCTAATTAATTGAAAGTTTGTGTACTTTTTCATATTTTTTCCCCACATTTTTCCTGTTTTCTTCTGTGGAGCACTTCTGTGTGTGTGTTCCCACCTTGAGTTGAATTCCAGTTTAAACAAAAAGGCCAAGGGAGCTGGTTGATTGGTACCGATTCCTCTCGAGGGACTATTCCGTGGTTTTTCTGTGAACTGTCTGTTTACTTTTAAGCTTTTCATTTTAAGAAGTTTTACTCACGCTTGACAGTATTTTGAACAGTGGGGAAAATAGAGAATGAGAAAGCTACTTCCAGTGAAGTGTCATGGGAAAATGACGTGTTACTTAGTGTATCTGTTCCCCATATGGATTTGCAATATTATCTTCTATTCTTTGGGGAAATCGAGTTTTCCTTTCCTTTTCTTGAATCTGCAGATCTAAACTGTTGTAGAACAATGACATGGAGCCTCTCTTGGCTTGCCTGTCAAGAAAAGTGTGGCAGGTGCTGCTGGAGTGTCTTGAGCTGAATACCTTTCTGACCAGAATGTCTATGAAATGAGGATTTACAGGTGGTAGAATCTGAGTTAGAAAGGTCTGCATTGGCTTTCACGTGCCAGACTGATTACGCAGGTCTGAGAGATTAAAAACCCTAACATTTTTTTCTTTTCAGATTTGAAAAAAGGGTCACTGTTGGTGAGGGAAACAGGGAAGAAGTTGATATTGATGGATCTTGTATGTTTTTGTTTTTTTTTTTATTTTGTTTTACTTTTTTATGCAACATTTCAGTTCAGAAAATGCTTCACTTCCTCAAAAATAAGCAGATCAGTTTTGTTTGCTTGGAACACTTAAAACACTTAAGCTCTGTAGCTGTTATTGAAAACACTTATGGATAGGATAATCAAAGAGTAAGTTAATTTAGAGTTTGCTTTCTATTGCAGTTCCCGGAGTGTGGTTTCTTTGGCATGTATGACAAAATTCTCCTCTTCCGTCATGACCTGAACTCAGATAATATTTTACAACGAATTACATCAGCAGAAGAGATACACGAGGGAGATCTTGTTGAGGTTGTACTCTCTGGTAGGTATTGTTGTAACAGTGAAACAGGGCTTTTTTCAGTATATTAAAAGAAAACTGAGACTTACCTTGAGCTCTTTGACTTAAATCTTGTACTGAGTCACTGTTTTGGAGTAGAGGTTTCTGAGAAAATCCAAGTGGTACTGATTCAGTTTTGCTGTTGTTTCATTGTAATGTTTTTATCATCTTCAGGTTTATTATTATAAGTAATTCTGAATATAAGAATATGAATTTATAATTATAATATGTTTACTATAGTTGTTGAGGCTGAAATGCAGGTAGGATTCAGAATTTCCTCTTCCAACCCCGTTGTTGACTTTCCTTTGCTTCGATTTGTCTTTCTGTTCTGTAGCTTTTACTTTTGGTTTATACTGCTAAAAAGCTTTATATAAACGTAGTTGCTGAGTCACACCTATAAGGACAGACTCTTAATGATTATTGTAGTGCTTGAATACAGTTTAAAATAAACAGTAGTCCTTAGAGTGGTGGTTATTAACCTGTAGTACTCTTCAATAACGAGGACAAAAAAAACCCACAAACCCTAACTGATTTGAATTGTATGGATTTTGTCAATACCCTGTTGAATTCAACCAAAAACCAGCTGTAGTTAAAATACAAATAAAAGCTGGACTAGTATTGAGCAGTTCTTTCAGACTTTGAGGACTGTCGTAGTTCAGCCCTGATCAGGACCAGACTACGCAGTCTCTCTCTCACTCCCCCCACCTTCCGAGAGAACAGGGAGAGAAAATATAAGGAAAAACGGCTCAAGGTTTGAGATAAGGACAGGGAGAAATCCTTAAAGTTACCGTCACGGGCAAAACAGACTCGGCTTGGGGAAAACTATTCATTTATTACTACAAATAGCAGGATAATGAGACAGAGAACAAGATAACCTCCCTCCACTCCTCCCTCTTCCCAAGCTTAACATTATCTCTACTACCTTCCCCGCCCCCCCCGCCGAGTGGCACAGGGCGGCAAGAGGGAATGGGGGTTGCAGTCAGTTCATCATACGTTGTTTTACGCCGCTGGTTCATGGTTGGGGGAAGAACTCCTCGCATTCCTCCCCTGCTCCATCGTGGGGTCCCTCCCACGGGCCACGGTCCTTCGTGGAACTGCTCTGGCATGGGTCATCTCTTCCACGGGTGCAGTCCCTCCAGAACAGCTGTCCCAGCGGGCCCTCCATGGGCCACAGCTGCCTTCAGGCATCCACCTCCCCCGGTACGGGGTCCTTCACGGGCTCCAAGTGGATCTCTGCTCCTCCGTGGACCTCCATGGGCTGCAGGGGGACAACCCGCTCCACCATGGTCGTCATCACAGGCTGCAGGGGAATCTTGGCCAGGAGCCGCATTACTCCTCCCCCTCCTTCTGAACTGACCTTGGCGTCTGCAGCCGTTCCTCACAACAGGCTGGTAGATGTCTCTCAGGATCTTTTTTTACATCTCATTCACTTCTCATCTCCTCTCCACTTCTTGCAGCTGGGCTGGACTGAGTTGGGCCCAGTCGGCTGCCTGGCGAGAGGCCAGAGGGTGAGGCCTGCAAGGCCCATGAGGCCTGCGCCTCCCCCTCTGCGCCTCTGCCCCCGCTCAGCTTCTTCACATCTTCTCTTCTCTCTTTTTTTTTTCTTCTGTTTTCCCCTTCTTAAATACGTTATCGCAGAGGCGTTATCACGGAACATTCTGCTACCAATTGTCTCGGCCTTGGCCAGCAGTGGGTCCGCCCTAGGCCCGGCCGAGTCCGCTGAACAAAGGGGAGCGACTTCTAGCAGTTTCCTACAGAAGCTACCACCTTAGGCCCCCCCTCACTAACAAAACCACGACAAGGACTAAGTGCCAAACTGAGGTTACATTTTAGAAAGAGAGATCTCTTGGCTGTCATGGGATTAGATTTGTAAATTAGATTGATGAAGTATGGTTTCCAGAGTCAGAAGGCTGAGTTCCTTGGCTGCATTTCAGGACCTGCTGTCCTAGGCATGTCTAGGGTGTTCAGTAGTTGATCATCTTGGTTTGAGCTTTTATTGGTTCTGGTGAATGGCATGTTTGGAAAATTTGTCATGTGTGCCTTTTCTTGACAATCTCTGACAGTTTCCTTATAAACAGACAGACCACCAGAAACTGAGGCGTTTTGAAGAAGTGTGAATCTGTTTCATAAGGTTTTAAAACTGAGACAGGAGAATCTAAATATGAAATGTTAGTATATATTTGATCAAAGAATAGTATCCATCAGGGCAAGGTAATGTTGGTGTAAAAGAACACTTTTTTTTTTTCAGTGTTCCATGGAAACTCTATCAGCAATTGTGTTTTGATACACACAGAGTTCAATCTAACAAGCTTTTACTGAAAAAATCCTTTAGAAGATAAAAATCTAACCTGTAGAACTGTCCTTCATTTGAAAATTTTGTACGTTACAAAACAGCTTGAAAACTAAGTTGCTCTTTCAAATGTTTAGTCTTAAGTTGATTTTAGCAAAGCTTTTGTTGTATTTGCCTTCTCAACTTAGTGAGGTTTTCAACATTGTGACTCATTCTGTTGATTAGTTGTGTCCATTAGCCTACAGAATCCAATGGATATTTTTTTCTCAATAAAAAAGCTTACTGAAAACTATGTAATCTTGTAAATGCATATTTAAGTGATATACAGTAAAGTGCTGATGTCTATGCAGCTCATTAGTGTTCTTTGAATCTGCCGTTTTTAAAACAATATATTCTATCCATAAATCCTTGTTGATCCTGTGGTAAGAACCATAACTTACTGCAATCTTTTAAAAGCTTTGGCTACAGTTGAAGACTTCCAGATTCGTCCTCACGCACTTTATGTGCATTCCTACAAGGCTCCTACTTTTTGTGACTACTGTGGAGAGATGCTTTGGGGCTTGGTACGACAAGGACTAAAATGTGAAGGTAAGTCTGTGATTTTTAGTGTATTTTTGTGTATGTGTATCTACATAAGGTGAGGAAGAAGAAATTGTATCATCTTCGATACGTTAGCATATGATAAATGCAGCATTTCATACAATTGAAAGGGCTCCATACAGCAGGAAACCCAAGTTCTGATCCTGGCTTTAATGCAGACTGTGTGTGACCTTGGGCAAATGACTGAAGGAGTGTTCTTGTTTCCCACTTGGAAAAAAATAGCTAGCTTACAAGTGTGTGTCCTTATCATAAGGAGCACATACTTCGGAGAGACTCCTGAAGGGGAATCCCTTTCCTTATGGCCTTCATCCGGCTGGCTGTGGAGCACTTTGCAGCCTGCTGTCAGGTGCTGATGGTGCCTGCTCACTGGCTTCTCCTTGGCTCTTGTGCTCCAAAGTGAGGGAATGATGAAAGCGTTCTGGTGAGGAGAGAAGTAAGGAGGTCAATGAGCTGCTTGTTTCTGGAGCTGAGCTTACTGAGGACCAGTAAGCAAGTATAGTAAGTAGTGCAAAAAAAGCTGTTTCTTTAAATTGTATCAAGAACACTAAAATAAGATAATTTAACAGAACAATCTATTTCTGCATTTACCATTTTCCTGGATCATCTTTTTAACTGCTTTATCAAAATATTGGTACTGTTTTTGTTACTTTGAATATTGGGAGTTTTTTTGTCTATAAAACCTTCTCTTTCAGGTTGTGGGTTAAACTACCATAAGCGATGTGCCTTCAAGATTCCAAATAACTGCAGTGGAGTGAGAAAGAGGCGTCTGTCTAACGTGTCTTTACCAGGAGCAGGGCTTTCAGTTCCAAGACCAGCACAAGCTGAATACTCATCCTCTGCCTCTGAAGAAGTATGTAATGTAAAAGGGGAAACAATTTCTGGTTTTAAATCCTTTAACCTCTGGGCAACTAGATAGTGGCTCATAATGAGTACGAGGAAGCTGAGCGTAACCATTATGATGGTTTCTTGTTAATTTTAAAATCTGGTGAGTTTTAGACTGTGACACTTACTGGTAACTATTATTACTGTAAGAAATTAAATTGAAAGTAAATTACAACTTCTATGTATAACTTTGTTATTAGCCTGTCACTCATGGTTATTTGAACTCTGAGAACTTTGGTTTCAGGAATGATAAAACACCTTGCCTTCTTTGTAATACAGATTCATTCTGTAATTACAGTGTCAGTATAGAATAGTTACTTGGCTAAAGCAGTACCAATTGTAAGCTTTTATGCTGGGAGAGAGGAGAATGTTCCTGATATGCTGTTAAGCTTTTCACAGAGTTAATCTAAAAAAAACCCAAGCCCTGTCAAGTACGGTGTAGAAGATGAACGGCTTACAGTAAAAACTGTCATAGTTATAATGGTTCTTTGGTTATGATGATTGCTGAGAGGTTATAGATTATACTGCAACTATACTGGGATCATAAGACAGGACAGGCAATGATTAGATCCAGCTTTCACTATGGGGTGAAAGCCGTGCTTTTGACAGTTAGTCTTTCCTACTTATCTAATTCCACTACTGGTCTTGGAACTGTATAACAATTCTTATCATGGTTTAAAATATAAATTGTATAGATTGTCTAGTTCAAAAACATTACTTTTTTTTTTTTAGCTAGAGGCTAGGAATCCTAGTCTTGAGTCATGAAAAATATTTATTTTGATGTTTGTAACTATTAGTAAGATTTATTCAGTGACCATAGTTGTAACCATTTCTCCTATCACAGAATTTAACTTGGATTTCTACATACATGTTCAGTACATGTTTGAAACCTCTTCTTTGCTATCCAACTTTGAATGCTTGACTTAGATGATCAATACTATATTATCGTATTTATGGTTCATCTTTCAACAGGTCAGATGCACAAGACCATGTTCCTTTAGATTTTTCTGTAGATGGAGGTAGCTAAGTTTGTTCCGATGAGTGTTTAATATGATACTAAATGTCTTTTTTTTTTTTTTTGTTTTAACTGCTGAGGTTTTTATTTTGACTTATTTTAAAAGATTTTTTTGGGAGGGTTAATTTTCAAAATTATTTTTTAAATTTTCTAAATATTTTTGCCTAACCTAGTAAGCTATACAGACATGCCATACTTTGCTTTTTAAAATTGATAGCTTGAGATAGTGATTGGATTTTGGTTTGCCTACCTCCAGTGTTTTACATTTTAGCCCCTATGTGAGGGTCTATATATGCTGTCTGTGAACCTTGTCAGATTGCTTAAAAAAAAAAAGTAGTTCTAAAAGTGAATTTTTAGTGTTTTAGCTCTGTAGAAATAAAGATTCATACATACTTTTCTGCTCTCTGCAAGACTTTTCTGTCTGGTGTTTTCTTGGTTTTGTCTTACAATACCAGAATGTGCTGTTAAAGGTTTTTGGCCAGGTTGCTTTCTTATCTGGTCACTTTCTGAGCCAATACCTCCCTCCCAGCCCTACTGACTTCCTTCCCCTGCCCTCCAGAGTAGAATCATAGAATACTTTGGGTTGTAAGGGACCTTTAAAGGTCACCTAGTCCAACGACCCTGCAGGGAATAGGGACATCTTCAAGTAGACCATGTTACTCAGAGTCCACATGACCTTGAGTGTTGCCAGGGATAGGCCCTCTAACACTTCTCTGTGAAACCTGTTCCAGTGTTTCACTAACCTCATCATAAAAAAAAAAAAAAATTCTTTATGTCTACTCTAAATCTACCCTCTTTTAGTTTAAAACTATTACGCCTCATCCTATCACGACAGGCCCTGCTAAGAAGTCTGTCCTCATCTTTCTTACAAGCATCCTTTAAGTACTCAAAGGTCATAATAAGGTTTCCCTGGACCCTTCTCTTCTCCAGGTGAACAGCCCCAACTCTCTCAGCCTGTCCTCGTAGGAGAGGTGCTCCAGCCCTCTTATCATCTTCGTGGCCCTCCTCTGGACCCACTCCAACATGTCCCTGTCTTCCCTGTGCTGAGGACTCCAGGGCTGGACAGAGTACTTCAGGCAGGGTCTTGTGAGAGCAGAGTAGAGGGGCAGAATCACCTCCCTCGACCTGCTGGCCATGCTTCTTTTGATGCAGCCCAGGATACAGTTGGCCTTCTGGGCTGCAAGCACACATTGCTGGCTCGTGTCCAGCTTTTCGTTCACCAGTACCCCCAAGTCCTTCTCAGCAGGGCTACACTCAGTCCCTTTATCCCCCAGCCTGTATTGATAGACACCAACCTGTGTGCAGAACCTTGCACTTAGCCTTGTTGAACTTAATGAGGTTCACATGGACCCACTTCTCAGGCTCGTCCATGCCCCTCTAGATGACATCCTGTCCCTCAGACTTGCTGTCTGCACCATTCAGCTTGGTGTTGTCTGCAAACTTGCTGAGGGTGCACTCGCTCCCACTGTCTGTGTCATTGATGAAGATCTTAAACTGTACTGGTCCCAATATGACATCCTGAGGGACACCACTTGTCACCAACGTCCATCTCGACATTGAGCTGTTGACCACTACCCTCTGGGTGTGACTGTCTGACCAATTCCTCATCCACTGAACAGTCCACCCATCAAATCGATCTCTTGCTGATTTAGAGAGAAGGATGCTGTGGGGGACCATGTCAAAGGTGTTACAATAGTCCAGATAGATGACATTAGTAGCTCTTCCCTTGTCCACTGTTGTAGTCATGCCATCATAGAAGCCCACTAGGTTGATCAGGCATGACTTTCCCTTGGTGAAGCCATGCTGGCTGTCTTGATTCTTCGTGTGCTTTAGCGTAGCATCTGGGATTAAAGAGTTGGGACTGTTCAGCCTTGAGAAGAAAAGACTCTGGGGAGACCTTATAGTGATCTTCCAGTACCCAAAGGAGGCTTATGAGGAAGATGAGGATAAACTCTTTAGCAGGGCCTGTTGTGATTGGACAAGGAGTAATGGTTTTAAAATAGATGGAGGTAGATTCAGACTGGATGTAAGGAAAAAAATGTTTCCATTGAGGGTGGTGGAACACTGGAGCAGGTTGCCCAGAGAGGTGGTTGATGCCCCATCCCTGGAAACATTCAAAGCCAGGTTGGATGGGGCTCTGAGCAACCTGAGCTTGTTGGAAATGTCCCTGTTCCTTGCCAGGGGGTTGGACTACATGACCTTTAAAAGGTCCCTTCCAACCCAAAGTATTCTATGATTCTATCTTCCCAGGCACAGAAGTGAGGTGGTGGTTCCCAGGGTCCTCCTGTCCACCCTTTTTAAAAACTGGTGCAATGTTTCCCTTTTTCCAGTCACCAGGGACTTCACCTGGTAGAACTGTTTGGGTGCAAATCATGTATACCTTCTTTATTCCAGCGCTGCTGCCCAGAACCTAGTAAGAGGATTCCCTCCTGGAGTGGCCGTCCCATCTGGATGGATAAGATGGTGCTTTGCAGAGTGAAGGTTCCACACACCTTTGCTGTTCACTCTTACACTCGTCCCACCATATGCCAGTATTGCAAACGGCTGCTCAAGGGCCTTTTTCGCCAAGGAATGCAGTGTAAAGGTAAACATTTAATTTTCTACTGCAGTGTTAAATTTCAGTAAAGCTCTTGTATTTAAAAGTGATTTCAACTTAGGTTTTGATTGCCAGAAGGTTGTATACTGGAAATTTTTTGTAAAATTACATATTTTTGAGAGGAGTAAAGCACCTTTATTCTAGAAGGATAATTCTAAATTAATAAAAACGGGAAATACTTCCCTTTGTTCAATGTGTGTTGCCTAGATTCATCACTAAAGAATTTGTAAGTTTTCATTATATTATTCTGGTATGGAACATTGGTTATTATCTTTTGAAAAAAAGTTTTACAAGTAGGTGCCTTTCCTGAACTAGCTTAGGCTTCATCAACTGCATGATTTTTATTTAGCATATGTTAAGATGCATGACTTCAGTTCTCAGACACTTTCATGTAGTTCCCAGGGCATAACTATGACTTTGTGATCTCCTTCTGGCTCTTTATTGCTGGATAGTGCAGATCTGTCAGCTGCTTTGCAGCAAAGAAAACTGTAGTGATGAATTATAAACATTAATATGGAAAGGACTTTCCATTGCTCTTGTGTGAGTTTATCAAACGTGAGTACCAAAAGTCAACATTTTTGAAGAGGTTGCTTAATGCATTTTCAATTTCCTTTAGTAGAGGAGAGCAGAAATTGTAAGCTTATAGCTATGTTAACTTTCTTTTGACTAAAATACAGCTGTCTCATGTAAGTAATGAAGCAGTTTTATCTTTGATTATTGTTTTTATTAATTTGCAGTCTTTGTAGTCTGAAGTCTGAATCCTGAACTGTTACTGATTTATTTTTTTTTCAGTTAGTGTCTCTTGGCTACATGTAATACACAAATAATGAAGCCTGAAAAAGATGCTTTGCAGATTTAACGTTAGATGTTACTGACCATATACAATTGTTGTGACTGTCTACCCAGCTGAACAAATGGGGCTGCCACATCAGTTTCAGGGAGGTGAATGGCACAGGATAAAAATAACATTTATGTATGGAAAACAAGCCTAGACAAATGCTATGTATATGCATAGGGCAGAAATAAATATATTAATAGACCTCCATTTATGCAGTATGATCCTATATGTATTTTTAATATATCAGGAATTGATATCAAACAATCGAACTATTTTCATACTGCTTTCTCATATGGATTCTTAAGGTTTCCCACTGACTTCCTTATGCACATTCCGAGAGCTTGGGGGCTTTCAGCAGTCCCGTGTTCCTGAGTACCTGTAAGAACCCTGAATTTTTTTAATTCGTCCAGGCTTCTACTTGGGCTCTGGGGATGATCTTCGGGATGCTAAGGATATATTTGCGGTAATTAATTAAATGTGCCTGAGAACATTCCTGGACACTGAGGTCAACTGGGACAAAATGACCTGTGCTCATGAACGAGTTTTCTTAGCATCCCAGCCTGGGTGGCTGTGTGCAGGCTGCCTGTTGGGAACAATTTAGTGAGATGTTCTGATTTATGAACTAGACTTGAGAACTGTTTGGGATTGTGCTAATGCTGTAGGCCAAAAGCATACTAGGGAGTGTTTCTAATACTAGACTATAGAGTTGCATTGCAGTAACCAATAATGTTTCTGTACGTAGTTTAACTTACTAGGGTTGACGCCATATTAGTCTTTCTAGTTCCCTGACAGGATTTGAAATGTCTCTGTTTTCTTCCAGCCTCCTTCAAACTAGTGAAGTAACCATATTCTGTAATGTGGACTGAAAACACTGCTATAGAAAGGACAGTTCATTGGTCTCCTAGGATGCTTCCTTGTAGGCACTCAGAAGCTGAACAGGATTGTATTTTGCTCCAGAGTTTCTTCTCTGCTACTAAAAATGGGAAGATAATGATTTTTTGCTTGTCTGGGCTTAAAAGGAAAGCACAAACAGCTTTCTTTGGATAGCAGAAAGGGACTAAATTATCAGTTTGAAAACAGCTGCGGGGGCAGTAAACAGTTTTGAAATCTGTGATGTTGATACAGACTTGAAAATTACAGCAATGCTGCTAATAAAGGAAATTCCTGTTAATACCGCTAATGTGGTATGCTTGACTTTGTTCAGCAGGCTGCATCTCATACCTCGGATGCAGAAATGGCACATATCCGGGTTAGATTCCATCTCCGCATCAGGCCAGATCTGGCCATAACAGTATTCTGTCTGCTCTGTGTCAGCAGGCAGAAATGGAGCTTCAGTGTTCAGCCGAATCTGTAATCTGAACTGGAACTGGAATTTTGGGATTTACTGCAGAGTTTATTTGCTCTGTGATATACATGTGTGATCCTAGAGGCTCTGATGCCTGCTAGTCTTAGGCAGCAGGTGGGGAAAAATGATAGGGATGAGATGTGTAAATCATATAGCAATGGAAAAAAGAATGTGGAACAGATGAGAGGATGGGAAAAATGACATCATTATGGAAAAAATAACTACAGAGAAAGCTAGAGAAGTAGAAAACTGTTTTGTTCTGGAGGGGGAAGTGCTGACATAATAAATGGTGGGGGCAAATCAACATGTGACATCAGGACAAGATTGTTAATTTCTTTCTGGAGGTGACCTCATTGGTATTGTCTTTATTTACATGCAACAAGTGTATGAACCTGAACTGAAGCTTGTGATGGAAGTAGTGAATGATAGATTATTAGTGTCTGAGTAGGAGTAAGATTCTGCTATAATGAGATTATTTGTCTTCTATTGTAGATTGCAGATTCAACTGTCACAAGCGCTGTGCATCTAAAGTACCTAGAGACTGTCTTGGAGAGGTGATTTTCAATGGAGGTAAGATGAGAAACATTCTTTCAAATACTGACTTACGGCTTAACAAGGTGCATTAGCTTTCGGTTTCTTCAACTTTGCTTATTTTTATTTTATCTTCACAATTTTTTCACCGGAGGTTGCTGTCAATTAAAAAGATTCACTGTAAAACTTGTAGTCTGGTGAATTTAATTTTAGTTAATCAGTCTTGGCAATTTCAGTATGCTTTGTTTGAGATTAATTTTTGTACATTGAGAAGGCTTCTTCATTTTTTTATCTCGTTTGAGTAAACATCTGTTGTGATCAGTCTGCTCATTGCTCACCATGAAATAGATATTTTTAAATGTTGATATCTGAAGACAAGTACCATTTTTTGTGACTTTCTCATATCCATCATTTTTAGGGGCCAGAGTTAGCCCAGCAGTTCATGAGGTAAAAGAGAGAGGAAAAAAACAAGTCGAACCAAAACGAAAACCCCTGCTCTAATTTTTTGAAACCTCAATTAAACAGGACTATTTTCTGAATAGACCTTACTGAGTTGGAAGGGGAAGGTGGGGAACAGTATGTGGAAGAAAGTTTAGAGTCTTGGAATTTTTAAACCAAAGTTAAGCTGATGAAATATAGCATAGATGAGCAGACAGTGAGGTGGATTGAAAGCTGGTTGAATGGATGAGCCTAGAGGGTGGTGATCAGTGGCATGAAGTCTAGTTGGAGGCTAGTAACTAGTGGTTTATACCAGGAGCCAATGCTGGATCCAGTCCTGTTCAACATCTTGGTGATGGGGCACAATGTACTCTCAGCAGGTTTGCTGGTGACTGGGAGGACTGCCTGATGGGCCAGGGGGTTGTGCTGCCGTTCAGAGGGACTTAGACAGGCTGGAGGAATGGGCTCACAGGGATTGTTGGACCAGATGACCTCCAGAGGTCCCCTTCAACTTCAACCGTTCTGTGATTGTGTTGCCCAAAATCCTGATTTGTTGAAGAGTTGTTTTTGAGGGGAAATAACACTTGGGACATGCAGCAGATCACACCAAACTCAACAACCTGATTCGGAGGCCTGGGCAGCAGCCCTGTTAGCCAGTGGCTCTGTTGCCATTTTACAACGTATCCCATCCATTCATGCCAGCCTTCTCCAGCTCCAAAGTTCTTGCCTGGGTCTTGAGATCAGTGGCCATGGACAATAGTGTGCAACATGTTGTTGCTGCAGCCTGCTTTCACCACCTTTCTGATGATAAGGTGCAAGGGCACATAATTTGGGAGCTGTAATTTCATACAATTCTTCTGTGGATGTAAGTTGTTGTTTATTTTTTGTTCTTTCTCCTACCCTTAAATTGAGCTCTCTTCAGGGAAAAAAAAAAAAAAAAAGGCTACAGATGAAGATATTTCTATGTCTTAATTCTTAGTTTTCCCTGGTGGAAGTTGTACAGCTTTTGGGAACTTTAAATTCTGCCAGCAGAGAGTCAGATGCGAGTAAGATCTGTTCTACTTTTCTCTTTTCCTGCAATACCACAGTCCCGCTTTTCTCTCTTACTTTTGCTATTATGGGCTACAAGGGCAATGAGAACAGAGTTGGGTTTCTGTTGATGAAGAATTTCATTTGCACAGGAATAATTTTCTGGGTCATCTCTAGCCATCAAAAGGTTACTTTGTACTGATTACTTGTGGAACAGAATCACTTAATGAGATTTAGGTTTAGACCTTAAGCTTTTCACTCTTTCAATATTGTTATTTTACTTGGGTCTCTCTTGCCTTGGCATTTAGCAAAACCAAATTGATAATGTTCGTTAGCATACTTTGCATTATTTAGCAAAAAATTGAGGATTTGATCTCTTCTGATTGTACTTTTATGTTTACTTTAATAAATGTGAACTGAAGAAGAAAATGTTGTGGGTTTTTTGGGGGGTTTTCTTTCTTCTTTTTTTTTTTTTTTTTTTTTTAACTTGTGTATTTGAAATAATGTCTGAATCCTGTGTTGTTTCCAGAACCTGCAAGCCCAGGCCAGGACTTGGACATGCCAATGGAAGTTGATAGCAGTGAAATGAACAGTGATGGCAGTCGAGGTCTAGATGATGCTGAAGAGCCCTCTCCTCCAGAGGACAAAATCTTCTTCATGGATCCATCTGACCTTGATGCAGACAAAGATGAGGAAGCTGTCAAAACCATCAGGTAAGTCATAAGGTGAATTTCTTTGCTCTGGATGTGAGTAAAATATTCTCAATATTGTGAGTAAAACATTGCTGATTAGCCCAGTTTTACTGCTTAAGGTGTTATTTTTTCATTTGTGTTTTTGTTTTGAACATGAAAATGCTTTGTGAAGTTATGCTGTCTCAAGAAAACCTAAAATATAAAAAAAATTAAATAGTATAGTCTCTTCTAATTGTAAAAAGTACTGTGCTATGACTGTTATCAAAGGAATAAAACCAGATTGTCAAAACATGGTAGAATGTATGACTTAACATGGCTAAGACTTGACCGAGGTCTTTGTAACTTTAGCCTAATTTAGTTACTGTTATAAATATGTTGATTTAAAAGGAATTACTCAAGGTATTTTAATATTCACATCATAGTCTATATGCATGTTAGGCAGAAGTTTGCTTTATTTATCATGAATGTGATTTTTCTGAAGTCTTCTTTCCAGTAACTGTTCATAGTTCCTTTAATCACATTTAATCTATTTTTACTTTCTATGTTATTCCGAATAGTGTCATGCTGATTCTCTTAAGTAATTCTTAATAACATAAGAGCTGTTATACTGGGTCAAACCAAAGGTCATTTTAGCTCAGGGCTTAATAGCAAATATGTGAGGAAGAGTATGTAGTGATACCTTCCCAACTTTCAGTGACTTATAGCTCAAGGACTTCCTGAGTTGGAAGTAGCATCTTTTTGGTGTTCCACCTCTAGGTAGGATTTTTCCATGTATTTCTTACTGGATTTGAATCAATTATAGTTTTTGGCATGTACGGCATCCTGTGGCAGCCAGTTCTACAGTGCAACTGTGTGCTGTGTTAAAGCATCCTTACATTTTTGGCTTTGAATCTACCTTATGACTTCGTATGTTTACAAACGTTTCTGTTAGTGCCATATGTAGGAGCTCTGCTGTTAAGCAGCAACTTAGTGATTGACTCCATCTTCAATGATATTAAAACCTGTACATTTAACTAATGACTCTGTCAGAATATTAGTGTTTGTCAGATCCTTGTCTGCAGCACAGTTAATATCCCTGAGCAGGGATAAAACTTTCTGGTGCAGCTGTGATTGGAGTTAGCACACCTCTGCTTATATTTTCATAAATTGAAAGTATGCATAGATAGGGACCTTCATTAGTGTAATAATATTAAGAAGTAGCATAGTCAACGTAGACAAGACAAAATAATAACGATGCTGATGCTAATTTTGTTTTTATGCTGGATTGAGACCATCAGTCTTAACTAATTATTCTGAGAGAGAATGATTTCCGTAGGTGTCCTCATTCCAGTGTGTTTCTTCTGTGTTCTGTAGAGTAATTTTAAATACTGCAACACTTGAACAATATATATATATATATATAATTGCAATATTGTTGTATTTTAATTTGTTAAATATTAACTGTTGGTTTTTTTAGTCCTTCAACAAGCAATAATATTCCTCTCATGAGAGTTGTACAGTCGATCAAGCACACAAAGAGGAAGAGCAGTACAATGGTGAAGGAAGGATGGATGGTCCACTATACTAGTAGAGACAATCTGGTCAGTGACTTTAGTTTCTTCCTACATTAACTTAAATTATTTCTCTAAACCAGTATATTTTATTTTTCTTATTTAGATATTCTCATTTACAGTATCATTTCAAAGAACTTAGTCCTGGTATTTATTGTAAAGAAATCTGATGCAAAGGAGAAACTGTAATTTAGTCAAAGTTCTTCATGTTGTGATTCAACAGTACTTTTTCTTCTCCCTTTTAAGAAGGGAGAAGCATCTCTAGATTGTCTTAAATTAATTGCATGTTTAAGATTTCAGCTTTCCTGAGATAGTAATTTGGAATAATTTGCTCTTGTCTTCTTTATTTTTAGCAGTTGAACTAAGTATTTGTATCAGAGTTTTTATTCTACTACATGAAAAGATGGAAATCAGTATAAAATGAGTGCTGAAATGGTTGACACTGCTATTCTCATGATCTAGATGTTTGTAAATATTTATGTGTAGATATGGGAGCCCTTCATTCCTCTAGCAATTCATGCGATCTAAAAGTAAGCGTTATTGAACACCACCCCCGCCTCCAAACTCACTATTCCTCTTGATGTCAGTGGAATAAAGAGTTATGGCTTCACTGTATGTCCTTGGGTATGCAAGCATCCTTCAAAAAGACTGGGTTGTTTCTTTGTAGTTCTACCAATAGTAATGTCTTAATTGAACCTTCTTAGGCAAGCGCTTTGGTTTTGTGTATTCAGGAGGAAGATAAGGAAGAATCACTTCCATTGGATTCTTTAGAGTTGTCTTATGGGAGGGAGTGAGTCCTCTTGTCTTTTGGTAGATGAATGAAAAGGATGAAGTGAAGAAATTTGCAGATCCCATGAAGCACAGTGTGTCTTATTGAAACTGTTCGTGAAAGGCAGCATAAATACTTTTGCATTCTTTGTCTATACGCAGGAGTCTGATTGAAGGTACTTCAGGAATTTAGAGAAGCAAAGTTATTTAAGCTGTGTTGAAATCAAGCTGAGGGATGATACTAGTCAGCTCAAGTTGCTGTAGTATTTTTACTTTTTGTGATTGTCAACTAAACAGACCGCTGCAAGTGGTCTGTCAGAAAGTGCCTTACAAAATTTTCCTTTAAAGTACAGTTTTCTAATATCTAGATGTATTTATCACCAGCCAAAATAAGTATCTAGCATATTTCAACTGAGATTCCAGCCAAGGCTGCTTCACAGACACAATTATCGTCAGCTGGCTACAGAAAAACTAAGGCCATGTAGCAGATGAAGGTGAATAGTTCTAGTGGAACTGTTTAGGGCAGACCTGGTATTCAGCTCTGATTTTATCTTTCAGTACAGCCAGCACATTTTTCCATGGACTTCTTTGGACCTCCTCATAGAACAGTGATGAGATCGGTCACCTTAGCTTAGCTTTTTTTCATCTATCAGTCTGGCTGCTACCTAGATGACATCTACCAAAAAAGGCTGTTCAAATGAAGTGGAGTATTCTGCCCCAAAGCTAAATACTTTTAACCAAGCAAGATCTCACAGAGCTTCCTAATGGGAGGAGACGTCCATCTTAGGTGTTACAACATCAACTGTTTCCCTTGGCTGCTCTGCTCTCAGCAATGTCAGGCTGTTTCCTATTCCTAAAACTTGGGCTTTTTATCAGGTCCAAAGAGGTTAATTTTAACAGCAATATCTGTATACTTCTTGCTGACCTTGGATAACAAGATATTTTACTCTTTATAATGAGAAATTTCTGTATCATTGTCTGTATTCTTTTCCTCACTCTGAGCCCATCCTGTCTCAGAATACGGTATGGGCAGATTGTGAATCCTTCAGTGAGTTATCAACCTGTTCCTTAATTCCCTCCCTCCAAAGTCTTCCCTGATTTGTGATTTAATAACGAGTATATAGGTATAGTATATATAGTATATATGCTTTCACCCAGTTTCCATTCAGTGCTGGTTAGGAATTCCATTTAGGAAAATCCATTCATGACCTAGCTTGCTTTATCTCCTGCAGGTAGTCTTAGCTTCCTCAAGATTGAAGTGATTTAAGCTCTGCTGTACTATGTTTCAAACTTTGTCATCCTAGGACAGAGTTAAGAGTCTTGGATTTTTGTCACAGAAAAGTGAGAATGGGTTTCTAACTATTATGAGCATGGTGCAAGTAAAGTAAGTTAGATTCATATAGCCATATTAGCTTTCTAAAAAGCATTTTTGTTTTGAAGAATGTTCCTCTGCTTAAAACTACAAGACAGTTATGTGCAACAGCTGATTCATGTGACTTTTTGGTGAGGAAGATATTTCTCATTGGTGGAGACTTTCAGAAAATGGCTATTTAGTCTGTGTTGATTTTTTTTTTTTTTTTATCCCCGAAGATATTTTGTCCACTTGAATCTCATAATCTGTCTGTCTAGCCAATGTATGCTTTTGACCTAGAATTCTATCTTGACAAAAGAATTAAGGACTTGTTAGACTTGCTTGGTCCTTGAACCCTTGCAATGTTGGTATGAGGGCACAGAGAAGAAAGCATGACTCACACAATTGTTACTAAATTAAAATAATTCAGATTTTATGAGCACATGGCACCTGTAGTGAAACCTGTGTAGGTAAGTGTTTTTCCTGTACCAGATAACTACTACTGTCACTACTATTGCTGTAAGGTGAGTGATTTTCTTTTTGTGGAAATAATTTTATGAGCCTCTTCTTGAGTTTAAAAAAAAAATCTTTATTCTCAAAGTGTGTATTTTCATGTATCTAGTCTAAGATGCATTGCAGATTAACATTAATTGATTATCTTAGTTAATTGAAGCATTTCTCTCATTTAAATAATTGGATAACAAAAGCCGGATGAGTCATTTATTCCTTACGTTTGTTTTACTGTGCATTTTGTAGAGAAAAAGACATTACTGGAGATTGGACAGCAAATGCCTCACACTATTTCAAAATGAATCTGGAACAAAATACTACAAGGTAATTAATGATGAGTAATAATTATGTTGCACTTGATTTACTTAGTGCTTTATAGATCTGAAATAGTCTTGTGAGCAGTATAAGTATTATCTCCATTTCCCCATCTTTTTTAATCAGAACTGTGACCAAGTTAATTGTTGGCCAAAGCTTGTAAGTGAGAAGGACCAAGACTAACTCTGAGAAGTTGCTTGCAGCTCCTGTTCTAATCCCCTTGAGTATGTCTCTCCTTACCTTTTACACATGCTGTTCTCCTGAATTGCCTAGCATACTAAGCTTTCTTCACAATTAGCAGATAATTTGTTTGGCCATGAGTCTAACGAAGGATAGGATTTTTGTGTTCTGTAAGTAGTGGCTGAAAGTTTGCATGCTTATGTATTTTATTTTGATATTCCTAAAAGGAAATTATTCCCAACTGTACAACTGAAAGTTGCAAGCGAGATTTAGAGGAGAATTTACTTTGCAGTCTGGCATTATATAAATGAAACTTAGCAATAAGTTTGGTGTAATGAGTTCAGTGGTGGAGTATTCAGAAAATGTGTTTGAATGTATAAACAGGATTTTTCCCTTTTCTTGTCTTACACCTTTAGGTGGGGGTCCAAATCTTGCAGCTTCTTCCTTTGTAACATCTCTAAGATCAAGCCTTTTCTCTGTACACTCAGCTAAACTTACCCAGATCCTTTTCATCCCTATCTTGACCAATGCAGTCTCTTCTCAGATCTCCCTGATACTTGTATTGCCCTGTGCATTCAAAACACTGGTAAAATATGTTCCTTGCTTGTTGCTCCATTGTGTCACTGCTTTTAGTCCTTTGATGTGCCCCTTTGCACCCCTTTTTAACTACTTGAATCTCAGGTTATTTGTCTTTGCTGTTAGAATAATTTACAGTTGTTGCCTTTACATTTATTTGCTCTTCATCTTAATCAGCTACTGTCTCTTATCCCTCTAATGCCAACCTGGTGTTCCCCTGCTTGTTCACTACTCTTGCAAGTGACGTGCACCTGTACACCTTCCCATGTATGTGGAATGTCCTCCTCCAGCTAGTGTGAACTTGCAACCATTTCTTCCTTCAGATCTGTTCTCTAGTACTGCTTGTACCATGGCAAGGTAGAGAAGTCAGGATAAATTGTTAATATCTATATGAAAGAGAATGTTTGCCAAAAACAATTCAGATACATGAAGCAGTGCTTGTTGACTAGCTTTTATAACCACATCCTCTTCTTAATGTTGTCTTGTTTCACTTTTTTTCCCCTGTCATGTTCTTCTCTAGCTAAGCTGTATAAGCTACAGGGGGGAAATAGTCATTCTGTAGTTGTGCATCATTTGTATGTGGTGGGGGCGTGTGTCATGCTTAATATAAATGCAGTTTGAGTAGGGAATAGTAGTTGTATAGAGAGAACTGTGGTGGGGCTGGAAGTCTCTCCTGACTCGTATAGAGGAATGCAGAAAACTGTGGAAAACTATGGGTGGGCAATGGTCATGCACAGTTTGACATTAGTTATGAAGCTCGGTATTTTAGCTTTGGTATTTTGATATATTTGCTTTGATTTCTTTGCAAACATTTAAAGTTTTGAATATCAGTATATTAAAATATTATGTGCATTTTCATTTTTTAATCTTTAATATTTTTCTTCAGGAGATTCCACTTTCAGAAATTCTCCAGGTGACTCAGCCTCGAGATTTTTCAAATGTGGTGCAGGGCAGCAACCCATACTGTTTTGAGATCATCACTGACACGATGGTGTACTTTGTTGGTGAAAACAATGGCAGCAGTCATCACAGTCCTGTTCTTGCTGCCACTGGAGTTGGACTTGACGTAGCTCAGGGCTGGGAGAAAGCCATTCGTCAGGCTTTGATGCCAGTCACTCCTCAAGCTAGCGTTTGCACTGCTGCAGGACAAGGAAAAGATCACAGTAAGCAGGGAGACAAGGCACTATTACTCTCATTCTGAAGCTGGTAGAGATTCCTTTCCAAAAAGTGCTTATTTAAAGTGAAGTATTGTCTGTCTATTCTCTGCTCAATTGGGTTTCTAATTTTCCACAAGTCTTTAAAAACTGACATTCAGGTTTGTGGAGGGTGGGCAAATCCTTTAATCTGTTGTAGCAGGAAGTAGCGGTTAAGAATCAGATTTACAATATGAATGGATGTTGCAGAGCTTTATTGTAGGACCATTAAGAGCTCACACATAGTTGCTGAATGTAAAAAAGGGACCACAGTTTAAATATTTCTAATATACTTCAGATTACACACACACACATATATATATATATTCAGTTTGTATACATATAATCTGAAAGAACTAAATTTGGATGCTTTTTGATGTTATCTCCTATATATATTTTTTTAAAGTGTGTGAGATGTCAGTAGCTAAAGAGAAGAGAAGGAGTTAGAGACACAAAGTAAATACTGCCAGTGATGGAAAGAACTTTTGCTGAGCTATGGGTAGTAATAAAAAAGTACCCTATTCTTCCTTTTATGCACCTGTCCTCCCTTTTTTTCTCTGGCATAGGATCATATTCATTATCTTTGGTTCCACTAAACTATATAGTGGAACTGTATCTTTCTCTTCAGACACATCCTTCTTCCTTGCAATGACATTCATTCACATTCTGTACTGAGATTTATACTTTAGTTTTCTTTCATCTTGCAGCTATTGCTTAATATTTTAGTGAAATTTTCTTCTGCAGGAGATTCTGAGATTAGTTTCTTGTCTCTGATATCTGGTTATTCTGCATCAGCAACAGTTAAGAACATGTAAATGCTAGTCTGAAGTAAAGGCAGTGTCAGAAAATACAGCGAGGGTCTGAAATGGTAAACTATGAAATGCCTGTACTGGTATCTGTATTTAATTACAGTGAAGAAACATAGCTGTAAGATAATACCTTATAACTGGCCTTATACATATCTAGAATGCTACTTTCGTTATAAAATTCTTAGTTCCAAATATATACACCAAAGCTCTCTTTGTTTTCTAGAACCTAAGGCTTGCTGTTGCTGAGAGACTTGCAAAGACAGTTGCTTTTTCCTAAATCAATATTTTTGCAGATATAAATAATAACATTTTTATATTAAAACTTGACAGTGGTAGGGAGTAGAACTGCAGGGGTAGATACAGAAAGGAAGTATTTTAGCATATTTAGGATTGTAGGAATATAAGAAACAACTATAGGTTGTTGGATGTCGTCCCATATTCTTAGTCAGCTCATGAAATTGTTTTTTAAACTCTAAAGCCCACAAAATGTCTGTTCATCTCTCTCCTTCCTGCACACTGTGAGCCATGAAATGTATCCCAAGAGCTTTTAAGAAAGTGAGACTTTGTTAAAAAAACCAAAAGCCTTGAATATGTTCTCTTAAATAAAAAGACCAGGAGAGGAGGGAGATATTGCTAATGCTGGAAATACTTGCAGCAGCTGGGAATTGGCAGTGTCAAAATGTCCACAAGATGCTAGCTAGTCTATTTATACCACATTCTGACCAGAAAGTAGCTGGAAATGAGGATGCTCTTCCAGTTTGACCCACAGGAAAGAATCCTTTCTGACCTTGTACCTGGTGGTTGGAGTGGGATGTTTCTGAGCTGAAATGAGAAAGAGACGACTAGTAAACTATTACCTGTTTTTTTCAGCCCTTATTCTTATGCATTTCATAAACTACAAAAATTGATTTATTTGGAAGGCATAACACAATCTTTACCTACCAGATATTTTATATTTTGTAGTCATCTGTGGAGAAGGATTCAGTGTGTTCTCTTTAACCAGTTTCAAAAACTGTATCTTCACTTTCTAGTTGCCTTGTTTCAACCTTGCTGCAGTTTGTGTTGACCTTAGTAAGTTTTTTGTCTGCCACCTTGTTTTTCCTTGTATTCTGTACTGTTATTCCAATACAGACTTGACTGTAGTCAATAATCAGTAGATACATGCAAGGCTGTAATTCCAGTTCATATTTCAGATGCAGTATTCAGAGTGTCTTTGAGAACTAGTATTTGTTGCTGTCTTAAGTTTGTAAATTCCTACTTTGAGAAAAAGCACAGGTGGCAAAACTCAGATACAGACATTTTCTTTGTTCTCTAAAATTGTGTTTTTTAAAGTCTAAAGCTCTTTCTAGGGTGATAAAAACTCTTTTCAAAGTGCTAGGAAATCTATAATGTATCTTCTATCTATTCATCTTGTATGTGAATTTGTTCTTTTTTTTTTTTTTTTTTTTGCATTAACATAACAAATGATAGGTGCCAGTTTGTCTGTGATGCTTCACCTCTGTCTTGGAAGTCAAAGGAAAGGGTTATTTTCTGCCTGCCTTGATGTATCTCTTCTTGCATCATAGTGTTACTCCTATAATGAAAACTTCATGTTAACATCTGCTGCAGGCTGAAAACTTATCTGCTTTTACTTTTAGATTACCTTTCCTAGACTTGTCCGTGTGTTGTAGTTCAGCCCCGATCGGGACCAGACTATGCAGTCTCTCTCTCACTCCCCTCACCCTCCGAGAGAATAGGGAGAGATAATGTAAGAAAAATGGCTCAAGGTTTGAGATAAGGACAGGGAGAAATCCTTAAAGTTACCGTTATGGGCAAAACAGACTCGGCTTGGGGAAAACTATTCATTTATTTCTAAAACTAGCAGGATAATGAGACAGAGAACAAGATGACCTCCCTCCATTCCTCCCTCTTCCCAAGCTTAACATTATCTCTACTACCTTCCCCAACCCCCCAAGCGGCACAGGGGGGAAGAGGGAATGGGGGTTGCAGTCAGTTCATCATGCATTGTTTCACACCACTGCTTTGTCTTTGGGGGAAGAACTCCTTACGTTCCTCCTCTGCTCCTTTGTGGGGTCCCTCCCATGGGCCCCAGTCCTTTTTGAAACTGCTTCACTGTGGGTCATCTCTTCCACGAGTGCAGTCTCTCCAGAACAGCTGCCCCAGCACAGACCTTCCGTGGGCCCCAGCCTCCTTCAGGCCTCCACCTGCTCTGGCGTGGGGTCCTCCACGGGCTGCAGGTGGATCTCTGCTCCTCCGTGGACCTCCATGGGCTGCAGGGGGACAACCTGCTCCACCACGGTCGTCACCACAGGCTGCAGGGGAATCTTGGCCAGGAGCCGCATTACTCCTCCCCCTCCTTCTTCGCTTCATCTACAGCCATTCCTCTCACAAGAAAAATTCTTCACAACAGGCTGGCAGACGCCTCTCAGGATCCTTTTTACATCTCATTCACTTCTCATCTCCTCTCCACTTCTTGCAGCCGGGCCGGGCTGAGTTGGGCCCAGTCGGCTGCCCAGCGGGAGGCCAGAGGGTGAGGCCTGCAAGGCCCACAAGGCTCACGCCTCCCCCTCTCTGCCCCCACTCAGCTTCTTCACATCTTCTCTCTTTTTTTTTTTTTCTGTTTTTCCCTTCTTAAATACGTTATTGCAGAGGCGTTATAACGGGACATTCTGCTACCAATTGGCTCGGCCTTGGCCAGCAGTGGGTCTGCCCTAGGCCCGGCTGAGTCCACTGAACAAAGGGGAGCGACTTCTAGCAGTTTCCTACAGAAGCTACCACCTTAGGCCCCCCTCACTAAACAAAACCACACCACCATGAAACAAACCATCCATTTATATTATGGATTTTATTGCTTTTTTAATTATCAGGTCTTCAGCTACTTGCTTTGCTTGATTTCTTTCCTTTTCTTATGCATTAATTCTGTATATCTTGATGCCACAGAAAATTAGTAACCACATTCATTTGACTATAAGGAATCTGCCTGATCCTCTTGTATTTTTCTATATTACTACCAGAAATTCTTAGTAGTTTAATGAACTCTGATACAGTTGCCACATCACTATTGCTTTTGGTTCTCTAGCTCTCTATTGTGTACATACTTGTACTATTCTACTGTTTTTGTAATAAGTGGTATGACCAAAATAGTCAAAACTCCCAGGGTTGTTTATCTAAATAAGTCTGTGAAAGCTGAGTTCCAGGGTATGATGTTTCTGCAGAACATCAATAAAAATAATTTCCCCATGACTCTGTTAGAAGTCAGTGAAGGTTTTTTTTTTTTGTTTGTTTTATTTGTTTTCCCTTTTTACTAGAAAAAGCTTGCACTTCCTATTTACTTACTCAGTTTTATCTTCTTTGTTGCAGAAGAGTTATCTCTAAGCATCTCTGTTTCAAATAGCCAGGTCCAGGAGAATGTGGTGAGTCATATGCATTATATAATAATGGTGCTTATTTGCCTGGGTATTACAGAGTAATTAATAGTAGCAGTGTCTCCATGAGACAGCAACACCAGGATATGGTAGCTGAAGTCTGTGTTATACACAGGAAATAATGTACCTACCTGGCACAGCTGTTAGTTTATATGCATGTACGTACCTGCTTACAGAGCAGCTAAGTGGATCCTCTCCAGGAAAAGTTTGTTATGTTTTTCCACTCCATTCAGGGTGACGATGGCACCCTTTACGGAGTTTGATTAACATCAAATGTAAATACAGCTTAGCTACTACTGATATGCTCATGAACATTTTGATTACTACTGATATTGGTGATTTCTTTTTTTTCATGCATTAGGATATCAGCTCTGTGTACCAAATATTTGCTGATGAAGTGCTGGGTTCTGGTCAGTTTGGTATTGTATATGGAGGTAAATTACATTAGATTTCATTATGCATTTATTAAGGTAGAATGTTTGTCTGCTTGATATAATTAGCCTTTTCATATTTACTTAGTTGTATCTAGAATGTCTAGATGAAGCTTATCTTGTTAAAAGTTTTGTTTGGATTACTTTACTGTGTCTCTCTGCAGTTTTAGGTACAGTATTTCTTACAATGCATTTTTTTTGCATTTAGAGTTTTACATTGGCATCAAATTTGTTTTAGAATATGCATTGCTTTTTGACCACAGTTAAATACAAAACAATCTCAAGTTTGAATTTGGCCTTGGTTAATGATGTGGGGGTTTTTTAATTGCAAATTCTAACACTGTTGTCTGTGTTATGCAATATTAGAAGTCATGTATTTAAGAAGGCTGTCAGTTATACCTATTTTTAATAATATCTGAGAGATGTGGCCAAAAGCTATTAGTAAAATACATATTGGAGTTTATGCTTTGACAGTGTTCATGCAAACATATTATTGACATATTTTATGCAAACAGTTGCCCTACGAATTTCTGTCAGCAGGATAGAGAGAGGAAATCTTTGTTAAGAGGTTCTCAGTTCTAGGTTTCAAATGCAGTTTTATCACTTTTAGTTATTAAAAACTTCTATTGCAACATATAACTCATTTATAGTATGTAATCAGAAAAAGAAGTAGTACTAGAAATGCATCATAAGAACTGTTTCTCTTTTTTTTCTTTTTTTTTTTTAATCCTATGTGTTCTATCTCAAGTGTTGAGAGAACCACACACCATAAAACTGGAAAGAAAGAAAAAGTGATTACTAATGATTTAAAAGTGGTAACCTTTCTGCTGCTATCATGTTGTCTTTCTAGTCAGGAAGTATTGTAGCTATGATTTTTCTGTGTGCCAATTGTGTAGTTAAATACTTTTCTCTATTACTTCGAACTGCGTCATGGAAATGCAGTTTGATGGTCTGGTTTTACATCACTCCTGAGAGAATTCTGATTTTTTTTTTTTTCTCCTGAATTTCTTAAAGCATAGTGTGGATCAAAGTATGCTGCCTCTCATGATTAGAACATGCACAAATGCAGACAGTAGTTTAATGTTTTGATTTTATTTCTATATATACTCTCCTAAATTACCTTTTAGATAAAACTCAGCTTGGTATTTTTCACTATTCAATGCTTAGAAATGCTTATAAGCATAATAAATGCTTAAAAAAAGGCTTTAATTATATTATTTTTTTTCACTTAAAGATGCCTTAAAATAGATAGGATATGCATATTCAGTTTCTTAAGATAAAATCACAAGCTGAAAGAGCAAGAAAAGAATATAAAATAATTTTTTTTTTTTCTGGCTCTGCACACTGCTTAATTGTTGCTGGTGTCTGAGGAGACTAGATCTGGTAACTTCTAATATTGGCATCTCTCCACCTGTGTAGGCTTTCTGAAATAATGATTACAAAACCTTCTATTTAAACAAATAAAGGTAAAATTAAGTTGCTTACATTGTTGTGGGGTTTGGTTTTTTTGTAGGTTGTGGTTTGGTTTTTTTTTTTTTTTGAGGGAGAGGAGTGTCTTCTATTCTGGACAAACATTTACAAATTGTAAATCACGAAGTTATAGGCTATTGATATCCAACTCCTGTTTCTCTCAGTGAGAACAGTTTCCCTTTGCTTTTCCTATTTTGGTTAGTATTGAAGGGTCTGAAAAACTGAGACAAAAAAAAACCTTGACAGTTCCTTACTGATGTAAAACTTGCCCTGAAACCTGGTTGGTTGTGCTTTAGTTAGGAAAATGAGTTTTCAAGCTGCTTTTCTGTTAATCTTTCCTCATGTTCAATTTTTAGCTCCAGTCTAGCTTCTGTATTTGTGTTTTATTAGTTTGGTGGTTTTGCTTTATGTTCTCTTGCAATCTAAAATTTATCTTCTGAGTTTTGCATCTAGTTCATAATTGATGGTATTTCTTCTACATTTTAGCATAATTTCATGTCTAGTGGAGCCAAAGTAACTTTCCATGAATCTAGGATTTTATTTAAGTTAGAGCTGGGTGATGTGATTTCTAGTATTTTGCCTAAAAATTGCTGATTTGTTACACACAAAATAACAAAACTCCCCAGATTTGTCTTTTGAGACTTCTGTCTGTATGCAGTTGGCTGTGACAGTCCATTTTACAGTGTATGATTTCCTTAGGACTAATGTAATCTTTTTAAAATTTATTTTTTACTCTCCAATTGTTAGTTCTGTTTGTTAACCTTGTAAACCCTTTTGAACCTTGAGTGATGTGTCGATTAACTGCCTTACTTTGTCCAGTGAAGATAAGCCTGGCTTTGTCCCTTTATTCATGATGATATTTAAGGCAGGTGCATTAGTTTGGCACAGCAGCCTTTGGAGCAGTTCCTATTCCCTGCCTAAGCCCCAGCCACCAGTACTGACTGCAGAGCAGCAGGTGAGGCCTGGCTGGGTGGTTAGCAAGGCGTAGCTGAGCTCCCAGTAGCAGTTCCAGTAGACTCCCCTGTGCTGCTTGCACTTGTAGCTGTCCATGTCGTCCCTTCTCCTAAAATGGCTTCCAGATCCTTCTACTGAGCAGATAATGACTTTTTTCCTTTGGTGCAGACTTATTACTCTATGTTAGTTTAGTATTAAATATTAAATGTCTTAAGATCATCAAGGTCTTGCAGTGTGTGGTCCCCATTAACCTCTCTGATGTGAGCGTGACAGAAGTCAGTTTGGCAGTTGTGGAGCAGCTGGGTAAGCATTTACAGCTGCTCACTTAGCCCTTGAAACATCCTGTCTGTGTGTTGCAGAATGCTTCTTGTGTAGCTGATGCACGTTGTGGCAAGGAATAGTATTTGGTGCTATCAGCCTGTTTTTCTTCTTACCACAACCTTTTAGGGCTTTTTGATCACAACAGACTGCCTCCTGGGTGTTAACATGTTCTTCACGGCACATAATTACCCTGGTGTTCTCTTAGAGTATTAGATATGATTTCTTGTGCATGTGGAGCCCTTAAAAGTATGAAACCACTGGAGAAGACTTGTAGATCTTTCTTCACATTTGTCTTGAATAGCTTTGTTGTTGCTTTTTTACAGGAGAGGCAATATTTTGTGAGAGGAGGTATTACTTGCTAATGTGCAAGTCCTTTGCACAGACAGAAACTTGATGTAATACACCTATGTCGATGTGCATACCGGACTAGTTAAAATTTATCCGCAACCTTCCTGTTGAGGCCCATCGCTTCTTGTTACTCATATACCGGTTGCAATTTTACATATAAATATAGTAACATTGTACACTTGTACAAAATAGACTTGTTTTCCCAAAAAGGAATTTCAGCTGCAGTGTTTTATAGCTATGAATTGCTTCTGCCTCTTGATGGCTGACATTGACTTTCTGTTCAGGAAAACATAGGAAGACTGGAAGAGATGTGGCCATCAAAGTAATTGACAAGATGAGGTTTCCAACTAAACAGGAAAGTCAGCTTCGTAATGAAGTAGCCATTCTCCAGGTACAAAAGTATTTTTGGATCACATTGGAGTTTGTTTTAAGCCATTAATAAGATTTTGTAATGTGTTTAAGTGCTCTGAATTGATTTCTAAATCTGTGTATGCAATCTCTGAGCCTTTGTAAAAGGGAATCGTAGAATTCTGAGTGGGAATTCCTGAGTATTTGGTAGGATTGATAACTTGGGAGTGGTATCTACCCCCTATAGGGGATCCACTGAAGACAGGTACTTTGGCTCCATGTTGTCTCCTGCAGGTAGCAGGAAACTGTATTATTTTGGCCATCTTCCACTGCTGGCTTCTCAGTCTATGAGTGTTCTTGCATGTTCTGTACTCAAGCTACTGAGTGTATTGACTGTAAGATTAATAATTATGGATAATTTGTATTAAAACAAATTAGTCTTAGTAGTGATAATTGGCATGTTTCCTGGGTTGACGTTTGTTTCAAGCTGGTTTCTTGCCTCAGATAAAAGTTTTTTAATCTCTAACTCTTCACTTAACTGCTTTTTGATTTGAGGTATAGCATTTTTATGTAATTTGGGATATTTCATATTGTTTTATTTTAATGATATACCTGTACTACTTTATTTTAGAATTTGCACCACCCTGGGATTGTGAACCTGGAATGTATGTTTGAAACTCCAGAACGGGTCTTTGTTGTGATGGAAAAGCTGCATGGGGATATGCTAGAGATGATTCTTTCCAGTGAGAAAAGTCGACTACCAGAACGAATAACTAAGTTCATGGTCACTCAGGTTGGCATCTTTGAGAGGAAAAGCTAGATTTATCTTTTGTAATTGTGAAAATGGAGTTTGGAGAAGGAGTTTTTTGTATTGTTATTTAAAAGAGACAGTAAAGAGGGCTGCACATCTAATGACAGTTGAATAAACATGGAAATAATATAATTTTAAATGTTAATTATGTTAATTTTTTTGCCCTTCTTTCGCAAGACATAACATTATGGACATCCAAAGATGTATGTCAAAACAGTAAGCATTCGAAAAGAGAGAGAGAAAAAAAAGAGAGGACAAAAAAAAAAAAAGGAAAATCAAAACCATTAGTTCCAGGTCTTGATAGGCTGGAAAAAATAGTACTTGCACAGTATGTACAGGTTAATTCTTGAAGACTGTGTTGATACAACTTACTGTATTGCTTAGTGCTTGTGGCTTTTGACATTTCTGATCCACTTGAATAGTTCTGAAAATGTTCTTTCCTTTTTGTAGATACTTGTTGCTTTGAGGAATTTACACTTCAAGAATATTGTGCACTGTGATTTAAAACCGGAAAATGTACTACTAGCATCAGCAGAGCCATTCCCTCAAGTGAGTGAAGATTAAAAAATACTTCTTTCATCACTTTTCGTTGTTCTTTTTTTGAAAGAAATATAAGCATTGCAGCTTAAAAGGTGACCTCTTGTGGGATTGTTCAACTGACTTAGTCTAAAATTGCTTGAATGACATGTATTATAGTTGTCTTTTTTTTATTATTATTTTTTTTTTTTTTGTTTCTCCTTCCAGCTCTTAGCGTAGCTTTATGCTCAGTGGTCTGTTTCAGTTTCTTTCCCCTCGGATGTGGATCTTGTCTCACAGCAATGCTGTGCACCAGCATTCTTTATTTCAAGGAGTCTGAGAAATACAACTACTGCCAGCACTTGGCAAAAG
Source organism: Chlamydotis macqueenii (assembly GCF_036417535.1). Taxonomy (NCBI): domain Eukaryota; kingdom Metazoa; phylum Chordata; class Aves; order Otidiformes; family Otididae; genus Chlamydotis; species Chlamydotis macqueenii. The sequence goes on along the minus strand of NC_141558.1, from coordinate 90,743,326 downwards.
CCTGTGTAGACTGCATCTATTTTTATGCTTATGAAGAGCGCGTGGAAGTTGGTATTCCGGGTTAGTGAGAACAGTCCAGTGGAAAAGGCATAGGACTAGAAGCTTCAAGAACAGTCTTTTTTTATTCTGTTCCAGTGCTGTCTGACCCTGGGAAAAAAATTTGTGCCTGTTGTGCATCTTCTTCCCCTCCTTGCTCTTGTCTGTTGTGCTTATAAGCTGTTGTGAAAAAGGACTGGCTCATTTGTCACTGATCAGGGATCTTCATCATCACCATGTGTGATATAACACTGTAATATAAACTAAATAGCTAAGAGAAATGCTGTTCAGAGGTATTAGTGTTTATGTACTGTCAACACTTAGCCCAGTCAACTATTACTTTAGATATTATGGATTTTATGGAGATTATACAGAAATTAAAAGCTGCTAGGCAGCATCAGGGAATTACTTTGAGTCCTGTGACACTAATGCAGAGTGGAGTGGACTTTGAGAGTCACTGTATGCCTGTGCACTGCTCTTTCTTACACCCTGAGGAGGACTTATTAACTTTGGGTTAGTGCTGGACTTGATCTCAATCCTTTTTTCTGTACAAGTGCCTTCTGTGTTCAAGTTAAGGAACCATCCTGGAACCATGAAGATTTAAGCATTAGTGCAGGCACCAGCTGTTGATGCTTTATACCTGGATGATTATTGGACTGTTCTGTCCAGAGCTGGCTGGCCTGAGTTCTTGCTAAAACTCATTGTTTGATTTCTGTGTAGCTAAAGCCTTCAGCTTCATGAAGATGATTAAGAGAAATGAGATCTGTCTAGGATTCACATGCTTTTAAAATTTTGCTTCTGTGCCTTGTGAGGGTATGGATTTGCCTCTGAAAATGAGCTGAGTTTGGAATCAGGATTTTTGTCCTTATTTGCACATTTGTGGCCATGTACTACACAGACTGCCTCAGACTTGAGTACGCGCAACGCCAGTTCAGGTCTCAGTCTGAAGCATGCTCCATCCGCAGTCTGCAAAACCAGCAACTTAATACCTGAACTGACTGACTTACGTAATGTTTTGTCTCTGTTCTAGTGCATACAGTGTTTAAGTGATGGCAGAAATGGTATCAAGTACTGCTCTAGTCTTGAACAGTAGCACGCTTTGGAGATCAAGCAGGGATTTCTCAGTTTAAAATATATTTCTTTTGCAGGTGAAGCTGTGTGATTTTGGCTTTGCACGTATCATTGGTGAAAAATCTTTCAGGCGCTCTGTAGTGGGGACACCTGCTTATCTTGCCCCTGAAGTGCTCAGGAGTAAAGGTTACAACCGCTCTCTAGATATGTGGTCCGTAGGAGTTATTGTCTATGTGAGCCTTAGTGGTACATTCCCGTTTAATGAAGATGAGGATATAAATGATCAGATTCAAAATGCAGCATTTATGTACCCACCAAATCCTTGGAAGGAAATTTCTAGTGAAGGTAAAGAAATGAATTTTCTCTATTAAAATGTCTTTCTACGTACATAACACATTCAAATGCTTAAACCTCAAGGTTCATTCAAATAGGTGTGTGAGAATTACTGATAGTTTGAGTTCAAGTAGACTATGCCAAAATGGATAGATATGAGCTGGCATATATTTGTGAAAGACAAATTGTCAAATATAATGTTTTAGATAATTTTCAGTGAGATTTAGCGAGAAAAATTAATTGCCTGCATGCGAAGTGGGTTAAGTAACTTGAAACTTCCCAAAATTTCCAATGAAAAGTTAAATCATGTGTGAGTATTTGCTGAATGCTGATCTCAAAACATATTTTTAGCTGAACTGTAGTTACAGAAATGGTTCAAAGTTGAATCTGGAATTTTAGTTTTGTACATTAACAAGTGAAACAAAACCTGTGTCTAAATGTCAGGTTTGAACAATCTAGAAGTTTACAAGGTTGGTCTCTAGAGCTCTCCAATGCTAGCTTTGTTATTAGTAATGTATGTATAATTAACACACAGGTAGATGTGGAAGGGTATGTACAAAAGTATACAATACTGGAAGTATCTACATAATTTTGGAACACGGGATTATGCTCAAGTTACTTAGGCACTTCTGAAAAATCACTAAAATCGGTAAGCGAAAAGATTAACAAGTAATACAGTAAAGCTTTTAGTGTTTCCATCAAAGGGGGAGGAGCTTACCCCATACCTATTTTGTAGCCTCCTTTAACATAAGCAAAGCTAAATATACAAGTCAAGAGCTTGATTAAGTTTGAGAGTTCAGTAGGATATACACACACACACGCATTAAAAATTCACTTTCACTGCAGCATGTGAATGATGATAGAGGTGATTAGTATTTAAAGAATATAACTTTTGTTGTGTTCTTCTTTGTCAGCCATTGATTTAATAAACAATTTGCTTCAAGTGAAGATGAGAAAACGTTTCAGTGTTGACAAGTCCCTTAGTCACCCGTGGTTACAGGTAAACCCATCTGTCCTTTTCACTGTGTTTATAGCAGGTGAATAATGATTTCTTTTTTTTTTTTTTTTTTATGAAATCTGTCAGAGGGTTATTAACGCTGCTACTATCAAAGTCTGTTAACAACCATTCATGGAGGCTTGAGTATTTCTGGCTTTAGCTTTACATTTTATGCACTCCAGGGTTCTGCCCATCTGCTAATACCTTCTTTCCTCAAGGAAAATGTTGTCTCTCTCTCCCACCCCTCACTTTCTGTCTGACATCAACATAGTTTCCCTCTTCTGGCATCTCGCCTCAGTGCAGGCAGTGATGTGTGCATGGATGCACCGATATCAGTATAGAGACAAACATTGTTCAGTGCTGAAGCGGACACACAAGCTGATGTGTGCTCTGACGTGTAGTCATTTTAGAAGAGAATTGTTTGGAATGGCATTTATCTGCTTGTTTGACGCGGGTTCCTTTCGCAATGGTTTCACAATACTATACACACATATCCACGGACACAAATCACTTAAAAGACACTAAGAGGACAGTCCAATTAATTTTGAGTACAAACAATATTGGAATGAGTATAATTTCATGTATGTGTATATATACAATTAATTTTGTAATAAAGCTAACATAGCAACCTTAGATACCAGCTTATTTGAACCATTCTTTATGGACACTCTGTTGGGGTATTTGGTTGGGTTTTTTTCTTTTTAACAAATTTTGTTGATTATATCTTATGGCTATTTATACTAAAAGTAGAGACAAACTGCAGAATTTATCTGTGAGTATGTACTGCTGCTGTTTCTTAAACTGTTTCCTTAAATCTCTTCTCTTTAGGACTATCAGACTTGGCTTGACCTCAGAGAATTTGAAACACGCATTGGGGAGCGTTACATTACCCACGAGAGTGATGATGCACGCTGGAAAGAACATGCTTATGAGCACAACCTTGAATACCCCCAGCATTTTATTATGGCTCCTAATCCAGATGACATGGAAGAAGACCCTTGATTTATTAATTATGCTAAATTGCAGCAAAGAAGGACACTCCAGAGAGAAACTGAAGATAAGTTTTGGAACAACTGTTGCTTTTTCTGAATGCTGTACACATAGTTCAGTGTACAAAGCCTCAGAGGATCCTGCATTGACATGGGAATAGACTGTCATCTGACAAGCTTTTCTCCATCTCTGACTTAAACTATGAGTAGTTACTGGACAGTGGGATGAGCCCCACTGTGTAACATTTCACCGAGCTGTGTGGCTACAAAGCCATTACTGAGGTGTACTGTGTACAGATTGAACGGTTTGTATGTTTTTCAAGGTTTGGTTGTTTTGTTGTTTTTTTTTTTTCATAGCCTACACAATAAGAATTTTGTAATGGTTTTCTAATCCCCATTTACTAGGCCATAGAGTACTGTTTTCTGTTATTTAGATACATCTCCTGTTTCCTAAACTGTGCATGGCGAACAGAGACTGTAAAAGGAAATCAGTGCAGAATACTTTGGCTAATAGCAAAACACGGTGGTTTAGGTCAAATATGGCTTCATAGATGAAGGAATAATTCGCTGCTGCTAAGACAATTAAGTATGTGTGTCTTTGCCCTAACTGAACTTTTTTCAGATACCTGAAAAAAACCAAAACTCTGTAACTTCTTACATTCCTCTTGAAATGCTGGCTGACAATCTAAAGAGATGACAATCAAAGCTATGCTAATCCTTTATTTTGTCTGTTAAAGCAATAAGCCACAACAGTGTGTTGCTCTGCAAGGCTGGCACACGTCATTGATACACACCAAAGGCATTTTGCCTTAAAACTATACAAGTAATGCACAGAGAGCACACAAGACTTGATGTAGCATATCCTTTCACTCTGGAAAAACAGCTTCTAGCAGAAGGTTGTGGAAGAATAGGGAAAAATACATGCAGCTTTCTTCTGTTGTTTTGAGAAATTAGATTTTTAATTTTTTCTAGTATTTTTATAATTTTTTTTAAGGTTCCCTGGACTTAAATCAAGAGTAGTTTGTAGCCTGCTAGCTTGAACCTTAACTCTGCTCAAAACCTAGGAGTAACAGTGGATACCAAATCACCTGTTGCTTCTGCCAAGGCAGCTGGATTGTAGGAGAAAAGGCTTTGCCTTCTGACCTTACCTTGCAGCCCCTCCCGTACTCTTTACTGTGCTCAGTGTTCTTGTTCAAGCTGAATGAAGAGTCCAAAACCAACTCCTAATTCAGTTCCTTATGCAGATGCCTCAGTTGATGGATTTCCAAGCGCTTACTGGACTTGTGGCAGAATAGGGAGGAAGCAGCAGTATTCTTTGGAAAGGATTCCCTCAGATGACAGTGTAACAGTTAAAGTTCATGGTATTTTCAAAGAAGTTTGAGGCCACGAATGCTAAATGCAAATGGAAGAGGGGTTTTTGGTCCTATTTTAAAAAAAACAGAAAAGGTGAAATATTTCCTTTTGTGTGAGATAACAACATTATGCTGCTGGAAGGTGCTGGATGGCTGTACGTATCCCTGGTGTGCCGAGCTTCTTAACAGAGCTTGGTTTGAAATACTTTTAAAAATACTGATACAGGCTTGAACTGCAAAGTCAGTGAGAGGCTTTAGAGCATCTCCTCTCTCTCCTACAAAACTTTTTTTTTTTTAAGGAGGGAGGATATGTGTGTAGATAAGTGGGGTTTTTTTTTGTTTTGTTTTGTTTTCCTACTGTTGTTATTCAGGTAAGGAAGCAGGTGAGCAGACTTTTTTGAAGTTGTTAGATATACATAAAATACAGTTCTTTCAGGGCTGGCAGCTGCTTGCAGTAACAGAGACCTGGCAATAAAGTCAGTGGCTGTCGCAGAAATATGTACCCACACGTAGGTTTGGGTCTGTAACCCACCTTTTCTTTTCCTGTTGCACTTAATCTAACTGCCACTGCATTTTGTAGATGTCTGAGTTGGTAAAGGCTGAACTCTGGCTTCCCTGTTAAGATATACCAAACTTTTGTACAAAACCTTGGTGCAATCTGTATGGCAGTTTCCTACAGCCACAGTGGGCAGAGCATTTCAGTCCTTCCGACCACCATGTGTCCCATGTTTTTCTCAGGTTTGGGCGGGGGACTTGCCTCATGGCAGTCCCTGCCCCTCCTGCACTGGGGGTCATCCTCCCCCTTCTATGCTGTCAAGGCATTGTAAAGGAATTCAGAAGGGGCAGAATTTGTCCCTTAACCTTGCCATCCTGTTCAGGCAGGGTTTCAGGACTGACTCCTCTGAGAGGCACTATTTTTCATCTTTGAAACCAACACAATCACCCATGAAGTTGGTATTCTAGTATTTGCCCAGGCTTGGCAAGGGAAGCAGTGCTTTTTTCCCAACTTCTGTTGCTCAAGTGACCGAGTTTCAGTGAAGCCATTGCTATCTTCCATCCTAACTGTAATAATGTAGATATGGTCTGGTTTTAAACTTCAGATTTTATACTTGAGCTGTCACTTCAGGTTTTCTTGTGGTTTTGTTTTTTGTTTTGTTTTTGTTTTTTTTTTTTTTCTTATTTGTGTTAAGGGAGGGAAGAAAGCCAGCTCAGTCACTTGAAAAAGCACAACAGGAATAGAGGAAGAAGGTGACAAAAATGAAGTAGAAGTCTTGGCTGATGTCTCTCCCCATGAAGTCTGCTCTGTTCCAAAATACTGTATGAGCTATTTATTCAAGTTGTATTAAAAAAAAAAAAAAATGCTGTTGGCATTTGAAGGAGATTAGCTGACCGTATATGCAGACTTATGGGGCCAGACAATAGAAGCCACAAGCAGCCAATAGTCGAGGAACCAAAAAATCAGATGTACATTAGGAGTAAACTTTCTTCAGAGTAGTAAAAGTAGCTGAGTTTTTTATTCCCTTTTTTCCTACCTTTACTGCAAACTGACAGCAGTAGGTTACAGTGTTCAATATCCTTACCCCTAGATGAATTAAGTTGCGTTCATTCAAGAAATAGTGCTATGATGCTAGAAAAAAGCTCATGTAAAATTTATAGCCTGAAAAGGACACTGTCAAGTACTTTTATATTTTTATACATCCCATTGTTTGTAAATATCCTCTGATAAGCTTGAAAATAAAATTTATTTCCCTATCAGACTTGTTCTTTTTATTTACATGAATTAGCTCTCCTATCAAATGTTCTTAGAAGTAAATGTTTCTTTATACATCCTTGTTTTTGCAGCTGTCATTAGATATTCCCTGCTGTGAGAATTCTGTTAGGAGGTGCTTTGGAATGAATTAACTCCTTTTGCATGGTTTCTGGCACCATTCTTTTCATAAGAATATCTTCAAAAATGTCAAGGCATCTTGTGTTTTAAGCAAGTACCAAAGCTGAGTACATATAAAGCCTCTTCAGCACCTCTGTTTCTTACTGTCAAGTTTTAACTTGATTCCACTAGTAAATACTTCACTCAGCTCTATTAGAAGACCCCTAAAACCTTGTTCATTCTCTGCTCTGTGTATGCTGGTTTCTGTATGTGCAGTGTTTGATTTTTACACATAACTGCTCTGAGTAGGTCAGTCAATGGGCTTCGTGTGCTGCACTAGATTTACTCTGAATGGGGCTAGGCCCTGAAGTGTAGATTGGTGTGAGGAAAACTGCCTGGAGAAGTAATGTGACATTTCATGTGCTTTCAGTTGAAGGCAAATCAAAATATTTTGTTCTTATCTTAACTGTGTATGTATGCTGATTACATTATTGCAAAACTGTGGGTGAAACCATGAAATGCAGGACTTTATTTTACTTTGATTTTTTTTTTTTTTTTTTAAATAAGTTGCTATTGAAACCTACTGCTATTAGCCATTTTGCTGTAGTATTTGAAATCACTGCAGTAAGAGTTCACCAAATCCAGCAATGGGTGGTAAGGCAGACTTCGATTCTGGCTTACGTTTCCTGTCGGGTTGTTCAAGTCTGTGATGAGGCAGAAGGGCAAAAAAGTTAAAACAGTCCCCCATTTTCTCAGGATTCATAAGCATATCATAGCTGTGAAGTAACTGCTGATGAGTTGCCGAGTCACATGAATTCTGCAAGAGCACCTAAAAAAAAGAAAAGAATGTAGGTTGTAGCCCTTCTTGCTTGCTTATAAATTCCCTCATAACTGCAAACTCTTATAGTCCCCCTTTTCACTTACGCTAACCTAACGGTGCCATAGTGTTCAGTAGAACTGGTGAGATCCCTGGTGGAGCTTATAAATTGATACATGTAGCAAAGTTTTGCATTGAAGACTCATAAATACAACATTATCCGTTTACTTTGAGGAATCCAGAGTAACTTATATCTAGGAGAAGCAACTCTTTGATCTCGCACGTACATATTGTTTTAAACAACTTTCTTTTAAAATCAGATTTTTTTAATAAAAGCTCTCTTGCTGCTTAAGAGCATTGCTTGTGAATTAGGAGAGCTTATATACCTGTAAACACTATCATACCTGCAATCGGAGGTCAATGCCCATGTTTTTTAAAAACTCCCGCTGTTTTATGGGGCCCAATGTGGCTGTTCTTCCCTGTGTCATCTTTCGAAGATAGCTGAAATCAACATCTGCTGTCAGGTCTGCTGTACCTGGAGCGCTCAGCACATCATGAAGTTTGTGATTCCGGAAACCCTGAAAAATTAAATTCGAAGAGCATACTCAGCTGTACCCCTAGCTACGGTAGGTAGCTGGGGCTAGCAAAGACTAAGTTGTGCATCTGAGGGGTAAGAACAGCAAATTGTACTTTGAAAATTCAAGATAAATGTACCAAGGGCTCAGATTATCCTTTCTGTCTGGCAGAAACCCTTATGGGTAGTGATTAAATAAGAACTCAATTACTCTGTTTTGATTGCTGCATAATGTGGTTCTTGCTATTATGTCCAACCAAGACCTTTCTCTTACAATAACTTAATGATGCAAGTGACAAATAAAAATTCTGGCTTCTTACTCAAGGTAAATGACTTACCCGGAAAGTGTCAGTTTTGGTTCCATCATGACCATAATCAGCAACCAGTGCAGCCCCACCATCCTTTTCTATACGACAGGCAAGCCTCTGAATGATGACACCAGCCTCAGGACACACTTCCACATGATCTCTTCTTTCTTCAGGCTAGTGCAGGGTTCAAAGATCAAAACATCTGTATTAGCAAACAAGTACGGGGCAAGAGTTCCTCACATGTGACGTCTTGGGATTGTCATCACTTCACTGGGGCATAGAGGTCCAGGGGTGCATTCTAGGTACCTAGAGCTTCAGCTAGTTTTTGCCAACAATCCTTTTCAATCAGTATTTTCCGAATGCTGGATTTCAGTCATCTCTTCTACAACCTACAGTTAGCTGAAATGGAAGTTTTTGTAACGAGTAAGAATACCTGCATCAGGTGGAACTACATGACCATGGTACCGAAAGAATGAAAACAGCTCTTCAGCTGCGCATAGCCTTCAAAAAGGCCTTTCTGTTTGAAACTTTGTAGTTGGTTTTAATCTCAACTACTTTGTTTTGTAACTGTAAGAATCCAGTGAACTTCAGAAGAAAAGAAGAAATCAGACACTTTTGTTACAGGTCAGTATAGCACAGAAGTACCCTGCTGCACTGAGTTAAGAGCCTGGCTTAGGCAGGGCCACTATTGAGATGGTGATCTGACACATGCAAGCCAGAGCTCTGTCACTTGCTGCCTCAGTTCACTCTGACACATTTTGTCTGTTTAAGCTCTGATTTTGCAAAGTTTCACGTACATGTTTATTCTTCTGCTATATGGTCACGGTGTACAAAGTTAAGTACTTGTGGAAGTTTTGCAGAATGGAAATAGTAAGCTGTGTTTGCTCACGTACAGAACGAGAACCCTCCACTTGCTGTCAAAGTAACTGAGAAGCAGTAAACGTACTTGAAAGAGGCAGCAGAGATGTAACTACACACTCTGGTAGGCATAACCTTACCTGAATAAAGTTTTCTGTTGCAGGGGTACTGGATGGTGATAGGACAAACCGCAGCTGGTCAGGAACTTCTGGATCTATATCAACCAACACTTCACGCCAGCCTTTCTCTGTTCTCTGTTTAATGAATCCAAAGTTCTCATTGTACAGTCTAACGGGTACAACAGTATCTTGTTTATTTGATTGAACTAACATGTCAAGCATTTTCACAAGTGTTTTAAGAACATAATATGCTTTTAACAATGATTATTCATTCCTATTTAATTCCAGTAACTGCCTTGGAAAAAGCTTGTGGCAGAGACTTGTCTGCAGAGTCAACAAAGAGGTTTAATTATACCTCAAAGGAATAAATGGCATTGAGAAAAATACTGCCTCTTCTATTGACAATGCACCATAACTCATCTAAATAAAATAAATTCATTCTACCTGTGATTTTCATAAATCATCAAATTGAAGTTGAAAGTTTCTTCTGAATCCTAACTAGACTTTATTTTGCTATTATCATTACCATTCAAATGAAAGCCCTTCTGAGCACTGTCTTCGTTAGTAGTGGTATGTAAAATAATGTTGAGGTTAAAAACTTATTAATGTAGCATAAGAAATAAACTTGAGACTTCTGTAAGCAAAATAAAGTCTTTAGGTTTCTGTAAGTTTTTCCATTCAAAAACAATTAACTAATTTTACAGTTATCAGCTGAATTAACCTTTATTTGTCCAAGTTCAGTTAGAAATATTTTATCACCATAGACAATGCACGTATCTGGCTTGGCACACTAATTCTATTCTGCCTCAAAGAGAAAAGGTATTTAAGTAGATGGTCACAATTACAATAATCATCTTGCTATACCTGAAACTTATGTATTGGCAGGGCATCAAAAAACTCATGTGCCAAGTAAAAGCTGTAACCTGCGGGAAAGTAAAAAAGAATGTATTAAATTACTAATGCTTCCATAGCAGCTTCCAGTTGAAAATGAAAGTTTTTAAGAATTATAAAGAATTAAACTAGTTAACGTGGCTGTGAAATAATTATCCTTACTTCTAGCTTGGACACATCAAAACTGGCTAGCTCTAGCTTCCAGTCCATGAATTTTAGATCAGTATCTCATAAAAGGAGATTCAGACAAAGCCAGCAGATGGTTTCCCATGAAAATAAAATGTCAGGATATATGAAATCCCAAAATGAAGGCAGTCAGAATAGGCAGCAGTTATAAGAATGAGTCAAGATCTTGCCTTGGGCTCATACAAAAGAAGTAAGATCAAATATGTATAGTAACTACTTTTCTATCCATTATGAAGGCTAACAGAACACCTCCACTATCAAAAACTGCAAATGAAGGAAGGACGCTGCCCCTGTAACAAGACATTCAAGCTCCTTACCTGGCGGCACATCTTGAATGTCTCTGTACCAGAAAATGGGAATTCCAGTCTTGCTAATGCCTTTCATGTAAGCAGACTTGTCCTCCGGGTTTGACTGCACCTTCCCTCCTGTCAGCATCAGTGCTTGGGTCTCGCTGAGTTTGGGACTCACTTCTACCAGATGAATAGAGACATCACATTTACTAAGTAAAGAGGCAAGCTGGTTGAAGACCTATAAAGGCAGATGAATTCTATTAGGCACAATCACGTGCTGTGTACATTGAAGGTTTAAGAATTAACCTTTAATCTCATTATTTATATTCAAGATAAAAGATTTAGTTGGCTTTCATTTAACAAAACAGTCTCAGTGAAAGAGACTCCATTTTGCTCCTCCAGAAAGAAACGAGAATTTCTTCATCAATCTTAATAAAGCCTTCTACGCTTCTACTGAAGTTGGCAAAATACAGGACATGTTACACAGCTGTAAGGACAACAACATGAAACGATAATTTAGAACAGTAATAGCCTGAGATTGAGTAGCTCCTCTTATACCTGCAGAAGGTTTAGCATGAGGAGAAAAATGGTTCAGTTTTCCTAGACACTATAAACAACAAGTGCTCAATATCCCACATTTCACTGTGGTTATTAAGACTTCTTGTTCATTAACATATGTAAGCAGAATAAAAGTTCTTCTGATGTACCATTTGTTTTTGATTTGTTTTTGAATCAGTACTATTTTAATTAATAGCCATGCAAGTGTGATAGAGCAGAAAGGGTTAACTCAGAAGAAATAAGCCCCTGAAAGCCCCAAAGGAACCTACGCAACTTCACCCCTGTATTACTGTCCTCCCCTCTTCTTCCTCCTGCTTGCACAGAGGCCTCCCCCCACAGCAGCACCACCCTAAATGGTTTTTAGTTTGAACAATGGTTTCCTATACAAAAATAATTTGTAACGGAATATTCCTGTATTACCTACCCGTAATATATCATCAGTCAGAGTGCCCCTCCCTGGGCCCAGTTCCACCAGCTGGAATGCTTTCGGTTTGCCCGTGGCTATCCATTCACTAATATACCATATTCCTATCAACTGACAGTGAGAAACAACACAAAGCAGGAGTTACAGCGTAGGCTGAGAACTTGTGGGAAGAGGTATCTGTCTGTTGTCTGATAGTAACTAAGATACTGTTCAATATTCTCTCTCTGTATTTTAAAGTTAAGAAAAAACACTACAATACATAACTTTGCCCTCTGAAGTATTAAAATTGCAATTGTTTTGCTGTCAGACTAGCAGAAGCAGCTCTCCACCAGTAAACGCGTGGGATGCTTTTCTAGCTGGAGACTAGAAAGCTGTTATTTAAGGCTCAAACGCAGCTCAGCGCCCTACTGCCTCTGACAGCCGTTCTGCACGACAACGCATTTCCCAAAGTGTCATCGGGAACAGCGTTTAGCCAGTCCTTACTACTGGAAACGATACACAATCCAGAGTGAACCAGACCAAAATCTGGAAACTATTTTCGAGTAGAATTTTCATACTAGGAAATGTTTTGGTTTTTTTTTTAATTTATAAACAAGTTCTGTGTTAAAATAAGTGTTACTGAGCATGGACAGTGTCCCAGACTATTACACATGAAAGGACTCCTTGATCTTCCAGAAAAAAAAAAAAACACACAACACCCCTTCCTCCTTCAAAACCGATTTTTCTTTTGGGGAAATAACTGGAAGCTTCACGGCTGGTTGCTCATCGTGCTGCTGATGTACTCTGACGTTGGTGACAGACCCGCACACCGGCCTGGAACTCGCAGCTAGGCCCCCGCAGCTGAAGGGCTGAAAGAAGCGACCCGAGGAGCCGCGCGTTACCTCTCCAAACACCTGGCTTATTTCAGGGGAGGTGACAAAATCCCCGCTCTCGCCGATGCCGCCGCGGCGCGTGTAGTAACCCTGCGGGTGGGAGAGGGGCCGGGGGGGGGCCGGTGAGCGGCGCGGCGGGCTCCGGGTGCTCAGGCACCGCACACCCGGCCCCGCCCCGTCCCGCACCTGTCCGGGGTTGGTGAGCGCCTCCCGCATGTACTCGGCCACCGTCACCGGCCCGGTGGCCCGCAGCTTGAGCAGCAGGTGCCGCAGCATGGCGCTATCCCGGCTGGGCCCCTCAGCCTCCGCCCGGCCCCCCGTGCTCGAAGCGGGACGCGGCGACGCCGCCGCCGGGGCTGCGGGGAGAGGAAAGGCGCGGGGGAGCTCAGTGCGGCGGCTCGCCGCTCCGGGGCAAGGCGGGAGGAGGGGTTAGGCGGCGGTTACCATGGTGACGAGGGGGCCGGTGGCGGCCGGCGGGACCCAAGGCGGCGGCGAGGAGCGCACGGCGCGCGAGCAGCGGGACCATGGCTGCGACGGCGCTGCCGCCCGCGTCCCGCTCCTCCTCACCCTCCTCTTCCTCCTCCCCGGGTCCTGGCCGCTTGGTGGCCGCGCTGCGTCCCGCCGCCTGCGTGAGGACGGGCCGCCGGGTAAACGCCACAGAAGACGGGCGAAAGGCTGAAGAGGTTCTGCTTGAGATGCTCCCCACTCCCGCCCGCCCCCCGCTCCGGCGAGGTCTGTGCGCGCCCTCCACCACCCCTGGCAGGACCTGCGCTCCCGCTGTCCCGCGGGGCCGGAAGCGCCCGCGTCGCGCAGACGCACGGGAGCTTCCGGCCGGCAGCGATGGCGGCGCTGTGGGGCTTCGGCGTGAGGGACCCGAAAAAGGCGGGCGGCGGCAGAGGCGAGGAGGACGACAATGATGATGATGGTGAGGAAGAAGAAGATGATGGTGAAGGGTTCACGCTGGACGAGGTGCTGCGCCTCGGCGGCACCAAGGTAAGGGGGGTCGGGAGGGAGCGGGAGCACGTGGAGGCCGGGGCGCCCCCCAGGCCGAGGCCCCACTTCGGGGCCGGGGCCTCCCCCCGCCCCAGGCCGGGCCCTTGTGGGGCGCGGGGGGAGAGGGGGTGGCTGGGGGGAGCCGTTGGGAGCGCGCGGCCTGGGGCCGGGTCCGCCGGTGACAGCTGCGCACTGCCGCCCCGCAGCAAGACTACCTGATGCTGTGCGGGGTGGACGAGGCGGAGGAGGAGGTGGTGGACGGTGGCAGGAAGGACGCGATCGACGACCTGAAGGAAGGGGAGCTGGAGGCTTTCGTCAGTTCCCTGGGACTCGACAGGTACGCGGAGAGTTGCCTGGTGGTGGAGGATGACGGTGGCAGCGAGGAGAAAGAGAAGGCCCCAAAGAAAGAGAAAAGCAAGAAAGAAACTAAGTCTTCTTCGTTAGAAGGAAAAAAAGAAAAAAAAGTTAAGGAAATGGCAAGCGGTGTGAAAGACAGCAAGAAGAAGCAAGTTTGCGGTGATCAGGACCAGCACCTTTCAGCAAAGAAAGAGAAGCTGGAAGAAGATTTTGAATTTCACGCTAGGCAAGTGATACTGATCAAACCAGGGGGCAAATGGTATGACCTAGAATACACCAGCGAATTCTCTTCAGAGCCGCAAAATCAGACACTTCTGTCCAAGTATAAGGCCTTGGCCCAAAAGCTGTACCAACATGAGACGGACCTATATAAGAATAAAACAGATTATCAGAAGGGGACCTCTTCGGCGTGGATGAAAACTGTTGTGTCGTCAGGGACTTTGGCTGACAGGATGGCAGCGATGACCCTTCTCATTCAGGACAGTGCTGTCCACAGTGTCCAGTTTGTTGAGAACTTGGTGAACCTCATAAAGAAAAAGGGCAGCAGGCATCAGAGCCTCATGGCTTTGGATACTTTCAAGGAGCTTCTAATTTCAGATCTCTTACCAGACAATCGGAAATTATGGTCTTTCTCGCAGCGACCATTTAACAACATAGAGAAGATGTCGAGTGGCAACAGGGACTCAAGAGACAGACGGTTGATACTGTGGTACTTTGAGCATCTCCTGAAACTGCAGGTGGCAGAGTTTGTGCAGGCATTAGAAACACTGAGTCACGATTCTCTGACAGCAACTAAGTCCCGAGCACTGGCAGTTGCCCACGAGCTTCTCTGTAACAAACCTGAGCAGGAAAAAGTTCTGCTTGTTCTGCTGGTGAATAAACTGGGAGACCCTCAAAACAAAATCGCCACCAAAGCCTCTTATCTTTTAGAGACGTTACTTCACAAGCATCCAAATATGAAGGGAGTGGTGTGCAGCGAGGTGGAGAGGCTTTTGTACCGGTCAAACATTAATGTGAAAACTCAATATTACGCCATTTGCTTTCTGAATCAGATAGTCCTCAGTCACGAAGAAGGTGCATTGGCTAACAAGCTGATAACTTTGTACTTCTGTTTTTTTCGGAACTGCATTAAGAAAAAAGATGTTGAATCCAAAATGCTCAGCGCTCTTCTTTGCGGGGTGAACAGAGCTTACCCTTATGCTGAGACTAGTGATGAGAAAGTGAAAGAGCAAATGGACACATTGTTCAAAGTTTTGCATCTTGTGAACTTTGGTACCAGTGTCCAGGCCCTGATGTTGCTGTTTCAAGTGATGGACTCTCAGCAGACTGTATCGGATAGGTACTACACAGCGCTGTACAAGTAAGTGACAGGTTTGCCTTTTTCATATAAATTTCATTTTATGAGGTAGTCATAATTAATTTAAAGTTGTAGAAACACTGATTTTGTTTTTAAGATCTTGCAAGTTTGGCATCTCATTGGCTAAAAATGTCTGTCATTTTGGACAAGCTAGAAGAAAAAGCATTTGATTTCTTTGACTTAATGTGAGGATAAAACAAACGGTAGTGTTAGGTCCTGAGAAGGTGACATACGCATTTAATCCTTTGCGCTGTTTTTCGGTGGCGTGTTTTAATTCCAGATTTTATTTGAAAGTAATTGATAACTCTTCTGCTGACATTGCTTTTACAGATACTGTGGTTTAGTCACATAATAGCCTAAAAACTTGTTTCCTTTTTTGTGGGGATGGAGGAGACTATTATCTTAACAAGTTCTTTAGACAATTGTACTATTTGAAAGCCTTGTGTTATAAAAGTGACTCTTTTTTTTTGTCCCAGATGATTGTTTAGACTTTCTGTAGATCCTTCAGGCTTCTGTTTAGTAGACCAAAGGGCAGTTGTTGATTTTTTTTAAAAAAGGAATTCAGGTTCACCCAGAACATGCAATGTATTTAAGGGCCTTCCTGTGCCTGGCAGCCTGGAAAAAATGTGAAGTAGAAAATGAACTTGCCAGCACTTATGTCTGGCCTGATTGTGAAGCATGCTAATTGCTGCCCATTTTCTTTCTATTTTTTTGAACATCCAAATAAATCAGATTAGTTTCTCACTTTGCATGTCTCATGTTTTGAAACTGTTTTCAGTTGAACTCAGTTTCTTTATATTTTCATATGGATTTTTTTTGTTTACTGATACGGGATTTTAATTTTTTTTTTAATCTTCAGTGTCTCATATATAGCTGGAAATATTACACAGCTGTTTCCAGTTTAGGGTTGACTGTAACTGTATTGGGGAATAGGCTGTCATTGGTCTTTTAGATGGCATTCTGAAAAATGTAGATGGTGGTTGTTAATAGCAATTATTCTCCTACATGCATTGTGACAATCAGCAATATTTTCTCCTGTGTTTTCTCCAGGAAGCTTCTAGATCCTGCTTTAGCAACCTGCTCAAAGCCGTCCATGTTTCTTAATCTTGTCTATAAATCTCTGAAGGCAGACGTAGTGTTACGGCGTGTGAAAGCCTTTGTGAAGAGGTTACTTCAAGTCACTTGTGGACAAATGCCACCCTTCATTTGTGGAACCCTGTACCTTCTGTCTGAGCTTCTGAAAGTAAAACCAGAGTTACGGGTCCAGTTACAGGATCATGTGGTATAAGAAGATTTCTTTATCTCATTGTTTTTTCAATAAGAGCTGGTTTCATAAGCACCTTTCCCTAACTTGTTTATCAGTAACCTGAGGGTTTGCTAATGTGTTTTGTTATGAGAGAAATTATTTGAACAACTAGAACTACATTAAAAATCTGCATAGATGAGGGTGTTGTAAGCATTCTAGTGGGTCCTGTGAACTTCATGCATGGAGAGAGGATTATTTTGCTAAATGCTGTATAAGCAAGCAGGTAAACATTTTTCAAGCAAAAGCTTTGTCAAAACATGGACTCTTTGTTTCTTCTGTCTGCAGTCTTTTAAGTATAGCTAGGCAGGACTGGATTTTTTATTTTTTTCTTTATTCAGACGGGGAGGGACCATTACACTTGTATGATGTCAGCTGTAAAGTTCAATTTTAAGTCCTGTATCAAGGCCAAAAATTTGTATTGCTTAAGCATTGGCCATTGTTTGTACTTTTGTAAGTGGCTTCTTAATAACTGTATGTGCATTTTTCTAATAAATCAGAATAAAACTGGAAAGGAAAAGCTGTTCGCTGACATTTTTTGTTGTTTAGGAGTGGGATGATGAAGAGTGCTTTAAGGATCAAGAAGAGGCTGAAGAGGATGAGGAAAAATTTGTCGATGCAGACAAAGAAGTAGAAGGTGAAGAGGGGAGCACAACAGAAAATTCTGCTAAACCAAACGGTTCAAATTCAACGGCCTCGTGGGTGCATCATCTGAATATGGGAGGTAAATTAGCAAGAAAATATAATTAATTCAACTTCTAACATTCCGTAACAGTGTCGTGTTGATCAAGACTTGTTGTAAGATTAAGTGATTAAAACATCATTTTACTTTTTCAAATTGAAGCTTGATTCAAAGAAATTGGTTAGAATAATTTTTCTTTATCTATTAGCTCAGCAATGATGAAGAGACCGTATGAATCTGCTAGCATATTTCACTTTATGCGGTTTGTGCCTAAGCAATAAACAGGCTTGAGATTCTTTGCTTCCAGGTTCTGACACCTTCAGAGCTATATAGCCAAGGTTAGGACATGTAACTGCTCATTTGCTGGTGAAGCTTGTTAGAATAGTTCATCTGGTTTTGAACCTGCTTCTAGTTTCACTCTTTCCTGAGGACTTTTTAGAACAGTGCAAGGTTTTTCAGGAGCTTCCTTGGAAGCACGTAGAAACTCACCTATGTGCCTGGTCATGTGCTGTGGAAGGGCAGCTGAATATAAGCCTTACTTGCTGCTGAATGAAACTCTGGCCTGTCTAGCTAAGAATGGTGGGCTGCATTACTGTCATGGTGAAATGAAAATAATACTCTCATAAAATTGCCTGAGGAAATGTAAGTTATTTTCATCTTCTCCACCCCTCAGGCAGGAAGACTGGAGCTTCGTATGATCCTATGCACCGAAGTCCTTTGTACTGTGGTGCTGAAAGTACAAGCCTTTGGGAACTGAAGAAGGTAAGGCATTCTTGTGTTGTTGGCTACTGTGTTTTTTTGTGTGGCCGTTGTAATGAGAGAAGAAAATTAACTTGGTTATTCTTGGAGTCGCTACCTAGGTAACATAACAGAAAGGTTAAATGACACATTGTTCAGCTTTAAGCTTGAATATGTTACATACAATGCTGATATTCCAGAGTAGGGAATAGGAATTTTTAAGTGGAGATGTGAACAATAATGGTATTTTTTGACTTTTGGATCTTAGCTTTGTATCAATAAAGCACTTCAGTGTTGAGTTAAATAAAATTTTAAGTGAGAATGTATTTAGTTAATGCAAACAAAAGATGAGAACTTGAAGTTCTTCATTTGTTCAAGGGCAGAGCACATCAGTCTTGCACTGCTACATGCATCTGGGTGTTATTTGGTGAGTTACAGAGTGGTCTTATGACACAGTGGTGTTGTCAGGAGTCTGATATGTCAACATGAATAACGATTGCATTTATTTTTAAAGTAGAAATAAATAAATTATTCATGTTTTTTCAGCTTTCTGAACATTTTCATCCATCTGTGGCCCTCTTCGCAAAAACAATTCTAGAAGTAAGTGCATTTACTAGTCTGTAGCTTTGAAGTTTGATTTTTATGTTAGCTGTCTTTTGCCACTTGAAAAAAGCCTCCTTGCGCTCTGCAGGTAACTAGCAGCTCTGCAGCACTGTAACATACACTCAAATGCGAAGCCTTTCATGGAATGTAAGTGTTTTGTCTAAAGGAATCTGCTCACAGAAGTACTTAACTTGGTAAAAATGTGGGTATTGCATGATTCTTAAAGCTTACTTAGAGTTTTGGTCTATCTTTTTATTTAAAGTGGGTTTTTTATGTGGGGAACTCTACTGCTGGAACAATATTTTTAAAAATACTATTGCGGTATCATGCCAAAAATAATGAAACCTACACAAATACATATTTAAAATATTTATTTTCATTTGAATATATGGTATCCAAATAGTGCTGACTATTAACTGCTATTAGCACAGTACATTGCAAGGCAGTTCAACACTGAAAAGAAAGCGAAAGAGGTGTTTTTAGTTAAGTGCCCTGGTTTTGCCTGGGATGGAGCTAATTTTCTTCCCAGTAGCTGCTGTGCTTTGGATTTAGTATGAGATTTGGTATGTGAAGGATGTTGATAATACACTGATGTTGTTAGTTGTTGCTAAAGAGACCAAGGGCTTTTTCCAGCTTCCCAGGATTCACTAATGTGCAGGTGCAAGAAGCTGGGAGGGGTATAGCCAGTACAGCTGACCCAAACTGGCCAAAGGAAGGATTCCATACCGTTGACATCATGCTCAGTGTGTAGGTGGGAGTTGGCCGGCGGGCAGCGCTCTCGCTCTTTCTCTCACTGCTCAGGATTATTCAGGCATCGCTTTTGGTTTCGTTCTGTGATTGCTGCTCAGGATGGGCTAACTGGGGTTAAACCACAGCATTAAAAAAATATTGAAATTCCAAAAATAAGACCTTGTACAGGAGTGTATTAACTGGTCAGGCTTATGTGATGAAATATCCCCAAGTCTTTGTCTTTTTAAAGTGTGGTTTAATGTTGTTCTTGGACTGTCTGAGTCCTCTGTGTTTAGTTACTGTCTTCCTAAAATGAAGACCTTAACTATTTTTGGCTTTTTTCTTCTTTCAGGGAAATCACATTCAGTACTCTGGTGACCCTTTGCAGGATTTCACGTTGATGAGATTTTTGGATCGCTTTGTATACAGAAATCCCAAACCCCATAAAGGCAAAGGTATGAACTTCTCTGTATGTATTAGCGCATGATCTTGATTATCGATGGTGACCAAATTCCTTTTCTCTCAGATTGCCAAGTAACAATCACATACTGCTGCCTCTAACATCCACAGTGCAGAAATTGCTAACCCAGCAGGAATAAGCAAAGTAATAGGGGAATGTAAAGACTGTGTGAGATTGAGAGGGACCTCTGGAGGTCATCTGCTCAAGTAAGGCCACAATAGACCAAGCTGCTCAGGCTCTCCAGATGGCTTTTTAATGTCTCCAAGAACAGAGACTCCACAGCCTCTCTGGGCAACCTGGGCGAGCACACAGTTGCCATTACAGTGAAAAAAATGTTTCCTGATGTTCAGACAGAGCCTCCTGTGTTTTGGTTTGTGCTCATCACCTCTTGCCTTATCATGGGCACCACTGGAAAGTGCCTGGCTCTGTCTTCTTTACACCCTTCCTTCAGGTATTTATCGGCATTGATGAGATCCCCCTGAGCCTCCTCTTCTCCAAGCTGAACAATTATAGCTCTCTCAACCTTGCCTCACAGGAGAGATGCTCCAGTCCCTTCATCACCTTAGTGGCCCTTCACTGGACTTTCTTTAGTGTGGCCATGTCTGCCTTGCACTGGGGAGCCCAGACCTGGACACAGCACACCAGATGTGGCCTCACAAGTGCTAAGTAGAGGGGAGGGATCACCTCCCTCCACCTGTTGGCAGCACTCCTAATGCAGCCAAGGATACTGTCAGCCTTTTTTTGCTGTAGGAGCACATTGCTGGCTCATGTCAACTTGGTGTCCACCAGGATGCCCAGGATCTTTTCTTCCAAGCTGCTTTCCCGCTGGGAAGCCCCCAGCATATACTGGGGCATGGGGTTGTTCCTCCCTAGGTGCAGGACTTTGCACTTCCCTTTGTTGAACTGCATGAGGTTCCTGTCTGCCCATTTTTCCATCCTCTTGAGGTCCTTATGGATAGCAGCAAAACCCTCTGGTGTATCAGCCACTCCTCACAGTTTTGTATCAATAGTAATAAAGTAATTTGTTTCTGATTTATGTTCTGCTACAGAAAACACCAGCAGTGTTGTAATGCAGCCAAAGAAGAAGCAGTTTATGAAAGACAGGCGGAATCTTGCGGGTAAGCCAACTCCTTTTCAGTTAAGATTATGATGGCTAAAAAATTCTTGACATGTGTCATCTGTGCCATTTCTGTTAGCAATAAAAGAAAGCAGGAGTGCATTAGTGGTGCGTGATGTTCGGGATCAAGCCTAATGTTCTTGTAGGGATGCATGGAATCTCCACAGCTGAAACTTGGATCCGTTGAATCATTTTAAGAACAAATGTCATAGGGACAGACAGTTACTTCAACTGCTAGCCTCTCGAGTAGGAAAACACTTTGTCTTTCACTGTAGCACTTGGCTACACAGCAATTTTTTTAAAAAAATCTTTATTTTCTTTCTGGTTTTCCCCCCAGCTGTCAATTACATTCTATTGTAGTAATTCCTTTTTCTTAGGCAATATATGGTGAAGATCATACCTTCTGTTTAGCCATCCCATTAAGAAATGTGTAATGGCAAAGGACAGAGCTACTGAAAACAGCATGCCTTGTTTTCTGTGCTGTTTTTGCATGACCTGCATATGCTTTCTGCCTCTTCTCTTATGCTAAGTTATCTTTTTCCTGCATCCCCATAAAAGGAAATACACTCCTTGGGTAAAGAGAACATTTGCAGTCTTATATGAAAAGTTTACAACATTGTTACAAATTTGCTTGTCGCTGGCAATGTGGCCGCTTATGGAGAAAAAGAGGCTTAAAAAAGCCTTAGACTTTTTTCCAGCTAATGACATTTCTACTTAGAAGAGCAATCTGTTAGGGTACTAACCTCAGAGAGACCTCAATTTATAAAATGCTAACTAAATTTCCTGCTCACAAACATGCCATTCTTATGTCTGGCATCCTAGTTTTATGAATAATGTTTTTTAAAGTTCTTAAAAATATCTAAAATGATATAAAAATCTTTAAAACATATGCTGATCTAGCAGTTCATGTTTTTATTTGTTTCCAAGTTATCATATAACCACTTTTATTATGATTGAAACGTGACTTGAAATCTCATGTATAAAATGCATTTATATAATGATGTAAACCACATCAAGCTCTTTCATTAAATAACATGGATTACCCCATACAATGCCACAGCTGCAGCTGTTGTTAGGATTAGTGTTAAGTATCTTTGGCACTGTTATTTTGCTAAGAGTCTTCCTGCCTCCTGTGAT
Source organism: Chlamydotis macqueenii (assembly GCF_036417535.1). NCBI lineage: Eukaryota > Metazoa > Chordata > Aves > Otidiformes > Otididae > Chlamydotis > Chlamydotis macqueenii. Next base: position 90,721,308 of record NC_141558.1, on the reverse strand, counting down.
AGAATCTCTGTAACGTTCCCAGGAATGTGCTGCCCTCTAACTTTGGGTCTGTTGTGTTGCACAGAGGTTTTAGCTATATAGATTAGCTGATGTACCTTACTGATGCATGGTTTTATGGCTATCAAAGCTTAAAGTAGGAATTTTTACCTAGAATGCATTTGAAGGTATAGTTTGTTCTTTAGTTTATTTGGAGTTGAGGAGTATTGAGGAAGTTAAGTGTTCTACAAATGAAACATCCAATATAAAAATACAAATATAGTAATATGGATACAAAAATCTGCACTTATTGCATGTAGCTGATCTCTATTGAGGCTTAGAGAACTGAGATTGTACATCCTCTAGTACCTTCTGCTATTCTACTATTTGCTTGAAAAGTCCTGTGAGTATGCTGATCTCATTTCAGAAACCTGGACCCTTGTCACTTAGAAAATACTATAATCTGTGCCCACTGAGATAATCAGTAGCTCTTTTCTCCTTTGATTTACTTCTGAGGTGGAAGAGGGAAGGGGAACATATGAGGGTAAAAAGCTTCTCCACAGGGAACCTGATCAATGCCCTGGTCGATCTGCTGTTGCAGAGGGTCATATTCTGCCTCATTTCCTCAGAAATGGAGGCAGGGTGAGGCTTCATCCCTTCTTCACCATGCTCAGCTGGTGTATGGTCCCGCCTTGCAGCTGCTGATGAGCATTTCTCCTACTGCCAGGAGTGCTGGGCAGAAGTGGTTCCAGTGTTTTAGTGCACAACAGCGAGTTTATCTTATTTCCTTTTTTTTTTTTTTTTTTTTAAAAAAAGTGCATTCCTGCTGTAGGTGATTGCAAAACCTCCATTGCTGATACATAAATTAGAACCTGGTTAGGGCTATGCCTCTGGAGTTTTTCCATGGGGTCTGCTCACATCAAAGTATCAGTCTATACACTGAGAACTGTCAGCTTGAAGAGGTTTTGAGATGAGCTCCCCTTTAATGAATGAATGACACTGAGTATCTGCGTATGTCTGTCCGTGCGTGCTGTTTAACCTTGTAAAAGAATAACAGTCATTTCAACCTGAGGTAAAATCAGTTCTTTTTGTTTTTGCAGTCAACAGTAAGGAGTTCTGTGCCAAAGATGAAAGCAAAATCCCAGTGGATGAAGTGTTTTTTCACAGGTAATGAAATACTTATGAACATTAATTTTAAATGTTTTTTAATGCAGTACCATCAAAACCCATTACATTTCATAAGTATTCTCTGCTATTCCAAGTGTTGCAAAAGTTGATTAATTTGAGTGACTTGTGATGATAGTACTTTTCTTAGAAAATAATTTCAGCATTTGTCAAAAGTACTTAGGAAAGAATATCACTTAGGAACAAAGGTAATCAGTGCTCGTAGTCTAAAATTAAGTAAGTTGACATAATAAAGAGGCCTTAAGTAATGGGTAATGATGAATCTCTTTTGGGTTGCAATTCTCATGCATTAGAAGTATATTTAAAAACTCCTGGAGTATACCTTGTTTATGTTATTAGCATAAAAGCTTATTAGAATGGAATAATGCAAAAAAAAAAAAGTCAGAGGAGCTAGTTTTCTGGGTATTTCTTTTTTTACTATTCATAATTCTTTCCATTTAGGTGGCTTCCCTTTCAGATTATGATCTAAAAATACAGTTGCAGTTCCAAAATTTAAGTGGTACGCATTTGGCAAAGATTTGTTATTATTAAATCAAAATACTAGTTACCTGTGTCTTCTTAGGAGATCAGTGTTTGAATTCACTTGATTTATTTTGTTTAATTAGCTTTGGGGTTTTTTTGTTTAATATATACATTGCTGTAGGAGCTTTTAATAATGTTTGAAGTATTAGGTGAATTGACCTTATTAGTTTTAATTATTTGATATTATAATATTGGTATTATATGGCGCTATTACTTTTGCGATTAAAGAAAAGCAGCCTTAAAACATGCCCCTGTCTGAAAAGTCAACAGTATTGTCACATTGAAGGTGACTGAAACTGAGATTACACATTTAAACTGTTCCACACGACATGCTGTGCTCTTTTGCTTTTGTGTACGATCAAATTTGCCTTCTCTGTTTGGTGATTCTTTAATATGAAATGAAGGAGAGAAAGTAGCTTAAAATGGCTGACAAGGCAAAACCAAGCACAGAAAAGAAGAGGGCTACAGGGGAAAATTTAACACAACTTAATGAGTGAATCTTTTTCTCCCCCCGCCCCCCTCCACAATTAGATTCAAGTTGAACTTGAGCCTTTCTTCCTTATCAGTATAAGGCAGACTTTCACATCGTTTTTGTGCCCTTTTATAAATTCACTATGTTAAAAATAATTTCTGGCACCTTTGGCTGTGAAACTTGTTTTAATTCTTACAGTAACTCTTTGAAAAACAAAGAAAATACAAATCTTTGTTCTGGGATGTGTTTGATACTATTACTTACAATTTTAAATTGGCAAAATACACGTGAAACAATCTGCAGGTTGGTTTTTTTTAAAGTTGTCATAAAGATCATCACCTCCAATTTTGTGTTTGAGAGCAATATATTATTTCAGATTTTATTCGAAATTTGATAAGAGGAGAGAGAAACAAAAGCGTCAGGATGATGAAGAAAGTGTGGAAGACGTAGATGATGATGAATTTGAAAGAGCGTTGGGTAAGGTTGTGTTTTTCCTTGCAATAAATATCCTAATATTTCTTGCTTTTGCAAATTACTAATTTATCCTTTTTATAGTTCATATTGTATAGAAGAGCCAAATACAGGAATATGGAAATGGAAAAAAACTGGCCTTCCAATTCCCATTCTATGCCACTACAGCCAGCAGATCACACTATCCCTTGCATAAACCAACTGGTTGGCCATCTCGTAATAGAGATCTTTCTCTCACTACTCCAGTAGCATTCCGCTTGTTTGAGTGGTTGGAAATTGTCTGATTTTTGTAAAGGCTAAGCAGTAAAGAAAGAATAGAAGCAAACATTACATGCTATTAGAAAAAGTTATTTAACTCTCAGACTATGTTAGTAAAAGACCCAAAGGCATGAACTGTCACTCATGAGCACTGAACTCACTGAGTTCCATCTTCCTTACAGTTTCTGTCATCGTTCCTAACATCTTTCATGAGGTTTTTTGTTCAGTTAGGTCCTTGGGAAACTTCCACAGTAGTCTTAGCTCTTCCTGTAGCATGTACTTTGTTTGCTTTGGAATTAATGTATGACTTGTTCCAGAATCTAAATTTGTTAGTGTACCATAAAATGTCCATTATTTTACAATTTCATATTTTACTTATACAGTAATATATGTATTTAAAAAGAAATCCAGTTAGCTTTCCATAACTGTTTTGTACAATATTTTCAGAGAATTCTAAACTCTCATAGCAGGATTCTTCCTTAATGATACAATTAGTATGGTCTTAGTTATTATAAGAATCCATTACTAATTGTGTTTGTTGTTTTATTGTTAAGTACTCTAATAAGTGACTGTCTCAGAATTTGCTTCATCAATTCAGAAGCTTAAATTAAGGAGCTTCTAATGTTAGTGTTTACTCTTTGAAACGGAACAGTTGTAATTCTTCAGACTTTGTTTTTACCTGCTATTTTATATAGCAATTTGTTCTTAACTGAATCCGATGATAGGAACTTTCATCCTCTAGTCTGCTTGCTTTTCTGTCAAAAATAATTGTGAATACTTCTAATCTGGAAGTTAACATACAGATTAGCTGGCAGGACACTTGCAATTGTGTGTCCCTTTCTGTCTGTGGTTCGCACAACATCTAGTTCTGGCCAAAAATTACATTCTAGATAAAAGAAAACTTCCATTATTTTTCAAATAAATATTTTTTTTTTTTCCTTCCTGAAAAAGCCCAGTTAGCTTTAGGTAACTGTTTTTTGAAGTATTTCTCCATAACAGTGTGCATCCTTTGGTATCAGAGCTCTTTGTTACTGGTGCAGATCATATAAACTCTTCAGAAGAATGATACCTGAAAATGATATATTTCGCAATTACTTCATATTTCTTTGTTTGACTTTGTTTTGTAGTAATAAATTATTTTTTTTCCTTCTAGATGCATTTGAAGCTGCTGATAATGCCATTGATGTTGGCCAGGATGACCTTGATTTTGCTAGGTAAGACTTTAAATTGGTTCTTTCACCTCTTGTTTTAATACCTGTATAGAGTTTACTCTGCAAAATTCGATAGACCTTTTTTCAAAAAGACTCAGTATCACTGTGCAAAAAAGGCAATAGCAGTTGCATGCTGGGTAATGCAGCTTTTTTGCACGTCCCTTAATGGAGCATCATGATCCTATGGTGCTTGCAGTCTGCTGGCTTGATGCGTGACACCTGCAGTATTTTATTTATACAACGCAGTGACCCAGTAAGCAAGGTAAAAATCTTAATTGTTTTTCATTGTCTCAGGTTTCTGTTTGAGGATTACCAAGTACAAAAGCAAGCAGGATGAGGCATAACGGTACTGCTGCTCTAAGGACTGGTTGTAACTGGGCCTAACACAGTAAATAAACTTTGTAGAATCCAGAATCACAGAGCTCAGTTCTCAGGAAGTCTGTAGTTTCATTAATCATAGAATCATTTAGATTGGAAAAGACCTTAAGATCACCAAGTCCAACCATGAATGATTAAGTAGCCTCTTCCTTACTTAAAGTATCTGCCATACAGCTTTTGGATCAGCACAGAAACTTTTTTTTCTTGACCTGAAAAGAGAATTAAAGCTTAAACTTCTAGTGAAACCTGAATATTTTTGTGATCCAGACTGGTGTGAGTAAAAAATAGTAAAGAGGAGACAAAAACCAAGTAACTATCATGAAGAACCATGTTTCCTTTCTTAAGGAAAAAAAAAAAGTCTTATTTCTTCCTTTAGTAGAGTTGCTAGGGATACTAGCAGTTTGTTTTACAGAAAAGTTTCTGAAAAGGAGCAAAGGCACATGGGAGATAAAATACTGAAGCTGACATCTCTGTTAATTTCAGAATAAGATTATCTTCAGAACTTCTTAAAATGGTTGACTTTTAAAATACAGTTCCATATGCTGATGTTGAAAACATACCTGAGTGCAGAATACAAGTTTCTCAGGTCTCAGCCGACATTTACAGTATTTTGCAATGATGTTGAACTTCTCTAACATAGTGTATGCTAGTAGATAGATGTTATCTGGATGCAAACAGTGTTTTTGCCAGATGAAGCGCTAAGCTTGTTACATATTTTTTTAGTAATATAAAAAAGAAAACCGAAGGCGGTAAGAAAGGCCAAAGAAGCGAGGAATCCGGTGCTGACTGGGAGGATTCTGATGATGAAGATGAATTTGGTGATCTGGATGATGAGGAAGTTTCCTTAGGAAGTATGGAGGAAGACTTTGGAGATGATATGGATGAAGAGGGAGGTGTTTTTATGGATGTGTCTGATGATGATAACAGCCTAGGTAAAGTATCTTTTTTATTTTAAAAAAAAAAAAAAAGGAAGAAAAAGCTTTAAAAATAGGTTATCCAAGATATAATTACATATATAAATTCATATTGAGTTAACTTGGCAGGAGGTTTGGCTTTTAACTAAAGAAGTGACAACAAGTCCTTCTCTGAACAATAAAGTCTTAAAAGAAACATTTCCTGGCACGGTCTTCTAGGTGAGAGTGAGAATTAGGCATCTGGGTATAAAAACTTGCAAACAAGACATGTTTCTTTCATTCTGAAAACATTGTCAGTAACAAAAGTAGCTTTCTACAAAAATAACTGGCTACAGTAGGCAGAAGTATTAAAAGATGTCAAAGAGAAAAATAAAAGCAAATTCTTAGTAATTTTTTTCTTTAGACCTAGTTAATGCTGATTTTTTTTTTTTTTTAGATGAGGTAACTTTTAATGAAATTGTTGTCTCATAAGTAACAGCTTAGTCTTCTAATACAGCTATGCATCCAAATTTTTATTATGACTGTAATAATAACGGACCTACATGGTTGCACCTGCATGGTTTTTATTATCTTTTCAACCGAAGAGCACAGTTTACCCAGTATACACTTTACGTGTCTGGAAAAGCACAGATTAATGAAGTATTTAAACTGGTAACTTAAGGTCACAGGAAGATGATCGAGGGTAGAGAAGGTAAACTATTCATATAACTGTTAACACATCTTTCATGAGATTATTATTTCACCAAACTTAACAAGCAGACATTCAAGCTTAATTCCTACATAACACCTGCTTTTAGCTGCCTTATTTTATGTATCTTATGATCCTATTTAATTCATTTTTGGTGCTGTGGAAAAAAAGCATGAAGAATGGCACACCACTGACCAATTTTTAATTGTCTGTATTGAAGTAATCCAAGATTTGATTGTGTGCTGTGTTTTAAGCTTTTTTTTTTTTTTTTTAAGCAGACTCAGGCCATTATGACAAGTGTGCCTGAAAATAAATTGTAGTCTCTGGTGTGCTTCAAATACATGCCTATGGAGTGAGAACGAGGGATTGATTGATTTTTTTTTTTTTTTTTTTAATATTCTCTCCTGTCAGACCCGAATGATGACAAGCCATTGAAGTCTGTCAGTAAAAAGGGCAAGAGAAAAAAAGATATGAATTTTGTGGGATCACTTGAAGGTAAGGAAACACTGGCATGACTTCCATTTGGGAAGGCTTAATACAAATACGGAGTCTGAAAAACTTTGGAGTCAGAGGGTTTTAGTACAGCAGATTATCTACACTTTTGGATCTGGAGTCAGATTTGAATAAACCATAAATGAAACGGAATTTGTCCTCCAACCAGCATGGCCTAATTCAGAGTGACAATCTGATACTGACGGACTAGAAATGAAAGGAGGAACTTTTGAAGGAAGGATGGAGTTGTATTGGCAGTTTGTGCATCTATTACTAACACACGATGCACAGATTTGTGCTATTTAGTTCTTGGTTGGAAACTTTTTTCCTTTTTTTTTTTTTAGGGGAGGTGGAGAATAAAGGTATTCTAACAGCTATTTTAGATGATCTCATTAAATAAATGGTAGCACTTTGTGTTAATGCTTTTATGAACTTGAAATTCTGTCTTGTAAGACTAATACTTTCTTGTTTGAAGGATCCAACCGAGGAAAGAAGAGAAAACTCAGAGATGCCGGTATACTGGCATCTGCAGAAGAGGTAAGTTTGATCAGTGCTTAGCAAAAAATGATCAAGCATTTTACTTGTTTCTTTGTAATAAAATACTAAAATTTCTCTCTTTAAAGTTTGGCTATATGCTGGATGAAAATGCTGGGTCCAAGTTTGACAATATTGGAATGAATGCCATGGCCAACAGAGATAACGCAAGTAAGTACATGCTACAAATAGCAGATAGCTGTAATGCTGTTTTCCTTTTTTTCTCTTCAGACTCTGTACTTAAAAAGATCTGCTTTCTTTAACTGAAACACGCATGTGGTCAGAAATACCACAGTAAGGACAGTAGCTCAGTGTCAGCAGGACATGACTTAGTTTTCTTCATTTACGAGAGATGCCCAGTGCTAATATTAGCTGTGACTACTGGAGCGAATAAGGCTTCAGAAAAGAGGAAGAAGCGATCATGTCGCCCTTTCACACTGTAAATAAGGATGAGCAGTATGCTGTTTGTCAAGTGTTTATGTAAATTTTGCTCTGATAGAAAGTGTCCTGGATTCTTGGGAAGGGAAGGCATAAGGCATAGCTGTCTTTATCTACCTACTAGAGTATTTCCTTGCAGTATTAGTGAAGCAAAAGTGGTTTCCCAAAAATAAGTCTAATTATTCAATCAGTATATACACATTTAATTAATCAGTCCTTTGTAGAGCTTTTACAAGTCTTGCTGGTGTCACCCGAAAACTGCTAACAACAGCACTGAAACACTGCGTACTCCTAACGCAAGTGTGTCTAGCATTAGTAAAATACAAAGCAATGGCAAGAGCAGTCTTAAACCCTGAGATTCTGAGATGGTAGGGCATGTTTTTTGGAATTAAAAAACCAAAACTTTCTCTGATGTCAAAAAAAAATTGGCAGCTTGCACTTTATTACCGTTTATAAATACATAACCCAAATTTTAACTTTTGCGTGGTTCATCTGGATTACACATCATGGTCAGAAGTATCCATTGGCTCCTTATTTCTCACCTTTCCTCTTACAGATGTCAAACAGATCCAGTGGGAAATAGAGCGTGACAAGTGGCTTCACAACAGGGATGTGAAAAGCATCATCAAAAAGAAGAAACAGTTCAGGCACAGAGGGCTGAAAAACAAGTTCAAAGGCAGGAAATTAAAAAGATGAACTGGACATTTTAATGTGGACATTTTTACAATAATTATTCTAAAATAATTTTTAAATTAATCGCACATCTTTCTTACTTTAGTTTTTGCTGCTTAACCATGTCATTTGGTCATTTTCCCTTATGCCATGAATTCCAGACCACTCATTGGATTTGTAATACACTGAAAAATAGGAGAATCCATGTCAGCTGTTAGTCAAGCATGTCTGAAGGTGAGCCACTTCATGGCTAGTTTTGTTGGATGTATGCTCCCCCAGTTCTGCAGACTCTATCCAACAGTCTGACACTCCAGCCACACCTACACCTAACAGTAAACACTTCCACAGCGTCTTCTGGGCTAAGTTTTAAGCAGTAATAGAATTTGTATAATTTTAAGATGCAACAGAAGCTTCAGCTGTCCTTCTGAAGCCAACTGCTACAAACCTACCTTCCAGAATTGATGGAAACCTCTTCTGCATTGTATATCTGAAATCTGACAAGAAAGATAAATCACAGTTACTTTACCCAACATATTTTAAGACAAATAATGAACTATTTTTCTAACTAGATTAGTTTTACCTAAGTTTGTCTGAGCTCCTTAGTTACAGCCACCATTAAATAATGTGATCTGAAGTTTCCTCTCTTTTTTTTTTTTTTTTAAATTGTATCATAAACTGCATTCTGGTTACTCATATGTGCAGCCCTGTCATCAGTGTGCCTGAGCTTCCTCACAGTTATGATAACCAAGCTACAGATTCACAGGAAGCTGAATGCCTCTCACAGTGCAAATGAAAATTAGGAGAACTACTTTGTTTCCTTCTGCAGCTTTAGGTGTTCACTGAATCCTTCTGTGGGTGGCTCTGGCAACCTAGTAGAAAATCATGTAATGATACTTTTATGCTGTCTTAATGATGTACAGCAGCTCAGAGAGGGATCTTATTGATGCTAGCACTAGCACAAAGCAAGCAGTAAAAGCAACAAGGTGAGTTCACCACGCCTTACAGAATTACAAGAACTACAGCTTAAGAAAATCTCCTGCAAAGGCATATTAGCACTAGGATCTAGAACTGAAAAGGGGGAGAAATAAGAAACCGTGAAAGCCCAGCATCAGGCTCGTGTCCTTCCAGCCACCGTAGCGGCGGCCTTTCGGCTCACGCTGGCCTTGGGGTAGCGGGACTGGCTGCCTTTTCCTGTAGGAGCACAGGTCTGCCAAACTAGCGCAGCACCCTGTTGAGCCCTGAATGCAAAATAAGGCCAGTGCTGCACAGAGCAAATCTCCTTGCAGTAACTAAGTTGGTGCCTGGCTTCTTTTTGTGTTACCTAAGCACTGAGTCAGAAGTCTGAGAGGCTTGAGGGACTGAAACTAAATCACCTGAAAGATGCTGCCGGCTGCCTCGTCCACTTGGCAGCTGGGTCTGTTCTCTACCTGGGAAATGTCAAGTCACAGAGCCTGTGAGACCTAGAAGCGAACCAGAGGATGGTTTCAAGGGCTGAACGCTAGCTGCCTGAAACAGGATGGATCAATTCCTGCCTCGTTTACAGCCAGCCTCTCCTTTCTAAGTCCTCAGGTGAGCCCACGCTGTTACTATTAAAACGCAAAATTCATCTTTGTTCCTGGTGGTCATGTGCAGCCTTTCAGAAGCTTCCCCACGGTTTTGGCATTATAAAACTAAATCGGCGGCTTGTCTACTATGCATCTATGCCAGCGCAAGCCGAACTACCGGCCCGGACGCGGCAGGTTTTCTCAAGGCCGCCTGCGGCGTACGCGGTGTGAGGCGCTGCGGCCTCCGCGGGGAGGAGCCTTCCCCCCCCCGCCCGCGGTCCCGGCGGCACTGGCAGCCGCCTCTTCCCCCGGCCGCCCGCCCGCACCTTGGCTGCGGTCCATGGCGCGGTAGAGCAGGAGGGCGCCGAGCAGCCCGGCCGCCTCCAGCAGCAGCAGCGCCTTCGCGACCCGCCGCGCCATCGCTGGGGCACGGCGCCCTTCCGCTGCCGCCCGCAACCGCTGCACGTGCGCAGTGCGCCCCCCCGCACTTCGCGCGCAGTTTCCGCACAGGCGGGCCGCGCATGCGCATTCCATTCTTGCCGCCGCCTGCAGTCGGGATGGCGGAGCCAGCTCCGGCTTTGGTGGTTGGGGTTCCTGCCGAGGCGCCAACCTGTGGCCCGGTCGCAGGCAGACGGAGGCGGAGACGCGTCTCGGCAACCCGCGGCTCACCTCTGTTCTGCCTCTGCCCGGGCAGGCCCGGGGTGGCCGTTGCTGAGCACAGCGATGGCGCTGGGTGCAGGTGGCAGTCCTTGGCCGCTGCCGCTTGCCGTCTGCGATCCCCTCTGGCTGCTGGCAGCAGGTGCGACTATCCACCGCCTCTCCCAGCTGCCCAGGGAGGATCCAGTGCCCCTCACTTCACTATTTCAGCTGTGAGCTGGCGGCATGTGCGCCCACCACAGCCGAGAGGCCTCGCAGCCCCACGTTGAGGCTCCTGAGCAGGTGCCCGGTGTCAGGCGAGGCAGCAGCCCGGCTCCTGTGGCTTCAGCTGGTGGGAGGGCAGCCCGGCTCCTCCTGGGACCCCGCACTGGCCTGCCGGTGTTTCCTCCTAGGGCAAAACAGCTGGACACGTAAGGCTCATGGCTGTTAAAAAGGGATCCTAGTTCTAGGATGAAGATGCTGAAAAAACCTGCGCCATGCAAGATCTCGATATTTAATTGTCTTTTTAACATGAGAAAGGGCATTAGTGCAGACTAGCTCCCACAGTGGGTATTTAGAACCTAAAATGGCAGCTTCCCTTCCCTCTCAGTATTGTTCTTTCTGTTTTATGGTTTTGATGTAATTGTTTCCTATTATTCACTATCTGTTTCTCTTAACTTATAATACGGGCTGACTTTATTGCAAAAATAAAACCTCTTCGGATTTTTCTTATTAGGGACTCTCTTTGTGAGATTTTTTTTTCCTAATAATGTTATGCAAGATTAGATATAATATTTTGCTGCTCTTTCTTACAGAGTGATTTTCCAATTCTGTTTTCCCTGGTGGCGGAGCTTGCAAGTATTACTTGCTCTCAGAGGGACTTTTTAATAAAGTCATTCCTGCTCTGTAGGTTGTAAGTGGACAGCATCAACCCAGCTTCCATTTCCAGAAAGGTGGGAAGGGAGGAGAGAAAAAAACTTATAAAATTTGGGGGAGGGCAGAAGTAATGCCAAGGATTTCTACTCCACCCCTTAAAAATGTCTATTTAAAGGCACTGCACTAGACTAACAGTTTCACACCCCAACGGTGGTAAACATGGCTGAGGATAAAAAAACTTTTGTTGATGAGATAAACAAGGCATTGGAAAAGTGTAAAGGGCTTACCTTGAAGGATCTGCTGTTCTCCTACCAGGGAACTCTGTATCCTGTCACAGTATGCAGTGCGGAAACATTCAGAGCTCTGGAGAATCTGGAAGCCAGAAGAGATGATGTGGTGCTGGTGTCCTACCCCAAATGCGGTGAATACATTATAAATTGCTTGCTGTAGTCTACAATATTGTAACTTATTAGTTCACATAATATGAGAAAATCAACTAATTGTGGTTGTACATTGTGTGAGGACATTGGGCATTTCTGCTACAATCAGAGGCAGCAGGTTTTTGTCCTGCTTTATCTTAATTAAGCACTGCTTTATAATATGGTTTATGTTTCTGAAAGGAAAAGAAGTTTGTATTCAAAACTACTTTTTGGCTGAAGAAATGAGAAGAAAGCATATAGTTTTCTATATATCAGTGGGACAAGATGACTTTGCCAGTATGATAAACTATGTTCTGAAAAGCGTGTTAATAATGTAATGTAGTGTAGTGTACAAAAGCAATCAAGTTATGCATTAGACTCTTCAAGGTGTAAAAAGTGACATGACCCAGCATTTTTACTTGCAAAATTGTAAGGTATTTCTTGGCATTATTCAGTATCTGCATTGTTTTTTTTTTTGTTTTGTGACTGCAAAAAGACGTACTGAAAGTCTAAATCTTTTAGTCAGAGATCTGCAGAAAGAAGAAAAGTTGCAACACGATCAGGGGAGTGAAAAAAACCCCAAACAACCAACTAGCTGATTTTGATCAGTTTAATCAATGTCAAGCGTGACATGGCTGTTTACAAGGAAGAGATGGATTTTGCTAATCTAGGAAATACTTTCCAAGCATATGTTTCTTCTTTGAGACCCAAGCAGCAGAAGCTTAGGGTTGTCAGAGAAAGTGTGAGTCCAGGAAAGGATTTCATTGCACTAGCGTGGCAGCAGATGTGGCCAAGTTGGCCCCGCTTCTTGAGTGATTTCCATGCAGGGCTCAAATTCTTTGGCATTTGCCAGGTTTATAGAATCACAGAATGGTTTAGATGGTCATGAACATGCCTGATGAAGGACTTGCATTGAGGCACGTCAAAAGCTTTGTGTCTCAAATATTTAATATTGTCCTCATTCCTTTTACTTATTAAGTATTATGCAGGTTAAGTTACAGTAAAGTCTCACTACATAAAAGGCTTACTGCAACTCAGGTGTGCATAGTGGAGAGGAAAACTCTGCTACAGAGAACTGTTGGTGAGGTAGGGGTAAAGGATGATGGAACTCCAGGATGCAGTACCTCCCAGGGATGGGTCGCACGATTGAGAAGCCAGTAGGGGATTTAGGGACTAGGAAATTTAGGTTCATCAGTTGTAGCTTTTTGTTAAAATAAAATTTGTATTTGTGCACATGCAGTTTACACTGGGTGGATGAGGACATGGATTTGGAGAGTCTAATGCTTTTGGCTCTCGTCGGTATGTAAATGGAAGAGTGATATAAATTGTATATATTATACAAAGTCATATATAAATATTAGATTAGGTGGTATATAAATGCAATATATGTGTTATAAGACATTGTATGATGAGTACACATTGTATAGACACACATTACTGTATAAAGGACAAGTATCAGCTGCTTCCATCCAAGCATCCTGGAGCGCTTTATATAACATAGGGTGGAAGTTATTCCCTTCTGCAAATAACTTTCCACTGAAAGCATGAGGTTAAAGCTGTTTGCATTGTGTGTTCCCTGTTAGTGCCTCTGGCAGCTGCGTTCACAGGGGACTCCCAGCATGCCGGAGGCAGCAGCAGCTCTGCAGCTCCGTCCCCCTGGGCCTGGCAGGAAGCCTTCCAAGCACCTTCCCACAAGGACGTGGGGGAAGGATGCTGCAGGCCAAGGTGAACACGCTATTCAGTTGCTCTGTTCTGCTGGCAATCGGCAGAACATTAGTGGAGCAAATATAATTCCTGGAAACCTTGGGGAAGCAGGTACCATGGCGGAGCTGCAGGAGCTGGCCACAGGCTCACGCTGGAATGGAATATGGTGTGGGGGAAGCTTTGCTGCAAGATCCCTTCCAAAGAGTGAGGGGTGGGGAGAGATCCAGGTATCCAGAGGGTAACAACTGTTGTAGCACTTGTTCTGGCAGGCGCTTTATGGAGACAGTAACGGGCACAACTGAGGACAAACGCTGGCAGTGACATTGAATAGGTGACTCCATTTCGTCCTTGACCCAGGGCAGCAGAGGGAGACAGATGCCGTCCTCGGCAGAAGTAGCAAAGCTTCTCACTCATTCCTTCCACGTCCTATCCAGACCCTTCACAGATCTCTCTCTGTAAAAGACTGGAAAGCTCCCTTTATTGTTTGTCACTGACTGTTTTATGTATATATTAAAAATATGTTAAGTGCATCATTAAGTCAGTTCTGCCTCCAGTGCTTTCCACATAGCAGTTATAACTGAGCCAAGAAGGTCACAGTTAAGAAGCTATTGAGGATCTCATTAACGGAGAACAGTATTTTGTTTATAATCATTCGAGAACTTTATTGTTATTTGTCATTTGAAGACTGTCTATTATGCTGAAATAAGCCATGTAATGAGAAGGTTCTGAGATCTTACATAAACCTCTTGTATGTTTTATTTTGTTCTCTGGGTTTCTTGGTGCAGGTGTGAACTGGCTTATCCAGATTTTAAGTGATTTGATATTTACAACTATCCAGAGTAAACCTGTAAGCACAGAACTACCATTTATTGAATGTGGAGATCCAGATAAATACCAGGTTAGTGAAAAGAAAATATTGAACCACTTAGTCTGTTGTTTTCTCTCTCCTGCACCCCCGCACACAGGCTATTAAAATGAAGTCATGCAGCAAGTAAAGAGATGTCTCCTGAGAGGGGAAAAAAGATAATCTTGGATGACTAATGCCTTTTGATTAGAGGCTGTTTCACACAGGCGACTCTCACAGATCATTGCTGCACCCATGTAATAAACCTGTTCTCACTTATGGTTCTGTTTATTTCTAAAGAGGATGAAGCAGATTCCGTCTCCAAGGATTTTGGCAACACATCTGAATTATGATTGCCTCCCCAAGTCTATTTTCAAGAACAAAGCCAAGGTGTGCTTTTTTCTTTTTCCAAGAACAAGCCTCATCTTTCTGACAGTACCAGCATGCAAGAGTAATTTTGGGGCCACATTCTTTTCTTGTATTCAAGCAGGTGGCACTGGGGAAAAGCAGCTTGGAGACAGTGGGGGTCTCATGATGCCTGGGCTGGCTTAGCACAAAGCACACTTTACAGCAGCCTTAGGGGTGCGGTAGTAGACATAAACAAGAACAGACCTAGAGGCTGCTGTAGTGCTCAAAAATGTCTGGAGTGCAGAGCTTTCCTCTTTTGTGCTACTCTTTTCTGTGCGTGACTGTGGTGCGAAGGAATGTGGCAGCAGTACCTCTGGGACATTGGCTATTTCCTTGCAAAGAGTCACGCTGTTAAAACTTTAGTATTTCTGGTACTCAGTCACTGAACGATGATGGATACATAGCGCTTAGGAGATGTACCACAGATGAAGGAAATAATTGGTATGGGGATGGGGGGGATTTTTTCCACGTTTCATTGGTATTTTTTCCTATATGAGACAGGAAAAAATATAACATGTATAACAAAAAAATTTAACATGTATAACATTTTCAGAAGTGTTTATGCGTCTCTGAGGATTACAGTCTTAGGATTTCAAGAACATTATCACCATGCTTTAAAAATGGGAGATGATTGTAACAGCTGCAGTTTCCTGAAGGAGAATCAAACAGAGCTTTTCTTAGTAGGGAGCTGGCAAATTGTTCCTTACCGTTTCCCAGGTCTTAGGTAGTTATGGGATAGTATTCAGTGACACTATTACAACTTTTCCAGTTGCTTCTTTCTACAATTGCTTCATGACATAAGCAAATCTTAGAAGTGGTAAAAAGGTCTTTATTATGATCACATTATAAATTTGTTCTCCATGCCTTATCTAATAAAATATTTTATAGCCCCTATTATGCTATTGATTGCAGAATGTTTGGTTATACCCTAATTTTGGTTGCCAGGGGAAATAAGTGATTAAAATTTTTGACCTCTTTCTCCCACTCCAGATACTCGTGCTGTTTCGAAACCCTAAAGATACAGCTGTTTCATTTTTCCATTTCCACAACAATGTGCCCAACGTCCCCAGTTACAGCTCCTGGGATGAGTTCTTCTCAGAGTTCATGAATGGGAAAGGTATTGTTATAGTTACTGAATGTAGCTGAAGAAACAACAGAAAAAAAATATTTAAAAACAACTAAATGGGGCCAGTGGGAAAACAGCTGTGTCCTAATTAGTTTACTGATGGCCATACGTCATGATAAAGGAGGCAGCTGAATGCCAGAATGGGGAGAATGTCCAAAAGATGCTTTGCTTCTGGGTATTTTGCTCTTCCAAGCAAGGATGAGGGACTTGCACGGCAGCTTGACAATGGCGCTGGGTCAATATTCTGCCACTTAGTGATGGAGGAAATGCTAGAGATCCGAAGTGTTCATGAAATTACAGTTTGTTGTCTTTACTGTTTCTGAATATGAGGCCAAATATCTCATTAGCAACCCGGAGTTTAGATTTAGACTGATGTCTGGCTTTGGTGTTTGAGAGATATTTAAATTACAATATAGTAACAGAGAGGAAGCACATAGTGAAATTTATATTTCTGTCTGGAAACAATTTACCTGCAAAAGTCCAGAGGAACCCTCTGTCATTCTGTCGTACAGTATGGTACCATGGAAAGGACAGGTTGTTCCGTTTGTTTGTGTTGATGTAACTAATAGGCAACAGAAGGCAATTCTTCAGTTGGGGAGAAGTAAGTACTTAGTATGAAAAGAAGGTCACACTGATGCTTTTTTTTCCTCTTTACAGTTGGCTGGGGATCCTATTTTGATCATGCAGTCACCTGGAACAAACACATTGAGGATGAGAATACTATGATCATAATATATGAAGACCTGAAAGAGGTAAAGCAGATGCTGTGTACTGAAAGGCAAAACACATCTGAGCCCATTCCTTGAAATCTGCTGAAAGGCACAGGGTTCTGAAAGAGCAAAATCAAGTTGATTTTAGTGACTAGTTGAGTCTGGCTGTACAAGAGCTAAGCTCCAGTGTAATGCAGAAAACGTATTGTGAAGGAAAACATGTATTGTTAATAGATGATAGCAATGCACATCCCAAGTGGGTGACTCCTTTTTTTAGAGGAAGCAAATTGCATGTCTACATTTCACTGTATTGCTTTCAGAACCTGACTGACTGTGTAAAGCAGATCGCTGAATTCTTTGGATTCTCCCCAACGGTAGAGCAGATGCAGTCCATTGCAGACAGGGCCACTTTCCAGGCAATGAGGGATAAGTCTCAGGAGACTCATGGGGCTGTTGGCTCAAATCTTTTCCGCAAAGGTAAATTTGTTTGTATTTTGCCAAATGGTAGCACTGCATCTTGGGCAGACAGGAATTTGGATCAGTAGATGGTTAATCTTTATGTATAGTTTTCAAGATTGGGAGTTGTTTAAGAAAGACTGCATGTGTTTCAGGATGCTGTCATTTGATTTCATCACAAGGGCCAGTACTGTTCGGTAAAGCCTTGTCTAATGTGATTAGCAGAAGTGCCCTACAAGTAGCACACCCTTCAGTTGTGGTGTGCAGTAAGCACTGATGAAAAACGAAGAGTTTTATTTTGACTTCTGTGAGTACTGGGGATAGCTTGGCACTCGGTCTACAGAGTGCGTCCACAGATTTTTCTTCTTAGGTTTCCTAAATAATCCTTGTGATTGCCTAAGAACCTCAGTCAACTCCTGGAATCCAGATGCTTCACAGGTTGAGCTGGGTCTTTTAGCCATGGATCAAGCTAGAGCTGTACACTCAGACAACCTCAGACTGTGGGCTCTCCAAAATCTAGATTAAAGGTAGACTACAGCTTAGGGCAGTGTTTGGTTGCAGTGCACAAAGCTCTTGCAATTAAAAGCCACATCTTTGAACTTCTTGGGTTGGTTCCACAACTGCTGGTCACCTTTTATAGTCTTCTGCAGCTGTACAAGACACAGGCCAAAGCTGTGAAGACAGACCAGTAGCTTCCTATGTTCAGTTTATATTCATATTTTATTGAGGACACCAAACATATGGCAAATATAAAAGCGTATTCTTGGGTCAGAAATGCTTTTCTTGCAGGGGAAAAAAAAAAAAAGGATTATCCTGAAATATGATAATAAGAGAGACAAGGTAGTTTTTTGTTTTGTTTTGTTTTAAATCATACTCCTTGTTCCTAACAGTCAAGGGTCATATTTTACTTTTCTTTATATTCCAGGTGTTGTTGGAGACTGGAAAAATCTTTTCACTGAAGCTCAGAACCAGGAAATGGATGCCAAGTTCAAAGTGTGTTTAGAAGGAACTAAGCTGGGAGCAAAGTTAAAATATGATGTGTACTGCAAGGTCTGAACCTCCTTTAGAGAAAAAACTCATGTCCAGGCTGCTTTTCATTCCCTTTTATGAAGTAAAACAGAGACAAAGACAATATCTGATGTAAAAATTTTGAAAATCCATGCAATTTGCAAATCTGTTTCTGCTGTCTTAACTTACACAAGCAGTCCTTGGTCATGCAGTTAGTATCACTGACTTCACTGGATTCTCTTAAACGAGCTGTAGTTTTTTGGCTTCACTTGGTTTTTAACACTGATTTTTAGCTATGATTTCATGCTACCTGGTAGAATCCTGTGTGGAATATATATGCAGGAGTTAAACCTACTGAAATCACTGGAAATGTATTCAGTTATGTTGGAAGTGATTTTCCAAGAGATTTTTTAAAAACAATAATGAAGTATCATTTTGATTCTTAATTTCTAAGTTCATAGTATTAATATAAAATTTTAATTTCTAAGTTTATGGTGTAAAATGAAATTTCAAAAGGTCTTGTAGTTGTCTTTTGCCATTTTCTGTGTGCTGATAAATGTGTGAAAAAAGTAAAGGAACTCAGTGATGGAAATTTTCTCTCCCTTTCCTCAATAATAGTTCTCTTTCTTTTGGTAGTGTGAGATCTCAACCTGAGCAATTGAAGGAGTTGCCTTGGACAGAACTTGCTGGTGGAGGTTGGAGTCCCCCTCCTGGTGGTGGCTTGCTTTGTTGCTTAACCTCAACACAGGGTTACCCATGGGGGAAATTGGAAACATTTGTTGAGAACACCAAGTTTTGTCCACGTGATTGCTGGGACTTCTGAGCACTCATCCTGCTTTGGATCTTGAGGAAGCACATGGCTGGGCAGGAATGGGGGGAAATCTCTTCTTTATGGTGTCAAGGCATGGGGGTTGGTAACCATCTGGTTGACTTCTATGGAAGAAGGAACTTTTTAGACATGAGAGAAGGAAGTGTGCTATTTGCGTCACTCTGGAAATAGAGCCTTTGCCTGGGTTGTCTGGATTTGCCTGGGTTACTTTATGCCTAACCGTAGTATATACGATCTCAGAGCCAGGATGTGGATTTTTTTCTGGATATCTGGGAGCTTTGAAGTGTCATTGTCCAGAACAGAATGACTGTCCTTTGGTCGTGCCAGAAGACTGGTGTGCACCAGATGGTTGAACATTGAACGGTCTCATAAAGGGCTGCCTTTTTAGGCCGTAGTTTTCTCTTGGGAGGCTGGTTAAACACCAGTCTTTGACAGCTGGTTGTTTTCCCCACCAGAGGTATTTCTTTATCTCTGAAGAGAAGGAATGCAAAGGAAAAAGTACTTTGAGAAGGAATATGTGGGTAATGGGCACACAGTTGCTAATTTAGTCAGTGGGGGAGATCGCAATCTTTCTCCTCATAGTTTGTCAGGATCAAACTAGAGCTGTAAACTCAGACAACCTCAGACTCTGGGCTCTCCAAAATCTAGATTCAAGTTAGACTTCAGCTTAGGGCAGTGTCTGATTGTAATGCACAATGCTCTTGCAGTTAAAAGCCACGTCTTTGCACTTTGAACTTATTCTGTCTGAGAAATAATTGCCTTAAGTGTGGTAAAAGACTTGGCAGAAGGAGTGTTTGTTACAGATACCTTGGGTAATGAATATATCTTAGCCAGGCTGAAAACTCAAGTATTAGCTCCTTGAGGTGCTGACACAGATGGACTCTGTGAGACCTTCTGCTGCACACTTTGTCAGCTGATGGTAAACACAACAAACTCCCAGTCATTCACTGCTAATAAGAATCCCTTTCCAAAAGTCTGCCAGTGACAGAGGAATCATTAAGACAATTTAACTTCAATACATATTTGGGAAAGTATTGTCATTTTATAGTCAGGACTCCACAAAATCTTGTTTGTTTGTCTTTCCTGGCATATTCCCCTTTAATTTTCTCTAGCTGTATTTGCTGTAGCAATGACAACTGCATACAGCTCACTGATGGTGCAAAAACTCCTCCAGCTGTTGGTCCTTTAGGTTGACTGGCTAAGATGCCAGTGTCCCAAAGACTGGCATTCACATGGTGGGAAGAAAGGATCAATGCAGATGTGAATTTGCTTTCGAAATTAACAGAACAGAATTTTTGCTTAGCAAAATTAATATTAGTAATGGCCATTTAAAATAAGTAAACCAAAAGCAGAGTACCAGTGAGAATTGGAGAGCAAAACAGAACACACAAGCCCAAACCATATCGGAATGAAGTGGGTTAATACCAAACAAATGAAAGTTTCAGGTTACTAGAGCTGTCTCAAACAAATCCGAGGTTCCCTATGAGCTTTACATAGGCACTGGAAAAAGCAGTGGCATTCCTGGGGTATGCACCTCAGCTGTACCTGCTGCAGCAGTAGGTCAAGATCATTGCTGTCGTAATTCAACCCCGACTGGGACCAGACTACACAGTCTCTCTCTCACTTCCCCCACCCTCCGAGAGAACAGGGAGAGATGATATAAGGAAAAATGGCTCGAGGTTTGAGATAAGGACAGGGAGAAATCCTTAAAGTTACCGTCCCGGGGAAAACAGACTCACCTTGGGGAAAACTATTCAGTTATTTCTAAAACTAGCAGGAGAATGGGACAAGGAACAAGATAACCTCCCCCCCACCCCTCCCTCTTCATGGGCTGAACATTATCTCTACTACCTCCCTGCCCTGAGAGGCACAGGGGGGGAAGAGGGAATGGGGGTTGCAGTCAGTTCATGACACGTTGTTTTATGCCGCTACTTCATCCTCAGGGGAAGAACTCCTCGCATTCCTCCCCTGCTCCAGTGTGGGGTCCCTCCCACGGGCCACAGTCCTTTGAAGCTGCTCTGGCGTGGGTCATCTCTTCCATGGCATGCAGTCCCTCCAGAACAGCTGCCCCATCGGGCCCTCCATGGGCCACAGCCTCCTTCAGGCCTCCATCTGCTCTGGCGTGGCGTCCTCCATGGGCTGCAGGTGGATCTCTGTCCCTCCGTGGACCTCCATGGGCTGCAGGGGGACAACCTGCTCCACCATGGTTGTCACCACAGGCTGCAGGGGAATCTTGGCCGGGAGCCGCATTACTCCTCCCCCTCCTTCTTCACTGACCTTGGCATCTGCAGCCGTTCCTCACAACAGGCTGGCAGATGTCTCTCAGGATCCTTTTTACATCTCATTCACTTCTCATCTCCTCTCCATTTCTTGCAGCCAGGCCGGGCCAAGTTGGGCCCAGTTGGCTGCCCCGTGGGAGGCCAGAGGGTGAGGCCTGCAAGGCCCACAAGGCTTGCGCCTCCCCCTCTCTGTCCCCGCTCAGCTTCTTCACATCTTCTTCTTCCTTTTTATTCCTGTTTTTCCCCTTCTTAAATATGTTATCGCAGAGGCGTTATCACGGGACATTCTGCTACCAATTGGCTCGGCCTTGGCCAGCAGCGGATCCGCCCTAGGCCTGGCAGAGTCCACTGAACAAAGGGGAGCGACTTCTAGCAGTTTCCTACAGAAGCTACCACCTTAGGGCCCCGCTCACTAAACAAAACCAGAACAATTGCTAAGCAATTAATAAACGGAAGTTCAGAAGGCTTTCCTTGAGGATAATGTTGAAACAGAAGCACTATTTCCTATTAAAGTAGGTTCCCTGAATTACTGATAGATCAGTAACAGCCAGCCTGTCCACTTAAACCACTGTATTTCTCAGTTTAAGATTACAATGAAGCATTCCAGGGCAGTTCAAGGGGAAATTCTGTCTCAAGATGCTAAACCAGCTACTCTTAAATTTTTACACCTTTTGCCCAGCAAGGTTATTTAAGCTGAGTTTGTTCAGCTATCTGAGGGAGTATTTTATAGGTGACATTCTTAAATTCCTTCAGTCTGATCTGCACATTCTTCTCAGCGCATATTCACGTACTCAGTAATTGCCAGCTAATGATGAGCATTAAAGAACATTGAGTATTAGACTAGTCTGAGTAATGACTGATTTTTTTGCAGGTTTCTGTATGTTGTAAGTTTGGTTCTGTTAAAAATGGTGTGGAGGGGTAACAGGAAAGAAAGCTAAACATAGCGACACTGGAGAAAGGGAGAATTTGTACCTTCCTCCAGCACTTATGCACATTCAGAATTAAAAAGCACTGTGAAGTGCTTTGAGATGGTGGCATTGAAGCTGAAATCTAGTAGCCCACAGTGATTGCAGCATTGACACCAGCTAAGCTAAACAAAAGATTTAAACCTGACAGAAAACTTAAACTCCTCATTGTGGAAAATCACCAGTCGTATGTTCTTTCGGTCTTACAGATAGGGAGCAATTTTGGATATGTATTTTCTGTTTCTATATTTTATACTTTATATATGTTTTCTCCTTTATACTTTTTTTTTTCTGTTATTTAACTCAGCAGTAAAACTTTAAATGGCATTTTTGACACACAACATTTAAGGAATATGTTGGGTCATTCAGCTTTTAAAAAAGAGGTTTTTTTCACTCCTTGACCACAGTTTTGATTGATTGTATTTTTTTTTTTTTCTGTATTGGTGACCTACTTCACACTTACCATTTTCCAGCAGTTGTAGGTATTTATGAAGTCTACATTTATGGTAACTGGTAAGTGCTGCTCTATTAGTACTTCTGTCACCTCCATTTCCCTTATGAGCTGTTCAGTAACAATAATAAGGCAGGAAAGTATATTAAAATGATAGTGAAAAAGAGAAATTGGAGGTCTTCTCAGAAAACAGACGCATGAATTTATCTTCTGTATGCAAGAGATGGCTCCCTTGTGTGTGTTCACGGTGTCAGTAACCCAACCAAAAGGAAAAGAATTCTAGTACTGAATTATAATAGAAATAAAATGGGATCAAAGCAGACAGAACTGAGCTCAGTTTTCTCATTTACAAAATGCGAGCATTTCATATTGCAGCATTATGCAGTATATTAATTGGAAAGATAATTAATGTTGAATTACAATAGAAGTGCTGTAGAAGTACAGGGCACATATGACATTTACAGAAACATCAAATAATTTTTTTTCTGAGGCTGGCTATTAGAAAGTATGCCAAACAGATTTATAATGAAGAGGGACATGAAATACAGTCATTGCAATCTTGTTAGGATAGAAAATGCCTGGACTTGTATTCTAATGGGGTTTTTTTTGTTGTTAAAGTCCTAACACTTTGATCTGAATTTTGGCTCAATGATCACCTTCGATGGGGATTAGCACCTTCTGTTTTACTCTTGAAACACTGCAGAGCTTGGAGCTGGAAGTCTTGAAATGAGACTGGTCAGTGATTGTTTCGGAAGTTTGTATTGTTGGGACTGATGCAAAAGAGAGAAATGGAGAACAACAACATCATGAATGAGAGCGAACTGTTATCAGTGCTGTGTCTGAGTGCATTGCTAGAGCACTCTGGTAAAATGTTATTTATGTTCAGATGTGTATGGTCATGGATACAATTGTCCTGTATTGCCATCGCACTTCGTAATACTTGTAGGTTGGATAATATGAACTATTAGCTGATAAAATATTCAGTTTGCATCTGAATGGAAAGTTTTTCATATGATCATTTGGCTTCTGCAGAAACTTTAGAGGCTTGAGGAAGATAGAAAATTAATCTTTGACTTTGCTCAACACGTGAGGCAGTCAGGAGCAGTTGGAAAATGAAGGGAGGCTGGGAAACTGGTGTCTTGGGAGGCTTGTGTACTTGTGAGCAGTATAAGCTTATTGACATATGCTTGTGGGGTTTCCAGCGAGTTCCCTGCTGGTTTGCATTTTACAAGCCAATAAAGCTGTTTGCATTACTAGAACACTCATTAACGTTTCCCTCGCAGGTAAAGAAGTCATAGTTTCATTATTGTGTATTTCTGATATAGCCATAGGCAATGTATTTATATTCAGGGGAAATCAGGGGAAACAATGAAATACAAGATAATCTTAGGCATTAGCCACATGTCTCCAAAAATGTTAAAAAAAAAAAATCCAAATCCCAACAAACAACTGAAAATGGAGCACTTCTATTCTTCCCTCTTCATTCTTTTCTGCAGGCACAGAGAGTGATCAGAATAACTTCTGCAGATGACCAGGCCGGTCTCTTCTTTCATACTTTGGGTGAGGATTTCTGCTGACTACAAGTGTCTTTTTTTTGTTCTGGTCTCTCAGCACAAGCCACTCTGTTTATTCCTGGTGGTATGAAATCTTGTTTTTTCCTTACTGTTATTTATCTAGAAAACTGCTGCTGCTTTTTTTTTTTTCTTTCTTTATTTAGTTATTCTGACAAGCCCCTGTGTTTGTTCTCACTCGCAATGTGTAAGCTTCTGAACACCCGCCTCTCTTGCTGCCATGGTACCACAGGCACCGTTAGCCATTTGTGTGTCACCAGAGAAAAAATAGCTTAATGATGTGGTGCTCAGGGAATATAAACAGAAGCTTTATGCCACGAGGCCGTAAGGTGGTGAGACCTTGTGCCAGCGGGTGAGTGGGGCCGTGGGGGCCGGTCTGCCTGTGCGGAGGGGAGCTGGGGCATGGCACTGGGGAGGCTGGCTCCACCAAGGCACCATTAATTTGTCTCCCTGTTAAACAGGGCAGCCCTGCCTCAAGAGGATGGGACATTAACTGGAGTGGAATAGGGAGCAGCGTTGGAGCCTGGGCTTCCCTGCACTTCAGGCCCTTGAAAATTGGGTGGGGATGCCTGGCAGTGTCACCTCAGATGTGAGCCTGGGGCCCCTGCCGCACTGAGGGGAAGTTTTGGAGGGAAAACCCCTCTCTCCTTGTCTCTGGAACAGTGGGACAGTGGGGTCTCCCATGGCTGCCACAGCCTGCAGGCCTGCGGCTCTCCCGCCACAGGAGTTTTTTTCTCTTGGGCTGTCCAGTGCTGCGTGGCCTGCTTTTAAAGGTGAGAAGAGTTGTTCTCCTGTGTCTGAAAAATACAGTTCTGCTCTGAGACCACCCTGGGACAAATGCATGGGGGAGTTGGTTCCCCTTCTGGTGACCTACATCTGTCCTACAGACCTCATGTGCTGGCCTGCCTGGTGTGGCCATGGTTCCCCCATGCTTTCTAAAGGATTTTCTAGCAGTAAAAGAGAGAAAAAACATGGCATGGGAGGATGTGGGGGAACAGGAGCACACAGCAAGCAAGCGTGGACAGGGGAGCAGGTCTGAAGGCTGTACGTGTTTGATGGATGTGCTCCCCATACGGCCAAAGAGTATAATTCAGAGCAAAAAGCCTTGTGAATACCACCTGGACGGTGATGCCGGTGGGAAACGTGTGTGTGCTGCAGACCCTCAGCAGAGCAACAAATGTGTCCGAGCACTGAGGTTTGGTCGGGCCTCCTGTTGTCGGACCGCGGCGCACAGTATTCATGGCGGAGGAGTAAACAGGGCAATAAAACATCTGCTGTGGTTATCAAATGTGAATGTCTCTGCGGCACTTAATTGCTTTTGCAGGCCATTTTATGCCTCTCCAGCCCCTGTGCCCTGACTATTGCTGTTTTAAATAAGCAATCTGAAGCACAAGAGACAGAGTGTGTGTTTTATACATGGGTGGTTTCAAAGGTTTGTGCAGTGCAGGACCAGCCCTCTAGGGCTCTCTCGTGTTGCATTTTTCACTGCCAGCATTTTGAATAGTTTATGATATAGGGCCATACAAGTGCTTTGTCCACAAATGAATTGTAGGCTGAAAGCTCAAGGGCACCGAAAGAGATGAAAAATGCATTAATAAAGAAAGACAACTATGTAATGCAGTAGAATAAGTATCATTATTAACTGCTGTAAATACAAAGCTGTTTGCCAACATGACAGACGCTCCAGAATAACAATAACAGAAGTAGCCCGAGTTTGCTTCAGAAGAAAGACTGCTCAAAGTCCAGAATTAAGCCAAATTCACTGAGGGTGAAAGGAAGAGACAAGACAGTGTTAGCTCGAGTACAGTCATGCTGCAGCCTTTCGGTGGCCCAGAAGTGGAGGTGGAGGCTAACACACCAAGGAAAGCGTATCAAAAGAATCAATATGGCAAATCACATTCATTGATTTAAGGAGCAGTTCAGCTGGAAAAAGAGGGAAGTCAGACCAAACTCAGCATCTCATTGCAAAAGAATGAATGTAAGTAAGAAAAAAATGGAACTAGAGAAATTAAAAGTTAGTCCAAGATCCCATTGAGCAAATTGAGCTCCTCTTGCCTACCGGCCCATGGTTATTATTATATTGCTGGGGTTGGCAGACTTTTGCTAACTTACATGAACATAATAGTTAGTTGGCATTTAATTATGTGTGTAACTAATCCAAAGCAATACAAGGTTTTGTAAGGGTAATTGGTAAGTTGTCATGTAGGTGGTTTCTGTAAATGGCTTCATAGCATTTAGAAGGACAAAAGAAATTGCACATAAATAATAGGTTATTAGAAATAAATGGGTACACAATTATTCATAGCATCAAAAATGGACAATTCAGCTCACAATAGAATACTTCAGAAAATTACAGCTATGTTATTTGCATAAAATAACATTTGAAATTTGCAATTGGCATTGTTTCCCATTTAGAATGCCTTGTGTAATTATTACAGCAGTCCCCTTTTTAAGAAATCCATTATAATTTGAATTCTGTTAATTCTGATGCTATGAATAATTGGCCATGTATTCAGTAAAATCAATTTGGTTTTTTGGCCTCTTAAATATGAGTAAACCATCTTATGGGGACACGTGCTTGATATCTTTGTAGCCATCTTTTTCTGCTTTATCCTATAAAAGGGTTTGTATGAGACTGTCATACATTTAATTCTCTAATTATGAGCTAATTTGGGGATGAGGAGAAAGTATTTACCTTTGAGGCCATAGCTGGATGGTGGGGATTGTTACAGCAAAGAAACCATTATTTTTTCCTTCTTTGGACCATAAATATTATCTGAAATTAAATATGAGAGAAGAGCAGTGCCACACTCTCCTCTCGGATAAATGCTCTCCTTAAAAACAGCTGCTGTTGTGGCATCGGCACCAGTCTGTTGGGGATGAGTTTGACCTTTTAAGTGCTCTCCTGTGTGTACCGGAAAATGCTCCAAGTCCCTTTCTATTGAGGGGAACAGGAGAGAATTCATATTGTGCTCTTGTTTTGTGCCGTGGGAACACAGTCAGGTTGCTGAGGGGCTGGTACTGGTTTAGTCAAGTAAGTATTAGTTTTGTTCTATCTGTTTAATTACCAAGTTCAGACAAAAGTAATATATGAAGACATCTGTTAAAATGTCCTTCAGTGAAACATGGCGTGATCCTACCCTGTAAATGTCAGATTGCAGTTTGTATTGTGATAACCCTTTTCTCTGTGCAGAGTGAAAGCAAAAAGCCCGATCTATTTTTGCACCGTTGCAGGAGAGAGGCTTCTGTGACGTACGGGGACTTCAGCCTCTCTCCTGTTGAAGCTGTTGCACTTAGGTTAAAACAATCAAAATTAATTGTGCCAGGCAGGGGGAGCATGACATTGAGTGGGCCAAGGTACATGCTGTTGAGGGATGGGAGGTGAGGAGCTGAAACGTAAGAAGGGAGGGGAATTACTGGTCTGTGGTATTCTGCAATTGTACATTAATTGCTGAACTCTGCATTGTGCTGTATTTCTCGAACGGAAATGGCTGCTGCTGCTGTACCCAGTGTGGAGACCAATCTTACGAGTGCGTGCCAGGCAGGCACACGACGTCAGGGGTCTTCAGGGAGGCTGGGGAATGTCCCTCTGATTCTGGCTGGTTTAGACATTAGTGAATGAAAATATATGGATGTAAGGGCATGAGAACAATATGATCCCAAGGTCAAATGGAAATTTCTGCTCTCAGAGTAATGTTAATCTCTTCAGCCTGTGTGTCCTACACTTGCTGGATATGAGAGCAGTACCCTGTGTCCACCACCTCTGTATCTCTCAGGACAAGCAACAGGACTGCTGGGAAATAAATGGCAAGGAAGGGAGGCTGGAGCAGTTTGAAAAAGATGAATGGTAGGAAAAGGTAGCTGAGGGTTGCTAAAAAATTCTGTACGACCCACTGTTCTGCTGGTACCTTTTTTGTCCAATTATCCTCCTGTAGTTTTCATCCTCCAGCGTGACTTGCCTGTGCTGTATCCTTACCCTTGTCTGAAGGCTAGGCATGTGACACCATGGTATGGCTTTTACTGCTGCCTTGCCCCCCTGCCCTGTGTCAGTGTGAAGACACCTAAAGCAGCACAGAAAATATAGGAAAAGAGGTAGTTTGTTTGCTTTTGTTGGCACTTTGCTACTGGTACCTGGAAGGAGAACAGGTGGGTAATCTCTAGTTTGCAGTGTCATTTCTAGCCTGTGCTGACTCTGCAGCTCTTCTGGAGAGAATTGATTAAAGAGCTCTGAGATGTGCCAGTGTTACATGGAAATCTTGGCATGCAGCAGCTCTGGGAACATCAGTGTCCCAGTTCTTGGCTTCTAAAGTGTCTTTTTGTTCCCACTGTTGTTTCCAGAGAATGTATTCAACAGTACAAGCCCTGCTCGCCTCTGATCCTCTAGGGAAGGCCTGCAGAAGAGGTGAGCTTAATGCTGCAACCTGCAGGTGCCAAAGGTTTGTTAATCACCACAAGCCAGCTACTTCAGAAGGGAACCAAAGGGAGCAGCAAGATGGAGGTAAGCAGAAAAAGAAGGTAGCAGGTAAGAGAACAAAATGGGAGAGTCTGTTTGTGAGTTAAAAATGCAGCAAAAAAGTCAGGGGTATCAGCACTTTGTAGCCAATTTCTTCACGCTGCAGAAGACTGCCTCTCACCCTATGCCACATGTTCCAAGACTGTGCGTGTGAACTCAAAGCATAATTAGGTACTAGTGTAGTTACTGCTATTTTTACACAAAAGTACTTTAAGAAACAATTTGTGCAGGATTATTACTCCTGTTAATGTCTCATTATCAGTCCTACTAATCCCCAAACAAAAGCTGAAACTCCTGTAGTTACTGTTTATTGACTGGCTAAATAACAGTCTATCTCCAGCACTGGGTTTACTGATTTTTTTGTTTTGTTTTGTTTGTTTTACTGCTAATGAAATCTGACAACACTTTAGTTGTTGGAGGATTTTAAGACTTATACTGATACTGAAAGATTGGTGCTAAGAATTAACTAATTATATTACACAGCTTTCCACTACAAATTCTAATTTTGCTTGTGCAGAAGGATGTACTCTGAACCTAGTTTGCCCAGTGTTCATTTTGAATCAAAAGTAACTGATTTTTTCTTGATAAATGCTTCTATTGATCTATCTGCTACTTAAGGCCCTGCTTTAAGAAAAAGTACTTGTTTAAATCAATCCCTATTCAGAAAAACATGTGAGAACAGGCTTAGTTTAAGGTCCTCCACAGACCACAGGAGAGGTCTATTGTAAGAGTGTTTGTATTATGAGACTGTTTAGGTTAAGTCCATTAATCATGGTCTTGCTCATACTTCATCCACCACTCTCCTCTATCTCAAATAATGATAAAATATTCCCTGCAGATAAGTGAGTGGTTCTAAGGTGAGTTAACCCTGAAGTCCTCCAGGAGATTGTTGCTGAGACTGCCCTTTCTCCTTCTTACCTTTGCTCCAAGCTCCTTTGTCTTGGAGGGCTGCAGCTGTTCTTGTGGGTTCAGAATGGAAGTGGTCACTGCTGCTTCTGGTCCAATGATGGCCTTCCTGAGCAGGATGAAGGCCACAGGTTTGTTGCTGAGGAATATCTCTTGTTGCTCACAATATCCCATTAAAATATTACCTGTGTACAGGCCATTGCTGAGCTATTGAAACAAAGTTGTGCCATTAGTTTTCAAAAGCATATTCTGCCAGTGATTTAATGTTAATTGAATTATAGTGCCCTGAATCCCTGATTATGAAAAGAGTCCAAATGTTTAATTCCTTAAAATGTGCGTATATTTATATCTGGGATTGGTGTGTCCTGTTTTAGATAATGTGACCAGCTGAGAAATGTAGATCCAGAGTTTTAACCCTGTTTACTCTGACAAGGTTTGTTTGTAGTTAGGACTCAGATTCAGGCTCCAGTTCATCAAAAGCCACTCTGCCAGTGTAGGGTATTGCTAAGCTTATAATTTCTTTTACCTGATAATCATGGAGATGTTTAGTAAAATAATATGCATTTTTATATAAGCATCTTTCATATGGAGCATCCCAGAACATTAATGAGAGTGAATGGAGGGGGGCAAAAAAATCCCAATTTCACAGATTGAGACGCATCCACAACAGCAGAGCTCTTGGCACAGCAGCTATCAACTCTCTTCTCAGACCTTTACGTGAAACTGTAATGTAACTAAAAAGGACCAAAGAGTTCCTTCTTTCCTTCCGCTTCAACTAAATTGTTATATATAAAAAAAAATTCCTTCAGTCAGCTGTGCAAAATGCCAAGGTCCACTATCTCTGAAGTTTTTCATACTTACGTATGCGCCAAAGTGGGGAGCAAAAATTTTTGCCCTACATTCTGTCACTCCTGCATTAGCTACTCATAAAATAATTTTCTGTTACATGATTTTTTTTTTTTTTTTTTTTGCTGGAGACCCTGCATAGCAAAGGCACAAAGTACAGTACAGTTCAGTCTGAAATTTAGATCCAAATTATTGCCTGACTGCAAGTCTAATCAAGAAAATTTTTTTTTTTTGTTTGCTTTTTTTTCCCTGTTGCTTGAGATCTAATATTGTATAAGACTTAACATTCATGGTGACAGAAACTTCTATTTCTTTTGATTATCTTAAGAATATATATTTTCTTTTGCTGTCCTTCAATAATAAAGGAATGGCCCCTACAGGGTTACACCTGGGATCAGGTTACTCTGAGCTGGGGAATTTACCAGACCTGTGGGAGAGCATTCATCCTGATGAAAGTTTCAGTCTAGCCCCTAACAGTTTACTGAGCTAAAGATCAGATATATGGCACTGAAACAATTCAGCTATATGATATAAATTTGTTTCTGTAGTTTATATAATTCTAATTGTCCTCCCTTATGTCAAGTGTGGGTGGTTCTTCACATTGCTTATGCAGTTGCTTGATAAGGTTGTAAAATTATTTGCTGTTCCTGTAGCTTAAAGGTTCAGCTGTTGCTTGGGGCTCAAATGTAGTTCTGACATAGCCTTAAGGTGTACTGCCAGATGTGGACGATTACAAAAACTTTGTTTTATCACGTGCCTAGAATGATATATGTATTTTTTGGACAAGATAAAGATCCCAAGAACAGTTCATTTGCTGGAGCAGTGTAAAAGCCCTGGTGACCTTTTGAAATTAAGTGTAACTGAACTCCTGTATTTATTGAACTGCACAAAAAAATCTTCTAAATACCTCAGAGTGCTTTGTGAAGTACTTCTGCCTTCTGGCATCATATGAAATATTGAGCACTAGAAAGTATTTTGGTTATGCATTTAAGAATATCTGTAACAGAATGGGGAATATAGGCGTACATATTTCTATGGGTTGTGTGGGATATAATGAACTCTCTGAGAGGGCTAATGTCAGGCTGCAGACTTCATTTTGATTGCAGGCTCAGTCCTTGCCTTCCTCCCCTCTGTTTACTGTGGACTGTAATTTTAAGACACGGCAGTACAGTGCTGCCAGGAGAAGGCTGTCAAATTCAGAGTTGTTTGCCTGTATGTACTATGCTGAGCAAGGTGAAGTGGGTGGTGTGTCTTCTACA
Source organism: Chlamydotis macqueenii (assembly GCF_036417535.1). Taxonomy (NCBI): domain Eukaryota; kingdom Metazoa; phylum Chordata; class Aves; order Otidiformes; family Otididae; genus Chlamydotis; species Chlamydotis macqueenii. The sequence continues at coordinate 90,689,747 of NC_141558.1, read as the reverse complement.
TCAGTGCATTACATGATTCAGCCCTCAGAGATGTTTGACCCTCAAAGTGAGTGACACCTCTACATGTGCTACAGTGCAAGCGTGTAGGAGGCTGAATTTGGAATATTTTTCTTCTTAAAGCCTCAGAGTTGTTCAACGATTAGGGATTCATATTAAAGTCCAGTATTTCTAGGCAGTTCACAATGGCCTATACAAGTAAAAGGAGGTTTTTGGCTTTTTTGTAAAAGCACCCTGCCTGACATGAAGAGCCACAGAACCACCAGTGGGCCCTCGTTAAGTTGTTGGCCTAATGACTTTGTTAAGCTGTGTTCCTTATCCAAGAGTTCGTAAGACTTTTTCTGCATGTTTTCTTGAACGTATCTTGAGGACGCGTTCACTTTCTGCCAGCCTTTTGTGGAAAAGCCACCATATTGTGTGCTGCCAGAGGTCTTAAAACCAGTGGCTGCCCTTCTCAGCTGTGCTGCTCGTTTATGGACATTCCTTACAGCTCTGCCGTGGGGCTTCTCTGAACAAGAACAGATTACTGCTTATGAGCTCACAGCAGAGGAAGAAGGCAGTGTGTTACATGCTAACGCAAAATATTCTTGGGTAGCACTGAAGAGATCCACCCCCAATCAGCCTCTGTGCATTTCTCTGTGTGAGTTTCACTGTTGTACTGTGTTTGCTATACTCTTCAAAGGCTTCATGTAGTATGCCAAACAGCACATACACTGCAGGGGCAGTTGTAATTTACACTTAGTCAATTCTTGAAGGAGTTTTCCTTGTATTTGTGTGTTCTGCTTTTGTTTAGTGGGGGGAGGGGGTAAGGTGGTAGCTTCTGTAGGAAACTGCTAGAAGTCGCTCCCCTTTGTTCAGTGGACTCGGCCAGGCCTAGGGCGGACCTGCTGCTGGCCAAGGCCGGGGCAATTGGTAGCAGAATATCCCGTGATAACGTATTTAAGAAGGGGAAAAACAGGAGAAAAAAAAAAAGGAGAGAAGATGTGAAGCAGCTGAGCAGGGACAGAGCGGGGGAGGTGCAAGCCTTGTGGGCCTTGCAGGCCTCACCCTCTGGTCTCTTGCCGGGGAGCCGGTTGGGCCCAACTCAGCCCGGCCTGGCTGCAGGAAGTGGAGAGGAGATGAGAAGTGAATAAGATGTAAAAAGGATCCTGAGAGACATCTGCCAGCCTGTTGTGAGGAATGGCTGCAGATGCCAAGGTCAGTGAAGAAGGAGGGGGAGGAGTAATGCGGCTCCTGGCCAAGATTCCCCTGCAGCCTGTGGTGATGACCGTGGTGGAGCAGGTTGTCCCCCTGCAGCCCATGGAGGTCCACGGAGGAGCAGAGATCCACCTGCAGCCCGTGGAGGACCCCACGCCAGAGCAGATGGAGGCCTGAAGGAGGCTGTGGCCCATGGAGGGCTCGCTGGGGCAGCCGTTCTGGAGGGACTGCACCCTGTGGAAGAGATGACCCACGACAGAGCAGTTTCACAAAGGACTGTGGACCCATGGGAGGGACCCCACGATGGAGCAGAGGAGGAATGTGAGGAGTTCTTCCCCTGAGGATGAAGCAGCGGCATAAAACAACGTGTCATGAACTGACTGCAACCCCCATTCCCTCTTCCCCCCTGTGCCGCTCGGGTCGGGGGAGGTAGTAGAGATAACGTTAAGCCTGGGAAGAGGGAGGGGTGGGGGGGAGGTTATCTTGTTCCCTGTCCCATTCTCCTGCTAGTTTTAGAAATAACTGAATAGTTTTCCCCAAGTTGAGTCTGTTTTGCCCATAACGGTAACTTTAAGGATTTCTCCCTGTCCTTATCTCAAACCTCGAGCCGTTTTTCTTACATTATCTCTCCCTATTCTCTCGGAGGGTGAGGGGAGTGAGAAAGAGACTGCGTAGTCTGGTCCCAATCGGGGCTGAACTACGACATTGTGTCACTGCAGTTTTATTGTGACTTTGATGTTGCTTGTCATGGAATGAGATCACTATCTTAAATGTTTATGTAAACCTTCAAATGGGCTTGAACTCCAATAATAACATTTTAAGATGCTCACACCAGAAAAGGCACTGCAGACCTCTCCTTTTCCCCTCATCTGGTTGTTTGTTGTTGGTGTTTTTTTTTTTTTTTCATAGCTACATGATTTTATTTAGAAACTCTAAGCAATGCTGGTATTAGAAACTTCCAGTTTAGATCACACCAAGTTTTTGGTGATGCTTATTCACCAGACTATTCTGCACTGGAACTTCAGCAGGGCACTGGGGTGGAGCTTGGCAGATATAGGAACAGTTCCATAACCCCACACCACAAAACAGTAGAAGGTAATGCCAGACTTGCATAGAGATCCTAACTGATTTATTTTGTAAATAAAAATGATACACCTGTGTTGCAGCTATCTTATCTTTCCAGATGTGTGTACCTGGAATTGCAGTGGAATATTCTAGCTAGATTCTTGCCAGAAAGCAAAAACTTAGTGTGTGTGTACATGTGTGTATATATATATATATATGTGTGTGTGTGTGTGTATATGTATATATAAAAGATGTCTTGAGAACCCTTCTGTGAGGAATCTGATTTTTATGTGTAAAAGGATCATATGAAGACTTCTGTGGTGTTATAGAACCACTCTCACACCCCTATCTGTTAGATAGAAATGAATTGCAGAATCTTAACTTGTAATCTGGAGAGGAAAAAAATCATTAGATACAACTAGACCAGTGTCCTACTCTTATCTTATGAACAGTTTAAGCATTTGTTATTTTCAGATAAACGGTTTCTCTCCTGTGAGTAATAAACTAGAAAGGTGGACTAGCGGCTGTACTTCATCTGCACTAATCTCAGGGGCTAATACAGAAGATGATGGATAGTAATGAAAATATCTGCTTTGAGTTGTTTTAAAAATTGTACCAGATAAACAGCCCTTTATCAATTTCCAGTCATTACTTTTTTCTAAGACATAAATTTGAGAATTGTATGATGGCTACAGCCTTGGAATCTGTGCTGAGTATCATTTAATAAAAAATAGGTAAATTGAAGAAATATAGTATCAGTAGCTAAAGATACTGCATAAAGAAGAGCTAAGGGCTACTGCAGACTTGAAACATGGATTCTGTCTTTAATGAGAGATTATTTTTCCTGTTTGTTTGAATGAATAGCCAAATATTAAATAGGCTCTGAAAACTGGCGTTTAACAGTATTTTCTTTCTTGTATATGTCAACATCTATCTAAAATAGTAGGATGTAAGTCTCATTTTACACAACTTCATTCCTTTGGTTAATATAAGTTATATTTGCTTTGTCCTTAGCTGCCATGTGATTCTCAAAGTCACCTTTCTTTAGTATTTCTTTGCTTTGATGTTTTGAGATGCTTGCTATTTGTTATGGCTGCTTTGTCCATGGAGATTTATGACTAAGTTGAGTATAGACTAGTGCTAGGGAAAATTGTATACACTCTGAACCAACATTAGAAAAGCTCATTCTCTTCTGGAGGTGTAGTTATTTTCCATGGTTAACTTTTAGTATATCTAGCATAAGGCAGAGGCAGCATCCTTTTTTAAACCTTTTGCATAATACCCTTAATATGGGCCATGACTTCTCTGAATTGCTCGACCTTGTGCTCACCAACAGGGAGGGGCTGGTGGGGGATGTGAAACTAAAGGACAGCCTTGGCTGCAGCGACCATGACATGGTGGAGTTCAAGATCCATGGGGCAGCAAGGAAAATACATGGCAAGCTCTCTGCCCTAGACTTCAGGAAGGTGGACTTCGGCCTCTTCAGGGACCTGATGGGCCAAGTGCCATGGGAGGCGGCCCTGGAGGGAAGAGGGGCCCAGGAAAGTTGGTCCATATTCAAGGAGCACCTCCTCCAAGCTCAGCAGAGGTGCATCCCGATAAAAAACAAGTTGGGCAAAAAGGCCAGGAGGCCGGCGTGGATGAGCAGGGAGCTCCTGGACCAACTGAAAGTGAAAAAGGAAGCCTATAGAGGGTGGAAGTGGGGACAGGTAGCCTGGGAGGACTACAAAGAGGCTGCGCGAGTGGCCAGGGATAAGGTAAGGAAGGCCAAAGCCCTGGCAGAACTGAATCTGGCCAGGGATATAAAATGTAACAGGAAGAGCTTTTATAGGTACATAGGGGACAAAAGAAAGTCCAGGGTAAATGTAGGCCCCCTCCAGAAGGGAACTGGTGTCCTGGTTACCCAGGACATGGAGAAGGCTGAGGTTCTCAATGACTTTTTTGCCTCAGTCTTCACCGACAAGAGTTCCTGTCCCACCGCCCAAGCTGTAGAAGGCGCAAGCAGGGACTGCGAGAATGAAGAACTGCCCATTGTACTCGAAGAGCAGGTTCAGGATCATCTGAGGAACCTGAAAGTGCACAAGTCCATGGGTCCTGATGAGATCCATCTGCGGGTCCTGAGGGAACTGGCGGATGAAGTTGCCAAGCCACTGGCTATCGTATTTGAGAAGTCGTGGCGGTCTGGTGAGGTCCCCGATGACTAGAAGAGAGGGAACATAACCCCAATTTTTAAAAAGGGGAATAAGGAAGACCCAGGTAACTACAGGCCGGTCAGCCTCACCTCTGTGCCTGGCAAGGTCATGGAGCAGATTCTCCTGGAAACCATGCTAAGGCACACGGAGAGCAAGGAGGTGGTTGGTGACAGCCAACATGGCTTCACCAAGGGCAGATCGTGCCTGACCAACTTGGTGGCCTTCTATGACGGGGTGACGGCATGGGTGGACAAGGGACGAGCAACTGACATCATCTACCTGGACTTGTGCAAAGCTTTTGACACTGTCCCGCACGACATCCTTCTCTCTAAACTAGAGAGACATGGGTTTGATGGACGGACCACTCGGTGGATAAGGAGTTGGCTGGATGGCCGCACTCAGAGAGTGGTGGTAAACGGCTCAATGTCCATGTGGAGACTGGTCACGAGTGGCGTCCCTCAGGGGTCCGTGCTGGGCCCGGCCCTGTTCAACATCTTTGTCGGCGACATGGACAGTGGGATAGAGTGCACCCTCAGCAAGTTCGCCGACGACACCAAGTTGTGTGGTGCCGTCGACACGCTGGAAGGGAGGGATGCCATCCGGAGGGACCTTGACAGGCTGGAGAGGTGGGCCCGTGCCAACCTCATGAAGTTCAACCAGGCCAAGTGCAAGGTCCTGCACCTGGGTCGTGGCAATCCCAGGCACAAATACAGGCTGGGCGGAGAATGGATTGAGAGCAGCCCTGAGGAGAAGGACTTGGGAGTGCTGGTGGACGAGAAGCTTAACATGAGCAGGCAATGCGCCCTTGCGGCCCAGAAGGCCAACCGCATCCTGGGCTGCATCAAGAGAAGCGTGGCCAGCAGGTGGAGGGAGGTGATTCTCCCCCTCTACTCTGCCCTGGTGAGACTCTACCTGGAGTACTGTGTCCAGTTCTGGAGCCCCCAACACAAGAAGGACATGGACCAGTTGGAGAAGGTCCAGAGGAGGGCCACGAAGATGATCAGAGGGCTGGAGCACCTCTCTTATGAGGACAGGCTGAGAGAGTTGGGGCTGTTCAGCCTGGAGAAGAGGAGGCTCCGGGGAGACCTGATAGCGGTCTTCCAGTACCTCAAGGGGGCCTACAAGAAAGATGGGGAAAGGCTGTTCAGTAGGGCCTGTTGTGATAGGACGAGGGGTAATGGTTTTAAAATAGAGGGGGGTAGACTTAGATTAGAAATTAGGAAAAAATTTTTTACGATGCGAGTTATAGAACACTGGAACAGGTTGCCCAGAAAGGTGGTGGAGGCCCCATCCCTGGAAACGTTGCAGGCCAGGTTGGATGAGGCTCTGAGCAACCTGATCTAGTTGGGGATGTCCCTGCTCCTTGCAGGGGGGTTGGACTAGATGACCTTTGAAGGTCCCTTCCAACCCTAACCATTCTATGATTCTATGAATTCCCTGGTAGATGCTCAGGTTGATGAGTGCCTCAAAAGGCTTTTATTTTTTTTATCTAATTGCTGACATGTCAGCATTTGTTCTATGATTGAGAAAATCAGTGGATGCTTAACTGACCAATGCCAGCAGGTTTCATCCTTATAGATTAGCATGGATAAATACGAAATGCCATTTGCTTGACTTCCATGGGTATTTTTTCTTGGACGGTCAAACAATCCAACCGTTAGCACAGAAATACCCTTTAAGATGTGAGCTGCTTTGTCCTTTGAGGGTTTTTGATTTGCACGTGAGTAACCTTTCTCCACAGATCTATCTGCTCAGGAGAGCTCTCAGGATAACCTTTTTCTTCCTTGCAAAGGGTGAGCCTGATGTCTGTTTATCTCAGGAAGACCTACTTTTTCCTGCACCAGAGAGGATGGGTGAAGCATAAAACCTTCCAACGCAGCAGGCAGAGCTCTAGGTTAGGTGATGAGCCACAAGAACTGGATTCAAACAATGTATATAGTAATTCTGATTCTGCTGTGTGACCTTCAGAAAATTGTTTCTTCTTTTGCACTTTAGTTTTCTCTGAGCTGCAGGCAGACTGTTTCTTGTTCAGGGGCACTTAGCAGCACAGCTCCAGCTTTATTCATGCTCTCATCCTTTAGGCAAAGCCTCTACATGGGCCTTGGGAAGCTCATATAACTCATTGGGTAAGCTAATCTGCTCCTCCAGAGCTGTTTCTGTCAAGCCAGGGCAGCTCTGTCTGGGTAAATGCTGTATGCCTGCAGGGTTTCAGGTTTGATCCAAAACCCCTATGAGTCTCTTTTCACTAATTCCACTGAGCTTTGGATCAGGAATTTAATGCTTCGTGGGATGTTTTCAGCGTGGGAAGCATGCACTCATTCCTGGTGTTTCAGTACGGTTTTAAGCTTCTGACTAATTCCTATTTACAGGTTTAGCATTCTAATAATTTATAAATTTGCAAAATGAAAGCAGGATTATTTAGGTTGCCTGGGGAATGCAGTCCTAGACACACCTGGTCTAATTAGAGGTTTAATTTCTCTCCTGAGTTAAAGTCTTAAATCCTTTTAACTCTCTGGAGAGACAGAGAACCAAAATTGTTGCAAAGTATTGAGCAGAGCCAAATACAGAAAGAAAAGGGTATTGTTGGATGGCCATAAAGTCTGCAGAGCATTACCACAGATACAGAGTAAGATGGCTCAAAGATCCTCTATCAGTCTATCCCCATAGCAGACTTGTTAGAGTGAGAGAAGCAATTTTGAGGCATGCCATTTTGCAGACTTAAAGTAGATTAATATCTTTTGCATGTGAATGGTTTTGTTTCCCTGTCGCTGCAGGGTTGTGCCAGTTTCATCTCCCTCTGAGTGATCCTACTGCAACTCTTGACTGTGGTTACTGTGTTAGTGGTCCCACAGAGTTTGGGAACCTCCCTATAGTTCAAGGCTCATTGTACAGAGAGGTGATAGGGACAAGGCCAAGTGCAAGCTGAAATTTATGTGCTTGAAGTTGGATTTGGGATAAATTCAGGTTCTTGGATCCTGAATTATGACACAAAGAACTTTGTATAGCTACTGTTTAAACCCTGGAGGTTTCTAACTTACACAAGGGCATCTTTGCTTGACTGTAGTTCCCCAGGTGTCTGCACTGTCCCTCTGTACACGTTAGGGATTATAATTGTCTTGACAAGTGAAGCAGCTCAGATATTCAATAATGTCCGAACCCTCTGCAGGTGCAGAGATGAAATTGTTTTTCTGCCTCTGTCTTGTGGGCTGCTTGATTCAGCAAGTGCTCATGGAGTGGCAAACTTGGGTCCCAGTCTGTATTTTCTGGTTGCGTTTTAGTTGGCACTGAATCCAAAATATGGACTTGGTTTGTCTAAAAAATCAGCCTAAAAGAAGGAGCCCACTCAGCTATAAGATTTAAAAAGGTTGTAGATAATGATTAAAGTGCAGTTGAAAAACAGTTCTTCTGAGTTCTGTGCTCAGAAACAGTACGGTGTAAGAAACAATATAGTCAATTTTTGTTGCATGTTTTGGATCAGACCCTCAGCCAATAGCGCTTGCTAGTGTTCTGAATCTTTCTCTTACAGCACCAAAAGGAATAAAAAAGTTGAACAGTATTCAGAAGAGCAGAAAAAAGGATGGAGGGAGGATAACTCGTGAAGTCTCTTCTAAATTAATTTCTTTCCTCAGGTCAGGAAAATAGACAATACACCTTCATCAGCTCATGATCTGTGTTCAGGTAAAATTTTTAATCAGAAATTTGTACTTAGAATGGAGGGAGAGAGAAACAAGTATCTGCAGCTGTTGCTGTGCTGGCTTCTTCAGAGTACTTGGCTTTTGCAGGCAGTGTGCATCTTCTCAGGTGATAATTATAGGTCTTTTCAGTACATCTTTGTTGAAAAGGCAGACAGATGGTAATTTCTCTTCCACAGGTTATTTTGCTTTTGGTTTGTATTTATTTATTTATTTATGAAGAATACTTATGTTCCCACTATAACTGTTCAAATAATGAGAAAGGAGGACAGCAAATTAGAAGCCTGCATAGAAGGAGCTGTATGCACATGCAGCTGACCCTATAAATGGATTTTCTGCCAAGTGTTTACAAAAAGCTCATTAGTTATTCTTGACATTTTGGTGTGATGAGCTTCTTCAAAAGCATGAAAAATTAGACCTTGTCTCCTGGAAGACATAAGAAAGTGCTAAATGTTGACGGTAATTGCCTTGTCAAATAGTCAAGAATAATGAGACATCAGGTAAACAACTCTTAATTGTTTTATCTGTATCATTGTACTATTGTGCTCACTTGCTGCCTTTCTCTCTGAGTTTTTTCATTTTGATAACTCGGACTTGCCACTAATTTGGTGCTTTTGATGATTTGGCCTTTCTAGTTCTGACTCCTCCCGGCATATTTTAAACCATGCCCAATTTTCTCTCATTCCAGTTTTTGAATGACTTTTTTTTTTTTTTTTTTTTTTTTTTTTTTTTTTTTTTTTTTTTTTTTTTTTTTTTTTTTATTTATTGAAAGAAAGTGCTATGTGCCAGCAACCCAGGGTTTGGCAAGGGACAGTACATAAGTCAGTGATTCCTTTTGTTTTCTCCCTGTGGAGCTGTGTAGACCTACTGTTTACCCAGGCACAGCAGAGTTTTAGAGTAGCAGTAAATTTAAGTGGCCTATCTGGAGCCTCCCAAACTCCAGTGATCTTCTCCATTGGCCACCATCTGAATCAGAAATAGGCAGACCAAAGGGTAAAAATCGTAATTATATCTGCCTCTCAAAATATCCTGTGATGCAACACACAGCCAGTGCCACACAAATATTGCCTCTCAGACTGCCCAGTGCTGGCACTGCCAGGTATTTCAAAGCTCTCCACGTTGAGTGGATTCTGGTTTGCTTTCATCCTTAAGACTTTTCCCTGGTTGTTTTTTATCACTTGGTGTGGTTTTTTTTTAAATTTTTTTTTTATTGTTGCCCATTGTTCTCCCCCTCCCCTTTTAAATGTCTTGGGTATCTGTATTATTCCTGTTGTGGAAAACTGCTCTTTAGCCAAGGGCAATCATAGCGAATGATTATCTGCTGAGTTTTCAAATCTGAATATGGAATAAATGTTGAAAATTTTCCGGTTTACAATAGTAAAGTAAACTTGACTTGCAGGCAATTTCTTCTATTATTGCTGTCTTTACAGATCACCGTTAACTTAGAGCCTTAAGCAGGGTAAACAAAATCTGTTTTGGTCAATGGATTAGGAGGCCAACATTTGGTGTGTATCAGTTTGCCCTGAAGATGTATATATTCTGCATATATAGAAAAGATGTCTCTCCAGCACTGTTACAAATTGGTTTGACTGACTTCTGTCAGCCAGGACAAAGTTGCAGGTGTGAGGTGCCCTGGTGATGCCGGGTAATGCCAGGAGATTGAAACACAACCATGTGGGGCCTGCTGTGTGTAACATCTCGAGATGATCACTAGATGGCAACGTTACATAGCTGAAAGGGCCGGGCTCGTCTTCCCATTGCAAGCTTTTTATTTATTTGTTATCATCAGCAGATGAAATGGTCTTTTTCACTCAGGTTATTTAGCAAGGGTGGAAGATTTCCATGAGCCTGTAGGATGAAGTAAGTTATCACTGCAGATTACACAGCCATCTCGGAAATTAAATAACTGTTTAGGGAGCTCTTGTTAATCATTCTCAGGTAGTCTAAGTACAGGCCATTCTGCACCAATGGAGAGCTGCTATACTTACTGTTCCTTAGGGTAATGGCTTAAATTTTGGATAAAGGTTTTTTTTTTTTTTTTTTTTCCTGAATGAAAATATGCTTTTGAAGTTGTAATGATCCCTAGCAGCCCTAAGCTTAGTTTGAGATACTGACCTTGTGCACTGATGCAGTTTTGCCCATTCTGTAGTTGATGTATGATTTTTCATGTGACTCTTTTAGAGCAAAGTGCTGTCTAGGTTCTGTACAAGTAAACAAATTAAACATGAACAGCATGCACTTCAGACTGATATGCAAACTCAGATGTGATAATGTGATATATTGTATGTGCCTGAAAAAGTAAAAGTTATCTTATAGCAGAGACCTTGTGCTGAAAGCAGACAACATGGATTTCCTGGAAGGATGACAGGCCAGGTGTGCACTGAGATCTCTTTGTCATGGAGCTCTGGATGCTTTTGGTCAGAGGCTCTGGAGAACATCACAGGTTGTACCAAAGGGGAGCTTGCTGGGGCCAACAGCTCTGTCCCTCAGGTTTCTTCAGCTCCTACTAAGGCAATTCCAGAGATGAGGGCATAGAATCTCTTTGGAGTGTATAAATATAGTATTAGAGGGGTAGATTTCAGAAATCACTAGTGAAGTCAAGGAATATTGTTTCTTAATTGTAACAGTTCAAAATGAGAGTGATCATTTGTGGGTTAAATACATTCCTTTAAATACAGTATGAACATTGAAGGCTAATCAGAGTAACAAACCTCACCTTTGGCAGAAGATAAACAATTTTCTGCTGATACAGTAGCAAGGGAACACTGTAAAATAGTAGTTTCAATAACTTTCATGAGGACATTGATTCCAGAGACGTGACGCTGTTTGTTCCAGTTTCACCATATTACACAAGAATTTATTTTGCTAATTGGATTTTGCAGATTGGGGAAAGACCACAGGTATACATCAGTATATATGTAGCCATGACATCCTGGTATCAAAAGTAATGTAGGATGATGTTTCTGGTATGGTATTCCCACTGAAGACAGGAAAGAATTAATGCTGTGGAGAAGTTGATCTCTGATTCTGAGATATATATATATATATATGTGTGTGTGTGTGTGTGTTTCTCTAATAGTTCTGGTACTCCATGTTCAAGGAAGATAAACTCAGACTAGGACAGGTGTTAGCACAGCCCCAGGTCTATTGAGCTGTAAGGTACAAGAACAGACAACAACAACAACTTTTCTTGTTTAACCAGCAAAATGAAGGCTTGGAGGCTGGCTGTTTAGGGGTGACAATGACAGGAGGAGGAGGAGGAGAGGAGGGAGAAGCTAAAGAACCACGGTTAGCCAAAGAGCAAGTAAACATACTTTCCAGCCGGAATGTATGCCTAATGTGTGTCTTGCCATCAGAACAGAGAGGTCTACGTGACCTTCTGATAGGCACAGTGCAGGCAAGAGAAACCTAATTGATGCTTTTCTTGAGTAAATTACGCAGCTTGTTTGACTGTGGGAGGACTGGTGTCTTCAGCTCTTTTCATTTCTTGAACACACATACAACTAACATGTTTGATGCTCCAGTGAATAATGATGCAACAATGGACTATACCGTGGCTCTAAACCAGACTACTTTGGGAAGCGTTTTGTGCTGGATACCTCAAAGAGATGTGTTTGAGATGCCCAATGTTTTCAGGATTGCTGTGGGAATATTTACTAGTAGCAGTACTCTGAATCTTGATGTGGGGATTTCAAAAGCTGAACTGCACCTCTACTGGTACTGGCATGGACTTAATCTTTCTTCTTACCTCTGCCAAGCTGAAGAGCTTCTCTCAGCAGTAGGACTCTTCTTTTTTTTGGACGTTAAGATGAAAAGGGCAAGACTTCAAATCTCTCTTTGCTTGCATGCTGGTTCATTGCTGCTCCCATGGTCTAGGGCAGATAGAAACTGGTCTGAAACGCATAGGATGGAATGTAGAACGACAAAACATTGTATCTCCCTCAGATCTTCAGGTATGTGTCTCCACGTGTTTTTTTTCTTCTCACCTGTACACCTGAAAAGGCAGTGTCTGATCTTGTCAGCTACGCAGTCTGTACAGCACAAGATAATAACACCAGACGGCTGCTGCAGCATTACCTTTCCAGTGCCCTCTGATCCTGAACCCCACAGTAAGCAAAAATTCCACGGAAATCAGCCAGCTGATCTGTCTTGCCTTGTCCCATCAGGGAGAAGGGCGGAAGAAGAAGGGAAGACATGCTAATATGTTCACATATTTTTAATGTAACTAATGTAGGTAGTGGAAATTCCAGGCATGTTGACACATGACTTGACTTTTGTCTTTTTATTGGAATACCTGCAAAGTGTGTAATTTTGTGAAGACGCCCACAAGGAGGAGCCCTGTGCTTGCTGAAGAAGGGTCTAGCACTGCTTTTTTTCACTCTTGCGTCCGCCGAGGGTATCTTTGTCTTGAAGTGTAATTAGTTCTGAGGAATAATTTTATCAGTCTAGTCTTTGGGGAGTGGTAGCATGTAAACACTTATTAAAATGTTATTTTGGGGTCATAATTCTGTCATGAGTCAAACTTGACAGCTGCAGATAGAAGAAGGGGTTATTTCTCCATAGGGACCGTTTGTGTTTCCTTCTGAAGATTTACATCAAATGTTACATTTCCCCTTAGTCTGAAGGATTGTACGAGGATAGAGAACATTTTCATATTTTGAATAAGAAAGAGCATAGCTTTTTACACTGGGAAGGATGTAGACAGTGTAGATTCTTGTAAGCAACATTTTGCTTCTGGTAGCTTCAGAAAGAAAAGTAATGAGAATAATTAATTGACACAGACATCAGGTCTAATTTCCCACCCCGCTGCCCCCTTACTTCCTGAAAACTGGCACTCAGCTGCTTTAAAGTTAAGGTATTAGGAGGGACAAAAGAAACATGTTTTCAGCTCTGTTATCTTCCTTAGGCTTGCTGTGTGACTGAGTGGGTCGCTTCATCTCCGTGTCTTGATTTCCTTTTGGTAGAAGAAGGACCGTAGTTCTTCTTGCTTTCTATTCTGAAGATGACCCCTTTGCGTGGGAGGTCTCTTACGTACTGTCTTACATGAGAAGGCATGGTTACGTAGGGGCTATCTAGGAGGATATCCCAGGATGCATTAATGTTTTTTGAATTTCCTAGTTGGGAAAGGACTCCATTCAGATTATAGCCATGAACCTGCTAGTGAGGGCAGATTGGTGATGGCTTTGGGACTACCTGACACTGACTCTCATGAATGCAGCTCCTTTCCTAGTGAAAGAGTTACTGTGTCACGCTGTCCTGTTAGGTGTTGCAGAGGATGTCCTTCCTTGGGCAGTGTTGCATGGGAAGATGGCATGTTTACCTGCCTTCCCCTCTTCAGTTAATCTGTTCTTGTGACATGATTGACAAAACTTTCCCAGACATAATGGGACTAGGATCAAGCCTTTTGAGCCTGTTAATTTTTTTTTAATTTTTTTTTTTTTAAATTAATTGCATTTGAGCCATGAGTAGGAATTAAAATACAACCTTCTAAATTACCTACCATTACCTTTGCCAACTGAATGCATAAATACACTTCAAAAGCAGGAAACCAACATGTTCTTAAGGTCTTACTTTTATCTTGCTGTTGCACATTGCTGAATCAAGTGCCCCAAGGTAGCTGACTTCACTTAGAAGCCTAATTCTCATCTTGCCTCACAAAACTTTTATTCTGGGGCAGCCCTAGTTAGTACCCACATTTGTATCTTGCCTATATAGTTTTTACAACAGCGTACCTGTCCTGGCAACAGTGATGCTTCTCATGATTTGGAAGGATGGCTGAACTGGCTCCAGGAAATCATAGTGTTCAGAGGACCTGCTGATACCTGTGTTGTCATTCCTGGACACGGCTGCCTGCCTCTGAGGCAGGGATACACAATTGTTCTTCACTGTTAAATGCACACAAACAATGCCTAACACCTTCATTTGTACCTACTGAAAACAATGTTCTGTTCCTCAGTGCTCATTAGCAGTGAAATTGATAACCTCATCTGATTGTCCCAGCGTGAACTGGGCTTCTGTGATTGATTAAAAGCAGAG